>NC_073392.1:18837355-20153605 GCF_028641065.1 Leucoraja erinaceus | reverse complement strand
TCACCCAAACACATAACTAGGGGTGAGCTTGAGGGGCACCATTTATGGGTCACATTTGAACCCAAGAACACTAGGATCTGAGTAGGATCTGGAGTCAGCCACTCGGTTCCTGAGACCTGACCAACCATTCAAAATGATCATGATTGATCTATAGTCCTTCACTTCTCGTAGAGTCATAGAATTATGCAGCATGGACACAGGCCCTTTCGGCCCAACTCTTCCATAATGACCAAATACCCATCCAAGTACAGATATGTGGAGCTGTGCCAATTTCTCATAATATGTATCTATCTGCATTGTAAATAAATCTAATGATCTGACCTCCGACCACCTTCAGTTGCAGAAACTTCCAGAGATGTAAGGCACAGGAACACAAAAAGACTGCAGGGAGTGGTGGACTCAGCCTGGTCAATCACGGGCGCAGCCCTCCCCGCCTTTTAAATACATCTACATGAGACGCTGCCTCAAGCGGGGAATATCCATCATCAATCCCTACCTTGACCTCTTCTTGTTGCTACCATCAGAGGGTACCACCTGAAGCCTGAAGACACACACCACCAGGTCCTGGATCAGCTACTTCCCTTCAACCATCAAGTTTGTGAACTGACTTGCATAACCCTAATATTCTAGCTCGGCCACTGAGAAAACAAGGGAATTTCCACTATAGGCTGGAGATCTATAGAGACTGAATGACACTAGTGGTGGTGGGCAAGCCTTATTATTATTATAAACACAATTATTATAAACACAAGCAGAATCACAGACGAGAGAAAATTGAATAATGGAGAGCACAGAAGTAGACCACCTGGGCGATGCCATTAACACTGCCCTTGAGCCTCTTCCCATCTTTTCCACCCATCCCTGCAAACACATCTTCAATTATTTTCTTCTTCATCCAGCCTCCCCCATCAACTGTTCCATATGGCAGCAGGATCCATACTTTGAACATCTTCTGGAGTGCTTTTGGATTTACTGTATCTATATCATGTTTCTGATCCCTAGTTTTAGGTCTTCCACAGGTGGCCATACATTAATTAAGGGTGACAGAGTGCCACGGCAGTAGAGTTGCTGCCTTACATTGCCAGAGACCCGGGATCGACCCTGACCTCGGGTGCTAGGAGTATTTTTATCCTGTGACCACATGGGTTTTCTCCAGGTGCTCCGGTTTCCTCCTACACTCCAAAGACGTGCAGGTTTGTAGGTTAATTCACTTTTGTAAATTGTAAAATTGTTTCTGGTGTGAGGGATAGTGTTAAGTGTACGCGATAGGGCCTGTTTCCACACTATCCCTAAAGTCTAAATCTTCTCAATACTGAACCTGTTAAACCCTTCCATGATTTTAATCAACTCTTAGGAGACCATTCTGTCTTCACCTTTAAGGGTAAAGGATGACGTCCTTTCAAAAGTTTCTGATAGTTTAAACAGCTCTAGTATTATTCTTTAAAAAACAACGCTGCATGCTTTCCAACGCATCCGTATCATTTTCATTATCTGGAGATCAAAACTGCTTACCAGTTCCTGAGTTAGCCTCTCCCAAATTAGAAAGAATGAGCAATTATTTATAGCAAGAGACAAATACACATTGAATATGGTGTCCAGAATACTGGAGATTCAGTGCTGAGTAAACTATAATTTTGTGTAATTACAGCCCAATGCTAACACTGCCATTTATATTTTTATACGGTTTGCATTATAGTGCCCAACAGTATGAAGTCTACATTAATCATACAGTGCATTCAGAAAGTATTCAGACCTCTTCACTTTTTCTACATTTTGTTACGTTACAACCATTAGTCTAAAATGGATTAAATTCATTATTTTTATCATCAATCCACACAATACCCCATAATTCAAAAGTGAAAACAGGTGTTTAGAAATGTTTGCAACGTAATAAAAAAGAAAAAACTGAAATATCACATTTACGTAAATATTCAGACCCTTTACTCAGTATTTTGTTGAGGCACCTTTGGCAGCGATTACAGCCTCAAGTCTACTTGGGTATGACGCTACAAGGTCGGCACACTTGTATTTAGGTAATTTCTCCCATTCTTCTCTGCAGATCCTCTCAAGCTCTGTCAGGTTGGATGGGGAGCGTCGATGCACAGCTATTTTCAGGTTCCTTCAGAGATGTTCGATCGGGTTCAAGTCCAGGTTCTGGCTGGGCCACTCAAGGACATTCCCAGACTTGTCACAAAGCCATTCCTGCATTATCTTGGCTGTATGCTTAGGGTTGTCTGTTGGAAGATGAACCTCCGCCCCAGTCTGAGGTCCAGAATGCTCTGGAGCAGGTTTTCATCAAGGATCTCTCTGTACTTTGCTCTGTTCATCTTTCCCTCGAACCTAACTAGTCTCCCAGTTAGGTTTGAAAACATCCCCACAGCATGATGCTGCCACCACCATACTTCACCAAAGGTATGGTATTGACCAGGTGATGAGTGGTAGCCTGGTTTCCTCCAGACGTGACACTTAGCATTCAGGCCAAAGAGTTTAATCCTGGTTCTCATCAGACCAGAGAATCTTGTTTCTCATGCTTTTTGGCAAACTCCAAGTGGGCTGTCATTGCCTTTTACTGAGGAGTGGCTTCCATCTGGCCACTTTACCATAAAGGACGCTCTGACTCCCAAAGTAAATGTGTAGCTCAAAGTGTCATGTGGAATAAATGAGTATTAATTCATGGGCACTACCACCACCAACAATGGTGGACAAACTGTACCATTAGCTTGAGCTTCATTTGAATTCCGTTTACAACTGTATCCCAGAAATTCTAATACCAATAGCTTCAAATTAAACTGACATGGAGGGTTTAAATGATGTTAAAATATAGGAAGTGAAACAGAAAGTAGAAGATGACATTACAGATCAGGAAATGATAATCTGAACCTGTCGGGAAGGGACAGCATACAAACATAAGAGCATTACCACTAATAAGACTCAAAGCAAGGTGAATGATAAAAAGACAAATTGTTTGAATGTGTGCAGCATGCATACATGCATAACAAGTCAGGTGAATTAACGGCTCAAATAGAAATAAATTGGTACCATTTAATAGTCATTATAGAGACGCCTTTGCAAGCGACCAAAGTCAGAAATTAAATATTCCAGGATACTTATCATTTAGACAGAACAACTAAATAGGAGACAAGGAGTACCTGATAATGAAAAATGGGATAAACTCAATATGAAGGAATGTAGCTCAGAAGAACGAGAAGTCGAGTCAGCATTGATGGAGCTATGGAACAGGTAGAGACAGAAACACTACTGTGAGTTGCCTCCAGGCCCTTGAATATGAAAGGCAATGTAGAGTAGCAGGAAACCAGAGGCACATATAACAAGGGCAATTCGAGAAACAATGGAATCTTTAATCTAGCCAACCAAGGTAGAATATTAGAATTATAGCTAGGAGGATAAGTTCATCTTATGTAAGGGGTAATTTTTTTGATCAACATGCTGAGCAACCCTATCAAGGCAGCAGGCTAATCTAGCATGGACCGCGGAACTGGGGAGGTCTGGTGGGGGGGGGGGATTGTGAAAACTCTCTTGGAACTAATGAAGAACAATAGTCCAGAATAATTTAGGTCAGGGGAGTTAGTATTAGTTGAAAGAAATGTTCTGGAGAAATTAATGAACACGAAAGGCAACAAACCGCCAAGGACTGTCGACTTGCTCTCATGTTTTGATAGAGCTGACTGGTACTCATTGTCTTTTTCCAAAATTCCATTGACCTTAGAACACTTCCCAAAGATTACAAGGTGTCAAATATTGCACAACTACTTAAGACATGTGGGAGAGAAAAATGTGAGACCAGTTATTGATTACTTCAGTTCTAGGGAAATGTTAGATTCTGTTACTAAGGAGGTGGTAAAGGACAGTTGAGAATAATACTAGGACTGGGCAGAGTTACCATGAATTTATCATCGGGAAATCATGCTTGACAAGTTGTTTTAATGTTGATTCAGGTTAACACTGGTAAAATAGATAAGGGGGGGACAATGAAAGTGGTTTACTTGTGATGTGAAGGCCTTCAATAACCACAAGGTTATTAAACAGAATTGGAGCATTTAGAATTGGGGCATGGATTCTGGATTGTTTAATGGCCAGAAAACACGGAAGGAATAAATGCATCTGGGAATCTGGTTGGGAAGCCATGACGAGTGGGATGTTGCTGAGACTCTAGTCGTTCACCACCTCTATCATTGAGGCAGATGAGAGGACTGAGTGAAATGTATCCAACATAAAGCCGGGTCTGGGTGGCAGTGTGGATTGTGAGCAGGGTGCAGAGAAGCATCATGGGGATATGCACAGGCTGTGTGAATGGGAGAGGGCTGGGCAGATGGAACGTGATGTGCAAATATATGCGGGCATCTCCTCCAGTAGAAAAAATTAGAATGGTAGAATAATTTTGAAAGGTTGCGAGGTTTTGATGTTTATATCCTTGTATAAGAACCACTACTACTTAATGTTCTGAGACATCAGCAATTTGGAAAGCAAATGGTACCTTGCCTTTTTTTGGAGGATGATTTGAATACAAGAGTAGAGACATCTTAGTCTAATAAACTAGAGCATTGGTGAGCCCTCCGGAACACTGTACACAGGTCTGGACTCATTGGTTTCAAAAGACCTGCAGCAAAGATACAGCGGCTTGGTCTATGAGGAGCAATTAAGTAACCATAGATTCATACGGTCTTACAGCGCATAAATGATGCCTTTCCCCCACCATCTCCATGGCGATCGTTTTGCCCATCTATACTAATTCCATTAGCCTGCATTAGGACCTTATCCTTCCATGTCTGGCTAAATGTTTCTCCTCCTCTTCGGGTGGGGGGTTATAGACATCAACCACTCTCTCCATTAAAAATGTATCCTTTTGTTCCCTTTTAAAACTCCATCCTCACACGTTACCTCAGCCCTCTTGTTTTTGATAACCATACCATGAAGAAGAATCTGACGATCTACCAAATCTATGCCTCTGATGATTTGATATACATCTATCAGATCACTCACTACCTCCTTTGCTGTGGGAAAACAAGCCCAGCCTATTCAAACTCTCCCAAACCTAAAGTCCTTTAATCCAGGCCAGTTTCATCAAATTCTGGTCAGTTTCATCACCACTCTCTCCATCCCTAGTCTGGAATTGTACTCCCTGGAATAAACAACAGAAATGCTGGAAACGCTCCAGCTGTCTTTCTCTGGATTTTAGGATGGGATGTGATTCCCTTGAACCGGAACAGAATGGGTTCAGAGTTGATATTTTCCCTGGCCAGAGAGTCAAGAACCAAGGGTCAAGGTTCTCAAAAGTTGTTGGTCAGTCAGAACAGGTAGAGAAGAGATTTCTTCATCTCAAGTGAGGTACACAGAGGGGAGCTGTAGAGGCTCAGTCATGAGTAGATTCGAGATAAATACCAGTTGTTTTCAAAATATTGCAAGGATCCAGGAACATGAGGGAAAGATATACAGGAAAATCAAATTGAAGTAAATTTGCCAGCCATGGTCTCACTGAAAGGTGGGATAGCCATAAGGGGCTGAATGACTTACTCCTGCTTCTATTTTGCTTTTTCTTAGATTATATTTTTAATGAAGGTCAATGTTGACTCACTAACATTAAAACCGGTGAATGCTCCCTCTTATTTGGCACTTATGTTGACCACAATCTTTCCCTAACCTGCACCATATGGTTTCTATTTTTTTTTCTTTGTATTTTTAGGTATTTTTCTGTATAAATCCATTAAACTAAAAAAAAATCTAGTTTCAAATTCACAAAATGCTGATATCTCATACATAAAATTTGTCCAATTACAGCTCTGCGCATTCTGGATGCAAGACTCTGAAAGCTGCATAATGAAATGGTTGAAACATCACAAACAGCCTGTCATCTCTAATTTACACTCCTGTCAATATTATATTAAACTGGGACCACAGACATCACTCACAGGGGCCTGTGTGATAATCATCTATTTCTATCTGAGTAATGTACTTCTGAAGTACAATTCCTTCAAAGTTTTGCATCGGTGGTCCCATTTATATGACTCGATTTATAACAGTAAAGCCACACATTACTTAGAAAAGTGATCAGAAATGTGTGTCCAGGAAAGTCAGAGGAGCAGCTAATCACTTTTTCCGATCCTGAGTGCGTATAAGGACACATGGACACCAAACAGAAAGTTGTTGAAGAAGTAGAACTAAAGTAAACAGACCAGGAAAGATCTGTTTTGGTCTGAGCTCACTCACTATTTGATCCCTGAGATCACTCAAGAGTCTCGAGACTGTTTAATTGTCATTTGTGCTGGGACCGGCACAAAGAATTTCCTACTTGCACATTAAACACAATGGCACGACAAATAAATACAAAACGAATGATCAGTTATTCATATAAACCAGACGATTATATTGCAAGCCAAATAACATGGTAGTGTAAAGGTCCTCAGTAGTTCAGTATTGAGGCATGGATGTGGTTAGGGTTGAGCAGGAAGATTCAAGAGTCTGAACTCACTCTTTATCTCTGTGTTCACCTATTCTTCCGTACGATTCCAGTGAACACACTCCTTGTTATTCCTGTTATCCATCTCTATCCTGGGATCACTCACTCTCTATCTCTGAGACTACTCCCCCTCTCCCCATGAGGTCCCTCGTTTTCCATCCCTGCGGTCACTTTCTCTGTGATTCCTGAGATCCTCTCTGTCTCTGAACATTCACTCTCTGATCCCTAAGATCACTTGCACTGAGTTAGCAGTCATGAGAACACTCTTAGTCAGATCCAAAAATACCACCTCACACAGAGTGGGTTCCAAAGGACTATGCTATTGTTTCTTCCTTTCCTGTGTGCTGTAAAATCCAGCCCTCTGGAATTTGCAAATTGTGGTGAAGTTTGTGATGAATAAGAGCAAGGAGCACAGACCAGTTAAATGGATAGTCTATTTATTGTCTGCAGACTTTTTCATTAGCACTTCCTAAACGTCCCTGCAGAGAATTGTTTTTGAATTGTATTATATGATTTCCGATGGCTTAGACTTGAATTCATTGTCTAAAGTTGTCCATACGTAAAGACATATTACGTTTTATGGTTATATGATAAACTCACATTAGCTGGGGGTCTGCACCCTGAAAGCCACCAGGTACTGGCTGCACCTATTGGGTGACTGAATGTGCAATGATATTGATCTTTTAATTATATTGAGTCACATCAAAGCAATTGTCAAGAGAACACACCAACACTTCTACTTCCTTGGAAGGCTTAGTAAATTTGGCATGTCCTTGGCAACCCTCACCAATGTCTAAAGATGCTCCGTAGAAAGCATTTTATCAGAATGCATCACAGCCTGGTTTGTGAACAGCTCCATTGAAGACTGCAAGAAATTGCAGAGGGTTGTGGATGTAGCCCAGATCATTATGCAAACTAACCTCCCTTCCATGAACTCCATCTACACTAACATTGTCTTGGCAAGGCTACCAGCATAATCAAGGACCAGCCTCACCTCAGTCACCCCTTCTCCCCTTTCATATCAGCTAGAGGTACAGACGTGTGAAAATGTATACCTAAAATTCAGGAGCAATTTCTTTCCAGCTGCAATCAGGCAACTAAATGAAGACTTGGCACAAAGATGACTTCATTAGCAAATGGAATATGCCAGATTCAAGAAAGGAACAAGGGCAGCAGGTACAAGGGATTATCACAATCTCCAGGTTCTGATTCAAAGCACACACCATCCAGAACTGGAAATACTTCTGTGTTCTTTCATCTCTACTGGGTGAAAATACGGCAACTCTTTACCGCACAGCACAGTGGGAGTATCTTCATCCATCAAGTGCGTTGATTCAATTGAGGCAGATGACCACTTCCTTCTCAGAGACAATTGGGGATGGGCAAAAATGCGTATTGATAATGTTGTTCTCATCGGGATAGAAAATAATAATAGCAAAATAATAGGATTTTTTCCCTGCAACCTTCAAACGAAGGTGGTTGCTTAAATAGGTCATGTTAATTATTTTTGTGTTCTATTTACTTGCTTGCTCTTCTATCAAAAAGTGCAAGCATTGGTGGTGATTGACTGGAGCTAACGCTAAAAATGTATTGGTTAGCAGCACAATTAAAATAGTGGTGACTTGACTGTCATCAAAGGGGACTGACACCAATGGTGGAGTCAAGCCTCATACTTGTGGTTGCTGATCTATATCTTTCAATTATGCTGCAGGAGTTATTATTTCTTATCTGGGCTAAAGTCCAGTCACTAAGATAAATGCGACTATTTGATTTTTGAATATGTATAATGTTCAAAGACTGATTTGGCAGCCAAAACCTTCAGCCAAGTAGCGGTCATCAAAGCAAAACATCCATGTCGTGCTTCTGTTAACTGGAAAGTTACTCACTAATTAGCCATTAAATGCTCCATTTTGTTTTGCTTATTGAAGTGTCATTTGTGGCACAAAGTAAACTTCCACTTTAGATAAAACTGTAGATTCAAACCCTTTGCTAGAGCTTACAAGATTGATACACAGAGGGATATTGGAATCAAAGTCCATAATTCCCTGAAAGCAGGTAACACAAGCAGATCGTGGTAAAGAAGGCATATTGTATGCATGCCTTCATTGGTCGGGCCACTAAGTATAAGAGTCATGCTGCAGCTTTATAGGACCTAAGTTAGGCTGCATTTGGAGTATTGTGTACAGTTTTGGTCACCCAATTGCAGTAATGATGTCAAAGGTATGTGAGAATGCTGACAGGATTACAGAATATTAAGATGCATACGATCCATAGTAACTTGGTCATTTAGATTTAAAACTGACTTACTCAAAGAAGTCAGCAGGTTGTGGTGAAAGGATGTTATTCTGGCTGAAGATCTGTGACTAGTTGTGGGGTTCCACGGGGATCTGTTGTTAGGCACATATATAAACCACTTGGACCACTATTGATGGGTTGGTTAGTAAGTTTGCATTCAACGCCAAAGTTGCAGACAGTGGGGGAAGGCTATCAAAGTATACATCAGGATATAGATCAGTTAGAAAAATGGACGAATAAATGACAGATGGAGTTTAATCTGACCAAGTGTGGAAGGTCAAATGTAAGGGGAAAGTTTACATTTAATGGCAAGATACTTAACAGCATTGATACACAGAGGGATCTTGGAATCAAAGTCTATAATTCCCTGAAAGCAGGTAACACAAGCAGATTGTGGTAAAGAAGGCATATTGTATGCATGCCTTCATTGGTCGGGCCATTGAGTATAAGAGTCAAGAAGTCATGCTGCAGCTTTATAGGAGCTTAGTTAGGCTGTGTTGAGAGTATTGTGTACAGTTTTGGTCACCCCATTGCAGTGATGATATGAAAGGTATGTGAGAATGCTGCCAGGATTAGAGACTATTAAGCAGAACAAGGGTTGGACAAACTTAAATTGTTTTCTCTGGAGCTTTGGAGGCGGAGGGGAGACCTGTTAGAAGTATATTAAATGATGAGAAGCATAGATAGGATAGACAGTCAGAACCTTTTCCAAGAATGGAAAAGTCAAAGAATAGAAAACATAGTTTCAAGGTGAAAGGGGCATAGTTTAAAGAAGATGTTCTGGGCAATCTTATTACAGAGAGTTGTGGGTACCTGGAATACACTGCTGGAGATGGTGGTGTGTAGGGGATGGTGGTGGAGGCAGATGCAAAAGTGGTGTTTATGAGGAATGTAGATAGGCACGTGAATATGTAGAGAACGGAGAGATATGGATCTTGTGCAGGCAGAGGAGATTAGTAAAACGGCATCATGTTCAGCATGGACAATGTGGGTCAAAGGGCCAGAAACATTCTTCTATGTTTGAAGGGGCAAAAGTGAAGATTGATCAATGTCTCATCGTTCTTCTCTGGAAGATATAAAATGTTATCATGTGCACTGCCTGTGGAAGAGGCTTTTTTTCCAGCCCTAGTCAACATCTGTCCTTCAGCAAGGCACCATTTACTTATGCAATCTGATCATCCATTACTTTTTGTGGCATTTTGCAAATAAATTGCTGTCATGTAAACTGATTTACAAGAGTAACCACATTTCAAAAGAGCATTTTTGTCTGCCAAGCATTGGAGAATATTTTGTTGCATTGAAAGTTGGTATATGAATGAGAGTACTTTGATTAATTCCCTTACCTCTTTTTAATTGTCACAGAAATTGCCAGCGCTGTCTGCATGCCTCCAAGGACACAGCAAACACAACTGAGGGATTCATTAAATGTATTTTATTTTTCTTCTGAGAACGATTATCCAAAGTATTTTAACTGGCTGGAGTTTTAATTAAGCGTCACGCAAGACGCCTGGACAGGAGAATGCCAATATTACAGGCCATGCGTTTAGGCAGGGATTTGTATATTAGTGAGCATACATACATCTGTGTATACTGTATATGTGTGCGTGTTTACATATATGTTTTATCTATGATTAAATCGCTGCATGATTGTGTTTGGGTGCTTTCTTTTGTTGTATCCATTTATGAGTTTTACGTGTTCGTTTCTGTCTTAATGTACGTGCAAATCTCAGTGAGCAAATGCGTACATTTATTTATATAATTGTCTTTCTATATATTCATGTCCATAGGAGTGTTTTTGAAAGTTCGTTTTACATGTACTTGCTTTTTACATGTACTTACTCACCTGCCTGTACAGCACATGAGAACACATTTCTGTACATGTACGCGTGTGCACCCGTATAAGTATGTGACTGTCGCCTGTGAGAAAGGACTTTTAGGTTGTTTTTTTGATCAGTGAAAAGTTGCATCCGTCCAACCCACGGCTGGTTTCTCTACATAGTTGGAGGCTGGAGGTGGGACGGATTAGGGGGGAGGGGGCGACAACACTGCTATAAATAGGAAACTTCGATCGGCAAAGGCAAACTGAATCAAGAACGAAGTTGGGAGCAGAGAGGCTCAGTCCGAGCGACGATCTTTCACAGCAGGACTGAGTTACACGCGGTCTGCAGTCTAGGGCAGTCGGAAACGGGACAGGTAACGTTATGCACCCGAATGGGGCTCAGTCCTCACTTAAAATCTCACATTAGCATGTGAGAAAGAAAGTGCGGGTGTGCTTGTTTACCTACACAGTAGGTCTTTATTTGCACCTATGTTACGAATATATGCATGAGTGTGTGAGCATGTATGGGATTCTGTGTGCGAGAGCGGGTGTGACTGTGTGTGCCTGTGAATACGCGTTCGAGTGCGTGTGAATATGAATTTGTTTCTGAGTGTGTGTTAGTGTATATGAATGGATAGAGTCTATCCGTGATTGTATCTGTTTGTGAGTGTGTTCGCGTGTGTGGCTGTGAATGTATCTATGCTTGTGTGTTCTTGTGTGTGTAAATGAATAAGTGTGTGTAAGTCCTTCTGTAGGTGTGTGTGTTAATATACGTATGTGTGTGCGTATCTGTGAATGTACATGTCTGTGAGTGTGTTCCTGTGTGTGAATATAGACGTGTTCGTGTGTCCGAGATTGTGTGCTCATATACGCGTGTGCGTGTCTGTAAGTGTGTCTATGTTGATATATGTGAGTGAGTGTGTTTGAGTGAGGCGCTGCAGTCAGTCCGATACTCGATGTTTCTGGTGTCTCTATTTCAGGACCAGGGACAGCGCACCGCTCCCCGCACCCAAACACCCCGTCTCTCCTGCTCAAGAATTAAGCAAACTCCGATTCTTGTCCCTTTCACAGAGCGTGTTCACAGCTTTTCGATTTTACCGCCATGAGGTCGCTGTGGTTTCTGCTGCTGCTCTCACTCGCCTTTCACAGCGCTTCGGTGGTCGCGGGCCAGCGGGCGGCTGGAGCGGCAGAGCGGCAGCTCCAGAGAGCCGAGGCGGCCCTTGTTCACGCCATGCTGATGGAAATGGGACAAGGGGTCAACACTAACGGTACGCGGATCATAGATCCAACCCACTTGCCATTATTTCCCTCCGTAATAACACGGCGTGTCACTTCAGAAACTGCGAACTCTTTAAGAACTTTTACTTGCAATGCTTTAAAATTCCAGCGTTCATTGAGTTCGGGTAGCGCGCTGTTTGGAGAATTAGCGTCGAACTTTTTTGTTCTGAGACACGGATGTTAGAAAACAGGGAAAGGCACCGGGTTCGGAGGAATTTTAGCGAACGTCTGTGTGCGAGCGATGACCATTTGTATTCCAGCAGGCGAGAGCCGGCGGGAGCAGAGTTTCACGGTCAGCTGGCGGTTGCTGCAGGTATTAGGGGACTGGTGTCGCTCTGACATCGGGCGCCCTTTTGCTTTGTGACATCCGCAGAATGAATCGCCCACCAGCGATCGTGGTCTGTCCCCCGGCGGACAATATCACTCGTACCAGGGACAGCGGTGTGGGGCGCAGGGACACGGGCAGTCCTGGTGAACAGTGAGAGTTGGAAGAGCTAATTTAGACCCGTTAAAGTTATGCCCCTGTCCCACGGAAACCTGAACGGAAACATCTGGTGACCTTGCGCCCCACCCAAGTTTTCCATGAGTCGCCAGAGGTTTTGGTCACTCGCCTGGAAAGCCTCGACCGAAGCGTGAGCTGCATCTACTGACCGACTGCACACACACACAAACACATCGCGAAGGTGGGGGCCAGGGACAGCGGGGGAGCGCTGTCTGCGCGATGAAGAGGAAGGTAAAAGGCTGCCACAAAGCACGGTACGTCCTTTAGAGAGCGCGCGGGAGGGAGGGAGTGAAGGGGAGAGAAGGGGAGAGAAGGGGAGAGAAGGGGAGATAAGGGGGTGTGTGGGGGGGAGGAGTAGGGATAGTTTTAAGAAGTTTAATAACGTTAGCGGGCATTATAAGCGGCGGATCTTCTAGGTCCTGAAAACAAAAGCTGCTGAAAACTCCAATGAGCCAATCAAAATGGCCGGTCAGCGAAGGAGATTGCCTTCGACTGCCTGTAAGTAAATGGCGACCCCACTACACTGGCTGCGACCAAACGGTAACCTATTTTTAGTCGAGACCAGTTTTGATTTTGTTGAAATAATCACAGGAACATAGAAGAATCCTCCACTACGCAGAAACCACTTTCGACCTGTTCAGGTTTCCTAAGTGGGACAGGGGCATTAGAAGAGCTGGTGTCCGTTAATCGTGGTCACAGGTTAATTGGTTTGGTTTATTAGTTATCATGCGTGCAGGTATATTGTGAAATACGACTTCTCCTTGCTATCTAGTTTAATCATACCATACGTGAGTGCAATAGATTGTAACATCTTGGTAGAAACAATGAATTGCAAATATTGGTTTAACAATGAAAGACACAAGGTGCTGGATTAACTCAGCGGGTCGGGCAGCGTCCGTGGAGAAAGTGGACAGGCGACGTTTCGGATAGGGGCCTTTCTCCAACCCCTTCCTTATCCAGTCCGTTTTTCCTGCTATTTTACGCTGTGCAGCCTCGTGTGTTTCTGACACTTCCTTTACTTGTTTCAGAGGTAGACTCCCCGTCAGCCGAACTGGTCTCCAAGCGACAGCACCCGGGGAAACGCTTAGTGAATTTGGAGAAGCGGCAACATCCAGGAAAACGCGAAGAGGAAGAGGACGAGGAAGAGGATTACCGGGAAGTCGAGAAAAGGCAACATCCCGGGAGGAGAGGTGCGGACGGGCCCCTCTTTGGGGGGGAAGAGGGGCTCTCCAAGCGGCAGCACCCAGACACGAGGCTCGTGTTGTCCAGCCAGAGCCGGCAGCCCGGCCGCGGCGAGTCTAACTCCGGGGAGAGAGAGGCGCAGTCTAGTGTCCGGCAGCCGACCAGAAGGCACCCGGAGGCGGCCGGCACAGGCAGCGATCTCCCCTTCCCCTGTGACCCACGGGACCCTGTGGCTTGTGGCCTGTTAGAGCTGCTAGGTGGCGTGAGTAAGGCGGAGGTGAAGCGGCAACACCCCGGGAGGAGAGATGCTTCAGATGAGGAGTTTGAAGGCCGAGATTGAAATGTTTAAATGTCGTAAAATATTTGTTTTCCATTCACATGGAATCCCCTCCCTAAAACCTTATAAACCTGTTACCTGGGCCAGAGTTTGTTTTAAGTGTATTCGCGATTTTATCATCACTTCCCCAGCATGTTCTTTAACGCATGTCGTAGTGTCTAAGGAATGGGCAGAGAGAGAGAGAGAGAGAGGGGGGGAGCGAAGACGGAGCGTGAGCAAAGGCAACCAGCGGTAGTTACATAGAGGAGGAGAGGAAAGTTGTAAGAATAAGAGAGATCCTTGATGTAGGGAGAGGAGAAAGGGGGTGAGGGAGAGGGCGGTGAGGATACAGAATAGGAGCGGAGATGGGAAGAGAGAGCCGAGAGTGGTGAGAAGGTTAGGGGAAGAGAGAGTGGAGGAGAAGGAGAGGACAGCGGAAGAGGCGAGGGTGGGGGAGAGGGGGGGGGGGGGGGAGGAAAGGAGAGTGGCAGAGAGGAGATGAGAGAAGGGAAAGGAGAGAGGGGGCGAGGGGGAGAAGAGAGAGGGGAAAGGGAGAGGAGAAATATTGAAGTGGAGAGAATGATGATGAGAGAGGAGAGGGAAGAGGACGAGGAGAGGAGGTGAGAAGAAGCGGGGTAAGGACAAAGAGGAGAGAGACAGGAAGAAGGCAAAGCGGGGGAAAGGAGAGAGCGCGGCAAGGAAGAGGAGTCATGTGGGAAGAAGGAGGGATGTGTTAGAGGGGGGGAGGGGGTAGTATGAAGAGGACTGGAGTAACCAGTGAATGGGGCGAGAGAGCGAGGTGTGAAGGGATGTGAAGACGAGAGAACAATAATTACTGTCCTGTGTGCCTGAGGGACACAGGACAGTAATTACACAACGGGCTGAATGTGCAGTTGCTGAGTTTCTTCTCCCTCTACCATGACCAAGCTGTTGCCTGGGAATCGCGCGTCTTTACGCGGTCTCGGGGTTTTTGTGACTGGCCTTTACAGTGACGGACACCGCGGAGCCCAAACCTGTAAATTCCATCCTGAACTTGAATAAAACGCATGTCGACATCATTTTTCTACACGAAACCTCAAGTGTCACACTTGTGAACGCAATAGATGTTTACCGACTCCGTGCCCGCCTGGATGGGAAGAAGGGGCTGCTGCAGAGATCGCTGATCCGGCACGACCCTTCCACATTTAGAAAGCTCTCCTCCTCTCCCCGCTTTTCCGACCCGTCTTTTCCTGTCTGTGGCAGTTTGTGGCATTAATAATTAAATAAGCCTGTAGTCCAGAGAAAAGTCGAAAAGGGCAGAATGTTTATCTCCTCCCCCTCTCTCAACCGGCTGAATGGCCATCTCCTACTATCCTGAGGGGCTGAATGGCCAGTTCTATTCCCATCCAAACGGGCTAATGACCATCTGTCCCTGTCACAACGGGCTGAATGGCCATTTAATGCCTCTTTGCCGACGGGCTGAATGGCGGTCTCCTGCTCAAATCCAAACGGGCTGAATGGCCACCTCCTTCCCCTAGCACAACGGGCTGAATGGCCCTCCTGCTGCTATCACAACGGGCTGAATGACCATCTAATTCTATCCCACGAACCGAATGGCCTGCTAAAGTGCCTATACTTCCACCTCTTTTTTACCCACTCACTCCAGTTCACCAAATGTTCCCGTTGCAGTTGAAAACCTTCTGTTTTGAAGGAGAATTGGGGTGAATCCCTGCTGGATTGGATCTGATGGATTAAAGAAACGCCAGTGACCAGCAGTGGCCATGGGGCTATGGAATTGAAGAATTATTTCAAAGTTCTTTATAATAAAATGAATGATGTAAACTCCCAAAACACAATGAGGCGATCTCTTTCACCCTCGGCCGAACCGTTCCCAACAACAAACATTGGACAGTAAGTTGGTTGATAGGGAATGACAGAGGAAGATAGACACAAAATGCTGGAGTAACTCAACAGGTCAGGCAGCATCTTTGGAGAAAATGGACAGGTGATGTTTCCAGTCATCGGAAACATCATCTGTTCATTTTCTCCAGAGATTTTGCCTGAGCTGCTGAGTTACTACAAAACTTTTTGCCAATCCTTGGTATAAACCAGCATCTGCAGTTCCTTTTTATTACATACTGACAGAGTAAGGTTGGTACAATAGATTGAAAGGTGTGCTAATGATCCTTGGTTCTCTTTGGTTCTTGGTCCTTCAAAATATTCCAAATGGAATTTAAACTGGAGGTTCTTCAGAGGTCTACCATCGGCTTCTCCATCCATGATCCCAGTGGACTAGGCTTCCCTCTGTCTTCCGAGACAAAGAACAAGACAGGCTGGTTGAGAGGATTTTTCGTTGTCTCCCAGTTAACACCTCAATAGAGTTGCCATCTCAATCTCCACGTGCTAGACCAACAACGTCTTGCCTTATCTCTTCACACCAACAAAGGCCTCAGTAGAAAGTGCTAAAGGCCTAACTTTCATACCATCCAAAAACACCAGATAGACCCAATTAGAATTAAATAGATGAAATAAGAATGTTAAATTAATAAACTAACCTGAGCCCTCTCAGACCCCTCACTACCAAAGCCCACCAATTCCTGCCTTTGCACCCACTAAATGACCCCCAACAGCAACTATCAGAACCCTCATCATCTTGGTATGCAGATGACAGCTTTGTACCTTTTAATCAGCCTGCTGTTGAGTTAAGTTCATCACTCGACTCTTACCAAAGATAGGTGGGGGAAGGGCCGTGCCTAACACAGGAATCAATCTGATGAATATATAGAATAACAAATAAAGCTGCATTATTGTAAAATATCCTAAATTCAAAAGTGCTCGCCAAGTGGTTATGAGGAAGAGTACTTTTTGACACAGAAATATTTTATGGTGATTGAGTGACAGCCGCGCACACTGGGACATGCACAGCTAGGGCGTAAAGTAGATGTATCACCTCTGCAACAAACACAACCGCAGCAAGTTTCACCACTGTGATTCAGACGGCATTAGCTGGAGTAAATGGTACTCATGTCAGTTCCGATGACAAATATTGAAAGGACAGCACCAAACCTTGGGTCCTACCCAGAAGAAAATGATAACGTTAATGCAATGTATTCACAGTTACAGTCAGCTGAAAGTGTTCTATTTGAAGAGCATAATTTTCTGGCTTGTCTAATTCAGTGATTAAAACTGCTTATAGCTGCATCTAAATTTAATTGAAATGCTAAAATCTGCACATGCTGAAAAATCTGAAATGAAAACAGAAACATTTGTGGAGAAATAGGATTGGCATTTCCGGTCAATGATCTTATCCTGATGAAAGAGATCTGAGATAAAATCTGTATATTAATTGATTATGTACACTATGACACACCTGGATCCCTGGATTTCAGATAAGATATCCCTAACCCACTGGGCTGATTAATGCCGTTCAATGCCTATTCATTAATATTTTCATTGACCCCATTCATGAACAATGAACACAGGCTGGAGGTTTTTCCAGCTTTCGGGAGGAAATCCAAAGCTGTGTTTGTGCTGTTATGCATTCCACTATTGTTGAACATCCTTGTCTACTCTTCCACTCTTGCTATGCACTGCTGGTTGGTCTCCCTTATTCTACCACCAATGGCCACCCCCAAGTCTGCTCCTATAATGCGTACTCCTTCCTAACCACACACCACCCTATATTTGGCTTCTGCTTTGAAATTTCTCCATTGCCAAGGTCATATTGATTGAGCCATGCAGTATGGAAAGAGGCCCTTCAGCCAACTTATCCATGCCTTATCTCTGTATGAACAACAAACAGACACATTAGGTAGCGAAGAGGCTCCACAACTTTCCAAGCTGTGCTGCTATTTTACACGATCATGTCTGATCTGCTTCTAAGTTCCTCCAGCTTTACAACTCTCTGAGATCTCTTTATTCCTCCAGTTTTGATCAAGCCTAAGTTTAATTGATTCTTCAGTTGCCAAGGCTCTGAGTTCTGCCTCATTTTCCTTTTTGACGATACTCCTCAAAACCTATCTCTTCAACTGGATTTGATTATCTGCCCCAAATAAATTTGTTGCTACAACTCAAATTACTGCATGAACAATGCATTAGCAACACTACCTAAAAGGGGCACAATATGACAAGGTCGTGCAATACTAATTAGGCAAAAGAAAGCTTTAAGTACGATCTTAAAAGAAGAAAGGTATTAGAAATTATATTTGAACCTAGAAGCTGGTTTCAAACGCTATTTCATAGAGGTGTTCAAATGATCCTCTTCATTCTAGTTTAGTAACAGTTTCCCAGATGTGGTTTGTCACTGGGCAAGCAAAGGGTCCTGTAAACACGCAGGTCAGATAACCACCCTCAGGAAATGCAAGGATATGAGGATTAACCATATTGTCACTTTTTTTGTCATTTGTATTTTTACAAACCTAAATGTCTTGGATATCTGTGCAACAGCATAAATCATAATGCAGAGACAGTAACCTAAATTAAAACAAAATTGGGCAGCAATGTAAAAGTAGCCATTAATTTGCCATCATTAATTTTATATCACTTTCCATAATCAAAGTAACTCTTCTGCATCTTATATCATGTCTGTGAAAATCTTAGTCTTTGTGAAAAATGAATCTCCTCCTTTTTGGTTCCATCCTGTATCTAATCAAATTGCCATTTCCATGCAGAATAACAAGGGTGTTCTTATTTAATTTCCTTTCAGTTAATTCTTGCAGAAATCCACAGTCATTGACAAAAAATATTTCTATGCCCAGTTGAGATTCCTTAATCTTCGGTTACATCCCTTTGCCCAACTGAACCAAAGTCTATTGGATTTAAATAATTCAGATTCTGTAGTAACCTATTTGTTTTTAATCAACTGTTCCATTTTTCATCAACTGAGGTTCTCTGAGGTACTCTGAGATCCTATTGCACTGGCAATCAGTTTAAAAAGAACAAACATTCCTCCTTCATTAATAGGATGGTTTCAATGCACCCCGTGCTGTTTGGAATTTGCAAGGACAGTTACAAAACTGATGTTATTGTCCATTGTGCTAAGTGCAATATCTCCAAGTTTGCGGATGACACTAAGCTGGGGGGCAGTGTTAGCTGTGAGGAGGATGCTAGGAGACTGCAGGGTGACTTGGATAGGCTGGGTGAGTGGGCAAAATGTTTGGCAGATGCAGTATAATGTGGATAAATGTGAGGTTATCCATTTTGGTGGCAAAAAACAGGAAAGCAGACTATTATCTAAATGGTGGCCGATTGGGAAAGGGGGAGATGCAGCGAGACCTGGGTGTCATGGTACACCAGTCATTGAAGGTAGGCATGCAGGTGCAGCAGGCAGTAAAGAAAGCGAATGGTATGTTAGCTTTCATTGCAAAAGGATTTGAGTATAGGAGCAGAGAGGTTCTACTGCAGTTGTACAGGGTCTTGGTGAGACCACACCTGGAGTATTGCGTACAGTTTTGGTCTCCAAATCTGAGGAAGGACATTATTGCCATAGAGGGAGTGCAGAGACGGTTCACCAGACTGATTCCTGGGATGTCAGGACTGTCTTACGAAGAAAGACTGGATAGACTTGGTTTATACTCTCTAGAATTTAGAAGATTGAGAGGGGATCTTATAGAAACTTACAAAATTCTTAAGGGGTTGGACAGGCTAGATGCAGGAAGATTGTTCCCGATGTTCGGGAAGTCCAGGACAAGGGGTCACAGCTTAAGGATAAAGGGGAAATCCTTTAAAACCGAGATGAGAAGAACTTTTTTCACACAGAGAGTGGTGAATCTCTGGAACTCTCTACCACAGAGGGTAGTTGAGGCCAGTTCATTGGCTATATTTAAGAGGGAGTTAGATGTGGCCCTTGTGGCTAAGGGGATCAGGGGGTATGGAGAGAAGGCAGGTACGGGATACTGAGTTGGATGATCAGCCATGATCATATTGAATGGCGGTGCAGGCTCGAAGGGCCGAATGGCCTACTCCTGCACCTAATTTCTATGTTTCTATGTTTCTATGTGCATAAAGGGAAGCTTATTGCACCACTGGTTAAAGCAATGAAGACACAAACCAGGCCAGTGCCTCACGTACATAATCTACAAATAGTGAAGACAGTTCTATCATTTCAAGAATGTTCATGTTCAAGAGTATTTAATTGTCATATAGTCAAAAGATCATACAGTGTTGAGGTCACCATACTCAGGTTCCTGTAGCTACTTGCCGATTGTAGCAGCAGGTTGAGAGCTGGTCCTGGGTGGTGTAGATCTTTGATGATAGCTGTTTTCTTGAGGCAGCGCTTCCTGTATATCACTTTGATGGTGGGAAGGTCAGTATCAGTGATGGACTTCATAATGTCCACCACTTTCTGCAGCTTCCTTTGCTCTCGAGTGTTTGACTTACAGAACAAAGCCATTAAGCAACCAGTCAGTGTACTCTCCACCATGCACCTGTATAAGTTTGATAGGATAAGCTTGATTCAGTGACATTCAATTCAATTCAATTCAATTCAATTCAATTCAACGTTATTGTCATTGCACGGATACAAGTATGGGTACAACGGAATGCAGGTTAGCGTCTGTTCATAGTAATAGTGCAATATAGAAATAAAAATACAGAATACGCAAACAAGCAAACAATGTGGATGGAGAGACTGGAGAAATCTATCGTCGGGACTCCGAGTTCAGCAATGTGATAGTGTTGTTGAAGAAGCTGTTCCTCATCCTACTTGTACGAGACCTGAGGCTCCTGTACCGCCTCCCTGATGGGAGGAGGGCAAACAGTCCATGGTTAGGGTGGGAGGGGTCCTTGATGATCTTCCCGGCCCGTCTCAGGCACCGTTTTCGGTGGAGGGCATCCATGGCAGGGAGCGGGGCACCGATGATGTACTGAGCGGTTTTCACCACCCGTTGTAGTGCCTTCCTGTCAGCTACGGTGCAACTGCTGTACCATACCATGAAGCAGGTGGTCAGGATGCTTTCGATGGTACAGCGGTAAAAGTTGGTCAGGATCTGGGGGGACAGGTGAGCTTTCTTGAGCCTCCTCAGGAAGTAAAGGCGCTGCTGCGCCTTTTTGATCAGTTTGGAGGTATTGAGGGACCAGGACAGATCCTCCGAGATGTGTACCCCGAGGAATTTGTAGTTGGAGACGCGCTCCACCTCAGTCCCGTTTATATGGATGGGGGTATGTCTGCCCCCTCTGTTCTTCCTGAAGTCAACAATAATTTCCTTTGTCTTCTTGGAGTTGAGGACGAGGTTATTGTTGGCACACCAGGCTGCCAGGTGCTGGACCTCCTCCCTGTAGGCTGACTCGTCGTTGTCACTGATCAGTCCTACCACCGTGGTGTCATCGGTAAATTTAATGATGGCGTTGGAGCCATTCTTAGGGATGCAGTCATGGGTGAAGAGGGAGTAGAGGAGAGGGCTGAGCACACAGCCCTGTGGCACGCCGGTGTTCAGTGTTATAGTGGAGGAGGTGAGGTTGTTGACCCTAACAGACTGTGGTCTGTTGGTGAGGAAATCCAGTGTCCAATTGCAGAGGGAGGTGGAGATGCCAAGTCCGCTGAGTTTGGTGATCAAGCTAGCGGGGATGACAGTGTTAAAGGCGGAGCTGAAATCAATGAACAGCAACCTGATGTAGGTGTTATTGCTGTCCAGGTGGGTCAGGGCAGAGTGTAGGGCCGCCGATATGGCATCCTCTGTAGAGTACATACTGGATCTTCTTAAAAAACTCAAACTTCTGAGGAAGATGATTTTTCTTTGTAATTGCATTAATGTGCTGGGTCCAGGGCAGATCATCTGAGGTGACCATGACCAAGAACTTAAAGCTGTTGACTCTCCCCACCGCCGTCCGGCCAATGAAGTCTGGTGTATGGTCCCTCGACTTTCTCTTCCTGAAGTCAGCCATCAGCTCCTTGGTCTTGCAAATGTTTGAGAGCAAAATTGTTCTGGCACCGCTCAACCAGAATACCAATCACCCTCCTGTACTCTGACTCATCATTATCCATTATTTGTCCTATGATGGTGGCATCATTGGCAAATTTAAAGATAGCGTTGGCATTGTGAATGGTTGCATAGTTATGGATATCGAAAGAGTAGAGCAGGGGATTGAACATGCAGCTCTTACATGCCCCCATGCTGATGGCCATCAAAGAGAGGGAGTTGCTGCTAACCTGTAGTGATTGAGGTCTGCTGATGAGGAAGCCAACAATGCAGTTGCATAGGGTCGTGCATAGATCAATTTCCTTAAATTTAATGATGAATTTGGAAGGGGTGATGGTGTTGGATGCTGAACTATAGTAAATGAATAATGGCCACAGATAAGTGTTCCTATTATCCACGTGGTCCAGTGAAAGGTTCAGAGCCTGTGAGATTGCTTCTATTTTAGCAGTAAGCTAATTGTAGGAGGTGCAGGTTGTTATTGAGGCAGGAGTTGATTTGCATCACAACCAGCCCTTCAAATCACAATGGGTGAGAGTGCCACCAGTTGGTAGTCAGTGAGGCATGTCACCTTGCTCTTCTTGGGCACTGCAATTGTAGATTTACTTTCAAAGAAGGTGAAGACCTGGAATGGTGTGGCCAGGGCAGCACAGCGGCGTAGCGGTAGAGTTGCTACCTTACAGTGCCAGAGACACGGATTAGATCTTGACTACGGGTACTGTCTGCATAGAGTTTGTATGTTCTCCCTGTGACCACATGGGTTTTCTCTGGATGCTCCGGTTTCCTCCCACATCTCAAAGACATGCAGGTTTGTAGGTTCATTGGCTTCTCTAAATTGTCTCTAGTGTGTAGGATTAGAACTCGTGTATGAGTGATTGTTGGTCAATGCAGACACTGGGGCCAAAGGGCTTGTTTCCATGCTGCATCTCTTAAATAAACCTTGGATCCAAGGTTTATTTAAGAGATACAGCGTGGAAATGGGTGGCGGAAGATGTCCGTGAAAACTCCAGTTAGTTGGTCCGTGTAGGTTGTAAGACCATGGCCAAGTGCAACATCAGGGCTGGATGTGTAAGAATGAAGGAACCAAAGATAGACACAAATGCTGGAGTAACTCAGCGGAACAGGCAGCATCTCTGGAGAGAAGAAATGGGTGATGTTTCGGGTCAAGACCCTTCTCCATCACCTTCCCATCATCAAATTGGCTTCTTTAAATTGTAAATTGACCCTAGTGTGTAGGATAGTGCTAGTGTCGGGGTGATCACTGGCTCGGTGGGCTGAAGGGCCTGGTTCCAAGCTCCATCTTTAAAGTCTAAAGTAACACTAAATCATGGTTGATCTATCTCTTCCTCCTAACCTCATTCTCCTGCCTTCTTCGCATAACCTCTGTCACCCGTAAGGCAAAACAACCCAAAGTAAAGTAGATTGCGATCTCCTGATTCATGCTAGTGAACACTAGGATGGTTTTGGTAGGAATACCTCCACGCATATCATTATGAAGCCGGTGAAGAGTAAAGTGTGAGATTTATCCTGTCACTGCTCGTGTTGTGTGGTGATGCTTGCTGGCCAGTGAAATGAACCATTTCATACAGCCGGTAGGTGGTCAAACTTTTCACTCTCAACATTGAATAATGCTGCTGAGAATACAGCCAGACGCTGAACTGGAAGCGAGGAGCAGAATGCAATTAATCTCTCGCAATACACAGATTCTCAGCATGTCATGGGAATAATTCCTCATTTCAACAATGTATTTCTTGGAACTTATTGCCATTCAGTGACGGTAGTGGATGAAGGGGAGTTTGTTGAATCAATAATTACAATGATAAATAAATGCAATCCAAATTTTGTTTGCCATTGATGTAGGGAAAATGGCTTGATGTGTTAAAGTGCAGTGACATAAATCCCGGTTGTTGTGTGTAAAGATAAGGGCCCTTGATCCTTCAACTTGAAAAATTTTATATGTGTAAATACGGATGATCAAGTGTAAACAGCACCGCTATTTCACAGAGATTGCTCCCATTTATCAGAGAGGAGGTACTGGTCTCTATAAAGCACATTAGGGTGGATAAATTGATCCTATTTTTGAAATCCTGATAATCCAATGCATCAAAAATAAGACATTTATTTAACCTGTTATTACCGTGTTATGCAAAGGATTTAACAAAGTGGGAGGAAAGCCTGTGTTAGAGAAAGAAAATATAAGAATTTACATTGGAAAAATATCTGCCGTTAAATTAGTCCGTAATGTGCTTGGCAATCTGAACATGCAAATAGGAAAACAGATTTTTTACTAAGAGCATGAAACTAGGAAATGTTGATGTAGAAAGGATTGGTAATTTCTGGTGTATAGTGGATTGGTAGAATTTACTTTATCTCCGAAGTCTATTTCTCCTGTCATTCACGAGAGCCAGTAAAGGAAGGAGCTAGTCATTGACTTCAGGAAGCGGGGTGGAGTACACATCCCAGACATCATGAATGGTGTTGAAGTGAAGATGATCAGAACTTCTAGTACCTAGGCAATAAATATCACCTACAATTTGTCCTAATCCAACCATATTGAAGCCACAGTCAAGGTACTACACCAAAGCCACTACTTCCTCAGCACACTCAGGAAGTTTAGCGTATCTCCAATTACCTTTACTAATTTCTAGCGATGCACCACAGAAAGCATCCCATCTAGATGCATCACAGCTTAATTTGGCAATTGCTCTGCTCAAGACCACGAGAAATTGTCAATATAGCCCACTCTAATGTACAGACCAACCAACCACCTCCCCCCCCACCCCATCCCCCCCCCCCATCGGCCATCTTTACTTCACACTGCCTCGGGAAGCATCCAATATAATCAAGGACCACTCACACCCCGGTCATTCCTTCATCTCCCATTTGGCAGAACATCCAAAAGCTTGAAAGCTCATACCACCCGACTCAAGAGCAGCTGTTCCCCACTGTTATCAGGTGCTTAAACTAACCTCTCATAAACTATGGCGCATTCCAGATCGCCACATCTACCTCCTTACAATGACGACTTTTTAAAAATCTGCACTTTCTCTATACATCTGTTTCCTTTTCTTTTTGCACTACTTGTTGTACTTGTGTATGGTTTGATTACACTCATGCATGGTATGATTTATAACATGCAAAATAACGTTTTTCACTGCATCTCAGTACATGTGACAAATCGACACCAATACCATATATATGGCTGGATGAATCAACCTTTGAGCACAGAAATGGGGGTTACAGCGATTGGGCTTGATAGTCGTAACAGGGCAGGATCAGCCTTGCTTGTGTTGGGGGTTGAACAGGTCCCAGGGGTCTTTTAATGTACTGGAGCATCATGTTCTTAAGTAACACCCATTTTAGATCACATGATATCCAGTGAGAGCTAGGAACTGAATACAGAATCGACTTCATGGTAGGAAGCAGAGGGCTGGTGGAGGAAGGTTGTTTTTTGGACCGGAGACCTGTGACTAGTGGGGTGCCTCAGGGATCGGTGCTAGGGCCATTGCTGTTTGTCATCTGTATGAATGATTTGGATGAAGATGTACAAGGTGTACATGATGCAAATTTACAGATTAGGCAAATACATGGTATCATAGACAGTGAAGATGATTATCGAGATTTACAATGGGATCTTGATTAGCTGAGCAAATGGGATGAGGAATAGTTAGTGGAGTTTCATGCATTTTGGGAAGTCAAAACAGGGCAGGGCTTTCACAGTGAACAGTAGGGTGCTGAGGGATGTTGTAGAGCAGAGGGTCTAGGAGCATGTACATATTTCCCAGAAAGTGGTGCCACAGTCAGATAGGGTGGTGAAGAAGGCTCTTGTCACACTAGCCACCATGACTCAAGGAATTGAGTGTAGAAGTTGGGATGTAATCTCACAGTTGTACAAGATGCTGGTGAGGTAAATTACAGTTGTACTGGATGTTGTTTAGGCTGCACTTGGAGCATTGTGGTCAGTTTTGGTCACCCTGCTACAGGAACGATGCTGTTAAACTGGAAATGGTGCCGAGCAGATTTAAGAGGATGTTGTCAGGATTCGAGTGCCTGAGTTACAGGGAGAGGTTGGGCACGCTAGGACTTTATTTCTACGACAGTTTAGTGCAGGAAAGGTTCCTTCAGGCCACAATGTCCACACTGAACATTATGTCAATATATGCTCATCTTCTCTGCCTGCACATGATCCATATCCCTAAATTCCCTGCATGTCCACATGCCTATCTAAAAGCTTCTTTAAATGCCTTTATCTTATTTGTCCCCACTACCTCTGGCAGTGCATTCCAGACACCCATCATTTTCTCTGCAAAAAACATGCCCTGCGCATCGCCTTTAAACTCCCCCCCTTCCCCCCCCCCCCCCCCCCCCCCCCCCCCCCCCCCCCCCCACCCCCCCCCCCCCCCCCCCCCCCCCCCCCCCCCCCCCACCTCACCTTAAAGGTACTTCCTCTAATCTTTGACAAAATCTGTGCAAAATGTTCTAACTATTCTATCCATATCTTTAACCATTTTATAGATTTCTATAAGGTCTCCCCTCAGCCTCTGATGCTCCAGAGAAAACAATCCAAATTTGTTCAGCTGATTCCCTCTAAACCAGGCAGTATTCTGTAAATCCTCTTCAGCACCCTCATGCCTCCACATCATTCCTTACTGGGGGCAACCAGAACTTCACATAATACCCTAAGTGCCTAAAAAAAGTCCTATGAAGCAACAACATGCTTCCTGACACATACTCAGTGCCCTGACTGATTAAGGCATGCATACCATATGTTCTTCTTTACCAATCTATCTACTTGTTTCAGGAAGCTGTGGACTTCAACTCCAAGATCCCTCTGTACATCAATGCTGTCAAGGGTCTTGACATTAAGTTTATACTTTCTCCTTACAAACAACCTCCCAAAGAGCAACACCTCACACTTGCTTGGATTAAACTCCATCTGCCATTTCTCTGCCCATTTCTGCAGCTGATCTATATTCCGCTGTATACTTTGACAACCTTGCTCAATGACAGCAACTTCATTAATTTTGGTGTTGTCTGCAAATTTACTAACCAATCCAAGTTGTTAATATATATCACAAACAACACAAAGCTCCCAGCACAGATTTCTGCAGAACTCGACTGATCACAGACCTCCAGCCAGAATAACAGAATGTATGCTTCAGGGAATATTGTTCCACCACAGCCCTCTGTCTTCTATGAGTAAGCCAGTTCTGAATCCAAACAATTAAGTCATCATGAGGAGAACAGATAGGGTAAAGGTCAATGTTTTCCCTGGGAATCTGGAACAATAGGCTATTGGTTAAATGTGAGAGGTGAAAGATTTAGTATGAATCTGAGGAGCAACTTTTTCACACAGAGGGTGGTGGGTATATGGAAGGACCTCCCAGAGAAAGTAGTTGAGGCAAGTACAATAATAACAGTTAATAAACTTTTGGACAGGTACATGAATAGGAAATGTTTGGAGGGATGATGATCAAATATAGATAAATTGGACTAGCTTAGGTGGGGCATCTTGGTTGAAATGGATGAATTTGACCAAAGAGCCTGTTTCTGTGCTGTATGACTCTATGCCTTTATGAGTCAGGTTGGGGTTGTGGCAGTGAAGCTTGGACGATCTCCCCTAACCAGTCCATGCAGCCCAACTGCAATGGGTACATGTGACACTGTTTGGTTTCAGATATCCTGTATCCTTGTACTCTCGGCCTACTTTTGTGCAGACACGATGAGGGAGAATTATTTGAATTGAAAAATCAAATAATATTTTTAGCTTTACCATCATTTACTCCAGCACTTCAGTACCTCAGGTTATTGCTTCCTGAAGCATACAGAATGTTGGATACATTTGGTGACCAGCACCTTGCCAGTGGAAATGGGCTGAAGGATGGAAGCCCCTTAAGTTTAGTTTAGAGATATAGTGTGGGAACAGGCCCTTCGGCCCACCAAATCCATGCAGACCAGCGATCCCCATACAATAACATTATCCTACACACCAGGGGCAATTTGCAATTTTCATGGGCAATTAATGTACAAATCTGTACGTCTTTGGAGTGTGGGAGGAAACTGGAACATCCAGAAAAAAACCCATGCAGTCACGGGGAGAACATCTAAACTCCATACAGACAGCATCCGTAGTCAGGATCAAACTCGTGTCTTTGGTGCTGCAATTCAGTAACTCTACCGCTGCACCACCGTGCCGCCCTGATGGAAAATTTATACTTTCCCTCATAGATTACGCAGGAATTCCAGAGAGACCGTTGCTGAACTAATATTCAGCTGACCTCACTTATACATAATGAAATGTGATCCTGCCTCCTTCATTGGTGCCCCTCACCATAAACACAAAATGGGCGGCAGGTCCATAAATACTTCATTTCCCTTAATTATTACTTTCCTTTACAAGTAGATTCTTAAAAACACCAAACTGTTAGTCACGGATTAGAAAATCTCTCCCTGTTTCTGTCATTTCTACAAGGCACATTTTTGATGGAATAAAAGTATCAATTAGTGAGATTTATGTGACATGGACTCAGAGCTGATTTGCAATTTCACAGTGTGACTCACTCACCCAAGGATTCGGAGGGAAGAGCATAGTAGAAGTTATAATTCAGCTCACACCGTGACTCACTAAATTACCGTTCAGTCTAGCATTTGCATCTGTCAAAACACACACCGACTGATTACTCTGCCTACAGATCAAACTCATCTAAGGTGCCTCACCTGCTATGTTCAGCTATTCAGCTGCATACAAACTATTCATGGTCTCCATCCCATTCCTCCATTCTATTACATTAGGGTTGAACAGTGCTTCTATATCAGTCGTGGCATATTTCTTGTTAATTTTTCACAATAAAGAAGTGCTGACCTCCACAATCAAAGCTCCAGATAACACAGTGTCACCTGACAATGTCATCTAACATCAAAGGTACCACTTTAGCCTATGTAAATGTTTTGTGAATTAGTACCGTACCTTTCCTGCTCTGATATTCTACACCCCAGTTAAGAAAGGCAAGCGTATTGTGTGCCCTTTCCTGCCACCATATCTACCTACATTGCAATCTTCCGTCATCCTTGGTCTTGTACACCGAGATGATAGAATCACAGAATCATAGAGTCATTCAGCATAGAAGCAGGCCATTTGGTCCATCACACTCAATCCAAGCAGAAATGGATCCTATCTTGCAGCACTTCCCCCATAGCCCTCTATGCTGAGGGGATTCAGTGACTTTGCTGCAACCAGTCCCTCAGGTTCCTCTGTTCCTCAATACTCCCTGAAGCATACATTGCCATATTAGTCCGTCAGAAATTCACTGCCTCACACTTATCAAGGTTAAATTCTCAAAGTTCTTACATTCTGCTGCTGCTCTGCACAGGATTCCAGGGCAGGGAGAATGGGAGTGGGATCCAAATGGATGGAGGGTGGTCCTGGAGAATTAAGAATAGGTCCCAATAGGAGTGTGGCCCAGAAGACAGCAGAAAGCTGCAGGAATTGTCTCCTATCGTTTGGTGCGAGCGGGAGGAATGGACTGGGTGGGAAATTAAAGGGCATGGGTCGTGGTCAAGTGGTTTATTTATAAATAAAACAAGATAGGATTTTTAGAGGGAACTGAGAAACCAACATATTACAATATGGGCAGACGGGCAGAATAGCATCATTCCCATTTGGACATATGCTTGAAAAGTTATCTATGGGGATGAAGACTAACCTCCCTTCCTTTTTTGGATAAGACAGTCTTGAACAACAAAGATACCGTGAGCAGCAGCAAATGGTGCAAGTGGTATAGAGGTAGGGTCGTGGAGGTGGCAGTGGGGGAGATGGAGGTAGGAGGGCCAGATATTGCATTGGACAACAGTGGGACCGTTTACAGAAACAACAGGGATGGAGGAGGCACCAGATCCATTGGTATTGCTAACGGTTCATTATTGTCAAGTGTATCGAAATATAAAAAGCTTTGTTTGCATGTTATCCATTCATATCATACTATAGATTAGTACAATCAATCCATACACGAGTACAACAGGTAGTGCAAAGAGAAAAAATCCAGAGTGCAGAGTGTTACAGCATTATAATACTACAAAGTGTAAATTAAAAAAAAAAGCAAAGTCTGCAAAGATATAGGGTGAAAGATTGGGACTACACCTTGGCTTTTGGAAGACCATTCAGCAGTCTGATAATGGTGGAAGCTGTTCCTGAATCTGGTGGTATATGCTTTCAAGCTTATGGATCTTCTGCCCTACGGGAGAAGGGAGAAGAGAGAATGAGTGGCGTGAAAATGACCCTTGATAATGTCCTTCTCCAGAGATGCTGCATTCTCCAGAGATGCAGTCTGACCCATCGTGTTATTCCAGCACTTTGTGTCTTTCCTTGAAAATGTCCTTATGTGTTTCCTTCAAAGGCTATCTTGATGTAGGGGATGTTACTGTCGGTACCTGGACGTGGCGCCGACAGACAAGAAGCCGAAGCAGAGAAGTCAAAGCCAAAGAACCGAATGGAAACGAGGCCGAAACACCAATAAACCGCAAGAGTCCGAAGACGAAACACCTACTAACCGAAAGGATGGGACACCTAAATGCAAACTAACAGAAAGGGCAGGACGCCTAAAAGGCAACAACCTAAAAGCAAATTTACCGAATGTCCGCTCTGTCGAAACGCCACCTACCCGAAAGGCGGTGTCACCTACAAGGCAAAGGACCGACTGGACATGACATTGCCGGGAGGCGGGACTTGTCAGCGATTGGTCCAGACCCCCGCGTCTATCACATCATGGTGAAGGCATGAACATTGTCCCAAACCTCCGCTCACGGAGGGTGGCAGTGGGGGAGTGGGGGCTGTCCCGAGGAATGCACACCTTTGGCCGCTTTCAACTTGGTGCTTAGGTTCAGATTGCCCAGTCGCCTATGGCTTATGTGGGAAAATGAACCTCACGCTCCCGTCTCCCCCTTCTCTCTTCCCTCTATTTTAGTTTTAGTTTTAGAAATACAGTGCGGAAACAGGACCTTCGGCCCATCGGGTCCGCACTGACCAGTGATCTCTGCACATTAACACTATCCTACACCCACTAGGGACAATTTTTACATTTACCAAGCCATTTAACCTACAAACCTGTACGTCTTTGGTGTGTGGGAGCAAACCGAAGATCTCGGAGGAAACCCACGCAGGTCACGGGGGAACGTACAAACTCTGTACAGACAGACAGCCCTCCGGTTCTCCGGCGCTGCATTCGCTGTAAGGCAGCAACTCTACCGCTGCACCGCCGTTGCTGTATTCAAAAATTTATTTGGATCCTTAAATATGATCGAGAAAGGCTTAGAATCAATGGTTCATAGAGTTGTTCAGCAGAGAAACGGACCCTTTGGCCCATCGCATCTACGCCAACTATTATGTCTAATTATTCTAATCTCATGGTTGCATTAGTTCCATATTCCTCTATGCCCTGCTCCTTCAAGTACCTGTCCAGGTTACTACTGTTCCTGCCGCCACCATCTGCTCTGGAAGATCATTCCAGACACCAACTGCTTTGTGTGAGAAATTTACCCCTCAGATCCCTTTACAACCTCCTTCTGCTCACATTAAAATTTTGTTTAGTTTAGTTTAGAGAGATACAGCATGGCCCACCTTTGGCCCACCGAGTCCATGCCTACACACTAGGGACAATTTACAATCTTTACCAAAGCCAATTAACCTGCAAACCTGTACGTCTCTGGAGTGTGGGAGAAAACCGGAGCACCCACGGTAAACTCACGCAGCCACGGGGAGAACGGACATACTGCAACAGACAGCACCCGTAGTCAGGATCGAACCCAGTTCTCTGGCACTGTAGGGCAGCAACTCTACCACTACGCCACTATGCCGCCTCTATTCCCTCTAGTTTTAGACACCTGACAATGATAAAATGACCATCTATCTACCCTATCTGCTTCCCATAATTTGACACATCTCTATCGTGTCACCTCTCAGCATCCTTCACTGCGGGGAAAACACACAGGTCTTTCACTTTCATTTTATAACTCAAGCCCTACAATTCAGGCAACATCCTTGTGATCTTTTTCTGTGATCCTTCTAGCTTAATCACATCTTTCTAGGGTAGTAAACTACACATAATTCAAATGCAGCTTCATTCCCGTGCATTATATCTAGCATCAAGAAAAACTAATAGGGCAGCTGCCATGGTGAATATGTTGTAATTTTGTTCCTTCTCTTTACAATCAAAATTTTACTCAGAATTGTTCTGCTCTTGTCTCAATGATGAGCCAGAATAGATAGTTAACTAGTGTTAAAAATATCACCACGGAGTCTCAGCAATATCTGTTTGATTTGATTTACTTGAAGCTTTACGTCCTATAATCTAAAACTAATGAAGTGTGTCATTTCTTCCATCAATCATCTTGGACTGTGAAGAGTTGTCGGATAGTAAGTGGAAATTTTAGTCACTATTTCATCTGATGAATAAATCAAAGGCCATCCATCAAACAAAACAAAATGTGGGCTTTCTGCTAACTTTGGTTAATTGACAAATATAACAATGTAACGAGTTCTTCACACTTAGTGACTCGTTGAGTTGTTGTCCTAACATCAGCTCTGGCGTTGTGAACTGGCAACTCTCTTATATTTTACCTGATAGCAGATATCCTTCAAAGCTCATCTCCACAGAGCTGAAGATACTGGAATACACCAGAATTGTTCACAGATCTAAAGTCACATAGTATGGTAACTGATCTTTTGGCCCATTAAGTCCCCACCGATCATCAAGCATCCATTGACATTTACCGTGCACTGATTCCATTTTGTTCTCTCCACATTCTCATCAATACATCCCTGAGATGTAGGAAAGGGACAATCCTGGGCTGGATGTACAGCAGTCCGCTCAGTCTAGGCTGTGGCAAGGCAGGCTGAGAACTGTAATGTCTCAGAGGGGTATGTTGGGAACCAGTGAGGGAGGGTCAGTCAGAGGGGAAGACTTCTCCATTGTCAGCAGGTAAAAGGAAAAATCCAGTGTTGACAGGGCGTGTTAGGCAGCGTACGATGTGGGCCAGAGTGAGAAAAAGGCAGGAAAGTGGGAAGCATTAAGAGAAACCTAATCCTAAAAAATGAAGATGCTCACATCTGCGCAAGGCTGGAATGAAGGAATGAATGAATACTTTATTGTCACATATGACAAGTCACAGTGAGATTCTTTGCTTGCATAGGTATGTCGCCACAGATAATTGTGGGAAGCTGGGAAACACGATCTTTTCTGCGGATTCACCTCAAAGTGAAGTGATGAAGTGATGAAGTTCACCATGTCTTCATTTTGCCAGAACAGCCTTTAGTCCATTGGGAAGCAAGCGGCAGTGATCCCTGTCATTCCGTATACTTCTGGGTCCTGGACTACCAAGGCAGGCACCTCGGAGTACTGGAAAATTAACACCAATGAGCGTTTGAAGGTAGTGGCTGTGTACTCGCTGGAGTTTGGAAGGATGAGGGGGTACCTCGGGGTGGGAGATAGCAACCTTCACGAGGTCCGCCCTGTTTCAACAAATGCAATCAATCTGGCGTGCACAATCAAATAAGATCAAATAGAACAAGTTGTCCTACAACTTTAGGCTGTGCACGCCATACGCAAGAAGAAGAGGAAGGGGGAACCTCATTGAAACTTACCGAATAGCGAAAGGCTTGGATAGAGTGAATGTGGAGAGGATGTTTCTCGTAGTGGGAGAGTCTAGGATCAGTGACCATAGCCTCAGATTAAAAGGACATTCCTTTAGAAAGGAGATGAGAAGGAAGTTCTTTAGTCAGAGGGTGGTGAATCTGTGAAATTCATTGCCACAGTCGGCAGTGGATGCCAAATTAATGGATATATTTAAGGCAGAGATTGACAGATTTTTGATTAGTCGGGGTGCCAGGGGTTATGGGGCAAAGGTAGGAGAATAGGGTTGAGAGGAAAAGATAGATCAGCCATGATTGAATGGCAGAGTAGGCTTGATCGGCTTAATGGCCTAATTCTGCTTCGAGAACCTATGAAATTAACAAATGCTATCGCTACAAAATCCATCAAATTGACTGGAAGAGTAAGTAAAGCAATGTTGGCATCCTCTCCCAAGCCAACCTCCCCAGCATCAAGGCCTTGGATACACTTTGTTGGTAATGCTGAGCACGGCATGTTATTCACATGCCCAACACTAGACCCCAAGACTGACATTCTGAACTCAGTCACAGGAAGGGATGACAAGGAGGACAGAATAAAAGATACCAGTAACATTTCCACTGGCTTTGGAAACGTCTCACCCAGGACCACGTATGCGATGAAAACCTTGAGTCCATGCACTACGAGCACAAAGGTCTCTGTGGGAGAATTTGCTAGTCCCATATTGCTCTCAGCAGCCACCTCAGGACCAACAAAACAGGATTGAAAGCAGATTGTCCTCGATCCTGAGGGACTGCCTGAAAAGGAGATAATTAATACAATTTTTCATTTCAGGATGTGAGATTTATCATGGGGCTCCCTATTGGTAAAACCATTAATTAGATTTATCAGTGTCTGGGGCAGGTACTGTTGGATTGTTCGATCTAGTTCAATTGTATTTTGTCATATGAAACAATATTGAGTAGATTTATATTTATTTGATTTAAAATTCCTATGAATAACTAGTGGTTTGTATATTTATTATTGTAGTTAACTAGATTCTTGGCAAAATAATTTTGCATATACAAATAGTTATTGTTATGGATTTGGTACTTATTCAGGGAAAACATGTGAAAAATTCAGTTAAAGGTATGCTGGTGCAGTGTATTGTAAGAAAGTAGCTGACATGATCTGTACAAATTGGTTTTAATAAGTAATAATAATTATATGGTTGTAGTGATACAAAATGTCATTTGCTTTCCACGTTGTATAGATGTGCTGTGGAAAGCATTTTATCGGGATTCATCACAGCATGGTTTGGGAACAGCTTCATCCAAGACTGCAAGAAATTGCAGAGAATTGTGGACGCAGCCCAGACCATCACGCAAACCAACCTCCCTTCCATTGACTCCGTCTACGTATCACACGGCCTCGGCAATGCCACCAACATAATCAAAGGCGAGTCTCACCCCAGTCACTCCCTCTTCTCCCCTCTCCCATCAGGCAAGAGGTACAGAAGTGTGAAAACAGATACCTCCAGATTCAGGGACAGTTTTCTCCCAGCTGTTATGAGGCAACTGAACCATCCTATCACCAACTAGAGAGCGGTCCTGAGCTACCATCTACCTCATTGGAGACCCTCGGACTTTACTGGACCTTTATTTATTTATTTATTTATTTTATTAGAAGCGATTGTACATGGATAAGGCGATCGACATAACAGTTATACAATTATTGTACAGCTTCATTTTTAACGTTAGAACCTAAATGAAAAAAAATGAAAACAAATGAAAAAGAGAGAAAAAAGAAGAGAATGAAGAAAGAAGTAAAATAAGAAAAAGCGAGAGAAAGGCCTCAAGCTACCAACGAAGTGCAAGAGAAAAGAAAAGAAATAAGAACAGAAAAGATGGAGATATACCTTCCCCCCCTCACCCATCCCTGGTATCAGGTTTTAATTTGTGTTTAATCATTCTCTTGTTGCAGAAATTCAGTAAATGGGAACCGTGTCTCAAGAAATTGATCTGCTTTTTCCGCGAAAACAAGCCTAATATTTTCCAAATGTAACGTATCAAACATATCAGCAATCCACATCTTCATTGTAGGGACTGTTGTCTGTTTCCAGAATTTGAGCATTAATTTTTTCGCCGTTATTAGGCCGTAGTTAAGGAAACGTCTTTGGAATATTATTAATTTAGAGCAGGCCTCTGACATACCTAAAGTGATCAGTTTTATATCTGGTTCCAATTTAATATCAAATATTCCCCGCTTTGTAACTTTATACTGGAGGCAAAGGATTGGGTTATAGTCGCTTCTTGGAGGAGACATTTATCACAAATAGGAGAGACATTTGGGAAGATCTTGTTTAATTTGGTTTTTGAATAGTAGAATCAATGCTGTATTTTAAATTGTATCTGGGAGTGCCGAACAATGAGAGAGCGGTAGTATATGTATAGAAGGCTTTCCTCCCAGCTATCTTTTGAAATTAGTAAACCCAATTCGTCTTCCCATGCTCGCCTATGCATCTCAGAAGATGGGATGTGTGCAGTTAAAAGAGTATTGTAAATGTAGGATATTAATTTGCTTGTATCAACATGTTTATTCATGCAGTCATCTAGTATATCTGGACCCATGGAGTAACAGTCTTGTGTATATGTTTTCACATAGTCTCGGATTTGAAGATATCTGAAAAAATTACTTGCTTTCAAGTGACATTTCTCCTGTAATTCTTGAAACAAGAGGAAAATCCCCTGCTCGTAAAGATCTCCCACCGTTTTAATTCCTGACTTTTTCCATTGTGCAAATCCCTTATCTAAAGTAGACGGTTTAAACGAGGGATTATTAGCGATTGGTAATGGGAGAGAGAAATTTCTCAGTTTGAGGTTTGATTTCAACTGTTTCCGACTTCACTGGACTTTATCTTGCAGTAAACATTATTCCCTTTATCCTGTATCTGTACACAGTGGACATCTGAATTGTAATCATATATTGTCTTACCGCTGACTGGATAGCATGCAACAAAAAGCTTTTCACTGTACCTCGGTACATGTGACGATAAACTAAACTAAACTGTATGTATTGACTGTGTCTTCTATGTTATTATGTGATGTGTCTTTTGACACATTGTTGTATCAGCCACTGTTCACTGAACTGTTAGCCTTCAGTAAAAACCTGCTGAGTTTCTCCAGCTTTTTTGTGTACCTTCAGTAAAGACTGTTCGGTTAGAAGCTCTATCCTAGTTACTTGCCTCACTGGCCAGCAGTGGACTCGAAAGAACCTACAAAGCCTTGGCCTCCATAATCCCGCCAACAAAGTGCACAAGCTCACACTGATCGATACCGATGTTCAGTTCCAAATTATTGATTTTATTGAAGTTGTTTAGTATTTCTCATAAAGTGCCTTTTTAAAATTAAATTTTAAAAAAATATTTATTTAAACAAAAATATTTATTCAAATATTAAAATATATATATACATACAGTACAATAAAAAACAAAACAGAACCCACCACTATAATACACGACAAACGATAAACTATTATACAACTATCTTACACTCCTTGTCAAGGATGTGTTCAACCCCCCGCGGTGCCCAGCGGTCCCAGAAAGCCCCCAGGGTGCCCGTGGACAGTGCACCTTCCCTCTCTAACAGGGCACGAACATAACCCCAGAAAAGGGGCAGGCAGCCGGCTGTGACTCGCCAGCTTGGCCAGGCCCAGGAGCAACCGAACTTGGGCATCCTCGGCACACAAAGTGCCTTGGTGGTTACTAGCTCCACTTTGAATCCAGTTCAAAATTGACTTATTTGGGAAGCGTTTTGTCATACCTCCTGAATTCTCCCTTTTTAGCTCTTTGCATGCAGTCACATTGTTTAATGTTCAGTTCAACCAGTACTGTAACAGTCACAGACCAACATTGGTATAGATTCACTGTCACTCATTCAGTTCAAACCAGCACCTTCATTCTGTTCCACATTCACTTCACCCAGTGCAGTCACAGAGTCCTACACTAAGACAAGCCTGTATAGTCAAGGTGTGGCACAATCTGTTCAACCTGCACAGTCAGATTGACCATATTGAGTGTAATGATTAGCGGCATAAACAGGCCACTCGGCCCCTCGAGCATGCTTTGTCCACAAGAATTCCAAAGATTCACAACATTCTGAGGGAAAAAAAACACCATCTCACGCTGTCCTACTTTCAGTTCAGACTGCACGGTTACACTTTAACATCATTCAGCCTATACAGTCACTTTATCCAACATTCAACCCAACATTCACTGTTACTCAATCAATTCAAATCAAGTCGACTTTATTGTGATATGGCACAAGTATAGGTAGAATGAAGATAAGGTATAGGTATAATGAAAATCTTGCTTGCTACAGCAGCACAGGCACATAGATGGACAACACACCCACACACGCATCAATTATACAGACATTCTAAAATAGTGAAAAGAAAAACAGTGCAAAAATAAGACATTGAATAATTACATTATAGGAAAATGCCCACGGGAGTACAAGAGATAATCCAAGGCGTTCTGTCGTTGAGGTAGGATCACGTCTGTGCAGGTCAGTTCAAGAACCTGATGGTTGTAGGAAAGTAACTGTTTCTGAACCTGGTGGTTCAGTTCTCTGTATCTACTGTCCAACGCAGTGAGAAGAGATCATGGCCCAGATGGTGGGGATCCTTGAAGATAGTTGCTGTCTTCTTGAGGCAGCGCCTGATTTAGATACGTTTGATGGTGGGAAGGACTGTGCCTGTGATGAACAAGGCTAAGGCCACCACTCTCTGTGACCCGTACAATCACCATGTGCCATACTCAGTTCAATCCATACAGTTACACTGAACACATTTTGATCAGTTTGTGTACAGGCAGAATATTACACATTCATTTTACAGACACTAATTTCTTTAATTTTGATCAGTCTATACATTTGCTGCCCCTCTATTCCATCCAACCTGAAGGGTATTTTTAACATGACAATTAATATTCTATAATCATAATCACTGTTAATCACTTTATGTTTCTTGATGACCTCCTCTGCTATTTATTTCTCAAATGCCCACTTTTGAATGTATTTTTCTTGTGTTCTATGCCTCCCTCCCCTGCATCATGTTAAAGCGCTATCGATTTTCAAAGTCACTTGAATTGTCAGAACTCTACCACAGCCCAGTTTAACTGGATCCCATACAAACACACAAAAGATCAAATGGCCTCCTTCTGCATTATAAATGTTTTACGAATTCCAAGATTTTCAGTTTATATCAGGTTCTGCCTTACATATAATTTACTCTCTACCAACCGCAGTGCTGGTCTTTATTTAGTTGAGTTATAGCGCTGATTATTAATAGGAGATTTCCAGCCCGTGGCTATTTTATGTGCCTGCACGGAGGCGTTGTTCAACCCTGCGGTGTTGCCGATGAAAGTTTCATTTATAACCCGGCAGCCTGTTCAAGGTCTCTCATGCTAAACAACTGAGCTGGATTTAGTTCTTGGTACCGATCACAAATCAAATGCAGGACAGTGTCTTGACGTTCATCCCTAACCAGCGATTTTGAATGTAGAGTGCATCTTCAGGTGCTCTGCATCCAAAAGCAATTCCCATGATGTTGATAACTGAAAGTGACTATTTAGCACATTGAGGTGCCACTGAGCACATCCATTTTATAAGCTCCCCTCATGTCCAAGACTTGCTAGAAGCCTTTGCGGGAGATGAGGTATTTTTGAACTGCAAGTCGTTATTGCAATCTAGGCAGACAAATCAAGCACAGCAAGATCTATCATCAACGGATCATTGTAAGGGTGTTCTTGATTAGTATGGGTGTCAGGGGTTATGGGGAGAAAGCGGGAGAATGAGGTTGACAGGGAAAGATAGATCAGCGATGATTGAATGGCGGACTTGATGGGCCGAATGGCCTAATTCTGCTCCTATCACTTATAGTTCAACAACAGCTGAATATTCTGCCTTGGGGACGTTGGTGAGGAGACTGACTGTGGTGCAAAATCTTGGGGTGAGCTCTGAAGTGAATAGTCTGTTTTGTAAAGGGCACAAGATCACTTACATCCCCTGAGAACAGCGAGTTAAGTCCAGGTTTTAAATCTAATTTTGATTTAATATTTTTGAATTATGGAATTGTAGAATTGTAAAGAGTAGTTTCAAATGGGCTTTAAATGTTGAAATGAGCACTTCAAATGGGCTCAGTCGCCCATCCTAAGTTTGGCCCATTCTGCGCCACAATCATCCTCCAGCATCCATTTCTGTCCTTTCGTTCCCAGTTACCCAGTTTCCCCACAGACGTGTGTTTTACCCTTGTGGTCATCCTGTTTATGCTGGCTATCCACAGGGAACAAAATCTTGCAGATGTTGCAAACCTGAAATATAGAATATATACAACAGGAACAGGCCCTTAGGCCCACCATGTCAGTGTTCACCATGCAACCAATCTAAGTAACGGCATCTGCCTGCATGTGAACCATATTCCTCTAATCCTCTTCCATTCATGTATCCGTCCAAATGCTTCTTAAATGTTGCTATCATATCTGCTTCTCCCACCTCCCCTGGCAGTGTGTTCCAGGCACTTACTACTCTCTGCGTAAATATCCTCACCTCATATACAGTATCTCATTTAAATTTCCTACCTCTCACGCAAAAGCCGTGTCTTCTAGAATCTGACATTTCTACTCTGGGATAAAGGACTTTCACAAATAAAAACAAAAATGCTGGAAATACTCAAGTAACATTTGCAGAGAAAGAAGCAGATTATTCATGGGAGCTGAACACTAAACATTTTTCTCCCAATATTTATACTTCCTTCAGAGAATTGTGATTTACAAGCCCTCAGCCCTCTTCCATCCAGCACCGGCTCCACTTGCATCATCCATATTCAGTTTACTCGGTCTTCATTGTGCCACAGATGTTCTCTTCGGGCTCTTCCAATCCCCCCCTGGAAATGTCACCTTATCTATGTTCTCCAGAAAGGCTGCCTGACCCGCAGTTACTCCAGCATTTTGTGTCGCCTACCAGTAACAAGCTGTTAGGATGGCTGAGTTTTTAATCTAACCAACATGTTTTACAAACTACCTGCAGTTGTCAATCATAGGAAAGTAAGGATGAAAGATCACAGCTATAACAACACAGTATGCAAATTAACAGATTTTTTTAAATTACTGAGATACAGACAACCACCATTGTGGTGTGTATTGCTTCCCCATTGCTCTAGTGAACTTGGTTCGATCCTGACCTCGGGTGTTGTCTATGTTGAGTTTGCACATTCTCCCTGTGACTGTGTGAGTTCCACTGGGTGCTCCGATTTTTTCCCACATCTTGTGTTAGCTGGGAAGTTAACTGGTCACTGTAAATTGCCATAAGAAAAGTAATTGGTAAAATTAATCGATGGTGAGGAGAGCATGAGGGAGCAAGGGAGAGATGGAGAGAGACCAAATCTATACTACCTCTTAGATCATTCCTAGCAATCCTATACCTCCACTTCTTTCCTTGTAACCTATTCAAACTTACCTGACCATTACATCCCCTTTGATTCCCCTGCTACTCAATTACACACTGAGGGGCAATTATAGCAGCCAATTAACCCACCCACTTGGTAATCTTTGGGATGTGGGAGGAAACTGCAGCAACCGGGGCAAACCCACTTGGGGAGGTCAGGATCAAGCCCAGCTTATTGCAAATGTGAGGCAATAGCTCTATTAGTTATGACACTGCGGTGCCATTAATACTGCCCCTGTCAGTTAGTTGAAAGTAACCGACATACATTAAATGGTCTTAACTGGATGAAGTATATCCTCCTGTAGTTAGGAGTTTCTATTGTAAAATACAAAGAGCAGGTTCTTGCCCTGGGGACTGCTCCACCTGCGGCTGGTCATCATAACCCTTTATGTGACGGCAGGAGACTGCAGATGGTGGAATCGAGCAAAACAATGAGTTGCTCGAGGAACTCAGAGGGTTGAGCAGCATCTGTGGAGGCAAAGGGACATTGTATTGAATGAGGACCTTGCTTCAAGACTGAGAGTGTAGAGGGGAATATTATTGCTAGTATAAACACGTAAAAGGGAAATAGAGGCGGGTATGTGATAGTTGAAATAAGCTAAGGTGGGGGATGATGGGCAGATGAAACTAGGTGTGGAAGGGCATGGGGGAGATGCTAGAGTCATTGGTGATCACTACCCTGCGTGTGGTGATCACAACAATGTGTGTGGATGAAGGCAGGAGAATGGGGTTGAGAGGGAAAGACAGATCAGCCATGATTGAATGGCAAAGTAGACTAGATGGGCCGAATGACCTAATTCTGCTCCTATGGCTTATGACAACCCTGTGTGTGGCGATGACTACCCAGTGTGTGGCGATGACTACCCAGTGTGTGGAGATCCTATCCTGTATGCAGTGATCACTATCCAGTGTATGGTAATCACTACCCAGTGTGCACTGATGATCACTATCCAGTTTGAAGTGATCCTATCCCGTGTGCAGTTATTACTACACTGTGTAGTGATCACTATCCACTGTGCAATGATCTAACCCATTCATGGGCATTACCACCAATTTTCATATCGTCTTTATACATGAGTTGGCCTTGGAAAAATTGGACGTTCTTTTGCTGTGTTGGCCATGGATGTAGAAACTGGTATAATGTGTGCAGAACAAAGACCTCCACATCCTCAACAACCTCCATCATTTTTTATTGCAATACAAAAACCTTTTCATTGCAATTCCTTTCATACATAAATATATTAACAATATATCCCACTGGGGACCAAAAGATTTAAGTCTGTCACATTGTGCTATTACAAGCGATTAAGAAAAATTCATAGAAAAATAATATCGAGGGCATACAGCATAAACCATTCAGTATTACACATTTAAAAATACAAGTTTAAGGATGCATCAGTTCCAAAGGCATTAATAGGTACTGTTGCCCTCGACAGGGCAGGGTACATATTAAAGCCTTTTTAATCTTTTTAATAGTTTCAGTCAATATTATTGGTGATTAACATCAAGAAATTTTTTTAAATTCTTCCCCGGTAATAACTTGGGTTTTGAACAACATCGTATGGCACACTGTTATCAGGCAGAGATGGTACCAGAGGACATTTTGATTAAAGAGTCTTTGACATTGTTGAAACTACAGTGACAAAATGACTGCTGATCTGTACTGGACTAACAAGTGGGAAAGACTATGATGCGAGTAAGTGCTGGAGTGTGGTCACTGATGAACAACCTTTTCCACTCTCTCTGCCCAGACTTTCTTTTTCGAAGGTTTCTGATTCTTGCCTGTGACAGGGAATGGTGTAGGATTTATCCCACTGCGGTGGGCTTAACAGCCCAGCTCACCCGCGCTATTGTGTGGGAATGGCCTGAAGGTGAAGTGGGATGGATTTGCCCAGCAGGGTGCTGAGGTCAACTGTAGCAGCACTTACAATGGAGTACACAACAGGATCAGGATTCACCACTCGGCCCTTCAAGCCCATCGTCATATTCACTATAATCATGACTGATCTACCTCATGTCTCTGCTCCCCTTGTGCCGATCCCACATAATCTTCACTTTGCTGATCTTTCAAATATATCATCCTCATCTTTAAACACCTCCAAACATTCCAGCCTCCACATCTCTCCAAGGTAGAGTATTCCAGAGATTCACTCCTCCCTGCAAGAAGAAATGTCTTCACACCATTTTTAAATGACCTCTCCAAGGTTGAGAAAATGTTCAAGATACGTGGTGAAAGGATGGTCATCTTTGGGTGAGGACAATTAATATTGTTCTAAATCACCGACTCAAGAATCAATTCACAATCTGACTTGTCAAATTTTGATCATTTAGTTTGATAATAGTTCATTGAAGAAGGGCTATAATTATTTTGAAGGTGAGCAAGATTCTTGATTCGTACAGGTGTTAGGGGTTATGGGGAGAAGGCAGGAAAAAAGGGTTGAGAGGATGATTGATCAGCAATGATTGAATGGCAGGGTAGACGATGGGCCGAATGGCCTAATTCTGCTCCCATCACTTGAACTTATGAGAAGGGTTTCTAATAATTATTTAGTGGATACCTCCTTTTATCCCATAACCTAGTGGTGTGAGGATTTAACAGGCACCAAGCTGGGACTGGGCAATGGTCCCATAGCGTGGAACCTGGGACCACAGCAAGACATAACAGCTTTGGGCAAACGAGAGAGAAAGGCAGTCCAGGACAGTGGACCAACCTGACATCTACCGACTATCTGAGCAATACCAAGTGCCAGGTTTCCACCACTCAACAATAGGGTCGAGATGATTCTAATTCTTAATGGCTTTCAACTTGCTATAGAAGTGCAATTTATATATATTTTTAAAACAAATCTTGACATCTTTGACACAAACAATGCATAATTTAACATGTAAGAACACACACAAACAAACCCAGCACATCAGCCTCACAGTGTGAAGCTTGGCCTCTCTGAGTGCATTAATTGTGCTTCAACTTCATTCAGTCCAAAGGGAGCTCCCATTCAGATTGTCTCTTGCGACGTTCTCCTACCTCCCTTCTGATGAGTGATTCCCTGCTAATCCTGCAGGATCTGGGAAGGGTGAGATTTCTCACCGACCTCTGTGAATAAGCGGAAGAGATACTGGGTCGGATATGGCTTTGACCCCTTTCAGAATGTTGCTGGCCTCCTGGGGGATACCAGGTCAGCAGGTTTAACAATCCCAAGCTAAGGACATTAACTACTGGTTTAGTTACAGTCAGTGGTCTGAAACCACCCTCCCTGCACACTGACAGCAGGCCCTAATCTGGTGACCCAGTCCCACACTCTGATCCATTGGTTGCTGATCTACTTAAATATCCAGCCAGTGCTTATTTAAAGTCAGAGGCTAAGGAAGGAAAGATATCTTGGAATAAAATAATTAAAGTAAAACCTTTGTATTATTAGCAACCTATTGCAGATACAGGAGAGGAGAGAGCTCGTCCCACTCCACAGTTGGACACAGAGGACCTGCAGGAAGACCTTTTGCTCGCATCACTGCATCCAGTCAAATAAGCTTCTTCCTCACCAATATTTTGCTAACTAGTAAACGTGTGTGTATGTGCCTCACTGACTGATCTCCCAGGTACACTGGAGACTTTAATCCCGGGATGGTTGGTCGTCCTTAGGGATGGTGGTGGTCTCTGTTGGAGAGGCTCCACTCTTCCCGCACGGAGCCGTTCCTCGTTTGTTGCTGGGATTAGGGAGCGCTACGTGACAGCAGTCAGGTACACGGCGATCGGAAGGGAGAGTAGCACCATTGGAAATTGCCCGGCAGCAGGAGAGGGTGTGACTCTGCTGCTCCCGCTCACAGTGTCCGCGTGTTCTTCCTGATCTCCTTGCGCTGCAGCAGCCGCCGGGACTCCCGCGACCCCTCGCAGTCCTCCGACCTGCTGCGCGAGGTCATGGCCAGGGGGTTGCGGCTGACCACCAGGTCCAGCTGCCCTCCGCACTCCGAGATGAGTGGCGCCATCAGGCAGCTGTCAAAGTCCCCCGTCTGGATCTGGTTCACCTGTGGCAGAAGCACAGCAGACCTCACTGGGCTTGCTTCCCCCTCACACCCCACTCCCAGTCCCCCCGGCCAAGCCTTTGTCAAAGCCACGAGGTGGCACTTGGGAAAACTGTGATCAACGTTTGTCCCACCACATCTACTTCTGCCCTATGAAAGAGTTGCCTGCTTTTCCCCACTTCCCCCTTTACTATCCTTACAAACATTGTTCTATCCCCACATTTATCCAGTTACATTCTAAACATCATTGAATCTGCTACCACCACCAATTTAGGCAGTTCCTAACATGGAAAGTACAGAACAGGAACAGGCCTTTCGGCCCACAATATCTGTGCCCAACATGATGCCAAGATAAAATAATCTCCTCTGTCTACACATGGTGCATATCCATGTGCCTATCCAATAGTCTCTTAACAGCCACTATCATATTTGCCTCCACCACCACCTCTGGCTGCGTGTTCCAGGCGCCCAACATCCTCTGTAAAGAACTTGCCCTGTGCATCGCCTTTAAACTTTGCCCCACTTAATTTAAAGCTATGTCCACTACTGTTTAATACTTCCACCCTGGTAAAAAGGTTCTGACTAACCTCATTATTTTATATTCTAACAGGACTCCCCTCAGCCTTCAGCATTCTGGAGGAAACAGCCCATGTGTCCAACCTTTCTTTTTTGAGGCATTAATCTGGATTAGGGAGTATTAGCTAACAAGTGCCATCATTGTTGTGTGAGGTTCAACATTTATCCCTTAACCCTGCTTTCTCTCCAGAGTGCAGTATCTCAGTCTACTTCAAACACGTGCCCATTGTACCCTGAGAGTTACCTCAAGCCTCTTGTACCATCTGGGACAATGTTTTCCTTCTGTTGCAGTTAATACGGCACACACTTCACAACATCAGGTAGCCCTAGGTTGCACTTGCTAGGCTACCTGTGACAGCATCTCCTGACTCTGATCACGATCACAGAGGACAGTGTAAGAACAACAACACCATGCGAATACCACCATCATTGCTCGTGCACCATCCTGATTTGAACACTGTTGCAGACTGAAGAGATTTGGACATCCTATCTGCTTTGCTGTGGGAGTTAACAGACTGAAGTGGTTCAATGAGAAAACCCACTTCTACCTTCGCAATGGAAATGAGGGACAAGCAATAAATCCTGAGCATCAATGATTCAATAATTCAATTCAATGATACTTTATTGTCACATGTACCTAGGTACAGTGAAATACTTTGTTTTGCATGCAACCCGGTAAAATCAGACCTCACTTAGGCAATACACAAGTCAACACATTTCTGGAGCCAACTTTTCAACTTGCCATCGTCCTCAGGACAAATCTAGAGAAATTATTTCCTTTATTCCCACTTATCTGTGTTATTCCCTCCCTCCCCAAATGAGCTAAAGCACCAGCACTCTTTGCTCAACTGTGAGGGGTTGGGGTAACTGTAACATTCCTTCCAGTGTGCCCTTAAAAACTGGTTGATCCTGAAACGTTACCAGCTGACGTGACGCAAGTCAACACTAGCAGCAGGCCACCCAGGAGAGGGGCGAGTCTGAAGATAGGTCTCGACCTGAAACATCACCTATTCCTTCTCTCCAGAGATGCTACCTGGCTCGCTGAGTGACATCAGCGTTTTGTGTCTATCTCCAGGAAAAATATATTAGTCTTGGAGAGTGGTTTCCACATGGCAACTCGGACATGGTCTGTGGCCCATTCACTACTTGACCATAATCCAGGCTGACACTCCCAGGAGACTTACATTGTATGGCCATGTGGTCAGTGTCTTTCAGATGAAACCTTAAGAACTCTAAGTTTCTCGTCACAGATTGCATGACAAATATAAAACAGTTAAATTGCACCACTCGGATCCCTCCACCACTGGAACTGCATGATCTAGAGGCTAACCCCATTGCTTGTGGGATCTCATAGTTTCCAAATTGGCAGCAATGTTTCCTCCTACACAAGCACTTCATCATTGCAAAGTTCACATCACCACTCACAACTCGTGAGCACTACCACCAAGAAAGACAAGGCCCTGTAGATGCATGGAACATCACCACGAAAGGAGCAAGGACACAAAGTGATGGAGTTACTCAGTGGGCCAGGCAAAATCCCTCGAGAAAATGGACCGTGGACGTTTCGGGTCGACAAAGCTCCACCACACACAGGTTCTCTCCAAGTCTCACAACAACTTTACATCCCAGTTCTTCTTTGTTGTTGTGTCTAAATTCTGGAACTTGCACAAGAACACGATGGGAGCATCTTCACGGGTAGGAGCATTGTAGTTCAGGAGAGCAGCTCAGCACCACCTTCACTGGGGCAACTAGGGATGGGGAATCTTTACCGTCCTCTCAAAGTGATGCAAAGGTCCCAAGGAACAAATATAACTTCCCTCTTACCTGCACTATCCGGTCATGGGGCTGGAGCCCACTGCCATCAGCTGGCCCACTCGGCCGTATCAAGTTCACATAAACCCCTTTTTCTAAGAGGCCGTCCGAAATACTGAAACCAAACTCTTCATTCTCGGATTGTTTATGGATCGTAATCTGAGAAAAGAATGTTGCTTCTAAACAAAGGTTTCTTTTTTTTAAATTCAAACCAAATTACAATAGTAAATGGCATATAGTTATGAACTTTTTTTTTTAACATTAAAATATGGAGAGTACAGGTGGCACAGTGCCCCATCGGGTAAAGTCAATGTCACACAGCGCCGGAGACCTGGGTTCGATCCTGACTTCGGGCGCTGTCTGTGTGGAGTTTGCAGGTTCTCCCTGATACTACCTGGGATTCCCAGATCTTCCAGTTTCCACCCACATCTCAAAGATGTGGGGACTTGTTGATTAATTGGCTGCTATGAATTACACTGAGTTTGTACAATTTGGGGGAAGTTCAAGAGTCATGAGTGTTTACTTGTCACATGCACCGGGTATGAACCAGAATAATTAAATTCTTACCTGCTCCGTTACCTAAATTAAATGTAGTTGCAACAGCAATAAATATACAGTAAATGCCAGTTATTCTAAGTAAATTCTCTTGCGATAGTGTCATATAGCGTGGAAACAGGCCCTTCAGCCCAACTTGCCCTCACTATCCAACATGTCCCATCTACACTAGTCCCACCTACCTAGGTTTGGCCCATATCCCACTAAACCTGTCCTATCCATGTACCTGTCTAAGTGTTTCTTAAATGTTGCGATAGTACCTGCCTCAACTACCTCCTGCAGCTCGTTCTATACACCCAACAACTTTTGTGTAAAACGGTTACCGCTCAGGCTAATATTAAATCTTTCCTCCTCACTTTAAACCCAAGTCCTCTGGATCTCAATTCCCCTACTCTGGGCAAAAGATTGTGTGTTTACCCGATCTATTCCTCTCATGATTTCGTACATCTCTATAAGATTGCCCCTCATCCTCCTGCTCTCCAAGGAATAAAGCCCTGGTCTGCTCAAGCTCTCCCTGTAGCTTAGGCCCTCGAGTCCTGGCAACATCCTGGTAAATCTCTTCTGCATCCTTTCTAGCTTGACAACATTTTTCTTGTAACATGGTAAACTAAACAACTCCAAAAATACTCTAAATATGGCCTCACCACATCTTATATAACATGATCTCCCAACTTCTGTACTCAATACTCTGACTGTTGAAGGCCAACGTGCTGAAAGCCTTTTTAACCTCCATATCTACCTATGCCATCACTTTCAATGAACTATCTACATGCACCCCTAAATCTCTCTGGTCAACAACATTCTCCAAAGCCCTACTATTCACTGTGTAGGTCCGATTCCTGTTAGACATCCAAACTAGACCATGAAAGTGCAAACACAAATGTATATAAACTATAATAATGCAAATTCCATAGTAGTTCAGAACTGAGGTAGGGTTGTGCACAAACTTGATGGTTGATGGGAGGAAGCTGTTTTTGAATGTGAAAAGTTGATGGGAGAGGATCAAATGGGATTAGTGCAAATGGGTGTTTGCAGGTCAGATTCAATTCAGAGGGATGAGAGCCTAAGAACAAAGAAGGGACCAACATTAGTCTTCTCTGAAGTCTGAAGTATGGTCCTGACTTGAAACATTGGACGGGCCCGCTGTGGGTGCCGGAGGTCAGCCGAGGACGTGCTGCCAAGAGAACAAAGAGGGACCTGGATTGGGGTGGCCGCCGAGAACAAGGAGGGACACAGCGTGGGGCCGCCGCCGAGAGAACAAAGAGGGAGACGGCATGGGGGGCATGGAGAATGACAAGGGACCATTGGGACTATGTTGAACACTTTGTAACTTTCTTGGCACTCTATATGTGGTAACATATTGCATACTTTGTATATGGCATGCAAAACAAAGAATTTCACTGTGACATGCCACATGTGATAATAAAGTATTATTCATAAAATATTACTCATTCATTCATTCATTCAGTATCATTCATTCTGTGTGGTGTACAAGAGTATAGATAGGAAATACAGGCCTAGGTTGAAGCAAAATGTTTTATGGCCTGGTATAAGCTTAACGTTGTTGTGCACTATACATGCACTCTATTGTACACTCTATTCATGCGTTCTATCTGCCAACATGGATATTTTGGAGGTGAATGACAAATCTTAGAGTGTCCTTTTTGGGTGAAACAACATTCTTCAGCCATTTTGAAACCCATATGGACACATCACCTTAGATGAGTTTATTACCATGTACATTAGGGTGCAGTGAAAATCCTTGTTTGCATGAAGCTCGGAGTGAACGGTATACAACAATTAATACGAGTGCAAAACAGCTGAACTGTGCAAGATGTTAGTGCAAAATCTGAGCAGAGCTAAAGGATTTTTCGTCCGACAAGAGGATGAGGGATGGGGTGAATGTGGTGTAGCAGTGATCTACAGTATTACCATCCCACAGGGGGGCAGAGACATGCCAATGTATTTGGGAACTATGTTCCTGCACCATCGATGCAATGAGGTGACTCTGGGAGGTTGTTGAATGGTTTGCATACTCATTGTCACCTAACCCACAGCCAACAATGGCCTATTGGGTGCCCCACATTTCCTTGATTCTTGTTGCTTTTTTGCAAATCTTCCATTCATTTTTCCTAAGTACCATCTATTGTCTCTCATTCCTCTTTCCCCTGACTCTCAGTCTGAAGCAGGGTCTTGACCCGAAACATCACCTATTCCTTTACTACAGAGAGGCTGCCTGAGTTACTCCAGCATTTAGTGTCTGTCTTCTGAATGGTGCAGCTGTTTGTCCTCACGACAAGATAACTCTCATCTCAACTGTTGCAGAAGCCTACGCTGTCCTCTGCTACCACCCAGTGGTGCAAGATGTAACTGCATGCAGATTCCTCTGCTCGCACAAGAGCACAGATCATCTCCCCCATGGTTCTACAAGGAGCTTCCAGCATTTTCCCACAAAAGTTGGATGATTTGGAATTCATGCAAGGTTGTAACTGGCTGATCTTGCCCTCCGTACTTTGTCACTTGACATCACATGGGGGCTGCAAGGGTATAGAAAGGTCCAGATCCTGGGGACAGTTTCTTCCCAGCTGTTATCAGGTAACTGAATCATCTTACCATAACAAGAGAGCAGTCCTGGACTACTGTCTACCTCATTGGTAACCCTTGGACTTTGCTGGCTTTACTTTGCACTAAACAGTACTCCCTTATCATGTAAATGACTCGATTGTAATCATGTATTGTCTTTCTGTGGACTGGTCAGCATGCAACAAAGCTTTTCACTGTGCCTCGTTACATGTGACAATAAACTAAACTGTAAACTGTAACCATGTAGCAGAAGCAAAGTATCATTCATTCAGAAGGTTGCCAGAATTCTGGACAAGTTTGGATGAGAAAATAGTTCAGTCTCTAGTACATTCATAGGACCATGTACTTGAAGGGAGTGGTAAGACTGAAGGGTTAGTGATTATTTGAATCAGATGTTATGTTCAAAGTGCAGGATCATAGATATCATGTGCTCGGAATGGAAACCAAGAGTATTGGTTTTGGTTTATTATTAACATGTTTACCGAGATACAGTGAAAAGTTAAATCCAGTTAAATGAAATCATGCTATACATGAGTACAATCAAGCCATACACAAGTACAACAGGTAGTGCAAAGAGAAAAATACCAGAATGCAGAATTTAGTTTTACAGCACTGTAGTGTTAGATTTGCAGAGAGAAAGTCCAGTGTCCGCAATTAAGGCAGGTTGGACGTTCGGGACTATCCCTAACTTTCAGGACTATCCCTAACTGTTCAGTAGCCTGATAATAGAGGGTAAGAAGCTGTTGCTGAATCTGGTGGCTTGCGATTTCAAGCCTTTGTACCTTCAGCCTGATGGGAGCAGGGAGAAGAGGGAATGAGCAGAATGAATAAGATCCTTGATTATGTTGGTGGCTTTCCCAAGGCAGTATGAAGTATTTTTGGAGTTGATGTAGGGGAGTCTGGTTTGTGTGATAGTCTGGGCTCCATCTACAATTTTCTGCAATTTCCTGAGGCATTGGTGTGCTGTACTGGCCATAGCTTCAATGTGGTTACTCTAGACAGATTAGATTGTTTATGTGATTGAAGCTCTTCATCATTGGGACATCAGACTACCACCCCATTATTTTGTCAATAATTAACTCCTTCGTCTTGCTGGCTTTGAGAGAGAGGTTGGTGTCTTGTCACTATGTTACTAAACCCTCTGTCTCCTTCCTGAACTCCATTTCATCATAGTTTGAGATCCAGCCTGCTACAGTGGTTTAATCTGCAAACTTGTAGATGGAGATAGAGAAGAATATGGCTGCACAATCGTGAGCGTATAGGGAGTATGGTAAGGAGCTGACAACTGGTGAATAATGCATCTTTCACCAACATCCCACACTTGCTCTCTCCAGTCCGACCCACACTCAGCCTCCCTAACACTGTAGGACAGGAATTTCCAGACATTGTTTCTTGCTGATTATGGACTCACCTTGTGTAATTCCACAGGAGTGGGCAACGTTATTTCTTTGATCTCCTCCTTGATCTTCTTCAACTCCAGTATTTTGTCCTTTGCCGGCACAGTTGCCAGCGAGTGTTCACTCTGGCCCTCACTGCACTCGGCTGTGGAGCCCTCAGCCTGCAGCTTGTCCAAGCCAGGATGCTCCACGGATTGTGACAGATGCCCTTCGATTCCCAAAGTCAGCTCAGTTCCAGACATTATGGAAGCCTGTGGAGAGACAGGGAGTTGTAACGGATCTGGCAACATGGGAGACAGCAGCACATGCAGCCTCTTATCTCATCGGTGCGGCACAGTGGCGCAGTGGTAGAGTTACTGCCTTACAACACCAGAGACCCGCGTTTGTCTGTTCTCCCTGTGCCCGTGTGAGGTTTCTGGGTTTCTTCCCACACTCCTAAGACATACAGGTTTGGTAAAATTGTAAATGGTCCCTTGTGTGTAGCAGTGCTAGTGTACGGGGATCACTGGTTGGCATGGACGCAGTGGGCCGAAGGGCCTGTTTCCAGGTGTATCTCTAAACTAATCAAAATTAAATTAAACTAAATCTCCATGTCATTAGATCATGGATGGTCTGCCCACCTGCTCCATTTATCTTTGCTTCATGGCTCTTATTAGCCATATCCAGCCAAACGTAATGAGTTCAGATCTGAAATTTTCAGTGTCTTCCGCCCATTCCATCTGTCATTTGGGAACAGATTTCTCTGTACTTTGCCTTTTGCCTTAAAGTCCATTCATTACCTGACTTACCGTTCCAATTAAGCTCACACCCATTGATTCTGCACAGTGTTATCAGAGGAATCTATTACTCTCTATCTATCCTATGAAGCTGCTTAATCATCCTAAAGACTTTAATTTGCCTGTATCAACAACTTTTTGGAGAATTGAATTACAGATGTAATTCTTGCTGTGAGAGAGTGTAGCATAGGTTTACAAGGCTAATTCCCGGGATGGCGGGACTGTCATATGCTGAGAGAATGGAGCGGCTGGGCTTGTATACTCTGGAATTTAGAAGGATGAGAGGCAATCTTATTGAAACATGTAAGATTATTAAGGGTTTGGACATGCTAGAGGCAGGAAACATGTTCCCGATGTTGGGGGAGTCCAGAACCAGGGGCCACAGTTTAAGAATAAGGGGTAAGCCATTTAGAACGGAGTTGAGGAAACACTTTTTCACACAGAGAGTTGTGAGTCTGTGGAATTCTCTGCCTCAGAGGGAGGTGGAGGCCGGTTCTCTGGATACTTTCAAGAGAGTTAGATAGAGCTCTTAAAGATAGCTGAGTCAGGGGATATGGGGAGAAGGCAGGAACGGGGAACTGATTGTGGATGATTAGTCATGATAACATTGAATGGCGGTGCTGGCTCGAAGGGCCGAAAGGCCTACTCCTCCACCTATTGTCTATTGTTTATGGTCCTCCACTCTTTTGGCAAAATGGTTGGTTGAGCACTGGCATGTTTCCTTGCTGTATCTCTCTGTGATTCCCTAGCTCTGTGGCATGTCCTAATCTCACTTCAAAGCAACTTGGGCTAATTTTCTCTCATTGTGGCATCTGCAGTTGGACAGGATCCCAAGCAAGCCATCTGGTAGGAACAGATATGGACAGAAAGGCAGTGTGGAGACCCTCTCTCCAAAACTAAGAATTTTCTCAGCTGATATATCTGCATTGATAAAAGTAAACAGAGGCAAGGGGGATTTTTAACAGTATCTATTTGGATGGTCTGTAATATCCACAGTATTCACCATTGAGTTCCACAATCATTACATTAATTGATGAGCACTGTTAATGCACGGACAGGCCAATCGTTCATCAATAAAAGCGGATGGCTCATTTTTGTCAATACGCAACATTCAGCGACCACTGTAGCTGGTTGGGTCACACTACCTTGAAACTAGTTGTATACATACTTTAGTTTTTGCACTATCGTGGTCTGGTTTACTTGGAGTAACTAACAATTTACTGTATATTTATTTTTGTTGATGTTGCATTAAATGAGGCTGTGAAGCTGCGGTAAGTAAGAATTTCATGGCTCCGGTTCACATCTGGTGCACATTTGAAATGAACAGCCTTGAGTTATTGCATGGGTTTTATATTGAAACCAGTGTTGATACACATAAAGCGAGATCAACAGAGAGGAAAGAAGACAGGGGCATGAGTGCACAGCTGGAGATATGTGCTGGAGAGAGGGCATCAGGCTTCCCATTCCCAACTCTAAACCTAATGCTTCTAGTGGCAGGATGGACCTCTTCAAGATGGATGGTTGCACCTTGGTAGGATTGGAATCACAGCCGTGCTAGGTGGTGAGATTTGGAGCGGTTGGGGTTTGGACTAATTACGCAGTGGGATGGGTGCTGGCAAGAAGTCATGCAAACAAAGAACAAAGAGCTCTGAAGAATGGATGAGGTGGATATCAAGAAATAGTATGGGAGCTGGGAGCAGTTTACAACAAAGTGAATGGTATGTGTAGAATGAATGTATGCAAACACAGAGAGTGCGTTTTCAGCTGCAAACAGAGATGATACAATGGTGAAACAAGAATCAACAATGTGCAGGGTGGCATAGTGGCGCAGCGGTAGAGTTGCTGCTTTACAGCACCCATAGCGCCAGAGACCCGGGTTCGATCCTGACTACGGGTGCTGTCTGTACGGATTTTGTACATTCACCCCATGACCGTGTGGGTTTTCTCCGAGATCTTCGGTTTCATCACACAATCCAAAGATATACAGATGTGTAGGTAAATTGGCTTGGTATACAGTAAGTGTAAATTGTCCCATGTGTGTGTGTAAGATAGTGTCAATGTGTGGGGATTGCTGGTCGGTGCCGATTCGGTGGGCCGAAGGGCCTGTTTCCACGTTGTATCTCTAAACTAAACTAAACTAAACTAAATAATAGGAACAGGTATTCCTGGTTTCAAAGTTCCTGGCTCAGAAAAGACAAGAAAATGAAGAAAGGACTGGGTGGCAGTACTGTAGTGTGAGGGACAGATAATGAACAATTTGAGGTGGCCAGAATGTGAGTGCAAGGGGTCTGTTAGGTGTTTTCCAAAGGCCAGCTGATGGTAGGAATAGATTGAGGAGTAAATGTGCAGTGAACCTGTCGGGGGAGGTCCAATAAATATGGAGTGTGGGATTTGAGTACTTCAGCTAATATTGCTTGGGGAAATCTCAGAGTAAAGGGAGGGGGCTGCTTTCAAAGAGTGCATGGAAGAACTATTTTGGTTGATATATTCCGGTCTTGAAACCAGGAGGAAGGTATTGTTAGATTAATTCTGCCCAATGAAGTCCTCAGCAGAGGAAAATGTAGTGAACATTAACGTTCTGTTATTTATTTTAAATCCAGGTCAGGATTTATTGCTCATCGCTAATTGCCCGTGAACTGAGTGGCATGCTTATTCATTTCAGAGGGTATTTAAAGGTCTGAAGTCACATACAGGCCAGACCACACAAAGGTACCGAAGCAGTTTTGCTTTCTCTGAAGAGAATTATTTAAATGACAACCCAGTACCTTCAGTTTCATTGTTACTGACAAGTAGCTTTTGTTTTTATCACTGACTTGTAGAGTCATAGTAATACAGTGTGGAAACAGGCCCTTCGACCCATCTTGGGCCATGCCAACCAACATGCCACATTTATAGCAGTTCCATCTGCCCATATCCCTCTAAACCTAGTGTTTAAGAAGGAACTGCAGATGCTGGAGAATCGAAGGTACACAAAAAAGCTGGAGAAACTCAGCGGGTGCAGCAGCATCTATGGAGCGAAGGAAATAGGCAACGTTTCGGGCCGAAACCCTTCTTCAGTCTGAAGAAGGGTTTCGGCCCGAAACGTTGCCTATTTCCTTCGCTCCATAGATGCTGCTGCACCCGCTGAGTTTCTCCAGCTTTTTTGTGTACCTTCCCTCTAAACCTATCCTATCCATGTACCTGTCCAAATGTCTCTTATATGTTATGATAACACCTACCCCAACTACCTCATTTGGCAGCTTGTTCCATATACCTACCAACCTTTGTGTAAAAAGTTACCTCTCAGGTTCCTGTTAAATCTTTCCCTCCTCACCGTAACCTGTCCTCTAGTTCTTGAATCGTCTACTCAGGGGAAAATACTTTTTGTATTTACACAATCTATTCCTTTCATGATTTTGTACACCTCTATAAGAACACCCCTCATCCTCCTGTGCTCAGGTGAATAGAGTCCTACCCTGTTCAACCTCTCCCTACAGTTCAAGCCCTCACGTTCTGGCAACATCTTTGTAGTTTGGTTGTTTCCTACTAATCAATTGTACTGCTAGTTAGTAGTTGCTCCGCCTAATATGCAAGAGTTATACCACGAGTTTGCTTACGTAATTCAGTCTGAGTAGCTGTTAGGTACTGTAACGTCCTGCAGACTAATGCTGTAAGTGGACTTTAATAAATAAGTGTTGTATTTTAACATGTGTACGACTCCACTCATTACATGGTGTCAGAAGTGGGATACGAACCCACACCCCCACTTGGGGACCATTTTACTTTTGAGCCTGTTGTTTCAGACGCAAACGGACAGATCCAAATGCCTGCCAAAACGATTGATGACCCTGTTGTCCTACTTGCAAAGTTTAGAGTTGTGTGACCTCCCCTCAAACTCTATTATCGAACATACCGAGTTTTTTGCTCGTATGCAACAAGTTGCCGATAGTGTTTTAATAGTGACTTGAAACACATGGCTGCACACTGTCATTTTTTAGATTTATACAATGAACTGATCCGGGACAAACACGTTGGAGGTATGCTTAATGACAAGGTGAGAGACAAATTACTTCGTAACACTGAGCTGTCTCTTTATCAAGCTGAACATGCCCGTCAGATTGCTGAGCTAACGATTTCTCACACTAAGTCTGTGATCTCTGGCCAGCACTTGCAGTATAATGTTAACTTTATAGATACTCCTGTCATAACAGGCATCCGCAGCCTTCCCGAGCCTGGCAGCAGAGAAGGTCTGCTGCTCGATGTCCTAATTGTAACTATTCTCATGCTCCGGCTCGGGAGTTCTGTATTGTTTATGGTAAAATTTGCAATTTCTGCAAGAAATTCAACCACTTTGCAAAATGTTGCCATTCCCTTGTGACTCAATCTGTCCCAAGGCCGAGTTTGCACCTGTCACAGCATGAGTTTGCTGATATCGAAAGCCGAGAGCTTGAGGTGCCATCCTCCGCTCAGCTCTCTGAAAGTGAAGATAACAGTTCAGCCATCCACTCTCTCCTCCCTTCCTCTAATGAGCAACTTGACCCTGAGGTAACCATGTTTGTGAATAACAAGCCTGTGATCGCAAAGATTGATACCGGAGCGAAATGCAATGTCATCTCGTTATCTGAGTTTAAAAAAATATGTAATGCTGAACATGTTGAAAAGGCCTCGGCCACGCTTCAGGCCTATGGGGGTGATGTTCTACTGATGGGCAAACTGATTTAAACTGCATCATAGACTAGCAATCTCATACCCTAAAGGTTTATATAGTCAAGGGGGATTCTGAAACTCTGCTTGGTATCAATGCATGTCACGATCTAGGCCTAGTCTACTTTGGCCGAGCTGTCCATCAACTCTTTCTCGCTGAGGGCCCCGCTCAGCAAATACTCTCTCAATATAGAGAACTATATAACGATGAGCTTGGTAAGCTGCCCCTCACGTACAACATCGCTGTTGATCTCTAAGTAACTCCTGTGGTTCGAGCACCACCTCGTGTTCCGCATGCCATGTGTGACAGACTACATAATGAGCTCAAGTGGATGGTCTCCCTGGATGTCATTGCTGAAATTTCTGACCCATCTGACTGGGTTTCCACCATGGTGATTGCAACGAAGAAGAACAAGGAGGAAATCCGTATCTGCATAAACTACAGGAATCTCAACACAGCTATCAAACACCCGCACTACCCTATGTGAACGATAGAGGAAGTTGCTGCTCAAATAGGCAACGCATCAGTGTTCTCCGTTCTGGATGCCAAAAGTTCATTTTGGTGGATTCTGCTGTCCACAGACTCGTTGAACCTTACCACGTTCGGCACCCCCTTCGGCCGTTACAAATTCCTGAGAATGCCCTTTGGCATCAACTCTGCAAGCTAGGTTTTCCAGCGCACAATGGTACAACTGTTTGCGGGGTATCCATGCGCCATTATTGTTGATGACATTTTCGTCTACGGGCGCGACTTGGCTGAGCATGACGCTAATCTGAAGAAAGTGCTGGACCACGCCAAAAACATTCAGCTCAAACTCAATCCCCTGAAGTGCAAGTTTCGGGTCCCGGAAGTTACCTATGTCAGACTTGTTTTCACAAGTGCTGTAAATGGACTTTAATAAATAAGTGTTGTATTTTGACGTGTGTATGACGCCACTCATTACAATCTTGTAAATCTTCTCTGCACCACTTCCAGCTTGACAACATATTTCCTATAACATGGTGCCCCAAACTGATCCCAATACTCTAAATGTGGCCTTACCAATGTCTTATACTCAAAATATTGACTGATAAAGGCCAATGTGCCAAAAGACCTGCCCCTTTTCCGGGGTTACGTCCGTGCCCGGGTGGGATTAGAAAGGGAATACGCCCTGTCTGTGGGCACCCTGAGGGAGTTCCGGGACCGCTGGGCTCCGCAGGGTGTTGAATGTATCCTCAATAAGGATTGTATCATAATTGTATAATAGTTTAGTATGGATATATGTTTGTATTGTATTTATGGTGGTGGGTTCTGGCTTGTTTTATTGTAGTGTAAATATTATTTTTTAATAATTGAATAAATTTTTTGATTAAAAAAAAAAAAAAAAAAAAAAAAAAAAAAATGTGCCAAAAGATTTCTAGACCACCCTATCTACATGTGATGCCACTTTTAATGAAACTATGTACCTCATTTAATAATGAATAAATAATGGATTACTGATGGAATAGCTAGGAGTAAAACTGATTTGATAGAGGACTAAATTCAGTGGGCATTAGCTTCAATTAACTGATACCAGTGATTGGTGGACAAAAATCCTTTGTGTTAAAATATATCCTTTGAGGTATTGATACACAGGTTGGGAATAGCTTTCTGAAATCAGGTGCACCATGTTATTTCTTGTTTTTTCAGACTGCACTGAGGAAGATGGTCCCACTCCTGCTGCTCTTCCTATGCCTTGCTGTGTGTGGGGATTTTAATTTTGCCTACTTAAGGAGGCTGGGGCACACATGTGCATTTAGAATGTTGTGGCACAAATGTGGGTGATTACTGAGAGTACTTGCCTGTGCCACCTGGCAAGGAGAAAGGTCTTACCATGGCATGTGGTTTGATAATCCGTTCTTTGCGTCCTCACCTACCCAGTGGGTACAAGCGGGCATCTCCAGCAGGTTCCCCAGCAATGAAACAAGATGAGAGGAAACACACCAACACCGCCGACCCTAACCACATCCATCCATCGCCCGGGTAACAAAGTAATAATGTGCAGAGATTATCCACAACCACACACACCAACAACATTTCCAACCAAGATGAGAGGAGGGCAGAAGTCTGGCCCAGCCGGAGCATCTTGAGATTTACAGAGCACAGCAACAATAAAACAAGAGCAGTTACCTCAATTTCTCTCAACAGTTCAGACTGTCCACATGTTTCTAAATCTTCCAGGGCCTGAGACCAAAACTTGTCTTCCTGGTCTTGGTCGGATCCGTTGTGATTGCTAAGGAATCTGTTTAACGTACGAACCAAAGTGTCAGTATCTTCACCTCTATGCCCTCAGCACCAATGGGGCAAAGGTCACGATTCCCTGACTGAACTGAACCTGGGGAGAGATGAGGAAGAGTGGGGAAATGGGAAGCTGGGGGATGGGGACAGGACAAAGGACTGGAGTTCTGCTGGCTTCTGGTGGGCAACCTTGGGAATTCTCCGCTCTGAGGGTTGTGGAGCCCAGGGGTGTTTAAGGGGGAAGCCGATACCGTTTGTAAGATCGGGGGATTGGGAGCTATGGGGAACCTACCCAGTGGAGGAGTTGTGGCCTGGGTTAGATTGTCCAACATCATATTGAATGGTTGGTCAAGCTGGTGGGGTCTGGTGGCCTTCCCTTCTCCCATTTCGTGTTCTTACTTGGGAGCAGGGGATGACGAGTGGGGATTTGAACGTGGTACCAGTGGCCCCAGGATAGTCACATAGGTACATGGATCATGGGCACATGTGGGCCCTGAACGACAGCAAGAAAGAACAAATCACCAAAGGATAGTGATTCAGCTAAAACAATACATGGCGAGGAATTGCACCGGTGAAACACAGAAGATGCAGGAGAGTATGTAGGATGGAGGGGAGGGAGGTGCAGGGAACGTCCTGGGCAGTGAGAAGGTTGATGACAAAAGAGCTCAGAGTTGAGACACAGACAACCTGAGAAGAGAAAAAAAACAAAGACAATGTAACAGACAACATGGTGAAGATGGAGACACAATGAGGACAGTATGAAAAGCTACCACATTCAAATACACATGCACGTGGCCTCAAAAAGGGAAGCAATATCCTGACTTTTAGACCTCTTTTTGGGCTTCAGTCAAGGGTTTAAATAAGTGAGAACATTTCTGGACTGTTCGCAGGGACGTATACCGAGACAGACATCAAGTGCTGCTTGAAAATCATCAACTCGGTGAAAGGCTGCCAGAAACCTGTTGGTCTTCCAGGAGCACGAGCAATGTGTAAGGGAATGCTGCCAACTGCAAACATTCCAGGCTCTGAGAGTATGTGCTGAGGAATGCACTGAAGATCGTGTAGCCAATGCAAAGCCTTTGTGGGGAGGGACTGCAATCTGAGGCCCTACTAACTGAACATGAGCGGTTATTCCTCTGTAATCATCTCACAAACATTTAAATGGTGCATTATTCAAAGAGCCTTCTTGAGTGGCAATAGTACTTTGCACATAGAATGTATTAACTTGATGACACCACAAAGCTATTGAATTGTCAACACTCTGAATGTAATAAAAGCCATGTACTATCTGGTATGATTTACATTTATCTTTTATGAATGAAGTCTATTTTTGAAATTCAAAATCTGTTTAAAACACAGATACTGCATGATAAATTTTTAGTGTTCTAAATAGTGGGTGTGAGGTTGCAGTTTTAATGGGTTTGTTATTTTTTTACAGTGATGTTGTAGCCTGGCCTATCGCTGTACATGCATGATGGGTGGACTGTTTAAAGAGGAACATGAATGGATTGATGCACTTGTCAATGGAATGATTTGTGAAGGAAGCCATGTACTGATTATGCTGCATTTCCTGCATGCATTTTTATGAATAAAGTATATTTTTGGAAATAAAAAGGGACAGATGTGGAAATTGTTTTGATTTAATTTGCACAAAAATGCACATTCCACGGGCACATTCCAAGATGGAGGAGCAAGTGCTGAGGGACCCACTGAGGGTGCAGACACCGCAAAGGCTCTGCGGGGAGGAAAGTTTGGGACTGTGCTGCTGCTGGACACAGGGGCTGGCCCTGTGTAACCGCCTCTCAGACACCTCATGGTCTGACTGCATTGTTTAAAGAGAAAACCTGAGTGGTGTGGCTGCTAAGGGAACTGATGGTACAGAGAAAGACATGTCCTCATTGTATTTGCTATAAATATTATAAATAAAATACATTTTGGAAAATAAATCAATTCAATTTTCACAGAGATAGTCACGCAATGTCCCTTCTTTAAGTTGATGATTTGTATCCCCAAAGGCGTTAGACCTCTTTCCCCACCCTCCCCCATTCATCTGCAGGCTCTTTACTCAGCTGTTGTGAATCCACTGTATTCCTTTCTCTAGGGGCCATTGGAGGAAGGATTAATGAACCTGACTGATGCAAAGAATCAGGAACACATAGGTCTCTTCAATGAAGAGTTGGGTGGCTGCCAGGAAGTGAAGCTTTCTATTTGATTTTAACCATATATTTTCAATGTTTTTGAGAGTGTGCATTTAAGTTTTTTTAAAACATGACAAGTATTTGATATCTGAGTGCTTTAGCAACCCCCTTGGGCCTGGGTGGGACCTCATTCCTGGGCCAGTCCAAGGATAGGACTGCCACTTTCAGTGGGAGAAGGATCGGGGGCCACACTGGAAAGAGAAGTGTAGTTCAGGTACAGAGACGCACCAACTTTGGGGTAGCAAAAAAACTTCCTGACTGACAGTCAGTATAAACGTTTCCCATTGAACTGAAGCACACTCAACTGTGGAAGAAGAAGTGGTGACTGGAACAGAATTGCAATGGAGATCCTTCTCTTACCCAGCTGCCTTGTCCCAATCATCCTTGCTGAAGGCACCATCTGTGCAGGGATAGCTCTTCCGACGACTGCTTTGTGCAGGCAGGCTGCTCCTTCGGCTTGTATCCTGCTCCCCATGAGGTGGTAGCACAGCCCCTCCAGACTGATGATGGTAGGAACCTAAACGTCATGAGAATGTTGTAATGCAGCACAGCCCCTCCAGACTGAAATTATGGGAGTAGGAACCCATAAATGTCAATGAAGATCCCGTACCTGTTCTCTCAATATCCCCTGCAGGGCATTACTAACTCCCTCTTAGCCAGTGGCCTCAACTACCCCTCTGTGGCAAGAGTTCCTTGCCCACTCTCTTGAGTTTTCTCAGTTTGGTTTAGAGATACCCCTTGCACTTGGGGAAAATCTTCCTGCATGCCCTTCGTTTTGTAAGTTTCCCCCCTCTCAATCTTCTAAATTCTAGAGTTCCCAGTCCCACCAGCAATCGCCCATACCCTAGAGATACAGCATGGAAACATGCCCTTCGTCCCAACGAGTTCCCTCCCACCAGCAATCGCCCATACCCTAGTTCTATCCTACACACTAGGGACAATTCAGCACATTGACCTTTATCAGTCAAAGTACTGAGTATAGAAGTTGGAAGGCCATGTTGCAGAAATATAAAACGTTGGTGAGGCCATATTTAGACTATTGTGTTCAGTTTTGATCACCATGTTATAAGAAAAATGTTGTCAAGCTCGAAAGGGTTCAGAGAAAATTTACCAGGATGTTGCCAAGACTCAAGAGAGCTGTAGGGAGAGGTTGAGCAGACTAGGGGTTTGGTCCTTGAGGCGCAGGAGGATGAAGGGTGATCTTATAGAGATCTCTCTCAAAATCATGAGAGGAATAGATCAGGTAAACGCACAGAATCTTTTGCCCAGAGTTGGGTAATCGAGAATCAGAGGACACAGGTTTAAGGTGTGGGGGGGGGGAAAGATGTAATGGGAACCTGAGGGCTAATTTTATATCGAAGTCACGTGAGTGACTACGTGAAGAGCTCGTCAGCCCGCATGCGCGCCAATACTTCAAACGCATGGCCCGTGGTTTGGCTGGGGGGAACGTCGGTAAGTTTAAAAACCTTTCAGGTAAGTGCAAATGTGCACAGGGAGTATTTTGTGTGTAATTCCAACGTGTCTCTAGATTTTTACTATGGAGAAGCCTAGGACAAAACCAAGACGGGCCGCTGTAAAACGGGCAGCAGAAGACCGCGGCAGTGCGGGAAGCCGGCGGCCGTCCATTTCTACCTCAGAGTTGCTGGCAGCTCCGGTCTGCACAGCTAGCTCTGATTTGGCTCCTAAAGGGAGCAGCTTGGGAGCCCCGAAGGGGGGTAAAAGCTACAGCAAAATCAATGAGACAAGTTCTGTCGGACGATTCAGGCCAGGAGGATACTGCTCCCACATCCATGACAGATGTAATAGGTCGTTAGTCTCAGTTGCAGCATCTAATGGAAAAGATGCTGGCACATAATATGCTCCATGCTATGGAGGCATACGCAGGCAGTTTGACTCAAACGCCTGTGGCTACTCCTGGTTCAGGGTTGCTATATTCCTCCCACTCAACACAACGATGAGGCCGGATAAGGCAGTTATATTTGATAATAATGTGACCTTTTATATAGATGAGTTACTTAAGTAGAGCAGATCAGGTGAACTAGGCTTTAAGTTGGAGCTCTTGGCATATCCACCAGATTGCAGATTATGTGTGGTTACATATATTAAAGAATAGATAAAGGTTACAAAAAACCTTCGAGGCAGCGAACGGACTGTCTTCATCAGTCATAAAAAACCACATAGAAGGGTAATGGTGCAGACCATTTCTAGGTGGTTAAGATGCGTTTTAGCTAACGCGGGAGTGGATACTGATGTATTTAAATCTAAGTCTACTAGGGCTGCAGCTACTTGGGCAGCGAGTAATATGGAAGTTCCACTGGATCACATTCTTGCATCAGCAGGATGGGCCGACGAGCGAACTTTTCAGACATTTTATAATAAACCAATTACCAGGCCTGGTTTATTTGCTAGCAAAATATTAATTGAATCAACTGTTTATCCCTGATGTGAAGGGACTATTTTTTCCATTAAAGCATGAACATGTTTGAAAATTAACATCATGTTTCAATGAAGTACGTTTCTTCAACCATGGTTGGTCGACTGGAGCAGTGTGTCTGCATGGAGACTGGTTCACTGCATGAAACCACAGAGCTTTGAATGCTTCATGTGGTCACTCACGTGACTTCGATATAAAATAGAAAGATTAAATGAGCTTACCGTTTGAAGTTTGATCTATATTTTATGAGAAGTTGAAGTGAGGGAATACGTGCCCTCCGCTCCCAACCCTACTTCTCATAACGATAATTTGGTAATTCTAAGGTTGTTAATCTTTCTATAGCTTAAGTTCAGCAACTAGTCTGTGGTTTCATACAGCTGCTCTGAAGATTGACGCGCATGCGGACTGGCGGGCTCTTCATGAATTCCCTCACTTCAACTTCTCATAAAATAATGATCAAACTTCAAACGGTAAGTTCTCGTTTAATCTTTCTATTATTTTACACAAAGGGTTGTTGATGTATGGAACAAGCTGCCAGAGGAGATAGTTGAGACAGGTACCATCACAACATTCAAGAAAAATTTAGACAGGTACATTGACAGGGTATGTTTAGGGGGATATGGGCCAAATACAGGCAGGAGCGACTAGTATAGATGGGCCATGTTGGTCGGCGTAGGAAAGTTGGGACGAAGGGCCTGTTTCCATGATGTGTTCTGTACAAAAGAAATCACTACCACATGATGGCAGCAAACACCATCAATCAGATTCCAATATCCTGGTTCTGTGTTCTGATTAGGAAAATGAGCAGAAATACCATCAGCACTGTCAGTCACAGCTGGATAGTGAACGCAAAATTCTGATTTTAATATTTAAATATTGCTTCACCATGACCTGAGTACATTGAGATGTAAAGTTCAAAACTCTGTAGAATGGAGCCAGTCCATAGCTAATCAAGATGACCGTACTGCCATGAGTCAGTCATGACCTTTCTAAGTAGCCAATTACTGTCCAGATTAAAATTAAATAAAAAGTATAGATGCTGGAAATATGAAATTAAAAAAGAAAACCTTTTCAAGTTTTAATGCATTAAAAAATGTTCCGATGAGAAGTTCAATACAAGTTCTAATGAAGGGTCTTCTAGTTGAAATGTTGATTGTTTCTCTTTCCACAGATGCTGCCTGACCTGCTGAGGTGTTCCAGCATGTTTTGTTTTACTACCCAGGTCAAATTCTGTTCTTGACGAGTAACCAATCAGCACCCAGATCAAGCAGTCTCCTGTCCTGTAGCCAATCACCACTCAGGTTAACTCTGTGATGGTCCAATAGCCAATCACCATTCAATTCAACCCTGTTGCTGTGGAGTAGCCAATCACCATTCAATTCAACCCTGGTCAAAGTGTGTGCTGTCCAGAGTGAGTAATTAAGCAGGCTTGTCCTGGTGGCAAGTTGTTCTTGTTTAGACACGAAGGTCTAGAGTAACTCAGCATAGGTCAGGCAGCATCTCTGGAGAAAAAGGATGGGTGTCATTTTACGTCAGGACGTCGGAATCCTTCTTCAAGAACATTTTCTCCAGAGATGCTGCCTGAGCCACCAAGTTATTCCAGCACTTTGTGTCTATCTTCAGTGTAAACCATAATCTGCAGTTCCTTCCTTCACAAGTTGTTCTTGGTTCCTGGTTCTCATTGACTGAGCTACTCCCTCTCTATATAATTTGGTGGAGAGTACTTTTGCATCGATCCCTCTCACTCCACTTCTTGTTGGGGGGGGGAGGGCGTAAGTTTTGTCACTGTTCACTACTTGGCTGAGATTGTGAATTTGCTCCGTGGATACAAAACTGAACTACCTTCCCGTAGCACAATGTACTTGTGCTCACAAATGCTTCAGCAAACCCGTCCTGAAGGTGAACAGCACGTTGAGTTGGCCACACTCCAGACGAATAGTACAGACCATTTCCAAGGATCTCACTTTGGTTTCCAAATGCTCCTTCCATTCCCGAGCCATCCCAGGACTCCATGGCACTATCCATGCTTGGAATGGTGTTTGAGTAGATCTTGGAGAATTTACTTGTCTTCTGTAAATCAGGAAGCTCATCATCAGGTTCACTCAACTCACTCATGGCACTGGATTTCTTTGAAAAATAACCTGGAAAAGAGTTTGAAATCTGAATTAAATACTGATTTGTTTTTTCTCATTCATTACCCGGAAGCATCTAACATACCTAGTTTCCCTAACAGGCCTACGGTTTAGGGAACAGTAGTGTGGAGAAACCGCCTGGCTTTGAAAGGCACAAGGGACCTCAGCTGGCAAACTGTTTAAGAAGTAACTGCAGATGCTGGAAAATCGAAGGTACACAAAAATGCTGGAGAAACTCAGCGGGTGCAGCAGCATCTATGGAGTGAAGGAAATATCCTATTATTTTCTTCGCTCCATAGATGCTGCTGCACCCGCTGAGTTTCTCCAGTATTTTTGTGTACCTACAGCTGGCAAACTATCTGAAATTATTTGCTGCCGAGAGAACAGGATAAGGTTGCAATCAGCAAGCCAGCAAGAGCAGATCAATCAAACAAAAAATGGTTTTGTGGATACGTTTGTGCTTAGTATATGGAAAAGCCAATTTCAACTGAGACCTGAGACATGAAATTTTAGAAAAATCATCTGCACCTCTTCTTATTAATTCCATACTCAGTAAGTTTTAGGCACAAACACTCATATGTGGCATTGAGTATGATTGGATTTGATGCTTAAGTTTTTTTCTTCACATGGAGATTTTATTCAGTTAATTACAGTTACAGAGTACTGAGGAGATCAGAACTGCCTTGTAGTTTGCAAACATCAATCAATCATTAAATTACAATGTTGTCATCTTTATCCATAATGCAGTGCCCAGTGTTCACGGAAGACCTCCAGAGTCCCTGTGGACACCGCATGTACCGTCTCCAGGGACATGAGGGCCACCCCTCTCCTTACTGAGTGATCAAATATCAGGAGCATGAGGCTGAAATGAAGCCACAATTTGAGGAGCACCTTTGAGAAGCAACCCCTTCAGATACTCATACAGGGGCTGCAACCTCTAACACTACACATTGTCTCAGAAAAGCTGTTTCCCTTTTGTACAGTTGTTAAAATAGTTAAATGTTGAAGATACTTATTTACTGGACAGCGAGTGGCCGATTCACAATTTCCTCCCCCACTCCAGCTTTGGTGGCAGTCATGTAAATTGATATGTACCAATGGAATATTCTTTGCGAGTGGCATCACTGGAGAGTCCATCTTGAAGTAATTTATCGACCACAGACACATATCCTACTGTATGAAAGGGATTGCCAGAAAACTGACAGGAGCAGAAAATCCAGATAGAGTTTTGCTTTTCCAGCTCAGGGACATTACATCCATTGGCTCAGATCTACATTTCATAGCCAGTAATATGCCACATGGTACAATAACCCTGCTGGACCGCTCGGGGCACATACATTGTCAGTGTGACTTACAGCTGCAAGAATTAAGGAACAGGAGCACTTAGTCCATCGGGCCTAAAAACCATTCCATTTGAATATGGCTGATCTGCACATTACTCCCAGCCCTCATCCCAATAATCTCCCAATTTTATTGTTTCTGAGTCTCTGCTTTGATGCCACTGATTCTATCAATGTCACAGTCTTTATGAGAGTGGTACAAGAGAATATAGACCAACCAGGAAATAAAGCATCGATGGGGAAATTGATAGCTCATCCCCCCCCCCTTACCATGTAAACAGCATCCACACTGTTTTGATATCTTTGTTTTAATCAAAGAACAAAATATGTGGCAATTCATAGTTTCAACCGCCTTGTAGGCAGCGGGATCGCCAGGCTCTTTGGGTGAAAGGTGCATATCCAATGGAGCACAGGAGACTGCAGATGCCAGAACCTTGCGCTACACAAAAATAGACTGAAAAAGGATCCTAATGTCGTCTGTCCATTTCCCTTCACGGAAGCCTGCTGAATCCCTTCAGCAATTTGTTTTATTGCTCACTACTATTCACTTCTGAACACTCTGATCTAATTTTAAATTGTATTTCCTTTTTTTCCCTGCCTGAAGAAATAGACTTTATATCAAACCCCTTATAACATTGAATGCATCTTAGCACACTGACCCTCTCAATCCGACACAAAGGGATACAATGCTTGCTGATGTTAAGTCCCCATGGTGTACCATCCCACGACTCTTCATGAATACTCACGATCTGCTTGCTTCTTAATTTTGAGGGTGACTGTCTCTCCAGCCATCTGTAGAAGGTGGATGGCTTCACTCAGAGGTTTGCCCTTGAGGCTCATGTTGTTAATGGCCAATATTCTGTCCCCAACATGAATGGCACCGGTCCTGAAAACAAAATGAAAACAATCACCGGTCCACATCCAATCCCAACACTCCGCATCATCCCCCCTCACGCAAGCTCCCCCGTCAACAGCCGCTGCTTCCCTGGATTTAGAATATCGGCCCATATATGTTTTCCAATCCATAACTAGGAGGGAAGTGAAAATCATCAAAATTGCAGATCATGAGATGGCAGTGTTGCCTCACCAATCTGTTTCAGCTCTGCAGGCCTAAAGAAGAATCCATTGGGTGAAATTTGCTTAAAAACAAAGCACTGGGAGTAGGAGCAGGCCGCTAGTCCCCTTGCATCTGTTCCCCCATCAAATAAAAACATAGCTGGCCTGGTATCTCTGTGACATTTTCCTGCATAGCACCATTGAGCCACATGGCACAGAAACAGGCCCTTCAGCTGACCATATCCACCTTGACCACTTGGGGCGGCACAGTGGTGCAGTGGTTGAGTTGCAGCCTTACAGTGTCAGAGACCTGGGTTCGATCCTGACTCCGAGTTCTGTCTGTATGCAGTTTGTACGTTCTCCCCGTGATGGCGTGGGTTTTCCCCGGGTGCTCCGGTTTTCTCCCACACTTCAAAGATATACAGGCTTGTGGGTTAATTGGCTACGGTTAAAATTGTAAATTGGCCCCAGTGTGTAGGATAGTGTTAGTGTATGGGGATCGCAGGTAAGAGTGGGCTCGGTGGGCCGAAGGGCCTGTTTCCATGCTGTATCTTTAAACTAAACTAAACTTTATTTAACCATACCAATCCTATTTCCCCACTTTTGGTTTGTAGACTTCTATATCTCAACTTTTCAATTACTTATCTTGATGCTTCTTAAATGTTGTACCTGCCTCCACTACCTCCCCACTCAGTGTATTCAAGACTCCAGCTACACAAAGCACATGCAGAGGTTCAGAGTGAATTTTCTACCTTTCCGCCAGACCTTTCTTGGTCAGTCCACTGATCACAATGGGATCGAAGGGCTCCTCAGTGCCAGAGATGGTAATTCCCAGTGGCCCTCCGTACCTCTTCAGCTCCACGCTGTATATTATGGCACCAGTCCTTTCCTGCTCATCTGATGGAGATAAAGAGTTAGAAACAAATACCCAAAATGGCACAATGCTTGTTGTTGATAACGCACAGGATGTCCTATCGTCTAAAGGAATACAAGACTGAGAATCTCAGCTAATGGGCTACACTATACCTTCCTGGTCAATCTCTGATTTTTGATCTACCAAAGCTCTCATCCGAGTCTTGTTTGGGAAGTTCTTGCGGTACGTGTACTTTGACTTTGCAACCCACATTGCTCAGCTTAACTCCAAAGCTGGGATAGAAAAGAATTTGGGACAGAAAAGCTTCCATGCTCCAATGATGCCAAGGCCCTACTAAGGGACTGTCTGAAGCATTGCACAGATAGATTATGATTAAAAATGAAGCCGTCTATGGAACCCATGGTACTGCAAGATAATCAACCTGTCCTTAGAGTGGTTAATGGGCAGCCGAGAGGGAGCTTCTGTCTCCTCTTGTCCTAGAAACAGGACATATGTCCATGTCTGGGAGTGTTTGATGGACAGTGAGGGAGGTTTTATTCTGTATATAAGCTGCAATTTCCCAGTCATGGGATTGCTTGGTGGAACAGTATTGAGGGAGTTTACTCTGTACGGTCCCTGCCCTGGGAATGATTAATGGGACAGTGTGAAGGGAGTTTTTTTCTGTGCTTAGCCTCTCTTGCCAATTGTTTTATTGATGGATGAGTAGAGAGGGAGCTATGCATATCTAATACATATTGGAAGAGCCCCATGAATCCGTGAAGAGACTGTGTGGAGGGATCTGCTAACTCCTGTATGGGAGAGATATTGATATTTTAGTTGAACATCGTGCTTAATCAATGAGGATCCATTTTTGTAAAGAGAACCCATGGACAGTGCAACCCTTCTTGAGATTTGGTCTCCCTTTGCACGCTGAGTACCTGAGTTGTCCTCATCTTTTCGGATCTTCAGTTTGACTAGCTCGTCACACTGCTGCAAGATTTGCACGGCGTCCTCCATTGAGCAGTTCTCTAACCGGATGTTGTCAATGGCTAGAAGTTTGTCCCCGGGCTCCAGAGTCCCGGTTCTATTGAAGGAAGACAGCAAATGAGAATTCCAGGTCGCAGGGTGACGAACAAAGGGCCATCTGCCATAGTGCAGAGTAATGGTTAGTGTTCTATTCCCACATTCCCAGTGAATGATACTCATTATCAATGGGATCCCACCATCATCCCCTTCACTCCCCTTCAGCTCTCTTAAGTGTCTGTTCTCTGTAACTCCCTGGTTTGCTCGTCCATCCCCACTCCCTTTCTCATGGCACTTTCCCACACGACTGCAGGAGATGCCACACCTGCCCTTTGGTCAAGTCCCCTCACACCATCTAGGGACCCAACACTACCTGGAGAAGCAGCAATTCACTTTCACTTCTTCCTTTCTAATATACTGCATCTGATGTAGTCTTCAGGAAAAAACAAATGTGGATTGGGGCCCACTTTGCAGGCTCCCCTTATTGATTCTGCAGGCTGAGAGACCAGAAGATGAAAATGTTATCTTTTTATCTTACGACTGAAAAGATTACATTTCATTTCAGTCTAGGCACGCTCAAGACTTGAATTTACCAAGCTCAGACTCGGTCCGTTTCAGAGCTGGCCTGTTCTCATGAAAGGTCATTGACCTGAAACATGAACTCAGGTTTCTCTCTCCACAGAGAGTGCCTGACCTGCTGGATAGTTCCAACATTCTCTATCATTGCAGCAGATTTCCTACAACTGCTCTGTTCTGCCTGTCACAGTTTTTTTCTCCAATTTCTCGTTCCTTCTCAACCCGAACCATCACCTGTCCATCTTCAGAGATACTCACAAAGTGCTGGAGTAACTCAGTGGGTTAGGCAGCACCTCTGGAGAAAAGGAATAGGTGATGTTTCGGGTCAGAACCCTTCTTCAGACTGGTAGAAAGGAACTACAGATGCTGGTTTAATACTGACGCGACGACCCAAAACGTCATCTATTCCTTTTCTCCAGAGATGCTGCCTGACCCGGTAAGTTACTCCAGCACCTTCTTTCTATCTTCGGTATAAATCAGCATCTGCAGCTCCTTCCTGCACATGTTCTCTAAAGATGCTGCCTGACCTGCTGAGTTACTCCAGCACTTTGTGTCCTTTTGTGTATTAACCAGCATCTGCAGTGCTTTGTTTCTACAACATAAATGTTAACTCTGTTTCTCTCACTAAAAAAGCTGGATGACTTGCTGAGTTTTTCCAGCATGTTCTGCTTTTGTTGCATTAATTATGCCTCCTTTTCCCAATATCTCCATTGCAATGAAATTAAAATTCATCTAGTTTCCTACTCTGTCTCATCTTTTCACAATGCCTCATAATGAAGGAATATCCATGTTAAATTACAGCCACAGCCTGCAGTCTTTAAAAAGCCGAACAATGCTACAGGTTGCAACTTCCATTTATATCATCCCCTCTCATATTCTATTACATTTCTGTGCTGTCCCTGCAATCTGGCCTTTGACCTTTCACTTTTTTTTAACAGTAAGAGAATGCAAGTTTATTAATGTTGTCTTTATCTTTAAGAGAACATTTAAAAACTCATCCAGATCATGAATCTACAGTTTAAACACAATTCAAAATGGGGATGTATTTTAAAATATCAATTGACAAGACTATCATGGTACCAACCAATAAAATAAATAAAATTGTCCTGATTGAGGGCTTGTGTGTGTTTTCTGGGTCTACATGCCTGTGAGTTTCATTTATGTAGGTGCTTTTGGTTCCTCAGGGCATGCCAAAGGTGTGTTGGAGGCACCAGCTTGTTGGCCCTTCTCACTATCACTGGACGCCCATTTTCCCGAGCCAGTAATGTGTTAGGCCCACATCAGAAGAAAGTTTTTAAATAAAGAAGAATTGTTCTTCAAGTTAATGGTATCATCGCTGCAGATTTCTTTTCTCATTGAGAAACTGGGGTGACAGGTCAAAGGCCACGTGTGCGGGGATAACACGGAGGTTTTATACAAATTATGAAAGAGGATGATTACAGTGGAAGATGCAATGATTTTGACACTATTTTGGATTTGAAAGTCTATAGATTGCCTGGGATCACATGCAATAAAGATGAGAGGGTTTCATCACCAGAAGGGTATCACTTCACAGACCAGTAGTGTAACAAGTCTGTGAGCCACCTTAACTCCACCAAGGACCTGAAATTAGCCCGCCCCCAGTCCGCTCCCACCGCCGATATCTTAAAAACTCTGTGAGCCACACAACTGGACAGTAGCATTATAACATGAACTGTGAAACTTCCTAAATATTCCTGGAACTACAGTGAAATCTTCGTGTTAAAATGCCAGGTTTTGCTAGCTCTTGGCTGTCACATCATTGTATAGATACATGAATGCAGGAGTGGCTACGTACCGGTGTGCTATGCTGCCCTTCTTAATATCGGATATGATCAGTGGCTCTCCGGGCTTCCGACTTACAGCTGCTGAATGGAAAAATACATAGTCAACCCAAAGTACCTCATGTACAAGAAGAACAGAAGAGGAGTGAAATGTAAAGTCAGAAGGAGGTATATAGAGGAGGGGGGGGTTATAGTGCTTAGGTAGCTTTCAACCCAACAGTATGAACATTGAATTCATAAGGTGTCAGAGCAGCATTACGACATCAAGTCAACTCCGCCATTCAATCATGGCTGATCTATTTTTACCTCCTCACCCTATTCTCCTGCCTTCTCCCCATAACCCCGTACACCCGTACTAATTCTTCAATTTTAATTAGACTATTCTGTTCCCTCAAAACCAGTCTTTGGAAGATGTTCTCCTCTGGCCCAATTAACACAAGAACCAATGCCTAAAGCCAGCAAATAATGCTCGATGTACAATGGTAGAAGAAGAACCAGCCTCAAGTTGTGTCGCTGAGTCTGAAAATGGGGTCTGAAAACAGGAAAAGTGTTAATGCGACCAAGGCTGTGCATTGCAATTCAATAGCTTGAACCCATTGTGAGTGTGTTATACAGGAAGAGATAAAGAAACTTGCAAATATTGAAACTTGCAAATACGATAAAAGACTGAGGAGAACTAAGCATTTGATAAGGTCCCACATAGGAGATTAGTGGGCAAAATTAGGGCACATGGTATTGGAGGTAGAGTGCTGACGGATAGAAAATTGGTTGGCAGACAGTAAACAAAGAGTAGGGATTAACGGGTACCTTTCAGAATATCAGGCAGTGACTAGTGGGGTACCGCAAAGCTCGGTGCTGGGACCGCAGCTATTTACAATATACATCAATGATATAGTGAAGGAATTCAAAGTAACATTAGAACATTTGCAGATGACACAAAGCTATGTGGCAGTGTGAACTGTGAGGAGGATGCTATGAGGATGCAGGGTGACTTGGACAGGTTGGGTGAGTGGGCAGATGCATGGCAGATGCAATTTAATGTGAATAAATGTGAGGATATCCACTTTGGTAGCAAAAACAGAAAGGCATATTATTATCTAAATGGTGTCAAGTTTGGAAAAGGTGAAGTACAATGGGATCTGGGGGTCCTTGTTCATCAGTCAATGAAAGCAAGCATGTAGGTACAGCAGGCAGTGAAGAAAGCGAATGGCATGTTGGCCTTCATAACAAGAAGAGTTGAGTATAGGAGCAAAGAGGTCCTTCTGCAGTTGTATAGGGCCCTAGTGAGACCATACCTCGAGTATAATGTGCAGTTTTGGTCCCCTAATTTGAGGAAGGACATTCTTGCTATTGAGCGAGTGCAGCGTAAGTTTGCAAGATTAATACCCGGGACTGTCATATGCTGAGAGAATGGAGCAGCTGGGCTTGTATACTCTTATTAAGGGTTTGGACACGCTAGAGGCAGGAAACATGTTCCTGATGTTGGGGAAGTCCAGAACCAGGGGCCACTGTTTAAGAATAAGGAGTAAGCCATTTAGAACGGAGATGAGGAAACACTTTTTCACACAGCGAGTTGTGAGTCTGAAGAATTCTCTGCGTCAGAGGGCAGTGGAGGCCGGTTCTCTGGATACTTTCAAGGGAGCTAGATAGAGCTCTTAAAGATAGCGGAGTCAGGGAATATGGGGAGAAGGCAGGAACGGGGTACTAATTGGGGATGATCAGCCATGATCACATTGAATGGCAGTGCTGGCTCGAAAGGCTGAATGGCCTACTCCGGCAACTATTGTCTATTGTCTAAATCTCAATGCAAGCCTGCTCCATTGTACAGAGCGTTTGTTAGGCTGATTAATGTACAATGGTTACGATAGGCAATCATTTCCACAATGTTTACTTCGATTGTGCTCCACACTAGGCATAAAAGCAGTCTCAACGCCAAGGCACCGAGAGGCCGCTTGCCTGCAGTTCTCTGTAAGCCTGCAATCATGCCCTCTCACAGCACTACTGAAATCTCTTGTTACCAGAGACCTGGCATTAATTAGCTCACTGTGGCCCTTAGCAATAACGAAACCAATTAAGCTGTCAGACTCATTGGCGGATAGCCGGAAATATCTGGAACATATGAAATCAGAGGTGCAGATTATTCAGCCCCTCTTGCCTACTCCGCCATTCAATCAAATCGTCACCGATCTTTTACTTTAGAACTACTTTCCTGCACTAACTCCAGATCACTTGGTTTCCTCAATATTTTACATTCTATTGACTCTTGTCTTAATAAACACAGTGGCTGAACATTCACAGCTCTTTGGGGGTAAGGAATTCCAAAAAGTCTCTATTCTTTGTTAAAGTAGATTTGTCTTCTGTCTTGCTGTCTTTATTTTGACTATCATTTCTCGACACCTCAGCCAAGAGAAAAATGTGACCCATGTCTACCTTAGATGTTTATGTTAAATTTTATTTTATGTGTCTGTGTGTATTGTTGCTTTTCACTTAGTATGGCTGTATGGTAACTCAAATTTCACTGTACGTTAGTTGGTTAAGTGCCAATAAACGTGAACTTGAACCTTGTCAGACCCCATGAGAACCTTGTATGCACCAACAATTATTTTATTTCGAAGTCACGTGAATGACTACGTGAAGAGCCCACCAGCCCGCATGCGAGCATCGGAGTAGTTCGAAACTGCTCTGACAGGTAAGAGAAATATTTTCTTTCAGGAATGGGCCGCTGCTCCGGAAATAGGGGCAGCATCCCTGGAGAAGCTGGCACAGCTTCTGCAGCTGCCGCCATGGAGGCTCCGTGGAGCGGTGGAATAAAAATAGCAGCGGCCGGCGTAACCGGTACAACGAACGTTGTGGAGGTTCCGCAGCTGGCGTTTTTAAGCATATCAGCTGCCGGCTAAGGCCGGGTTTAGGTTCCGCAGCAGCTGGCATAGCAGCTGCCGGCTGAGGTCGGGTCAGCAAACGCTGTGGAGCAGTGACCGCTGTGTGAAGCTCTGTAAGAAGCTAATGGCTATAAATAGCGGCTGCCGCGGAGGCTCAGCAGGAGCTGATGGTTTTATAATAGCGGCTGCCGCTCGGCCAGGTCTGTGACTGCCGTAGCAGAATGGGGCTCCACTGGAGCAGGTGGCTGTTCGGAGCATCTGACGGGCAATGCCTGTGCAGATTGCTGCTCTGAAAGGGAGTCAGCCAGAGGCCTGAGGAGGCAACACCTGGTTCAGGGTTGGGTTCTATTTCCTCCCCTAAGAAACTCCATTGAGGCTCCAGAAGGGAGCAAGGACTCGGAGTCACTAGCAGGAGCTCCTGTCTTGTGAGTTATATAAATAAACAAACAAACAAATAAATAAAGACGAATAAATGGATGAATAAATAAATAAATGGAAAAAAGGAATGTGCTCCTAGCTCTGGAGACATTTACAGGCTGTGTCTGTCAGGGTTGCGTTATAGTATCTCCCGCTCAGAAGAAGGGAAGCAATACCTGGCTCAGGGTTGCGTTATGATATTTCCCGCTCAGAAGAGGGGAGTGTTGGAGATTCTTACAGAGGTGACTCCAACAATGTGGATATCGATAAGGAAATTAAATCCCTGAACTAATCTAATATTTTTTAATCATATGAAGGAGCTACCGGCTCTTGTCACATATTTGCCATCACTTTGGGGATAGGAGATTCACTGGAGGAAGATCTGGCTAAAAGTATCCGGGACATATGCCAGTCCACATAAACTGCTAGACTTTTTGGATGTTCCATACGTCAATTTTATCAGTTGAGATATCCCAGTGATGATATGTAGGCAAAGAATTATGTCAGCAAGTCCAAAATACGCTCTGGAGTCATTACGGCCTTTTGCAAGTCAGAAGATGGGTCTCATCTCTCGGGAAAGCAGAAAGCTGTATTAACACCTCTGTAATACACAGTTGGGGCTGTTGCCTTCGCAAAATACTATAAGGCATGAGATCATTCCCAAAATGGCTCATTTTTTACAGGGTCAGTAATGTGCAGCCTGCATATTATCTCTTCAGAGAGGGCTTATGTAGCAAGTTGAAGACTTACAGGGGTTAGGCGGCTGCGGGGGTGGAGTACCATTCTAGGTGGTTAAAGCTCCAGTATTCTGGTGGGTTTTCACCCTGTATTCATGGAGCAGGAAGCGCCGTTGAAGCTCTGGAAAGGAGCAGTCGGGAGTCACTAGCTGGCCTCTCAAGAACAGCTGGTTGAACCAGGCTTGCAGTATTGGCAGGCGTGACCTGTTCAGTGAGCCCTGCTGACCTGTTCAGTGAGCCCCTGCACCGAAAGAGCAGCTGGCCAAAGGAACAGCCTGTCGATCCAGGCTGGGAGAATCTGGCAGTGCTATCTGCACAGTCAGCTCCAGCAAAGGCTCCAATAAAGGCAGCTCCAACTAGGAACAGCTTGGCTACCCTGGTTCAGGGTAGACCATCTTGGAGCTGGCTGGTCATATGGATCATAGTGACCAGTGAAGCTCTGTCTCAACATCTGTGATTGAGGTTATCAAGCTGCTCAGCAGAAAATGGTCCATGCAAGAAGCTTTTTTGTACCAGGCATGTCAGACAGTCTGCCGATCTGACTGTCATATGTACCAAGTCATGGTGGTAAAGTTAGGTCAAAAGGTGGGCTTGGGTTTGATCAGGACAATGGAACAGAGAGATGGAAGGTTAGGAGGTCATCACAGCACCATTTGGGGATCTGAGATTTTTCAAACAGGGGGACAGAGTGAGTGGACTGCAGAGACCATAGCTGGCGGGGTGAGGATGACATTAGCACGTCTGAAGCTTGAATGAGCAGCTCTCCACACAGGTCTATGTGCACATTGTGTAGTGGTTGGAAGGGAAGTGAGCCACAAAAGCACTGGAAAAATCAAGAGCAGTAGCAAGGGAAGCAGACAAGGATTTGTGGTGGAAATTGATGGGGTGGGGAATACTGAAAATAAAGTGTGTAAATGGGTGGTCGATAGTTAATGTGGACTCAGTAAGCCAGAGAGCTTAGTTCTGTGCTGTAAATATATGACTCTACACCTTAAGATTATATAGGAGCTTACAGATCCCTAAGATTTTTCAATGCATTTACAATAGCTAAAAATAACTTTTACTGTGGAATCACTGTTGCACTGTGACAGCACAGCTTTCTTTGTATCCAAGAAACTCCCACAAATGGAATAGAGATAAACATGGTCATTGTTTTTGGTTGGAGGGTATTGAATATAACCTGGGAGGTGATTGTAACAGCTCACCTGAAAGATGGCATCTTGATGGTGCATCATACCCTGAGGTAACAAGAAATTCATCAAGCCTTCAGTTCTTAAGGCACATATCAATTCCCAGCCAACAAATTCACACAACTGATCATAAAAGAGCAGTGTGTGGAAATGACAATACTCACAGCTGATGGTAATGCCAAGCTCAACACCTCTCTTCTTGGGAAGTTTCACATGAAAGGTCCCACTGCTGGGAATAACAGATTCTGTGAACAGGAAAAGCAGCCTAAGACATCAGGACTTTAACGTTGAGTGTCTGCATTTTATCATTTTACACAAATCACCCAGATACGTTGTCTGATAAAACTCAATGAACATTTAATGCATTTGTATCATATTCATGTTCATAGTTTTAAAACAGATTCAGTTAACTTCAGTTAACTTCTTTTAAATGGTACAAATCAGAAATGTCAAGCACAGTGTCAAGTTTTCAGACATCACCAAAATAAGTTGCTATGTTTCCAGTGTGTAATTGTGGATGTATCTAGTAAAGAGAGCACTGACGCTTGGAGGTCACCATTCAGCCCATAATTCCTGAATTTGTTCTTTGAAATAATTAATCCCATTTTGTTTTCCTATCTATGTACCTGTCCAAATTATTTTAAAAGTTGTAATTGTACCTGCCTTAATCACTTCCTCTGGCAGTTAATTCCATATATATATATACATACAACCCAATGTGAAAAAGTTCCCTTCAGGTTCCTATTAAATGTTCCCCTCTCACCTTAAACCTATGTCCTCTGGTCCTTGATTCCCCAACCTTGAGAAAATGATTGTGACCAAATACCTTATCCATGCCCATGATGATTTCATGCACCCCCATAACATGACATCTTAGTCTCGTACACTCCAAGAAATAAAGACCTAGCCTGTCCCAAACACTCCTGTCCTTTGTGTTCTGGAAACATCTTCGTAAATCTTATCAGCACACTTTCTAGCTTAATAGCAATTTTACTTCATCAGGATGACCAAAACTGAACATAATCCTCCTGGTGCAGCCTCATCAATGTCTTGTATAACTGCAACATATCATCCCCACTCAATGCCCTGACTGATGAAGGCCTGCATGTCAAAAGTCTTCTTCACCACTCAGGCTAAATGTGCCATCACTTTCAGGGAACTATGTACTTATAACCCCAGGTCCCTCTGGTGTACAGTAATCCCCAGGATACTTTGTTTCACTGCAAATGTCCTACACCAGTTTGACTTCCAAAACTGCAACACATCACACTTATCTGAATTAAACTCCATTTGCCATTCCATGACCGACTTAGTCAGCTGATCAAGAAACCCGCTATAATTCTTGATAACGTTCTTCACTGCCTAGGATACCACCTATTTTAGTGCCATCTGCAAACTTTTTAACATTGCATAGAAACATAGAAACATAGAAACATAGAAATTAGGTGCAGGAGTAGGCCATTCGGCCCTTCGAGCCTGCACCGCCATTCAATATGATCATGGCTGATCATCCAACTCAGTATCCCGTACCTGCCTCCTCTCTCCATACCCCCTGATCCCCTTAGCCACAAGGGCCACATCTAACTCCCTCTTAAATATAGCCAATGAACTGACCTCAACTACCCTCTATGGCAGAGAGTTCCAGAGATTCACCAGAGATTGCCTTGTACCTCCTCATATAAATGATTGATATAGCTGACAAACAACAATGGGTTCAGCACCCAAGGCACACCACTAGTCACAGGCCTCCAATCTGAAAACAACCTTCCACCACCACCCAATGTTTCCTTCCATCAAGCCACTTAAGTATCCAATTAGATGACTCACCCTGGATCCCATGCGATCCAATCCTCTACAGCAGCCTACCAGGTGGAACTTTAATCAAAGACCTAGCTGATGCACATATAAACTATGTCTACAGCCCTGCCCTTATTGATCTTCTTGGATACGTCTTCAACAAAATTTAAACAAATTTGTGAAACATGATCCCCCATGCACACTATTGTACTGACTATTCTTAATCAACCCTGATCTTTTCGAACGCATGTATATCTTATTCCTCAGCATCCCCTCCAGTAATGCACCCAGCACAGAAGTTAGGCTTACTGGACTTACTACCAAGAAGGTAGATAAGAGCGTGTGCGGACGGGACGCCGATGAACGAGAGGTGCCACGTCCCCGGCTACGTCAAGCCCACAGTCACCAAAAAATGTTGAACATTTCAAAATCCAGCGGCGACCAGAAAAACGTTACGACTCTTTAGGCGACTTGAGGAGACCACTCACGACCATACAGGCGTCACCCCACGACCATGTGGTGACAGCCTAGTCGTCTTAGTTGCCTAAATCGCCTAAGTGGGACAGGCCCTTTATAATCCTCCAGGTATTCATGATCCCAGCTGTCTGTACTGGACCTAAGCCACTTTCCTTTTTTTTGATCAGAGCACCTATCTGGATTGTAATCCAGGGTTCCCTACCATGCCAGTATTGACCTTCATTCTAACAGGAACATTCAGACATTGAAATCTTGCCATCTTACTTTTAAAATCCTCCCACTTTTCAGATGTTCCTTTGCCCACAAACAACCTATTCCAAGCAAGTAAGCAAGCTCCTCAAAATTCACCTTGCTCTTATTTAGAACATTAACAAGAGGACCAGTTCAGTCCTATTCCATAAGTATTTATAAACTAATGCAGGTACACAGATAGTAGACCGGGCTCAAGAACTAAACCTTGACATTAGTGAGAAGTTTGTGGTTTCCACCTTCACACGCCAGAAACCCTGGGGAGTTCTGATACACACTCCCATCATCTGAGACTCCCTGAGGTCAGAATTTGTAGAAAGCTTAGGTGTTTTGTACACAGTATCCAAAATGAGGATTTATCTCACCAATAATTTCCCAGAGCGAATGACCACTCCCAAATCCATTACAAAACGCAAATAGACAGATAAATGCATGCACAATCATTGTTGGTTCAGGGGGGTAATTAGGTTTTACCTTAACTCTGGCATCAAGCCTTTTTTACACTCCAGATTTGCTTTCACCAAAGTTTTTTGCCAGTCAAAATTCCTTCTACTTAGTGACCTTCTGTCTGGATATATTATTGTACAGAAGGGGACTCTCACCAGGCACAGCGAGCTTGCAACATTGGCCTGATAGGAAACCCATTCAAGGGTTGCTTTCTCCGCAAATGGATGTACATACCTGCCACGTCAAACTCTATGTCCAGTGTAACTTTGCTTGAAAGAGCCGCGTCCCGCAGCAACTGGTTGGCCTCCTCCAGCGTCCCATCCTCGGTTACCATGCCGTTAATGGAGAGAACCCGGTCACCCACCTGCACTAGTCCGCACCTGGATCCAGGAGTTCCATGGGCAGAAAAAGAACAATGAACGAATGCTGATTATTGGATCCAAATTCATAAGCTAATACTGAGCATATTAGAAACCATATGTTCATATTGTTGAAGAACCTACCTCTATATCGTACCTTGAAATGCATCACAAAACTATTTACGTCAAGGAGGTGTTGTCATTTTTGTGATGGGGAGGAAAAACAGCGCCTCGTATTTTGTTTCCCATATTCTTTTACTGTGTTAGAAGGAAGCCGTGTGGCCCATCAATGCCGTCTCTCAGAACATTCCCATTGCTCTAGAAGAACCTACGACTGGAGGGCAGAGCCTCAGAATAAAATGACTTGCCTTTAGAAGTGAGATGAGGAGGAATTTCTGTAACCAGAGGGTGGTGAATCTGTGAATTCATTGCCACGGACGGCAGTGGAGGCCAAGTCATAGGGTATTTTTAAAGCGCAGATTGTTAGGTTCGATTAGTTAGGGCATCAAGGGTTATGGGGAGAAGGCAGGAGAATGGGGTTGAGAGAAATAGATCAGCCATGAATGGCAGAGCAGACTCAATTTTCTGCTCCTATGTCTTCTGGTCAGTCCCCTTCCCCTACATATTCCATTAAAGTATTCTCCCTCCAATGGCCCTCAACTACCCCCCTGATTCTCCTGCCACCCACCTACCATAGGGACAACCTACACTAACCAATTAACATGCCAACCAACACATGGGAGGACACAGGGAGTGGATGCGAAAGTGGGATAACATAGAACTAAAGTGAACGGGCGATCGATGGTCGGTAGGGACTCGGTGGGCCAAGGAGCCTGTTTCCCCGCTATATCTCTAAACTAAAAGAAGCACTCGAAGAATTCCATTTGGTCAGAGCCAGAACGTGTAAACACCACACAGACAGGAGCTGCGGTCAGAATCCAACCCCTGTTGTTGGAGTTTGACAACACTGGGCCTCTACTCGCTGGAGTTTAGAAAGCTGAGGTTCAACTGTCATTGAAACTTACAGAAATGTACAGAATAATGAAAGGCATAGATAGAGTGGATGTTAAAAGGATGCATCCACTGATGGGAGAGTCTAGGACCAGAGGTCATAACCTCAAAATTAAAGAGTGCTCTTTTAGAAAAGAGGTGAGGAGGAACTTCTTTAGTCAGAGAATAGTTAATCTGTGGAATGCATTGCCACAGAATGCTGTGGAGGCCGTCAATGTGTTTTTCTAAGGCAGAGATAGACAAATTCTTGAATACAATGGGTGTCAAGGGTTATGGGGAGAAGGCAGGAAAATTAGGTTAGGAGGCAGAGATCAGCCATGATTGAATGGCGAAGTAGACTTGATGGGGCCGAATGGCCTAATTCTACTCCTAAAACTTGTGAACGCGAGTTGCGAGAGAGTGGCACTATCTGTCATCTCTCTGTGCCACCCTCCCTCAATCAGAACTCACTCAGTCCCAGTGCAAGTCCAGTAACATGAGCACCATAGTACAACAGGCAGCCTAATGCAGATGATCAAATTCCTGACTGCTGATGACAAAGCTTGCCGTGGAAGTGCTGTGGAAGATATCAGGTCAATAATTTTGTGCTTGGATCTTCAATCTGCCTTTAGTGTCTGGGATGCAATCGATCTGTAAATTATTTGTGTGTCATGTAGCTGCAAATCAGTTCAAAGTGCTTGTGTTTCCCAGTCCCTTCAATGCCAGACAGTAATTTTACTCTGCCACTGAATGGATCATAACAAAGAATATATAGATTTGTAACCATAATAATTAGTACATTGGGATAATTACAGAGGGAAATATGTTGCATCTTATTTACTCAATACTGTTATTCAGTGTAATTTCCCTGGCATTGCATTGTTAAACCAATGCTTAATAACACCGGTGTAACTGAAAATGCATTAATATTAATTGCAAATAAACAATTCTTTTTTTTCACAACAGATGGGTAGTTGCTGTGTTTTCATCTCTCTATGGGATCACTCCTTCCTATCTTTGCACTCTTCTCCACCTCTTAAGTCTTCTGAAAACTTTGGATTTTCACACTTTTAATTCTACCATCCCCTCAGACTTGTCAAGGTGCCAATGGATGGAATTCCCACTCTACATCTGTTTAGTATAGTTTAGAGCTAGAACGCGGAAACAGGCCCTTCGGCCCCGGTTGTCCGTGCAGTCCAGCGATCCCTGTACACTAACACTATCCTACACACTCAAGGGACAATTTACATTTTTACTGAAGTCAATTAGCCTACAAACGTGTACGTCTTTGGAGTGTGGGTGGAAACGGTAGCACCCAGAGAAAACTCACGCAGGTCATGGGGAGAATGTACAAACTCCATACATACAGCACCTGAAGTCAGGATTGAACCCTTGCCTCTGGCACTGTAAGGCAGCAACTCTACCATTGTGCCACCTTGCCCCCCTAAGTTATCCTTTAAGATCCCCCTGATAATCTGCCTCTTAGTGCTGGCTTTGATCACCTGTCCCATACCATGCCATGTGGCTGGGCATGAGTTCTCCTCTAATACTGTTTCTGTTGGACAAGTTACCTAGCTAAGAACGTGGCTTGTAAACCCTGATTTGCTTTTTATTCATTTTCAATGGACAAAACGGCCTAACCTTTCCGCAGGGCTGTCTGGATCGATAAACCGGATGAGCGGTGGAGACGAAAGAGGTTCTGTGGCAAAGATTCCCCCCTGAAGCTGCAAGCCAAATCCATTGAGAGGATCGCCCTTGAGAAAGATTTCCGTGGTCTCCGTGTGCACGATCTGTCCTCCTGGGCCGATGGTGCTCGAGGCTAGTGATACTGTGGAACAAAAAGGTCAGTGTTAGGCACCATGAACAGTGGCATTCGATTCAGCAAGAGCAGGTCTTCAGCACTGTCAGAGCCCACCAACACCTCGTTTTGAGAAAGGAGTCACAAATTGGTCAACTGACCCACTCAAGTGACCCAGCAATAAGCCACGTAGCTTTCATTCCTTTCTTTCATCTGCCTGTTTTCAACAACCCAATCCTGCTAAACAGGCACAATCTCTGATTGCCAGCAGTGCTGGGGAGCTGGACTCACTGGTGTGCCTCCTATATTTCACCATCAGCATTCTTAATTAATGTGTGGTATCCAGTCTATGGGTGCTGCACTGTGGCACCTCACACTTCTCTGCAGGAGCATTAAACCAATACATCATATGTCCTCTCGTAACAGAACAAAGATATCTTGTGCAACTGCTCAATGTAAAGCAGGTTCTCCCGTGAATTCTGGCCATATTTATTCACCACTCAATCCAGGTTATTTATTCATTCATTGTAGGAGGGTTTTACTCTCCACAGACTAGTTGCATACTTTGCAACACCTGTAAAGTACCTCAATAGTGTGAATGCATTGTTGTTGGAAATTAAAAAACACAGCCCTATCGTTCAAAGCATTAAAAAAAAAATCAGCCATTACGGGGTCTGTGAGCGGGGTCAGTTACCCTCGAGAATAAGAAATATCCTATATGAATTTGTTCCATGGGCACATTGAGTATTGCAGGTTGTAAGCAGTGGCAAGCAATTGTGAAACTGCAGAGCATTGTGGATGTAGCCCAGACCATCACGTAAACCAACCTCTCTTTCATTCACCCATCAACACTTCACGCTGCCACGGCAAGGCCACCAGTGAAATCAAGGACGAGTCCCACTCCAGACACTGCCTCTTCTCCTCCCTCCCATCAGGTAAGAGGTACAGACATGTGACAATGCATACCTCCAGATTTAGAAACAGTTTCCTCCCAGCTGTTATCAGGCAACGGAACCATCCTATCACCCAGGGGCAGAAATCTCTATCAAAACATGGGGGGGACACAATTTCTTAGCGCCGCGCGTGCAGGCGCACACACACATGCACACAAAGCTTTGGAGGCTAGAGCCGTGGGCTCTGTGGATGGTAACATCAGGAGCTGACTGGTTGGTGGCTGCCTCCGAATTCCAGCAACAGCAGCTTCGTTCGCCCATGATTTGTGGGGCTTCAACATCGGGAGCCTCGATCGCCTCGACGCAGCGATTTGACCGCGGAGCGGTGGAAGATCCCGCGGCCGGGCGATGAAAAGCCCCGCGAACGGGTCAATTCAAGCTTCTCTCTATGATCTTTGCTCCACTCCCTCCCCCAATCACCGCGCTCTATCCTCAGTCCCATCCCCTACTTCCACCTCTGACCAACACCTCCCTCCTCCAATCAATCATCACGCTGAATCATCATGTTCCCCCCCCCCATTGCCTGATGAACAACGTTTCTCTCGTCCAATCGACGTCCTCGATCATCAGTCCCACCCCCACTGTCTCGTGGAAAGCTGATATTTCCACGAGACAATCTCTGATAATCTGATACTACCCAACTCCATGCCCCCAACATACTAACCCCTTTTCCCTCTCTCACCACATACTGATCCCAGCACACTGCCACACTCTCTCCACTCATTGACTCTAAGATGCTGCCCCAAAACACAGACCCCCGCCTACCCCAAATCACAACTATCCCCTCCCCAAAACCCTACTGAAAACACTGTCCCTTACTCACAATCATGAACATACTGCCACCAACACACCATGCCCAACATTTTACCTGCAAAACATTGCCCTCTACAGGGCTGCCAACTCTCACGCATAGAGCGTGAGAATCACGCATTTCGCAAAATTCTCACGCTGATCACAAATTTCTCACGCTCTGTCATGAGAAATTCTATGATCAACGAAAATTTTAAAAACTCATATCAACTGCATGGGCCGTGGGTTTTGGAGAGCCGGAGCTGAGGGAGGGATGGAAGCAGATGCAGCGGTGGGGACAGATGCGGACGGGGAGCCGGGGCTGGCGAGTGTTTTCCGGGCTGGCGAGTGTTTGCCGGGCTGGCGAGTCGCTTGCTGCAGCTCTGGCCATGGAGCAGCCTCAGTGCAAGAGTCCCGGGCTATCGGAGGCGTCTGAAGCGTTGCGCCGCTGCCGTGAGAGTCTCTGTGCTGAATTCTCCCAGGTGACCGGCATGGATCAGGCTGTGGCTCGGTGCATTCTGGATGACAACCAGTGGCTGCTGGAGGTAAGTACCGAGCACTGGGTAGAAACGGTGGAAGATAGTGTCCTACAAATGGGGGTGGTTGGAGAAAGCATCCTGCTTCCCTGCTAGATTTTCACTTACAGTAACTGCAGGAAACATGTTCCCAATGTTGAGGGAAGTTCAGAACCAAGGTCACAGTTTAAGAATAAAGGGTAGGCCAGTTAGGACTGAGATGAGGACAAACTTTCTTCATGCAGAGAGTTGTGAATCTGTGGAATTCTCTGCCACAGAAGGCAGTGGAGGACAATTCATTGGATGTTTTCATGAGAGAGTTACATTTAGCTCTTGGGGTTAGCGAAATCAAGGGATATGGGGGAAAAAACAGGAAAGAGGTACTGACTTTAGATGAACAGCCATGATCATATTGAATGGCAGTGCTGGCTCGAATGGCCTATTCCTGCACCTATTTTCTATGTTTCGATGCTTGAGTATATGGCAATAAAACTAAACCACTTTAATTTGAAGCATTCATGCATCGAGGAGGTATAATGTAGTCATAGTGATACAGTGTAAAAACAGGCCCTTTGGCGCAACTTGCCCACACCCGCCAACTTGTCCCAGCTACACTACCTGCTCTTGGTCCATATCCCTCCCAACCTGTCCTATCCATGTGTCAGTCTAACTGTTTCTTAAATGTAGGGATAGTCCCTGCCTCAACTACCTCCTCTGGCAGCTTGTTCCATACATCCACCACCCTTTTCCCCCACCCCCCACCCCCACCCCACTGTTCCCATCTGCCCACCACACTTTTCTTATTTCATCCAACTATCCACTGTCCTTTCCCATTAGATTCCATCATCAGCAGCCCCTTGTTACATCCACTATTCACGTCTCAGGCCTCTGTCACTATCTCCACCCTCCTCTTTCCCACCTGACAACATCCACCAATCCATCGCTCCACAACTGGATCCATCTAGCTAGCTCACAGCCTCGAAAGGGAAAAGCATTGGAGAATGGGGCTGAATATTAGTTTATTTTCTTCACTTGATTTAATTTTATGCCAGGGAAGGTGGCTGATGCATTCCCCGCTTAATGACTGCCTGTGGACATTAAGCGAACTCACTGCCAGTGCTGTGCTCAGCAACTTCCCACTCTCACTCCTAATGACAACAATAAGCCTTGCCAATCACATGAGTTCAACAGAGGGGTTGCAGGAATTATTCATAATTTTGTGAAAGCTGCTCTATCTGCCATCCTCAAACTATGAATATTTGCTGAGTCATAGGTTTAAAATTTAATCGAGTGCGGTTTTCATATTTAATGTAGTTCGGGTAATTGTTGCAAATTCCAGGCACACGGCCAAGTGAGGCTGGGAGTTCACCGGGTAACCTGGCCGGCAGCCCTGCTTCAACTCACACCACTAAATGAGGCTGACATGCCATTTAATTCATTCATATTCAAGGGATGTTACAAACGTCCGACTGAGTAGAGCATTTGCTGGTGTAATAACTATTATTTAAAAAAAATAGCACTTCAAATTTGATTCAGTCTGGATTTCACCTGAGGGATATCTTTCTTCAATATCTGCCAGGTAAGCATTCCTATGGTGCGTTTTGATATTTTGAAAGCATGGATGAAAATGGACAAAATTTAATCTTCTACCATCACAGAAGTCAAAGATTCATGCAATCATTCAGCATGGAAAATGTTCCATGTGCAACGAAGATGCCCCATCCAAGCTAATCCCACTTGCTCGAGCCTAACCCATATCACTTGCAACCTTTCCTATCCATGTACCTGTCCCATGATACAATAATGATTGGGATCTCAACTCCTCGTCAATGAAATACAGTACAATGGTGCAGCTGGTAGAGCCACTGCCTTACAGCTCCACCAACCTGGATTCAATTCTGACCTTCGGGTGCTGTCCGTGTGGGCTTTGGGGAAGGGCAGGTTATTGGTGGGCATGTGGGGACAGTAAAATTGAAATAGTGTAGAATTATTCAAATTATTCAAGCTCTCATCGAAATCTGCTTCATGCTAACTGTATCCGAGCTTTCCGAGGGGTTCTGTTCTCTACTGATTGTGCCAGAGTCCTCCCGGGAATCTACACCATACTAACTGTATCCAAGCTCTTCCAGTAATCTGCTCCACACTAACTGTATCTGAGTTCTCTCTGGGAGTCTGCTCTATAATAAATGTGTCTGAGCTCTCCTGGAAACATCGAGCATTAAACAAGCTCTCAATGTAGGTTAATGGCAAAAGGAATCAGCGGCGAGTTGATGAACATGTGTGAGGGAGAATGAGGGAATGAAAAAATATGGGATTGGAACTAATGCAGTTGTTCTGTCACGATCTGCCATGGACAAGATGGGCTGAGTAGCCTCTTTCTGTGCCATTATAAGTGAAAAATAAGTAAGGAAAATTCAATTCATTTTTTCTGTCATTGACAGGAAGTTAAAATACTGCTGATGTTCATGAATGGAAGGAATTAGTGAGCTGCTCTCTAGATTTTAGTTAAGAGATACTGTGTATAAACAGGCCCTTCGGCCCATTGAGTCCCCGCCTACCTGTGATTCAATATTACCAAGCCAATTAACCTACAAACCTGTACGTTGGAGCGTGGGAGGAAACCTTCTGGAGAAAACCCATAAGGGTCACGGGGAGAATGCACAAGCTCCGTACAGACAGTACCCATAGTCAGGATCGAATCCGGGTTTATGGCGCAGTAAGGCAGCAACTCTACCGCTGCGCCACCGTGCCACCCACTATGCCGCCTCCTCTAAGGATAAAGTCCAAACCTGGGCACAGGATGAAGGATTTAGCATGGTAGTGAGGGGTTGCTGTACTGCTGCAGGTGCTATTCTTTGGGTGACATCGTTAAACCATACCGTTCAAGTGAATTAGAAGATTCCATATTTGGGGAAACACCATCGAGTGCTCGTATTCTATCAACATCCCCCTCTCAACCAAGGCTGTCAAAATAATGTAACCAGCCATTTACCCACAGATGCTGGTTATCATGGGCTCCTGCTGTATGCAAATGGATTGCTGCTTGGCTCCGCAAGGCAGGAGGACTGCAAACTAGTTCAGAAAGACTAATCGGTCATATAGCAGAAATGCAATACTGGTGTATTTTATCAGCATTTAAGCTGAAAGTGCACGTGCCTTACTGAAAAAATACCTGTTACAGTAAGTCCTCAATTTATGAACATTCTACAGTATTTACAAATGTTTGCTCTTACACCGTTGACTCTTTGGCACTGTCTTTGATTTATAAATCTACATTTTGCAGCAATGAATGACTCACCACTCACCACCCACCAGAGGATTCTGCATCAAATTCAGCATTTTACCAAGCCGATCAATATACAAAAGCTTTTTCCGGAAATCCATCCTTTTTCTAGATCAGAATAGCAAAACTACAGAACTTATCCATCTTAAATAAGAAAGCCCATTCAGCCCTTCGATACCATGACACTCCCAACAAAGTAATTTCATTCGTCCTATTATCCACTCCTTACTTCCCTGCTGCACCGTAACTGGATGCCCATCAATTTCCTTTTCTTTTGCCATTTATCTACAATTTCCAATGCCAATTAACCTATCTGCATTTAGAAACCACTCAACATCAGGGTGAACTAAAGCACCCTCGGCCTCTGAAGTTCTTTGAAAGTGAAATTGTAAGATTGAAAATGTGGCAGCCAGTTTGTACACAGCAAGGTTCTGAAAGTAATATAATTAAGTGGCTACCAGCCAATACATGCAAAGTCACCACGGAGACCCCACTTTGTCTTCAAATAGCGTTGTGGGGTCTTTTGTGCCCGTCTCAAAGAGCAGACAGGAGAGTTAATTGATGGCACCTCCTACTGTGGAGTATTCCTTCAGTCCTGCACTGGAGCCCTTGCCTTGAGTGAATAGAGTGAGTGGAGACAGTGCCTGTGCTGCTTTATCATCAAAGCTAATATCATCAGAAACTCACACAACCCAAGTCAGGCTCTCATCTCACTGTTACCATCAGAAGAAGGTACAGAAGCCTGAGAACCATTACCTCCAGGTTCAAGAACAGCTTCTTCCCACCACCCATCAGAATCTTGAACCACCATGAACCACTCTACCTCAGCACCAGACCAGACTTTAGAGATGCTGCGTGGAAACATGCCATCGGCCTACTGAATCCACACCAACCAGCGATCACCCGTACACTAGCACTATCCTACACTCTATGGACAATTTACAATTTACCAAAGGCAATTAACCTACAAACCTCGTTGGAGTGTGGGAGGAAACTGGAGCACCCAGAGAAAAACCATGTGATCACAGGGAGAACGTACAAACTCCTTACAGACAGCACCCGTGGTCAGGATCAAACCTGGGTCTGGCGCTGTAAGGCAGCAGCTCTACTGTTACACCACTGTGCCACTCTATGGGCCAAGCATTAGGAAGGTTGCACTTTGGCTTGCACTATCATGGTCTGGTTTAATAGAATATTGATATATTGTATATTTATTTATTGTATTTGTGCATTTAATGTGCCCGTTAAGCTGCAGCAAGTGAGGGTTCCATTGTTCCCTTCCTGCTGCATATGACAGATTAAACACTCTTGACTCTCTCTTAACTCCCCAGACTTTGCAGAAGTGCTGTCGTCTATCTGGAACAACTGGATTAAAACAGATTTTTAAAGATTTTTCACGTCCTAGTCATAACTTAATTTCAGTCTGCCAAAAGCCGTCTTCTTGTAAGTCGCAGTGATTAAGAGCCCATCTCATGAATCCCCAGGTTAAATCCTGTATTATTTCAAGGTTCAGAAAACGTACCAATTAATCCAGAAACTATTGCTGCATCTATCATAGAGAGTCATAGTCTTGCAGCTCGGAAATGGGCCCTTCGGCCTAACTCATTCATGTTAACCAAGATACCAACTAAACTAAATCTTTCTTATCCATCTACTTGTCCAAATGTTTGTTTAATGTTGCTTGCCATAAACAGCAAAGTGTCCAAATGGCATTTGTTAAAATCGTATTGTGAGGCACCATCAATGGGGCCAGGAACACTGTTCCCAGGTTGTTGTGCCCGTGAATTGCTGCAGTTGGCCCGACAGACTACGGAAGAATCCTCATTGAAGAGGGATCCTGATCAGAAACGTCGCCTATCCGTGTCCTTCAGAGATGCTGCCTGACCCACTGTTACTCCAGCAGTTTGTGTTCTACACAAGATTTCGGCATCTGCAGTTCTGTGTGTCTAAGGAAGTATCCTTCTACTCACTGGCGTCAGTGGAATTGAACTGTTTTTAAGAGTTTTCATTTCTAATTATTAATTTCACACGGCCATAATATTGTCTATTGTCTATTGTCCATCACAGCTAAAGGTGAAGATGATAATGTTTTTAAAACTGGGAAACTCACAGCTGCACTCCTGGAAGAGCTGGATTCCAGTTACGGGGTCTGCCAATTGGCTGGGCCTGTGGGATGGGTGCAGAAAGAAGGGCTGAGATAGTTAGGAATCTCCCAGGAGGAGGGGCACAGAGGCTCATATCTGGAGATCTCTGAATTGTGCATGGAGTTTGCACATTCTCCCTGTGACTGCATGGGTTTCCTCTGGTGCCTCTGAACAATGTGCATTCTGGCAGGTTAATTGGCCATTGTAGATAGCCTCGGTGGGCTAAAGTGCCTGTTTCTATGCCCTTTCTCTTCATATCTTCATACAGGAACTCATGCTCCCACTTCTGGCTCTTCGAACTGCAAAGCACCTGAAGATTATGATCCAATATCCATCATTGTCCATTGGCCATGCATTTCGGCCTGTCCTGCTCACTGCACAGTGGTCAGTGACATGAATCCGGGAAGTTCCCAAGCCTCCTTAACCTGCATTAACATCACTTTAATTCACGGAACATCACTCTTTGTTTTATTAACATGATAGTTGAGGGCCCTTGGTCTGTTCTCCCATGTTATGGGTACCACATCAGTTCTTGAAGGGAAGATTCTGCTCTTCTGGATGAGGTGGCCATATGAAACCGCCCTCACTCATCCTTCTGATCTACTTGAAGGGTCGGTATAACGTTGGGCAGATTCTCAGATTGAGGATTGTGGAAGAGGTGGGGCAGCGGACTCCACTAAAATTCGGTGCCACCTGCAAATTTACTAACCAACCCAACTACATTTCTTTATTACCAAATGCTACCTGCACTAACTAGTAACAGGAAATCTACCCTAACAATAAAACACATCCTTGTCATAATATAAAATAAATGGTTTCTGTCATCAGGTTTGCTTCAGGTTTAAATTATCATTTTATGATTATAAACAAACACTCACACGAACTCTTGTATTCTTTCCTTTTCACCTTGCGCCTCATCATGGTCGCTCGAGGGCTCATTGGATGGGCTGTCCGCGACAGAGTGCTGGTGTTCTGGGAGCTGAACCCTGAGGTGCCAGAGGAGGGAGGAGAGCAGCTGACCGGGACCAGCGCTGTGGGAGAGAGTCACAGAGAGAGAGGGTGCAGATCAGATTCTGAAAACGATGGAGTGGTGAAGCACATCGTCATTGATGGTTGGATATTCGTAAACACGTTGCACTGTGGGTTAGGAATTGATTTGAATTGGAATCTACAGAAATAAATCTCCAGAGCACTGCCATTAGCAGCCAGCGAATAAGGTCACAAAGGCATTATGGCATACAAAGAGGGCATTCAGCCCACTGAGCACCTCAGAGGAACTTAAATAGTTCCTCCTCACAACCCCCCTGCATCTCTTGTCCAACGCCTTAAATTAATATTCACTGGTTCTTATGTCATATCAATGTGTAAAGCCTGACTTTGCCTATCTTATCTAAACCTGCAATCGTCTTGAACACCTCTGTCAATTCCCCCTTCAACTTTTGCTGCAGGAGAACAATTATGTTACACTGACCTTACCTTGACAATGGAATCCCTTTTCCTCGCAATCATACTGATAAATCTCCTTTACACCCTTTCAAAGGCCTTTGCATCCTTCCTACCGAAGTGGTGGCCAGAACTAAATGTCCACTGTCATATTCACCAGCTCATTTCACGTTTCTCCGTGCTAAACTCCTTGCCTTTGTGTGATCATTCTGTCAGCCAAATGATGGCCTGTGGAATCTGATTGGTGTCTTGCACACCCAGGTTTGGCAATCATATGCTAATCTTGAAATTATACTCTGAATTCCAATATCCATGTCTTTAATATCCATTGATAACAAAACTCTGGGCATCATGCAATCCTTGTGGAATACGCGATGTCTACCATCCTCTAGTCTTTTACCATTAATAACTGTCCTTTGTTGTTAAACAATATACTGTATGCAAGCTGATGCTGACCCTCCTAGTTCACTTCTCCAAAATTGTCATTCTGCCTTTACAGTATTACTCTTGTTCAACGTTTTTTCAAGTCCATTAAAACAGCCCCCGCTGCATTTCCTTATCATCATCTTCCGTTATGTCATCGGGAAAATCAGTTTGGTGAGTCACATAATTGTTTTACAAACCCATGCTGGCTTAATAAACTCACACTTCTCCAAGGACCCATTATTTTTTCCTGGATTATTACTTTTAATGCCTTACTCACCGCCAAGTTGTACTTTGCCAAGAATGTTATTTTCACACCTGTACTTGAACAAGCATGCCAGGTTTTTCACTTTCAGTCCTCTGGCAGCTCCTACTCATTTGGAGAGGATGATATTTAGGGAGCCCTTCTACTATCTCCACCACTCCTTCTCTCAGCAAGCTGGGATGCAAGCCCCCAGGACCAGGTGACATGTGCATCTCCAACCATAGCTGGCTATTCCAGCTCTTCAACCCATCCAATTCCTCCACAATGGCCCCATAGCAGAAGTGTCCACAACACGGGGCTGGAAACTGGAAGTATCCTAAGCTAATTCTGCTACCACCATCATCTACTGCGTCAAGTGATGGCTTCCACTGATTGTCGCCAGAAGTTTGCGTCCTTTTCAGGATGGACGATGACAGCAAGACTAACATTTGTAACAAGATGAACACGAAAAGAAGACCTCCACAATCCTCAAATCTATTAATATTTTGTCCCTTCCCAAATAACATCAATGCAAGGTCCTCATTAAGCATATGAGCCTTTCACCTCTCAGCATATATCTCCCTCTTTGAAGGCACACAAAACTGCAGATACTGGAATCTTGAGCAAAAGGCAAAAGGCTGGAGGAACTCAGCAGGTCAGGCAGTATCTGCGGAGCGAATGAATGGACAACATTTTGGGTTGAGACCCTTCTTCAGATTGAGGAGAATGGAGGTGGAGGTAATGCCAAGTGATAGGTGGATACGTGGGGGAGGGGAGGTGATTAGCAGGTGTGGTATAATATCAAAGGCTAAGAGGTGAAAAGGAGACAAAAGGATGTCAAATAAGGAAAGAATGAAGTGTGAAATGTAAGGCTGATGGAGGGATATGGGTAGGAGACGACAAGGAGAGGAAAGAGGGAGATAAAGGGGAAATATGGGCCTCGGAGTGTATGGTGGAGGGGTGAGATGCAGAGTGACCAGTGTGGTGGGATATGGTGGGAGAAATTGGTGTGCACTGAGGTGGGGGTGAGAGGCATGGGAAAGAGAGAGGGGGGTGGTAGGAAAGATATTACTTGAAATTGGAGAATGCAATGTTCATACTATTGGGTTGTAAGCAATCTAAGTGAATTATGAGGCCCTATCCTTGAAGCTTATGTGTGGTCTGACTCTGGCAATGGAGGAGGCTAAGGACAGGATTGGGAATGGGAATGGTGGTTAAAATGGTGACCAACTGGGAGTTCCAGCAGGACTCAGTGGATAGAGCGTAAGTGTTCAGCGATACGGTCGCCCAGTTTACACTTGACAACAAAGTGGTGCATGGCACGTTGAAGCAAGTGGAAGAGAATGGGAAGAGAAAATAATCAAGCTAGCTCATGAAGAAAAGATGAATTCCAAGAAACTGTTATTCTTGGAGCTGGTGCTGAAGCATCAATAAAGTTGAGCGTTGGTTCAGAAATAAGTTGTTACTGTACATTTGCAATAGTCTGAGTTAGACAGGGAGGTTGGTGCACTCCAAGTGGGTGTCTTGCAATGCCCTGGGTGGTAGGTGTGGCAGTAGTTGACGCAGGGGTCCCAGCAGTGGTGGTGGTCACTCTTCTGAACCTTAACTGTCCATCGACCATTAGGTTGAAGAGTTGATGGTAAATGATAAAGAGAGAGACAAGAGAAATACATTATTAATGGAATGCATATCCAGCACTTAAAGGGCCTGTCATCATTAACCATGGATGGGAGATGGCTATTGGTTTTTTAAACTCAGCAGTTGATAAGCATCAGCTGATCGTTTGTTAGTACTCAAGGAAAAGGGTATCAAAGGTCATGGGGTGAAGGCAGGAGCATGGACTTGAGAGGGAACTGCAGATCAGCCATGGTTGAATGGCTGAGTAGTCTTGATGGGCTGAATGGCCCAATTCTGCTTCGATCATTTATGAATTTATGAAATTATGAAACATTCAGATTATCATTAAACACTGGGTTTAACCAGCACTTGGTTAACCAAGATCTCTCAAGACCCATGTCTCTCAAGACCCAAGTCTCTCAAGACCCATGGGCCCCTTTTTCCAAGTGATTCCAGCAGAAATGTAAGCTTACATCTGCAACAAATTGTCACAAATCACTTTAAGCTAAGCGCGTGCATAACATGTTGGTTGCAAACTGCAACATGTGAGGGAAATTTGTACAAAGCAATCTCCCATAAACCAGGTTAGGATATTGACAAAGCCCACAATATATATTTAAATGTCTGTTGAGAAATAAATGTCAGCCAGGACCCTGAACAAAAAATTACCCAAGTCTTCTTAATTCCACAGGAAACTTTAAAGTCACAGGTGAGTGCAACAGATCACCCTAAGGGCAGCACTTCCAGTAATGTAGCACCCCCTCAAATTAACAACCTAGACTTTTCAGCTCAAGTGGGATATGAATCCACAAACCACTGACTCAGCAACAAGAGTGGCACCATTGTGCTACTAAGAAAGATGTGTTTAGTAGCACTTCACTAATTCTCTGTGTAAATTTATTGGAGTTTTTTAATTAATTATAGTTTCAATGATCTCTATTGATGAGCATCAAAATCTTTTGTCCCGGCACCGTGATCTAGCCCAATAGCAAGCAAAAACTCAGCGAAAACTGAGCACTCACTATCTTCACCGACAAGACTTGGCTCCATTACAACTGGTCACTTAGAGTTAGTGCTAACCACAAAAATAGGGGGCAGCATTATTTAATGAATATCGAGCCAATATATTTGTTAAATAGAGCATTTATGAGCCCCAGGATGGTCACACAGCACAGAAGCAGGCCCTTTGTCCACATCGTCCATCGATCAAGCATTTATAATCATCCTACACAAATCTCATTTTATTCTTCCCACATTCTTTTCCACTGCTCCAGATTCTACCACTCGTCTGCACACAAGCAGCAATTTCCAACTTGCTGGATGAAAGTAGAGCACGTAGAGGCCCAGGCAGTCACTGAGACAAAGCACACACAGACAACACCCAAGGTCAGGATTGAACTCATATCAGTGGGAGCTGTGAGACAGCAGCTCTATTATCCAGTGTACTGCTTTGCTTGTGCTCTCAACTTTCTCACTAAGCTGGGTTACGGATCTGTTGCAGATCACGGATCCATGTACCTTGCAAGCTCTTTACTAACGAAAGCGTGCAGGGAAAATTGCCTCCAGAAATGTCCACAACATCGGATCATATTACTGGCTTAAATGCTGTGTGGAGAATCTTTGGAATGCCCAAGTTGTTTGCTGACACTGAGTTTCCTCAGAGCAGCAGCGTACAAGGAATTACATTTTAAAATTGATCTCAATTTCTATTTCCTACAAGTCCCTTGAGGATACCAAAAATCAATACAAATGCATTGAAGAGCATTTACACTGCCCTAGAGCACTTACTAAATGGAGACTTTACTTGTAGTTTTGGACTCTTTGTAATATGATTGTTCATCTATAATTATAACAAGCTCTTTGCATAAACCAAACAGTTGCCCGAAGTGGCCGAATAGTGCCCACACTTACCATTAGCGTGGCTGTTAATTACTGAAATATAATTTAGACAGTCCTGGATGCAACAATGACTTATGAGCGAAGATAGACACAAAATGCTGGAGTAACTCAGCGGGTCAGGCAGCATCTCTGGAGAAAATAAATAGGTGATGTTTTGGGTCGAGACCCTTCCTCAGACTGAGAGTCAGGGGAGAGGAATACTAAAGATATGAAAACGTCTATAGAGCAAATATATGAAAGGTATGCAAAAGGACAAATGAATGCCAGCAACGATGTTCAAGGAAAGGTGGAGCTTTGTCCATCTACATCTCATTGTGCCACCTTCACAACTCACTGTCCCACCTATCTTTGCCTTGACTCTCCAGGTGGATATATTCACCTTGCACCTGTGCAGCTGGATAAAGCAAACCCGAGAACAGTTTCCCCTTCAACCCTCGCAAGGGGGCGAGAGAGTACCTTGCTCCATCGGCTTTAGGGAGAGGCGGCTCTGGTGCACAGGAAGGATCTCGAGCTTGACGTTGTCCGAGGTGTTGGTCAGGAGCTGGGTGGCCTCCAGCAGGGTGCAGTGCTCCGTACTCACGCCGTCAATTGACAAGATGTGGTCGCCAACGTGCATAGCCCCACATCTAACAAAAGAAAGTCACTTGAAGCTACAGAAACAAAGAGAGCTGACTGCAATTCTTCACGTATCTGTTCAAAATAATTACATGGATGCATATGACTGCGCCAGAACTGCTGTGGTTTTGAAATTAATTCTACTGGTCAGTTTTAAAACTTGAAACTAAAATGTTTTAAGTTTTTTTTTCATTCTGTACCCCTCCAGGTAGCCTTTTTTTTGCTGTATCAAGAATGGTGCTCGTCAAAGAGCAAACAGGTAAAGAAGCCCCAGCTCCGTCAGTGCCACTCAGTGAATTTGAAATGAATTTCACTGTACTTCAGTACATGTGACAACAAAGTAATTGAACCATTGGAATATAGCCCCAAGTAAAGCCAAAGGGTTGCCTCCATCTCACTAAAATTCTCTCTTTGCCTTCAAGTGCCTTCGCAGCCTTGGCTTCTTCCCAGTTCTTCCTCCCCTGCCCCGTAATCAAACAAGATCCCTCCATATTTCCCACTCCTGGCTCCAGCTGTCTAAACCTTGTTGTAGAATTGTCCTCACTGGACAAGTGCCTTGCACCCCCCAAACTCGCCATGCCCTGTACACTCCGGGGGAAGCACAAGCCCCCGCCCTATGTCCTCTCGGTCGTCGAGCGCAACGCCAGGGTCATCCAGTGACTGTACAGCTGCAAGACGGCCAAGGAGCCCAAAGGCAAGGCTCCCTCTGGCATGGTGTAGAATAAAAAAAATATTGCGCCCCAATTATTTTCACTCTGGAAAAAAAGGGGGGTGTGATCGTACCCATTGCACCCCCACGGCCATGCCCTGTACACTAACACTATCCTACACACACTAGGGACAATTTATTTATACCTACAAACCTGTACGTTTTTGGAGTGTGGGAGGAAACCGAAGATCGCGGAGAAAAGCCACACGCAGTCACGGGGAGAACGTAAAACTCCGTACAGCAGCACCCATAGTCGGTGGGTTTCCGGTGCTACAGGCACCTCTAACGCTGCCGTCCACATAATGTACACTTCAAATGTTAACATTGCATGTACGATTGGCTGAAACAGGAGATCTGAGAATGACATTTACTTCAGCTTTACAGCCTCCAGAACAGGGATATGAGGAGAAGGCAGGCACGGGTTTTTGATAGGGGACGATCAGCCATGATCGCAATGAATGGCGGTGCTGGCTCAAAGGGCTGAATGGCCTCCTCCTGCACCTATTTTCTATGTTTCTATAACAGCTGCGTCCCAATATTTATCAGCCCTTCCACCACCCTGCACAACCCTACCTCAGCACCAAACTATTATGGACTTTAAGCTCTACTTTGGCTTGTCCATCATGGTCTGGTTCACGTAGAATAACTCATATTTTATTATTAATTTATTTGTTGAGTTGTACATTAATGTCCTTGTAAAGCTACAGCAAGTAAGAATTGTAATGTTCTGGTCCCAGTGCATATGACAAGTAAATACTCTTGTCTCTTGAACAGCAATTGATTGAACTGCTGTTTATCTCACAGAATCTTAGAGAAATCCAGCACAGATACAGGCCCATTGACACACAGAGTCCTCGCCAACCATCAATCACCTATGTACCCTGATTCCAACTCTACCCTACATTTTCATCAACTCCCCCCAGATTCTACCACTTGCCTACACAGGTTATTAGGATAGGGGTGCAAACCGGAGCAACTGGAGGAAACTCGCAGTCACAGGGAGAACGTGCAAACTCATTACAGCCTACATCTGAGCCCAGGGTCAAATCTTGATTCTGGCACTGTGAAGCAGTTGTCTATTAGCTGCACCACTGTATCCTGTACCTGAGAAAGCAAACCACGGCAAGAAGGTAGACACACTGCCTTTAGCAATGATCCAACAACATGACCATTCAAGGCTAACCCCCATTGTGTTCTATGTTCATCTATTGCTCTATAATTGTATCAAACCATTTTTTTTTTAAGTTGGAGTGTTTAAGTATGTTAGATTATTTTATGAAAGCAAACAATGTACTTTCACCCTTTGGAGATTGAAGATATGAATAAAGCTCGGAGGAAGCACTGATCCTTTGGTTGTGTCCCAGGCTCAAGAACTGAGCCACAATCTCGTGGATCATCGTTACCTGACTCTGAAAGCTGAAAAGAAAATCACAGAAAGACTTTGATTTATAGAGCATTGTTAATAGCCTCAGGACACTGCAAAGCCCTTGAGGCACTATTGCAGTTTGCTGTCACTGTTTTGTGACAATGGCTCAACAACCTATTTAAGTTCTCCCTGGAGTGCTGGCCAATATTTATCTCGCAACCAACACCTAACAAATGTTTGTTAGGTGTTGGTTGTGAGATAAATAATGGCCAGCACTCCAGGGAGAACTTAAGTAATAACAGAAATTCTTGGAAACACTAAGCAGATCAGGGAGCATCTGTGGAGAGAGAAACAGTTATTGTTTCATGTTAGGTACACAAAAATGCTGGAGAAACTCAGCAGGTGCAGCAGCATCTATGGAGCGAAGGAAATAGGTGACATTTCGGGCCGAAACCCTTCTTCAGACTGATAGGGGGGGGGGGGGAGAGGGAAGAAGGAAGGAAAAAGGGGAGGAGGAGGAGCCCGAGGGGGGGGGGAATGGGAGGAGACAGCTCGAGGGTTAAGGAAGGGGAGGAGACAGCAAGGGCTAGCAAAATTGGGAGAAATTCAATGTTCATGCCCGCTGGACGCAGGCTACCCAGGTGGAATATGAGGTGCCGTTCCTCCAATTTCCGGTGTTGCTCACTCTGGCAATGGAGGAGACCCAGGACAGAGAGGTCGGATTGGGAATGGGAGGGGGAGTTGAAGCGCTGAGCCACCGGGAGTTCAGGTAGGTTCTTGCGGACTGAGCGAAGGTGTTCGGCGAAATGATCGCCCAACCTCCGCTTAGTCTCATGTTAAATGTCTTTCATTAAAGGTTGGAAGATTCATGGAAACGTACAGCACAGAAACAGGCCCCTAGGCCCACCTCATCCATGACGATCTAGAGGTCTATCAATTATAACCCATTTGCCCACATTAGGCTTGAATCCCTCTACACCATTCCTATCCAAGTATCGATCAAATACCTTTTAGACATTGTAATTGGTCCTCTGAAAGCTTGTTATAAATATTCACCAGCATATATGTGAAAAACCTACCCATCAAATCACCTTTAAATTTCTCCCCTCTCACGTAAACCCGTGCCCTCTAGTTCTAGACTCCCCTGCCCTGTGCAAAAAAGATTCCATCTATCCTATCTTTGCCAATCATAACTTTGTAAACCGTTATAAGATCACCCTTCAGTTTCCTATGCTCCAGAGAGGATAAACGCAGCCAATCCAATTTCTCTGTATGACTGCATTCCAGGCAAATCCTGGTGAATCTTTTCTGCACTCTCTCTATTGCTACCACATCCTTAATGTAGCCTGGTGACCAGCACTTTACACCATATGTCAAGTGTGGACTAACCAATATTTGTACAGTTGCGACATGGTGCCCCAACTCTTATACTCAATGCCTTGGTTTACAAGGCAAGCAAACTAAACACCATCTTCTCCAATATATCCACATGTGTCAGCGCTGTCGGGGAGTGATGGACTTGCACCCAAAGGTCTCTGTATATCAATTCTCCTAAGGTCCCTTCAATTTATGATGATAGGTCTTCAAGCCAAAAGGTTAGCTCTGTTTCTCTCTCCACAGATGCAGCTTGACCTGCTGAGTGCTTCCAGCATTTTTTGTTTTTATTTCAGATTTGCAGAACCCCAGTTTTCTCATCTCCAGGGAGAACTACCCCGCTCTTTGCTAAAGTAATCTCGCCTAATTTAGGATACACAAGGTCTTGGCTCCTCATTTCATCGGACAGAGCCCACCTTTAACAGGTTGCACTCTTCAGTCCTGCACTGCATTCAGTGGAGGTGGTGCTCAAGATTTCCGAGGGCAACCCATCAGACTCAGAGCCAAGTGGTGTGACTGAGTGAGCCTGGTTTCCATAGCCAAGGTTCTTACTGAGACGGGAGGTCACAAACCTGTCTACGATGCTGGCCGCTTTGATCTTGTCGAGGATGATGACGTGCTTGTTGCAATGCATCCCGCTGGACAGCGATATCCCAAGAGGGCAGCCTGGAGTTTTTGTGATTTCCACGAGCAAAGGACCAGAAGAATTGATGACGGAATCTGTAAGACAGAACGGCCACTGCCGTAACCACAGGGCTGCTTCTCTCATACTGTCCACGTCCTCCGCAGTGTCGAAGATCAACGTCATGGTTCTGACAAAGGGCCCCGCACATGAAGCGAGGTCTCTGTTTCTTCCCTCTGCAGATACTGCCTGACCTGCTGAGTGTTACCAGCATTTTATTCCTACTCAATGCTTCCTATCCTGCCAGTGAGGCACCATCACCAACTTTATCTTATTGTTATTTTCTACCTGCTTCACCCAGCCTTTCACCTGCTTTCCAAATCCTAAGATCAAATGCTTTTTCCTGAGTAAAATAACATTTGTTGTGGAACAACAAATTAATTCTGATCAAGTCATAGAAATACAGAGCAGAAACAGGCACTTCGTCCCACGAGTCCATGTTGACCATTTACACTAACTCTACATTCACTTTCTTATTCTCCGCATTTTCAGGTCAGATCGGGGGGAGTTCCCCTGCATTGGGTACCATGTAATCCCGTGCTACCTGCTCCATGGTCGGATCGCCGGCGACTAAACCGTCTCCCCCACCTGGTTTGCCAGGTGAGAAGGGGGCTGTGGACCCCCAGCAGGACCAAAAACAAGGGCAGATGAGTTCCTAGCGATCCAACGGCCATCCACACTTCAGTAGAAGTTGCGATCACTGTCGTACATAGCGTTGTAATGCACCATGTTTGTTGATGTTTTCAACCATGATGTTGATGATGATGATGATGATTCTCCACACATTCCCATCCACTCTTCTGAGATTCTACCGTTCAACTACTCTTTAAGGTAATTAACACTGCTAATTGACCTACCAACCTGCACATCTTTGGGACGTGGAAAGAAACCAGAGAATCTGGAGGAAATCCATGTGGAAGATCTTCAAAACCCTACACTGGGATCAGGATTGGACCAGGTCTGTGGTGAGTCAGTAGCACTACCTGCTGTGCCTCCCACCTGCTTAACCTTGATCATGTGACTCCAGAAACACTACAAACATAAATGGCCACCTATTCAGGGTGCACATTTTGGAAGTATAGTTATTTTATAATCTGGAAGGCAATTACTGTGAGGGTGATTGTTATTTCCCATTCTGTTGCAGGCTTTCTAGTCATTAGTATTGGATTAGTGGGAAGTACTGGACACCACTGAACAATTATTATAGTCTGTATTAGAAAAATGGACAACAGTTGTTTCTTAGATTACTCAGTGATGAACTGTGTGCATTGATGTAGAACAGGGCAGGGGTTGTTACCCAGGATGGTAAGAAATATACTGTTTGTTATTCAGTTGGTGGCAGTGGTTTTACCCCAGGCCTTAAAGTGCTACACGATGAACAGCAACAGAACAGTGGACAAGGCAGTTTTCTGGGTAGGAGGACAGTTCATTATGGTCAATGTGTTTTTTCCAAACTGAAGAGTAGTACACTGTGGACCTCAAGGCATCAGTGGATGTTAATTGATCTGCAGATGGAGGGTCTCAGTATGAAATGAATTTGATGTTTCTTGGATTGGAAGGTAGTCCACAATAGTCAGAATTAAATATTGAGCAATGGGTGTTTCCCACACTGTAGTCTGTAGAAGGGTCTCTTCAGATGGCTACATTTTCATGATACACGGCACAATTTGGAAGTTGATTGCTGATATGAATAACGTGTGTTGGGCGGTAACAAGATGTAAAAGAACACATAGACTCGCAAATGAATAGATATACAGTCAAAATTCATCAGAGAGTCCCGTGAAAGTGCTTAACGTGGGGCAGAAGGATGAGGAGAAGCAACGTAAAGCTAACTGGTACACATTACTTCGACAAAAGGTCTTGGGCTTTGCTTACCAACATTTTAGATTGTGGCAGGGGTTTTAGAAAACCGTTCGAAGCAAACAAAAGCAATGCTGCTTGTTAGCATTTCTAAAACAAGCCACGATTGTGGTCAGCTAGTGTATTAAGACTAATTCCAGACACCTCGACTGAGGAAGGATGTCGAGACCTCCTGGAAAGGCACTGGGTCAAGGTGGAATGACAGGAGAATCTGGGGTGGTTCCCCTGAAGCAGTGGATGCTGAGGGGAATTGGTCAGTGGTGTCCAAAGTCACACACAGATCTGATTGGATAACTTGGGGACAGTGGTCCAAGAAGTGTCAGCAACTGGGCACAGTTATAAGCTGAATGGCTAAGGAACCAACGGCCTTGTAAAGAAAAGAAACACACCAATCTCGAATGTGTCACCTAAAAAGATGCAAAAGTGGATTTAATTAACTTTTCTGAGAGAACTGGATCAATACTTAAAAAAGAAAGAGTTTCAGTTTTGTATTGATCCAATTGGGGTCTTTGACATGCATAATCACCTGTGCTCTTTTTCTTTGGGATAGATGGGCAAAAATCATAGACAGACTGGAAAAATAGCAGATAATGCTTGAGGAACTCAACAGGTCAGGCGGTGTGTGGAGAGACATACCAGGTCAATGTAATAGATGGATAATCTGCCATTAATCAACAGACATGGAATTATTCCAAGGTTATGAATGCCCAACATGCACACCCCTACATACGAATGACATTCCATAATATTATTAAATTCAAAAGTCCATTGTACATACATATATTGTCCTACGAACAGTTGAACTCATTTATTCTCTACGAGTTTTATGAGGATATTGCCAGGACTTGAGGGCTTGAGCTATAGAGAGAGAGATTGGGCAAACTAGGACCTTATTCCTGTTACTTTGTGCCCAGTTGCAGGGATTGGAAGGATATGTTTCTATGTTTCTATGATATGGATTATGCACAGGTTGATCAGAGATGGTCTTGACTTCATGTTTGGCACAGACTTTGTGGGTCGAAGGGTCTGCTCTTGTGTCTCTACTCTTCTATGTCCTATTTTCTATATGAGCCAAACGCAGGTAAATGGGACTTGCTTAGATGGGCATCTTGGTCGGCATGGACGAGTTGGGCCAAAGTACTTGGTTTGGTGTTGTATGACTCTATGACCCTCTACATTTTTAGTAATTGTTCTTTCGTGTCAGCCTTATGTGTTTTTGATGCCATTTATTACCAAACTAAAGAAAGACATCAACGTACCTCTCTCTGGGCAGCCATGCACATTCACGTAATGAAACTGTGTCTCCCGCCACACTCGGCTGCTCTGTGAACTTCACAAGGCTTACCCTCCTTGCTCCTCTCCAGCTGACAGCTGCTGTCACGATGCTGTGGAAACTCTCATCCCTCCAGCCCCCCTTCAGACCCAGAGCACCCACTAACGCAGTTACTGGAAGAGTGGTACCATCAAAAGTACCATCCTTCAAATGGGAAGGTCGAAAGAGTTAAATCGTAAGCAAAGCTGACCACTAAGACTTATTTTCGATAACCAAACTGGAAGGGAATACCATTGAGTCCTACACTGGAGAGACTGAGGTAACTGAGGGATGAGCTTTGACAGACCACTGATCTGTCCTGGTCCCCAACTCCTCCTGTATACGTCCTTGATCTCGCATCTCAGCCCACAGTCCCGGCCTGCTCAGCGGCTCTGGGTTTTTCAAGATTCCATGAATAGGCAGCTGAGCCAATATACGCTTGTACAACCCCTTGATCCGTAACCCTCCCAGGAGGAATAACGCCACCCAGAAAAGTGACAAGTCCACCAACGAGGCTCTGCACTCCTTACCCATGATGTTGACATCGTATTCGATCTGATAGATGGCTTCCTGGCCACACTGCCGCAGGATGCTGGCTGCCTCTCCGTGACTCACGTTGTGAAGTGGAATCCCATCCACACTCAGTAATCTGTCCCCAACCTTCAACGTGCCTTCCCTGCAAATGTGACAGAAGGAAATATTATACCTTTTGGCCACTTCCTTCTGTCTTCTGTGACCGAGGACATGGATTGGGCCACTGCTGCATTGGGCCTTACACTGCCAGTGTTGGGAGTTCCCTCAGAACTTTGCGGTTGGCCTTTCCTCCCAACTGCATTCTCACTCGTCAGTCGGCAGCTACCCTTGTCCACATCAGTGGGGTCAAGGGCAGCACACCCTTCAGCTCTCCACCACTTGTGCCATCACAACAATCACATGTGGGTCAAAGTGAGGGGTGGCAATGTAGCAGAACAATAATGGTCTGATTAGGAGCAAGTGCTTTACATGGTAGTTCTCATCCCTGATACTCGGGGATGCATTAGGTTACCTGTCTGCTGGTCCACCAACCCTCACATGGGTCACCGCCAGCGCACGGGACTTGTTCCAGTCTTCATGGGCTCCACCTGCAACACAACATTCATTGAACTCATTTAATGAGACAGTCTCCTTTTCCCACATCAGCTATTATCTGTCAGCAGCACAGAAACTAGTCTGAGCAAGTAGACAGCAAAGTCTTCCCCTCCCCAGCCCCTGATAAAACAAATCCATCAGAAAAGAGAGATACTCAATTCCTCATAGAAAGTGAGGGAATATTAGGATGACAATCTGGAAACATACCATTGTTGAGACAAAGAAAACAGCAAGTGTAATCTACTAGCCTGAGACAGATGTTAAACATTTCCTATTTCTTTTGTGAAAAGGACGTACCTTTAGAAGGGAGATGAGAAGAAATGTCTCTAGTCAGAGAGTGGTGAATCTGTGGAATTAATTGTCACGGAAAGCTGTGAAGGCCAAGGCAATGGGTATTTTTAAGGAGATTGATTGATTCTTGACTAGTATGGGTGTCAGGCATCAAGGGTTTTGGTAAGAAGGCAGGAGAATGGGGTTAAGAGGAGGAGATAGATCAGCCATGAATTTATGGCGTAGACTTGATTGGCCAAATGGCCTATATGCTCCTAAAACATGAATTTATGAACATTATGATTCCTTACAGTGATTTTTAGTGCATACCATGTCCACCTTTGAATATTTAGCAGTGGCTGGCTTTCAAGAATAACCCCAGTTTTTGATGGAGATCTATCTCCCAGCACAAGTAAGTAAATTTGAGATGAACCACGTACAGAGACCCCTTCCATCTGTTCTCGGCAATGGACCAAGAGGTGGCAAGCTCATTGCTAAACACAGCTGGGTACTCTCCTGATTTCACCTGGAGTCAACTACAAGAATTAATGGGGCTCTAGGGATGCCAAGTAGTTTTCATCTACTTCCCTTTGCCTCTCAGGCAGAAATGCTGTCTGCAGGGAATGCACCAACTTATTGAAGCTCATATCCGAATTCTTAAATAGTTAAAATAGAAAATGCATTGATTTAAATGGACTGATTATGCAGAAGGGTGTAGAATGAGTGAGTGATGTTCTTGTTCCTACTTAGCACTTGTGACCAGAGATGATTTCTCCCTGTTATCTCAGTTGTAACGTTTTCAACGCCAAACAGATTTATCGTGAAAGAATGCAGAAGTCAATAACCTCTGGATGGTGAAAAAAGAGCATTAGTTGCAGAAAAATTATGAGACTTTGCAGTGTTTGCAAACTCTGTTGTATCCCATGAGGAAGGTATTAGCCTGTGATAACCACACCTAGGAAATCTCTGAGTTCACCTGCATCACTCAACTGGAATCTGTAACCATAGCCAGGGAAAGCAAAAGGACACAGATTTGCCTCCGATTCGGAACATCATAGACTTAAATCTCACTTCTGGGACGCAATAATTTTGGCTTTGGAGGTTATCCGGGATCAGGAGACTGTGAGTTAAAGTCTATCACTAGTCAGGTGGCGCAGCGGCAAAGTTGCTGCCTCACCACGCCAGAGACCCAGGTTCTATCCTCACTATGGGTGCTGTCTGTACCGAGCTGGTACGTTCTTCCCGTGACAGTGTGGGTTTTCTCCGGGAGCTCCGGTTTCCTCCCACATCCCAAAGACGGACAGGTTTGCAGGCTAATTTGCTTTAGTGAGAATTGTAAATTGTCCCTAGTGTGTGGGATAGTGCTCGTGTACAGGGATAGCTGGTTGGCGTGGACTCGGTGGGCCGAACGGCCTGTTTCTGTGCTGTATCTCTAAACGGAACTCAACTAAACTAAACAGTGAGATACTGAGTAATGGCAACAATATCTCACAAGCAAGACATTTTCTTCGAGCGCACTGCTTATATTCAATCTTCACTACAAGAAGAACTTGATTTCATTATTAGTGGGATTTTGCTGGGCTGCAAACGTGTTGCTGCATTTCCCATACCACAACAACAGGTCCACTGCAGAAGTAATGTATTGGCTGTAAAGCAATTTTGTATGTACTGAGGGGAGTGAAGATAAAGCATAAAAAGTTTAAAATACCGCATCTTATCGTGTTTGATGAACATTTTATTTTCTGCTTGCATGTCCTTACAACTGCTGCTTAGTGGAGGATTCTTGTCAGCTAAGCAGGCCCTATTCTAAGTGATTTAATTCTGTTCTTGCAACGAACAGTGATGTACAATATAATTGCAAATACCTTGACAGACCCTGATGTGGACCATCACCAAAAAACAGGAGAAAATGAAGGAGAAAGTGAAACGGGTAGAAAACATAATGACTAACCCCTCATCACAAAACCAAAGCTGTTGCCTTCTTTGTACAGTGTGATTTCCACAGTCTTTGGAATAATTCTTGCGTTGTTGTCTGGCACTAGAATGGAAATAAAGTTCTGATCAATAAATGCATGGAAAGAAATGCAATGTTTTTACCTGATTTGACACTGCACCACACAAACCAGGGGGAATCTCAGCCAATACTGAGTTAGCAGACCACAGTTATATTTTCACCCCATATCTGAGGAACAGAGAGGGAATAAAATAGCCAAGACCCATGGTGTGCTGGTATTAAACGATGTTCAGTGAATCAGAGTGCAAACACTGAAGATGGAACCTGGCCAGGCTTGTCAGGCAAACCAGGGTCATGGCAGAGAATATGAAGAGAGAGCTATCAGAGGGTGGTCAACACCCAAGGAATAGTATCCCACTTTTAGTTCAATTCTACTGAGGAGTTTGAAAGAAGAGTTATTGAGTTTGACACCAAAAAAACAGGCCCTCCAGCTCACTGAGTCTGTGCTACACTCATTAACACCAATCTTAGTTTATTTTCCCCATACTCTCATCAACTGCCGCAAAGATTCAACCATCTTCCAAGATGGCGCCCAACCCAGGTGACTATTGACGTGTTAGCCACAGAAGCAGATTTACAAACTCTTATTACAATCGCTCCACACTCTTAAATCTCTATTCCTCCAGCACTAAATATTATTCACTTTAAGTGTATTGCTGCCTGGTAAATTCATTTCACTGCACCTTCGTTGGTGCATGTGATGAATAAATTAGACTTTGACTTATCATGTGTTGGAAAGAACTACAGATGCTGGTTAACACAGATGCTGGTTTGTGAAGGTAGACACAAAATGCTGGAGTAACTCGGCGGGACAGGTAGCATCTCTGGAGAGAAGGAATGGGTGATGTTTTGGGTGAAGAAGGGTCTTGACCCGAAACATCACCCATTCCTTTTCTCCAGAGAAGCTGCCTGTCCCGCCATTCCCTTATCATGTATCTATACACTGAAAATGGATCAATTGTAATCATGTATTGTATTTCTGCTGACTGGTTAGCATGCAACAAAGGCTTTTCACTCTACCTTGGTACACGTGACAATAAACAAAACTGAAATATACAATGGCTAAATACATGACGTCCACACCCGTCTGTGGCAATGAATTCCACAAATTCATCGCACTCTGGTTAAAACATTTTTCCTCATTTTCTTTCTAAAGGCATGTCCTTTTATTCTGATGTATGCCCTTTGGTCCCAGACTCCCCACGAGTGGAAACATCTTCTCCACATTCACTCTATCCAGACATTTCATCATTTGGTAAGTTTCAAAGAGATGCCCCCGCATTCTTCTAAACTCCAGCAAGTATAGGCCCAGAGCCATCAAACGCTCATCATACGTTATTTCTGGTTTTCTGGTTTAGACACAAGGAACATCATATGCAGGGATCTTCAGCAAAAAACACAACGTGCTGGAGTAGCTCAGTGGGCAGGTAGCATCTCTCGAGAAAAAGGATGGGTGACGCTTTGGGTCAGAACCCTTCTTCAGACTGATTGTAGTAGGGGGGAGGAAGCTGGAAGAGAGTTGGGGGTGGGACAAACTCTGGTGAGTGATCTCTCGTTTTCACACCTTGCGCTTCCATATCTCTCGTTGTCCTCTCTCCTGACTCTCAGTCTGAAGAAGGGTCTTGACCCGAAATGTCATCCATTCCTATCAAGAGATGCTGCCTGTCCCATTGAGTTACTCTGGCATTTGGTGTCTATCCTGGTTAGTGATAGGTGGATGCAGGTGTATATAGATGAATACGGGTTGATTTCTCGTTTGCTCACTTTCTTAGGATGTGAACTACACAACCTCAAAACACTCTCAATAGTGTCTTCTTCTGTCCTCTATTCTAAGATTGGTTCTTTCAGCCTTACATCAATAATCTGCATCAAATCTCTTCTGAATCACCTTAGCAACCAACAACAATCTGCTTTTATCTACTCACCTGATCAATAATTTCTTCAATCAGACCCCCCTATAACTATCATTGATTCGATGTAAGAAGATCCAATTTTTAAATAATTTGTTCATGTTTGAATTTTTCTTCTACCAAGCAGCATCTTTACCTTTAGAAAGGAGGTGAAGAGGAATGTATTCAGTCAGAGGGTGGTGATTCTGTGGAATTCCTTACCACGGACAGCTGTGGAGGCCAAGTCAATGGATATTTTTAAGATGGAAATTGACAGATGCATGATTAGATGCTGGAGTCAATCATAAAAGATGAAATAGCGCACATTCGGATAGCAGTAACAGGATCGGTCCAAGTCAGCATGGATTTACGAAGGGGAAATCATGCCTTGACTAATTTTCTGGAATTTTTTGAGGATGTAACTAGGAAAATGGACAAGGGGGAGCCAGTGGATGTAGTGTACCTGGACTTTCAGAAAGCATTTGATAAGGTCCCACATAGGAGATTATGGCACATGGTATTGGGGGTAGTGCTGGATAGAAAATTGGTTGGCAGAGAGGAAACAAAGAGTAGGGATTAATGGGTCATTTTCAGAATGGCAGACAGTGACTAGTGGGGTACCGCAAGGCTCGGTGCTGGGACCGCAGCAATTTACAAAATATATCAATGATTTAGATGAAGGGATTCAAAGTGACATTAGCAAATTTGCAGATGACATAAAGCTGGGTGGCAGTGTGAACTGTGAGGAGGATGCTATGAGGATGCAGGTTGACTTGGACACGTCGGGTGAGTTGGGCAGATGCATGGCAGATGCAGTTTAATGTGGATAAATGTGAGGTTACCCACTTTGGTGGCAAAAACAGGAAGGCAGGTTATTATCTGAATGGTGTAGAGTTGGGAAAGGGGGAAGTACAACGATACCTGCGGGTCCTTGTTCATCAGTGAAAAGTAAACATGCAGGCACAGCAGGCAGTGAAGAAAGCGAATGGCATGTTGGCCTTCATAACAAGAGGAATTGAGTATAGGAGCAAAGAGGTTCTTCTGCAGTTGTAAAGGGCCCCAGTGAGACAACATCTGGAGTATTGTGTGCAGTTTTGGTCCCCTAATTTGAGGAAGGACATTCTTGCTATTGAAGGAATGCAGCGCAGGTTCACAAGGCTAATTACCGGGATGGCATATGCTGAGAGAATGGAGCGGCTGGGTTTGTATACTCTGGAATTTGGAAGGATGAGAGGGTATCTTATTGTATCATATAAGATTATTAAGGGTCTGGACACGCTAGAGGCAGGAAACATGTTCCCGATGTTGGGGGACTCCAGAACCAGGGGCCACAGTTTAAAAATAAGGGGAAAGGCATTTAGAATAGAGATGAGGAAACACTTTTTCACATAGAGAGTTGTGAGTCTGTGGAATTCTCTGCCTCAGAGGGCGGTGGAGGTCAGTTCTCTAGATGATTTCAAGAGAGAGCTAGATAGGACTCTTAAAAATAGCGGAGTCAGAGGATATGGGGAGAAGGCAGGAACGGGGTACTGATTGTGGATGATCAGCCATGATCACATTGAATGGCGGTATTGGCTCGAAAGGCTGAATGGCTGACTCCTGCGCCTATTGTCTATAGTATGCGTGTCGGGGGTTCGGGAAAGAAGGCAGGAGAACGGGGTTGAGAGGGAAAGATAGACCAGCCATGATTGAATGGCAGAGTAGACTCGATGGGCCGAATGGCCTAATTGCACTCCAGGGACACGGATTTATGAGCACAATGCATTTAGAATGGTATAGCTAAATCTCTCGATCAAGCTCAAGGCTCTCTCCTTTATCATGTAATAAATAATTAAGAATTCTGAATCGAACCGTTACCTCCTGCTGATGCCATTCAATAAATCAAAGGTGTCCAATCCATTCTAGCATGGCTCGGATCCATGTATCATAATCAGTGAACGGGCCACGTGTATATAAAGCACCTTTGGGACAAGCAAAACACACTCTGCCAACCACATCTGACAAAGTGGTCATTTTTCATTTGTAATTGCCTGTTCCTACATTTATTGAGGAGTTAATTTCAAACTATGCTTACACACTATAGTAGAAACAAAGAACTGCAGATGCTGGTTTATGCCAAAGATAGGCACAAAGTGCTGGAGTAACTCAGCGGGTCAGGCAGTATCTCTGGAGTAAAAAGACAGGTGACGATTCAGGTTGGGAACCTTCTTCAGACAATGATGGGTCTGAAGAAGGGTCTTGACCCAAAACGCCATCGATGCCTCCAGAGATCCTGCCTGACCCACTGAGTTACTCCAATGTTTACACAGTGTCTCATGTTAACACTGAGAGTTTCTTGGTTTATTGAGGGAATCTTTGGACGCCTGGCACATTGTGCAGTTAGTTTTTCAGTGCAAGATGTGGATTGACACTTTTATTGGCTGCCCATTTGCCCATTGGTGATAGCTTTGGTATGATCCAAGTGAAGTTTGTAATGTTCACAGGTGCTGTGATGTACAGGTAAAATGAAAACCTTGCTTGAAGCAGCGACACAAATACATGGACAAATGCACAAAAATATAGATTATATATAAATTATCAATAACTTTCACATAAATTCTGTTAGATGTAAAAAGGAAAAAAAGTCTGTAAAAATATTACAAGACATAAGTGAAAAAAAAAGGAAAATAAAAACCTATGAAAACCTACTCATGAGTACAAATACTCATTTTTTAAAAAATAGTATCCATTCAAGGGATTTGGGATTTGCATTGAATGGCCCATCCCTAGTTGCCCTTGAGAACATAGCGGTGAGCTGCCTTCTTGAACTGCTGCAGCCCTTGAAGTGTGGGTCGCATTGTGTGTGACTTGGAGGGCAAGCCTGTTTTTCCCTGAGCTTTTGCTGCCCTTGTCCCTTTAGCTGGAAGACAATTCAGATTTGGAAAGTACCTTCCAAGGAATCACGAGATTTCCAATTCTTTTGCTGCCTCCAAAAAAGTTTCAAGTATTGCCAGGAGTAAACCTCATGGGCACATGGATGCACAGGCAGCAGGCCTGTGGATAACGAGAGCATTAAGTCCCCTCTGTAATGCTCCAACAAACACTGAGTTAGCTACAGCTCGGATTACGAGCACTGAAATAACTTTAGTCGCAATGAAACAGCCGTCAACCAGGCATCAGCATTTTATCTTTTAGCTATGGTTAGGAGAGGATGCTGATTATACAGTTCCTATATAAAGTAAGTGTGAATGTTGTCAGTTACTTTCTGGCAGGCAGGGACTAAGCCAATTGAATGAAATTGCCAATTCACACTGAGTCAGCCTTCTCATTGCAGGCTGGGGAATCTCACAGAGAAGTCAATATTCAGCAACAATGTGGTGCCAGATGCCTACAACCTCTGAACCCACATGGTGACCTTGAGTGGAGATACTCTTCCATTATAAATCTCTATGCACTGGGTGTGGTTTACACTGAAACAGATGCCTGGAAGAGGGGCAAGGTTCATGACACATAACATCATGATCCAATTAAACCACTGTAACATGAAGGGGAAGAGTGTGCCAAGCCGGCCATTCATGGGTCACAGCACCAGGCAGACGAAGGCTCTGCCCGAGCTGACCGCATGCCCCCTTTCCAGGGTTACATCCATGCCCGCGTATCCCTTGAAAAAGAACAAGCGGTGTCCATGGGCACTATGGAGGGGGATTGACCGTATACTGGAACTGGGTTGTAATATAATAATTTGATGTTTAATAGAAATAAATACTTGTCAATTTTGTATTTTGGTGGTCAGTGTTTTGTTATTGTTTGTTGTGTAAATACTATTGTAAGTTGTGTAAATATCTTTAGTCAGAGGGTGGTGAATCTGTGGAATTCTTTGCCACAGAAGAATGTGGAGGCCAAGTCAGCGGATATTTTTAAGGCAGAGATAGATAGATTCTTGATTAGTACAGGTGTCAGAGGTATGGGAAGAAGGCAGGAGATTGGGGTTAGGAAAGAGAGATAGATCAGCCACGATTGAATGGCGGAGTAGATTTGATGGGCCGAATGGCCTATTTCTACTCCTATTCCTTATAGCCTTATGACCTTAAATAATTGAATAAATGAGTTTGATAAAAAAAAGGGGGAAGGATACCCATGTACAGTCCACTCCGTCCTGTAGAGACCAGTGGGCCGAATGATTGGAGAGGTTCTTACCAACAGGGGGAAGCTCGTACTCCACTTCAAGGACCACTCGCTCTCCCACATTCTTCAGAAGACTGATAATCTCATCGTGCCGCAATTTGGTCAGGTTAATCCCATTGACGGATTTGATGTAATCTCCGATGTTCAACTGGTCACTCCTGCCAGAAGGAAGTGGATCAATTACTATTAGAAATACCAGGCTGCCTGAAAAAAAATCAAAGGATACAGTCATGTTTTGTGACTGCCTACTCTTATGATGATGAAACACCATCTTTTTTAAGCGCCTCAGCAAGAGTTGTCCTCTGCCAGGCACCGATCTGGGCCAGATATCATCTACTACCAATCCAATTCATAAACCAGTCTGACTGGGAGCTGCACTCATGTGGAGAAAGTCCCACAGCCTCATATTTCCCGTCATAACTTGAAAGGATTAATCTCCACGAACACTATCCATTCCATCTGCAACACAGACCTATTGCAATGTGGTTACCCCTTAACCACCCTCTGATATAGATACTAGACAATAGGTGCAGGGGTAGGCCATTTAGCCCTTCGAGCCAGCACCACCATTCACTGTCATCATGGCTGATCATCCACAATCCGTTCCTGCCTTCTCCCCAAATCTCCTGACTCTGCTATCTTGAAGAGGTCGCTTTTGAAAGCATCCAGTGAATTGGCCTCCACTGCCTTCTGAGGCAGAGAATTCCACAGATTCACAACCCTCAAAGTGAACATTTTTTTCCTCATCTCCGTTCGAAATGGCTTACCGCTTATTCTTAAACAGTGGCCCCTGGTTCTGGATTCCCCCAACATCGGGAACATGTTTCCAGCCTTTAGCATGTCCAAACACTTAATAATCTTATATGTTTCAATAAGATCCCCTCTGATCCTTCTAAATTCCAGAGGTTGCAAGCCCAGCCAGCCACTCCATGCTATCAAGATATGACCGTCCCGCCATCCGGGGAATTAACCTCGTGAACCTATGCTGCACTCCCTCAATAGCAAGAATGTCCTTCCTCAAATTAGGGGACCAAAATTGCACACAATACTCCAGGTGTGGTCTCACTATGGCCCTGTACAACTGCAGAAGGGCCTCTTTGCTCTTATACTCAACTCCTCTTGTTATGAAGGCCAACATGCCTTTCGCTTTCTTCACTGCCTACTGTGCCTGCATGCTTACTCTCAGTGACTGATGAATAAGGACCCGCAGGTATCGTTGTACTTCCCCTTTTCCCAATTTGACACCATTCAGATAATAGTCTGCCTTCCTGTTTTTGCCACCAAAGTGGATAACCTCACATTTATCCACATCAACTGCATCTGCCATGCATCTGCCCACTCACCCAACCTGTCCAAGTCACCCTGGATCCTCATAGCTTCCTCCTCACAGTTCACACTGCCACCCAGCTTTGTGTCATCTGCAAATTTGTTAATGTTGCTTTTAATCCCTTCATCTAAATCATTGATGTATATTGTAAATAGCTGCTGTCCCAGCACCGAGCCTTACGGGTACCCCACTAGTCACTGCCTGGCATTTCGAAAGGGACCCGTTAATCCCTACTCTTTGTTTCCTGTCTGCCAACCACTTCTCTATCCATGTCAGCACTCTAGCCCCAATACCATGTTCTCTAATTTTGCCCACTAATCTCCTATGTGGGACCTTATCAAATGTTTTCTGAAAGTCCAGGTACACTACATCCACTGGCTCTCCCTTGTCCATTTTCCTAGTTACATCCTCAAAAATTCCAGAAGATTAGTCAAGCATAATTTCCCCTTCGTAATCCATGCTGACTTGAACCAATCCTGTTACTGCTATCCAAATGTGCTGCTATTTCATCTTTTATAATTTACTCCAGCATCTTCCCCACCACGATGTCAGGCTAACTGGTCTATAATTCCCTGTTTTCTCTCTCTCACCTTTCTTAAAAAGTGGGATAACATTAGCTACCTCTCCAATCCACAGGAACTGATCGTGAATCTATAGAACATTGGAAAATGATCACCAATGCATCCACGATTGCTTGAACCACTTTGTTAAGTACTCTGGGATGCAGACCACCAAGCCCTGGGGTTTATCAGCCTTCAGTCCCATCAGTCTACCCAACACAATTTCCTGCCTAATGTGAATTTCATTCAGTTCCTCCGTCACCTTAGATCCTCTGGCCACTAGTACATCAGGGAGATTGTTTGTGTCCTCCTTAGAGAAGACGGATCCAAAGTACCTGTTCAATTCGTCTGCCATTTTCTTGTTCCCCATAATAAATTCACCTGTCATCAAGTGTCCAACTTTGGTCTTAACTAATCTTTTCCTCTTCATATACCTAAAGAAGCTTTTATTATCTACCTTTACATTCTTGGCTAGCTTACCTTCGTACCTCATCTTTTGTCCCCGTATTGCCTTTTTAGTTATCTTCTGTTGCTCTTTAAAAGTTACCCAATCTTCTGCTTCCTGCTCGTCTTTGCTATGTTATACTTGTTTTCTTTCATTTTTATACTGTCCCTGACTTCCCTTTTCAGCCACGGTTGCCCCTTACTCCCCTTGGAATCTTTCTTCCTCTTTGGAATGAACTGATCCTGCAGCTTCTGAATGATTCCCAGAAATACGTGCCATTGTTCTTCCACTGTCACCCCTGCTAGGGTATCTATCCAGTCAACTTTTGCCAGCTCCATGGCTCCATAGTCCCCTTTGTTTAATTATAATACTGACACTTCCGATTTTCCCTTCTCCCTTTTTCAAATTTTGTATTATGGTCACTACCTTCTAATGGTTCAAATTCCCTTATCAAATCAGGTTGATTACACAACACTAAATCCAGAATTGGCTTCTCCCTGGTAGGCTCCAATACAAGCTGCTCTAAGAATCCATCACGGAGGCACTCCACAAACTCTCTTTCTTGGGGTCCAGTACCAACCTGATTTTCCCAGTCTACCTGCATGTTGAAATCTCCAATAACAACCATAGCATTATACAATTTTAATTCTTGATTCAACTTGCACCCTATATCCATTTTATTGTTTGGGTGCCTGTAGATAACTCCCGTTAGGGTCTTTTTACCCTGACAATTCCTCAGTTCAATCCATTCTGACTCTACGTCTCCTGACCCAGAAAGCCAAGCTGATGCTCCCCGATACAAAACTGCTCCACTGTAGGATGGTGCTGGTTTAAGAGGATAGCCCTCCTTTATCTTTGTAAGATGTCCCACTTCTCCTAGGAATCCGCTCTCCCTGGAAACACCTCTCAAGAGCCCCCTCCACCCGAGTCATGCAAATCGAAGGAGTCCCCTCTACCAGGAACACTCTACACCAAGGAGAGTGAGCTCCTCGGGAAGCACCTCTCCCAGGAACGCACTTTTCCCAACAAACACTTCTCCCTGGAACTCCCTCTCCTCGGGAACTACCTCTCCCAATAGCCCACTCTCCCCGGGAGTCACTAATCTCGTCCCCCTCCCTTTTCATTTGTGCTTGAATTGCCTCATATTGTGTTTTGAATCGAATTCTGTCTTTATTTGTGTACTAGTCATGTCTCTACTATTTATTTCATTCCGCTTACATGTTTTTCCTCTACTTGCTAAATTTTTGTAAGGTGTCCTTGAGACTCTTGAAAGGCGCCCATAAATAAAATGTATTATTATTATTATTAATCTGCAGAATCCTCTCTTCACCGGGCACACCAAACCCGGGTAGTGTAGGCTGCACTCGCTGGGAAACACTTCTCCCACAATCACATTTTCCCTGAGGAGCACCTCTCCCAGGAGCCCACTCCCTGGAGTGCCATTCCTAGGAGAACACTCTCTCCAGACATCTCTCTGCCATTATCCCACTTTCCCTGGGATACATCCCTTCCAGGAGTTCAATTCCCTTGGGATAAACCTCTTGCAGGAGTCCACTCCTTCCCATAGACTTATTTCCCGGGACTCTGCAATGGGCTTGCAAATGCCATTTCAGTGACGGGCACACTTGCCCCAAATCATAATGTTCTGGGTTCAAGTCCTATCTTTGGGGCACAACTCAACAAGACAAAGTATTAAATTGCCAGAAGTGCCAGGTTCCAGAGACATCAAAGAGAGGTCCTCTTGGATAATCATTCCAATGGTACTCTGTCAAAGAAGAGCGAGGGTCTCTCAAACCACTCTTCCACCTAATTCTCTCCACTAGCACCAAAATGAATGTAGTGTAAACGTCATCTTGTGCTTTAGGGACCCACTGTGTGGAGATTGACTGCCATTTTCATCATGTTACAACAGTTTCAATTGAGTTTTTCTGTTCCTCCCTCTTCTTCCCTGTTTTGGAGAGGTAGAGTCTCTGCTCATGAGTTCAGTCAGCAATGGAGTGGGAGTTTGATGTAAAGATGTTGTGAACCAGGAATTCTTGAAACTACAATGGAGTTGTTGCAAAATCAATACGGCCCTGGTCCTGACCAGTGGTGCTGAAGGAGAGCACCAGAGCCATGGCTTACCTGGCAGCCAGTCCTCCCAGCCGCAGGTTTGACACCCGCGGTTTGCCTTCTTTGTCGGTGCCGCCAGATATCGTCAGGCCCAGTGTGCAGCCTTCCTTCTTGATGAGCTCCACCACTGTAAGTCCCCTCAGCTCCTCTGTGACAGAAGACACAATGGTGAAAGACATTTGCTGCTGGACACGTCAAAGAAAACCTCTGCACAGTGGTGCAGCTGGTGGAGTTGCTGCCTCACAACTACAGTAGCCCAGATTTGATCCTCTGAGGAGTTTGCATGTTCTTCCTGTGAATGCTTGGGTAATCTCTGGGTGCATCGGTTTCCTCCCACATCCCAGAGACATGCAGGTTTGTTGGTTAATTGGCCGCTACACACTGGCCCTCCTTAGTTTAATTTAGTTTAGTTTGGATTAGCGATACAGGGCATAAATAGAGCCTTTGGCCCACTGGGTTTCAGGCTCACCACTGGGGAGTAACCAGTTGGCATTCGCCCAGTTGCCAGCTCACCCCACTCTCTGGCAAATTCTTTATATCCCCAATTTGTCACCGCCCCTGTCTCTGAGCTCCTCTGCTGGCCTCTGCCTCTGCTAGTTTGCCACACAAGGGGAAACGGGAGGTGTGGGGGATCGCTGAGGCAGTGTGTAGATTGTACCTGGTATGCTTTGCCTCCTTGTACACACTGTTGTCTCTGTGGCTGTCGTTTCCTTTCTCCCCTTGGAGTAAGGACCATCATCTGCAATGTAAACACACAACGAGGGTTAGACGGCCCATTGGGTAGCTGTGTTTTGTGTTTCTCGGAGCGGCACCTTCGCTGCGGCAAGAGGCAGAGCAAATGATTCAAGCAGGATAATGCAGGGATGCTCACAGTTACACGCGGCGTGACCCGCTGGCTGCTGGTATGGCAGAGTAGAGTCTGACAGAAGCCAGCTGTGGCTCAATGACCTGCAGTCTGCTCTCCCTGCAGGAGATCACAGCTTCAAACCCCACAGCATGGAGGTGAGAGATACTGCTGTCCCCACACTCTCAGTGCAGCACTGCGCTGTAATGGGGACAGGATGTTAAACCCGGATGCCGTTTGCCCAGTGGGGACAGCAAGGTCCCACATGCAGGAACATGTGGATACTCAATACTGTGATCTTATGAGGTCGGTTATGGGACCAGCATTGGCCAGGATGGCCGGTGAATTCTCCTGCTCTCTTGAACCTCAGAGGGGAAACAGACCTTAGCTATCATCTCTTCTGAAAAATGGCACCAACACTTTCTTTTATGGCAGAACATTACCAGTATTGAAGGCCATTACCTGTATTCAAGGGTATTACCTGTATACAAGGATGTTACCCATGTAGAGAGACATTAGTTGCATTAAAAGACATTTACCTACATGAGAGATGTTACCTGTGTTGAAGGACGCTGCCCGTATTGAGGAATGCTCCCTGTATCGAGGGATGTTATCTGTATGTAGGACATCACCTATAGTGAGCAACATTACCTGTGTGGAAGAATGTTACCTGTATTGCGGGATGTTAGCTTTGTTGAAGGAGGAACATTAAATCTGGAGAAGTGTCTTGACCTGAATTGTCACATATCTATGTCACCTATTGACAAGCTGAATGACACTGGTATTTTTGTGTATTTTCTAGGAACATTACACGTTTTCAAGGTCACTACCTGTATTGAAGGCTGTATATAGGAACATTATCTGCGTTGAACAAAGTTTCCTGTTCGAAGGTGATTTACTCCATACAGCTTTGAGAGATTACAACTGCATTTTAGATTTTTTTTCACAGCCAGTGAATGTAGAAAAACATACCTTTCTCACTGTGAAGACAACACACTGCTAACTTCTGGAACTGATGTAGAATACACCAGTATTTGGCGTGAAACCGTGCCTGTCCCCAAAAAATAACACGTTTCACTTTGCACAAGAGAAGATTCTTCGTGGCAGCAAACGTAATATCTTTGCAACCAGCAGATGGAGGAAGGGTTCTATGTTCTGATCCCGGGTCTGGCTACTGTTTAGTGGCAAAATGTGTAATCCACATCACAGCTAGGGTCTGCTGTTCTTTTATTGGTGTGACTAGCGATGCTGGACCTGGTAAATACACCACACAGAATCTCCACAATTGTCGTATGGATCCACGCCAGTGACCCAGCCTCTGAAGAGCACTGAATAAAGAATTGAAACCAAGTACATCCTTAATGGAAAGGCAAATAAAGTGATTGGCATTTAGACTGCATAAACCTAATTGAGTTCTGTGCTTGACTGACAATTCCAAGACATCATCACAGGACATTATTTTAGACTAGGGAGTAATTTTCAAACTGGTTATTTTTTTGGTCAATTCTGAAACTGCAGGTAACAATTGACAGTTCAGGACACCCATTTTCTGTTTAGTAAGGAACTGCACATGCTGGTTGACACTGAAGATAGACACAAAAAGCTGGAGTAACTCAGCAGGCCAGGCAGCATCCCTGGAGAAAAGGAATATGTGACATTTCTTGTGGAGACCCTTCTCTTATTCCTTTTCTCCAGAGATGCTGCCTGACCCACCGAGTTTAGCTTTTTGTGTCTATCTACCCATATTCTGTTGTTTAGAGTCAGAGAGTCATAAAAAATGGAACCAGGCCCTTTGGCCCAACTTGTCCGTGCCAACAAAGTTGTCCCTTTTAAACTAGTTCTATTTACCTGCATTTGACTCACATCCCACTACTAAACCTTTCTTATCCACGTCCAAACGTATTTTAAATGCTGTTACAGTCCCTGCTTCAATTCTTCCACCCACCTCTGCACTTATCAGAACACAAAACTCATGGGGATGGGGGGTCTATCCAAAAGACATTGGGGGATTTTAACGTAGAGGGTGACCCATGTAGACAACAGTCTTATAGTGTGGGGGAACAAGGGACCTTCAGTTTTACCATAAACAATTAATAATAGAGTTGGAACAGCTGCTCACAAACTAAATTAGAAAATAAGACTAATTGTATTTACACAGTACCTTGAACATAATAAACTATTCCTTGGCTCCTCACAGGAGGCTGATAAAACGAAGTCTAACAATAATCCAGATTAATATTAATGACTAAAAGCTTGCTTGAGGATAGTACAAAGGTACAACATTTTGTGCTGCTCCCTCACAGCTCTACAGACCCGAGTTCGATCCTGACCTCCGGTGGCATCTGTGTAGAGTTTACACGTTCTCTCTGGGAGTGTATAGTCTTCCTCTAGTCACGCCAGTAACCCCCCACATCAGCCTTGCTTGAATGGCAGAGTAGACTTGATGGGCAGAATGGTCTAATTCTACTCCTATCACTTATGACCTTATATAAAGACATGCGGGTTGGCAGGCTAATTACTGTGACATCCGTGAGAGAAGGTAATTGGCAAAATAATGGAGCTTCAGGGGTACAGGAAAATGGAGGGGGTTGGTGTAATAAGATTGATGGGATTGCCCTGCTGGGAGCTACATGGACTTGATGGGCCAAATGGCCTCCTTCTGTAAAGTACTCAGTATAAATAGATTTTAAGCAGCATCTTTTATGGAGGAAGGAGATTTGGTGTGGACGAGGGAAGGAATCTATAAACTGAGACTGTTGAAATCATGAATGGCTAATGATGCAGCAATTATATACAGGGATACTCAAGGCCAGAATGCTTTAAATTATTATTATGTATTGAGGAGAAACTAAGATGCAGTCTAATGAGGTTTGTAGGGAACTGAAGTCAACAATTTATGATGATGCTCTACAATTCAGTGCAGGATATCATTCACTGAGAATGGGGTAATGTCCCCGTGGGAATTTTACAGGAATTCTTTAGTAATGTGTTTTCTGGGAATGCCAGTAACAGCCAGCACTAATAGTCCAGTCCCATGAGACATTATCTTGTTTAATTACAATCTGACTAACGAGTTAAAAGGTCAATGAACTGGGCATGATCAATTTCAGAATACTTGCTTGAGTCCAGGATACTGGCTTCAATAGCTTTGCTTTGAAAGACAAACCCAGTTGTAAAATACATGACAATATATTTTTTAAGTATTTCCATTGTGTGTGTATGTGTTTGTGCAAGGGCATGGCTAATTCTCTTTAATATTTGCTTCAAAGTGCAAAATTTGTTTCTTCTGTTCTTTAGTCAGAGCATCATACAACTTCAAATAAAGTTAGTCATTTTTGGAGATAAGCAACTGATAATGTACAGTAATGCTGCTAACCCATAGACTGTAACAAACAACAGAAGTTTCCAAACAAATTAACAACATTAGAAACCAGTCAACCGAAAAAAATGGTGAAGAAAAGTTATTATTTCTCCATTAAGATACTGGCAGTAGCTGGATTGCTGGTATGAATTCGATGGGCTGAATGACCTCCTTCTCTGCTGTAAACATGGTGTGAATCTGCAAGTGCTTGATGGCTTTAAAGTACTGCTAGATGTTGAAGGCCAACTCAGTCCGATCACCCGGCTGCTGTTGTCCTTGGAACCCAGCAGGTGGAGCTCCACCTTGCTGGGAAAGTGTTGTCACATTGGCCTGCCCCACGATCCCAGATCCCATCCATTTTGCTGGGGTTACGTGGAGAATCAAATAGTCAAACATTGGAACCGGGCCCTTCGACGCGTGGGTCCATGTCAGCCATCAAGCACCCATTTCCTCTAATCATACTGTACTACCATTTTATCATCCCCAAATTTTCATCAACACCCCGGATTCTGTTGCCACCTACACACTCAGGACAATTTACTGTGGCCAATTAACCTGCATGTCATTGGAATGTGGGAGGAAACCGGAGCAACCGGACGAATCTCACAGGGAAAATGTATAAAATCCACATACATGGCAACGGAGGTCAGGATCGAACCCTGGTCTCTGGCACTGTGAGGCGGTGGCTCTAACGTTCTCCATGTGACCGTGTGGGTTTTCCTCTGGGAGCTCCAGTTTCCTCCCACACTTCAGACATACAGGTTTGTAGATTAATTGATTTGGTATAATTGTAAATTGCCCCTAATGTGTGCAGGAAAACGTTAGTGTGGAATTGTGGGTTGGTGTGGACTCGGCGGGGGGGGGGGGGGGGGGGGGGGGGGAGCAAAGGGCCTGTTTCCACACTGTGTGTCTAAACTAAACTAAACTAAATAAACGTGTTGATGGATATGTGACAGATGATAAGTTCCAGGACTAGAAGGAATAGATTGTTCTGTCCAGAACTGGCTGGGATCTGATGAGCTAAATGTTTCACTACCTTTGCTGTGTGCAAGTTAGTGGTAATGCTTCCCCCAAAATAATAATGACCACAGTTGGAAGTAATGCATCATCAGTGAAGTGCTTTGTTAAGTCTTAAGGACATGAGTAGTGTTCTGTTCAAAAAATAAATGCCTTTCTTGTCTGCTTGTCTGCATTCTGCCCCAAAATGTTTGGCTTAATTCCCACGAACAGGTGGTCAATTAAGCAGGCCACATTTTCCTAATTTAACTGCAGTGCAATTAGAAAATTACATCAAACAAGTACCCCACACACCTCATTCGATACATTAATACTTCGGATTTGGAAAAGGTCATTAGGCTAAATTAACCTATTATCATTGATCCACTTTCTTTCTTATCAGATCCCCTAATCCCTTCTCACGTTGGAAGCAAGTCAAATTCTCCACAGTGTTCTTGTTAACATCCCACTGGAAAAATATCTAAAGAGGCTCGTATGAGGATTGCAAATTTACCAACTTCAGAGATGCAAAGATGCTGGAATCTTGAGCAAAAAATTAACTGCTTGAGGAACTCAGTGGGTCAGACTGTGGAGGAAAATGGATGGACGATGTTTCGGGTCAGGCCCCTTCTTTAGTTTGAGGTATGTAGTTCCAGTGCAGGATGAACAGAGGAAGAAGATAATGATGTTGGAATGAACTGCAGATCGAAGATGGACAAAAAAATGCTGGAGTAACTTAGCGGGTCAGGCAGCATCTCTGGAGAAAAACAATAGGTGACGTTTCAGGTCGAAAACCTTCGTCAGAATGAGCATCAGGGGAGAGGGCAACTAGAGGTATGAAAAGAAGAATATAATAGGTTTGAGTGGACGAATGAGGGGAATAAGTCCGTGCCAAGAAGAAAGGAAGAGGCGGAGACAGTTAATCCTGAATGGCTTTGAAATGTGGGAGGAACGTGGGTCTCTGGCACTGCAAGACAACAGCTCTACCGCTGCGCTACTGTGCTTCCCCTAATATACCGTACAGTTCTTTGAGGAAAGACTGTGCAAAGAATTACATTAACATGCTTTCTACATGTTAGTCAATAGCTGGTCATATAAATAAATAGGATACAAAATGTAGATGTATTTTAATGTTATAACACCGTATAATCATATTTTACCTATAGCACCTGCAACTTTGGCCACAAGTGGGAGGGAGCGTTAGATGGTGTACATACTGATTGACTCTAGCAGTCTCCCCTTCTGCTGTTCTTCAATGAAACAACGAGTGGGTCGGTGTCGAATCTGGGAGCCCAGCGTGCAGATCAGTGACTAGAGTGGAGATTAAGGTGCAAGTCGGAAGTTTGAAGTTTCATTTCCCACCACAAGGTGTTATCTCTATCCGAAGCAACATGGAACAGTACAGGAATAGGCACTTCTGCCCACGATATCTGTGCCGACCATGATACCAATTTAAACTGCACATCAGAGTGCACGTTATCCATATCCCTCAATTCCCTGCCTGATCATGTGTCTGTCTAAATCTAGTGCCCTCCATAATGTTTAGGACAAAGACCCATCATTTATTTGTTTGCCTCTCTACTCCACAATTTGAGATTTATAATAGAAAAAATCACATGTGGTTAAAGTGCACATTGTCAGATTTTATTAAAGGGTATTTATATACAATTTGGTTTCACCATGTAGAAATGATAGCTGTGTTTATACATAGTACCCCCATTTCAGACCATAATGTTTGAGACACATGACTTCACAGGTGTTTGTAATTGCTCATGTGTGTTCAATTGCCTCCTTAATGCTGGTATGAGAGAGCTCTCAGCACCAAGTCTTTCCTCCAGTCTTTCCATCACCTTTGGAAACTGTTATTGCTGTTTATCAACATGAGGACCAAAGTTGTGCCAATGAAAGTAAAATAAGCCATTATGAGACTGAGAAACAAGAATAAAACTGTTAGACACATCAGCGAAATCTTAGGTTTACCAAAATCAACTGTTTGGAACATCATTAAGAAGAAAGAGAGCACTGGTGAGCTTACATCATTCAGAAATCGCAAAGGGACTGGCAGGCCAAGGAAGACCTCTGCGGCTGATGACAGAAGAATTCTCTTAATAATAAAGAAAAATCCCCAAACACCTGTCCGACAGATCAGAAACACTCTTCAGGAGTCAGGTGTGGATTTGTCAATGACCACTGTCCGCAGAAGACTTCTTGAATACAAATTCAGAGGCCACACTGCAAGATGCAAACTAGTGGTTAGGCGCAAAAATAGGATGGCCAGCTTACAGTTTATGAAGTACTTAAAAGAGCAACCACAGTTCTGGAGAAAGGTCCTGTGGACAGATGAGACGAAGATTAACTTAACAGTGGAGTGGTGGCAAGAGTAAAGTATGGAGGAGAGAAGGAACTGCCCAAGATCCAAAGCATACCACCTCATCTGTGAAACACGGTGGTGGGGGTGTTATGGCCTGGGCATGTATGGCTGCTGAAGGTACTGGCTCACTTATCTTCATTGATGATACAATTGCTGATGGTAGTAGCATAATGAATTCTGAAGTGTATAGACACATCCCATCTGTACAAATGCAAACAAATTACTCAAAACGCGTTGGCTGGCGGTTCATTCTACAGCAAGACAATGATCCCAAACATACTGCTAAAGCAACAAAGAAGTTTGAAAAATGATAAATTCTTCAATGTCTAAGTCAATCACTCAATCTGAGCATGAGCATGCCTTTTATATGTTGAAGAGAAAACTGAAGGGGACTAGCCCTCAAAAACAAGCATAAGCTAAAGATGGCTGCAATACAGGTCTGGCAGAGCATCACCAGAGAAGATACCCAGCAACTGGTGATGTCCATGAATTGCAGACTTCAAGCAGTCATTGCATGCAAAGGATATGCAACAAAATACTAAACATGACTACTTGCATTTACATGACATTGCTGTGTCCCAAACAGTACGGTGCCCTGAAATGGGGGGACTATGTCTAAACACTGCTGTAATTTCTACACGGTGAAGCCAAAATGTATAGAAATGGCCTTTATTAAAATCTGACGTGATTTTTTTCTATTGCAAATCTCAAATTGTGGAGTACAGATGTAAAGAAATAAATAATGGGTCTTTGTCCCAAACAATATGGAGGGCACTGTAGCTCTTGAATGTTGCTGTCATATCGGTTTCCACCACTTCCTCTGGCCATGGGTTCTACGTACCCACCACTGTTTGTGTAAAAAAACTTGCCTCCTTTAAACTTTCCCCCTGACCTTAAACCTTTGCCCTCTAGTATTGGCAGGTTCACCCTGGGAGAAAGAGTCTAACTGTCAACCCTTTCTTTACCTACCATAGTTTTATAAACGCATCTGTCAGGTCTTCCCTCATCATCCAATGCTCCAGAAAGAAAATCCAAGTCTTCCAACCTCTCCTCACAGCTAATACCCTCCAATTCAGACGACATCCTGGAGAACTACACCCTCTCCAAAGCCTCCACATCCCTCCTATCCTTCCTGAAGTGACAAGTATCAATAGAAACCCTGACAAAGTCCAATGTTATTTCGACTTGGAGAGGATGATAAATGACACTGAATCCTATTTCTTCCACAGAAAGAGTGAAGAATCCCAATTCTTCCACAGAAAGAGGGATAGGGATTCAGTGGATTGTAAATTATTAGCTGTGTGATAACTGCTCATAAAGCCTCTCTCCTTCTCATTACCATCCTCCAGCAAAATTGCGTAGCCTCAGAGGAATAAATGGAATATGTGTGATGCATCAATTAATTTATTTTTATAAGTTAAGAGGGATTGTAACAATTAGAGCGAAGCAGAACCTGGTCTCCCAACAAGGATACAGCCTGTAAAAACAAAGAACTTTAGATGCTGGTTTATACCAATGATAGACACAAAGTGCTGGAGTAACTCAGCGGGTCAGGCAGCATCTCTGGAGAGAGAGCTTCAGGTCGGGACATTTCTTCAGACTGAGGGCAGGGAGTGGAGGGAGGGGGGGGAGGGGGTGAAGAGCTAGAGGTGAGAAAAGAACAGGACCATGAGGGCTGGCCACAAATGACCTCAGGCAGGGCGGTGCCTGGCATTGTTGGCTAGGGAAGGTGTGATCTCAAGAGGGAAATAATGTGGAGTACTGTGGACTAGGGTGAAGGAAGGGGGCAATGGGGGATGGAGGGAGAGGAGTTAAAGTAGAAGTTTAAAAAAAATTGGGAATCATACCACTGGCTGTAAGCGGCCAAAGCAAAATATGAGACACTAATCCATGGCTACAATTCATGGGATGACACGCATTAATTTAATCTATCAATGCTAGGTCGACGTGGTCCTGTAACAGCACTACATTCCTAGACCCTCTGTCATGTTGAGATGGATGTGAAGGGTCTCGGACATAAAAGATGAACTCTGGTTCTCTCTGCACTGATGCAGCCTGACCTGCTGAATGTTTCCTGCACTATCCATTTTATACTGGATGTCTGACTAGCCTTGGACACCACAATGCACAAATGCTGTAGTCAGAAAAAATATACAGAAACTCAGCGGGTCAGGCAGCATCTCGAGAGCGAATGGATGGTTAAAGTTTCAGTTCGCGACCCTTCAGACTTGGAAGTACTTATCTGATTTCGAAGAATGGTAACAAATGTGGAGGTTAAAGAGGAGACAGTGGGGAAAATGTTACCCTCAATAAAACTTTTAAAAACTTATTTTAAGAAGTTATTGTTGGAGTAGAGTAGTTCAATACTCAGACGCAAGCCTTTGCTGTTTATTCATTGCACTCCTCAAATATGTAACCCACACTCAGTGCCAAGATTTGTGCACAATGCTATCAACAACCTATCAATAACTAGAGAGCGGGGTCTGAGCTCCTATCTACCTCACTAGAAACCCTCGGACTATCTTTAATAGGACTTTACTGGACTTTATCTTACATTAAACATTATTTCCTTTATCCTGTGTCTGCACACTGTGGATGGCTCGATTGTAATCATGTAAAGTCTTTCCGCTGATTGGATAGCATGCAATAAGAAGCTTTTTACTGTACCTCGATACACGTGACAATAAACTAAATGAATCTAAACAATGCCAATTTGCAATATCACATTCTGTACACATGACTGCAACTTGCTGATGAACAGTGTAATGGGAGGAGAATTCATAATAGGAAGAAGACTTGGTGGGAAATGCCTCCAAAGCAGCACAGTGGTGAAGCAGGGTCTCGATCTGAAACATCACCTATTCCTTTTCTCGAGAGATGCTGTCTGACCTGCTGAGTTACACCAGCTTTTTGTGTCTATCTTCGGTTTAAACTAGCATCTGCAGCTCCTTCCAGCACAGTGGTGCAGCTGGTAGAGCTGCTGCCTCACTGCACCAGAGTCTTGGGTTTGATCCTGACCTCGAGTGTTGTCTGTGTGGAGACTACACATTCTCCCTGTGACCACGTGAGCTTCTTCCCAGTGTCACAGGGTCGTAGGGTGACGCAGTGTGGAAACAGGTCCTTTGGCTCAACTTGCCCACACTGGCCAACATGTTCCAGTGTACACTAGTTACACCTGCCCGTGTTTGGTCCATATCCCTCCAAACCTGTCCTATCCCTCAGTCAATTTTATTTGTATAGCACATTTAAAAACAACTCACGTTTACCAAAGTGCTGTACATCAGTGCGGGTACTAGTGTGCTACATACAGTGGGACACAGACCTAACAATACATACATAAACTGTTTACAGCGCCCCCTCAGAGGGACTCAAAAATGCTAGGGAGTAGAAATAGGTTTTGAGCCTCAACTTGAAGGAGTCGATGGAGGGGGCAGTTCTGATGAGGAGAGGGATGTTGTTCCACTGTCTAGGTGCTGCAACAGCAAAAACGCGGCCACCCCTGAGCTTAAACCTAGACCGCGGGATAGTCAGTAGCCCCAAGTCGGCCGACCCGAGGGGCATGGATGTAGAATGGTAGGTTAGAAGATTTTTGATATGGGGGGAGGGCAAGCCTGTTAATGTCTTTGTATATGAATAAGAGGAGCTTGAAGTTAATTCTGTACCATACTGGGAGCCAGTGGAGAGAGGCCAGAATCGGGGTGATGCGGTGCCTTTTACCGGTACCCGTCAGAAGTCTTGCTGCGGTGTTTTGAACTAATTGCAGGCGGGACAGGGATGATTGGCTGATGCCAATGTATGGGAAGTTGCAGTAGTCAAGGTGCGTCGAATTGGAGGAATGGTTTGATTTTAGCTATGGTACGAAGCTGGAAGAAACTAGCTTTTACCACAGAGTTGACTTGCTTGTCAAACTTTAATGCGGGGTCAAATATCACCCAAGGTTTTTGACGTGCGGTTTGACTAAGGAGGTACCATGTACCTATCTAACTGTTTCTGAAACGTTGGGATAATCTTAGCTTCAACTCCCTCCTCTGGCAGCTTGTTCCATACACTTGCCAACCTTTGTGCGAAAAAGTTACTCCTCAGATTGCTATTAAATCTTTCCCCCTTCATCTTAAACCTATGTCCTCTGGTCGTCGATTCACCTACTTTGGGCAAGAGACTCTGTGCATCTACCTGATCTATTCCTCTCATAATTTTATACACCTCCATTTAATTACCCCTCATCCTGCTGCACTCCAAGGAATAGAGTCCCAGCCTACACAACTTCTCCCGATAGCTCAGACCCTCTAGTCCTGGCAACATCCTTGTAAATCTTCTCTGTACCCTTTCCAGCTTGACAACATATTTCCTATAACATGGTGCCCAGAACTGAACACAATACACTAAATGCGGCCTCACCAACATCTTATATAACTGCAACATGATCTCCCAACTTCTATACTCAATACTCTGGCTGATGAAGGTCAGCATTAAAGTTGATGCCTTACAGCGCAAGAAACCTAGATTCGATCCTGACTACAGGTGCTTGTCTGTACGGAGTTTGTATGTTCTCCCCATGACCTACGTGGGTTTTCCCTGGGAGCTTCGGTTTGCTCCTACACTACAAAGTAAGCAAATTACCTCAGTAAAATAGAAAATTATCCCGAGTGTGTGCAGGATAGTGCGAGTGTGTAGTAGGATCGCTAGTTGGCGCAGACTCGTTTGGCTGGAGGGCCAGTTTCCATGCTGTATCTCTAAACTGAGCTAAACTAGGTGATCAATGGTTGACTTGGACTCAGTGAGCCGATGGATCTGTTTCATTCTGCCACTCAAACCCACAGCACCTGTCACCAACCTCTTTCGAATGTACACTCAGGAATTTAATTTAGTTGATAGCAACAAACTCTATTGTCTATTGTCTATTTCCATGCTGTACTCTAAGCTAAACGAAAGTACAACAATACCTTGGACACCCGTCTACACCCATCTTGTCACACCCTGACTCATGACAAACGTTGCCCATGGCAACACAGCCTTTCTGGATGAAAGGGAATGGAGCTTATCAATTTCTGCACGAACTGGTGCCATTCAGGAGTGGAGCACCGCAACCTTCCCAGTGTCAAAGTCCCAAATGCTGGCATTCAAACCTACAGCACCTGCCACCAACCTCTTTCGAACGTACACTCAAGAATTTCATTTAGTTGATAGCAACAAACTCATCAGTCCACAGATGACATAACTGATAGTCCCAGCACACAGTCAGCAAGATTAGGTCCTCGACCACATAATCAGAGGCAGAGGATATGAACAGTTCGTAAGAGCCTCCCAAAGCATCCTAATTACTCTCCAGCAATTGTGAAAATGTAATAAGCTTTATTTCCCCAACATTGATATCACTTGCAGATTGTTCAAGTTTCAATAAACTTGCTTTCAGATTTATTTCCGTTCACAAGCAACTTGCTTGAAAATCCAACGGACATGATATATCCACTGCTTCTCAAAAACAATTGTAAATGAACTAGAACAAGCTGGGAAGCTGGAAAGGGTGCAGTGAAGATTTACGAGGACGGTGCCAGGATTTGAGGGCTTGAGCTATAGGGAAAGGTTGAGCAGACTAGAACTCTTGGAGCTTGGAGATGAGGGGTGATCTTATAGAGATGTACAAAATCATGAGAGGAATAGATCGGGTAGATGCACAGTCTTATGTCCAGAGTGGGGGAATCGTTTTTTAAGGTGAGGTGTAAGGGAAAAGATCTAATTGGAACCCAAGAGGTACATTTTTCACACAAAGGGAGATGGGTGTATGGAACAAGCTGCCAGAAGAGATAGTCCAGGCAGGTACTATCGCAATGTTTAAGAAACATTAAGACTGGTACATGGATAGGACAGGTTTAGAGAGATATGGGCCAAACACATGCAGTTGGGACTAGTGCAGATGGACTTGTTGGTCGGTGTGGGCAAGTTGGGCGGAAGGGCCTGTTTCCACACAGTACAACACTATGACTCTCTCTATGACTCTAATAGAACCTACAACTGAACATTTTTCCTTTCCCCATCGTATTCCATCCCATCCCATCTGCCCTCCCACACTCAGACCTCAGCCCATACACCCAACTCTCGCCCCAGGCTCCTCACGCCCAGTACCCAGCCAAAGCCCATAAAGACCACAACTCCCTAATATCAATTGCCATCCCGCACCAATCCAAACTCACCCAGCCCCACATACCCAGACCCCAGCAAAGGGTCCATTCAGACCATCCCCCTAACATCTCCATCCCAGCCCACAGACCAGATCAAGCCCAGACTTGGATCCAGAACAGATTAGCACCTCATATTTCGCTTGGGCAGGTTACAACCCAGCGGTATGAACGTTGACTTGCTAATTTCATGTAACCCTTGCATTCCCTCCCTCTCCCCCTCTATAATGAGTGGAATAGATTGGGTAGACGCAAAGAGTCTCTTGTCCAGAGTAGGGGAATCGAGAACCAGAGGTCAGGGGGAAAGATTTAATAGGAACCCGAGGGGAACATTTTTCATACACTTTGCCCTGACTTTTGCTGATGTCCAACTGTTGTAATGAATGATATAGCAGCCGTCGGGTTTCTGTACACAAACGGATGGGTATAGCCTGACCCATAACCCTACAGTAGCTGGAGACAGTTTTTAGACTGAAGTCCCAGCTGGAAAGATCTCCCTCCGCAGATGCTTCCTGGCCTACTGAGTTCCTCCAGCAATTTGCATTATGCCCTGCATCAACTGGCATTGACACAACACATTTGCCCAGGCTCTATGTTCTCCAAAGTTAAGGAGAATGAGATAGCTCATTAAAACTTCCCAAACAGTTGAAGGAATTTGTAGGTAAGAAGCAGGGAAGATGATTTCCCCTGACTGTGGAGTCTGTGACCAGGGAGCACAGAGGCAAAATAAAAAAGTTTTTCACTGCACCTTAGTACATATGACAATAAACTCAACTCAAGTTATTTGGCATGAGATGAGAGGAAAATTTGTGCACCTGTAGAATTCTCAATCCCGTGAGACTATGGTGGCAGAGATTGATGGAGGATTTCTAGACATTAAGGGGATTGAGGGGTCTGGGGGTAGTGTAGGGAAACAGCATTGAGGTACGATCTTGATGAGGTACAGAGCAGCTTCGAGGTGCTGACTGGCTCACTCTGCTGCCATTTCCTGCTTTATAATCAGTAGAAGGAGAAATTGTGCTCAATGAGTGAATATTAGAAACAGCTTGATGAATGTTTGACCATGGAGGTAAGAAGTGTTTCTGGGATGTGGTGTGATGGAGACTTATAGAGGTGGGTGTAGTATCTGGAGAGTTAGTGCAAAGGGGTTACTCACTGGGTGCCTAAGATTTAAAAAAAAAAGAGAGCTATTACTACTCAAAGGATCAAGCAGCATTTGTGAAGAGTGAAACAGAATCAATTTATCAAGGTGAAGATCCTTCCACAGAAACACAAAACTAAACATGTTTTAAGATGCAGAGATGGGGGGAAGCAGAGAGAACTGTGTGAGTGTCTGAGATGGGCTGTAGACAATAGACAACAGGTGCAGTAGGCCTTTCGGCCCTTTGAGCCAGCACCGCCATTCACTGTGATCATGGCTGATCATCCACAATCAGTACCCCTTTCCTGCTTATTCCCCATATCCCTTGACTCGGCTATCTTTAAGAGCTCTATCTAACTCTCTCTTGAAAGCATCCGGAGAATTGGCCTCCACTGCCTTCTGAGGCAGAGAATTCCACAGATTCAAACTCTCTGGGTGAAAACCACAGATTCACAACTCTCTGGGGGAATGTAATGTTTTCAGAGGTATCTTGTTCATAGACAAATGAGGGGAATACAGAATTCTTTTAAAAAAAAGAACATTTTAGATATGTGAGATTTAAAAGTACTGCATTCCTTACAAAAGAAAATGCAAGAAAGCAGGCAGCATCTGTGGAGAATCAGAGTTGACATTAAGAGGCCACAGGACTGGCCAGTTCCCACACGAGCAGGGAGGGCTGGTGGTGTGACTGCTCATGGCACTGGATTCAGTAGGATGGAGGATCCAATGTTTTGAGGAGCGGGTGAAGCTTTGCCCCACGGTAATGAGGGCAGGGCACAGGCTACGTTGCTCCACACATTAATGCTTGGACAGGACAAAGGCTCCCAAGCCGACAACCTACAACAATATCTCGTCCAGAAAATATATTTTTCTTCCTCCTGTGATTTTGAGATTGATGCCTGCTTATTTGACAGGACGATTATTTGGTGAACGATTGTAAACTGTGTTCCGGCAGCACCCTGCAGTGTCTTCACACAAAGCTGCAAGAGATCTCGTTATGAGATGGTGGACTCGCTCAATCCTTGCTCGCATTCGGACTAATTAAATCTGATAAACCGTCCTCCACACACCTCTCCCCGCACACAGACCACGTCCTCCCCTGATTAGCCAAGCCACGTCTGGGACCCTGCTCACATCAGGGGCCCACAGTCCCAGAACATCTGTCTCTCCTCCCTCCTTGTGGAGGGAAGGCAGGAGGCTGGATTGGGAACATCTGCATATGGAACCGCCTTAGCTTATAGTACATTAAAGGATTGAGTCAGTCTTGAAAGAGTGAGCACCTCTGCTGCCCCACAGAGATCAGTGTGTGGCCGACACAAAGAGAATGTACACGCACCTTCATCTGTAGTCAACCACAGAGGCACAGGTAGAAAATGAGGCACTGTTGTAGGAGAGGATAATTAGTTATTTGACCTATGCTCTTCCAGGACACTGGCCTGATGCTCAACACATCACCTATTCCCTTTATCCAGAGATGCTCCCTGACCCATTGAGTTACTGCTGCGTTTATTGTCTATATTTGGTTTAAACCATCATCTGCATTTCCTTCCTTCCTTCACATCATTCACTTCTGTTTCTAGTTTACAAATGGTTTGTTATCTTGTTCTCTATTTCCCAACTTACAATGATTTGTGTTCACAACCTTTATTTACTTCCACAATATCTGGAACCACTCCATCACTGCAGTTTGAACTAGTTTCGCTTCCAGTACACGGCAGCCTTCTTTGATGACTGTTGTACCATGTTGAAGTCTCAATTTTTTTTTAAGGGAAACAAGATTTGTTTCACAGCATCAAATACAGTTTTTGAATTTTAATGCTCAGTAAGATGTTTTGCATTAGACTTTGCCTTCAATTCTCGGAACATTGTAGAGTGAAACTTTGGACATATTGTGAACTGGACCATGGTAAATTGACACTGTATATGTTATCCACAGAGGCTTTTCTTGAATGAACTAAAAGAGTGCAGATCAATTTCACCCAGCTGTGAAGTAAAAAAATCCCACAAAGTTCCCGTCTCCATAATGACAATTTTCTTGGTCTCTCCAGCAAAGTCAAATGCACATATTTTTCTCATCTTGGATAACTAGCACATGCTGACAATCTGAAACAGTATCTAAACTCAGCCGTGAGAGAGAGGCAGTGCTGGCAATAGTCCGAAATATGTGCTGTAGAGTCACAAATTATTTTGTAAAATGTAGGCACATGTTATTCATAGCATTTGCAATCGATTTACTTACTGTTACCAAACTAACTGAAGTTTGCAGACACCATGCTCTTCCAACCTCAACACCTCTTATTCTCAGCTGTATTTTTCTTGGATTGTTTCACACAATGAATTATCAATATGGCAAAGTCTGAAAATCCAGCCTACTCGCGACATTGGAGTTGCCGAAATGACAGAATATCTGGACTATTCAATGTCAATTAATATTCTAACATATTCTTAATTCACTTTTGTTTTAGATATTATACCATGTGATGGTATAGGACATCTTACTCAGTGAGTTTAAAAGTAGCATGGGAAGAGGGGATCTGGGGAACTAGAGGGAGCATGGAAGCCAGGGCACAGTGTGCTAGAAGGAACACAGGAATAAGCACCCATTGCGCTAGATGTCCAAACATCAAGAACTCCAGACTATCAGGACACAGATGATCAGTTTTAATGCATTTAGCATCTGGTTGCAAGAAGTCCAAATGTGCATTCTTAAAACATCGGCCACGAGGTATCAAAAACAGCCATCATGCTAAAAGCAGAGGGAGCTCTTCCCAGCAATGGCCCAGCGCCTGGCACAGAAGCAACTCAAGCCCCCAGGCCCTCTGGTTAGATGTGTATCTGGAGATTGCAGTAAGGGACTTCTCTAGTTAAATCTGCTCTCCTCTGATTGATCACCCAAGCTGTCCATTTACTTTGGCCTTCCATTTAGTTCCCTCTCAATGGATATCAATCAACGTTATGCTCCTTCAGTGGATGATTGCTGGCGCTCACTCAGTCTTCTCTGTTTATCGCAATATATTTGTGAATAACAGATGAAAGTAAACACGATGCATGAATGGTTCTGATGAAGGGCCATTAACATGAAACATTACAATGCTGCCTGACCCGCTATTTTCAGTTTTCTGTTTTGTTTTAAATTTCAGATTTCTGCAGCTTTTCTGATTTTCAGTTTTAATTCGCGGTACATGAAAGGCTATTCTCCCAAGTGGCTGATAATTGTTTAAATCCAAGTTCAAAACGAATTTATAATCATATGCACCAGTACAGTAGGTACAGGTACGATGATCTTGCATGCGGCAGCATCGCAGGCACATAGAATCAGATAAATACACAAATACGGAATATAAGGTGGCTGTGGTCAACTGGTCAATCAACTTTTATTGACCAGTAACCAGTGGAATCAGCTACATAATCATTGTGGCTACAAGATCAGAGGCATGGTATTGTGTGGACGTGACCCACCATGCCAATGTGTTTCCACCATTTTAAGGCATCAGTCGAAAGCACGATAGAACACTCTCCAAATTATTGGTTGAGTGCAACACTGATAATCCATAGGAAGCTCGGCACTAAAGAGGAGAAAGTATCCAGCTTTACTGTCACCCCATCCAATGCCCAAAACTTTAATGCTCATCACCATATTACAGTGGATGCAATGGGTAGCCACTACAAAATGCATCACAGTTATTTGCTGGGGCTATTCTGACAGCACCTCCAACAGTATGGGCAGCAGGTGCATGGAAGCACCAACCCTGCACATTCCGTTGCGAGTCACAGAATATCCTGACTTGGAAAAATATTGCCATTCCTTGACAAGGCTGGGTCAAAAGCCCTCAACTACCCATGTGATATCACTGTGGGAGCACTTTAGGATTGCGGTGGTTCACGTGGATGACGCAAGAGCTATTCTGGATGGGCAATAAGTGCAGGTCTTGCAGATGGTCTTGCTTTGATCCTATGAAAAAAATGAAAGCAAATGGCTTCCAAGGTGGATAGAAAATGTAAAAATCAATTTTACAGGTAAATTCAGCAACTTTCTACGCTGAATTTTGTTTGTTGTTTCAGTGTTGAGCTGCTACTTTTAACTATCCTTTCTATAACGCCATGGATTTGTGCACAAAAATGTAGAGCAGATTAAAGGGGCTCAGATTTGTTTGAAAAAAGATAAGAGGCTAGCATCATAATAGTTGTGCCAGCTCAGTTTAGTTTAGTTTACTTTAGTTCAGAGATAGAGCACGGATACAGGCCCTTTGGCCCACCAAGTCCACGCCGACCAGCGATCCCCGCACACTGACACTGACGCTCCCCTACACACGCTAGGGACAATTTTAACATTTACACCAAGCCAATTAACCTGCACCTCACGCAGGTCATGGGGAGAACAGACAGCACCGTCAGTTGCATTGCGAACATCACCAACATAATATCAGACTCTTCCTTTTCAGTACACATACACCAGCATATATTAGCTCCCTTTCATTTCTGGGTGGATGGACTAAATTCAGAGGGCAGAGATGGAAAAGTAGAGAGTTCTTGGTGGGTTTTGGAACTGGAAGATACATTGGAGATGAGGAGGGCCAGGATCAGAGAATGGGATATGGATGAAAGACAGTATTTTAAAACTGAGAAGCCAGTGTGAATCAATGAGTACAAGGGCAGACATGACATGTACAAGCAGATTGGTTGTCACCTGACATTTATAGGGAGTACAATGAGTAAGGTTATCTAGGAGGAAAATAGTTGTATAAAAGGTAAGAAAGGCATGGGTTTCAACAGCAGGTAAGATGGATCAGGATCAGAGCTGGACAATGTCGGAGGTGGAAACAGTAGCCCCTGGCTAATGACATGGAATGATGTCCAAAACACAGAGTTAAATACAGCCTGTAGGAGATTGCAAACAGTCTGATTCACCATTAGAGAATTCGTTGGAGCCTAAGGCTAGAGAACACTGTTTGATGACAGACAAATTTGAACTTGCCAAAAACCTAAATCTAAATCTTCAATCAATTGTTAAAGTATGATGTGTGATACAGCAGCACTGGATGGCGGCCAGGACTTGGCTGGTAAGATTCTGGCAACTTTACATGGTGGGGTTTTGAGTCTACTTCAGAGACTCAAGCATTAAAGCCGAGACCGACTGTTCGGAATGGTGTTAAGAGAGTGCGGCATTACTCAAGATGCCAAACTCAGACGAGATATTAAGCCCGCTCTCTAGGCCGGACAGAGGAGGTCCCATGATGTTAGTTCTGAGACAAGTAAAGGAGCATCACTGATATCCTGTTTAACACTTGTCACCTAATAATAATAATAATAAAGTTTATTTCGGACTCAAGGTCCAGACAAGGGGCAACATTACATAAAAAATGCATTGCATATTAAATATCATAAAATACATATAAAATCTTAGTATATCACTTATAAAAACATCATAATTTATATATTTTTTAAAAACACAATACATGAGTTAAAAATCCAGAATAAAAGAATGATCAATGTCCTACAACGAGACAACGATACCAGTGTCTCGACAGCTGGGATTCGTAGCGTGTAGTGCTGACCCTTATGTTTGACAAGGCCACAATAAGCACATTTTTAGAGTCATTTATCCTGCAAATGAATTTATACATGTGATGTTTTAGGATAGCGTCTAAACTACTGACTCCTGCAGCCACAAACATATTACTGGCACTACACCATCTAGGTTGCCTTAGCAGTGTTCTCATGGCATCGTTATATGTCACCTTTAGTCTCTGCATACTTGTCTTTCCATAGTTCGACCACAGGTGCGCATGTAGAGTGGTGTGCAGTATGCTCTAAATAGCGCCATCTTCACCACATCTGCACACGCACCAAATTTACGCAAGAGAATATTCGCCTGTACATACAGCATGCGTCGTTGCCTATAAATATCCTCATCATCTGTCATTTGTTCTGTAATAATATGCCCTAGATATTTTACCTTATTACAGACACTAAGATTATTGTCGGACAATTTAAAATCAGGATATTTTAGACATTTATCCTCTTTGGTTCTACAGATCACAACAGCACTCTTACTAGCATTATATTTAATGTCATGTTCCACACCATACACTGAACATATAGTAAGGAGCTGCTGGAGACCAGTGCTAGATGGACTAAAGACCACAAGATCATCTGCATACATAATATGGTTCACTAAAATATTACCAATCACGCACCCAGTGTTACAGGCTTTCAATTGTTTAGACAATCATCAATATATAGATTAAAAAGGACTGGGGACAAAATTGCCCCTTGTCTAACACCATTGCTAACCCCAAATGGGGCTGAGACCCTTTTGCCCCATTTTATTTGCATAGTCTGGTGGGCATAGCAGTAGGCCAGAATTCTAACAATGTATTTAGGCACCCCTCTTTGACTCATTTTACCAAACAGCTTTCTGTGATTAACACGGTCAAAGGCTTTGGAAACATCAATAAAGCACATAAGGATTGAAGTGTTTTTGCCTCTATATTTGTTTACAATCTCCTTTAAGGCATATATGCCCTAATCATCAGCAGAGAAGTAGAATTACCCATTCCCACATTCCTGTGGCTGGAATCCTGCTGTGCACTCTCTATTAGTTATATTTCTTGCAGTATAATATTGACTACATTTTAAAAGTATTACACATGCTGTGAACTACTGATAAATGCCCTAATGCTGCGATGTACATTACTAATTGCAAATCCTTTATATTATTTGCAGGATTTTAATGATTAAGATTTTTTTTTGTCATGGATCACTGAACTTCCCAACACGAAATTATTTCGCCAATAGATCAATTCTTGAGATTTGGGCGTTATAATATATTTTATTTCTGGAGAATTACGATGAGGCATTTATGAAACAAAGCAAATGGGCCGCATCTTTCCCTGCAATTTCAGTCACACTGGCACCTGGGACAATTTTGTACGTGTTCAACCATTTAAACACTCAAAAGATATTAGCCGCAAGCAGTTCAGCACCACTGTGGGAAGCAATTACTAATGCACAAAACAATCTCTAAATAGCGCTATAAATAAAATGGTAGATTCTCCCCCTGAGCAAAGAGCAGCTCATCTGGCAGGGTCAGATGCAAAAGGGGCAGGACAGCGAGAATTATCGGCATGTTGCAAGGTGCTGCATCTGCAACTGAAAACAAGGGTAATGTAATGGTAGGAAACCTCACACTTTGTCTCAATCAAGTATCTCCTGCAGAGAATATAGGCACAGAATGCTGGAGTAACTCAGTGGGTCAGGCAGCATCTCTAGAGAAAAGGAATAGGTGACGTTTCGGGTCGATATCCTTCTTCTGACTGATAGTCAGTGGAGAGGGAAGCTAGGGATATGAAAAGGTACAAAGAACAAATGAATGAAAGGTATGCAAAAGGACAAATCAAAGCCAGCAACGTGATCAAGGAAAGTTGGAGCCCACAATGGTCCATTGTTTGCTGTGTAAAAGGTGATAATGAGTGATACACACAGTGAAACTAAGCAGGACAACAGCAAAACTAGTAGGACGACTAATGAGGGGGAGGGGGGGGGGGGGGGGGGGGGGGGGGGGGGGAGAGAGAGAGGGGATGCAAGGGTTACCTGAACTGTCCAAGCGAAATATGAGACACTGATCCTCCAAATTGTGTTTGGCCTCACTCTGACAGTGGAGGAGGCCCTGGACAGAAAGGTCAGTATGGGAATGGGAAGGGGAGTTAAAATGTTTGGCAACTGGGAGATCACATAGGCCATGGGGGACTGAGCAAAGGTGTTCAATGAAAGCTCCCACTGAGCTTTACTTCAAGAATTTTAAAGTCAAGTCTAATTGTCAACTGTACCAGCAACGGAACCATGAGATTCTTTACCTCTCTTTGGTAATCTGGAATTATACCATAATGACGAACCCTGCATGCAGCTAATAAGTCTGCTGTCAGCCTCCCTTGTGCTGACCAGAGAACAATGTGAGCTAATTAGTGGCATCCGAAGGCTACCAGACAGAGTGCTGTGGTGTGTGATTTGTTTGTGGAATTGCTAACGGGGGCAACTGCTGTGATTGCTGTTTACAAGTGTAGGATGGTAACATGTCCTGTGGCGGAAATCCATCCATGTTAACTCCATCCAGAAACGCCACTAATATCCACTATTATAACACTGTGATCACAACAATGAACAACTAAGGCCCTCCTGCAACAAGACATTGAGGAGGCAAGCTCCGAGTATAAGCCTTACAAACCTTAGACATTTCATACAGCCCAAAGGGGAATCCATGGGTGACTCATGGGCTTTGTATATAGAATGTTCACACTACGAATGTATGGAACCAATAACATTGGAAACGTATAGACTGAATAATATTATCAATGTAAAGAAATCCATGCACTGTTTCTTTTGTATTTCTGTGCATATTTTTTATGAATAACCTTTATTTTGAAATAACTGTATTATCTGAATGGTGGCCTATTAGGAAAAGGGGAGATGCAACAAGACCTGGGTGTCATGGTACACCAGTCATTGAAAGTAGGCATGCAGGTGCAGCAGGCAGTGAAGAAAGCGAATGGTATGTCAGCATTCATAGCAAAAGGATTTGAGTATAAGAGCAGGGAGGTTCTACTGCAGTTGTACCGGGTCTTGGTGAGACCACACCTGGAGTATTGCGTACAGGTTTGGTCTCCTAATCTGAGGAAAGACAATCTTGCCATAGAGGGAGTACAGAGACGGTTCAACAGACTGATTCCTGGGATGGCAGGACTTTCATATGAAGAAAGACTGGATAGACTCGGTTTGTACTCGCTAGAATTTAGAAGATTGAGGGGGGATTTTATAGAAACTTACAAAATTCTTAAGGGGTTGGACAGGCTAGATGCAGGAAGATTATTCCCGATGTTGGGGAAGTCCAGAACAAGGGGTCACAGTTTAAGGATAAGAGGGAAGTCTTTTCGGGCCGAGATGAGAAAATCATTTTTACACAGAGAGTGGTGAATCTCTGGAATTCTCTGCCACAGAAGGTCGTTGAGGCCAGTTCATTTGCTATATTTAAGAGGGAGTTAGATGTGGCCCTTGTGGCTAAAGAGGGGTGTTAGAGAAGGCAGGTATGGGATACTGAGTTGGATGATCAGTATATAAAAGCTCATGGTATTGTTGCATTAGCATGGATTGAAGATTGTTTATCACATAGAAAATAGAGTCACGATAAATCAGGTTGGATTGATGTTCACTTGGTCCCCAATTACTCACAATTGATATGAATGACTTGGATGAGGGAGCAGAGTGTATAGTAACCTAGTTTGTCAATGACATAAAATGAGTGGAAAGGCAAGGTACGATGAAAGTATTAGAATTCAGCAACTGCATACAGATAGGTTGATTATGAGAAAATAGATTGTAAAGTGAGAAAATGTGAGGTTAAGCACTTCACTAAGAAGTATGTAAAAGCTGACTAGATCTAAATCTAAGGGGTGGCATGTTGTCGTAGCAGTAGAGTTACTTCCTTACAGTGCCATGGACCCGGGTTTGATCCCGATTACGGGTGCTTGTCTGTACGGAGATTGTATGTTCTACCCATGACCTATGGATTTTCTCTGAGATCTTCAGTTTCCACCAACACTCCAAAGATGTACAGTTTGTAGGTTAATTAGCTTGGTATTCATGTAAAATTGTCCTTAGTGCGTGTAGGGTAGTGTTAATGTGCGGAGATCGTTGGTCGGTGCGGGCTCGGTGGGCCAAAGGGCCTGTTTCCACGCTGTATCTCTAAACTAAACTAAAATGCAGAAAGCTTGCAGTACAGGAATCTAGGTGTTCTGCACAAATCATTAAAAAAATTAGCAGCCAGGTGCAGTAAGTGATTTGGAAGATAAATCGCAAATTAGCCTTTTTTGCAAAAGGGGTGTTGAGAAATGGGGAAGCATTGTTTCAATTGCGTGGGTAGTGGTGAGGTCACACCTGGTGTACCTTGCACAGCTTTAGTCCCTTTATCTATGAGAGAAATGGAGGACTGTTCAGAAGAGATTTATTAGGCTTATTCAGGGAATAAGAATGTTGTTCTATCATGAGCAACTAACAAATTAGATCTTAATTCTTTGGAGTTTAGAAGAATAATGCATGATCTGATTGAAACAAGGGAGAATGATGGGGTAGATGTTGAGATGTTTCCATTAGTTTTGAGTTTTGAGGCTTTTTTTAAAATTTGAGCAGATAGGATGTGTCTATGCACTTCAGAATTCATTATGCTACTACCATCAGCAGTTGAATCATCAATGAAGATAAGTGAGCCAGTACCTTCAGCAACCGTACATGCCCAGGACATAACACCCCCGTCACCATATTTCACAGATGAGGTGGTATTCTTTGGATCTTGGGCAGTTCCTTCTCTCCTCCATCACTCTGATTTGCTCTTGCCATCACTCTGATATGTTAATCTGCATCTCATCTGTCGACAAGACCTTTCTCTAGAACTGTGGTTGCGCTTTTAAGTACTTCACAAACTAACCTGGCCATCCTATTTTTGCAGCTAACCACTGGTTTGCATCTTGCAGTGTGGCCTCTGAATTTGTGTTCATGAAGTCTTATGCAGACAGTGGTCATTGACAAATCCACACCTGACTCCTGAAGAATGTTTCTGATCTGTCGGACAGGTGTTTGGGGATTTTTTTTTATTATAGAGAGAATTCTTCTGTCATCAGCTGTGGAGATCTTCCTTGGCCTGCCAGTCCCTTTGTGATTAGTAAGCTCACCAGTGCTCTCTTTCTTCGTAATGATGTTCCAAACAGTTGATTTTGGTAAGCCTAAGGTTCGGCTGATGTCTCCAACAGTTTTATTCTTGTTTCTCAATCTCATACTGGCTTATTTAATTATCATTGGCACAACTTTGGTCCTCATGTTGATAAACAGCAATAAAAGTTTCCAAAGGTGATGGAAAGACTGGAGGAAAGACGAGGTGCCAAGAGCTCACTTATACCTGCATTAAGGAGGTAATTAAACACACCTGAGCAATTACAAACACATGTGAAGCCATGTGTCCCAAACATTGTGGTGCCCTGAAATGGGGTGACTATGTATAAACACAGCTGCAATTTCTACATGGTGAAACCAAAATGTATAAAAATAACTTTTAATAAAATCTGACAATGTGCACTTTAACCACATGTGATTTTTTTCTATTACAAATCTCAAATTGTGGAGTACAGAGGCAAATAAATAAATGATGGGTCTTTGTCCCAAACATTATGGAGGGCACTGAAGTTACAAGCTTAAAAATTGGTCATTTAACAATGAGATGCATACAAACATCTTCTCGCAGTGAGTAGTGAATCTCAAGAATTCTTTACCTCAGAGTTACTTATATGTATGTATCTACCTCCTCTTTGTGAAATATTTGAGAATGGAGATTGCTGCGAAACTGGTACATTAGATTAGAATAAATGCATGTAGCATGTGGCAGCCGATCCATGATCCTAGCAGGTAGCTTGAGGGACCTGGTGGCCTACTCCCGATCCTATTTCCTTAAGTCAGTCCAATCCCACATTTACTCCTTCAACATCCCGTCTCAGAGGACACGATTATCCCGTTATTTACCCATATGCCACCCACTTTCCTATTTTTACCCGTGGCTCGTGCTGCCACTGTTTGCTTCTACACAGCAGTATTAACTGGCCTGGGAAGAGGGTGTAGAGTTGGGTGGGGAGAGGATGGGAGGATGGTACGAAGAGGAACTGCAGCTTTATTCAATAATGATGAGTTTGGAGGACCCTAGTGTCATTGGAAATGGCAGCATTTAGCAACACATGTTGGCTTTATGAGCAAGTAGGTGGAGCATAAGCCAGAGAGGGTGCATAAAAACACAGAAACAGGAGGCAACTACTCTCAGGTCTGGGGCAGACATTTACAGGCTAACCATTGTCTGAAGGAGCGCCTCCCAATTTCATTTTTAAACAGTCCATCTCTAACCTTTGCAACTTAAATCTGGATGATCCACAAGTAGATTGCTGCATCTGCATGTCAAAGTGCTTCATCGTGTAACACTCCTTCAGGCATGGCATAGTGGGACAAATAGTAGAGCAGCTGTCTCATAGCTCCAAAGACCCAAGTTCAATCCTGGCTTCCAGTTATGTCTGTGTGGACATTGCACTGTCTTCCTGTAGCTGTGTGTGTTACCTCCATGTGCTCTGGTTTCTTCCCACATCTCAAAGACTGTTGGTTGGTAGGTTAACCAGCTGTATGTTAGCGATTGATAAGTTTAGGTTTATTATTGTCATGTGTACCGAGGTACAAAAGCTTTTGAACAAATCTGGGTGCCGGACTCTATGTTACCCCTTCTCTAAGTCGGGAGAATAAAATGGGATGAGTGTAAAATCAGTGCTTGGTGGTTGGCACTGACCCAGTGGGCCGAAGGGCCTGTTTCTCTTCTCTATTTCTATTTCCTCAATCAGAACAGATATCAAACCCCCATAGTCATGGGAATATGGGATGCGTTAAGATAACCTGCCCCACCTGTTGAACAGTCCAAACACCCTGCCTATTCAATGAGTTTACATTGCCCACATCTGACAATAATCAGTTCCTTCTTTGAGCCACATCAATCCAGAGGCAACACGAGTTTACAAAGTAAACGAGTTGGCAAACTCTGCAAAGCTAAATTATTAATCGCCGAGAGAGCATTGGGAAGGTATTGATACGCAAAATGTTGCAAAGTTTGCCAAATTCCAATCCTCCAGACATTTTTGCTGAACGATATCAATTGTAGCAACATTGCGGCAAACACTATTCACAGCACCAGTCTCCATGGTTACAAATTGAAGAAGAACAAGGATTTCCGAATTATTTCTTTCCATTATTCTTGTTATCTTTTATTATATTCCCACATATCAGCTTGAGAAATTCACAAAAAATGACCTGCATCTTCAGAAAAACGAATTCAGCCCCAAAATGAGTGTGCATGAAAGGTTCTAATAGCTGACAGCAAGCAAAGAGCAGATTATGAGCTTGTGGCTTAGACCTGGCACTGGGAGACAGACCACAACACCAGACACAACATTGCAAGCATTTAGCCAGATTAGTTACGTACTGGGGCAAGGATGGGATAACCTGTGGGAAAGTCCATCACCTGCAATGTATATTCCTGATTTCTAATGCTTGGTTATGGATCGATTTCCATTGGGTAGTAATGGGCAGAATCTGCAGCCCCAATTGGATTTGGCAGTGTTCATTCATTTGGTACAGAGATCAGTGCAGTCCCACGGAACTTGATCAGGTTAAAGACCATGCAAAGGGGGAACTAAGGAATGATCTGAGGCAGCTGCATATCAGGAGGGGTATTTTAATATTCCTTCTTGATGTCTTGATCACAGACAGTTGTGGATGTAGCCCAGTCAATCACATAAAACAGCCTCCCCATCATCAACTCCATCTACAACTCATGCTGGCTCAAGAAAGCAGCCAAGAAACATAATCATAGACCATTTACACCACAGTCATTCCATATTCTCCCCTCTCCCATTGAATCGAAGATGCAAAAGCTTGAATGTAAATTTCACCAGATTCAGGAATAGCTACTTCCCCACTGTTATCAAACTACTAAATAGTTCTCTCACAAACTAGCGTATAGTCCCGGATCTCCCAACCTGCCTCACCGTGGCCCTTGCACTTTTTTCCCTGCACTTTCTCTGCAACTGCAATGCTATAAAACTGTACTCGGTATTTTTCTCTTTCCATTACCTGTTGTACATGTTTGGCTTGATTGTACTCATGTATAGTATGATTTGACTGGATAGTTCACACAAACTATTTTGTACTGGAGAGCATAAACATTTGTCTCAGTAATCGTGACAATAATAAAGCAATATCGCTTGGAAATGGTTTCTTAATTGTTTCCCAACATGTTTTAGGAGCCTTCAGCACCTCTTTAGGGATCAGTAGTAAAGCTGGGTTGAGACCAATGCCATAGTCATTCATTTTAAGGTTACCCACTTCTGTGCAAGCAGGGGCTTGGGCATTAGTGACACAGGCAATGTAAACCTAAAATGCCATAATTTATTGTATATTCCTAACTCCCCTCATTCACGTTGGTGGATTTGGAGTAACACATATGCCACCCTGGTAAGGAACGGCAGCACACTGGTGCAGCTTGTGGAGTTGTTGCCTCATAACACTAGTAGCCCAGGTTCAATCCTTACCTCGAGTGCTGCCTGTTTGGAGTTTGCACATTCTCCTTGTGACCATGTGTGTTCCTTTGGTTGCCATACACATCCTAAGGACGTACAGGCTGGTAGGTTAATTAGCCACTCTAAAGTACCTCCAATGTGTAGGTGACTAGACTCTGGGGGAATAGTCACAAAATGCTGGAGTAACTCAGCGGGTCAGGCAACATCTCCGTAGAAAAGGAATGGGTGACGTTTCGGGTCGAGACTCTTCATCAGACTGAGAGACAGAGGAGAGGGAAACTAGAGGCATGAAAAGATAAGCACAAAGTCAGAGCCGACACCCATGATCAAGGAAAGGCACTTCACTGGCACCTCTTCCAACCTCATCTACTGTATTCGTTGATCTTGGTGCGGACTCCTATATATCGACGTGACCAAGCGCAGACTGGGCGATCATGTTGCTGAACACCTATGCTCAGTTTGCCCAGGCCTACACGATCTCCCGGTTGTCAAACTTTTCAATTGCCCTTCCCATTCCCACACTGACCTCTCTGTCCTGGGTCTCCTCCACTGACAGAGGAGGCCAAACGCAAATTGGAGGAGCAGCACTTTATATGTCACTTGGCCAGCTTATGAAGTGGTATGAATATTGATTTCTCTAATATCAAGTAACCCTTGCATTCCCTCTCTCTCCATCCCTCCCCAACCCTGGTTGTCCTGCTAGTTTCATTGTTTGTATCCTATATATTGCTTCGCTATCACCTCTTCCACAGCCAACAATGGACCTTTGTGCCCACCTTTCCTTGGTCATCGTACTGGGTCTGATTTGTTCTGAACCTTTTCATATCTTTAGAATTCCCTCTCCCCTGACTCACTCTGAAGAAGGGTCTCGACCCTAAATATAACCAATTTCTTTTCTCCAGTGATGCTGCTTGACTGGCTGAGTTGCTCCAACATTTTGTGTCTATCTTTGGTGTAAACCAGCATCTGCAGTTCCCTCCTCCATGTAGAATCTGGGGTGGAGTTGATGGGAATGTGGAGATTAAAATAGGATTAGTGTAAATGGGTGCTTGATGGTCAGCATGGACTTAGTGGGCAAAGGATCTGTTTTGGAGCTCAATAGCAGGTTTGCTTTCCTGCAGTTCATTAGCGAAACAGATGGAATTTAGTCGATAATCCAATGGATTCAAAGGCAGGCTTTTCATTAATTTACATATTTATTTAATTACTCGAATTTAAATTCCCAGCTGCTATGTGGTATTCAAACTCACGACTCTGGATCGATGGTGCAAGCCTCTAGCTGCTGGTCCAGTGACAGTAAATCCTCATTTAGTGCAGAAAATCAAAGATTATATTGGGATATTATCAATTCAAGTCATCCCAAAGATCTCCTGCTAGGCAAATGGCGAATTGACGTATGTGAAATCCTTTCTCCAGCAGTATCCTGTTTAATTACAATACACAGTCCTTCTCTGCGGATTGTCACCTTGTCGTGGCAGAGTAGCTTGTGTGGAGCTGTGATCCTGAGAGCGATGCCGTCTGGAGCTATGCTCCTGGTAGGGTCACCCATGGCGGTAAGGTCGAGTGGGAGGTCTCTGACAAAGAGCAATCCAACCAAGACCTCAACGGTGGAACAAGCGGAGGATGATGGCTGACCTTAGTGGAGCGTAACAACGGCTGGGAAGGCGGATGAAGGCTGCAGCAGAAAAGGATCTCCGGTCATCTTGGATTCCATGTCACCGGTCCTGACCCAGACCTGTCAAGAACCGTGGGGTGGCTGTCTGTGCATCAGTCTCCCCACGTTAAACAAAGTCACGCACAGGCATCCTCCATATAGCACCCTAGAGGGGTGAAGGAAAACACCAAATGCAAACCTCCACTGCCTTGTGGCTATTACCTTATTCAGGAAAGGTGAAGACTGGATCCGGCAGAATACGCGGAGGAGACCACCTTTTGGCGGTCCAACATGTAGGAGGATTGACCCAGCAAAGTGTCGTGGAACGCAATTAGGGCACGATCGCCAGCCGTCTTGACTATGTCTTGCCACTGGATCCAGATAGGCCAGGACGAGAGAGCGAGGCTGATGATTTGCGCAACTTTCCCTCACTTTAATCCAAGTCAAGTGCAGTCATGACTTCAGGACCCGTAGCGGCCAACGGGGCGAAGCAAGATCACCAAAGGAGCGCATGCAGCAGAGAAGAAGCGCACCGCAGAAACTCAGGGGAAACGCGCCGCGCGCAAGGCTCGAGCCATTTCAACTTCTACTGCAGCACCCACCCAACTGGGTCCTATATGCGGGCGAGCCTTCCGGGCCCGGATCGGTCTCACCAGTCACCTCTGGACCCACAAGCCAAAAAAATACCGAAGTCATGATCTTCTTCGACAACGAAGGACGAACAACAACAACAACAACAACAATACACAGGAAGGCATTTCACCCCATTGGTCCCGTTGGCTCCTAGCAGAGCAGTCCCTTCTCCTTGTTTCTCCGTAGCCCTGCAACTGGCCCTCTCCTGCACATAACCACCTTTTATTTTTTGTATTTTTGTTCCTTTTTACTTAAAGTGGCTAGATAATTTACCTGCACGTCTTCGGGATGCGGGAGGGAACTGGAGCAGCCGGAGGAAACTCAGGATCGCAGGGAGAACATGCAAACTCCACGTAGACAGTAACGGAATTCAAATCGGACCTGGGTCACTGTGGGACAATGCCCTTGCCTGCCTACAATAAGGAGTACTGTTCCAGCTTACTGTGCCACTGCCCTGTTCTTGAGTGTAAATGTTTTATTGTTATTTCTAAACTTTAATGTAGAATCAGCTTTCTAATATCTATAATCTCTTCCAACTCCGCAATCTTCCTGGATATCATTGACATGAATGGGTGGCATAGTGGTGCAGCTAGTTGAGCTGCCACCTGCCTCACAGTATCAGAAACATGGGGTTCTATCCCAACCTCAGGCACTGTTTGTGGGGACACTGTTCCCAGTGCCTGCTCGAGTTTCCTCCCATATCCCAAAGACACACAGATATTAGGTTGATAGGTAGGTTCATTGTAACTTGCCCCCAGTGTGCGGGCGAGTGGTGGAATCTGGGTGGGGGGGTTGTTGAGTGTTGAGATTGTATTGAGGATGAAACATGGGATTAGTGGAGTATTGGTGCAAATGGGTGGTTGGTGGCAGTGAGCCAAAGTGCCTGTTTCCAAGCTGTATTTCTCTATGGCCCCATGACAATGTCCATAATCTTGTGTGTGGTCCATTCTTGTTTCACTGCCATTGTCTGCTGTGCTCTCGGTGTCAAACTTCAAGGTCTGGAATAAGGCACTCCAAACAATACAATACAATACAATACAATACAATACAATACAGTACAATACAATACAATACGCTTTTATTCGTCACATTGCACATAAAGTGCAAGTGAAATGATTTGACTGACTGCGCTCCTCCTTTTAAACGCTCTAGACACCTACCTTCTGACCAAGCTTCTGCTATAATATAGTTTGGTGGCAAATCTTTTTCCATTAATTAGGTACTTTAGGAACATTGTACTGTTTTTTTTAAGTTGCTATCTAAAGACAAATTACTGTTGCCATGCTGCTCTCTGAACAACATGGAATGAATTGGGTGGATGTTGACAGTCAGTTGGTCAATGTACTTTTGTGGATTTCTTTCCTCAGAAAATGCAAGACTTTTGCTCAAATTCCTTCCTACTGCCTTCCAAATCCTTCAGAAATTAATTATTTTGCTTCAATTTTTACAACTCATTCCCAGCAGCAGATAGTCTGTTACGCAGTTGGAGAAATTATTTCAATCAATTTTATTAAAACAAACCCCGAAATGCAGAGCAGATATTGATGATGGCTTTGACTGGAATTTCATAGAGTTGGGGATGAAGCAGCAAATGGGTGAATTCATGTTGCACTTGGCTACAGGCGGCATATTTTAAAGAGGGCCTGGGTACAATTTCACAGAGAAATTTAAAAATTTACTGTGGGGTAAAATCACAACTTGAGTGTGGGACAGGGACTGCTCTCGTGTGCGTTTTTCACTTCATATGCAAAACATGTTAAAATCAGGAACAAGAAACCGTTAGGAAAAGTAAACAACACCTGGAATTTCAAATGAACAATCAGAATTACATCCACACCAGGACTGGGTTTAAAGTGGGAGGGAATGTAATAGGAAACTGAGGGGTAACTTTCTCACAAAGAGTGGTGAATGTATGGAACGAGCTGCTGAAGGAGGTACTTGAGGCAGGTACTATCGCGATATTTAAGAAACATTTAGACAGGTGTACGGAGGACAGGTTTAGAGGGATATGGGTCAAATGCAAGCAGACAGAACTAGTGTAGATGAGACATGTTGGCCAGTGTGGGCAAGTTGGGCCGAAGGGCCTGTTTCCATGCTGTACGACTCTATGACTAGGAACTGGCCTGTAACCTTCCAAAGGACAGTGGTCATAGTTGACAGATAGTTTGTGTCTTGCAGGTGCTCCACATTGTTAATTGGGTTACTTTCTCAATACATGTTTCTCAGTTCCTGCCAATACCACTTATCATTTGAATGTCACCATCTTTCTCTTGCCCATACTCAACTTATCCCATCCATCAACCTTCCCCCCCTTATCTCACACCTCCCTATTCTACCTGGTCTTGTCTGACACTAACCCTCCAACCTTCCTTACAAACATCATAATGGGATGGGGAGGAAATGTTACTATTCCCACTGTGCTCCTAAACCCACCGTTATCGAAGCAATTAAAGACTGTATCTTAGCACACAACTTCAAGTTCAGTCATGTTGAAAGAACTCATGTTAGGCTCTTGGTTAGGCTATTTCTCCAGATGTACCTGTGGGGAGAGCAAACTATCTGCATTTAATAAAATCATTCTTCATTGCAGAATACAAAACAGTAAGAAATGCTGTATGAATTGAGAACAAGATAGCAATGGTAGTGTGCAGCCAGAATCCCACAGTACAAAAGCCCCTGTCTCTCCCAGGATCATATAGTCAAGTTGCACGGAATGTGGTCCTTCGGCCCACCAAGTCTGTGTCAACAATCAAGCTCCTATTTGCATCAATCTGACATTAAACCCATTCTATTTTCCCCATATTCTGCAGACTTTAGACATGCAGCGCAGAAACAGACCCTTCGGCCCACTGAGTCCATGCCGATCAGCGATCACCCCTTATACACCACCTACTAACACTATCCTACACACCAGGGACAATTTACAATTTTACCGAAGCCAATTAACCTACAAACCTATATGTCTTTAAAGTGTTGGAGGAAATTGGAGCACCCGGAGAAAACCCATGCGGTCACAGGGAGAAAGCGCAAACCCCACACAGACAGCACCGGTAGTCAAGATCAAACACTGTGGCGCTGTAGGTGCTCTGCCACTGCGCCACAGTGCCGACCAAACTCCAACTACACCAAAGCTCTACCACTCATCTACACACTAGGTGCAATTTATAACAGCCAATTAACCTACCCAACCCACACATCTTTGGGATGTGGGAGGAAATTGGAGCACTTAGAGGAAACAAATTCAGGCAGGCAGCAAATTCCACAGACGTTAGAAGTGAATCTGCACTGTCAGGCCCCCCACACCTATAGTTGGTTAAGGAATTCTGAGTCTTATGTTGCCCGTCATACATGGCACACTAAAGGAAAATCCCGAGAGATCTATCAAAATCAGGAAATTATTCCTCTCATTATCAGTGAGACAAGAGCTAAAGTAAACCACGGTGGGTCTGGGATAGTCATGGCCATTGGTAGGGTGGACACTTTCCTGCTACATTTATTGGGGGGTCTTGGGAGGCTCAGGTCTGGATGTAACGGAGTGAAACTTCTTTAGGGTTGAGAGCTCTGAAAATTGCTCAAATCCGATCAGCAATTCCACAGACTGTGTACAGCTTGATTGTGCACTCAGCTGGAAGCAGCCTGGACTTTCCTGGTTCCAGTCCCTGTCCATGCACGGATCGTGGCCACAAACTCTTCGTGCCTGGAGAGTTGATTAGGATCTGCGGGGATTTTGCACGACAACCCAAATGGCAATAGTACTTGGTTAGAAAGCCCAGGTCTGCTGTAATTGTTTCCTATCCACCCTCACCACAGGGTGTGTAGCATGGGATGGTGGAAAGGGGAGGCAGATGTCCCAAACATGATCACAATTCTCTGAGGGTGCTGGGCCTGGTTGAGTTCCTGAGCTACCGTATGTATTCCATTCATTATACCCGGTAAGCCTGAGCTGTAGGTGATTAACATTTCAAAGATGCCCCATGTAAGACCCAGCATTGAAGAAGCAGAGTACCTCTGGGTGCAAGTGAAACATTTTTTTCTTCTTTCTGTCATTAAAAAAATCTCAGATTTCTTTAATAAAGCCACTTCAATCCTAGAGATTCTTTCCAAAATCCCCCAAAAATCCAAAAGAATTAAATCCAATTCAATGCAATTTAATCCACTTCAATATCACTGTCCCCATCGAAATGGTGACATTTTTTCTTCACCACCACCATTCCTCCTCTATTCTCCATCTCTGACTAGCATCTTTAGAATACAGTCATTGTATTCAGTGTTTGGGCAAAGTAGCTTCTGGATTTATTTCCAGAAAAGCATCTGAACATTAGGAGTTGCTTTAAAGAGTTCAATTCTCTCTTGCAATGGTGGTGTGCTTGCAGATTATAGAAAAAAGGCATAAACATTACGATGAAAATGGAGTGACAAAATCATTAGTTCGAGCTGACATATTAACAAAGTCTGATTACCTACCTCCAAGGAACAAAATGACCTCAACAATCATGGAGGGTCCCATTTAAAAAAAAAATCATCGAGTCAAACTCGATAGAAATACCTTTCATGCCGAACACCTGGTAACTCGCCATCCTAATCCCACAGAGTAGTTGGTCCACTGCCTCAATAGCATTCTTGGCAAGATTAGTATCTCTGCAGTTCCTTCTTGCACATTTCGCCTGCTAGCCCAGTTGCTTTGAGAAGGTATTGGTGACCCTTCTTCCCAAATCACAGTGCAAACCAGTTAGGAGAGTGGACAACCAATATCTGGGGTCATACAGGCTGGATCAGCTGCAGTGCATCTTCAAAGGAACCAGGACTTTTACTGATAACTATTTTTGATTCAAACTTAAAAAAAAATCATACTTTCAAACTGCCACACGAGCATTGAAACATAAATTCTCAGGATTACTCTATCAATAAAAGAATAGTCGCACTAACGTATATTACGCGTCCATGCCTACATCTGTTTATGGTGATTGAGCACAAGTTAAGTGGATATCAGGGATGTAACAGCATTGGTCTTAAGCTGTGATATTCTAGAGTGCATGGGGTCCAAGGTGATGTGTGTGGTACAAATTGGCCATTCCCCCATGGTCTCATGCAGCTTGGGGAGTGGAGATTGGGGAACACTCAAATCAAATTAAATTTCCATAATCACAATTAAATATTGAATCATTAGATATCAATGGGCAGCAGGCATGTTCTCCAGAGATGCTCCCTGACCCTTTGAGTACTTCAGCACTTTGTGTACTTGTAATCCAGCACTTGCACTTCCTTGTTTCTCAATGTTTCACTGGATTAGCATTTATTTATTTATTTATTTGTTTGTTTATTTATTTAAGTACGTTTGAATTAATTCAGAAAACCCAAGTTTAGCAGGTTGAGAATTTCAACAGTAAAAAAATGTGAATAAAAAGCTAATGTCAAAACAAATGAGCTAATAACCTTTGAAGAAAATTCGAATCTTGAAGTGCGTACCATCCCAATTCATAACAATTTGCTTCACTCTGAAATGCCCCAGAAAAACATACACCGCCACTGGCTCAGGGTAACATGAACAGTAGAATGAACAGCAAATACCAACAGCATCCAATCCTCAAAACTAAAATCAATCTCCTTTTAAGCTCAATCACCTCAAATGTGCATTAAATTAATTTGAGTGATTTTAAAGCAAATTCCTACTAAGTATTTGTATTCCACTTATAGAATTAACTTATATTGATTCACTTAGATCCCATGCAATTGGCATTTTGGAACTCTAAGTAAATGAATCTCCTGTTGTGATACTACATTGGAACTGGATCGTGTGAAAGTCAGCACATGGAATCAAAACCCCAAAGGAGATACTTTGGGCCCTGTCGCTTCTCGTACAGAGAGAAGGGTTGATGCCCACAGTCCGTCTCGTTTGCCTCACCTCTCCCAAAACTGCTCACAATGACTGGCAGTGTGGAGAAGCTGTAAAATATGAAGAGCTAATGTAGAGCAGCGGTAACAAAGAATCCACGCTTTTGTTACATTCTTGGCAAAACCCAGAATCACTCCAAAGTAATTTACGCAGAATGAATTGTTTTCCACTACATATTAGGGGCAAATGTGGTGATCATTTAAGCTAAGAATGTTTGTTTTTAGAGTATGCGTGTGTATGTATATATACTATATATATATATATATATACACACACACACACATATATATATACATACACACACACACACATATATATATATATATATATATATATATATATATATATATATATATATATATATATATATATACACCATATATATATGTATGTGGATATATGTATGTGGATATATATATATATATTATATATCCACATGCATATATTTAACATAGTACACTGTAAACAATAACATAAATGAGAGAGGGAAAAAAAGTTCAGTGTGTATATGTGTGTGTGTGTGTTTGTGTGTACTTGTGGGTGTGTGTATATGTACACACACTGAACTTTTGTTTTCTCGTTTATCTTATTGTTTACAGTGTACTATGTTTACATATTGTGTTGTGCTGCAGCAAGTAAGAATGTCATTGTTCTATCTGGGGCACATGACAATAAAACTCTCGAGACTCTTGACTCTTTAATGACATCAAAGATGACAATTCCTCAAGGGAAAAGTGTTCAGCAGCACCACTTGAGGTGGGTGCGGGAGGGGGAAGGTGGTTATTGGTTCAGACACAAGGAGAACACGTTGAAGATGAGCCTTGATACTGAAGCAGATAGTGGTCCTGATGGGTCTTCACTATCAAGTGGAGTCAAATTACTCTATGACACGAATTAGGACAAGAACAGAGACTGCTCCCTGGTCAAAATTTACCTCTCAACCAACACCATTAAAACTGCCCTACAGTTTTTGTAACAGCTTCTCAATATTTGAGGAAACATTCACAGCATAGACACATAATAAGACAATGTATTGAATTGATGGTACAATGAACATAGGGAAAGACGTATACAGATTGTATTTGCTCTCTACATTCTGATCAAAGTATATTTGAATTAAGAACACTATGAAAACACATTATCACCTTGCTGTGTGCATGACCTTGCTTTAAGCATATTGGGTGCTGCATTCTTCCCCTTTACACCAAGGATCATGCTTCAAGTGTACACCACTTGTGCTGTAAAGCCCATTGGGAAAAATTGTGAAATGCGCTTTGAAATCCGAGCCCATCGAAAGGGTCTGGTCTGGTGACGCCAACATTCAGCTGCTGAGGACCAGGTGCTGATGGCCACAGCTGATGAGGCTGTGTTGTGATGATCATAAGCGCACCACATTAAAATGAAGCAGCCCGGCCAGAGAGCAGAACAAGGGAGAAATTGGCCGAGAGGATTTACGATGAAAGTAATCTTCCACCATTCAAAACTAATGGTGCACCAAGCATGAGGTCCCAGACCAGACGGCTGTGGAGGCCAAGTCAATGGAACTTTTTAAGGCAGAGATGAACAGATTTTTGATTAGTAAGGGTGTCAGGGGTTATGGGGGGGAAGGCAGGAGAATTGGATTCAGAGGGAATGATAGATCAGCCATGATTGAATGGTGGAGTAGACTTGATGGGCCGAATGGCCTTATGCTGCTCCCAGAACTTATGAGAGCAGAGCCAAGCTCCAGGATACCCCAGTATGTAACACCCCAGCTAATGAACTGAAAATCAACCACATCCATATATACAAATAAATGGCACTTATATGGATGTGAAGGATGGAACTGCAAATGCTGGTTTATACCGAAGATAGACACAAAGTGCTGGAGCAACTCAGCGGGTCGGGCAGCATCTCTGGAGAAAAGGACCAGGTGATGTTTTGGGTCGGAACCCTTCTTCAGTATATACACGTATGCCACAGTGAGAATTACATTTGCAAGTGTTTGTGTACACAACTACAGGCTAACTGGGCCCAACGCACACTACACTGAAGCATCCGGCTCAGTGGTTAGCACGGTGGATTCTGCGTCAGGCAATTGTGAGTTCAAAGTCCCACTACCGATCTGAGCAGTGCAGTGCAGAGCAGTGCTGTGGGAGTGTGGTACACTGGAGGAGTTTCCACGGTCCCTTGTGGCATAGGAACAGGCATGTGGATCATCAGGTCTGCGTTGGCCGATCGGGAAATCAGACTAACCCCTCAGATTTTCCCTGTACCCTGGTCTCCTCTCATTCCCATCAACTCCTCCCAGATTCTACCACTCACCACAGGTCAGGGGCAATTTACAATGGACAATGAACCTACCTATTTGCATGTGGGATGCAGGTGGGAACCAGAGCACCCAGGGGAAAACCACGTAGCTATAGGGAGAACTACACACTCCACATAGAAGAGGGAATTAAACTGAGGCTACATGTATCCTCTTATATAAATAAATTTCAAGGCATTATTTGAAGAAAAGGGAACATCTTATTGTTCATCATACCCCTCCCTCACCCTCGCCAAATAGATTATTTGATGGTCACCGTATTCCCGCTTGTGTGAGCTAATTTCCTTTAGCAAGAATTAGGGTGGTACAGAAGGTGGCGCAGCGGCAGAGTTCCAGCCTTACAGCGCCAGAGACCCGGGTTCGATCCTGACCTCGGGTGCTGGCGTTCTCCCTGTGACCACGTGGGTTTTCTCCAGGTGCTCCGGTTTTATCCCTCTTCCCAAAGGATGTACAGGTTCGTGGTTTAATTGGCTTGGGTAAAATTGTCAAATTGTCCCTCGTGTGTAGGATAGTGCTAGCGCTCGTTGGGCCGAAGGGCCTGTTTCCGCGCTGTATCTCCAAAGTCTAATGAATGACTGCGTTTCAGAAAAGTACCTGTAGCTTTATTACAGTGAGTTCAGCTGAAGGCTTTATATGAATTCACATTCTCCTGAACTGAACAAGTGTACGCGATTTTTTTTAAAAAGCCCAGTCACAGCAAAAGCCCAACACATACACAAGACATGGGTCAGTTGACATCAAATTCACACTTATGCACAGCATCACACCCAGAACCACGGCTGACAAACGGCACGAAGATATACCTAAAGCGCAAATGTAATTCTCAGCCTGTATCTCATGATGGATAGTGGGTACGTTTAATACTTGCCCACACACCAGGGAGAGAGTGACAGAATCCATGAATACCGAACTCAATTCATTCATCCTTTTCTCAGGCGCTGCTTTAACGTAACAGGTCAAAATGATTGGACTTCCCTCTGTATCTCATCAGTTCTCAACCCCGGAACCTCTACGTTTATATAATCGGCAGCAAATTCTGCTACTTGGTTGTAATTTCACACCCGTTGCTAACACGGCGGCGAGAACGCCTCTGCGTTCCGATCACTGCATCTTCTCTGGTCCTTGCGCCTTATTTTGTACAACAGTCTCCGTCGGATGATAGAGGACCTCAGACAGACAGCAGGACCAAGACCTCAGGCATACGGCTGCACCGTGGAAGATACACGGGGCCAGTGGCGATTACAGTGATGGGAGCAGAGAGCCGTGGTGGTAAATGAGACGGCTCCCTGCGTGAACTCACCAAAGTCAGCCGGCAACTCCTTCCTCAGCCCGCACAGCATGCCGACCGGTGGGGCAGCTCAGCGGCGGCAGCGGGGCGACTGCTGGGCGGCTGCGGTGCGGCGAGTGTCAGGGAGGCAACCACCAGCGCTGGCCGGCGATGTGCGCTCTCGCACCCCCTCCACCCGATCCCCTGCCTTCTTATCCCCACAACTTCCGCGTGGATTGCCACGGCGGCGCCACATGACACGGGGAGGGGTGAGCTCTCACAGCGCACGGAGGGGTGGGGACGGGGAGGTCCCGTCACCTCTCCCCGGTAAAGCCGCCCTCTGGCTCCCGGTTGAGTGCGGGCGGTGGGTGACGCGCCAGCGAGCGCTGTGCTCTCTCCCACTCAAGCGAGCACCACTCGCCTTCCTCGCTGTCACAGAAAGTGGGAGAGGAGGGGGCAAAGGGAGGAAGGGAGTGGAGGGTAAGGGAGAGGAGGGAGCTGGAAGGGAGTTGATGGTGGGGAAGGAGGTAGAGGAGCTAGGATCAGGTAGAGGGAAGGAATTTGAAGTAAGGATTGTGAGAGTGTCGGAAAGGTTAATGAAGACTGAGAGCAAGGAGGTGGGTCTCTGGGGTATCTGTGTTCACTTTCGGTGCTGTTTATTTGGAGCTTCTGTGTTCTTCCTGTAACCATGTAAATGGATGAATAACCTCTCATTGGTGACAGATTTGTGACTGGTATCTCTGATTAGTGTCAGGTTCGGAGTGAATTTACATTGCCATTTTCACACACCTGGCAATGTAGAGAGATATGATTTGAAAGCAGCTTCCTCCTACAAAGAGTCATGGAATACTGAGCTGATGATCTGGTGCCTTCATGTTGTATATGTGATAACTATCCACCACACACACAATGGGAGACATCCTCTGCTCTTTCTTGAAGCCATGCACTGGAGTCCGCAGCAGCCACCATAAAAGTGGCAGAATGATGTGGCACTCTCCCTGTTTAGTCATAGTCAGTGATACAGTGTGGAAACAGGCCCTTCGGCCCAACTTGCCCAGACCGGCCTACATGTCGCAGCTACCTAGCCTTACCTGCCTGGGCTTGGTCCATATGCCTCCAAACTTGTTCTATTCATGTACCTCTCTAACCTCTCTTAAATGTTGGGATAGTCCCAGCCTCAACTACCTCCTCTGACAGCTTGTTCCATACACCCACCACCCTTTCTGTGAAAAAGTTACCCCTCAGATTCCTAAACATTTCAAAGTCCACACGCAATGAAAATGGGGAGTTCCCCTAAGGGACCAGGACAATATTTATATATTCAACCAATCATGAAAATAGACTATTTTGTCCCGCCCCACCTCTTTTCCAGCTCTCTCCCCCTTACTATACTCAGTCTGAAGAAGGGTCCCAACCTGAAACATCACCTATCCATATTTGCATATTCCCTTCCCACAGCTGGGACCTCACCCACTGAGCATTTCCGACATTGTCTGCATTTATTTTACTCTTCCAGCATGTGTGATTTGGTCAAATCTTGTGTTAGAGGCAGAAGGAATTTTCAGATTCGAAGCCCTTTCTGACCTCATCTCTAACCAGAAATAGAAGAAGGTCACTAACAGGTTAGCGGCGCGGAGAGTTTGCATCCATTCTGCTGCTTTTTCCCACTGAACCTGTCCCCATAAACTGAAATATCACGATTTTAACCCAGTCCTTGCTTTCTAATTTATAATTTGCTGTCTTCTGCAACATCTCCATCTCCAAGCCCATCTCTACTGTGAGAACAACCCACTCTCATCACAGACTATCCTCCCTGCCTCCCCATGCTGACTGACATTGTCATTGATTCGACTTCCACAGTGTCACAGAGCGATACAGCACACAGACCTGCCCTTTGGCCCACCAACTCCCTGCCAAACTTCAAGCAGCCATTTTACAATATTACCTAACAGGTTTTATTTTTCCCACATTCCTCTTAAACTCACAGAATATACCACGAGAGGAATTTAAGGTGCCCATATTGACCCTCCAACCCCATATCTTTGAGATGTGGGAGAAAATCGAAGCACATGGTTACAGAGAGACCGTGCAAACTCCACACAAACAGTACTGAGGCCAGGATTCAACTTGAGTAAATGGAGCTGTGATGCAGCAGCTGTACTACCTGCACCACTCTGCTGCCTTCCTTTCAAAACTCTTCAAAACTCTAGCAGCAACCTTCTGGCCTCAAATCCATTGAGGGTGCTGCAATTTCCAAAGTCCTTGCCAATCTGCCTTGAAGCTCCATTTTCCCACCTCTCCAACTAGAATATTATAGGCACTGAAATCAGCTTTTCCTAAGCAGTGTCCATTTCTTATTTCTAATTCCAAATTGGTCCATGAGCTGAGCGTTTCTGGGTTATCTGAAGAAGAACTACCGGCAATCAACCACAATAAAAACCAGATGAAGATCCCAAAGGAAAAGTACTCACCCTGCGCACTGCTACCGTACAGTGTAAACAGTAACCCAGGGCATTTGTTCAACTGAGCATACACAGCGGGTGCCTCGTAGCGTCAGAGACCCGTGTTCAATCCCGACCTCTGGTGCTCTCTGTGTGGTGTTCGTACATTCTGCCTGTAACCGTGTGGGGTTTCTCTGAGTGTTCCGATTTCCTCCAATATTCCAAATACGTGGAAGGTTGTAGGTTAATTGGCTTCTTCTGTAAGTTCCTCCCTAGTGTGTATGATGCGAAATTGGGATAACATGTATGTGTGATCGATGGTCGGTGTGGACTCGGTGGGCTGAAAAACCTGTTTCATCTCTACAACTAAAAATGAATAACATGTTCATTAATTGCTACATAACTGGTTGAACTGCCAGAGTGAGGTGCGCATTTGTCCAAATTTGCTGTTATGATGCTCTTTGAATAGTTGTGCTCACCTCTGGAATCTCAGTTTGGTACGAGATCCAGTAACTAAGAAGTTGTTGACAAATTTGTGTGGAAGAGATGTGGCAGAGGGCCAATGATAACCCAACAGCGGTTGGCACAAACAGAAATGGTGGCTCAGATAGACCACAGGAAACCACAATGCCCACATTGCAATTCTTGATTACCATGGACATTTCACTAAATTCAAGCAAAGATGATCATAGAAACACAAACATAGAAACATAGAAAATAGGTGCAGTAGGCCATTCAGCCCTTCGAGCCAGCACCGGCATTCAATATGATCATGGCTGATCATCCCAAATCAATACCCTGTTCCTGCTTTCTCCCCATATCCCTTGATTTTGTTTGCCCTAAGAGCTATATCTAACTCCGCCTTGAATATAATCCAGTCAATTGTCCTCCACTGCCTTCTGTGGCGGAGAATTCCACAGATTCACAACTCTCTGGCTGAAAAAGCTTTCCCTCATCTCAGTCCTAAATGGTCTACCCCTTATTCTTAAAATGTGATCTCTGGTTCTGGACTCCCCCAACATGGGAAACGTTTTTCCTGCATCTAGCCTGTCCAATCCTTTAAGAATTTTACATGTTTCTATAGGATATCCCCTCATCCTTCTGAATTCCACTGAATACAACCCCAGTTGATCCATTCTTTCATCATATGTCAGTCCCGCCATCCCGGGAATTAACCTGGAGATACGCTGCACTCCCTCAATAGCAAGAATGTAGGAGACAAAAACTGTATACAATACTCCAGGTGCGGTCTCACCAGGTCCCTGTACAACTGCAGTAGGACCCCCTTGCTCCTATACTCAAATCCTCTCGCTATGAAGGCCAACATGCCATTAGCTTTCTTCACTGCTGTACCTGCATACTTACTTTCAGTGGCTGATGTACAAGAACACCTATGCTCGTTGCACCTCCCCTTTTCCTAATCTGACACCATTCAGATAATAATCTGCCTTCTTGTTCTTAGTAAATGGAGTGAATCATAGTAAATGGAGAGTTAAAAAATCACCTGTTGCTATCTCTTTTACAGATTGCAATACACAGCCCTCAACAGAAGAGTGTCATAATCAGAAGTAAGACTGGTAGGGAGATTCTCTCATGAGGAATAACTATGCAATTAATGAATGGTAAATAAATAATGCCACATTGCGGAGATTAAGTAAAGGCATAAAATAAATAAATACACTGTTTCTCTGATCAGTTGACACTTTTACTTCTGCATTAGCAGGTTATGTGTTTGACTTCCAAAATGGATTTAAGTGCAATTCAAAGGCGTGCTGGCTTGTCACAGAAACTGCATTTCCATGACATCTTAACCCGGCTACTCCTCCTTTTCCCTTTCTTGTCCCCACCCACCCCCACCCCTGATCAGTCTGAAGAAGGGTTTCGGCCCGAAACGTTGCCTATTTCCTTCGCTCCATAGATGCTGCTGCACCCGCTGAGTTTCTCCAGCTTTTCTGTGTAACCTTCGATTCTCCAGCATCTGCAGTTCCCTCTTAAACATCTTAACCTGCAGTTTGATTAAAAAGTCCCAGAACACTATTCAAAGAGGAAGAGGTTGTCCTGGTCAAATTCTTCTTTCAAACAACACAGGCACAATGAACAAGAGTTTCATGTCATTCACTTGGTCTACAGATTGAGAAATCGGCTGTGTTCTATTAGGGTACATTAAGAGCAGAACTGCCTTATTTCACATTTTTGGCCTGTTTGCTAATATAGAAAATAGGTGCAGGAGTAGGCTATTCAGCCCTTCGAGCCAGCACCGCCATTCAATATGATCATGGCTGAACATCCAAAATCAGTACCCCGTTCCTGCGTTCTCCCCATGTCTCTGAGAGCTACATCTGACTCTCTCTTGAATACATCTCTATTGGATCATTGCTAATCTGTACATTCAACTAAATCTACCTGTGTTTGCTGCATATTGTTTCAACGTTAGTTTGATACATTGTTGCTAATCAAATATCTGGTTATGACCGAGAATCTATTCGGAAATGAGCTGGCCAGTGTCAGAAGATATGAAGCAAACTTTAAACTGCTGGAAGATGTCATGGAACATCTGTGGAGGTAAAGGGATGGTTGACATTTCTCATTGACCATGCATGAGAAGAATCATGAAGTCCTGGTACTGGGTGTTGACTCGAAGCGTCACACATGACTTGCCCTTCACTTATGATACTTGCCTCACACGTTCTCCCAGTGGGTTATTTTATTTCTAGATTCCGTCCTCTGCAGCCTTTTGAGCCTATAAACAATATGGGGTTGTAATGAGCAGCACATCTGACTAATCCAGTTAAACGTTTTGTGAAGGTAGCTAAGGCTGACAAATAAGTAGTTTTGCATTTGACCTTAGTGAACTTTGAGAAGCCAATCAATGCGGGTCCACACTGGAACAACAAAAATGAAAGTGTACATAATCTGAAGGAACTGTTAGCCTTGGGAAGGGTTAAAGGGAAAATTAATTGATTGGCGGATAGTTCCACAAGGATCTGATAGTTTCCTGTTGGATTTCACAACAATCTAATGTTGAGTCTCAACCTTTCATCATATTTATAAATGTCTCATGATGCATTGGAGCTGCATGTCCAAGCTTGAAGATGACATTCGTTTGCCAAGCCACTGACGGATTAAGTGAGTGGGCAAAAACTATGGTAGATAGAATTCAATGGACAAGTAGTCTTCCTATTGAACTCAATTTGAAATAAAATTCAGTTCAATTGGAAATCTTTCTAAATTGTGAAAAACTAGTAACTGCAGAGAAATAATGGATTTCAAGTACATGAATCATTAAAAGCCTGTAAGCACATGCAAAGTGCAATCAAAAATGCTAATTGATCTTTGACTTTATCTCAAGGGTACTGGAAAACAGAAATGGAGGAAATTTGCTTCAGTTCTATGACACCTTGATCAGTCTCTGGAATACTATTTCCAATTTTGAACAGCGTAGCTTCAGGAAGGATGCATTGGCTTTTGAGGGATGTACTACATATTCAAAAGGGCAAGGTGCCACAAAGAGGGCCTGAAGATTGATTGAAGCATTTGAATGTTAAAATGGGTTGACAGGGTGGGTGTAGAGAAACTTTTCTCTTAAGTTGTGGCATTAAAAAAAAGAGTATGCAATGCTAAAATAGGAGCCAGGTTGGCTTTTCAGGATTGAAAGCAGGAATATTTGTATCATTGTGAGCAGTTTTGGGCTCCATATCTGAGGAAGAATGTTCTGCTGTTGGAGAAGGTTCAGAGGAACTTTACAAGATTGATCACAAGGATGATTGGGTTAGCATATAATGAGTGTTTGAAGGCACTTACTGTCGGAGGTTGAAAATTAAAGAATTAGTTGTCAATTAAAGGAAATGGTGCTATTATTGGCACTCGGGGCATATTCATGTACTGTTCTATTTCCTCTTCTGAGGAAGTCCCTTGTGAATGGAGGTGACTTTGTTCCTTTCTGGTTTTGTGGGTTCTGAGGTGACTGATGAGGACCAATGTGGGAATCAAAGGCTGGTGGGGCAAGAGCATAAGATCATAAGTGATTGGAGCAGAGTTAGGCCATTTGGCCCAACTCCACCATGGCTGATCTATCTCTACTGCCTCACCCCATACTCCTGCCTTCTCTCCATAACATCTGACACCTGTACTAATCAAGAATCAATCTATCTCTGCCTTAAATATGTCCATTGACTTGGCCTCCACAGCCTTCTGTGGCAAAGAATTCCACAGATTCACCACACTCTGACTGAAGAAATTTCTCCTCATCTCCTTCCGAAAAGAACGTTCCTCATTCCTGAGGCTCTGACCACTAACCCTAGACTCTTCCACCAGTGGAAACATCCACTCTATCCAAGCCATTTATTATTCTGTACGTTTCAATGAGGTCCCCCCTTATTCTTCTGAAATTTAGTGAGTACAGGCTCAGTGCCGTCAAAGGCTCATCATATATTAGAGGTGTGAGGTGGTGCTCTCTTTCCACCACTAATGTAGGGCCTGTGTGTGCTCTATTTTGCATGGACTCAAGGTTTCTTGCTACTACCCTGAGTGAGTTCTCCTTCACTGTAAGTGCTCATGGGTGAGGGATTTCCAAGAACTGCTGAGGATGTTTCATTTCTTCTGTGACTGCATCCTTGAATATTTTCCTCTATCTGCCTAATGAACTTCCCCTGGTAGAGCTTGGAATCAAGTGCCTGTTTTACAAGTTTAGTGTTGGGCTTGTGAGTGACATGGACATTGTGAGTGACACGGAGCTTCTAGCCGCGGGCGTGACATGGACTTACCATCCGGAGTCTGAGATCCCTTGACGGGGTTCACCAGAGAAGAGCTCTGACCGCTGGCCTGCGGCCTATAATATCCTGAAGCCGCGGTCTCCGGTAGGAATGTGCCGATTCGGGACATCCAAGCCGCGGAGTGTGTTTGACTGTCCTGACGTCGGAGTTTTGATCATCCCGACGAGAGGGCCTGTACATCAGGCCGCCTGTAGCGGTGACTACGGAGGGTTTATGACCCTGACCAAGGGTGAACAAAGAAGGAGGACTGGCTTAACTTTGTTGCCTTACACCACAGTGACGAATGCTGTGGTTGATGTTTGTGTTAAAATTTATTGTGTATTGTGTGTTCTTTTACGTGTATCGCTGCTGGCAAATTTACTTCACTGCACCTTCGGGTGCATGTGATGAATAAAATTGACTTTGACTTTGGCCTGCCCAATAGAATCTGCTGAGTATATTTGGAGCCTGAAGAGTTAAGAGTCAAGTCAATAGTGTTTAATTGTCATATGTACCAGCACTGGAACAATTAAAGGCTTACTTGATGCAGCTTTACAGGGCCTATTAATGCGATAACACTACAAATAAATATATATTAACCAATTATACTAAAAATTAATAATCAGTAATACCAGGTAAATAGACCTTAATAGTGCAAAACTGAAGTATGTAGTACAAACAAAACAAAGACAATAGTGGTTCATTGCCGAGGTAGGGTTGTGGATAGAGGTGTGCAGTGTTCAAGACTCTGATTGTTGCTGGGATTAAGCTGTTTTTGGAAGTCACAGTTTTCAGGCTCCTGTACCACCTCCTTCTTGATAGCAGTAGTGAGATGAGAGCATGGCCTTGGTGGTGTGGGTCTTTGATAATTAGCTGCCTTCTTGAGACGGTACTTGTTGATCACTTTGATGGTGGGGAGGTCAATACCTGATGGATCAGGCAAAGTCTACAACTTTCTGGAATGTCCTTCATTCTTACACATACGAATTCCTGAACCAGGCTGTGATGCAACCAGTCCGTATGTTCTCTACCCGTAGAGGTTTCTGAGAGTATTCGGCCATGTACCGAATCTTCTCAATCTTCTAAGGAAGCAAGGGAATTGACAAGCTTTTTTTATAATTGCATCAAAATGCTGGGCCCAGGACAGATCTTCAGGGATATTCACGGCCAAAAGTTGGGGATGTTGGCCTGACCAGAGGATATTGAGGTTGGTTCATTTATCCCTCTGGTGAATTTGCAGGATTTTGCAGAGACAGCATTAGTGATATTTTTCAAGTGCCTTGAAGTACCTGGTGGAGTTAGTCCTAGGCTCAGAAGCAGACTAGATTGCAGGGATAATCTGAGTGTTGTGCCAGATCAACTACCCTTTATGTCAACCAGCCAAAAGCATCACTTTCCATTTATTGGGACACGTTTACATTTTAAAATCGACAAAAGTTGCCATTGTACATAAATGCAAGTCACAGTGGGCCAGTGTCTACCTGCACTTGCTCTATGATGAGGCAGAAGGAGCTCTGATTCATAGTGTAAGTCTGACCATTTGAATCCCAAATGGCCGATCAGCTTTCAAACACTTTCACTGTGAAATCCTCAGTCTTTGTGTGAGACAAATTTGAACCATAGAATCACGCAGCACAGAAGTGGTCAGAGGAGAAGGCTCTTTGGTTGTTTCGAGTAGCACAGAAGGTGACCGACGATCAGAAGTATCTGACTGAAATCTAACCACAACCTGAGGGACAGTCCAACAGGGACTGGAAGAGGGACTGCAAACTCTTGCATCCCATGCACTATGGCATGACTGTGACTTGCCATTAGGGACAGTTCACATGCTGTGCAGGAACTAACTTTTAATGCTTTTCAGGGATATATAATCCCGTTCCCATAGAATGACCTGCCTTGTCCATTACTGATTGATCTTATCTAGCCCTAACCAGTGGCACAGCAGTTAATGCTGTTGTCTCTCAGCTCTAATAACCCAGGCTCAATCCTGATCTCCAGTGCTGTCTGGGTGGAGTTTAGATGCTCTCCCTGCGAATGCATGGTTTCCTCTAGGTGCTTCAGTTTCCTCCCACTTACCAGAGATGTGTGGGTTAGTAGGTTCATTGGCCATAGTGCACAGGCCGGGTTGGTAAAATCTGAAAGGAGTTGATGGGAGTGTGGCAAGAAAGTGAGATTTGTATAGCATTAGGATCAGTGTACTAATGGTCAACAACATGGCTCTGTGGGCTGAAGAGCCTCTCTCTCTGTTGTATGCTTCACAGTTGTGCAGCACAGTTACGTAGCAGATAGTGCTCCGGCAACCTGGTTTGATCCTAACCTTGGGTGCTGTCTTTGTGCAATTTCGCCCTGTGACCATGCCGGTTTCTCCCAGTTGCTTTTGTTTCCTCCCACGTCCCAAATGCCTACTATAAATGGTCCCTATTGTAGGTGATGGCAGGAGAATCTGGGAGAACTGATGGATCTGTAAAAGAGGCTAGATAACAGAGAAATAAGTGGAGCATTGGGATTGATGAGACAGCTTAATTGAACTTCAGCTAGTCCATGCTGAGGTCAAAGCGGCCTCCTTATGTGTTGAAAGGGATGTAAAATAAATTTGGAACTTGCTTTCGCCTGGCTTATTTGTGCTGTTTGATGGTTTTGATCCACTTTTTTATTATACATGTTCACATTTACAGCAAATTTTAAAATGATAAATTGTGATAAAATTCCATCAACAGTTTGCATATTGTAACCTAACACAGTTGTAACATTTTTTTATTGAGCTAATAAGTTTATGTGGCATCTTAACAGTGAAATTTACTTGCTGAATGCTGTTAATGCACAATCTCAAAGGTGGCCTTAACATGCTCAAAGTTAGAGTTTGTTCCAATGATGGTGAAGGAAATTGGTTAACACGATTTATCTAATTTCATAAAGAGCTGTTTGATGTAGAGTTTGGCAGGATCGCAAGAATTATGGAGCAAAATGTAGGAGTATCATTGTGTGCCTGCTGGAATGGCACCTTCCATTGACATAAATCCCAGCAACCAAACTGGAAGCTCTTCACGTAACCCAGCATGTAAGGCCTCTGAAGAAACGCAACTTTGGGGTCTGTACAATAAATTATTGCGTTGTCACTACTACAAAAGACATTTGAAGAAGTACATGGATAAGAAAGGTTTACAGGTATATGAGCCAAATGCAGGTAGATGGGACTAATGTAGATGGGTCATCTTGGTTGGCATGGGCAAAATGGGCTGATGGGCCGGTTTCTGTACCGTATGACTATGACTATGACTCCATGACACATCACACACTGTGGGGGGCTTTGATTGAATTCAAATGAATGAGAAACATTATTGCCTAGTAGCTAGTTGCATAATTGTGAAGGAATTATTAAACCCCTCAATGCATGTACCGCATTGTGAGACATAAGGCTGAGGGCTCAGTCTAGAGATCAGATGACAGAGAATTGGGAGAATGTCGCATTTTCAGAAGTGTCATCTTTTGTGTGAATTATTAAGCCCAGGCTACCATTGCCTCCTCAGACAGTTATAAAAAAAACATCATACTTCAGGGCATGGTTCTCCAGTTTCTTCATCTCCTAACCAACATTCTTAAAACCAATTCATTTGTACTTTGTGGAATTTTGACCTTGATTTATTAAAATTAGCTGCTGCACTTCCTACTTGTTTGCTCCTAGGCACAATAGTGACTACACTCGAAACTACTCCATTGATGTAAAGCCTTTTGAAAGATCTTGAGGTGTCTAAATGTGCTCCAGTTAGTCAAGATCACTTGGTAAGCAGATTGTTTAACGTATAGTGAACAGTATGCAACTTTTCTATATCTCACAACACAGAAGGAGGCCTTTACGCCCATTTAGTCTATTGTGATTCTCAAAGCATTCCCACCAGACTCTTCCCCCATCGATTTTCCCAGTAACCGGTTCTCTCTCACATGCCCAACTATTCCTGGTTGTCCCACCACTCACCTACATTTGGGGGAATTTTGCAATTAAGCATTGTAGCAGAACTACCCATGTAGACTTATTTCTTGACTCTCACTGAGCTGACAGACAAAGCTACAATTTTGGATGCAAAGATCCCCCTCTGATGCCCAACTCATTGTTCCCCAGCAATGGAAGCGAGGAAGCTTCATCAACCCTCTGATGCCCAACTCATTGTTCCCCAGCAATGGAAGTGAGGAAACCTAATTGTGGGGGGTGAGAGGGGAAACTGAAAGCAAAAAATTAGGACAAATCAGAGTCGTCAACAGATGACCTCAGGCAGGGATGTTCCTGATTGGCCGATTGTTTGTCAGGAGCAGTGTGATCCCAAGAAGGATACATTGCGAACTGTGGAACTGGTGACCAAACTTTTAGTGGAGGAAGAAGAGCAAGGGGGCGAAGAGCATAGGGGGGGTGTGGGGGGGGGGGGGGGGGGGGGGGGGGGGGGGGGGATTGTGGAGGGGAGATAATTCAATGTTCATACCACTGGGATGTAAGCCGCCCATGCAGAGTGTGAGGTGATGTTTCTCCAGTTTGTGTGTGGCCTCACTCTGGCAATGGAGGAGGCTCAGTACAGAAAGGGCAGTATGAGAATGGGAAGAGGTGTTAGAATGGTTAGCAACCGGGAGATGCATTAGGCCTTGGCAGACCGAGCATAAGTGTTCAACAAAATAGTCGGCGAATCTACGCTTTTTCTCGTTACCAGACAGGAGCACACATAGGGAACACCTGATGCAGTAGAAAAGGATCATCTAACCTTCATCATCTATTCAGCTAGATCCTCTGTCCATGCCTCAAATTGAGAACCATTGTGTGATTAGCTCCTGCCATTTTTGGGAGGTGTGTTATTTCTGCTAATGAAACTACACAGATGCGGTAATGCAACCAACTTGTAGGAAAATAACATATTAGCTACTTATGGATTCATGAATTCATGGAAGGATGCTTCATCAGAGAACTGCCCTTCCATCATGTGGTCAGGAGAGCTGACGTTTGGCATGTAAGTACCGTGGCTACAAGAGCAAGCCGGAGCTGGGCATCTCAGAGAAACTGAATCACCTCCAGCCATCCCAATGCCTGGTCTTCATCCACAAGGCACAAATCACGAATGTCATGGAATACTCTCCACTTGACTGGATGAGTGCAGCTCCAACAATTATTACAAAGCTCAGTAATTTCTAGGCCTAGAGCCGCCTGCTTGCTGGATACCGTAAACATTAATTCTCTCTGTCACTGGCACACTATGGCAGTAGTGTATACCATTTACAGTACAAAATGCACTGCTGTTATTCATTGAACCTATTTTAAAAGCGCATGGCCTTTACCACTGAGAAATACAAGTGAGCGTTAATGTGTGAACCAGTAGTTCAAGATGTACTGTATGTTTAACCAGTCTCCAGTGCTTGTTGCTACTTTCATATTCTGGATCCTACCTTCAGCTTCAGTGCCAATCTGAAGAGCTTGCTTTATTTTTAAACTCACCATCTAAACTCACTCGACTAAACTCACCAGCAAAAGCCAAGTCTTATCATCAAAGCTGCAGGTTCCTTCTCAACCTTGCAATAATTGCTGATGAATCGCAACAAATCCTTCTGATCCAGAAAGGGAAACAGTTCAACCATGGAGTCTTATTCCTTCCAGTAATGAAACGCTGTTGAATACTTTAAAAAGCCCATTTTGGTTCTGTTTCCATCTCTTAAGTCTCTCGTCATCTCTTTCCATTTCTCATCCTATGTCCAATCTGAAGTTAAGTACCTCTTCTTGTGCATTTTTTGATAGAGGATCTCAGTCTTTGTTTCTCAGTCTTTAAATCTCATTAGTTGAGGAGATAATACCTTGGTCCTACCAATCATCAGTTCATAAGTTCATGTCATAGGAGCAGAATTGGGTCATTTGGTCCATTAATCTACTCCACCATTCAATCATGGCTGATCTATCGTTCCCTCCCAACCTCATTCTCCTGCCTTCTCTCCATAAGTCTTGACATCTTTACTAATCAAGAATTTGTCACTTAAAAATACCCAATGGCCACAGCTGTTCGTGGCAATGAGTTCCACAGATTCACCACCCTCTAACTAAAGAAATTCCGCAACTCCTGAAAACATCAATTATGGAGGTGTTGGATTTACTAACCGTTATTAGGTTAACATTGTAGCAGTTATTTAAGTATTTGAATGGAAGAATTACAGCAACATCTAAGAGGATGACCTGAGCAGATGAATTAGGTCTTGAGAAGGCCCCATAGTCTCTTCAACCTGCTCCACTGTTTAGTCATGAGACCATTGAGAGACACAGCATAGAAATAAGCCCTTTGGTCCAACCGTATGTGCGAACCATTAAGCACCAATTCACACCACTCCTACATTTTCCCATGTTTCATTCTTTCCACATTCCCATCAACTCCCCCCAGATTCTATCACTCACCCACACACTAGGGTCAATTAACAATGGCAATTTTATATCGAAGTCTCATGATGCGACTACGTGATGAACCCGCCAACCCGCATGCGTGTCAATACGTCGTCGCATGGCGCAGGATTCAGAGGCATTCGAAAATGCTCCGGCAGGTAAGTAGTTTTTCTTTGCAGGAACGGCCCGCTGGCTCCGAAAAATAGATGCAGCGGGCTCGGAGACACTGATAGGCGCGACCTGTACAGCTACCGCCGTTGAGGCTCCAGGAGGGAGCAGGTGGCCGGCCTCTGAGTAAACTGGCAGCGCAACCTGCGCAGTAAGCTCCGCCAAGGCTCCAAAGGAGTAGCCTGTCGCACCAGGCTCGGTGTAACTGGCAGGTGCGACCTGCACAGTAAGCTCCACCAAGGCTCCGAAGGAGCAGCCTGTTCCTCCGGGCGCAGAGACGCTGGCAGGCGCGACCTGTACAGCAATGGCCGTTTAAAGCTCCAAAAGGGAGCAGTTTGGCAAGAGTGGGGCCGAAGATGTGGACAGGCACGGCCAGCAAAAAGATCTTTGCTGAAGCTCCGATAAGGAGGTTGACCTGGGCTCTGAGACGCTGGCAGGTAAGGTCTGCTTACTAACCCCCGTGGAAGCTCCGAAATGGAGCAGCCTGGCGACCTGGGCTTGGAAACACTGGCAGCATAGTCTGTCTAATACCTTCCACTGGCTCTGAAAAAGAGCAGGCTGGCAACCCGTGCACAGAGAGGCTGGCAGGGTGGCCTGTACAGCAACCTCTGTGAAAGCTTCCAGATGGAGCAGCTTGCCTACCCTGGTTCAGGGTAGACCAACTTGAAACTGGCTGTCTAAATGGATCATATTGGCCAGGGAAGCACTGCCTCAACATCTATGATTGAGGCTATCAGGCTACCCACAAGAGTGAGGAAGGTGCATTTCATTGATAGAGGCAGTTAAACTCAGATATTTGAGGATATCTCCTGCTCAGAGGCAGGGAGTTTGAGGATTCCCTCAACACATGCTAAATTCTTTCAGCTCGGCTAAAAAGAGTTGCCAGCACGCTGGAACATAATTTGCCATCCTCTCGGGGATAGGTAAACCAGTAAAGGCTGAACTAGCATGTAGCATTTTTACCTGACTTGCAGGTTCGTGTTGTAAAAGTAAAAATAAAATAAAATAAATAATAAAAAGCAGAAGTTCCGTAAGTGAGCAGTTTGGCGACCCAAGTTCAGGGTAGGCCAAGCAAAAACGGCAAAATGTCCAGAAGGACAATACTGGGCAGGAAGGCACTGCCTCAACATCCATTGAGGATATCATCTGTAGGACTGATTGAGAGGCTGGTAGAAGGGAATGTGTTGTGCACACTGGCGACCGAGATAGGTAGTTCCAGTCAGAGGTCTGCGGCAGCAATACCTGGTTCAGGGTTACATTATGATATCTCCCATACTGAGGAGGGGTGTTTTGAGGATTATTCGTGGAGACTGTTGGAGTGAGGAACTACGTGCCCTCCACTCCCAACCCTGAATCTCATCAAGATCATTTGGTAAGTCTAGCATTATTAATCTTTCTATAGTTTAATTTGGCGCAAGTGATCTGTTGTTTCATACAGTTGCTTCGAAGATTGGCGCGCATGCGGGCTGGCGGGTTCTTCACGTAGTCTCACTCCAACTTCTCATAAAATAAAGATCAAACTTCAAATGGTAAGTTCTCGTTTAATCTTTCTATTAACCCACCAACCTGCATATCTTTAGGATGCAATAATTACAGTAAACCAGAGCACTTGGAAGATGGTCATGGGGAGAACATGCAAACCCCATACATGCAGCACCTGAAGTCAGAATTGAACCGGGTCCCTGGAACAATGCCAGGCAGTCGCTCCATCAGCTATGCCCCTATGTCACCTCAATCATGACAGATTTGATTGTAACAGCTTCAAACTTCTGCATACCCCAGTAACATTTCATCCCTTTTATATCTCAAGAATCTATCTACATCTGCCTTGAGAATATTCACAGACTTTCTGTATCCACAACTCTTTGACCAAGGATTCACGGGCCTCTGAGTGAATACAGTTTTGCCTCATCTTTGTCTATTGTGAATTACCACCTTGGAGCGTAAGCAAGTGGTGAAGAGTTCAAAGGTGAGTTGATGGGTATATGAAAGAAAGTCATAGGGCCTCAGTGAAATAAGGAGAGCGGATTCATGCGATTGCTCTGCTGCGAGCTGACTGAAACCCAATGGGCTGAATGGCCTCCTTCTTTGTCATAATAAGAATTCAAATAGTCATGAACCCCTAAGAACAAAACATATTTAATCTCTGTGCTAAGTAGATGATCCCTTACTTTAAATGAGTGATGTCTGGTTCTAGATTCAACAAAATGAACCATCCTCTTCACACCTGCTTGTCAAGGTCCTTCAGGATCTTAGATGTTTCCCACACTCTTCACACCCTCATCAGACTGATAGCTAACCTGCCCAATATTTACTCACAAGGTGATCCCTGCAATACACTGTCACCTATCTAAGGTGTAATCTAGTAAATCTTCTCTGAACTGCTTCCAATAGGTTAAGATGCTTCTTGATGTAAAATGCACCAAAGCAGACTATTACAGCTCAGTATAAACTAACACTCAATTGTTTCCAAATCAACTAGGACTTAATCTTCTAATCAAAACATCTGTTCCTTTTCTCTCTCAAACTTGCAAACCAGTGGGCAATGTTCCAGTATGGGGAATGTATTTAGGCAACATAAGACTCTGGATCTGCTGTTTGATTATTTGCAAAGCTATAGCACCTTTTATAATTTGCAGACAATTAAGGACCACCTAAAGTGTAGTCATTGTTATCACAGAACAAATGTGAAAACACAATCCCACAAACAACAGTGAGGTAAAATAACAGCTCAATGGAGACACTAGAGACTGCAGCTGCTGGAATCTTGAGCAAAACACAAACTGCGTGAGGAACTAAACGGGTCAGGCAGCACCTGTGAAGGGAATGGAAAGACGCCATTTTAAGTCGGGACCCTTCTTCTGTTGGTAAAAAGAATGTGGGGAAGGATGGGGCAAGAGCTAGCAAGTGATGGGTGATCCAGGTGAGAGGAGATTAACTGACAGATGAGTCAAGTGGGGAAGAGATGGATGGATGTACTAAAGGGTATGGATAATCGCATTTGGTAAGACAATAAGGTGTGGAGTGTAGTATGGAACAGAGGAAGGGGATAGAAGTGAAATTAATAAAACAGCGTGCCTGTTTTTTTACTAAATAAATATTGCACCTGTCACATGGACAATTTCCTTGCTCACTTCCAAATTGGCACATAGATATTCTAGACATCTATGCCTTGGGTTAACAATCTTTTTCACTGGAATCCAAAAGCATCCATAACTAGCCACACAGAATGTGTTTCTTTCCCAAGATGTAATTGTTCGAGGTCCTGCTTGAACCTGAAATGTTAGCACTTCAGGAGACCTGTTAGAAGTATATAAAATGATGGGAAGCATAGATAAGGTAGACATTCAAAATCTTTTTCCCAGGGTGTAAATGTCAAAAACTAGAGGGCATGGCTTTAAGGTGAGAGGACTAAAGTTCAAAGAATTCTGTGTGGGGCAAGTTTTTTGCACAAAACATTGTGGGTACCTGGAAAGTGCTGCCAGGGGTGTTGGTGGAGGCAGATACAATAGTGTAATTTAAGAAGCTTTTAGATAGGCACGTTATATGCAGGAAATGGAGTGGTATGGATCACATGCAGGACGAGGAGATTAGTTTAACCTGGCATCGTGCTTGGCACATACATGGTGGCTGAAGCTCCTGTGCTGTTCTGTTTTGTGTTTCTCTATCCATAGATGGTGTTTAATCTGCTGAACATTTCCAGTGTTGTGTTGTTGAAACATAATGGCGCAGAATACTGCATGTTGGTAAAACGACAGAAAGTTAATGAATAGTGTTAGGGAAAGAGAGTATTAAAGCGAAAGGTTACATAAAATGGATTTAGATTAACCAAAGATCAAAGCTTCAACATCACATTCCATTCTAATTTTGCACAAGGTGAAAGATGGTAGCAGGCACTACTGGCCTGGTCATAGCGCTGGAGAGGGTGCAGAGAAAATTCACCAGGACCTAGCCTGGGATGGAGCAGTTCAGTTATGAGGAGAGACAGGAAAAATTAGGTCTTTTCTCCCAGGAGGTCGAGGTTGAGGTATATAAAATGAGGACGGGCACAGAAAGGGTAGATTGTAAGAAACATTTCCCCATATCGGACGTAAACTAGAGGACATAGATATAGTATAAGGGGAAGAGTTTCAGAGGCGGTATGACAATAGACAATTAACAATAGGCAATAGGCGCAGGAGTAGGCCATTTGGCCCTTCGAGTCAGCACCACCATTCGCTGTGATCATGGCTGATCATCCCCATTCCTGCCTTTTCCCCATATCTCCTGACTCTGCTATCTTTAGAGCTCTATTCAACTCTAGAAAGCATACAGAGAATTGGCCTCCACTGCCTTCTGAGGCAGAGAATTCCACAGATTCACACCCTCTGTGTGAAAAAGTGTTTCCTTATCTCTGCTCTAAATGGCTTACTCCTTATTCTTAAACTGTGGCCCCTGGTTCTGGACTCCCCCAACATCAGGAACACGTTTCCTGCATCTAGCGTGTCCAAACCTTTAATAATCTTATATGTTTCAATAAGATCACCTCTCATCCTTCTGAATTCCAGAATATACAAGCCCAGCCACTCCATTCTCTCAACATATGACAGTCCCGCCATCCTGGGAATTAACCTTGTGAACCTACGCTGCACTCCCTCAATAGCAAGAATGTCCTTTCTCAAATTTGGAGGCCAAAACTGCACACAATACTCCAGCTATGGTCTCACTAGGGCCCTGTACAACTGCAGAAGGACCTTTTTGCTTCTATACTCAACATCTCTTGTTATGAAGGCTAACATACCATTCGCTTTCTTCACTGCCAGCTGTACCTGCATGCTTACTTTCAGTCTGATGAACAAGGACCCCCAGATCTCATTGTACTTCCCCTTTTACCATTCAGATAATAATCTGCCTTCCTGTTTTTGTACCAAAGGGGATAACCTCACATTTATCCACATTAAACTTCATCTGCCATTCATCTTGAAACTTTGTCTTGGCAGCATTTAAGAGAGCCTGTGTGAGCACTTAAATCACCTTGGCATAGCGGGATATAGACCAAGAGCTGACAATTGGGATAAATATTGAAGGGTGCCCACTCATTGGCCTGGACCAGTTCGTCCGAATGGTCTGTTTCCATGCAGTACAATTCTGTGACTCTATAGCTGCTGAGGCCAGAAGGTAAATATTGCTCAATGAACAATAGTAGAGTGAGCCTGCCATGATTTCACTTCAGTTGTACAACTGCCTTACGATCCTGCTCCATCATTGCTCAAAGATGCCATAAAAAACTACAACACGTTTAATCAGCTGGATGGGATTGGCTAGGAATCACTGCATGACCTTTCACCTCTAGCTCCCATCTTTCCAGCTGGAATATCTCTATGAGCAAAAGTGTCCAAAAAGTGGTCAAAGTTTGCCCATCTTGATTAGTTTAGTTTAGCTTAGAGAATAAGTGCGGAAACAGGCCCTTTGGCCCATAAAGTCCGTGCCGCCCAGCGATCCCTGCACACTAACATTATCCTACACATTAGGGACAATTTACAATTTTATCAAAGCCAATTAAACTAGAAACTGTATGTGTTTGGAGAGTGGGAGGAAACCAGAGCACCTGGAGGGAACCCACACAGGTCATGGGGAGAAAGTATAAACTCGGCGTAGATAGGTCCGTGGTCAGGATCGAACCAGTGTCTCTGGTGCTATAAGGCAGCAACTCTACTGCTGTGCCACCACACCCCTGTAAATACTGATCTCTTTCATTCGAGCTGGCTTCATGCTTACTTCATATCAACTGGAGAGTAACAGGCAGAGCGGACAAGGTGTGTGTCGATAAAGTGCCATTTAAAAAGTGAATTTATGCACAGGCTAAGTAAAATCCAATACACGCAGAGACACACACTTCAGGGATGAGTTGGAAGTAAGTGCTTGCCTATGAAATAGCCTTATCCTTTAATGCCACAACATTCCCGATCCAAAGGCTCATTCCCCACTGATGTTTGGGTGATGTGTCTGTCCATTGCTTCCAATGTTTAGACAGCAATTCTATTCTTAGCCCCCCCCCCCCCCCCCCCCCCCCCCCCCCCCCCCCCCCCCCCCCCCCCCCCCCCCCCGTTTGCCTTCTCCTTCTGAGTCATCACTCCACATCCTATTTACTATTTCTAAACTGAAGTGCCCAAATTATGATAAAAGCCAGAAATTGCATGAGTAATCCACAGTACTTTCCACCTCATTTAATAGGGCTCTCCTTCAGTACTGGAGTAAACAAATCCCATCTGATTTGTCCTGGCTGTCAACACAGTCACCCAGGAGTATGTATGATGTGAAAGTGAGATAATATAGACCTCAGTACACGTGACAATCAACAAAAATAAATTAAAACCACTCCCCCTTCCCCTTCTCATTGCTGCCTTTTCTCTACCATCCAGATCTACTATCTCAAGTTGGGAAAAGGGGAAGTACAACGGGATCTGGGGGGCCTTGTACATCAGTCTATGAAAGTAAGCATGCAGGTACAGCAGGCAGTGAAGAAAGCGAATGGCATGTTGGTGTTTATAACAAGAGGAATCGAATATTGGAGCAAAGAGGTCCTTCTGCAGTTGTACAGAGCCCTAGTGAGACCACACCTGGAATATTGTGTGCAGTTTTGGTCCCCTAATTTGAATAAGGACATTCTTGCTATTGAGGGAGTGCAGCGTAGGTTTACAAGTATAATTGCCGGGATGGCGAGACTGTCATATGCTGAGAGAATGGAGCAAACCATATGCTGGGCTTGTACACTCTGGAGTTTAGAAGGACGAGAGGGCATCTCATTGAAACATATAAGATTGTTAAGGGCTTGGACACACTAGAGGCAAGAAACATGTTCCCGATGTTGGGGGAGTCCAGAACCAGGGGCCACAGTTTAAGGATTAAGCCATTTAGAACGGAGACAAGGAAACACTTTTACTCACAGAGAGTGGTGAGTGTGGAATTCTCTGCCTCAGAGGGCAGTGGAGTTCTCTGGATGCTTTCAAGAGAGAGCTAGATAGGGCTCTTAAAAATAGCGGAGTCAGGGGCTATGGGGAGAAGGCAGGAACGGGGTACTGATTGGGCATGATCAGCCATGATCACATTGAATGGCAGTGCTGGCTCAAAGGGCTGAATGGCCTACTCCTGCACCTATTGTCTATTGTCAGATGCATCTTTCCCTATCCTCTCTCAGTGCCAGGCCTTTCTCTGATCTTTCTCACCCCCCCCCCCCACTCCATCAGCCTGTGGAAGGGTCTTGACCCAAAACGTCACCTGCCCATTTCCATCCACAAATGCTGCCTGACCTACTGAGTTCCTCCAGCATTTTAGCATTTTGTTTTTTTTCCCGCTCAGGATTCCAGCATCTGCAATCTATTGTCTCTGTCCTCCCAGCTGTGGTTTTGGATGGTTGCTTCCATCACTTGCAGCTTTCGATGAATCTACTCTATAAATACTGCCACCAAAGAGGATGTGCAAGCCAGATCAGACGTGGTGGTGGAGGGAGGGAGGGAGGCCGGGTGGGGGGAGGGTGTTGAGTACACTATCATGATAATCATTAAAGACCTTCGTTGCCCTTAACCTCCACTCTATTCAGTCAGTGAGTTGCATGATTAGAAATAGGAAGGAAAATAATGGCTTATGACTGAATTCTTTGACAGTCGAGTGATTTCTCCCCTGCCCTCTCCATCTTTGGCGAACGGAAATGAATCACAATGTCCCACTCAATAAACCAAACTGTGAAGCTCAGACTCTGACAGAAAGAGCACGACAGGGAGTTGTCAATGCTTCCTGCGCTTGACAATTGGAGGTGACCTTGTCTGGCTGTTGGCTGTAGTAAGCAATCAAGTATAGGGCCCCTTTTGTGCCATTAGACTTCATTAAAGAGACATTTACATAGCAGACTGCCACAGTCTCATTATCAGCCTGATGAGTGCTGGCCATTACATCCATTAGTGAAAGGTGAAGCCTGTTATTAGGAGGAACTGGAGGGCAGAGAGAGATGGAGAGATGATGGAAGCTTGGTGACTCCAGCTCCACAGAAAGCGAGCAATTAAAGAAAGGGCCAAAAGTGGTCAGTGAGCCACAAAGGGTTAAAAACCAACCCACTGCCTCTTTCTTTGTAAATATGGAAGGAGATGAAGACCGTCGTGTTACAACCAGTTTAATGCTTCCATGTATCTACCTACCACTGAAAGGCTTTTGCAGGCTTTGCTGCCCCCACGCACGACAGTTGGGGGGGGTCACCCTCCTAAAACCCAAGCTGCTCGCACCATCTTCCATGCCTCCGTAATCCCAGTCTTTGCTGGATACTACTAGCCTGGCTCTATCTCAATTCAAGTTTGAGTTTGAGTTTAGTTTCAGCTTAGATTATAGTCACATGTAACAAACTACAGTGAAAAGCTTTTGTTGCGTGCTAATCAGTCAGCGGAAAGGCAATACATTAGAACCCAACAATATGAATATTGCGTTCTCCAATTTTAGGTAACTACCCAAATTACACTTCTGCTTATTTTGCCCCACCCCTCTTATTTCCCCCCTCATCGTCTCCCTTGTGCCCCACTTGGACCTGCACCTTTCTTTCGCTTTCCAATTTGCAACTTTTCAATCCTTTTGGCTTACACCTTCTGTCTTTTCATCTCTGGCCTTTGTCCAACCATCTGCCCATCAACACACCCCCCCCCCCCCCCCCCCTCAATCTGTATCCACCTGTTAGCCACCATTTGTCCTGCCCCACCTCTCTTCTAACTTTCTTCTCTCTCTAATGTTAATGGAAAGACCCTTAACAGTATTGTTGCAGAAGGATCTTGGAGACCAAGTTCAGAGCTCACTGGAGGTGGCAGTACAAGTATATAGGGTGGTAATGAAGGCGGCAGGTTTGCTTGCTTATATTACTAGGGGCATTGAATATAAGAGTCAGAAGTCATGATACAGATCTATAGAACTTTGGTTAGGCCGCATTCGGAGTATTGAATGCAGTTCTGGTCGCCCCATTACAGAAAAGATGTGGCGGCTTTGGAGAGGGTGCATACCAGAATGCTGTCTGGGTTAGAGAGTTTCAGGTTCAGGTGCTGACCTCATATTTCGCTTAGGTAGTGTACACCCCAGTAGTGTACGTCCCAGTAGTGTACACCCCAGTAGTGTACACCCCAGTAGTGTACGCCCCAGTAGTGTACGCCCCAGTAGTGTACACCCCAGTAGTGTACACCCCAGTAGTGTACGCCCCAGTAGTGTACGCCCCAGTAGTGTACGCCCCAGTAGTGTACGCCCCAGTAGTGTACACCCCAGTAGTATACGCCCCAGCAGTGTACGCCCCAGCAGTGTACGCCCCAGTAGTGTACGCCCCAGTAGTGTACGCCCCAGTAGTGTACGCCCCAGTAGTGTACGCCCCAGTAGTGTACGCCCCAGTAGAGTACGCCCCAGTAGCGTACACCCCAGTAGTGTACGCCCCAGTAGTGTACACCCCAGTAGTGTACACCCCAGTAGTGTACGCCCCAGTAGTGTACGCCCCAGTAGTGTACGCCCTAGTAGTGTACACCCCAGCGATATGAACATTGACTTCTCTAATTTTAGATAGCCCTTGCTTTCTTCTTCATTCCCTTCCCTCTTTCCCAGCTCTCCTTCGAAGCCTACTATCTCCGCCTCTTCCTTTCTTTTTTCTGCCCCTCCCCCCGACATCAGTCTGAAACATAGAAACATAGAAACATAGAAAGTAGGTGCGAGAGCAGACCACCAGGTCCATCGAGCCCGCACCGCCACTCGCTCATGGCTGAACACTAAACAGACACACTTACCCACAAACAGTAGACACAAGACACAGAACACAAGACACTACCCTCCCCTTTATACCGCTATCACCCCTCTCCACCCCAAGAACCTCGTGATCTCCTGGGGGAGGCAAAAAAACGGATAAAAACCCAGGTCCAATTCGGGAAAAAAATCCGGGAAATTCCTCTCCGACCCCAATCTAGGCAATCGACACTTGTCCAGGAGATCACTCAGGTCTTACTATACTAACCATACCTAGGTCCATATCCCTGCCCTCTCCCCGTAGCCCCTTATCCCCTTGGCAGCTAAAAAACCATCTATTTTAGTCTTAAATATATTTAAAGTTTCTGCTTCCACTGCTCCCTGGGGCAGTGAATTCCATAAATTAACCACCCTCTGGGTGAAGAAGTTCTTCCTCATCTCAGTTTTAAAAGAGCCCCCCCTTATTCTGCAACTATGTCCCCTAGTTCTAGTTTCCCCGATCATTGGGAACATCCTCGGGGCATCCACCCGATCAAGGCCCCTCACGATCTTATATGTTTCAATGAGGTCTGAAGAAGGGTCTCGACCCGAAACGTTGCCTATTTCTTCTCTCCATAGATGCTGCCTCACCCACTGAGTTTCTGCAGCATTTTGTGTCTACCTACAAAAGAGAAGGCAGTGGTTGCTGGAGGTTAATGATCTCAGCCTCACTACACTAGTGCAGGAGTTCCTCAGGGCAGTATGTGAGGTCCAACCTTGCTCAGCAACTTCATCAATGGCAGCATTAGCACAAGCACAATCCCTATTCCTTACCCAACATTTCCTGCATGACTGACAATTCAAAAAATAACTAATAAACAGCAGTGTTTGCTGAATGGAAAACTGTGGTTAAAGCCACTTTAACAAGCCTGAATAAATCAAATCATTCTTTATATTACTCTGCGTAGGTGTCTCCAGTCTCCAATTTTTGCATGAAAGAATTGCATGCACGACGCGTGGTGCAGAGGGATGTGAGAGTGCTGTGGAGTGAGCTGCTGTATTACAAGGAGGAAACTAAAAATACACATTCCTGTGGTTGAGAATTTAGTATGGGTGTCCATCAATTAAGATCCAATATTGTCAGGGGCCTTACCATCCCCAGGAAATTGTTGGATGTAATTTTTGTACATTTTGGTTCATGTTGGGATATTTTTAGAAGTCTCCTGTAACTCTGAAATTATCTGCAATTGTCCACCAAGGTTAAACAGAGTGAATCAGAGCAGCAGTAGGTCAATCAGCCCTTCAAGACTGCTCTGCTATTCAATACAATTATTGGTGGCATGGTGGCGTAGTGGTAGAGTTGCTGCCTTACAGCACCAGAGACCCGGGTTCGATCCTGACTACGGGTGCTGGCTGTACGGAGTTTGTACATTCTCTCTGTGATCTGTGTGGGCTATCTCCAGGTGCTCCGGTTTCATCCCACATTCCAAAGATGAACAGGTATGTTGGCTAAATGGCTTGGTAACAATAGTAAATTGCAAATTGTCCCTAGTGTGTGTAGGATAGTGTTAGTGCACGGGTTGAGTCAAAAAAACCTGTTTCCACTCCGTAACTTTAAATTCTAAAGTAGGGGTTCCCAACCTTTTTTGTCCCGTTTACCCCGGCAACTTTTCAAAAGTAAATTTACTCTCACCCTGTTTTGTTCAGTGATTTGAGTTTACACTTCTACCATAATATAGCAACTGACAGAGGGGAACATTTTAAATACTGTTTTTAACATTATTATTTTAAATTCCAGAATCAACAAATTAAAGCCCCTGTCCCACTTTCACGACCTAATTGGCGACTTCTGCCAAGTTTGCCCATGACTCATACTCGCAGCATGGTCGTAGGAGGTCTTCATAACTCTTCCTCATGCTCGTGAGTGGTCTCCGCGTCCTCGTAGCCTCAAGTAGGTCACGGCGTTTTTTCCAGCCTGATAAAAAATGTCCATGAGTAAAAAAAAGGTCAGCATGGAAAAAATAGATACTTTTTACCCGTAGGTAGGTCGTAGGTAGGTCGTAGTATGTCACGATTGTAGTCGTAGTCGTAGGTCGGTAATTGGCCCTAGAAAAAAGATGCAAACATGACATAATTTTATCATGTGATCATTTTCCACTCGTAGCTAGTCATAGTTGGTCTTGGGTGTGGAAGACTGAGGTCGAGGGGGTGTCGTAGGAGGTCGTAGACATAGTCGTAGAAAGTCATAGACATAGTCGTAGGAGGTCTTTTACTTTGGCGAGTCAACACGACCTTGACATTTCTGTCAACTCGTCTAGGGTCTTCTGAACTCGTGGATTAGGTTGTCCAAGTGGGACAGCCCCTTTACCCCTTGGAGTAAATTTACACCAGGTTGGGAACCCTTGGTCTAAGGTTTAAAGATGCTGCCTGAATTCCTGAACATTTCCAGCATTTTCAGTTTTTATTTTATTTTACGCAGCTGTGGAAGTGAATTTTATTTCTGATGAAAGGCCGGGTGCTCCAATGCGTGGGTTCAAGGTTCTCAAACCATCCCAAACGCTCCTTCTTGATTTTATGTTTGCGTTTAGTTTATTGTCATGTGTAACAAGTTACAGTGAAAAGCTTTTGCTGTGCACTGAGCAGTCAGCGGAAAGACAATACACGGTTACAATCGAGCTACCCACAGTGTATGGAAATATTATAAAGGGAATAATGTGAATAATGTGCGGTGCAAAGTAAAGTCCAGTAATGTCCGATCAAAGATATTCCAAGGGCCTCCAATGAGGTAGATAGTAGCCCAAGACTGCTCTCGAATTGTTGGTAGGATGGTTCAATTGCCTGATAACAGCTGGGAAGAAAGTGTCCCTGAATCTGGAGGTGTGCATACCTTTTGCCTGGTTGGGAGAGAGGAGAAGATGGAGTAAGTAGCCAGGGTGCAACTCATCCTTCATTATGTTGGTGGCATTGCCGAGGCAGCATGAGGTAAATGGAGCCAATGGAAGGGAGGTTGGTTTATGCGATGGTCTGGACTGCGTCCACAATTCTCTACAACTTTGACGGTGAAAGGCCATCAACCTGAAACGTTAACTCTATTTCTCTCTCCACAGACGCTGCCTGAAGTGTTGAGTATCTCCAGAATTCTCTATTCATACCTCAACAAATGAAAATTGTTTGGCTGAATATCTCACAGCGCGACACAGCAACACATGCAGGTCTGAATATAATCACTGGCTCTTGGAACCCAGGCTGTCTGATAGGCCAGTCAAGCATTCGAAGCTTCAAAATACACCAACATGCAAAGATTTTTACCAGTTCACACTTTGCTAAACTGGAAGATAAGATCCAGCAATCCTCCTACCTAGCCTGAAAGGGTTGCTGTCTTCCGAGAAGACATGTAAGGGAACATGTAGATAAGCAGTCTCTGCCAAGCAGACAGGTATAAGATAAACACTCTGACATTATGAACAGCCTTGATTCCACTCAGTTTTATTTAGACACTGCTCCATAACTAAGACCCACCAAAAAGTTCAATTCATCCATTCCACATTAAAATTCTCTCCAGATCACAATAGACCAACACATTGTGCTCACAGATAAAGCTTTGTCTTTGGAACATTCCTCGTACTGTGCATCGGAATCTGTGTGTTGGAACATCTGAGAAATGATTTGCCTACACAGCACAGGTTTGGATCAGTATCCTATACATTTTTCTTCTATTCTGCACTATCTCTACTGGATCATTTGTGCAGAAGTAGATTATTGGGCTGAAGAATTATCTGTTAGTCAGAGAAATGAAAGTATTTTAACACTCCACTGGCTAATACACCAACTAATCTCTGAGGGCCAATGATAAGTGATTTTTTTAAAGAATCAACTCCTCTCCAAATAGAAAAATAGCCAATTGGGATTCCTGTGGAGCTGAGTGCACAGCTCCCACTGCTGCTGTGTTAGTATTGAATACATTGTTTTAATGAATATAAATTAGCAATACCAGTGCCGCCTATGGATTATTGAACTGATGTTTTATGACTGAGCGTTTTTACTGCAGTCCTAATCTTTTCAGTGAAACAACTCTTAGCCCTGCTGATTCTCATCTGTAAGTTGAATCATCCATTTCTTCCCTCTGATTTCAAACGCACTTCTAAATGCATAAGTATTTTCTTAACTCCCAACCTGCTGTAACCCCAATGCAGCTGTGATCTGAACCATGGTCATGGAGTCATAGAGTCATAGTCATACAATATGGAAACAGGCCCTTCTGCCCTAATTGCCCACACCGACCAACCTGTCCCATCTACATTATTCGCACTATGCCCATATCCGTCCAAACCAGACCTATCCATGTACCTGTCTAATTGCTTCTTAAACATTGCGATAGTCGCTACCTCAATTACCTCCTCCATCACCTACCTCCTCCATACACCCACCACCCTCTGTGTGAAAAAGTTACCCCTCACATGGTGACACTAGTCTGGAGAACCCATCAAAGATCATAACTAATACAATGGATTGAGATCAATTTGTATGTTGATGGGTTAATTGGAGTATGGTTTCCAATGAGTAATGTTAAGACTCAGTGGGTATTGTGCTCACTGTGATACTGATGGTCATGGGCTCAACTCCCTCTCCAGAAGTATGAGGACATTACCTATGCTGACAGCCCAGCAGAGCTTTTCCTGAGGCTGTACCTCCTTCCACTCTAGAATGTTTGGTTCTAATGTGGTTGAGGGCAATGTGGGGACTGCAGGCTCTGCCACAGATAGGGCAGGAGGTAGAAGGGGTTGGTTGGTGGTCTGTGAGGTGATTCACTCCTCCTGTTGATCCTGTTCTGGCTACTCTGTGCTCCCGATGCAAGGTTCTCAACACCATCCCGAATATTCCTTCTCCCTGTGAATGGTCACGGGCCAGAGATTCCCAGGAGTCGGTGAGGATACTGCACTGCATCTTTTCACAGAGGCTCTGAAAACATCTTTGAATCTTTTCCTTTGTCAGCCTCTTCCTCTCTTCCTATGTCAGAGTTTGGAATAGAGTGTCTGTTTTGGGAGTCAGGTGTTGGATGTGACATGGCTGGCCCAACAAAGAAAACTGAGGATAGGATCAAAAAAGCTGGAGTAACAGCATCTCTGAGAAAAGGAATATGTGACGTTTTGGGTCTACACCCTTATTCAAACTCAGTCAGGGGAAATGGAAACAAGAGATTTTGATGGTGATATAGAAAGATATAGAATAATGAATGAAAGATATGCAAAAAATTAACGATGATAAAAGAAACAGGCCATTGTTAGCTGTAAGCTAGGTGAAAATGAGTTACAGACAATGCAACTCAACAGGGCGACAGTGAAATTAGTACAATGACTAGGATGGGGATGCAAGGGTTACTTGAAGTTAGAGAAGTTAATGTTCATACCGCTGGGTTGTAAGCTGCCCAAGCAAAATATAAGGTGCTGTTCCTCTAATTTGCGTTGGGTCTCACTCTGACAGTGGAGGACGCCCAGGATAGAAAGGTTAGTATGGAATGGGAGGGGGAGTTAAAGTGTTTAGCAACAGGAAGATTACATAGGTTTAGGCGTACTGAGCGGAGGTGTTCAGCGAAACGATCGCCAAGCCTGCGCATGGTCTCACCTCCACTCAGTCCGCCTAAACTTGCATGATCTCCCGGTTGATAGGAAGATTCAACTTTCAATCCATCAATGGCCACTTTGAAATAAAGCACCAGAAAGAGTGCTAACTGGTCAGCACAGGGGCGCAGCTGGTAGAGCTGCTGCCTCACAGCAGGTTTGATCCTGACCTCGGTTGCTGTCTGTGTGGAGTTTGCTTGTTCTTCCCATGACTGTGTAGGTTTCCTCCGGGAGCTCTGTTTTCCTCCCACATCCTAAAGATGTGCAAATTTATAATTTAACTGGCCTCTGTAAAATTGCCCCTTACTTTACTTTAGAGATACAATGTGAAAAAGGGCCCTTCGGACCACAGAGTCCACACTGAAAGACAAGCAAGCGTACACTAGCACAATCTTATACTCTAGCGACAATTTACAAAAGCCACAAACCTGTACGTCTTTGGAGTGTGGGTGCAAACCGGAACTGCCCAAGAAAACCCATACAGTCACAGGGAAAATATACAAACTCCATACAGACAGCACCCGTAGCTAGGATCAAACCCGGGTCTCTGGCACTGTAACGTAGCAATTCTACCTCTGTGCCACTGTGCCATCCTACTGTGTACTCCCACTGTGCAGAGGGTGGAGGAGATAGTGAGGTAACATAGAACAAGTGTGAATAAGTGATCGGTTAACATGGATTCAATAGGCCAAAGGGCCTGCTTCCGTGCTGTATCTGAACTAAACGGAGGGTGATGTTACACTGATACACAGTATGAATGAATGCATGAATGAATGAATGAATGAATGTATAAGTTTATTGGCCAAGTATTCACATACAAGGAATTTGCCTTGGTGCTCTGCCTGCAAGTGACAACATGACATACAGTAAAAGTTAGGAATGAAGTAAAACATTAATAATAATAAAACATTATTGCTTAAACATGTGAATTAAATAAAATACCAGAGCAAAAGGAGGCTACAGATTTTTGGTTATTGAGTAGAGCTACTTCTCTTGTAATAACGCTGTTTTTATGTCTGGCTGTGGCAGCTTTGACAGCCCGGAGTTGCCTTCCAGAAGGAAGTGATTCAAAGAGTTTGTGGCCAGAGTGAAAGGGGTCAGTGATGATCTTACCCGCTCGCTTCCTGGCCCTTGCAGTGCACAGATGTCGTGCTTGGTGGCTGAGCCAAACCAGATCATGATGGAGAAGGTGAGGACAGACTCTACGATGGCAGTATAGAATTGGACCATCATTGCCTGTGGCAGATTGTGCCGCAGGAAGTACATCCTCTGTTGTGCCTAATTGACTGTGGAGTTGATGGTAGTGAGGACGAGTTGTTCACAATCTCTTTCAATCATAATATAAAATATCCATGTTTGCTGATGAGTGTAACTGGTTGGCATTGTGGATTGTCAAGCTATATGGAAAGGCTTTGAATAAGTCAGACACCGTAGATGGAGTATAATGTGGAAAGAAGCAACGTCATTTACTTTTCCAGTAAATTATAAAGAGAGTGAAAATCATTTGTGTTCAAAGGGAGCTTTGGTCCTTACATGCAAATCCCTGAAACCTGCCCATACAGCAAGCAGTTTATTAGTCAAACGGTATGTTGGCCTTCATTGGAAGAGAATTTGAATACAGGACTAGAGGCATCTGGCTTCAATTGTACAGACTAATGAGATTGCAACCTCAATATTATGCTCAGATCCACTTTCTCTACCTCAATAGGAATATATTTATATTAAAGGAAGTAAAGTGATTAGGTTCCTGGAACGACGGTATGGTTGTAGGAGGGGAAAGGAAGCATAGGATATCTATACTCTCTTGAGATCAGAAGAATTGGTCTCAATGAAACATGTAAAAGCTTTAAGGGACTTAACAGAGTAGATGCAGAGATGAGGATCCCCCTGGTTGTGTGGCCTAGAAGAGGCGTCATTGTATCAAAATAAGTTGACCCTTCAAGTTAGTGAAGACATTTCTTTATCCAGAGGCTGGTAAATATTTGGAAATCTCCACACAAGAGCATTGAGCTGTTAATATTCAAGGGAGGTGGATGGATTTTTGTAAATGAAAGGAAGTAAAGGATATGGGGGCTTCGTTCGGGAAGTGTCACTGATTGAAAGATTGGCTATGAAACAAGGAAGGCAGAGGGGTTGAATTCCCTTTTCCTATTATAGTCATATAAAATTGAAGCTTAAATAGAAATTATAGGGCTGCATAAACTTCATTTGCATTTCCTCTAATCAAGGTGCTTCAAATAATGAAGCAATTTGATTGAGTAAATGAAGTTTCTCCTGGAAGGAATATACGTAAAGAGAGCAGCACTAGGTAGAAAGTAGTCTGAAGAAGGGTCTCGACCCGAAACGCCACCTATCCCTACCATCCATAGATGCTGCGTCACCCGCTGAGTTTCTCCAGCATTTTTGTCTAGTTAAGTCGAAAGCAAGGTTGTGCAATATTGGAACTCATATATCCAGCACAGTGTTGTGTTGCTTATTGCTGGGGAGGCAAGAACTACGAAAGGAGAGCATCTCTGTCTATGTAATGCTTACATTAATTCCCACATCAATTTGCAACCACCTATTCACATAAAATGATAGCACAAGGAAAACAAATGCTTTGCCTGTTATTAATCCCCAAAGTAATCCACAATAGTTAGGAAAAGTCTCCATTCAAAAGAGATAGCACAATGGCAATCAGAAACTGAAATTTACTCGGCAACAGTGACGTGTTTGCTTAACACTCCTTTGATTTCAGAGAAGCGTACAACCAACATACTTAAAATACTTCTGACAACTTAAAGCTTTAATCGGAGCAACTGAGTCAGCCCAATCATTTCAAATTACTCCTTTGATCCGCATGGATTTAATATTCCTGGATAATTCCGGTACTAGACCGGGGGTGGATGCAGGAAAAGACAAAGACAAAAGAAAAAGACTGCTCAGAATTCCACTGACAATCATTTGTCTTGATATAAATCAGAGGATTTATTCAAGTAGTCACCCACGAGTTACTGTTCACTCAATTTCTGATAGGATCCAAAATTCTCCCTCCACTTAGCTTCCTTCAGCCTGCTATTCACTCTAGTAGCTTCTCAGTAGCTCAGTAAAAATAGTAAAGTAATCTAAGCTCACCTCCACATTGTACCTCCAATAGATTGTACTGCCTCATTCATTGGACAAGCTTGGTCGCAGGATTGATGGACTGAGGTTTTGAGAAGAGTTTTTTTTTGCCCGTTTTTGTGCAAGCATCTTCTTTAGCTTGATTTTGTTTATTATTGTCATGTGTAATGAGGTACAGTGTAAAGATTTTGTTGTGTGCTCTCCAGTCTGTGAAAAGACTATACATAATTATACTCAAGCTTTCCACAGTGTACAGATGCAAGATAAAGGCTTTTATGTTTAGTACAAGGTAAAGTCAAATCTGGTCCAACTAAGGGTAGTTCAAAGGTCTCCAATGAGGTAGATGGGAAGTCAGGAACATGCCCTAGCTGGTGAGAGGACAGTTCAGCTGCCTGATAATAGCTGGGAAGAAACTGTCCATTTCACATGGAAGAAATCATTGCTTTGGAGTCAAATGGAATAAATGACAATAAAGAGACTTCCTATCATACTTTACTACAGTTTCTGGTGTTAGGCTCCTTCTGTTGTCCAATTCTAGACTATAGCTTGGCTTTAAAGTCAGGCTCAAAGGATTCTGACTCAAATGATGCAGAGGAACCATCCTAGATACTAAATACATTGAGGATATATGAACATGGAAGGCGACTGAAAACAATGATAGGTCACTGAAGTGAACGTGAATCAATGGATAAGTGAGTGGGCTGTGAAAAGACTGAAAATACTCAGCAGGTCAGGCCACAATTGTGGGAAGTGAACAGAATTAATAGAGAAAGCTTAATGAGCTCCCTTTGGGTCGTTCCCAGTTCAATCAAAGGGTCCTCGACCTGAAACGTTAGCGCTGTTTCTTTTCCTACAGACCTGCTGAATATTTACACCATTTTCTGTTTTTATTCAGTTTCTCCATTTCCAGCATCTGCATAAGCTTAGAGTCTGGGGGAGTGGAGAGAATGAACCTAGGTGGGCTGTACCCCCAACCAAACGGTTAATGCCATTTGCCTAGAGGTCTTGTAACCAGAACTATCCAGCAGGCACAAGGATGTAGCTTGCATGGTGGTGGGAGAGGATTAGCCAGTACAGTACTTTGAACACATTTAGATCCTTAGTATGGCTGTAGTGTCTCCTCAAAGCCACAACAAGACAGGATTGATCACCCTTCTTCTGCTGAGATTTCCTATTGCACAAAAATAATGTAGAGGGATGTCTTTGTATCTATCTTGGTTCACCCTCAACTGCTCCAGAACGCATGATCCAAGCTCTCTGGGTGGTTCCTAATGCGTTTACCCTTGCTCTGAAAAGAGCATGAACTCAATGAAACATCCCTGATAGATATATAGAAAATAGGACCATCCAGTGTTGCTGTCTAGCAATGTTGAAGCGTTGTTCCATGTTCTGCAGGATAATCAAGCAATGCAAAAAGCCCACAGGAGAAGAGATCTGAATAATGGCAATTCTCCAGCCTACACATTGTGTGAGTGGGCTTAGACAATGCAGACATTTCAAAGTAAAAATTAAATTAATGATGATATGAATAATATACAAATATAATCATGTAAAGCATTGTCCGTACTCGTAATGGCTGCCCATGAATAACTTTTTGAGGAGATACTTTCTAAAAGAAAAAATGGGGATTTAAATAAAGAGATGGAAAGTTTCAATCTGCAACCACCACGGGTGGAGTGAAAGGCAACGTAGACCATTGAGACGAGGTGGCGGATGTTGTGATTATGGTGGGAAAGCTCAACAAGCCCCAAGAATGTCTGACTCTGTGTGGATAGAAACCGTGCCCCGACCTCTTCACCTACAACCAGTGTGGGTGAATGCTACTGGAAGCAGTTGGCTGAGAAGATTAACACCACAGACCAGCTTGGAAGCCTGACACAGAGCACCCCAACCACCATGCTTTGTGGTGAAAGGCATGAGAATGGAGTTGAGAGGGAAAGATAGATCAGCCCTGATTGTATGGCTGAGTAAACTTGATGGGCCAAATGGACTAATTGTGCTCCGAGAATTAATGAACATGATTATGCACCTGCGAACAGTGTTGTGACATTTTACTATAACACCACTGACTAGCATTTTATGAAATCCTACTCCTTGATCGTATTGATCATAACTGGCTTATCAATGTAAGACAGAGGGTTGTGGTGATAAGAGGGTATTCAGGCTGGAGGTCTGTGACCAGTAGAGTTCTGCTGGGATCTGTGCTGGGATCTGTGCTGGGATCTGTGCTGGGATCTGTGCTGGGACCTCTGCTGTATGCGGTATATATAAATTACCTGCACATAGATGTAGATGGGTTAGTTAGCAAGTTTGCAGACAACATCAAGATTGCTGGGGTCACGGACTGGGAGGAAGGCTGCCAAAGTATACAATAAGATATATATATATATCAGCTACAGAAATGTGCAATTAAATTGTAGATCGTGTTTAATTTGAGCAAATGTGAAGTGTTAGACGTTGTGGTGGTTGAATTAAGGAGAAAATATACCATTAATGGCAAGATTCTTAAGAGCATCGATGTACAGCGAGGTCTTGGGGTCCAAGTTCATAATTCCTTGCAACTCGGAACACAAGTGATAAAGAAGGCATATGCTGTGCTTGCCTTCATTGGTCTTGATTCAGATAAGATTCAGATAAGTCATGATGGAGCTTTATAAGACTTTGGATTGTCCACATTTGGAGTATTGTGTGCAATATACAGAAAGGATGTGGAGGCTTTGGAAAGAGCACAGAGGAGGTTGCCTGGATGCTGCTTGGATTAGAGGGCATAAGCTACAAGGAGAGGTTTTAGATTTTAGTTTTAGTTTTAGTGATACAGCACGGAAACAGGCCTTTGGCCCACCGAGTCCGCACTGATCAGCGATCCCCGCACATTAACATTATCCTACACACACAAGGGATTATTTACATTTATCCCAAGCCAATTAACCTACAAACCTGTACATCTTTGGAGTGCGAGGGGAAACTGAAGATTTTGGATAAAACCCAAACGGTCACAGGGAGAACGTACAAACTCCATACAGACAGCACCCAATTGAACCCGGGTCTCCAGCGCTGCAAGTGCTGTAAGGCAGCAACTCTACCATTGCACCATCGTGGTGCCCCTAAGGTTGGACAGACTTGTTTTCTTTGGAACACCAGAGAGAGAGGGGAGACCTGATAGAAGTATTTAAAATAATGAGAGTCATAGTTAGGGTAAGCAGAGGCTTTTTCCCAGGGTGGAAATATCAAATATTGGAGGACTTAGCTTTAAGGCGAGAGGGGCAAAGTTTAAAGGAGACATACTCGGCACGTTTTTACATAGTGGTTGCTGGCTGACATACACTGCCGAGGAGTGGTGGTGAAGGCGGATACAACAGTGGTATTAAAGGGGATTTTGGAGAGGCACATGGATATGCAAGGAATGGAGGGAATGATTTAAGTGCAGTTAGATAAGAGTTCATCTTGGCATCATATTCAGCACAGATATTGTGGGCTGAAGGGCCTGTTCCTGTGCTATACTGTTCTATGTTCGATACTTTGGGGTATACATCTTTGCTTTAACAAATCACTTTAACAATCAGCTTTTCTCTCCCCACAGAGCATAATACTGCAACAAAATGCTCATAAAAACATTTTGATTAGCCTTTTTGATTTACAAAATTTCAGTGAGTAAATTGTTTGCCAGGAATCCATCCCCTTCATAATTTGAGGAATGGCTTTCATATAAACACAAGTCAATGTTACCAAGTTAATATTGTTAAAACCATATTGTAATTTCATTTGTAGTTGGTGTAAAATATCATTTCATTTCCAGCACAGGCAATCTTTATCTCATTAACAGGAGCAATAAGGATCTGCAGATGCTGGGATTAAAAAAAATACACAAAGAGAACACGGATAGGTGACGTCTGGGGTAGGGACTCTTTTTTGGACTGATTGTGGTGGTGGGGGGGGTGGGGGGGGGGGGGGGGGGGGGGGGGGGGGGGGTGAGAGAAAGCTGGAAGAGAGGTGGGACAGGACAAATCCTGGCAAGTGATAGGTGGATACAGTTGAGGAGGGGCGGGATTGATAGGCAGACAGTTGGACAAAACTCAGAGATGCCAGAGGCAGGAATATTGGTGGAAGGGGAGAGAGTGGGGATGAATGGGTGCGCATTTCTCCTCCCATTTCAAGAATTACAGTTGAAATATCACCTGAAAGGTAGCCAACACTTTAGATATCTTCAAATACGAGACTATCTGAAATCACATACCCAAGACTGTCAATATATGGTTCCAGACATACTAGACGAATGCATGAATAGAAACGCGGATTCAAATAAGTTAATATCGTACCTTTATAATACCCTTTTAAATATACAAATCCCATTGTCGGAAATAATTAGGCAAGCCTGGGAAGATAAATTGGGCCTAACAATTTTAAAAGATAGATGGGAGGAAAGCCTTCTATATATACATAACTGTTCTCTTAATGTTAAGCATTCATTAATGCAATATAAAATACTGCATAGACTTTATTATTCAAAGTCTAAACTGAATAAGATCTTCCCAAATGTCTCCCCTGTCTGTGATAAATGTCTCCTTTAGGAAGCAACCATAACTCGTTCTTTTGCCTCCTGTATAAAGCTACATAATTTCTGGAGGGGAATTTTTGAAACCCCGACACAGAATTGATTACTCTGGGTACGTCAGATGCCTGTTCTGAGCTAACACTATTTCAAAGACGATTCCTTAATTATGGCCTGATAACGACGAAAAAATTAATACTTAAAGTTTGGAAACACACATCAGTCCCTACTGTAAAGATGTGGATTACAAATGTCCGAGACACTACATTTGGAAAATATTAGGCTTGTCCTGGCAGAAAAAACAGATCCATTTTTCAAGACATGGACACCCTTTACCAAATTCTTACAAGCAACACAAATTTGGATTTAAATCCAACTATGGGTTGGGTTGGGTGAGGTGGATGGGGGTGCGGGGACGAGGGCAGGTATATCTCCACCTTTTTCTTTTTTCCTTTTTTTTGTTTGTGTTTTTTTTCCTTTTCCTCTCTTATACCTTTACTCACTCTTTGGCCACACTAGTTTGGTAATCTAGGGGCTCCTATCTTTTCACTTTTCCCCTTTTTCTTCTGCTCTCGTGTTTTCTCTCATTTTCAGCTTAAAAGGTCAAAATTGATTTTGTACAGTAATTGTATAATTTTACATGCCGAATGTTTTATTCTTGTACTATTGCTTCTAATTAAAAAAAAGAATGGATGCGCATCCAGGATGGGCAAAGGGAAGGGCTGGGGTGGAGCACTGAAGGGTGGGGGGGGGGGAGATTGTAGGTGCTTACCTGAAAAGCTGCACAAGGGGAATATGAGGTGTTGTTCATCCAGTTTGTGTAACACCTTACTCTGGCAAGGGAGGATGCCCTTCCCCCACCCCCTCTCCCTTCCCTGCGCTCCGTCAGGACATGTACCCATTTCTCCCCAATATTCCACCTGTATTCCATCCTTGGCTTCACAAGTCACGCTTCCTCTATCCTCATCTCACACCTTCTGTTCTTTCATCTTTGCCCTTTGTCTAACTATCTGCTATCAAACCGTCCTCTCACCTGTATCCATCTATCACTCACCAGGTTTATTGCCCCTCCTCCCTTCTAGATTTCTCTCCCTCCCTACTACAAATCAGTCAGAAGAAGGGTCCTGACCCGAGACATCACCTATCCATTCTTCTCCACAGATGCTGCCTGACCTGCTGAGTTACTCCAGCACTTTGTGGTTTTCTTTATTTCATTAATATGCATATAATTTGAGCTGTTTTTCCCCTCTTTGTAGTTGTCCACTGAATACGTTGCAAGCTGCATTGTTAAGCATAGTTTAGTTTAGTTTAGAGATACAGTGCGAAACAAGCCATTCGGCCCACCAGGTCTATGCTGACCAGCGATCCCCAATAACTAGCACTATCCTACACACGAGGGACAATTTACAATTTTTACTGAGGCCAATTAAGCCACAAACTTGTACATCGTTCGAGTGTGGGAGGAAACCAAAGCACCGGAGAAAACCCACTGCATCACAGGGAGAACGTACAAACTCTGTACAGACAGCACCCGTAATCATGATCGTACCTGGGTATCTGGCACAGTAAGGCAGCAATGATACCACAGTGCCCTGTTGCCCAAAGCTGTTCACTCTTGGTTAACAGTGCTACATGCTAACCTGCGATAAACAGAGAAAGCAATTCATGTCACTAAACAACACGGTGCATCAATTTTATAATAAAAAACATTCATAGTTCTGCAGCATCTTTCACAATTGGAACACATCCACAATCTCTTTGCACCCAATTAAACAATGTTGCTATTCAGCAAGCTCAGTGGCCTGCCCATTGCAAGGTCCCCAAAACAACCACAATTAGAAACTGAATAGATAATCAGTTTTGTCTTGAGGTGACATTGATTGAGGGAAATATGTTAAGTCGGGCACAGAGAGCCTTACTCTCCTGCTTCTCCAGAATATCTCATGATGTTATTTGCTCAGACAGACGTTTGATCTTTCCTCAGAAGACCAGCACCTCTGACAGTGCAGTTTTCTTTTAACTGCTCCGGCTTTCAAGTGCGTGCTAGATCACATGAACTAAGACTTGAACCCACAACCTTCTGGTTGTCTCCACCCAACGAACATTTGGCTCCAAGTCCTGTATGGCTGGTTCACCAAAATCCCTTTGGTTAATTGTTTTCTTTCCTTCACTGTGTATTTCCACCCACCCACAGGGCGGCATGGTGGCGCAGCAGTAGAGTTGCTGCCTTACAGCGCCAGACACCCAGTTTTGATTCTGACCACGGGTGCCGTCTGAACAGAGTTTGGATGTTCTCCCTGTGATCAGGCGGGTGTAAATTGTCCCTCGTGTGTAGGATAGTGTAGTGTACGGGGATCGTTGGTCGGTGCAGACTCAGTGGGCCAAATTGCCTGTTTCCACACTGTATCTCTAAACTAAATTAAACTAATTCTAAACACACACAGATCTCCCCCTCCCCCCTCTTGTATGGAAATTGAGGCAGAATGTTTCTGGGGTGAGCAATGAATAGTTGATAATGGTAAATGTGTGGCTTCCTGTCCACTCTAGATAACTTGAGTGTAAATAGAAACTGAGCAGAGTATTATGGAGGCAGCCGATACACAAGCTCCAGAAGCTGGTTCAACTTTGTTGAGTGTCACTGATCTACAAAGGCCGTAATATCTCTCTGTCACCAAGCCCAATTAGATTTTATCAGTGATGGCTGATCAAGCAATTGGAGGGCAGAAAAAGTGCTGGACAAAAGATGCCAGGGTCCAGTTCATTCCTGTATCACCCTGACAATTACATTCTACAACAATAACAAATTGTTGCTAATTATGGCAATCAATATCTATTGATTTGTCTTCAAACGAACCCAACCACAAGATGAGGGAGAGCTTGCAGAGTTGCTGTTCCATGAGAGGAGGCTGCATCAACAGCATCGACAAACTGTTGAATGCTTGGAGTACTGCAGATTTTAATAGGAATCTGTGGAGTCACTTTTTCACACAAAGGGTGGTGGGTGTATGGAACAAGCTGCCAGAGGTGGTAGTTGAGGGTGGGACTATCCCAACGTTTAAGAAACAGTTAGACAGCTACGTGGATAGGACAGGTTTGGAGGGATATGGACCGAGCACAGGCAGGTGCGACTAGTGTAGCTGGGAAATTGTTGGCCAGTGTGGGCAAGTTGGGCCAAAAGGCCTGTTTCCACACTGTATCACTCCATGACTCTATGAGGTGGTCCAGCCAATAACCTCACTCACTGGGACAGGGGTGTATCTCCAGTGAGATCAAGAAACATGGAAACTCCATTGTAGCTCAAACATCATTTGCAATCCCTCACACCCATACTGTGTAATATCAGGTAATTTCTGGGTTTTCACTTTATTATTTCAGGTTGTGACCTGAGAGTTTGTTGAGCAAATTCACCAGGACATTGCGTGGATTGGAGGATTTTACTTATGCAGAGAGACCGGATAGATAGGGTTTCTTTTTCCTACAGTGAAGGAGGCTGAGAGGGTCCCCTAATAAAAAATATGTAAGACTATGAAAGGCATAAATAGGGTGGATGTCAAAATCCTTTTTAAATGGTAGAAGTATCAACAAAAAGATAACATAATCTTAAAGTGAGATGAAGCATCATTAAAGAGGTCTGAGGATTAAGTTTATTTTACACAGTGAGTGGTTGATATCTGGAAATCACTGTCAGAGGAGAGGGGGTAAACTGGTACAACCGTTGTGCTTAAGGGGCCTTAGTCAGGCACTTAAATAGGCAAGGCAAAGACGAATACACCAAGTGTGGGCAAATGGAATTCGTATAGACGTGCAAATAGGTTGGCATGGATATGAGGTGGGGTCGAGTGGATGAAGAGTCTGTTTCTGTGATGTAAATCTCCATGATTCAAAGATTATATGACCTTTTCATTCTAACTTTGGCAATTTCTCACACCCATATATTTATTCTGTTGGTTTTATCTATTTGGAACGATCAGCTATAAATCTCACGGTTCAATAATAACAAAAACTCCAGAAGTCCAAGACTTGGCTGCAATATAATTATGGAGAGGGTCAGAACTGGACCTAGGGTTGAGATTTTTGATTGGAGAAAGGCTAACTTTGAGGAGATGCGAAAGGATTTAAAAGTAGTAAATTGGGACAGTTTGTTTTATGGGAAAGATGTGGAAGAGAAATGGAGGACATTTAAAGGTGAAATTTAAAGAGTACAGAATCTTTATGTCCCTGTTCGGTTGAAAGGAAATAGTAAAAATTGGAACAGCCATGGTTTTCAAGGGAAATTGGACACTTGGTTCGGATAAAGAGAGAGATCTACAATAATTATAGGCAGCATGGAGTAAATGAGGTGCTTGAGGAGTATAAATAATGTAAAAAGAATCTTAGGAAAGAAATTAGAAAAGCTAAAAGAAGATATGAGATTGCTTTGGCAAGTAAGGTGAAAGTAAATCCAAAGGGTTTCTACAGCTATATTAATAGCAAAAGGATAACATGGGATAAAATTGGTCCATTAGAGAGTCAGTGGACAGCTATCTGCAGAGCCAAAAGAGATGGGGGAGATATTGAACAATTTCTTTTCTTCGGTATTCACCAAGGAGAAGGATATTGAATTATGTGAGGTAGAGTAGAGTAGCTATGGAAACTATGAGATTCAAAGAAGAGGAAGTACTGACACTTTTGAGAAATATAAAAGTGGATAAGTCCGGACAGGATATTCCCTAGGACATTGAGGGAAGTTAGTGTAGAAATAGCAGGGGCTATGACAGAAATATTTAAAATGTCATTAGAAACGGTAATAGTGCCAGAGGATTGGCATACTGCGATGTTGTTCCATTGTTTAAAAAGGGGTCTAAGAGTAAACCTAGCAATTATAGACCTGTTAGTTTGACGTCAGTGGTGGGCAAATTAATGGAAAGGATACTTAGAGATAATATATATAAGCATCTGGATAAACAGGGTCTGATTAGGAACAGTCAACATGGATTTGTGCCTGGAAGGTCATGTTTGACTAATCTTCTTGAATTTTTTGAAGAGGTTACTCGGGAAATTGATGAGGGTAAAGCAGTGGATGTTGTATATATGGACTTCAGTAAGGCCTTTGACAAGGTTCCTCATGGAAGGTTGGTTAAGAAGGTTCAATTGTTGGGTATTAATGGTGGAGTAGCAAGATGGATTCAACAGTGGCTGAATGGGAGATGCCAGAGAGTAATGGTGGATGGTTGTTTGTCAGGTTGGAGGCCAGTGACTAGTGGGGTGCCACAGGGATCTGTGTTGGGTCCACTGTTGTTTGTCATGTACATCAATGATCTGGATGATGGTGTGGTAAATTGGATTAGTAAGTATGCAGATGATACTAAGATAGGTGGGGTTGTGGATAATGAAGTAGATTTTCAAAGTCTACAGAGAGATTTATGCCAGTTGGAAGAGTGGGCTGAAAGATGGCAGATGGAGTTTAAAGCTGATAAGTGTGAGGTGCTACATCTTGGAGGACAAATCAAAATAGGACGTACATGGTAAATGGTAGGGAATTGAAGAATGCAGGTGAACAGAGGGATCTGGGAATAACTGCGCACAGTTCCCTGAAAGTGGAATCTCATGTAGATAGGGTGGTAAAGAGAGCTTTTGGTGTGCTGGCCTTTATAAATCAGAGCATTGAGTATAGAAGTTGGGATGTAATGTTAAAATTGTACAAGGCATTGGTGAGGCCAATTCTGGAGTATGGTGTACAATTTTGGTCACCTAATTATAGGAAGGATGTCAACAAAATAGAGAGAGTACAGAGGAGATTTACTAGAATGTTGCCTGGGTTTCAGCAACTAAGTTACAGAGAAAGGTTTAACAAGTTAGGGCTTTATTCTTTGGAGCGCAGAAGGTTAAGGGGGGATTTGATAGAGGTCTTTAAAATGATGAGAGGGATAGACAGAGTTGACGTGGATAAGCTTTTCCCACTGAGGGTAGGGAAGATTCAAACAAGGGGACATGACCTGAGAATTAAGGGACAGAAGTTTAGGGGTAACATGAGGGGGAACTTCTTTACTCAGAGAGTGATGGCTGTGTGGAATGAGCTTCCAGTGAAGGTGGTGGAGGCAGGTTCATTTTTATAATTTAAAAATAAATTGGATAGTTATATGGACGGGAAAGGAATGGAGGGTTATGGTCTGAGCGCAGGTATATGGGACTAGGGGAGAATACGTGTTCGGCACGGACTAGAAGGGTCGAGATGGCCTGTTTCGTGCTGTAATTGTTATATGGTTATATGGTTATATTCACGACTCAAGAGCACTAAGGCATATGTATTCTCTTCATTTCACAAGATAGAAGCAATTGAAGTGAACGAGACATGGTTAGTTAATTAACCATTTGACAAATAACATGGACATGGATGACAGATTGCCTTTCGGACAATTGATCATGAAAAGAGAGAATACTTGAAACACTCAGCCAGCATCTGTTAAGAGAGAAACAGTTAATGTTTCAGATCAGTGATCCTTCACCAGAATCACATAAAGTTAGGAATGAAGTGCAAAGACTTGCAGAGAAATGTAGACCACGCTGTCAGATTGGTTTCTGACCACCAACTAATTTGCAAATTTTCACCAAGCAGAACTACAGGCACACAAACGACAGCAAGCGTGACCAAATCTGAGATTCCTCACTGTCCCTTCCCAGAGAGTCAGCTAATTATTAGGCATAAGGATAGAACTAGAGTTCTTTTGAAGTATGAAGACACAGTGCTTACTGCCAGAGGGTCATTTTCAAAAGCCAGCATATATTTCCCAACTTGTGTCCTGACATTTAGTTAGTCTCCCCCACCAGAATGATCTTCAAAAGGTCTTTGGACGAGTTACCTTTGTTTTACCTTTCAACCCTAAACTATTTGAGGAGCGTTTAAGCCAAACACATGATGGTTCTGAAGATTGAGGAAGAAGGGCCAACAACAACAGTGCAGATTGTACCTGTCATTAATAACCAAGAGTGAAGAAGAGAGATATGATGGATTATTTCAACATATAACTTCTAGTTGCCCAGCGATAAAGTTGCTGTCTAACAGTGGCAGAGTCTTGGGTTCAATCCTGACTATGGGTGCTATCTATACCGAGTTTGTACGATCTCCCCGAGAATGTGTAGGTTTTCTGCGGGTGCTCCGGTTTCCTCCTACACTCCAAAGACGTACAGGTTTGCAGGTTAATTGGCTTCAGTAAAATTGTAAAATTCTCCCTAATGTGTAGGATAGTGTTAGTGTACGGGGTGATCGCTGGCCGATGCGGACTCGGTGGGTCGAAGAGCCTGTTTCCGTGCTGTATCTCTAAAGTAAAGTCAAGTCTAAATACCACTGGAGTGTTGACTTCAGGAGTTGCAGTCATCATGCACAATTTGTTACAGGACCTAGATTTCATGGGTCAACTGGAGTCCCACTGGCCTGCAACCATCTTAAATGGGGTTCTAGATGAGTGGCAGGGATGCTTCCCCTGGCCTGATGGAAAATGATATGTAATTTGTAAACAAATGTAGTATAGCCTCATTTACCATCTGAAGACAGATGCCTGAACTATGAGTGGTTCTGGTTTCGTGCTAAGCTAGATCATGTCAGACACAGAATGATCAAATTGCAAGCAATGTACTGGAAAGTGCAAGGTTCGCACTGTACCGAGAGTCATGAACCTCAGCCGAAAAACACTGCCAAATTTTGAGTAGTTCAGTCTCAATTAGCTTTTGTTAGTAAGTTTAACATTTGTTTCCTTTGCATTATTGGTCGCAGGTAGAGGTGGTGAGTTCAGTTTCTCTGGGGCAGACCTGCTGCTGCCGTTGTCAACGGGATTCAAATCTGCACAGAGATATATATATATTTTTTTAATTTGACAAAAAAATCAAAATAAACTTAATTTGGGAACTATGCAAAATTCCTTTGACATTCACCGCGGCTACACATACATTTGTTGGCGTTCTACGTGGTAGTGTTCCCAAAAACCATAATTGTACCTGGCACCTTTGCCATACCTGTGGCCCCCTGGGGAGTGAGCTGCTTCTGTCTTTCCATCCAAACCTTGGACTGGGCACATCTAAGAGTGGGTGTGGGACTGGAGTCTCGTACAAGCCAATTGAGGTAAGGATGGCAGACTCCATTCCTGCCTTTCGGAAAACACCCTCTCCTGTGGACAGATTATTACTTTGCTACTGAAGTTCTCAGTCTAGGGTCTGAAGACATTCTCGGGATTTGATTTGCAACAATGGAATATGTACTCTACTACACTAGGTGACCATCCAAAGCTGGTCAACTGGACCTGCTCACCTGATCTACACCTTTTACTGTGATTCAAGGGGGCCTTTGCCACCCATGACCTGGAGCCATAATTGGACCAAGCAGTGTCTGGTACGGGAGGACCGTGTAACCATATGCCAGTAAGAGTGAGTGAGAGGAGGGGTGTGGGTTGGTGATGGTGATGCCAGGGTGGAAAAGAGGTTTGGAGTTAGATAAATGATGCACACTCGGGAGAAACAGAAATGGTTATAAATCTAAGAATATGGAATTAAACCAAAAATAATGAGCAGAACTAGGTACTTAGCACAATTACAGTAACAGCTGCAGCTGGACGCAGACAATAGCGGACACCTGCAGACTATTAAGAACCATTCACTCTGAGGCTGACACAAATCAGTCGCAATTGAATATTAAATAAATGGCTTTTTTTTTACAAGCCTCTGTCTGCATACTGCATAATGCTGCAGCCTACGCCCATGTCTGCAATTTTAACTCTTCTTGTCCCTGGTAACTGCTTTATTCTCTGGAGAATTGTACAGTGTTCCAGTGTCTATTTATCAGTGCAAACACTTGACCCATTGCAAAACCTTTGCCACTGTTTCCTTTCCAGAGCACATAATCAACACTCAGCACTAACGTTTATTGATCAACGAATCATGGGAAGATCAGTAAATAACGACCAAGGGGACCATTGCTACCAACCATCTTGAAAGCTATTTGTAATGCAATGATATTCCAGTGGACTGAACTTGTTTCTGCAATGCAGAATAAGCTAGTCCCCATACATACTCCATTCACAACTCATCTGAAAAAGTACTTGCCAGTGTAGAGCAGGACCTGGGGTCATCTAATTGTAAGTATACAACTAATGGGCAATATTCGTGCCAGGTATTCACCATACCATGCAAGCTATAAACTCCACATCTTGTAGTATTCTCTTAAATCTAAATGTCACCAGGGTTGCAAGGTCACTCACCATCAGCACCTAAGGCAATGTGGCGGACCCGTTCACTAGTGTTTCACAAAAGCAACCAAATCATCACTCTATCTGTTAGAGCAGGGAGCTCTGCAAGATGTGGTTTGTTTTCTAATCAGTTAACGATTTATAAAGGTCAGTTCATCAATTTCCCACACATAGACAGTTGCAAACATATATATGTGAGTTCCTGAACAACATAATGTCCTGAGATACGTCTCAGGTTGCAATGCATTTGAGGAACACGAGACCATCTAAAGCAAAGCAGTTGCATTGATTCATCGGGTTTGCGCCACAATTTGTGGCTGCCATCAGCTAAAGTTATACCTTATTTTAATTGCTTTTTTTCCATTTTACTGCTTTGACACTTCTGATACGAGAGTGGCTATGTGTGAAATCTGCCTTACGAATGATTTGTAATGTTTGGTGCTATCTAAAACGGTCTGTTGAACTGAGAAATTTGTGATATTTCATCGATCCTGTGAATCTTCCATGAACTTCCCTCTGTTGCTGTTGGGCAACTTTACAGTCCCTTGTGGAAGTGGGAATAACAGGAGCTGTAGGCATAACATTCTCTGAAGCTTGCAACAATGCCACAGGTGTTAGTGAGTACAAATGTTAGGCCATAGCATTACTTATGGATTTCAGTGGATCAGTAAAATAACAGCATAGAATGCTCATGCTATCATCCTTGCCAATTTCCCGAAGGGAGTCAAATCCAACACAATATTCAGATGTGGTGGGGTTAAAACGAGTATATTGAATAATTCTGTCTTCATGTTCATTAGTTATAGGAGCAGAATTAGGCCATTCGGCATATCAAGTCTACTCCACCATTCAATCATGGCTGATCTATCTTTCCCTCTCAACCCCATTTCCTGCCTTCTCCCGATAACCCCTGACATCCTTACTAATCAAGAATCGGTCAATCTCCGCCTTAAAAATATCCATTAAATTGGCCTCCACACCGTCTGTGGCAATGAATTCCATAGGTTCATCACCCTCTGACAAAATAAATTCCTCCTTATCTCCTTTCCAAAAGTACGTCCTCTGGTCTCTGGTCCTAGACTCTCCAACTAGTGGAAACATTCTCTCCACATCCACTCTATCCAGGCCTTTCATTATTTGGTAAGTTTCAATGAGGTCCCTCCTTGTCCTTCTAAACTCGAGCGAGTGCAGGCCCAGTGCCATCATACGCTTATCATCATATGTTAACTCAAACCTGGGATCATTCTCCTAAACCTCCTCTGGACCCTCTCCAACACCAGCACATTCTTCCTCATATATGGGGCCCAAAACTGGAATGGAATGGAATTTAATGGAATGGAATATTTTATTGTGTTGTCACGTGTGACAAGGCACAGTGAAATTCTTTGCTTGTTTTCCCAAAGTATGCAAACTGTTCACAATCCTCCAAATGCAGTCTGACCACTGCCCAATAAAGCCTCATTTTAATCCAGTGTCCATCATAAAGTCAGTTGGTGCTAATTTATGTATTCTTAGATTTATTTCAATTCATAAAGTAAACTGGCAAAGTTGTTTGACATCTTGTAATGACTGCTCATGGCCACTGATGGTACTGCAAGAGAGGTTGGCAATTATAATTACACCCTGAATAATTATATTGTTGGATTTCATCCTGAATATGGGCCATAACAATGGAATGATTGTGTGAATGTGCTTATAAACATAACATTAAATATGAAGTAGGTTTTGGAAACACACAGAACTGCAGATGCTGGTTTCCAGACAGGGAACACAAATTTCTGGAGTAGCATCTGTGGAAGACGTGGATAGGTGATGTTTCACGTCGAGACCCTTCTTCAGACAGTGTATTAGCGGGGAGAAAGTTGGGAAAGAGGTGGGGGTGGGACTAAGCTTAGTAAATGTTAGATGGATAGACACAAAGTGCTGGAGTAATTCAGCAATCAGGCAGTATCTCTGAAGAAAAGGAATGGGTGACGTTTTGGGTAAGAACCCAACTTGCCTACTATACTCTGTTGTGCTGAAGCAAAGCAAGAATGTCATTGTCCTATCTGGGAATCTTGAATCTTGACTTCAGATGTGAAACGTCACCCATCCTTTTTCTCCAGAGATGTCGCCTGACCCACTGAGTTACTCCAGCACTTTGTGTTTATCTTTAGCATAAACCATCATCTGCAGTTCCTTTCTACAAGTGATAGGTGGATGTGGGTGAAGGAAGTTGTGATTGGTAGATTAGTGGACCAAGGCCAGAGTTAAAAAGAAGACAAAAGGTTATGAAATAAAGCTGGAAGAGTGAAATGCAAAGACAGAGAAAGGAATATAGGTGGAAATGGAAAGGGGGGCAGGATAGTAAGGAAAATGGGTGTGCTTCTGGCTGGGGCACAAACGAGTGGGGGAAATGGGGTGGAGGTTTGGTTGTTATCTAAAATTGGATAATTCAATGTTCATTTCATTGGGTTGGTTTGTAGGTTTTCGAAGCTGTGTTGGAGAATTAGCAGCGAGAGGGTTAATCATTGGAACTCGCTGTTGTATGAAGAAGCTACTCCCTCCTCTCCTGCGCACACGCACACACTTCACAAAAGAAATTAAATCAAAGTGCTGTTAATTATAGAACAGCGGTGGTAATTATGTAGAAAACCGCAGAGATTGAATATCAATGACCAAGTGTAATCAGCGCCACTGTGTACTACGTTGCTGAACTCAAGGACCTTCACATGGCAGGGAAGAACCCCCAGACTCTGATTCTGGAGATCAGGCTTCAGTGGGAAGCGCAGGCTGGGATATCTTTTGCTAAGTTTCCACCAGTTCTTTGTGCACCAATTAATCACAATCATGCAAAAGCAAATTATCTTTATTCTCAGGTTCTGCAAACTTTGGGGAATAGAGGTTTGCTGATCTAATGGCTGACAGGAAATGTAAGCATCTGCTAAAGGCACGGTGGTGCAGCAGTAGAGTTTCTGCCTTACAGCTTTAGAGATCCTCACTAGGGGTGCTGTCAGTACAGTGTTTGTACGTTCTCCCTGTGACAATGTGTGTTTCACCGGGTGCTCCGGTTTCCTCCAACACTCCAAAGATGTACAGGTTTGTAGGTTAATTGGCATCATTAAAAATCGTAAATTGTCCCTAGTGGCTTAGATAATGCTAGTGTACAGGTATAGCCGGTCAACACGGACTCGGTGGGTCGAAGGGCCCGTTTCCCCACTGCTCCGCTAAACTAAACTAAGGTAAACTCTGCAAAAGGAACCATTCAAATAGTTTTGGAATAGGGTTGCCTCAAGGAGATTGGAAGGCATAAGATAGTGGGGGTAAGAGTCAAGTGAATGATAGGCAGGGTTTAGAGAGAAAATTGGAGAGGTCTGCTGATTGAATCTGGACTGTGGCCAATGTAACTTCACATTTTAAGAAAGGAGGGAGAGAGAAAATGGGGAATTATAGACCAGTTAGCCTTACATTGGTAGTGGGGAAGATGCTGGAGTTGATTATTAAATATGTTATAGCAGCGCACTTGGAAAGCAGTGATGGGATCGGTCAAAGACAGCATGGATTTATTTAGGGGATATCATGCTTGACTAATCTTTTAGAATTTTTTGAGGATGTAGCAAGTAGAATGGATAAAGGAGAGCCAGTGGATGTGGTGTATCTGGACTTTCAAAAAGCCTTTGACAAGGTCCCACACAACAGATTAGTGTGCAAAATTAAAGCACATGGTATTGGGGGTAGGGTATTGACATGGATAGAGAAGTGGTTGGCAGACAGGAAGCAACGAGTATTAATTAACGGGTCCTTTTCAGAATGGCAGGCAGTGACTAGTGGGGTACCGCAAGGCTCGGTTCTGGGACCTGAGTTGTTTACAATATATATATTAACTATTTAGACAAGGGAATTAAATGTAACATCTCTAAATTTGTGGATGACAAAAAGCTGGTGGCAGTGTGAGCTGCGAATAGGATGCTATGAGGCTGCAGGGTGACTTGGATAGGTTGGGCGAGTGGGCAGAAGCATAATGCAGTATAATGTGGATAAATGTGAGGTTATCCATTTTGGTGGCAAGTATAGGAAGGCAGATTATTATCTGAATGGTGTCAGATTAGGAGATGGGGAGGTGCAACGAGACCTGGGTGTGTTTATACATCAGTCACTGAAAGTAAGCATGCAGGTACAGCAAGCAGTGAACAAAGCCAATGGCATGTTGGCCTTCATTACGAGAGGATTTAAGTTTAGACAATAGACAATAGGTGAAGCAGTAGGCCATTCGGCCCTTCGAGCCAGCACCGCCATTCAATGTGATCATGGCTGATCATCCCCAATCAGTACCCCATTCCTGCCTTCTCCCCATATCTTCTGACTCCGCTATCTTTAAGAGCCCTATCTAGCTCTCTCTTGAAAGTATCCAGAGAACCGGCCTCCGCCGCTCTCTGAGGCAGAGAATTCCACAGACTCACAACTCTCTGTGGGAAAAAGTGTTTATTCGTCTCCGTTCTAAATAGCTTACCCCTCATTCTTAAACTGTGGCCCCTGGTTCTGGACTCCCCCAACATCGGGAACATGTTTCCTGCCTCTAGCATGTCCTAACCCTTAATAATCTTATATGTTTCAATAAGATGTTTCAATAAAATGTGGCGAACAATGGCGGTGTAGACTGAGCGCGTTGATATGAACCGTAAAAGTCTGTACTGGCTGAAATAGTGCACTCCAGCCTAATCCCACTGCCAAGCTCTTGGTTCATAGTCCAGTAGATAGTAACATCACAGGGTTCATCTCAGTAATGCGGGATTCTGGCTCCTCCATCCTTTCAGACACTGAATGCCTGTCCACCACCAACATCTGAGTGAGGAACAAATTATCATCTCTAACCTACGACCAATTACCTTCAACTGTACCCTGATCATTACCCACTTTGCTAGGAGAAATACACCTTTCCTCGTCGCCACACAGGCCTCTCAAAATATTCAATCCCCCACTTAAACTACCAGTCTCCTTTGTTCCAAGAATAACCCAGCTTAGTCAGTCTCTCTCAGCCACGATCGTTCTCCAACTCTGGCAGAATCTTCTGACTTCCTCTGTAGCTTGTCTCATGCTATCACATCGTTTCTGCATTACATTAGATTAGCTGAAGCCTAACCTTTTATATGTTTCCACCATGACCTCTTACATTCTGTGCCTCCAGCAGTATGTCTATTTAACCTCAACCCCTCTGGATCCTGCTTGCTTCAATCCCTCTTGTTCTTCCCTCACTTCTCAGCTTCTGTCCATTTATGTGTAATCCCTCACCTTAGTTGTTCTTCTCAAATGCATTAACTGATTCTTGTGCTGCCAGGGGAAGTGGTAAAAGTAGATACTACAGCAATGTTTAAGAAGCATTTAGACAGACATGTACAGTCAGGGAATAGGGATATATGGATCTTCCACAGGAAGATAGGATTAGTTTAGATTGGTATCAGGGTCGGCACAGATATCATCGGCTAAAGGGCGTGCTCCATTGCTGTATTGTTCAATTTCCTAGTAGTTAAAATAGCATTTCCTGAGAAATGCAGACCAGTTGCTTATGCTCACCAGTAAAGGGTTTTTGAACCTTGGCGAACATTGAAAGTGGTCTTCCCAATGGAAGCAGTCTTAGCCGCTGTGCTTTGAAAATATCTACTCTCTATTTCAGATTCCCAGCATCTGCAGCCCTACGCATTTCATTTGTACGTATAATTCCACACCACCAGCTCCATTCCTCCTATTTAATTACAAAGGTTCACGATGTAAAATACTTAGGTCATTGGAGTTCATGATAGAGAGGACAACTGTACAATTACAGCAAAACTTTCCAGTACGTGACAGAGGGAACATCAATATTAGCGATCTTCCATTGAGACATCCCACTGCAACAAATGGCAGAACATTACGCAGTTCCAAAGCTGCTTAGAGCCTCAGGTTAGATGCAAATGCTTGTGCATTATTGAGAGCCCAGGTCAATAATGATAATCTATGATGCCTGAGTTCATTGACCTACACTGGCTTAGTCTCTGAGCCCTGCAAACTTACAATTTAACACTTTTGTGTTCAAATCCATCCGTGTTCTTGCTCTGACCCTTTGTAACCCCATTAACAGCGCTACAATCCTCCAAGAAATCTTCTTCCCTCTCCCATTTCCATCCACAGATGGCTTCAATACGTTTGGCTCCATGGACCATAGGTACTAGAATTCCCTCCCAAACCACTTTACGTCACTCACTCTCCTCTTTATGCATACTTCTTAAAATAATAACCAAGTTCAATGAAGCATTTGGTTACAAGTCCTTTCTTTGATGGTTTCGATTGTTTTTGATTTATCTCCTTTAAACATGACATTAGAGAAGGCCACACAGTGGCGCAGCTGATAGAGCTGCTGCCTCACAGCTTCAGCGACTTGGGTTCAATCCTGACCTCTGGTGCTGGCTGTGCAGAGTTTGCACATTCTTCTTGCAAAGGCTTCCTCTGGGTGCACCAGTTTCCTCCCACATACTAGAGATGTGGGCTAGTTACTGTAAATTACCTCTAGTGCAAGAGCCATTCAGAGAATCAAGGGGGGGGGGGGGGGGGGGGGGGGGGAGTTGGGGTTCATGAGACAAAATTAGTTACAAGAAAAGGTGAGGAATGGGAATGATGGGAATGCTAGGCTGGGAACTGGTATCAATTCTATTAGTCAGCCATTGCAAATTGTCCCTTGTGTGTAATTGTCCCGGGTGGGTAATTGATGGACGTAAGAGAAAGAATAGGAACCAATCGAGGGAATGGAATGGAATGGATAGGATTGCTCTCAAAGACATCAAAGACTCAACATGGGAAGTGACCTTGTTCTATCTCACCAGAGGATATGAGAATACCTACCTCATCTCAATCAAGCCAAGTTGTTTATTGTCACGTACACAAATACGTGAGCTACAATGAAGATCTTGCTTGCAGCAGCATCACAGGCACATGGATTCAGACAACACAAAGAAATATAAATTGTACATAAATAACACAAACCCTAAAAGACAGTGAAAAGAAAAAGGATGGGGAAAAAAGCATGAGTGCAAAAGAACATAACTAGAAAAACAAATTAATGGTTGTGTATGAGGTGGTCTATAGTGTTCCATTGCTGCGGTAGGATTAGGTCCATTTTGGTCCGAGATGTCTCCTGTAAAGAATGCTAAAATTGTATTTCATTCAGCCCCGGATTGTAATCTTGTGGGTGTCCGATTTAGTTTGATCAATAAACAATTATACGCAGCAGTTAGTTAGCAAGATATAAAGCAGGAGGTTACAGTATAATTCTCAGATGGAAGTGAAAGAGAAGAAATGTCACACTATTTTCTCTGGATGCAGTGTGCCTGCTGGAATCTGTCAACACTGGGGATGAAATGTAATTCATACTATTCATTCTGGCTGACATGGAGATCCAGAACGTGAAGGTAGAGGGGAAGGTCTTCCTTCAGGTGGCAATGCTAAAGAGTCAACATGAATGGCTCAGGCATGGGAGGGAACGCTCAGCATGTGAATGAGCTGGGTGGTTCTCAGCTCCTTGTCCTGCCCGGGGAACAACCACACACAGTATATGGTGGTTGCAGCTAAACATTACGATCCTGATTGACAAGATTACCACTTGTCCAGGTCCAATTTAGTTTAGTTTAGTTCAGTTTATTTTCACATGTACTGGGGCACAGTGAAAAGCTTTTGTTGCATGCTAACTAGTCAGTGGAAAGACAATCGAGCCATCCACAATATGCAGATACATGATAAACGGAATAACGTTTAGTGCAAGATAAAGTCCAATAAAATCAGAGCAAAGATTGTCCGAGGGTCTTTAGTAAGGTAGATTGTAGCTCCGGATCGCTCTCTGGTTATTGCAATAACCAGAGAGAGGTCCTGACCTAGTATCTACCTTACTAGAGAGCCTTGATTGCTGATAGCATCGTGCACAAACTCCAATGAGGTAGATAATAGCTCAGGATTGCTCTCTAGTTGTGGGTAGGATGGTTCAGTTGCCACAAGTTATTGACTCCAGTTCCCTCTTGCTAACTTTGAATCTAAAGGGGAGAGTCTGACACTCTCTTGTTAGAGACAACGAATGCTTGGCCCTTGTGTGGCTCATTTGTTACTTGGCTACTATCAGTCCATTTCTCAGAAACGCCCAGGCTTTGTTTTTTTTTAAAGTGGCAAACAGTATTGAATGTTGCGACTTGAACCAATGTCTCCGTTTAAACAGCAGCTTCTAAACCCAGTTATCCTTTCTAATGCTGTTGAGACATTAATTTTTGTCCGCACTCTTGGAACATCTGTCCAAATATTTTTCTGCGGTTTAGAGTCCAATTTGTTATTTAAAAATCCTTCAGTAAAAAGCTTTGGACATTTTCTTGCATCAGGAATGTTATAGAAATCTAAATTGCTGTTTGTTTAGGATTCTATTGAAAGGGCCTGTTTCATGCAGTATTCCACAAATTTCAATTTCAGGGAGTAAATCCCATGTTGATGTTCCCCTGGCTAGCCAGATCAAATACAGCTTCAAACTTAAGGACTGGCCATTTAAGGCTCGGTTGAGAATACAATTCTTCACCAAGAATGTGGAGAATATTTTGAATTTCTCTAGCCAAGAGGGCAGTGGCGTCTCTGTACTTCCAAGACAGATACTGGTAGGGGAATGCAAAAAAAGAGGAATTATTGCAGGAAATGTTGCTGAGGTAAAAGATCAGCCATAATCTTACTGAATGGTAAAGCTAAAACAAAGGGGAGAACTGTGCAGCACAGTGGCACAGCTGGTAGAGCCACTGCCTCACAGAAACTTCTGGTTCAATCCCGATCTCAGATGCAGATTGCACAGAGTTTGCATGTTCTCCCTGTGGCTGCGTGGATTTCGTCCAGGTGCTCCAGTGTCCTCCCATGTCTCAAAGACGGCAGGCTAGCTAGGAAATTAATTTGCCAACATAAATGACCTCTTGTGTTTCGATGACTGGTGGAATCTGAAAGGAGCTGACGAAAATGTGGTGAGAATTTTAAAAAATGGAATGGACATGGGATGTGTAAATGGGTGGTTGACAGTTAATGGGGACTCATTGGTCTGTTTTCGGGCAATATCTCTCTGTGACTAAACTTGGCTTTTTCTTGATATAATTGTTTTCGCTGCCACCTTAAAGTTTAATGTCTTGGCTGGAAGACAACATCACTGACACAGCTTCACTCTCTCAGTAAAAGCACACGAGTCAGCCCGGAGTTTGTGCTCTGGTCTCTAGAGAGGAACGTTAGACAACTGTTTGACAATTTTTGCCAAGCTCGTCAATTTTCATGTTTATGACCTTACCATTTACAGATCTGTCACTATAGTCTTTGGGGAAAATAAAACATACTGGGAATGTAAAATTTCAAACAAAGAGCAACCAGTGTAATGAAATTACAACCACTTTACACCGTGACGCACAATAATGCATTTAGAGTTTAAATAGGAGGCACCTTCTAGGATTTTTCAGAATAATTACAGTATGTTATGTCAGCACTGAAGTCAATGGGTCACTGAAACATTCAGCTATGTGCAGTGCAGTTTGACTGTGAATTTCTGTGACAAGGTTTTGAATACCTTTGCAGAGAAACAAGATTGAGAATCACCTTTGCCCTTATTTCTGTCTAAACTGCACAGGATGTAGAATCTTCCCCGAACATGTGCTTGCAGTGCCAATTCGTGAAATGACTTCAGCAGTGCAATCTTTAAAAAGTGCAATGCAGAATGGGAAGATGCCTCGCTGAACTAAACCCCATCCTGAGGCAGGAACGCTGAATGGAACCGCACCAGCTTCAGATGCTGTGATTCAACACCATCCTGTCACAGTTAGTAGGCTAGATGGTGAAAGGAAACAATATTATCGTAACATCAAGATCACGCAACATGGCCGACTATGGTTGCAGCGGTAATATAGAAAACTCTACAGTGAATGTATGCACAGCAAGCTCCTTTTAATTTAGTTTAGTTTAGAGATACAGAGCGGGAACAGGCTCTTTGGCCCACCGAGTCCGCACCGACCAGTGATTCCTGCACATTAACACTATCCTACACACACTAGGGACAATTTACATTTATACCAAGCTAATACGTCTTTGGAGTGTGGGAGGAAACTGAAGATCTCGGAGAAAACCCACGCGGTCACGGGGACACCGTACAAACTACGCGCAGACAGCACCCGTAGTCGGGATCGAACACGCGTCTCTGGCGCTGAAAGCGCTGTAAGGCAGCAACTCTACCGCTGCCCCACCATGCTGCCCTGTCAAATGAAATACCAGACAGACCATGGTACACATGGCGGCGCAGCAGTTTCCACAGCTCTGGGGACCTTGGTTTGATCCTGGCCTTGGGTCCTGTCTGTGTGATCACATGGGTTTCTGCTGGGTGCTCCAGATTCCTTATACACTCAACACTGTGCTGTAACTAACCTAGATGGTTACTGTAGTAACTTTTTAGTGCAGATCGTGGCAAAAAGAACCAAAGGTGAATTGAGCTTTTGGGAATAAGCTGCAAGTGTATAGAGTATTGGAGAAGGAGACTGATGGGATGTTCTGCTGGGAGCCAGCATGAAAATAATGGGCTGAATGGCCTTCTTCTCTGCCACATTAAGTAGATAATCTGCATGTTCCAGTGCAATTTGTATCAAAAAATAATTTATTTAATTTCAACACGATACAAAAACAAACAAAAAAAACGTGGTGATATACCCACCACCATGTTACAAAATCATCATACAACTATTTTACAAATATTCTAATAACAATTATACAACCCTGGTAAAGGCGCAAGCATCTGGCTCGGGCAAAGCCCTCTTCCACCTGGCGAAGTGACTCGCGGATTTCCAGCTTGGCCAGACTTAGGAGCAACCCAACCAGGACATCTTCAGCCCTGCCTACTCCCTAGATCCCATCACCAGTCCTTCGGTCAGTGACAGGAATGCTACTCCTCCCCTTGCTGACCCTAGGTGGAGTGGCGGTGCTCCGTGCCCTCCGGACCCTGGTTACAAGGGACGCTTTACTGGTCCCTCTACCCTCAACAGGAATGACGCTGCTCCTAGTCTTGGCGTCCTTCTCCAGGTCATCCAAGAAGGATCTGAGCTGATGCCGGTCGTTCCCCTCACCCCCTTCACCCCCTTGTCCCTCCCCCTCCTTCTGAGGATGTGGTTCAGCGAGCTGGTGAGCCCGTGAGCTCACTGGAGGGAGGCCAGTCTGGGCCGATGTTGGGCCCCTTGGGTGGCCTGGATGTACTCGCGGATTTCCTCCACTGGAATGAGTGGAGTGGCGTCGGGGGGAGCGAGAACATCCATTGATTCATTGTCCGAGGAGTCGCCTTCCACCTGCTCACTGCAGATGGAGACACCATTCCCCGGACACAATGTTCTAGTGCAATTGGCAGGAATGTTGAGAAACAGGACCAAAACAATGTTCAGTGTAGGAAGGAACTGCAGATATTAGTTTACACCAAAGATAGACACAAAATGCTGCCGTAACTCAGCGGGTCTGGCAGCATCTATGGAGAAAAGTAATAGGTGATGTTTGAAAGGTGGAGCCCACAATGGTCCATTGTTGGCTGTGGAGAAGGTGATAACGAATTACACAAACAGTGAAACTAAGCAGACGATAGTGAACAATGTTCAGTGGATATTATATGAGGACACCTAAATCACTGAAGGAACTCTTTTTCCAAAAAGTGTAATTGGATGTATTGAAGGTCTCAATATAATGCCTTGTCCAAACTTCAACAATCCCTACAGGATTGCACACCCTCAGCGATGAAGCAGCAGCCTACATTCTGTGCGAGCATATCCAGAGTCATGTTTGAACCAATAACATCGTGAGTGAGGATGCTATCTCTAAAGCAGACATCAGGTTGCCCTCAGGTCGGTGGCATGTGAAGATAAAATAGTGTTACAGATACAAATTTCCCCTCTACTCACATGGCACCAAAAAGGTCTAACACAGACCTTAGGTCAATCACGATGCCAGAGACCCAGGTTCGATCCTGACCTCGGGTGCTGTCTGTGTGGAGTCTGCACGTTATCTCTGTGACTATGTGAGTTTCTTCCTGGTGCTCCAGGACAGGGGGTACACAGTGGTTACAGCAGTAGAGTTGCTACCATACAGTGCCAGAGATCCAAGTTCGATCCTGGCTACAGGTGGTATCTGTACAGAGTTTGTACATTCTCCCTGTGACTGCATGGGTTTTCTCTGGGTGCCCCGGTTTTCACCCGCACTCCAACGATACACAGGGTTGTAGGTTTATTGGCTTAGGTAAAATTATAAATGATTCCTAGTGCTAGGATAGTGCTAGTGTATGGGGTGATTGCTGATCGGCGGGGACTCAATGACCCACAGGGCCTGTTTCCGCGCTGTATCTCTAAGGTTAAAGTAAAGGGTTTGTAAGTTATTTGGGCTTTGTAAATTGTTCCTAGTGTATAGGGACTGGTTGAGAAAATTAGGTAATATATAACTAGTGTGAACTGGTATCCATGATGAGCGTGGACTCGGTGGGACTGAAGGACCTGTCTCCATGCTGTATTTCTAAAGTAAACTAAATGGTTTTGAAACAATGCAATGTTTTGGCTGTTGGAGTATTTAATGGTCTCTCATTGGTATAGAGCAACTGTCCTGTTTCCGCGCTGTATCTTTGAAGTCTAAAGTCGCGGTCGGTCACGGTGGCGTAGAGGTAGAGTAGCTGTCTTACAGAGAATGCAGCGCCGGAAACCCGGGTTCGATCCCAACTAAGGAGTCTATCTGTATGGAATTTGTACATTCTCCCCATGAACTGCGTGGGTTTTCTCCCAGATCTTCAATTCCCTCCCACACTCCAAAGACGTACAGGTTTGTAGGTTAATTGGTTTGGTAAATGTAAAAATTGCCCAATTGGGTGTCGGATAGTGTTAATGTGCAGGGATCGCAGGTCGGCGCGGACCAGGTGGGCCGAAGGGCCTGTTTCTGCGCTGTGTCTCTAAACTAAACTATCTCTACCTAGTGTGTAGGGACTGGATGAGAAAATGGGGTAACATATAACTAGTGCGAACAGGTGATCGATGATCAGCATGGACTCGGTGGGCAGAAGGGCCTGTTTCCATGCTGTATCTCTGAACCAAACTAAATGTTTTCGAAACAATGTAATGTTTTGGTTGTCGGAGTATTTAATGCTTTCACGTTGGTATGAGCATGACAACATATATGAAGCAATACAGACTCACATTTGTGGAACAGCAGCATTTTACAGCACAGTAGATCTATTGCAATGATAATTCCCGGCCTGTTCTTTGAACGACCATCCAATTAGTTCAATTTCTTTGGATATGTGTCAGAGCCCTACATAACTTTTTGAAAGCAATGAAATCACTTTTGAAAGTTCTAGTCAGTTGAACAGTTGAAGCTAGAGAAATCAAGGTTCATACCATTGGGTTGTAAGCTGCCCAAGCAAAATATGAGATGTATTCCTCCAATTTGCGATTAGCCTCACACTAACAATGTGAGGCCTAGGAAGGAAAGGTCAGTGTGGGAATGGAAAGGGGAGGTAAAGTATTCAGCAACCGGGAGATCAGGTAGGTCCAGATGGACTGAGCAAAAGTGTTCAGCGAACCGATCGCCCAGTCTACGTTTGGTCTCTCGCCGATGTATAAGAGCCTGCTCCTTGAACAACGGATACAGTAGATGAGGTTGGAGGAAGTGCAACTGAACCTCTGCCTAACGCGAAAGGACTCTCGGGGTCCCTTGACAGAGTCGATGGAGGAGGTATAGGGTATATCTGAATGCAGATACATCTGAATGATGGAATCGTTATGAGGATCCTCGTGTCTTATTCCGCTTCATATAGTTAGCTATGGGAACTAGGGTGCCACATTTACTCTAGAAGCAAATGTTAGGTGATGGGCAGTGGAGGGAAAAGGGAAGGTATTATATGAGAAAGGGAAATGCAGAAGACATTCACCATATCGAATTTGGAACCTGTGAAGATTTCAAGACTCTAGACACTATGTTTGCAAGTGGTGGGCTGTGGAATCTCAAACTCTTTGAATGGGAGCTTGAGGACATGGATGGGGATTTGGTTAATGAGTCCTGGGTGAGGCTACCTAACTGATGAAAGGTCATGGACTTGGATTTTTTAATTCTGTTTCATTCTCCACAGAACTAGCTGAGTGTTTATAGCATTTTTTGTTTTTATCCCTTTGGCTGATCTGAGATTTGTTTAGGATTTGAGACATATTGGGAAAGGGCTGGCTCACTGATAAGCATGGTGTCAGATTGAGGCACAGTGGCACAGCGGTAGAGTTGCTGGCTTACAGAACCAGAGACCCAGGTTCAATGCTGACTACGGGTGCTGTCAATACAGAGTTTGCACATTCTCCCCCTAACCACATGGGTTTTATCCGGGTGCTCCGGTTTCCTCGCATACTCCAAAGACATACAGGTTTGCAGGTTAATTGGCTTCGGTAATTCAATAATTACAATATTGTCCCCAGTAGTGCTGGTGCACGGGGTGATCACTGGTCGGCGTGAACTCCGTGCGCCGAAGGGCCTTGTTTCGTGCTGTTTCTCTAAAACTAAAGACTAGATGTGTCCTTTGAATAACCGATTACCATCAAATAATCACATCTGCATCAAACCGTGCTGTGACTGAAAAGGACACCAACAATATTGACATCAGGCCACCCTGAGGCCTTGGTCAATTTCAATCAGCCTTTATCAGGCAGCAAGTCCATCAATAAAGGACAAAGTCCACACTCTCAGCTAGCCTCACTGTCAGTCATTCAAACCTATTGATGGTTGGAGAATTAGTAGCCGCAACACTGACATCTCCCTGCACTTCTAAAGCACGAGCCACTTTCATTTGCAACTGTGTTTTAAATAAAAAGGAAAACAATATCATTGATTCTCATTTTGATGGGAAAAAGTGCAAAGTTAATTGGATTGGTCCAGACAAACTGGATACTGTCCTTCATGCAAGGGAGAAATGTTTGTCGTTGGAAATACCCCCTGGACAGATGCAGATGGCAAGCAGCCTCTGGGTTGGCTCCTATATTGCCAATGGAGTGTCATTTTGTCACTGATTCTGCCCAAACTCTTCATACCCAACCTAAATGTGCCAGGCGGAACTGTGTGTGTTGAACATTAAAAACCCAGCCAGCAAAGCCTAATTATCATGTTCCCATTTGTGAGCAAGTGTATGACATTCTAGATCAAGCCTTTCCCTTTTATCACTTCACTCTCCTTCTTCCTCACTTTTTCTCTCTCCCACTATCACTTGGGGTGGCACAGTGGCACAACTGGTGGAGCCACTGCCTCATGTCACCAGAGACACCAGTTCGATCCCGACATTGAGTGCTCCCTGTGTGGAGCTTGCACATTCTGCCTATGACCACATGGGTTTCCCACTCTGTTTTATTACAACAAATTATGTCAGCTGCTGAAACCCTCGCCTCCATGTCCCTTCCTGCTGCAGGCTCTGCCATTCAATGAGGTCATGGCTGGCCTTTCACGGTGCCATTTTCCATCACTCATGGTTCTCTTGATATCTAAAACTCAAAGTACTAAATCAAGCACTGAGTTCTAAGTATCATCATTATACTCTCCAATGTCTTCCTATAAGCAAGTTCGGTATTCCAAAAAAACGCTAGGAATCATGGGATTTGCCAAAGGTCATTAGCGATAAAGAAAAAGCGAATGAAGCGCTGGCTGTATAAACTGTTTATAAATTCTTATCTTTATTCATAATTTATGTGTAAAAATATATTTAATCTGAGGAACGGGGATGCCAGTGGGAGAGGGGGTTGTAACAGTGAGAAAGAGTGCGAATGGGAGACAGGGGGAGAGACATTCTCAGGGTCCCCGGGGTCCCCGGTGCCGCAACCACTGCTGAACCGCAACTGGACCATCCCCCCCCCCCCCTCCCCCCCGAGTGTTCCATCCACGCCCGGGGTGCGGCTCGAGACGTCCGGGGCAACCCTGGCCCAACGGGACACCGACCTGGAGCAGCGGCGGCAACCAGGCCCACAGCCAGCGTAGAGAAGAAGCGCCAACTCCAGCCCAACCCCACTCCAACTCCCGAGGAACCCGCTCCCTGATGGGCTGGGGACCGCCTCCCGCACTCCCCGCCCCACCCAGCGGTCACTGGCACAAACCCCCCCGGCGCGGGCGAAAGCTGAGCACCAGCCATCAACGGGGCCACACACAAAACGTTGCAGCAATTCAACGGGACAGACAGCATCTCCGGAGAAAAGGAATGGTGACGTTTCGGGTCGAGACCCTTTCCCGGAGAGAGCCCCCCCCCCCCCCCCCCCGGGAGCTGGAGCCAGCACCTCCCCCCCACGCCGACTGGAAGCCCGGGGCCGCCGGCGCTGCGAGTGATCTATGACGTGGACATTTATCTTGAGTGACCTATGACCTGGGCATGTGCAGTGGAAATACCGAACTCGCTTATTCACAAGAATGTGCTCTTCCAAATTTCTGCTAACTGGGTCTGGCAACACACAGCATTCTTTCTGGGTAGGCACGGTGGAGCAGTGGTAGAATTCGATCCTGGCCATGGGTGCTGTCTGTATGGAGTTTGTACTTTCTTCCCAAGACCTGTGTGGGTTTTCTCTGGGATCTCCGGTTTCCTCCCACACTCCAAAGACCTACAGGTTTGTATAGGTTAGGTTGGCTTCGGTAATATTATAAATTGTTCCTAGTGTGTGTAGGATAGTGTTAGTGTGCAGGGATCATTGGTTGGCGCAGAGTTGGTGGGCCGAAAGGCCTGTTTCCATGCTGTATCTCTAAACTAAACTAAACTAAACTAAACTAAACTAAACTTTCTCTGCAAGCCGGGCTAACCTGTGGAAGTTTCAGTCTCATCCTTGTCAACTTTGTCCGTGTTCGTGACCCTGTTATCGGTTACCTCCTCCTGCTGTGGAAGACTTCAAAATAGAGTAACAGGGCGGGAGTAGGCCATTCAGTCCTACTCTTCCAATCAGTATGGGCATGACTGATCTTCCATTTTGGTACTTCACATCTCCCTCCCCTCTTGATTTCTTTAGCTTTAAGAGATATGTCTACCTTGGCATTCTATCCCATTCTGGGAACATACTCATCTCCCATTTTAATGACTTCATCATAAGAACCTATCTTCAAGATCCCCCTCCCCTAACCTCTCTGCCTCTCTCACTTAAAACAAAAGGGTGTTCCTTAAACGTATCTTTGACCTTGATTTTGATCAATTTGGATATCGCTCTGCTTGGGGGTCTTAGGATGTTAAAAGCACAACATTAATGCAAGTCCGTTGTAGCAATGCAGAATAGAATTAGAATCTGGATTAATTAGGATTGCATTTCATAAAGGTGAATTGTGTGTTATTGCAATGAACACTTTGTGAAATTAGTCTCAACAAAACCCATCTGGAGCAGTTTCACAGTGCTGTGTGTGAAGCTCACATTGTCCAAACCTGCTGTTCATTAGTTGATGTCCCACATATATATTGTTCACTCTGGGTCATTAATCCTGCAATGCATCACAGTTAATGGTCTCTCCCTAGCTCTTGACTGGCCTTGTTTTGCCTCTCAGCTGGTTGAAGGAGGATTATGCCTGGTGGCTCAACGTTTCTGATAGGGACTTCACGGGAAGGTGACAGGCCAGGGTGGCACAGTGGCACAGCCAGCAGAGCTGCTGCCTCACAGCTCCAGAGACTTGGAATCGATCCTAACCTTTGCTGCCATCTGTGTAGGTCCCCTCTGGGTGGGCTACAGTTTTGTCCCTCATCCACAAATATGTGAGCAGGTTAGCTAATAATCTGCTGTAAAATGTAAGATGCGTAGGTGAGTGGTAGAACCTGTCGGGAGAATGAAATGGGATTAGTGTATGTTGGGTGCAAAACTTGTTGCTTGATGGTTGGCATAGACTCGGTGGGCTGAAGGGTGTGTCTCTCTACAATACAATTGTATACTAAATTGGGTTGTTCAATCGAAGATTCATAGCAACAGGTGCCAAAATTGTGAGCAAAATACTGAAGAGGGGTCCCAAATTGAAACATCACCTGTCCATTATCTTGACCCGAAACGTCACCCATTTCTTCTCTTCAGAGATGCTGCCTGTCTCGCTGAGTTACTCTAGCATTTTGTGTATATCTTCAGTTTAAACCAGCATCTGCAATTCCTTCCTACACATCACCTATCCATTCTCTCCACAGGTGCTGCCTGACCCACTGAGTTCCTTCTGCACTTTGTGTTAATAGAACATTAGTGATGTTTTGACCGATCATAGCAGTAGAGGGTGCTGTTATCAGCATTGGGTGATCATTTTGTTAAGACGGGTTAATACCGCAGTTTTCACAGGAAAATGTATTCCGACTTGCAGAGTCGCGAGCGTTCTTCGAAATGAAAAAAGTTCCTTTGATCGCCCTGAAATGTTAATTTTGCTTTGCTGTCTACTGGAGCTGCAATGCCCAGAGTGTTTCCAGCACTTTTTTGTACATATTAGGCCTTTTAGACATTGAACCAGAATGTCACATTTAACCCCATTCGTGGGAGATAATGTACAACAGGAAGCCCATATTAAGGGAATCCTCCACATCTCAAAACTGGAGTCAGCCTAATGGTACTGCCAGTAGACACAAAATGCTGGAGTAACTCAGCGGGACAGGCAGCATCTCTGGAAAGAAGGAATGGGTGACATTTCGGGTCAAGACCCTTCTTCAGACTAGAGAATGCCAGGCAGGAATACATTGGAGCTGTGATAAAAGTGGAGTCTGGCAGTTAGTTAGTTTAGTTCAGTTTTGTTTATTATGATCATGTGTACCAAGGTGCAGTGAAAAACTTTTTTGTTGCGTGCTATCCAGTCAATGAAAAGACTATACATGATAACAATCAAGCCGCCCACAGTGCACGGATACTGGATAAAGAGAATGACGTTTAGTGCAAGATAAATCCAGTAATGGTGGTGAGGGAAGCACACATCCTCTTGAAATGGTACCATGGGATCTTCAACATGAATTAGGTTTAAACGCTGCTGCGAAAAGATGGCAGTGGGATTGCAGATTGTAGGACTAGGCCTTACAACAGTCCTAACAACTGGACAGGCACCTACTTCCCCAGAAAGTGGAAGAAAGGCTTCCTGATGAACAATAATGGTGCCAGAGGCACTCCCCCAACTCTGACGTACACCGAGTGGTGTGACACAGATGGAGGAGTCCCAACATCCCAGTCTTAAGATTACCACTGAGTGTGGACCTTCAAACAGGTCTAGGAGCAATTCCAGTCCTGCTGTAGGGTAGACTATGTGTGAGAGGCATGACAGACCAAAGCTGCAGTAAGCACTTTCTGTGTTACTTAGCATCAATAAAATGTATTGGCTTATTATGTTCCATTTAATGTATTCATTCAGGAGACTGCTTTCCCTGCAAGATGCCAGTGAGTTGTCGCTACTTTTAATGCCACTAGATGGAAATGTTGTACATGGGGAATTACGCAAAGTCGGAACGGATTGGTCCATTATTTCAATTACATGCTGGCTTAGATTAAGCACCCTCTTACTTTGGCCAAATCTATGGATTTGTAACTACAGAGATCCTGTTTTAAAAAAACATTTGGACAGTACATGGATAGGATAAAGGGCTAAACTCGGGCAGGTGGGATAGTGTAGATGGGGCATATTGGTTGTTGTGGGCAAGTTGTGTTAAAGGGTCTGTTTCCATGTTGTATGACCCTATGACGCTGTGGCAACACTCCCATACACTAAAAAGCACAAAGTGCTAGAGTAACTCCGCGGGTCAGGCAGATTTGGGTTAGGACCGAAAATATCACCTATCCGTGTTCTCCAGAGATGTTCCCAAACCAACTGTGCATTTTGTGTGTTTTTTTTGTGAAACAGCATCTGCAGTTCTTCGTTTCTACACACAAACACTAAATACACTGGCAACTGTAGAAGGTTTGCCTACTTCGCCAGCAATAACGTGGTAGATACTCTTTCCACAATTGGGTGGGAGGAATTAAGTTCAGGATAGCAGGATGTAAAAGCATTCGACCGATTGCTCCCAATTGGGCCCCCGCCTAAGGGGGGCCCCGCATGAGTAATCTACTCTCTAGATCTATCCCGGGTGGAGGGGGGGGGGGGGGGGGGGAGAGGTGGAGAGAGAGTAGAGGGGTGGAGGGAGAAGAAAGGGGTAGATGGGGAGGGGGGGTTTGAGGGGGAATGGAGAAGGGGGAGAAGGGGAGAGGGGGAGGTCCCTCACAGTCCCTGGGCAGCGCTCCCGCCCCTCCAGTCACCATGCTTCACACACACAGCCCTGGCTCCACCCCTCTCTCTCCCTGGGAAGACGCGGTGAACAATATAGGGAGGGCCGGGCTGGGGTTTGGAGCAACGTTTACAAACCTCGGCCTCAGCTCACATGCGTTCGACCGGACCTTGGCATCTGCTCCCGCCGCCGGCCCTCTCCTTCCCTTCCCACCCTCCATTCCCTTCTATCTCTCCATTCCCATCCTTCCCTCTCTCCCTTCTCTCCTTCCCTCCCGCCTTCCTCTCTCTCTTTTTCCTTCTCTCCTTCCCTCCCTCCCTTTCTCTCCTTCCCTCCCTCCCTTCTTTCTCTCCTCTCCCTCCCTCTCACACATAACGCACAGGCAACACACACACACACACACACACACACACACACACACACACACACACACACACACACACACACACACACACACACACACACACACACCTCTTCTGATAAAGGAGAGGGTACAATCTGGTACAGCTCTAATCCATTTCGTTGTCTCTGTACTGTACACTGACAATGACAATTAAAATTGAATCTGATCTGAATCTGAATCTGAGCAAGCTGCCGACAGACTATAAGGTCCAAAAACAGTTCCATCATGTAGTGCACCAATGTGGGGTGCATGTCGCTACACATTCTTCACTAACTGGTATCCAAACACAGAGAGCTGATGCCCACCTCTGTTAAAGAAAGCCAATAGCATTTCCAGTGGGTGCGTAGTTCAGATCAATACACTTACCACTCATGCTTCAATGTGGACTCAATTGTATTAAAAAGGGCATGTGTGGGAGTTTGACAGGGTAATAGACAATAGACAATAGGTGCAGGAGTAGGTCATTTGTCCCATCGAGTCAGCATCGCCATTCAATATGATCATGGCTGATAATCCACAATCAGTACCCCGTTCCTGCCTTCTCGCCATATCCCCTGGGGTGAAGGAAAGAGCGTTCACGTCGCGGCCCTGTTTCCACCAATCTTTCCACCACCACGCACAAGAAGCACAAGAAGCGACAAGACAGACATCATTGTGTGCAGATGCCGAGAAGTGTGTTCAGCTCTGGCTGAACAACTTCTAATCTTGTGTGTGGACTCGACAAGAAGAAGAGCCATATCCCCTTACTCCACTATCTTTAAGAGCTCTATCTAACTCTCTCTTTAAAGCATCCAGAGAATTGGCCTCCACTGCCTTCTGAGGCAGAGAATTCCACAGATTCTCTGGGTGAAAATGTTTTTCTTCATTCCGTTCTAAATGCCCTTCCCCTTATTCTTAAACTGTGGCCCCTGGTTCTGGATCCCCCCCAACATCAGTAACATGTTTCCTGCCTCTAGTGTGTCCAATCCCTTAATAATCTTATATGTTTCAATAAGATTCCCTCTCATCATTCTAAATTCCAGAGTACACTAGCCCAGCCGCTCCTTTCTATCAACATATGACAGTCCCGCTATCCCGGGAATTAACCTCGCGAATCTACACTGCACTCCCTCAATAGCAAGAATGTCCTTCCTCAAATTTGATGACCAAAACTGCACACAATACTCCAGGTGTGGTCTCACTAGGGGCCTGTACAACTGCTGAAGGACCTCTTTGCTCCTACACTCAACTCCTCGTGTTATGAAGGCCAACATGCCAATAGCTTTCTTCACTGCCTGCTGTATCTGCATGCTTACTTTCAGTGACAGATGACCAAGGACCCCCAGATCCTTACACATACCTAAAGAAGCTTTTACTATCCTCCTTTATATTCTTGGCTAGCTTACCTTTGTACCTCATCCTTTCTCCCCGTATTGCCTTTTGTTTTTATTTCAGATTGTCAGCATCTGCGGCTTGCCGATGACCAATGACCATGGTTAGGCCGGACTCGCTTCCTATCCCCCATTCAAGAACAAGGGCTTTCCATTTTAAAACCTCTGCAACCTTCTGTTGCTCTTTAAAAGTTTCCCAATCCTCTGGCTTCCCGCTCATCTTTGCTATGTTATACTTCTTATATTTTATCTTTACACTGTCCTTGACTTCCCTTGTCAGCCACGGTCGCCTCTTACACCCCTTAGAATTGTTCTTCCTCTTTGGAATGAACTGATCCTACACCCAGAAATACCTGCCACTGTTGTTCTACTGTCATCCCTGCTAGGGTCTCTTTCCAGTCAACTGCCAGCTCCTCCCTTATGCCTCCATAGTCCCCTTTGCTCAACAGTAATACTGACACTTCTGAATTTCCTCTCTCCCACTCAAATTGTAGATTAAAACTTATCATGTTATGGTCACTACCTCCTAATGGCTCCTTTACCTTGAGTTCCCTTATCAAATCCAGTTCATTACACAACACTAAATCCAGAATTGCATCTCCCTGGTAGGCTCCAGTACAAGCTGCTCTAAGAATCCATCTTGGAGGCGTTCCACAAACTCTCTTTCTTGGGGTCCAGTACCATCCTCTCCACATACATTTTACCTGCATGTTGAAATTTCCCATAACTACTGTAGCATTACCTTTGCTACATGCCAATTTTAACTTGATTGATGATCCCTTGTTTGAATCAGTTTGGCATGCCTGCAGGCATGGGCTGATGTGGCAAAATTGCCAGGCAATATCCATGTTCAACAGAGAGCTCAACCATCTACAGCTAACAGCCCGTGGCAGTGCCATCACAAAGCCCTCACCATCAGCATGTTCAAATCTTGGGGAAGAGCAGCACAATGGTACAGCTAGTGGAGCTGCTGCCTCATAATGACACAGGTTTGAGACTGAACTCCTGTGCTGTCTGTGTGGAGTTTCCACGTTCTCTCTGGTCTCCGCCACTCCCAATTCTTCCCATATGCCCAAAAATATACGGGTTGGTCAGACAAATGGCCAATATAAATTATTGCATGAGTGATGAGAATCAGGGAGACGTTGATGGAAATATGAGAAGAGATTGAGAAAATTACAGAACTGTGAGCTAGTTTCAACTTGATGAGCAAAATGGCTGCCAATGTCCACTGGTAGTATCTCTAATGGCCAGAACCTGAACTAAATCAGCAGCTGAGTAATGTGGGTGCAGGAACAGGAGTAAGGCTGGGCGGACAAAGTTATAATTTCTTGTGACATTGTTGGATTTCTCCAGATAAGCCGTTTCCTCCCACATCCCAATAATAAAGGGTCGGTAGGTTAATGGGCTGCTGCAAATTGCCCCGAGTGTGTAGGCGAATGGTAGAATAGGGTGGAGGGAAACATCACATGAGAGTAAATGGCATGGACTTTCCATCTTGTATCTCTGTAAGATACTCATTCTGCTTCAATAACATAAATGTTACTCCGATAGTTGTAAATGACAAAGGACTACAGATTCAGTGTGGTAAGATTAGAAAGACAGGTCCAAGAGACGCATAACACATGCCCATGGTCATACCCCATAAGTGATAGGAGCAGAATTAAGCCATTCGGCCCATCAAGTCTACTCCACTATTTAATCTTTCCTTCTCAACCCCATTTTCCTACCTTCTCTCCATAATCCCTGACACCCTTACTAATCAAGAATCTATCAATCTATGTCTTAAAAACATCCGTAGATGGCCTCCACAGCCTTATGTGGCAATTCCATAGATTCACCACCCTCTGACTGAACAAATTCCTCCTCATCTCCTCCCTAAAGGTACGTCCTTGTATTCTGAGGCTATGGCCTCTGGTCCGAGACTGTCCCGCTAGGGGAAACATCCTCTCCACATCCATTCTATCCATCTGCCCTCTCCTCCACTCAGTCTCTCCCAGCTGCTCCCACACCACCCACCAAACGAGCCCTCCTTCATTCCACAATACCATTGTCTGCTACTGAATCTACACAATGTTTGGCAACAATCTCTCTTTGTGCTCACATCTGTTTTTAATGGCACCAGATTGTAGGATATCTTTGATTTAAACGAAAGCTGGAGGCAAGAAGTTATTAATTATGGCAGCACCCATCGAGAAACCAGAAACCCCAGCGTTAACTGCACAGTGCTGCTAACTCGGCATTCAACTTATTCGGTCCGCTTTAGAGCGCTCTGGTCCTGTTATAGATCAACCTCCCGGGTCCAAAAGGCATTAGCTGAAGTGTTGACAAATCAGGCTAAATGGGGGAGAGGGCATGCAGCCCTAGTTTCAGAATAAACACAAAGGAGCCGTCAGCCAAACTAATCTGTCCGATGTGCCCGTCCGGTCCCCACATGCATGAAATGACCAGCATTGACCTCTTCCTCCTCCCCGCTCACAGGAAGCAGATACAGCAACAATAAGACACTCAGCGGGTCAGCCAGCATCTCTGGTGAACATGGATAGGTGACCTTTAGGGTCGGCACCCTTCTCCAGACCGGGTGGTTGGGAAGATTAAGTTGGACGAGAGGTAGAGTTGGGACAAAATAGATACAGCAGTCAATTATGACTCGACCCCCTCCACCCTTTCACCTCCCCAAATGTTTAAGGAATAAATCCCTCCTACCCAGAGATTCCTTCCCCTACTGCTGGTGGGGGACGCAAATCATTTATTTTACTCTCGCCTCCCCTCACCAATATTGGTTGCATCAGCCAACAATCCTTCAGCCGCATGTCCCAAAGCTGGAACCTCTTTATCTGCTGTGGGATCGCATTGAGTTACTGTAGAACGAAGCAATTAAATTATCTCATGGCTTTGAAGATATCCAACAGCAAGGCTAATAAATGGTTTACAATGTAATAGAGTCTGAAGAACGGTCACCCATTCCTTCTCTCGAGAGTTACTGCCTGTCTCCCTGACTTACTCCAGCATTTTGTCAATCTTTGGTTTAAACCAGCATCTGCAACTCCTTCCTAATAGATCATCCTTGTTCCTTTAGGAATCTCAGTCCCGCTCAACATTTGCTTGTAGGTTAAACGGCTACTGTAAATTGCCCTGAGTGTATAGGATGAAAAAGTGGGATAACATGGAAGTGACACGCATGGTCAGCGTGGACTCGGTGGATTGAAGGGCCTGTTTCCACACTGTATCTCTTTAAACATCATTGTCGGAGAAAAAACCTTAAAAATAAGTTTGACATGATTATACAGTATTCTTGCATAGCATTATCCGAATTGATTTGCAAAACAAAGCTTTTCACTGTGCCTCAGAACACGTGACAATAATAAACCTAAACCCAAGTCTGATTCAGTTCACTGCCTCTTGTGGAAACTGCCTTTATTGCAACTGCACCTATGTTTGAAAAGTAAAGGGTTACACATGGATAAGTGATATCAAAGCAAAATCGTCAATCCTTTTCAATGAAGGTTATCAGTGGTGTTGAGCCAATTCAGACTGAGCTTCTTCTTCCTGTAGCACCTTCTTTGTAAACCAGTCCCATCTCCCAGACATTGTGCTCCACCTAGGATCCCCCCACTAACAGCTCTGCCTAACACACCCGCACCGCACACTTCTCCCGGTTGGACCAGGACCTTGCATGTGATTCTCGAGAGAGTTCCCAGTCTATTCAACCATGGGAGTCAAGCCAAATTCTCAGAGTTCACCCAATTATTGAAGCGAGTCACTGGCTGAGAATCAGGAACTCTGACGGATTTTGACCCCTCGTTATAAAACCCAATTACGCTCCTGCCTGGGATGAGATTTGCTTACTCAGCAAAGCCAACTAAATGTGAGCGGATGTTAAATTATTCCAGCGGATATGGCCGAGGATGTTCTTAATGTAGCTAATTTAATGGTTTTTAAACAGAAACATTTTGCTCTCAGCCAACTTCTGTTAATCTACATTTATTGTGATTATACTGTACGTAACAATGGCATTTTTAATTGTTGTTTGATGCTGATATCACGAGTTGTTGCGGTAGTTTGCTTTGAGCCATATACGATCAATATGCTTCTATATTGAACTGGTACACAATCCATACTTCTACTCTTCATGGTGATTATCTTCTATGTAAGATTAGGTTCTTTGATGGCAGCGTCCGAAACAAGAACACAATTTGCTTATGGTATCTTTAACAAAGTAAAATGCCCTGAGACATTTTTATGGAACACATTCAAATGACATTTGGCAGGGTGTGCTTAAAGGCCAGGAATGAGAGGAATGATATGGGAAGCTGAAGACTCATTGTTAACTGGGTGGTGTTTCCTACTTCAGAGTGGGTAATCAAAAATTTGGTTAAAGAGTGGGAATATGAGTAGAGTCCTACAAGAAGTTATGACAAGGAGAGAGTGAATGAAAGAATTCCAGAGGCTGGCACAGTGTGAAGGATTGATAATGAGTGATTGAGCAAATAAATTAATCTAATCGTATCACTGTCGCTGTTAATTTGATATTTAATTAACTGAAAGGCTCTTGAAGTGCAGGAATCTTCTCAGTGGTTTGCCATTGCAAGGCAGACATGCAGAGAGCACAATCATACTGCAACAACTTTGAGCAGTGGAATCGAGCAGGCTTTGCCTCATTGTCACTTTCCCCTCACCAAACAATGTACCATTCTACATTTCCTTGATCAACGTCTACTTTGAACTGTTGTTTTTATGCACTACCCTACCATACATTCTGTCTCTCCATCCCCCGACTCAGTCTGAAGAAGGGTCTCGTCCCTAAACGTCACTCATTCCTTCTCTCTAGAAATGCTGCCCGTCCCACAGAGTTACTCTAGCATTTTGTGCCTATCTTGGGCTTCGTAGGAACATGGTTGCAAAGGGACGGAGGTTGGGGACTAGATATTCCAACATACATAGTTTTTGGAAGACATGGACAAAAGCTTGAATAGTGGCCCTGATATTGTAGAAATGGATATAGCAGGAGACAGGGCTAAAAAAAAAATAAATCAGGAAAAGCAAGATCTTAGCTCAGAAACAGTCTGACACAGCTAAGAAATATGATGGGGAGAATAGACATTTGTAGGAGTTATAAATAAAAGCAAGATATGGCATAAATCAAGATTTAAGAGGTGTTGGAAGGAACTGCAGATGCTGGTTTAAACCGAAAAACACAAAAAGCTGGAGTAACTCAGTGGGATAGGCAGCATCTCTGGAGAGAAGGAATGGGTTATGTTTCGGGTCGAGACCCATTTTCAAGTGATAATGTTATCAAATGGAGGGGGAGCAAGGAATTAATATGGAAAAGGCAAGTACAAACATTTAGGCAGATACATGGATAGGACAGGTTTGGAGGCATATGGGCCAAACGCAGGCAGGTGGGACTAGTGTAGATAGGACATGTTGGTCGGTGTGGGCAAGTTGGGCCGAAGGGCCTGTTTCCATGCTGTAGGACTGTATGACTCTCTGACTGCTGCCTCTCAGCTGCAGCAACCAGGGTTTAATCCTGCCATGAGGAATTTGTCTGTTCTCCCTGTTAACGCGTGGATTTTCTCTGGGTGCTCTGATTTCCTCCCATATCTCAAAGGGAGATGTGCTGGGAGGTCCCGAGTGAAGGAGATTGAGTTGATAGCTATGTGAGGGAGGATAGTTTATAGGTAAATAAGTAGGAGAATGATGGAATTCTTCTCAGTAATATCATTGTTTGTCATTATAAAGTACAAATTAAATCGTCAAGAGAGTCAAGGGTGTTTTATTGCCATATGTACCTAAACAGTATAATGAAATTCGTACTTGCAGCAGCATAGCAGGTATGTAAACACAGTACACAGTAAACACTATAATAAATTACAAAAAAGTTGTTAAATAACAAAAAAACAAACAATATGATGCAGAAACCAAAACAAAGCCATCTACAAGTCCCTAACGCAATCAAGGCCATTCGTACTTGAAAGTTTAGTTGGAGGTTTTGGTCTTTAATAACCTGATGGCTGCATGGAAGAAGCTGTTCTTGAACCTGGTCGTTACAGTTTTCAGGTTCCTATACCTTCTTCCCGATGGCAGAAGTGCAATGAGAGCGTGGCCAGGGTGGTGTGGGTCTCTGATGATGCTGGCTGCCTTTTTGAGGCAGCACATCCTGTAGATCCCTTCGATGGTGGTGTAGTCAGCATCCATAACGGACAGGGCAGTTATCATGACTTTTTGCAATCTCCTTCATTCCTGGACATCTAAGTTGCAGAACCAGGCTATGGTGCAACCAGTCAATGTGCTCTCTACCGTATACCCGTAGAAGTTCAAGAGATTATTTATTGACAAACCAAATCTCCTCAATCTTCCAAGTAGAGGCATTGATGGGCTTTCTTTACGATGGCATCAATGTGCTGGGTCCAGGACAGATAGATATCACCAATCTGATATAATCATGGGAAATTTAATCTCATACTGTGCAAATCATAGGTGTCGAGGACAAATAAATGGAATACACAAGAAATTATATATTTTTTAGATCATGTGCTGATAAACCAACTTTGAGCAACCTGTTATAGATTAGTATTAATAAGAAATAGTTAGTTAATGACAGTTTTAAAGGTATTTCCGAGAATATTGATCATAACAAAAATACATTTTATATAAAATCTCAAATTGCCTTAGTTTGTTCTAAATCCAGGGCCTTGAACTTGAATAAAGCACAGCACAATGCTATGAGATGGGGATTGAGTACAGAGGATTAGGAAACTATATTAATAGGTATGGCAGAAAGCAGGCATCAGGTCACATTTAGAGAATTCATAGATTGTAGAATAAATCCAATCAAGGCAAGAGAAGGCAATAGAAAAAACTGTCAATAAATGTTTAAGGTCATATTAGATCAAAGGAAAAGGATAATAATGTTATGAAAGAATGTTGTAGGCCTGAGGATTGAGGAAAATTCAGAATTCAGAATTCAGCAACATTTAAGCCAAAAGGGACTTCTGCTACAAACTGGAGGATGAGGCAGATGTTCGGCAGCTGTGGCAGGGCCTGAATGCAATCACCTCCTACAAGGCGAAACCAGGAGGCAGCTCGAATGTCGGTGAAACATCACTCCCTGACGAGCTCAATGCGTTTTACGCATGCTTTGACAGGGAGAATACTGATGTGCCTTCCCGATCCCCCATTTGCTGTGATGGCACTTCAGTCTCAGTCACAGAGGCCGACGTCAGGAAATCCTTTAGAGGGGTGAACCCCCGAAAAGCACCTGGTCCTGATGGTATACCCGGTATTGTTCTAAAAACCTGTGCGGACCAACTGGCTGGAGTTTTTACGGACATTTTCAACCTCTCACTTCTGAGGTCCGAGGTCCCCACCTGCTTTAAAAGGGCATCAATTATACCGGTGCCCAAGAAGAGTAAGGTGACGTGCCTCAATGACTATCGACCAGTGGCACTAACGCCGGTGGTGATGAAGTGCTTTGAGAGGCGGATCATGGGGCAAATCAACTCCTACCTCGACAAAAACCTGGACCCACTGCAGTTCGCTTACCGCCACAACAGATCAACGGTGGATGCGATCTCGCTGGCCCTCCACTCTGCACTGGACCACTTGGACAACAAAAACTCATATGTCAGGCTGTTATTCATCGATTATAGCTCGACATTCCCTCCAAACTGGTTACCAAACTCGCAGAACTGGGTCTCTGCGCATCCTTCTGCAACTGGATCCTCGACTTCCTCATCCACAGACCACAGTCTGTTCGTATTGGTGGAAATATGTCAGCCTCGATAACAATTAGCACGGGAGCACCTCAAGGCTGTATGCTCAGCCCCCTGCTGTACTCACTCTATACCCATGACTGCGTAGCCAACCACAGTGCAAACTCCATCATCAAGTTCGCTGATGACACCACTATTGTGGGGTGTATCACTGATGGGGATGAGTCAGAATATAGAAGGGAGATCGAGCAACTGTCCATATGGTGCCAGCGCAATAACCTGGCCCTCAACACCAGCAAAACCAAGGAACTGATTGTGGACTTTGGAAGGAGTAGGAGGGGGACCCACAGCCCCATTTATATCAACGGGTCGATGGTTGAAAGGGTCAAGAACTTCAAATTCTTGGGCGTGCACATCTCTGAAGATCTTTCCTGGTCCGAGAACACTAACGCAATTATCAAAAAGCTCATCAGCACCTCTACTTCCTGAGAAGATTATGGAGAGTCGGTTTGTCAAGGAAGACTCTCTCTAACTTCTACAGGTGCACAGTAGAGAGCATGCTGACCGGTTGCATCGTGGCTTGGTTCGGCAATTTGAGCGCCCTGGAGAGGAAAAGACTACAAAAAGTAGTAAACACTGCCCAGTCCATCATCGGCTCTGACCTTCCTTCCATCGAGGGGATTTATCGCAATCGCTGCCTCAAAAAGGCTGGCAGTATCATCAAAGACCCACACCATCCTGGCCACACATTCATCTCCCTGCTACCTTCAGGTAGAAGGTACAGGAGCCTGAAAACTACAACAACCAGGTTCAGGAATAGCTACTTCCCCACAGCCATCAGGCTATTAAACCTGGCTCAGACAAAACTCTGATTATTAATAACCACATTCTGCTATTTGCACATTATCAGTTTATTTATTAATGTGTGTGTATATTTATATCATGGTATATGGACACATTTATCTGTTTTGTAGTAAATACCTACTATTTTCTGTGTGCTTAAGCAAAGCAAGAATTTCATTGTCCTATACAGGGACACATGACAATAAACTCACTTGAACTTGAACGTGAACTTGGACCAAGGCGTTGAATATGAAATGTCATGTAGAATAGAAGAGGCGGCTAGTGAGAAACAATTCAATGTACTGTGGGTATGTATAAAATATGTAAAAGTTAATGCGCATCCCTTATTGTCAGAGACAAGAAGAACTGATCCATCAGAGAATGAGGTAGCAGAGAAATTAAAGTCATATTTTGTGTCTGTCTTCACAGAAGACACGAGAAACCTGGAAATAGTGGAGAAACTAGAGGCTTAGAATGACTGAAAAACTCAAGAAATTAACATGTAGGAAGCAATTGCAGATGCTCCTTTACACCAAAGATAGACAGAAAATGCTGAAATAAATCAGCAGGTCAGGCAGCATCTCTGGAGAAAAAGGATGGGTGACGTTTCGGGAAGGGACTCTTTAGAGAAAGGTTCTGAAGCAGGGTCCCAACCCAGACGTCACCCATCCTTTTTCTCGAGATGCTGCCTGACCCCACTGAGTTACTCACTTAGTATTGGCACTGGAGGAAATAATGGAACTGAAATGGGCAAAAATCCCTAGGACCAGGTGAGCTGTGTTTAGAGGGAGGGGGCAATGGAGATAATGGATACTCTGGTTGCTATCTTCCTAAAACCCCTGATTTCTAGAACAATTCTTACAAATTTACAATGTAACCCCAACGTAAAAAAGGAGAGAGAGTGAAAACTGTGGGCCAGTTTTCCTTACATCAACCATAGGCACAATGCTGGAATATATGGTACACATACAGAGATCAGAGAGTAGGAACAATCAGGTCATCTTTGGGTTGGGCGGATACAACATGCCACAATTGTCAGTGCTGTGGCTCCAGCTGTTCACAACTACACTAATAGCTTGGACAAAGGGATAAAATGCAATCTGTACAGGGCTGTCTTAGTGAGTGACTTTAATTTCCCCAGTATTGACTGGGACTTGCTCAGTGCCAAAAGCTTAGACTGGGCAGAATTTGTGAGAGCTTCCTGATACAATATGTGGAAAGTTCAATCTGCAAAGGCACCTTTAACAAGCCCTCCTCAACCTCCTTTGACCTTTGGGGGGGGGGGGGGAGGGGGGGGGGAGGGGGAGGGGGGGGGGGGGGGGGGGGGAGGGGGAGGGGAGGGGGGAGGGAGTTTTTAATTCAACCCAAACAAACATTTGCAGGCAGTGCTTTTTTACTTCAAACTAACTATATTTTCATTTTCAAACCAAATTAAGGGTACTCACAGTGCTGTAGACATTTGTTCAGTGTCATTCGGAGCTCAGAGTGACAGAGACTAATTGACAGAGCTCCAGCTTGCAGAGACTAATTGAGGCACACCACTTCCTGGTTTTATAGTCCCTTCCCCTGCCTCCAGCGGGGGCAGCAGAGAGAATGGGGAATTTAGTAAAAACATTAATATCTCTGTCATATTTCATCGACGGGAAAAATCCTCAGCACACATATGGCGGAGGGGGGCTCTGAGCGAGGTGGCCAAAAATGACGGCCGTAGGTGGCGGCGTTCTCTCGGAAATCACAGCACAGATCGCCAAAACCGGTCAAGAACAGTTTTAGTAAGATAGATAGATAGATGGATAGATGGATAGATGCAAAGATGGATAGATAGATAGAATTACATTTGGAGGATAAATAATACAGAAGAGTCCACTTTTGTACAGGACATAAAATTGGTTCAGTTGAAACAGTCAATCAACTGAGGAGGGCTGCAAGCTTGCACACCTGTCCACCCACCCCCTACTTGTTTCCCAGTGGAAATGTCAAAGATCAGATAGTCACATGATATGAAGGGGATGGAGAGATATGGATCATGTTAAGCTAAGCAAATTAGTTTAACTAATTGTGAGCTAAAGGGCCTATTTCAGTGCTATGTTTCTCTGTTAATTCCAGGTCATGATTTCTCACAGTCTGTCAACTAGCAGGTCATTGATATCTCTCTGCCGGTCGTCTTCGGGATTTTGGCCGTGCAGTGAAGATGTGGGTCTACCAACTTCCACAGGCTTGCTGCCATTTCCAGCTACACCACTCAGAAGGTCCACCCTCAGAACTCGTCACCTTTGCTGAATCTGCTCCTTATCTTGGATTCCCAAACCAGGATGTTGGATTTGGAGCAACAAAACAAAACAGATTCAAAACTCTGAAATAAAATTTGAGGATGCTGGAAACTCTTGGCTGGTCAAGCAGCCTCTGTAGAGGTGTAGCAGAGCCAAGATTTCAAGTTAATTGGCAAAACAGGAAAAATATGACATCAGTTCTGATAGACCTAGAACATTGACTGTTTTTCTCAAAACGGATGCTGCTTGACTTGCTGGGTGTTTCTGATATTTTCTGTTTCTGGTTAAGGGATTGATGTGTTAACTTTGGAACTGACAACCCAGCGCTTAAAGGGCTTTTAGATAGACACATGAAAATGCATGAATGGAGAGATATGAATCACAGGTAGACAAAAATGCTGGAGAAACTCAGCGTGTGCGGCAGAATCTATGGAGCGAAGGAAATAGGCAACGTTTCGGGCCGAAACCCTTCTTCAGACTCCACAGGTTTCGTCCCGAAACGTTGCCTATTTCCTTCGCTCCATAGATGCTGCCGCACCCGCTGAGTTTCTCCAGCACTTTTGTCAATCTTCGATTTTCAAGCACCTGCAGTTCCTTTTTAACCAGATATGAATCACATGCAGGCAAAGGAGATTAAATCAAAATGACCATGCTCAGAACAAACATCATGGACCAATGGACTGATCCTGCGATGTATTGTTGTATCTTCTAGTTGTAGACACCAGAGATTTTAGCCGACTTCAGAAATATCTACATGCCTTCCCCCATCTTCTCTCTCTCCTCTAAGAGCAGTACCCTAATTAGCCAACGATTCTGAAGAAAGGCATTTGGCTTGATATGATAACCCTGTTTCTCTCTTCATGGATGCTGCCTGACCAACTGAGTGTTTTGGTTTAGTTTAGTTTAATTTAGAGATAAAGCTCGGAAACAGGCCCTTCGGCCCACCGAGACCACACCAATTCCTGTACACTAACACTATCCTACACATTGGGGTAATTGCTTCAAATGTATTTCTCATTCCATTTCTCCGAGACAGAATATATGATTGCCTTCACTTTACTTTTGCGGGGCATTATTGGCATGTTACAACAGTGACTAGCTTTAAATCACTATTCATTGACTGTAACATAGGTTAGGGTATGATGAAATTGTCAATTAAGCTATACACGCACAAGTTCCGTCTTCAGATAAATCAATGTGCCAGTAAGATGTGATATACAGTGATGGAAGTGACAAAGGAGTTTTGATGAACCGGCTCCCTGCTTTGTCTCAGCATCTGTATACATTGTGGGATGATGAAGGATGGTACGCACTGCCACATTCATGGGCTGAATATTTGAACACCTTCATTGGTGCTTAGTACAAGATGGCATAGCAATGCTTAAGCCTCTCAATAGAGTAGAACTTGTTGCACTGAGACTAGTTGCATAGGTGACACCAGGCATTTACTGCGCTGCCTTCCATAGAATCAGTGGTGTCCAACATTGCACGCATTGCATTTAATCCCCAGCCACCTGCAGCATTCCTCCTCAACGCGCCTTGGCATCAATCACAAAGTTTGAAGGATCGCCTTGGCCCCAGTCATCACCTCGGTGCTCTTTTTGCAACTACCCACACACTGCTTGAATAAAATCCTGAAGCAGCAATATAGATTTTGGAAGCAAATGGATGAAAAAGCATGAACTGCTGATGGTGCAGTTTTAAAGCCTCTGCTTTTTCTCCATCATGCATTGATTTTCTATCTTTGTGAGTCGGTTTAATGAGAAAGGTTTGCTCCAATCAAACTATTGTTTTGATCCTTTCCCTTTGCGTCCAATGCTTTGGATAAGTTAACTTTCAAAACACATGCTAAACAGATGTTTTTTCCCCTCCTCTGGTCCAACTAGGAATGTTTCTTCTAAAACTCTGGGTGAAATTGGTGATTTCAAATCCCTGAAGAGGTTCTTGCAAATGCACCTGCAAGAAATGCACTACCATCTCCACACAGGTGTATGCACTTTACATGTCTCCAGCTTACAACTTAATTGCCTGAAAAAAAAAGTTTAAATCGAGATACTCAAAGTGGCAAGCAGAGACTTTTTTTTTCATGGCAGCTGTTGCCGTTTAAGATACCAGGATGGTTCATTCAGCCCCTCTACTGCTATTATTTAGATCATGATTGATGTGAAAACCAACTCTACTTTGCTATGGATGTCATCAATAATGGAGAGGGCTGCAGCCCATTAACAGAATAGTTCTGTTCTTGCACAAGGGCTGCAGTAAAAATAAATGTAAGGTAAAAAAAGCAGTTGCATATTACTTTGAGAAGAACCCTAAGTGGATAAGATAAGCAAGACGACCTGGGAGTCCAAATGCATAAATCAGCAAAAGTAATACAGAATGTGATAAAATATCAAAGCAGTTAAGATATAGAATTTAAATGTTGAAATTATGTAGACCTGTATCAATCTTTCATCACACCACATGGAACTGCATACTGTATTATGAAAAGATTCAAAAATACCAAAGAAGCAGAGTAAGGATTTACAGCATGAATCCTTCTTTTATTTATATATTGACACATAATAAGGCCATTTGATCCACATCGATTCTCAAAAGAACATCTGTATCAGTCCCATCCACTCTATCCTCATTTTCATCCACCCTTGCAATTATTCTCTTTCACATATTAACTTCCCTTTAATTCTTTCTGTCATTAACCTAAAGTAATCGATAATTCACTGCAGCCTATTTACCTACCAGCCGGGGATTGTGGGAGGATACCAGAACTTCTGGAGAAAACTCAAGTAGTTACAGAGAGGGAACGTGCAAACTCCACACATAGATACATAGACAATGGGTGCAGGAGTAGGCCATTCGGCCCTTTGAGTCAGAACCGCCGTTCAATGTGATCATGGAATCACATTGAATCACATTGAATCAGTACCCCGTTCCTGCCTTCTCCCCATATCCCTTGATTCCGTGAGCCCTAAGAGCTCTATCCTTGGAATGCATCCAGTGAATTGGCCTCCACTGTCTTCTGAGGCAGAGAATTCTGCAAATTCACACGGACCACATCAGTGGTCATGATCACGCCCAGGCCGCTGGAGTTGTGTGGGAGCAGTACCACCTGCTGCACTCCTGCTCCGATCCAACTAATCCATTTCCCACTACCCTTCCTTCGTCATGGACCGCCCTGGATTCCTCCCCCACTCACCTACACTTGAAGTAACCAATTAACCTGCCAACCTGCAGGCCTTTGGGATGTGGGAGAAAATGGGAATCAAACACTCTGAAAGCTTGACAGGTTATTCTTATGACAAGAAGTGGAAAATCAATTGTAATAATGTCATGTGGACACATGGTTGTAAGGCGATGTGCAGGAGGAGGAACTTGAGGTGGGATTCAACAACAAAAAACTCCCCCAGTTTTAAAGTCACAGCTACACTTTCCAGAATTGAAGAGAGTTCAATTCACCTTTAGTAACCAATTAACCATGCTCCTTGTGACTGCTAAGCAAGTAGTAGCCAACCAGCAGGCCTTTGGGATGTGGGAGAAAATGGGAATCAAACACTCTGAAAGCTTGACAGGTTATTCTTATGACAAGAAGTGGAAAATCAATTGTAATAATGTCATGTGGACACATGGTTGTAAGGCGATTGTGCAGGAGGAGGAACTTGAGGTTGGGATTGGAGCAACAACAAAAAACTCTAGTCCCAAAGCAGTTTTAAAGTGAAAGTGGGTGGAAACAGCCAGTACATTATGATGGCTGCCTTCCAGATCCTGTTCTGCTGATTGAAGAGAGTTCAAAAAGCAATTCGCCTTTAGGAGTGAGATGTCAAGAGCATCTGACAGATATCCTCGCTGAAGAATAATCCATTATTTCAGATCACGTTCCATGCTCCTTGTGACTGCTAAGCAAGTAGTAGGCTGCTGAAATATTCATCCAGTCTTTGGGCAACACCAGAACCACTGCACACAAAACACTTTACAGCTATAAATGGAGTAGTTGCCCAGTGAATGTACAATTCCATTATGATTTAAGGAAGCAAAGGTTTAAGGCACATCTGAAGGATTTTCTATGGGCTGTGATATTCTGCGCAAAAAAGGGCAGAGACATTTAAATCCATAAATAGCATAAGCTGGACTCACTTTCCCTGATGCTTATGGTTCAACTCCATGGCTTCCAGCAGAAGTGCTAGATGGAGATGGATTTGCGTTGGAAGTTAGATTTAGGTGTAGAAGTCACTGGTGATGTAAGTAAGATCATGGGGAGTGTGTACAGAGAGAGCAGCAATACTGCAGGGAACTGTGGCACTGCTAGCATAAGATGCAGGATTTATGCTGCACTTTAAGTGCATAACTCCAGAGGAAACGGGGTGTAAATAGGGTGTAACAACTGTGGGTAAACAAGAACTGTTGTCCATCAAAGCAGAGAGATTGAAAGTCATGCTGGAGATGATTATGGACATTATATTATTGTCAATGTTGCTTGGGGGAACTTTTACTCTCGAAGACACTTCTGGTGCTGTTGAAAATCACACCGGAAAATCAGGAGTCAAATTCCTCATCGGCACTGAGATCTGGAAGTCGGCACAATTTTCAATTATTCAGCATTCTCAATGCTATGAAAATAATTGACAATAACGTAGTTAATTATTTGGAAGACAGTTTAAATTTTATTAAACACTTTCAATGTTACTGGTGATGCACCTTTCTAAAAATGTTTCTCTGAATGGAGGTTATCTCTGATTGTGTGGAAGGGAAACGGCTTTAAAAGGTGGAACTTCATGAAGACTCTTCATGAAGAGTCATATCTCATGGAGACAGAGCCTTTGGCCTAACTTGCTCATGCCCCCAAGATGCCCCACCTGCCCAGATTTGATCCATATCCCTCTAAGCCATTCCTGCCCATGTATCTGTCCCAATATCTTTTAAATGTTGTTATACTGTAGCTCCTACTCAACTACCTCCGATGGCAGCACATTCCATATACCCCTATATGGAAAAAGTTGCCCCTCTGAATTCTATTCATTTATTTTCCTCTTACCTGAAACGTATCCACTGGTTCTTGATTCCCCTACATTGGGTAGAAAACGCTGTGTATTCATCCTATCTATCCCCCTCATTATTATAGACTGGCCTGAGGTTGAAAAGCTGAAATGTCCTGGACATTCACCTCGGGAAGTAATAATTATAATAATAATAATAATAATAATAATAATAATAATAGTGCATTTTATTTACGGGGCTTTTCAGGAAACTCAAGGACACCTTACAGTCAAAACAAGCATGAAACAAAAACAACATATATAGCAACAATACACAATTCGGAGAGAGAGCAGCGGCAGCCAATCGCGCCAGCGTTCACTCTCACCTCCAGCAGCCATGTTTTCCAAGCCATCAACGCGACCACGAGGTCATGTAATTAGCATGCCAAAGACACACAAGTGGGACAGGGGCTTAAGCTACATAAGGAGATATTAGCATAGATACCTCAGCAACATAGTGGCAGATAGTAGAGCTTTAGACTTTAGAGATACGGCGTGGAAATAGGCCTTTCGGTCCACCAAGCCCAGCGATCACACCATACATTAACACTATCCTACATGCTAGGGACAACTTACAATTTACAGAAGCCAATTAACCTACAAACCTGTATGTCTTTGGAGTGTGGGTGGAAACCGGAGCATCCGGAGAAAAGCCACACCATCACAGGGAGAACGTATAAACTCCATACAGGCAGCACCCAAAGTCAGGATTGTACCCGGGTCTCTGGTGCTGTAAGGCAGCAGCTCGACCGCTGCGCCACAGTGCCACCCATCTCACAACTTAAGCCTAGCCCAGGTTTAATCCTGACCTTCAGTGTTGTCAATGACTGTCAGTCTCCACATTCTGCCTGTAACTGCTTAGATTACCCCGAGGTGTTCCAGCTTCTCCCCCACAACCAAAATATGTGCACGTTGGTAGGTTAATTGGCTGCTGTAAATCACCCCTAGTTTGTAGATGAGTGGTAGAATCTGGGGGGGAAATTGATAGTAACAGGGAATGGTGAATAAAGTGGGATTGGGATAGTATGAGTATAAATGGGTGCTTGACAGTCAGTGCCAAAGGGCGTGTTTCAGTGCTGCATTACAATTAAATATCTAACCACCACTCTCTGAATTACCCTGCTGATGTTATAATTCTACTTCTGTTAAAAAAGATCGGCAGCTGTAACTACAATTACGGTGAGCAATGTTGACAAGGTATCTTCCCACAGTACTATTTTGAAATTCAAGCCAATCACTCAATTGCTGAGTTAGTGATCAATTGAACAAGTTTACACACAGGCCACAGAAATTAAGTGATTGTTGAACACAATGTGGATAAGTGCAAGTTCAGGAAAAAGATGCGGATGTAAGCAGATTATTTAAAAATGCCAAGGCAGCAGCTGAAAATCAATCACAGTTCCCTTCAATGCTGCAAACAGATGACTTGAATTTAAAGATAATCCAGGCATTGAAATCGAGGGTAGGTCCACTCTATCTCCCAGGACAGGCTGGGCTGAAAAAATGGTTGAACTGGTGGAGGACGGCTTGCCTTTTGTCATAACTCCAACCTTGGCAACCTGATGCAAAACAGGAGTTTGGTCAGGAAAGTGATGCAGTAGCTGACGGAGAAGGAGAAAGAGAAGAGAGTTGGAAGAAAGGAGACAAAGGAGGAAGGAAAGAGGAGGGAGGAGAAGGACGAAGAAGGAGGAGGAGCAGGTTGTTGCTATTTGGAAATAATTGAGCCAGTCGTGAGGCACCCACGGCACTTTATGTGTCAGCCACATGGTTCCTGGAGAGAACCAGCGCTTGCGGGGAGTAAGAAAATGGTGCCTTTCCAAAATGTACTGCCTGGTACAGCTTAACAAGCTGTGCAAATTGGACAGTTTTACGTTAGTGTGATTTATGCCGCAAAACATTGAAATGTTATGCCTAGTGCACAAAACATCCCATAACGCAAACATCCTCCTATATCCAACAGTTGTGGAATGATAGTCTTAGAGCAGAAATCCAGTCTGACAATGTCATTCATTGTGGGCCATATAGTAAAAGGAGTGGTCTTTAAAACGTCTAACCATTAATGGTAGAGATAGATAAAAAGTGGTGATTTTATAGTATTCTTGGTCCTGTCAGTAACAAAGATGTACTATATTTATACACACCCAAGGGACCAAGTGACTACCATCCTTTTTCTCCAGAGATGCTGCCTGACCCGCTGAGTTACTCCAGCACTTTGTATCTATCTTCAACATATACTAGCATCTACAGTTCCTTTCTACACGTGACATTATTTGTTGAAGATTTTTATTTGTACAATAGTATGAGATTAATGGTAATCAGATTGCCTTGTTTAGATTGGTTACAAGTTGGATGGTATAAGAAGGGAGAAATTATTTCCTCTTGAGTTAATAGACAGTTGAAAAACTAAACGGCATGTTTTTCAATTTCAAAGATAATATGTAGAAACACATTTTGGTAAAGGAAAGCTTAAGATTGCTTCTCTAGTAATGAAAATCTAAAATAAAAATATACAATGCTGTAAACATTTAGCGGGTTAGGCAGCATCTGTGGCAAGAGAAACTGTTAATATTTCAGGCCAAAGTTTTGGTCTGATGTCTGACGAAGGGTTTTTGACCTTTAACTCTGTTTCTTGTCCCACTGATGGCCCATAACCATGTAACGCTATTCTATACATGTACCTGTCGAAATGTATCTCAAATGTTATGATAGCACCTGCGTCAACTACCTCCTCCGGCAGCTCATTCCAAATACCCACCACCCTTTGTGTGTAAAAACTGAAAGTTACCCTTCAGGTTTCTATTAAATCTTTCCCCCCCTGACCTTAAACCACTCTCCACTGGTTCTTGATTCCTCTACGCTGGGCACGAGACTATGCGTTTACCCTCTCATGATCTTGTACATCTCTGTAAAATTACCCCTCATCCTCCTGCGCTCCAAGGAATAAAGTCCACCTCTCCCCTATAGCTCAGGACCCTCGAATCCTGGCAACATTCTTGTACATTTTCTCTACATCCTTTCCAGCTTAAACACCTTTCCTGTAACATGGTGGTCAAAACTGAACACAATATTCTAAATGTGGCCAACGTCTTATACCAAATGCCTCACTAATGTCTTTTCTCCAGCTAGTCTGATTAAACACCGATCACTCAGCCACCACTACCCACACCAATTTGTTAATTCTTCTTCTTTGCTCTGCAAAAGTATTTAACTATGAAATGAAGTTTATAATTATAGTGTTTCACAAGTTGTTAAATGAAAACTAGAATCATGGTGATCTCCATAGGTGATGATCTGCTCAGACATCTGTCGAACACTGTTTGATCACACTTCGTAACATTCAAAGTCTTGTCTTTGAGCAAGTCTATCATTCCCTGCTTTAACCTGCTCAGTTTCCCCTTCCTTTGTGAAAGGGCTGTTGGAGTGTAAGTTGTTGAGGATCTATAACTCCTCGAGCAACTAAATAAGAAAAGGTGCCAAGGAGGCACGATCTTCACTTAGCAAAATTCGTCTAACTCCATGCAATAACTTCCAGTCAATGGAAGGGTATCGTCATTAAAAATCACACCTCTCCATCCTATCTGACGTAGATCAGTTAATGGGAAGGGATTCAATCAAATCAAGCTTATGCTCTGAGGGAGACTTTGGCCCTTTTCTATGTAGGTACGAAGGAAATGTGTAGGGAGGCAATAATATCTTATTCGGGCCAAAACCCTTCTACAGACTGTGTTTGGGTATGAATTGGGGATCACAACCAATAGTCCAGATAATCTGCTGGTCCAGCCACAACATGATGGATTATTGTAGTTTAGTTTAGAGAAAAACACGGAAACAGGTCGTTTGGCCCTCCAAGTCCGCATCGACCAGCGATCCCCGCACATTAACACTATCCTACATGCACGAGGGACAATTTACATTTATACCAAGCCAATTAACCTACAAAACTGTACGTCTTTGGAGTGTGGGATGAAGCCGAAGATCTCTGAGAAAACCCACGTGGTCATGGGGAGAACGTACAAACTACGTGCAGATAGCACCAGTAGTCGGGATCGAACCCAGGTCTCTGGTGATGCAAGCGCTGTAAGGCAGCAACTGCATCGCTGCGCCACCGTGGCACCCAGTTGTAATGGGTAAATGCTTGCTCACACACTTGAGCTGGGCTTCCCAATGAGATTATTTTGAATGAGTTATCACTTCCTTCACCTGTCAGTGCAATGGGTGGCTCTGTAGTCCTTGCAACCACCCTTTTTATTTTTCTTTCTTGTCCTATTCCATGCTCTTTCATAACTGGTGAACACACAGAACGTTCCTGCTCCCACCCCTCCAGGGTACAATCCCAGAGCTTTGATATATTGTTCCCATAAAAGTACATCAACAGATTTCACAGATTGCATAACACACAGCAGACTGTGAAGAATGCGTGGGTTAATGATATCCTGGAGGCTGTTTTGCTTAAACTTAAATGCAAATTGATGCTGGTAGGAAGCAGAGAAGACGCTTTGAATAAAAGCTGGTCGTCTCGGTACAGCAATCATGTCCAGCTGTAGTTTTTCTGTGGTCTAATCATGAAAGGGCATCAATCTAAGAACCTAATATTAAGGAGCAGAAGTAACCAATTTAGTCCTTTGAGCCATTTCCACCATTCATCAAGATCATGGCTGATCTACCACAATGCCATTTTCCATCACAATCCCTATTGCCTTAATTCCAATGACACTTCCAAAAGAATTGTTCCACAATATATCAACTCACCAGCCACGACTCCACATACCACACTCATAGAACACAATCAACTCTTGTACATGTTCGATAGAGAGAAAGTCTTAACCAACTATTAATTTCTAAACAATTACCATAATAGACATCTAGAGGTTCAAGAAAATCGGAAACTGAAAATCTGGAATAAAAACCAAAAATACTGGGAACACCTAGCAGGTCAGGCAGCACCCGCGGAAAGAGAAGCAGTAATGTTTCAGGCCCAGGACTTTTCGTAGGAAATCTGTAAACTATGTTTATCATTGTACAGTTGCTGTCTAACCTGTTGAGTGTTTCTAGCATTTTTTTAATCAGAGGTTAAAAATTAGTTCAGTGGTTTAATGAAAACTTGCATTAATATACTACCATTGACAATGTAAAATATCCCATGACAGTGCTGGAAGTAACTCAACTGAGAGGAGAATAGCGGCCAGGATAAAAGAATAATTTGACTTCTTCCCATGGTCTTCCCACAATTGCCTGAACGGACAGACATTTTGCCCGTTCACCTGAAAGATGATACACCCAGCAGTAAAACTCTATCTACCATGATTCTGCAGTGAAGTGACAAACTGGATTACAGAGACATTATGTGGTTTGAACCCAGAGCCCCTGACTCAGAATTATTTTATATTCATTCAATGGTTGTGAGCATTGGTTTCAAAGATCAATATATAATCTCGATCTCTAATTCTCCTTGAGAGGATGATGGTGAGCTGCCTTCCTAAAATACATTCATTCTCCCAACATTATTGAAGACTTTTGATATGGAGATAACGATAGAACAACAATGAGTTTCCAAATCAGGAAGGTGCAAAACATGGAGAGGAGAGGACAGCGTTAATATTTATTCACTGCCCTCATTCTTCTAATTGGTAGAGATGGCAGGTTTGGGTGACGCTTCCACTGTGCTAAAGCTCAGACTTCATTGAATGACCACAAAATGCTAGAGTTTCTCAGTGGGCCAGGCAGCATCGCGTGATAAAAAGGAATAGATAACATTTTGGGACGACACCTTTCTTCAGACCTGAAATGTCACGTATTCCTATTCTGCAGAGATGCTGCCTGATCCGCTGAATCACTCCAGTATTTTGTGTCTATCTTTGGTGTAAAACAGCATCTGCAGTTCCTTTGTTTTCTTCATTGAATGAACCTGGAGCAGTCACAACCAGTTTTTAAAGGGCCACAAAACTTGTCATATGTCTCGCATATTAAAGGAAAGATTATTGCTGCTGATATGATTAAAAGATTGTTCATTGCAATGAAATTCATCTGATGTTTGATTAGAAGAGGTATTAATTATTTCAATGCATTTGGCATATGCACCTATTAAATTATTACATCGCACCGACACAAGTTGTTCGGTAATGTTAAGGTGCCCAATTAGGACATCGATGCTTATGCATTAAAACAACAAAGTATACAGCTGAGCAAAGGGTAAAGAAAACTGTAAGCCTTTACTTGTTAAATGGATATACAGAAGATGCAATATTACGTGGTGATCAACCCACACTATGCTTTATCTATAAATGCTTAAATCCTTCCAGTCCTCCACACAGGCATCGTATAAATGGTGAAAATAGATTGGTTAAAACAAATGCGTTAGGAAGACAGTCTCGCTATTTATCAGAGCAAATTAAAAATATATTTTTGGATGAGCACTTGAATCATTAAGGCACAGTAGGCAGGTAAAAGGGATTAACGTAGGTGGGCTCTTGATGGTACTTTAGACTTAGAGATACAGCACAAAAACAGGCCCTTCAGCAACATTGTGTCCTTGCTGGCCAGCGATCACCCCATACACTAGCACTATCCTACACACTAGGGCCAATTTACATTTTTTTTTACCAAAGCCAATTAACCTACAAACCTGCACATCTTTTGAGTGTTGGTGAAAACCGGAGCGCCCTGAGAAAATCCACGTGGTCACAGGGAGAACGTACAAACTCCATGCAGATAGCACCTGTACTCAGGATCAGGCCTAGGTCTTTGGCTTTGTAACTCTACTGCTGCATCACTGTGTCCCCCCCACCAAGGTAGCATGGACATGGTGGGCCGAAGGGCCGATTTCTGTGCTGTAAAATTCTACAACTGTATACAGATCTTGCAAGCTGCAAGTCATTAACATGCTGACAATTCTACAATTGCTGAGACTTTTTCAGCCATATTTCATCAATAATCATGAACTTAGTGGAGCTGCCTACATCTTACTCCAATGCGTTACTCCTATCATTTGTCAGACACAGCCGACAGATCAGTTCTGACAGCTGTAAACAAACATACATCATCCATGCCCTGCCTTCAGTTCTGCATTCATTCTTCCTCAGGCTTTTGACAAATTACCAACGTTGCCATGCGCTGAATGTGTCATGTCCAATGATGATTAAAAATTGCTCACCGCCAGCAGCCATGCCAGGAAACACAAGGGTCAATCCCCATCAGTGAATACGCAATGAATGATGGTTAAGAGGTTGAATGCTCTTCCAGCTTTGTACATAGCAGCACTATTCATTATTTATCCTCCAACACTTTCAACCCTGCCGGGAACTGGGCCCTCTACATCCCCTAAATAGACCAACCACCCTCCCCCACAACAACCCTCCATCTCCAGGCGCCCTCCATCTAAAGCTAATCTCCATTCACGATCAACCTGCACCACTCACAACCAGCCTCCATTCACAACCAGCCTCCATTCACAATCAGCCTCCATTCACAACCAGCCTCCATTACACCCATCCTCCATTTATTACCAGCCTCCATCTATAAGCATCCTCCATTTAAAATCAATCTCCATTCATAATCATCCTCCACCATGCACAACCACCCTCCACCCACAACTAACCTCCATCTACACCATCCTCCATTTGAAACGATCCTCCTTTTACAAATACCATGTATCTACGAACCAACCTCCATTCACAATCATCCTCCACCATTCACAATCATCCTCCACCCACAATCTCCTCATATTTCCAGCCATCCTACACCAAAACCACCCTTCATCACAACCTCCACCCTCCATCTGCAAACATCCTCCATCTACAACCACATCCATCCAACCACACTTCATCCAAATACAAGGCAATACTTAAATAATCTTTATTCTTTCCAGCTGTGGGGCACATGGATCTTCCATTGTTCCAATGATATTCTGGACACCTCCCTAACTTTGTTTTCCAGTACCCTGATTGCTGTATGTTCTCGACCTAAAAGAGGAAATTCAAATACTTCTCTTGCATCGCATGGTGATCGTTGATTCTTTCCTTTTTTCCCCACAAATTCTCTATCTCCATTTCTATGGACGAAATATCTCCAACCACCATAACCTTAATGACTTCTACAATGACCTTGGCCATACTTGCACTCCACTTGCTTTAGGAACCCTGTTCCATTCTCAGTATCCATTGCATCCGTTCTGATATTGCCACCTTCCACAAATAACTCTGATATCTTCCATTTAGCTCAAACTTTTCACTGGGGTTAATAAACTATTAACTAAGTCCTTCCAAATTTTCTTCATGGCTTCTATCACCCTTTCTCTCCCCCCTCCCCCCCAGAACCACTTTGGAGTTCTTGACCTCATATTCCACCCCATCCACATTCAACAGATCATCTTTCACTGTGCCGACACGTCCAATGTGATGCCCTCAGCATGTCTTCAATCTCTCCCACTCATCCATTTCAAAACATCTGAGCAACAAATCCTACCACAATTTTCACTCACCCACAACACTTTGTCACCTTCCCCTGCAAGTACAGGGAATGAAATAAACGTCAAGTGCCCCACTCGTCGATTGAAAAAGCATAATTAAATTGTATTTTCTTTTCAATTTTGTCTTCACAGACTCTTCCATTTGAAAGGTGATGGACTAACTACTTTGTTGAGCACTTTCATTCAGTTGCAAAAATGATATTGATGTTTGAATCACTACCCACTTATGTTTGCTGTCCCACTCTCTCTGACCTCTTAAGGGCCTGTCCCACTTGTGCGTCATGTGCGCGTCATTTACGTGACAGTATTTACGCGTTACGGCGCACGCCGCGCGCGTTATAACGCGCATGTGATGCGCGCATGGTGCGTGGTGACGTAGGCAGTGCGCGGCGCCCCAGGATTTTGGGATGTACAAAATCTTTGCGCGCCATCTTGCCATTTTACACCTTCTCTATTTTACAATCAGCCATGTCCCAGTGGACATTCCATATCCTGGTCAGAAAGCGGTATGTTCATGACCACTGCAGATACGTGTCCAGATTCCAGGACTATTTTACCAAAGCCAATTAACGTACTAACCTGCACGTCATTTGGTTGCAGGAGGAAACCAGAGCACCCAGAGAAAACATCTGCAGTCACAGGTGTCGAGGAAGCGACATCAATGGAACAAGATTTTAAGAGATGCAGGTGAACCTCTGTCTCAGAGGCATGAAGTTAGTTTCCTTCATAAAGTCAATTTGTTTGAAATTTGAAATTTGACTTTTGCTTCATTAATCACTCCAAGTGATGTAAATTACAATTCTTGCAGCCAAATCATAATTACTGATCCTTAAAAACACAACCTTTGGGATGTCAAATATAAGAAGAATGTATACCGTAAGTGGGGTAACCCTTAGGAGCACTAATGTATAGGAGCATCTTGGGGTGCAAGCGCATAGCTGCCTGAAAGTGATAGCACAAGTGGATGGGATGGTAAAGAAGGTATTCAGCATACGTGCCTTCATTGGCTGAGGTGCCATATAAAAAAAGTTAGCAAGTACTGTTGAAGTTGTATAAAACTTGGGTTGGGACACAGTTGGAGTATCAGGTGCAGTTCTTGTTGCCACGCAACAACAAGGATGTGGAGGCTTTGGAGAGATTGCAGAAGAGGTTCACCAGGCTGTCTTCTGGATTTGAGAGTACTAGCTCTAAGGAGGCGTTGTACAAACATGGATTGCTTTCTCTGGAATGCCTGAGTCCGAGAGGTGACCTGATAGAAGTTTCTAAAATGATGAGAGATAAGTGGTAAGATAGAGATTCAGAATCTTGTCCCCAGGATGGAAATGTCCAATATTAGTGAGCATAGCTTTAAGATGAGAAGTGAAAACTAAGGGGCAAGTTTTTAGCCAGAGAGCAGCGGGTGTCAGGAGCATGCAGCCAGTGAAATGGTGGTAGCAGACATGATAGTGACGTTTAAGAGGCATTTAGACAGATGCAGGAAGACTCAGGGAGTTGGGGGGGATGTAGGCCAACTACAGGGAAATAGCATACATTAAAATTGACTTCATGGTCAGCACAGACATTATGGGCCAAAGGGCCTGTTCTAGTGCTGTACTGTTCTATGAACTGCATTATTCCACTGTGCTAAAAATTATTCCACTTTGCTATCCTCTTTTTGCAAGTATGAACTAGTTAAAGATGTATAATTTGCTCCACAGTGATTTGCAGTCTTATCGTTGCCGTTTAATTTTTATATTATTAAATTCCATTTCATGTTTCAAATCTATGCAGGCCATCAAAAGACTCTCTGAGCACTTCAAAGTAATGAAAATGCCCCGAACAGTATCAAAAATATCAAACTTTTTTGAAGAATAATTTCCTGAAAAACATTTATCTCAGATATGCACTGCATCAATTTCCCCTTCAAAGATATGTTTTTCCCTTACAATACACCCGATGGAATATTCAGTGTAGTTGTTGTTAAGTTCAGAATACATGGTCTCTACAATTGTAATTCAACCAATTCTTTCCTTATGGCAGACATGACATCACTGATGTTCAGATATCACAGACAAAAAAACAAGTTGAAAAAACCATCGCAAAATTTAACACAGGTTAAAATTTTAAGTTATTCTGTATGCCAGGACCAGCGAAAAAACAAAGTGCTAGAAGAACTCAATGGCAGCATCTGTGGAGGGACGCTTATGTAACCCCCCCCCCCCCCCCCCCCCCCCCCTCTCTCCTGTGCACCACCCCACCCCAGTGTGTACCCATTTCTCCCACTATAACTCCCTCTTCGCCCTCCTCATGCCTTCCACATATATCTCTCCATCTGGCTATACATTTCCCTCCTCTTCTGACACTTTTGACTAATTTTCATCTCAAGCCGTTGTCATTCATTTCACCCACCTGCGGATCAATATCCCCCTACCTGTATCCACCTATCACTTTTTTACCACGATTTTACCTTCTCCCTAAAATCCACAAACCTGACTGTCCCGGAAGACCCATTGTCTCTGCCTGTTCGTGCCCCACCAAACTCATTTCCAAATACCTTGACTCCATCCTATCACCCTTGGTTAAATCCCTCCCTACCTATGTTCAAGACACCTCAGACACTCTCCATCGTCTCCGCGCATTCCATTCTCTAGGCCCTCACCCTCTCATCTTCACCATGGACGTCCAGTCACTCTACACCTCCATCCCGCACCACGATGGTCTCAAAGCCCTCCGGTTCTTCCTCGACCAGAGATGCAACCTATACCCAGCCACTGACACTCTCCTCTGCCTAGCGGAGCTGGTCCTTACCCTCAATAACTTCACGTTCGACTCCTCCCATTTCCTCCAAATACAAGGCATAGCTATGGGCACACGCATGGGCCCCAGCTATGCCTGCCTATTTGTCGGTTACGTCGAGCAATCCTTGTTCAATACATACCAGTGCCCCATCCCCGACCTCTACCTCCGCTACATCGACGACTGCTTTGGTGCCACCTCCTGCACCCGCACACAACTGACTGACTTCATCCACTTCACCACTAACTTCCATCCGGCACTCAAATACACCTGGACCATTTCCGACACTTCCCTACCATTCCTTGACCTCACTATCTCCATTGCAGGTGATAGACTTCTGACCGACATACACTATAAACCCACTGACTCCCATGGCTATCTGGACTACACTTCTTCCCACCCTGCTTCCTGTAAGGACTCCATCCCCTACTCCCAATTCCTCCGTCTACGCCGCATCTGCTCCACGGATGAGGCGTTCCACACCAGGACATCTGAAATGTCCTCATTATTCAGGGAACGGGGGTTCCCCACCTCCACCATAAATGAGGCTCGCACCAGGGTCTCTTCCATACCCCGCAACACTGCTCTCTCTCCCCATCCCCCCACTCGCAACAAGGGCCGAGTCCCCCTAGTCCTCACCTTTCACCCCACCAGCCGTCACATACAAAATGTAATCCTCCGTCAGTTTCGCCACCTCCAACGTGACCCCACCATTCGCCACATCTTCCCATCTCCCCCCATATCTGCCTTCCGCAAAGACCGCTCCCTCCATAACTCCCTTGTCAATTCTTCCCTTCCCTCTCGTACCACCCCCTTCCCGGGCACTTTCCCTTGCAACCGCAAGAGATGCAACACTTGTCCCTTTACCTGCCCCCTCGACTCCGTTCAAGGACCCAAGCAATCGTTCCAGGTGCGACAGAGGTTTACCTGCATCTCTTCCAACCTCATCTATTGCGTCCGCTGCTCTAGATGTCAGCAGATCTATATCGGTGAGACCACCGGGAGGTGGGCGATCGTTTCGCCGAACACCTCCGCTCGGTCCGCAATAACCAAGCTGACCTCCCGGTGGCTCAGCACTTCAACTCCCCCTCCCACTCCGTCTCTGACCTCTCTGTCCTGGGTCTCCTCCATGGTCACAGCGAGCAGCACCGGAAATTGGAGGAACAACACCTAATATTCCGTTTGGGGAGTCTGCATCCTGGGGGCATGAACATCGAATTCTCCCAATTTTGTTAGTCCTTGCTGTCTCCTCCCCTTCCTCAGTCCCCCTTCTGCCTCCTCCCATCCCCCAGCCTTCGGGCTCCTCCTCCTTTTTCCTTTCTTGTCCCCGCCCACCCCCACCCCCGATCAATCTGAAGAAGGGTTTTGGCCCGAAACGTTGCCTATTTCCTTCGCTCCATAGATGCTGCTGCACCCGCTGAGTTTCTCCAGCTTTTTTGTGTACCTTCCACCTATCACTTGCCGTTCAATCTTTGTATCCACTCTCACTTTGTCCTGCCTCCACCTCTTTTCCAGCATTCAAACCCCCACAACATTCATTCTTAAGATGGGTCCCGACCCGAAACGACTCCTATTCATTCTCTCCCCAGATGCGGCGTGACCTGCTGAATTAGTTTAGTTAATTTAGTTTAGTTTAGTTTATTATCATACTGGGATTACTGGGATCCGTAGAAAGCTTTTGTTTGTGTGTTATCCAGTCAACGATTATACATGAGGCAGCAGTTCTACTAGCTGTGCCATGGTGCCACCCCAGCTGTAGTTTGTTTGATGCACCGCTTCCTTTGCCCACTGCTTTAGATCCTGGTGTTTTCTGTGGGTTGACAGGCAATGATCCCAGCAATTCCTACTCTCGAAGTCGAGGATGTCTCTCCTCCAGGAGGAGCTGTCTTTCTTCTTCCTCTTTTTCCCACGATTGAGGGTAACTTACTTTCAGTCTCGTTTTCTGGGTTCTGCAGTAGCTCATGAGGCAACTTTAGGAACTGCAGCCTCTTCTACAGATGGGGCAGGAGGTGGCCCATGAGATGGGCCAGTGGTTAGTTTGAGGTGAATCACTCATTCTGCTACTGACACAGGTTTTTAAAAATTCAGATCAAGAGGTCCATATGCCTCTAGTATTGCTGTAAAATGTCCCACAACATACTTTGAAGTTATTTCTCCAGGCAACTTGGTTGATATTTATCTCCCAACCATCATAACTAGCATTTGCCGTTCATTATGTCGCCATCATAACTAAGCCGTCATTATCTCTATGTTGCTCGTGACATCTTACTGTTCTCAACTTTGCAACAGTGATTGAATTTTAGTGTTTTATTGGCCGCATACACTTCGGGACTTTATATCCTGGGAGCAATTATATAATTATAATTATTTGCTTTCACTTCTTTGCTGAGGAGGTGGAATCCCAAACCCAATCATGGGTATAAATCCACCAAAGGGCAACACATTGGCACAATGGTAGAGTTGCTGCCATACAATGCCAGAGAGCCGGGTTTGATCCTGACCACGGATGCTGTCTGTATGGAGTTTGTACGTTCCCCGTGTGACCATGTGGGTTTCCTCCCACATTCCAAAAATGTGCAGATTTGTAGGTTATTTGGCTTCTGTAAATTGTCCCTTGTCTGTAGGATAGCGTTAGTTTACGGGGATCACTGGTTGGCATGGACTCGGTGGGCCGAATGGCCTATTTCCATGCTGTATCTCTGAACTAAACTAAACTGAATTGAACTGAACTAAATTAAACTAAACTAAACTAAAAAAATCCTTTTTAGGATGAGTTAATTCACTGGATGGAAAAGAGACAGGAAAATACTATAGAGTGAACACATTAAATACGCTATTCAGAAATTGCATGGTTCACAGTTACTGAACTCCCTTCAAATTTACTGGGATTCATTGGAAAACGCATTACTCGACTGTGTAACATTTCACAAGAAGTAAATGAAAATTTTAATGAGAATAACATCCCATTGTCCAGAAAATCTGCCGGACTGTCGCTAAAGCCGTAAACGTCCAGATTGATGGGGCATGACATATAAAAATAATAATAGTCGTAAAAAAACCCAATTTCAACACATTGCAACTCTATAGAACTGGAAATTTAATTCCATTGCTCAACGTAAGTGTATAATTCTGTAATGCTGCCTGCTTCAGATATCTCTGCCATCTTCACTTGAAAGAGGCAGCGGTCACTGATTATGCCAGTCTCGTTCTGAGTCACAACATCACATGCTCCAATAACAACTTCTAATGTCACACTTTAGGCTTTCGCTGACAGCTAATTTATTAATTTAATTTTTAAAATACCGATGAGAGGTACAGGCACAATGGAACATTGATGTATGCCTGTGATGCTGCTGCATGTAATGTTTTCATTGTAACTGGGTACCTTACCATACGTGTGCATTTGACAATAAACTCGATTTTATTTTGACCTAGTAATGGATAAATTCCTCCAGGTGTTGCATATAAAGCGCTCTGTGAAAGATAATATTTTAGCCTCATTTCAGACACAATCTGCCATGCTGGATTTTTCGCAGGTACTTTGCACCTTGTACCTTCCGAAGAGCCCGAAGAGTCCACCAGGGAATATACTGGAAGTTGGACAATTTAATACTGGACAATTTTTACATTTATCAAGCCAATTAACTACGTCTTTGGAATGTGGGTGGAAACTGATCTCGGAGAAAACCCACGCAGGTCACGGGGAGAAGGTACAAACTCCGTACAGACAGCGCCCGTAATCGGATTCGAACCCGGGTCTCCGGCACTGCATTTTGTTGTAAGGCAGCAACTCTACTGCCGCACCACTGTGGCAGCTCACACAGGTGTTTGGAGAACAGATCTGGCCACTGAACCATTACACGACTGCATCCTGGTGCATTTTAGACGGAGTTAGCAATGTGGGGAGCTCTTGCCCTTGACAAAGTTGTCTGTTGTGATAACCCAGATTAAACAGTTGATCATGAGTAAAACTCGTAGGAAATGTCAATAGACAATAGGTGCAGGAGTAGGCCATTCGGCCCTTCGAGCCAGCACCGCCATTCACTGTGATCATAGAAACATAGAAACATAGAATAGGTGCAGGAGTAGGCCATTCGACCCTTCGAGCCTGCACCGCCATTCAATATGATCATGGCTGATCATCCAACTCAGTATCCCGTACCTGCCTTCTCTCCATACCCCCTGATCCCCTTAGCCACAAGGGCCACATCTAACTCCCTCTTAAATATAGCCAATGAACTGGCCTCAACTACCCTCTGTGGCAGAGAGTTCCAGAGATTCACCACTCTCTGTGTGAAAAAAGTTCTTCTCATCTCGGTTTTAAAGGATTTCCCCCTTATCCTTAAGCTGTGACCCCTTGTCCTGGACTTCCCTAACATCGGGAACAATCTTCCTGCATCTAGCCTGTCCAACCCCTTAAGAATTTTGTAAGTTTCTATAAGATCCCCTCTCAATCTCCTAAATTCTAGAGAGTATAAACCAAGTCTATCCAGTCTTTCTTCATAAGACAGTCCTGACATCCCAGGAATCAGTCTGGTGAACCGTCTCTGCACTCCCTCTATGGCAATAATGTCCTTCCTCAGATTTGGAGACCAAAACTGTACGCAATACTCCAGGTGTGGTCTCACCAAGACCCTGTACAACTGCAGTAGAACCTCCCTGCTCCTATACTCAAATCCTTTTGCAATGAAAGCTAACATACCATTCGCTTTCTTTACTGCCTGCACTCATCCACATTCAGTACCCCGTTCCTGCCTTCTCACCATATCCCCTGACTTCTCTATCTTTAAGAGCTCTATCTAACTCTCTCTTGAAAGCATCCACAGAATTGGCCTCCACTGCTGTCTGAGGCAGAGAATTCCACAGATTTACAACACTCTGGGTAAAAAGGTTTTTTCCTCATCTCCGTTTTAAATGGCCTACCCCTTTTTCTTAAACGATGGCCCCTGGTTTTGGACTCGCCCAATATCGGGAACATGTTTCCTGCCTCTAGCGTGTCCAACCCCTTAATAATCTTATATTTTTCAATAAGATCCCTCCTCATCCTTATAAATTACGGAGTATATTATATTGTATTGTATTTTAATGACCACACAGCCAGGCTGGTGGAATTTTGGGTTGTCAGCAGCGATACAATAATAAAGAACACACAACCACAATAAAAAATGTAACACAAACATCCACCACAGCATTCATCACTGTGGTGGAAGGCACAACAATTTGGCCAGTCCTCCTCCATTCCCCCCCCGTGGACAGGACCAGGACCAGCCACTTCATTCTATCAACATATGACAGTCCATCCCGGGAATTAACCTCATGAACCTACGCTGCACTCCCTCAAACGTAGATCTTATTTGTCCCAGATTTAGGAACATAAGCATCCATAAGGTTTTGGCCTATTTGGGGCCTAGTTTGGAGTACGATGGCCAATTGAATATTTTAGAGGCCGCCTATGAGAATGTTTTCCAATTTTAAATAGTTTAGTTATTTCAGCATGGTGATGATGGTAAATAGTGGTAAATTATTTCAATTTTACATTGGAAAGAAGGGGTTTGTGTATATATTTAAATTAGCAAAAGAATAAGTGAGCAAAGGAGCTCTGAGTATCTGGAATGCATTGCTAACTAACACAATAGGAACTATATCTTAATGTCCTTAAGAGGGAGTAAATAGTTCTTAACTTGTGGCGCAGTTGGGAGAGCTGCTGCCTCTGGTTCAATCGTGACCTCAGGTGCTGTCTCTGTGGCGTTTGCATATTCTCAGTTAGATTATATGTGTTTCCACCAGGGGGCTCGGATTTTCTCTCACATCCAGTGGGATGTTGGGTAAATGGCTGTGGCAAATGTGCAGCTGAGTGATGGAATCTAGGGAGAGTTGAAGAGAATATGGGGAAAATATAAAATGCGATTATGGTCTGTTTGTGTGCTGTATGTCTCCATGAGATTACATTACACAGAAAGAAATGAATTAATAGTTAATGCATTTGCAGTCAATGTGATCACCTGTCTTGCTTTTTATGGGGATGGGATGCCACTGAGGTAGAGAGAAGCATTGCAGAGTATTTTCTTTCTGTGTCCTCTTTAATCTGTACCTTACTTTGCCCAGCCAGGCCAATGTATGCCAGCCAGGATGCAGAGCTGGGAGGTGAGGAGCGAGAGGCAGATGAGTTTATACCTGCAGGGATTCAGCCTCATTATCCCTTAATCAGGCACATCTCTTCATCTTCTTCGTGCATATGACATGCACAGCCTAAAGTTGTAGGACAACTTGATCAGGCACATGGCTTCACCAGACAGTAAGATTGCAGTGTGGGGTCGGCTACGCCAGTCGGCATCAACGTGCATGCAATCTCAAACTTCACAACTACTGAAATCTTGTCAAGAAGAACAGTGCAAGTGGCAGTGTGCTGGCTCCTTTACTTCTTACTTCTATGCTATGTGCTCCAGTCTCTGGAAACCACAACCATCCAACCTTATTGCTGAATCAACACCGAGTCCTGTCCCACCTGACATTTAGTTTAGTTTAGAGATACAGTGTGGAAACAGGCCCTTCGGCCCACCGAGTCCGCGCTGACCAGCGATCCCCGCACATTACCACTAGTCTATACACACTAGGGGCAATTTTACAATTATACCACACCAATTAACCTACAAACCTGTACGTCTTTGGAACGTGGGAAGAATCCGGGGATCCCAGAGAAAACCCACGCAGGTCACGGGGGGAATGTGCAAACTCTGTACAAACAGCACCTGTAGTTGAGGCCAGTTCATTGGCTATATTTAAGCGGGAGTTAGATGTGGCCCTTGTGGCTAAAAGGATCAGGGGGTATGGATAGAAGGCAGGTACAGGATACTGAGTTGGATGATCAGCCATGATCATATTGAATGGCTCGAAGGGCCGAATGGCCTACTCCTGCACCTATTTTCTATGTTTCTATGTAGTCAGGATCAAACCCAGGTCCCTGACACTGTAAGGCAGTAAATCTACCACTGCATCACTTTCCTTCATAGCTCAGCAACATACAAAGTGCAATCAATGTGACACTGGCTGGTATTATTTGTTTGAGCATCCTCCACCTTTTATTGTGGAGACATCTCCTTAAAGTACAATACACAAGGACAATCATTGGTCCATATTAATCATTCATTGCTGTTGCTGGCAGCAGTTGGGACTTCTAGGCTTACATATTTTATTAAGTGGAGTGATGCCATTTCATCCGTGCACTATAACTGTAGTCTCATTAATCCTTTATGCAGCATTAATGTTGCTTCCTCAGATTTCCATTCTATGAATATGCTTAAGAGCCACAGAACCCTTCTTTGCTTTTGATACCAGACCCAAGCATTGCAGGCAAGAGTGTTTGGCCTGATGTTCCATAATGTGGCCTTCATTTAAAAAAGTTGATTGTTAATTTGATGTCCCACAAACCCCTACACTAGGCTCACCTGTTCACTTTGTCTGTAAATGTATTTCAATTTCCCTCTGTAAATGTAACCTTAAGACGCATCGGTATTATAATCACAGATGAACAGACTACCAGGAGCTTGATCGTGTAGACAATTTAATGTATAATAGTGAGACCAGACATTGTGCCTCCTGTGTGAATAATGATCCTTTATGGACAGGGGAGGGAGGTGGTAAATTAACAGAGTTCTGTCTTTCAAAGAAAACCTTTTTGCATATTGAACAATCAATTGCAAGAACTTGCGTTGAATAAATAAACCATTCAATTTGAGTTGACTAGTGGACTCCTTTGGCTCATCCTAAGATACACCAGAGACTATACCGTTGTCTGAGTTACCGCAGCTACTGATTTATGGTGATTAAATAATTGAAACTGCATTTTATTAGGAAGTGTTATGAGAGTATTGGCATTAGGTTTTGAATAACATTATGTGAGCAACCACAGATTTGTCAAGTAAAGGAGTGACTCCTGTTCTTATTATCATGGAGCTGTTCAGCATGGAAACAGGCCCTTTGGCCCAACTGCTGCCTAACCAAGGCAATTCCTCTTGACTGTGTCAGGCCCATCTCTCAACTTTTTCTATCATGTACCCTCCGAAGTATCCTTCAAATGTTGTATTAGTACCTGCTATTCCACTTTGCCTGGCAGCCAGTTCCATGTATGCACCAAACTGTGTGTGAAAAAGTTGCTTATCATGTCCCTTATATCTTTCCAATCTCAGCTTAACCCTTTGCCCTTAAGTTTTAAGTTTTAGACTCCCCTGCCATGCTAAAAGACCATATTCTCCCTATCCATGCCTCTCGTGATTTTATATGCCTCTATAGATTTATCTTTGTTCTCCTGGTCCTTTATACTATTTCCCCTCATTCTAGATTACTCCTGCAGAAAAAGCATCCTCGTAGCATCTACCTTATCAAGATTTTTTAAAGGGGGCAGCAGATTTGCTGCCTTACAGCACCAGAGACACAGGTTCGATACTAACTACAGGTGCTGTCTGTCAGGAGTTTGTACATTCTCTCTGTGACGTTATGAGTGCTCTGGTTTCCTACCACATTCCAAAGATGTGTAGGTTTGTAGGTTAATTGGCTTCTATAAATTATCCTAGTGTGTAGAATAGAATTTGTTAATGGGTAATTATGGTCGATGTGGACTCGGTGGCATGAAGAGCCTGTTTCCATGCTGTATCTCTATAATGCCATCTCTCAGCCTTGTATACTGATCGGGGGAAATAGACCCAGACTATATAGCTTCTCATACCTCAAACACTCCAAACCCAGTAATATCCTCATTATTCTTTTTTGCATCCTTTCCACTTTCATGATATACTTTCAACAGCAGGGTGAGCAGAACACTGTACAGTATTCCAAATGTTGCCTTACCAATGTCTTGTAAAGTTTAACATGACGTCCCAAATCCTTTACTCATTACCTTGACATGAACGCAAGTGCCCCAAATGCCTTCTTCAACACGTTATCCATCTGTGCCATCACTTTCATGGAACTATGCACTTGTATACTAGGCCTCTTTGGTCTACAACACTCTCCTGGTCCCCAGCTAAATCCTATCCCGGTTTGTTCTCCCAAAATGAGATAACTTGTACTTATTCGAATTAAACTCCATCTGCCATTATTCAGCCTATTGATCCAGTTGATCAAGATCCTGTTGTAATCATCGATAACCTTTTTCACGGTCCACAATTTTAGTGTAATCCGCAAACATACAGTACCAACCATTCCACCTTATATTCTTCTCCAACATTAATATAAATAATGAACATTAGCATATGATGAGCATTTGTCAGCACTGGGCCTCTACTCGCTGGAGGTTAGAAGGTTGAGGGGGGACCTCATTGAAACTTACAGAATAATGAAAGACATAGATAGAGTGAATGTGGAAAAGTTGTTCCCACTGGTGGGAGAGTCAAGGACCAGCGGTCATAGGCTCAGAATTAAAAAATGTTCTTCTAAAAAGGAGTTGAGGAGGAACTTCTTTAGTCAGAAGGTAGTTAATCTGTGGAACTCATTGATGCCACAGAGGGCTGTGGATACCAAGTCAGTGGATATTTTTAAGGCAGAGATAAACAAATTCTTGATTAGAATGTGTGTCAGGGATTATGGGGCGAAGGCAGGAAAATGGGATTAGGAGTCAGAGATCAGCCATGATTATATGGCAGGGTGCTCGAAGGGCCGAATGAACTAATTCTACTCCTATAACCTGTGTGAACAACAGTGGACCCAGCGCTGGTCCCTGTGGTACATTATTTATTATAGGCTTCCAGCCTGAAAAACAACACTCTACCACCACCGTCTGCCTTCTACCGTCAAAGCAATTTTGCATTGGTTTAAAGCAGGGGTGTCAAAGTACCGGCCCGCGAAGGGGTGTCAAAGTACCGGCCCGCGAAGGGGTCCGATCCGGCCCGCGGGATGATTTTGGGGGAAAAAAGTAGTTTAGTTTGGAGTTTAAACTACACATTCCCGTGCAGATGGTGTGATAGGTGAGACACGGTGGTGGTCCCAGCACCGACCCTTGAGGCACTGTTCTCACCTACCACCCTCACCTCCGGCGGCTCTATGTCCGTTGGCCGCTCTGTCCACACCCCATGGAGTTTTAACCCCGGCCTGGAGCAGACCCGGTGAGTGGGGGTGTCGGTGCCGCCTCCAAAGCCGAGGGGATGAATCTTGGGCTAAGGCTCCACTCCAATGCCCGACCCCCGGGTCACTGTCCCACACCTCCCCCTGGCCCACAGGCCACTGACCCTCACCTCCCCTGGACCCCAGCTGTACACAGAGCACCTGGGCCGGCCCGCATTCCCAGGGGGTGGAGGGAGAGAAGAGACGGGCGGGGGGGAGCGGTTTACAGCGAGAGAGGAACAATTTAATAGGAACCTGAGAGACAACATTTTCACGCAGAGAATGTTGGGTATGTGGAACGAGCATTTAAAAGACATTTGGACAGGAACGGTTTAAAGGGATATGGGCCAAATGCGGATACATGGGACTAATTTAGATGGGGCACCTTGATCTGCATGGACAATTTGGGATGAAGGGCCTGTTTCCATGCCATAAGACTATCACACATTGTAGAAAGGGTGCAATTGCTCTGGAGAGGATCCAGGGGTGAATAAGAAGATGTTGACCGGGCTGGAATTTTTTTCACTTTGAAGAAAGATTTGATAACTGGGATTGTATTCTCTGCAGCAACGGAGGTGAAGAAAATACTTAGTTGAGGTGAATAATATTATGAGAATAGGACCTGTTTTGCTTAACAAAGAGTGTAGGAAGGAACTGCAGATACTGGTTTAAACTGAAGATAGACACAAAAACCTGGAATAACTCAGGGGGACAGGCAGCATCTCTGGAGAGAAAGAATGGGTGATGGTCCGGGCCAAGACCTTCAGACTGAAGAGGTTGGAAAAACAGCCATAAAACACAATGGCTGGAGTTGTATGTTAGCCAACCAAGGGCAGAAATCAGAATCATCTTTATTTACGTGACACCATGATAAATATATTACAGAAAAAATAATTTAATGTGGTGGCACGGTGGCGCAGCGGTAGAATTGCTACCTTACAGCACCACAGAACAAGATTTGATTCTGGCTATGGGTGCTGCCTGTACAGAATTTGTACATTCTCCCTATGACCATATGGGTTTTCTCCAGATATTCCAGTTTCTCCCACATCTGAAAGAAGTGCAGGTTTGTAGGTTAATTGGCTACTGTAAATTGTCCCTGGTGTGTAGGATAGAACTGGTGTATAGTAGATTGCTGGTCGGTGTGGACTTGGTGGGCAGAAGGGCCTGTTCCCATATACATGTTTTACATATACAGGTGCACAACCTTTTATCCAAAGATCCAAATAACGAAAAGCTCCGAATAGCGGACATTTTTTAGGTCCTTGAAGAAAGGTCCTTGAAGACGTTCACCGAGGGCGGCCCGCAGAGGTGACATCGGAACCTCCGGTCGGTCCTCGAAGAAAGGGGAACTAAATCCCCATTCATAAAAAAGAAGGTGAGGGTATATTGCGCGGGAGGGTTAATAATTGACAATCTGCTGCTGCCTGCCAGCTGAGTTAAAAAGTTCCCACGGTAGACTCACGATACACAGTGTACCGTGAGTCTTGCGTGGGAACTTTTTAACTCAGCGGGCAGGCAGCAGCAGATTGTCGCTCCCTTCAGTTTCACCCCACATACACCCCTCTGCTTCCCGGCCATGTGTGTGACCCCTTCCCTCCCCTCTCCAGCTCCCCGCCCATTGCACCGGCACGGGGGCTTTGCACTGTCTTCACGTCGGAGCCAGTGCCAGTCACCGGAGACGTCAGGACCAATGGGACACCGGCCCCCAGGCCCACTGCAAGCACGGAGATCCCAGAGACCCACAGCCAGCAGCAGCCCAGCCCCGTTCCAACTCCAGAGGAACACGCTCCCCGTAGGGACCGAAGCTGATGGTGTGCAAGGTGCGTCTTGGTCTTGAGGTTGCGGATGAGGGGGCGCAGCTCGGGCTGTGACGTCTCCAGCCACCCCCCTGTACAGGAGCTGAGACTGGGAACTGTGGGGTTGTTTGCAGTTGCAGAGGGAGGGGGCAAGGGCGGTACAGTTCCCAGTCGCAGCTCCATTCCAGGGAGGTGACCGGAGACGTCAGGACCAACGGGACACTGACTGCAAGCACGGAGATCCCATAGACTCACAGCCAGCAGCAACTCTAGCCCAGCCCCGCTCCAACTCCAGAGGAACCCGGGTTGCGGATGAGGGGGCGCAGCTCGGGCTGTGGGCGAACTGCCACTTGTCGCTGTAGCGGCGCATCGGGGAGCGGGTTCCTGTTGGTCCTGACGTCTCCGGCCATCCCCCTGGACAGGAGCTGAGAGACGTCAGGACCACCAGAAGCCGCTCCCCGATGGGCCGCTACAGCGACAAGTGGCAGTTCGCCCACAGCCCGAGCTGCGCCCCCTCATCGGGCCACCGACCCCCAGGCCCACTGCAAGCACGGAGATCCCAGAGACTCACAGCCAGCAACAACTCTAGCCCATCCCCGCTCCAACTCCAGAGGAACCCGGGTTGCGGATGAGGGGGCGCAGCTCGGGCTGTGGGCAAACTGCCACTTGTCGCCGTAGCGGCCCATCGGGGAGCGGATTACTCTGGAGTTGGAGGGACAGGGAGACACAGCGGCTTTTGAGAATGGTGGGCAATTACTTCCAAAGTTCTGCCCACACAGTCAGTACACCTCTCCTACACTTGTCTCCCGCACTAAGATCATCTCGCAGAGAATGATCCCAGCCTAACCCTCCCTATTCTCTCCTATTCTGCAAGAAAAAACTACATTGAAGACTCAAACGCACGATCGAGTAACTGCCGGGATCGAGGCCCAAACTCACGACCTTGCGGATATGAGCCGAGCACTCTACCACTGAGCCAGCCGTTAAAATCGACGCTAAAAATCTTCCATTCCGAAAGCCGAAAAATTATGAATTACGAAAAGTGTCTGGTCCCAAGGCTTTCGGATAAAAGGTTCTGCACCTGTATATCTTAATTTAATTGAACCATATGCTTGGTTGAATATGTGACATTATTTTTTGTCTTGTTTCTATAGTCAAAGGGTAAGGTTGATTAATTTATTTGCGCAGAACAGTGATGGAAGTAAGACTCCTCTTGCCTTGTTTCTATTTTTTTCTATATATATTATAATTACATTATATATATGTGTGTGTGTGTGTGTGTGTATATATATATATATCTATATATCTACTCACACACACCATATACGTGGAATGTAATTAGGAGCTGAATAAATCAGGGAAGGTAGTACATCCATGGATAACAAGGGAAATCAGGGATAGTATCAAAGCGAAGGATGATGCGTACAAATTAGCCAAAAAAAGCAGCATACCGGAGGACTGGGAGAAATTCAAAGACCAGCAGAGGAGGACAAAGGGCTTAATTAGGAAAGGAAAAATAGATTATGAAAGAAAACTGGCAGGGAACATAAAAACTGACTGCAAAAGTTTTTATAGATATGTGAAAAGAAAGAGATTAGTTAAAACAAATGTAGGTCCCTTGCAGTCAGAAACAGGGGAGTTGATCATGGGGAACAAGGATATGGTGGATGCATTAGTAATAATCTTTCAAAACTCTTTAGATTCTGGAGTAGTTCCTGAAGATTGGCGGGTAGCAAACGTAACCCCACTTTTTAAGAAGGGAGGGAGAGAGAAAATGGGGAATTACAGACCAGTTAGTCTAACATCGGTAGTGGGGAAACTGCTAGAGTCAGTTATTAAAGATGGGATAGCAGCACATTTGGAAAGTGGTGAAATCATTGGACAAAGTCAGCATGGATTTACGAAAGGTAAATCATGTCTGACGAATCTTATAGACTTTTTCGAGGATGTAACTAGTAGCGTGGATAGGGGAGAACCAGTGGATGTGGTGTATCTGGACTTCCAGAAGGCTTTCGACAAGGTCCCACATAAGAGATTAGTATACAAACTTAAAGCACAAGGCATTGGGGGTTCAGTATTGATGTGGATAGAGAACTGGCTGGCAAACAGGAAGCAAAGAGTAGGAGTAAACGGGTCCTTTTCACAATGGCAGGCAGTGACTAGTGGGGTACCCCAAGGCTCAGTACTGGGACCCCAGCTATTTACAATATATATTAATGATCTGGATGAGGGAATTGAAGGCAATATCTCCAAGTTTGCGGATGACACTAAGCTGGGGGGCAGTGTTAGCTGTGAGGAGGATGCTAGGAGACTGCAGGGTGACTTGGATAGGTTGGGTGAGTGGGCAAATGTTTGGCAGATGCAGTATAATGTGGATAAATGTGAGGTTATCCATTTTGGTGGCAAAAACAGGAAAGCAGACTATTATCTAAATGGTGGCCGATTGGGAAAGGGGGAGATGCAGCGAGACCTGGGTGTCATGGTACACCAGTCATTGAAGGTAGGCATGCAGGTGCAGCAGGCAGTAAAGAAAGCGAATGGTATGTTAGCTTTCATTGCAAAAGGATTTGAGTATAGGAGCAGAGAGGTTCTACTGCAGTTGTACAGGGTCTTGGTGAGACCACATCTGGAGTATTGCATACAGTTTTAGTCTCCAAATCTGAGGAAGGACATTATTGCCATAGAGGGAGTGCAGAGACGGTTCACCAGACTGATTCCTGGGATGTCAGGACTGTCTTATGAAGAAAGACTGGATAGACTTGGTTTATACTCTCTAGAATTTAGAAGATTGAGAGGGGATCTTATAGAAACTTACAAAATTCTTAAGGGGTTGGACAGGCTAGATGCAGGAAGATTTTTCCCGATGTTAGGGAAGTCCAGGACAAGGGGTCACAGCTTAAGGATAAAGGGGAAATCCTTTAAAACCGAGATGAGAAGAACTTTTTTCACGCAGAGAGTGGTGAATCTCTGGAACTCTCTGCCACAGAGGGTAGTTGAGGCCAGTTCATTGGCTATATTTAAGAGGGTGTTAGATGTGGCCCTTGTGGCTAAGGGGATCAGGGGGTATGGAGAGAAGGCAGGTACGGGATACTGAGTTGGATGATCAGCCATGGTCATATTGAATGGCGGTGCAGGCTCGAAGGGCCGAATGGCCTACTCCTGCACCTAATTTCTATGTTCTATGTTTCTATGATCATTCAAGTGCTGCACCTGTTGATCAGAGCCTGGCTCTACTGTGGAATGTTGCATTCAAGTGTAAGTTAAAAGACTCGCTACAGTATACACCGGATTGCACAATTTTAAGCTGAAAAGGAGAGGTAAAAATCTGACCATGCAGAACTGGTAACCCTGAGTTGATCGAGCCACAGTTGGATGGAGAGAGATGAGCAACAAAGAGGTTTATGAGCTTGAGCAAGTCCTTCACCCCGTCAGGGCTGCATTGGGAGCCTTGTTAGACGCAAAAAGCTGGAGTAACTCAGTGGGACAGGCAGCATCTCGGGAGAGGAATGGGTGACATTCTGGATCGAGACCCTTCTTCAGACTACTTCTTCAGAAACTTGTTTATGGCTTGTGTTTCAGAGTCAGGAGAGAGAGGCCAAAAGATCGCTCCGATTGTATTTGATTTGAGACACGATTCCTGCTGCCTCTGCACACATTTTAGTCAGTGAGTCTGTACGCCAGCATTTCTGCTAGAGTAGTTCACTTTAATTCCATTTCCCTGCTCTTTTCCTCACATCCTTTTATAGCCTTCCCTTCCAATGGCTTTTTCAATTTGCATTTAAATCATGTGCGTATGCTGAATCATCATTGGCAGAAAAGCATTGTGTGTTCAGTTAATCTTTCTAGTTTTTTTTGTCTGTTTTCTTTCTGATGATGCTCCTTTGCAGCTCCCTTGTAAGGAGTGAGAGTCAGGGCTTTACCAAACCTCTGACAGGTCAGTATGCTCCAGTTCATCACAACACCACAAACCAGCATTTGCAGTTCCTTGTGTCCCTGCAAACAAGGTCGGCTGGATAAAAACTAAACATTTCTGTCTCTTAGTAATATCCCCCTTTTAACTCTGTCATATTAAGGGGGTCTGCATCACCTTACACTGAGGTAGATTGAGACTGCAGGAAACCCTCCTTTAGTTTTAGTTTACTTTAGACATACAGCGCGGAAACAGGCCCTTTCGGCCCACTGAGTCCGCACCGACCAGCGATCCCCGCACATTAACACTACCCTCCACACACTAGGGACAATTCTACTTTTTAACTAAGCCAATTAACCTACAAACCTGCACGTCTTTGGAGTGTGGGAGGAAACCAAAGTTCTCGGAGAAAACCCACGCAGGTTAAGGGTGAGAACGTACACATTCCGGACAGGCAAGCACCCGTGCACAGGATCGAATCTGGGTCTCAGGCGCAGTAAGGCAGTAGCTCTACCGCTACGCCACCGGGCCACCTGGTGGACCTGGGAAGACAGAGTCAAGGTATATTCTGCCATAGAGTCATCATCATAGAATCATAGACCCATATAGCCATACAGTGTGGAAACAGGGTCTCAACCAGAAACGTCACCCATTCCTTCTCTCCAGAGATGCTGCCTGGCCCGCTGAGTTACTCCAGCAATTTGTGTATCAAACCGAGATTAATAGATTTGGAGTTTCACGGGATCTGTACACAGATGGGAAAGTGCAGTAGAGGGTGCAGGAGGCTTGATGTACCATCTGACCCATTGCTCCTCCCATTACTATCACCTTTCCTAATCAATGCTTTTTTGGTATAAGATGTCTTTGCTGACCATAGTGCCAAGTTAAAGTAATCGGATGGTTAAAACAAATTGAATTAACATAGTCTTTGTTCCGCCAGTCCCCGCCTGTTCATATGCCTGTAGGGAGAAGGCAGGTGTATAGGGTTAGGAGGGAGCAATAGATCAGTCATGATTGAACGGTGGAGTAGACGTGATGGGCCAAATGGCCTAATTCTACTCCTATCACTTATCTTATGACCTACATTGTGCTCAGGTTAAGTTGTTTTGTTTCTTTTTCTTTATTTCATTCTATATTTATTTCACTAAATTCATTATTTTGAACTATTTTTAATTACTTTAATTAATTGATTGTACACATGCATGCTATGATTTAGGCTGATAGCATGCAGAACAATGTTTTTTCACAGTATCTCTCAGTCCACAGGACAATAATAAACCAATACCAATATTTAATTAAAGGCCCGGAAAAGAGCAAGACAAACGTAACATTTTCTGCCCATATGTTCTAGGAGCAGAATGAGGCCATTCTGCTCATCAAGTCTACTGCGCCATTCAATCATGGCTGATGTACCTTTCCCACCCAACCCTATTCTCCTGCCTTCGCCTCATAACCCCTGACATCCTTACTAATCATGAATCTCTCAATCTCCACCTTAAAAATATCCATTGACAGCCTCCACAGGCAATTAATCTGTGGCAATTATTTCCACAGATTCACCATCCTATGACTAAAGAAATTCCTTCTCATCTCCTTTCTAAAGGTTCGCCCTGTTTTTCTGAGGTTATGGCCTCTGGTGAGACTCCAACTAATGGAAAAATCGTCTCCACATTCACTCCATCCAGGCCTGTCACTATTTGGTAAATTTCAATGAGGTTCTCATGCTTTTAAACTCCAGCGAGTACAGGCCCGGTGCCTCATCATATGTTAATCCAATTATTCCTTGCATCATTCTCATAAACCTCCTCTGGACCCTCTCCAATGCCAACACACTCTTCCTCGGATATGGGGCCCAAAACGGCTCACAATATTCCAAATGCGGTCTGACCAGTGCCTTATAAAGCCTCAGCATTACATCCCTGTTTTGGTATTGTAGCCGTCTCGAAATAAATGCTAGCATTGCATTCACCTTCCATACTACCGATTCAACTTGCAAATTCGCTTTTGGGGAATTCCATCTCTGGCTGCCATCCAAACTCGGTATCTGCAGGTTTCACAGGACAGTTGAGAAGGCAAGCAGGCTGGGTTAGGACGGGGGGTTTCTTCCCAGAATTACACTGCTGGGCCAGATATTTATTTTCTTAAAATCCAGTGTCATTTATTACTTATTTTGAGCTCTGGCATGGCAATAAAGCTCTGGTCACTTATTCGAGCGATCCAGGTTCTGAATCACGCCAGAGACTTAACCATAGCTGGATATGCAAGGGCTGACAGAAAGCAGCATTTGCAGAGCTGCTGCATTATAGATGAGAAATTAAACCTCTTTACTCCCTGAGCTCAGGGAAAATGAATTTCCTTGATGTAATTCAAAAGCAGCGGATTCATCCCTGATAGTCAAAAGAGACTCAAACAATCTGCCGGAGGAACTCATCTTGTCAGGTAGCATCCACATGGGGGAGCAGAACTGTCGACGATAGGGTTCGAGACCTGGCATCAGGGCTGAGAGTTGGAAAGGGAATGAGGAGAGGGGAGGAGTGAGACAGGGGACAGTAGGCGATTGATCGACTGAGAATAGGTGAAGAATAGTGGGCAGATGCAGCCAGGGCAAGATGGGCGAGTGGTGGAGTTGGAAGGCTGAGACAGGTGGAGAATAGGTGGGAGCAGACACAGGGGAAAAACGGCGGATGGACCCAGATGATGGGGGAGGAGAGAATCTGATGGGGTGAAACGTGTGGGTGGTAGGTGGATGGAATCAGGAGTGGGAGGAGGATAAAAATGGGTAATGGAAGCTGGAAAGGAAACAAAAATGGGAGGAACAGAAGTAAATCTAAAGGAGAGAGGGAGATAGTGAGAGGAGGATGGGGTAAATACAGGAGATAAGGATTAATTTAAATTCACTGTTCCTACAATTGGATTGTGGTACTGAGTGGAATATGAAGTGTTCTCTGGCAACTGGGCCTATAATTATCACTCAAGCCACATATGAATAGAGTTTAGCTGCTCTGGGATTCTGGGATCTTGCTATGCTCAAATTAGGTGCCAGGCTGCACTTCATCAGTGGTTGATGTGAAAACCAGGGTCATAGAGTGATATAGTGTGGAAATAGGCCCTTCGGCCCAACTTGCCTCACCGGCCAACATGTCCCAACTACACTAGTCCTACCTGCCCACGTTTGGTCCATATCCCTCCAAACCAGTCCTATCCATGTACCTGTCTAACTGTGTCTTAAATGTAGGGATGGTCCCTGCCTCATCTACTTCCTCTGGCAGCTTGTTCCATACATCCACCCACCTTTTGTGTGGAAAAATGTATCCCTCAGATTCCTATTAAATCCTTTCCCCTTCATCTTAAACTTAGGTCGTCTGGTCCTTGATGCACCTACTCTGGGCAAGAGACTCTGTGCAGCATTACGGGAGATTTTACAGAAGAGATGGGGGAGAATTTATTGTGTAGCACCATGGACCCACTCAACAGTGGGGGCAGAGTTAACGTGGGTATTCTCTCATTTCTCACTTGCTCACTGCCTTTGAGCAGATTTACCACCTGGTTGCTTGCGTTTAGGATTAATTCTCAGTGCAAGGACTCAGGTGCAAAGCTGCTGCAATTTTGGAGGGGTTTATGCAGCAAAATGCAGAAATGGTCCCATGGTCCTTGAGGCTTCCCCCATAACACCTTACAGCAAGGCACCTCCAACCCTGCCTCCACGCCCCACCCAGAAGACTACATAATCTCTTGATAGGGACAAGAAAAGCCCAAAGGACAAAACCCTTCTGCTAAGGTGATCCAGGTGTATATAGACCAACGCTGCCAATAAATCTCTAGCCTTTGTCCACCCATCTGGCAATGAATTCCCTCCACATCACCTGGATCCACTTGCCAGACTTTGTCCCACCCCCACCTCCATACATGCTTTATCCCCTGTTTGAAAAAATGGTCCTGACCCAAAACATCACCCATCCATGTCATCCAGAGATGCTGCCTGACCCGTTGAGTTCCTCCAGCACTTTGTGTTTCACTGCCAATAAATGCCCCTACATCTGCTGTTGTCCCAGCTCTAATCTGACCTCTCCAATCAGTCACGTTGGAATAAACTATCCTGGACGTGGATTCCAGACCACATTCCTGCCTTACTTAGTCTGTTAAAGAGTTCAACTTCCTTATGAACTGGTGTATCTCTTCTTAAGATGAGAGGGGAGGCAGGCAGTGGGAGGGGAAATGTAATAAAAAAATTCATAAGACATGAAGATTAATAATGCAGCTGACTGCACCCACACATACGCATCCCAGCACACAAGCATGCAAACATAGACACATGAACACACACATGCATCCCTGCACACGTGTGTGCAAATAGAAATGCATACAATACACACACACACACACACACACACACACACACACACACACACATACACACTGTTGAGGCAGAGACCACTGCTGTGGTCACACTGAGTATTCACACTGTGTGTTTCTTACTGTCAATTTCCTTGCAGCTTCCTTGCTCTCCGAACTCCTCCTTTGGCTTCCTCATTGAGCGCCGCAGCACCTTGACCAGCCAGTGGATCCGATTCATTTCCAAGCAGCCTTCGCCAGCTCGCCCTGGTCCCTGCTTTCACCCTCCACGGGGGAAGGCAACAGTCAAGGCTCCCATGCCACAGCAAGGCAGCCGGATAGAAAGACGATCCTTGCACTCCAGGAGCCCAGAGTCCTGTGGGCTTGTCCAACTCAGCCCTTGTAACCCGGGCACTTTGTGGTCCGATGAGTTTCACTTATTGGAATCGAGTTTGTCTGTCTGCTCTTCTCTCTCTCTCTCTCTCTCTCTCTCTCTCTCTCTCTCTCTCTATCGCTCACCATTCTGCATCTCTTCACATTCACTCATCCTCCCCGCATCCTGCACTGCCATCCCGCACTGATTAATTGTTTGAAACCCAGTGTATTTCATAACCAAGTCGATGCTGTGATTATGTAGGACAGCTGCTCGTGTTAAAACAAACTTGCTGCTTATCTCTGGTTGGACGATGTTGTGCAGGCAGATCATCATCTGCACTATGTGTGACACTTGAATGCCGCCCATTTCCAGACTTTAACTTTGTCCCCATCCTCAACACACACTCATAATGTGATCTAACCATCAGTTCTTTCTCAATAAACTAATGCTCGTCTGATCTTGTGCCGGAGACTGGCAAGTTGCTTATATAATTTGAATGGATGGTGAAACACTGCTGTTTACAGAAGGGGTATTAAGGAGAGATCTCGGGGCATCAAAATACAGATTAAGACTTGGGCAGATAGTCACAAATTGCTGGAGTAACAGCGGCTCAGGCAGCATCTCTGGTCAGTGGGGGCTCTGCGAGTCGGCTGCCCTGCCAGCAGTGTGTCCGTTATTTCGACTTTTTGGGGTTTTTTTTTTAGAGTGTCCAAATCTCTGCTTTAGTGTCTCTCAGTATGTCTTGTGTGGGGGGTGGTGGGGAGGGGAAAGGGGGGAACCGCTTTCGGTCGCCTCCTCGAGGGAGAGGTCACTTTTCCCCTGTCTCCTCCCTCACGGCCTTATAGCATGGATTGGAGCAGCCTTTCCCGGAGTCGGGACGCAGCGTGGACTTTTCCATCAGGGAGCGGGTGAACCCTTGCCAGGAGGAGTGCTCTGATCGCTGCCCCACGGACTATTACATCCTGAAGTCACGGTCTGTGGAGCTTCTAGCCGCAGGCGTGGCATGGACTTTCCATCCGCAGTATGGGATCCCTCGCCGGGGAACGCCAGAAAAGAGTTCCAACCGCCAGCCTGCGGCCTAATGCATCCTGAAGTCACGGTCTCCAGTAGGTAAGCGCCAATCCGGGACCTCCAAGCCGCGGAGGGTGTTTGCGCGGAACAATATTGGTCGGGGATTCGAGGGGAACCCCTCCGGCCTTTGAAAGAGCACCATGAGCAGGAAGACTGGTCCTCAGTTAATCACGCTACCCTTCAGAGTGCAGCATTCCCTCAGGAGCAGTTGTACCAGTCTAGATCAGGTGGCAATACAGAATGCTCAGGACTGATGGAGAGGGAAAGTGTGTCTGTACATACTTGTAAGCATTGCACATCACTTAGTCTTTTCTTTGGTCACTAAGAAATGAAAAACTTGCATTTGTATTAGGGAATCCTAAAGCGGTTCACTGGCAGCAAATGATATTTGAAGGGCTGTCAGCAGTAACATTATAAACAGACTCTCTATTTTGCACAAATTGCAGGAGTAACTCAGCGGGTCAGGCAACATCTCTAGAGAAAAGGGATAGGTAACGTTTCGGGTCGGGTCGGTCTGAAGAATGGTCCTGACCCGAAACATCACCCATCCTTTTTCCCCCAGAGATGCTGTCTGACATGCTGAGTTACTCCAGCACTTTGTGTCTATCTTTGGTATAAACCAGCATCTTCAGTTCTTTATTTCTACTCTCTATTTTGAATCTTGATTGAGGAAGGGGAAACTGAATAGTGAGGTAGGGCCTTGGTTTAGTAACTCTGTTGGAATAGATCAAATGCTGCTCTCCCTCTGTGTCCTGGTGCCCACCATGAAGAAGTGTTCCAGTCTCTCTCTGCCTGTTGTCTGTGATAGGCATAACTCACCAGCTCACGATAGGAAAATGATCTACTGACACATCACAACACTCGCTAATTATAACTGGGGAACTGTATTTCATTCTTCCGATGAATCTGGAAATGACATTGGGTGCAATTTCCGGCCAGGTGCTGTAGGAACGTGGCCTGTGTGAGGATGCTCTCTCATTATCCTGTCACCACTCAGGCTGGTGGCCATAACTCTCTGCCAGAATTGTGAATCAAGTGTTGCCAGGATTAGGGAGAGGCTGGAGTTGAGACAGTGACAGCAAAAACAATCACCCAAGGAGGGGTGTATGAAGGAACTGCAGATGCTGATTTAAACTGAAGAGAGATGCTGGAGTTATTCAGTGGGACAGGCAGCATCTCTGGAGAGAAGGAATGGGTGATGTTTTGGATCGAGACCCTTCTTCAGACTGACCGACATACACCCAAGGAGGGGTGCAGAGCCACACTGCCAGAAGAGCTGTAGTAACACGGCTCCAGTGACACAAGTTTGATCCTGACCTCCGGAGCTGTGTGGCAGTGGCTCTACTAGATGCACCGCTGTGCCGATATACACAGCACTGACTGGAGAAGTGGCTCAAAGTGGCGATGAACTGGTTGGTCATGTTCCGTGCTGCCTTTTCCATAATGCATCAAGGTCAACTGTACAATAGCCCATAGAATCTCTTTTGGCCTTCTTCATGTACAGGTGTACGTATGCTTCCTGTATCAAAAGTCCGCATAGTACCCCAGATCAAACCTCTGCAACACCAACAATAATCGGCTCATTGTAAGGAGTAACCCTCACCACATTATTAGGCTTTAGTATGTTTGTTTATAAACCAGACTGTACTTAGAACACTTCATGAAGTCCAATCCAAACCCTATGCATATAATCAGGTCCAGTCATTCTTGGGTTGCAGCCAACCCCTGACTGGAGGCCTCCATGCTTTGATATTATTGACCCCCCCCCCCCCCCCTGAGCCTGAGCACAGGAAGATGACAGCGACATGAACGACTGGCAGATGTTAAGCCGGAGATAGATACAAAATGCTGGAGTCACTCAGCAGGACAGGCAGCATCTGTGGAGAAAAAAAGGATGGGTGACGTTTCAGGGTCTGAAGAAGGGTCCTAACCTGAAAAGTCACTCATCCCTTTTTCTACAGAGATGCTGCCTGTCCCGCTGAGTTACTCCAGTATTTTGTATCTATATTCGGTTTAAACCAGCACCTGCAGTTCCTTCATACACAGATGTTAAACCGGGTCTGCAATCTCTCTGCAATTTGCCCTGGATGAGATTGTGGGAGGAAGGAGAAGAAAGAGGAAGCAGCCACAGCTAATTTGGTGCTTCGAGGTGCGTGGGGGAATGAGGTGGGTAGAGAGAGATCTTCAGGAGCAAACCTCCTTTGAACTGTGACAGCTTCATGTATATTTCATTTCCGAATTACCATTAAAACATGAAATCATGCTGATTGCATGGAAATGAAGATGTGAGGAGATGTAGGTCATTACAGCACTGCAGGCAGCTTACTGCAATCTCAATACAGCTCTGAACAAATGAAGTTAGGCACTGTGAATGGGGAAAAACCGAGCAGTAAATGGCTTCCCAAATGCTGACCGTTGATCAGGCTTGTTGGTGAACTAACTCTGCCAGTGGAGTCTGTAGTACTGGCACCACAATACATGCAAACAGCCGTACTTTAACTTTACCATATTTAGAATTATACAGCATGGAAACAGGCCCTTCAGCCCAACTTGCCCACACCGACCAACATGCCCTGTCTACACTAATCCCACCTGCCTGAGTTTGCCCCATATCTCTCTAAGCCTGTCCTATCCATGTGCCTGTCTAAATGTGTCTTAAATGTTGTGATAGTACCTGCCTCAACTACCTCCTCTTTCAGCTCGTTCCATACACCCATCACCCTTTGTATGAAAAAGTTACTCCTCGGGTTCCTATTAATTCTTCCCATAGCTCAGGCCCTCGAGTCCTGGCAACATCCTCATAAAACATATCTGCATCCTTTCCAGCTTGACAACATCTTTCCTATAAACATGATGCCCAGAACTGAACACAGTACTCCAAAATGCAGCCTCACCTATGTCTTATGTAACTGCAACATGACTTCCCAACTTCTATAGTCCACTTTGCTTCAAAGCTGTGAGTACGGTAGCATAGTGGTTGTTACTAGCTTAGTATCCAGATCCCTCAACATTGATGAGTATCAAAATCCACATGCAATTGAGAAAATTTATATTCAATTAATTAAATAAATATGGAACAAAAATTAGACTAATTAATTACAACTGGGCACCGATTAGCAAGGTTGCAAAATCCCCATATGTTTCACTTAAGCTCCTCCGGGGAAGGTAATCTGTTGTCCTTATCTGACCTGGTCTATATGTGACTCCAGATTTGATTTAGATTTTATTTTGAGATACAGCGCGGAAACTGTTCCTTAGGCCCACCGAGTCCAGACCGACCAGCGATCACCCATATACAGATTCAGATTCAGATTCAATTTTAATTGTCATTGTCAGTGTACAGTACAGAGACAACGAAATGCATTTAGCATCTCCCTGGAAGAGCGACATAGCAAATACTGGCACTAACACGCTAGGGACAATTTACAGAAGCCAATTAACTGACAAACCTGTACGTCTTTGGAGTGTGGAAGGAAATCGGAGCATCCCAGAAAACACACGCGGTCACAGGGAGAGATGGATAGAACCCGGGTCCCTGGTGCTGTAAGGGAGCAACTCTACCACTGCGTCACTGTGCTACCCAATGGTTCATTTTGATCCATCAATATGATTGGTAGTTTGAAATGGACAATAAATGCTAAATTTTCCTGTGATGTCCACATCCAATGAATTAAATAAAAATATTAGTGTTTAAGCAGCACAAGAGGAAAAAAAGATATGTTTTAATACCAACTTTCACAATATTAGAACCTAGAACATTACTGCACAAAAACAGGCCCGATGGCACACAATGTCTGTGCCGAACATAATGCCAAGTCCAACTCTTATCTGCTTAATCTATATCCCTCCCTTCCCTGCCTATCCAAAAGCCTCTAAAATGCCACCATTGTGTCTGCCTCAACTAGCAAATCTGACAGTACGTTCCAGGTACTCACCACCCTTTGTGTAACAAAGTTGCCCCGCACATCTCCTTTCAATTTTGCCTTTGTCACCTTAAAGCTATGCCCGCTACCATTTGATTTTTCCAACCGAGAAAAAAGGTTCTGACTGTCCACTCTATCTATGCCTCTCATAGTATTAGATACATGGGATGTATAGTTATTGAACATGAACTGTTGGCAAAATACTGCAGCAATCGGGGCAAGTTTACTAAGGTAGGGGTCACATGTTGACCATTCTTCAGTTTATCTACTAAAACAATGCCTAATAATTAACCATGTATGCCAAACTTTATCAAATTGGAAGCAGCTTTCAGTCTATGAAATCTTTCTGTCACAACACCACCTACACTCCCCCACTCCCTAACCACAAGTAGAATGTGATCACATTCCTGATTCCTGATCACAGTCAGGTTATGGAGGGGCAGTTTAGTTTAGTTTAATTTAGGAATACAATGCAGAAACAGGCCCTTTAGCCCACCGAGTCTGCACCGACCAGCGATCCCCACTAGCACCATTCTATACACTAGGGACAATTTACAATTTTTACCAAAGCCAATTAACCTACAAACCTGTATGTCTTTGTAATGTGGGAGGAAACTGGAGCACCCGGGGAAAACCCACACGGTCACGGGAAGAACGTGCGAACTCCATACAGCCAGCACCCATAGTAAGGATCGAAACCTGGGTCTCTGTAAGGCAGGAACTCTACCGCTGAGCCACGGTGCTGCCCTACTGGGTTATGGAAAGCAATGAACTGATAAACACAGTCAAGCTTCCTGTTCACTCAAATGGACATTCATGGGAGCTTCTGAAATTGGCCTGGGAGCTATGCAGCTAAACAGAACCATCAACATCTTTTACCAGGCCTCTGCTCTCAGTAACGTCTCAAGGAAACATGAAAGTCCTTACATTCCCAATTATGTTGGTCTGCAAGTGCGAAACCAAACACTGCAGAAGACAAGCATCATTTATAGTTCCTGAGAAATAATGAATGAATCGCTTTTGCTTCCTGTCATCCTCAGCTTATGCTCGTTCAACCTGCATTCAATTACTGTCAAGTTGGAGCTATTCCAGGCCAGAATGCTTGATTATTAAATAAAGACAAATGCCTTTCATCTGGTGCCAGTCTGTCACGCTTGATGATCAGTCGTCAGATTCGCCCAGTTATCTCACAGCCACAAAGATAAGCTCTTCCCTTCATCCTTCCCAATCTCTGGTGCGCAGTTACACATTCTCTGCCGGACAAACCTGGTCCCTCTCTCTCTTTCTCTCTTCGCCAAGGTACTTCCCTCACTGTGCATTTGTCAAACAGATCAATCACTGTCTTTCCGGAATGACGTCTGTATCAGTACAGCCCAATCTCAAATTCAGCCAAGAATTAATCACAGAAACTAGCAATAAATCAATGGACAAATGAAAACTTGCTTGACAACATTCTATTTCCTATTTTAACCACATTTATTATAAATGGGCCGAGTCTCTGCCAAAGTACTGTTGGGTTGAATGGCAAACAACCATTGAGATTGGCCATGTGATGTCATAGATTCATAGGTAGATACAGCATGGAAGCACGCGCCCGTTGAGCTCCCTAACAAATAATATTCCAAAAATCCCATATCACACTCGAAGGACGTACCTATCTTTTGACTGCTATTCTTCGGGGCCTTGCAGATGAGTGCATGTTTCAAACCACTTTGGGCTATGCTGGCCCTAAAGGGAGACACTGGTCCAAAGCATGACTTAAGAGTTGATCGTTGACCTAAGGAAGCGAGGGAGCGAACATATCCAATCCTTCATCACTGGAGCTGCTGCAGAGATGGTTGCCAACTTCTCAGATCTACATCACCAGCAATCTAACCTGGTCCCTTCACACTGATGCAGTGACCAATCAAGTGCATTGGCGTAATTACTTCCTTAGACCTTTGAGAAGATTCAGCATGTCCATGAGGATTCTCTTTGAAAGAGGCACTATAGAAAATGTTTTGATGGGTGCATCATAGCCTGCCTGCTATGGCAACCTCTTAGCTCTTGACCACCTGAACTGGCAGGGAGCGGTGAGCACAGCCCAGTCCAACACAAGCTCATAATTTCCTTCCATCCAATCCATCGTCACAGTGTGTTGCATCAGAAAGGCTGAAAATATTATCAAGCATGCCTGTCATTATGGTAATTCTCTATTCTTTCTTCTACCTCTGAGAGGAGATACAGTAGTTCTTAGGCCCTTCACTCAGACTTAAGCAAGGTATCAGACTCCTGAACTAATCAATTATTTCAAACTCCATTCCCAGAGGTGCTGTCACGTACTCTGACACTTAACGCTACCTTATTCAGTTATTCTGTTTTGCACTTTAGTATTCTTTTTGCACCCCTTCAGCTTGCACTACAAGGATCAGAGGTTTCATACTCCTATGTATTAGGCTTGGTATAAAGGAAGGCAGATCTGTTTTATCTTTAACTGGGAAACTTATCCCAGCTATCCAATTTTGTATTTTGAGAGGAAGATAAACTAATGTCATGTTGACTCCAAGGCGATGAGAGATTGACTAGTAATTCAATGTTCAACTGCACCAGAAATCCAAGTAGGCTATTAATAGCAGATGAGGACACTTGGTTTATGAATGGCCTTGGGGAGGTAAATGTGCGCACGAGAAGAATTTCCTCTCTTGCTCAGGATAACCCTGAAGACCGATGGTTTAGTGGGCTAGCATCTAATTGTTGGAACTTATCCAACTGACTCCTAAAGATCAATGTATTGTTGAGTAAAGTGGCTGTTATCTGAAATAATCAGTAATGGGCAACATACATACCGAAATGAGATGTCCACTTCAGGATCTGTGCATCCTGAAAGACGAAACAGCCAATGATATACTTGTGAAGTACATTCACTGTCACAGTAAAGAAAACTCAGTCACTAGCTCGCTTTCTGCAAATTCCTGGGATGACGATATAATGCCGACTAGTTTATGTCCTTAGTGCTAGGACGTAAATATTGGCAGGATAGCAATGATAACCCCTCTGTCTTCTTTAAAACAAGGTCAGAGGATGCTTGTGAGGCAGCAGGCTAGGCCTCAGCATAACATCTCTGACAGTGCAGTGCAGCCCCCTCTCAGTACCTGAGGAACCGCCGGAAGGTCTCAGCTTGTGTGATTAAACTAACTGATCAGCACGTTTCTGTGCAAGTAATCCAATTGAATTTTCAGCAAGCATTCGATGCAGTTCTGCACGTGAAAAAGATTATGGCCTGTGAAATTATTAGTAAATTAACTAATTGGATTGAAAAATGATTAAATTAAGTAAGTGGGACATCTCTATCTGAGAAGGTGGAGGAGAGGGTATAGCTATCAACTGATCACAGTTTATTGCAATCTGTGCCAAGATCTTTCATTCTCACTGAATAATTGAATATAGGGTGCCTCCTGTAGTTAAGGGGTGATCGTTTTGTTATTGTAGTCACAGATGTTAAAGGATGCTGAGCCACTTGAAGACATTTTAGAAGAAAGAATTGACACCAGGTATTGGAGAAAATCTTAAAAGGAAGAGAGGTAAGGTTATGAGGTAAAGTAAAGACATGGCAGCAAATGGATAAAATTACTCACAGGTAGAATTTGAGAAAAAATTGAGCTGCAGCCAAACCTACTTAAAGTAGAAATGTATGCAAAAAAAGCAATAAGAAACATTTAGTTTGTCTGCACGAGCTCTTGGTACATCATTGGCAGTTCCATTCTTTTCAATTACAAAGGCAACATCATTTTGGAAGCAATTCATCATTTGTGAAATAATTATGTTTTCCGTGGTTCTTGAGCAGCACTGCAGAAACTACAGCCATATTTTTGGTCCATTTGCAACTTTAGACTTTAGCGATACAGCACAGAAACAGGCCCTTCGCCCACCGAGTCCGCGTCAACCAGCGATCGCCCTGTACACTCACACTATCCTACGCATTAGTGACATTTTACAGTTTTACTGAAGCCAATTAATCTACAAACCTGTACGTCATTGGAGCTTGGGAGGAAACCCAGAGAAAACCCACACGGTAACAGGGAGGACGTACAAAGTCGGTACAGATAGCACCCGTAGTCAGGATTGAACCCGGATCTCTGGCACTATGGGATTAATCTGCAATTATTTCAGATTCCCAGCATTTGCAATTATTTTAATTTCCATTCTCGTTGGTTTCACTGCCACTTCTCTTCCACAGATGCTAACCATGGAGAAGGTCTGGGCTCTCTGGTCCCTTTCATCTTGGGAAGGATCACATACCCCTGACCTGCAGAGTTTTATTTCCCAGTGTTTTCTGTTCTTTTACTATCAACAGAAGCAATGCGAATTTGGGAAGAGTGAGGGAGGTGGGATGCAGAAGGTAGGAAAAGATGGTAAAATTAACACCAATTTCCATCCAGGCATGCTGTAAAGAGCCATGACCAACTTCAACTGTCCTATACCCACTGCTTTAACGACTTCTTGGCCCCTGCAGCAAGTGGTAAATGCTGAAATAAGATGCTCAGATCCAAGAATGTATTGTGTTCCTATATAAACCCTCAACCACAACCCCCTCTCCTGCCATCTCCTGCCCCTCTCCTGCACAACCCCACCTGACACAGTTCAGCGATGCCACTGGTGTCACTTGATTAGTAAGGGCATCAGGGGTTATGGGGAGAAGGAACAGGAATGGGGTTGAGAGAAAAATAGATCAGCCATGATTAAATGGTGGAGTAGACTTGATGGACCAAATTGCCGAAGTCTGCTCCTAGAACTTATGAATTTACGAACATATGATTTTATGAACACTGACAATGCCAATCTGCTGCTCCACCTTAACTTCACTTCCAAGTTACCTCAGATGCATTCAACACCTCTAATGCAAGAATCAATCCGGCTTAATTACCACTTTGGAGAGATCTTTAAATTGGGTAAAGATAATAAACAGAGCAATTTAATTCACTCAGCTGCCTAATTGCTGAAATACTTTCTCTGTACCACATCCATTTCCCGCTTCCATTTCTGACCAAGCCTTTGGCCACTTGTAACCTTTCTCTAAGTGGCCCAGCATCACGTTTTTTCTGAGCGAATTATGAAAAATGAAAAACATTATCATAAACATGGATCCCTGTTACAAACAGTTAATTTGGAGAAAGGGCAGTAAGACAAATTTAATCTTCATTTAAACACATTGCGGCAATTACTTTGAAATTGGACCCATCAGGATTATCGACCCTTGTAAGCGGCATCCTCGTTGATTTTACTGACTTTCACTATATAAACAGATGTAGAGACATTCATTAAATGCGCTAACACATTAACTAGGAGTCTATTCAGCTACTCCACACTGAAAAGGCCAATTGGCTCTCCAAAATTTGCATAATTATTACTGCGTGCACATGTGATTCAATCAAATATTGTAATTGTGGTTTCAACAGTTTAATGGTTGGAGCATTCTCTCCCTTGGCTCTCTGACATCTGCTGCTCAGTTAGGAGTGGACTTGGCTTCAGTGTAGAAAATCGTGCTCCAAAGGTTCAAGATTGATATCTGGGTCATGGATCCTTCATCTCAGTCAGAGCTACTGAGCGACAGTTGTCAATGCTGATGTTATATTCCTGATGTGGTCTGTGATCGAGACTGTCGTCATTCTTTTAATTGGGATGTATATGATCATCAGCAATCTTCAATGGAAAGCAAGTGCTCCCAGTGCGCTGGCCAACATTCAACCTTCAACCGATATCATCACATTACATGGGCAGAGGTTTAGAGGCGCCAATGCACACACAAGAAACTACAGATGATGGAAGCTTGAGCGAAAAAACATAAAGAACTCGAACAACTCAGTGGGTCAGGCAGCATCTCTGGGGAACATGGATGGGTGATCCCAACCCGAATCCATGTTTTTTTGAGATACTGCCTGACCTGGAGAATTGCTCCAGCATTTTGTGTAATTTTGTGTATTAACCAGCATGTGCAATTCTTTGTTTGTACAACTTGTACGAAGATACTCTCATACTCAGTAATCTCTTACTCAGTTACATCGGACAATGGGTAATAATTGACACCGTAGCAACTGCCCGCCCTGCTCCCCCACAGGCTGAAGGGCCTGTTTCCATGCTGATTAACTCTTGATGTCCTTGTGGAAACTTTGCTGTGTTTAACGGGCCTGTCCCACTAACGCGACTTTTGAGCGACTGTCTTCGATTTTCAAGCTCGAGGGCAATCGCCTGAAAAACCTCGAGATAAAACCTCGAGATGGATCAACCGTCAGCACACACACACACACACACACACACACACACACACACACACACACACACACACACACACACACACACACACACACACACACACACACACACACACACACACACACACACACACACACACACACACACACACACACACACACACACACACACACACACACACACACACACACACACACACACACACACACACACACACACACACACACACACACACACACACAAAGGTGGGGGCCCAGGGAAAGCGGGGGAGCGCTGTCTGAAATTCACACCCGCGATGAACAGGAAGGTAAAAGATGGCTGGCACAGTTATCGTAAATCCTTTAAGGAAGGGGGAGGAGGAGAAGGTGGGGGGGGGAGGAGAAGAGGGGGGGGGGGGGGAGAGAAGGGGGGGGGGAGAAGGAGGGGAGACACTTTTAAGAAGCCAGACAACTTTTAATAAAGTTTAGCAGGCATTTAACATTACCGGTCGGTTTACTTATCTTTTTTTTCTCAACGAGCTTTACCTTCGACTACCTTCGATTACCTTTGCTTGGCTTTGATTACCTACGATAGCATTACGACCTACTACGACCTACCTCGACTAAACCTACGAGTAAAAAGATATATAGATTTTTTCCATGGCAACCTTTTTTTACTCACGGGCATTTTTCGGCTCGCTGAAAAAACCGCTGCGGCCTAACTGAGGCCTCAAGTACGCGGGGACTACTCCCGAGCATGAAGGAGAGTTACAAAGACTTCCTAGGACCTGATGTTGACCATGTTGCGAGTGTTAGTCGAGGGCAAACTCTTCTAAAGTTGCGAATTAGGTCCCCGCAGTGGGACAGGCCCTTAACCACAATAAACAGCATTAAAATCACTATATACAGTAAATGCTCATTCTTTCTTCCTCTGTGGTCCTAAGAAGCCTTCCGATCTTTTCTTCCTCTCTCCTCCTCCTCCTATTTGTTTCAAACAGAATCACTCTCCCGAAGGCAAGAAATAGTAAAGTATATCTGAACCCATCTGGTGTCATAGAATTAAACAGCTGTACAGCACAGGAATAGGCCCTTCAGCCAGTAGGAACACCTCATCAGAAATGTTATGGGAATGTGGACTGCACAGTGCCTGCGCATTTATTACATGCTGTCACCCATCTAGGGTCTAAGATTTGGATTTTATTTCTGCAATCTCTCAACTTCACAGGATCATACAGCACAGAAACAGGCCCTTCAGCTCACCAAGTACATGCTGGCCATCAGTCAACCATTTGTACACTAATTTTACACAGCCTATTTCATCATACCATCTCCCCCCAAATTCTACCACACACCTACACCCTAGGAGGAATAAACAGTGACCGATTAACCTAACAACCTTACTTCTTTGGAACCGAGGAGAAAAGCAGAGCACCCGGTGGAAATCTACGTGGTCACAAGCTGAACATGTAAAATCCACACAGACAGCGTTCGAGGTCAGGATTGAACCCGAGTCACTGGAACTGCGAGGCAGCAGCTCAACTTGTTGTGGTTCAGAAGGAGAAATCTGAGTTAACATTCAGGTGGACCATCTTACGACAGAATGAGCCAGCTCTGTCACAAACTGGAGCAACTGGTTATCTGAAATTGTTTAATTCCATGTTCCGTGCCAAGGGTTATGTTGAAGATGAAATGCCGGGGCACGGCTGGGTGACCTTTATCTCAACCATCCGTGCACAGAGGAGCAACAATTTTTTGTAACACAGCAAAATATTTCTACACTTTATGGCTTCTTTAAAAAAAATCCATGGTTGAAGTTAAGACTGCAAGTTATTAATGAAAGATTCGCCTCACATGGGAAATGAGTATTGCAGGGAGCGTGGCTTAGCCGCTGCTCCATCTAGTGGTGGCATTGTATCTGTACCATGGTACGCTTCTGCAATAGTCTGACCGACAAAAAGGCCCATGGCAGCATCCTAACTCTCTACGATTGCCCTGAGTCTCACTGGGATTGAAGATTAATCTCCTGGACCTGGGAGAAAAATCTTCAGGACATTGAAAATCATGTAATTTTTATTTTCTATATCTGGCAAAGGAAAGCACACAAATATAATGTGGAGAGAAAAGGTGGTTAGCCCAGGATAGACACAAAATGCTGGAGTAACTCAGCAGGTCAGGCAGCAGGGTGGAGACTCTTATTTAGACCAGGTTAGACCAGGAGCCAGGATTAAAGGTGAAAGGTTATACAATCACATGATAAAACTTCCAGGAATACGCCAATCAGTGTTGGCAAGTCTAACCCCTCCAGGTAAGAACTTTGTTGCCTAGTCTGAGCTATGCACCTTGGTCTATGCACGGAACAGTAGAATTTAATAAAGAACATTGTATAGGCAATTGGAGACTTACTGTGAGATTAACAGGAGTTGTCTGCATTTCTCTGGGACTTATGTTGTTGATCTTCAGTGAAATTTCCTGGGTATTCGCACCTGGGAATGGTGCTGTCTCTGGCCTGCAGAGTGCAAGTGCTTGGGCTGCACCTGGCAGCATCATCAGGGATGAGCAACTTGACTCTGCAGCTCCTGCTCCACAATCAGGAAGTGAGGTTTCGTGAGGTCAAGATGGCCACTGGGATAAGGGCAGCATAGCAGCACCATCTCATCCTTAGTGCCCCAACATCCTGAGAGCTGTTATTGTTAAGCGGTGCAGTAATGAGGAGGTGCTATGTTGCCAGTGGTGCAGTTATGAGGAGATGCTGCATTGCCAGCAGTGCAGTAATGGTGAAGTGCTGTAATGTCAACAGTGCAGTAATGTAGGAATGCTTCACTGTCAGTGTTGCAGTAATGAGGGAATGCTACATTGTCAGTGGCGCTGTAACGAGGTGCTGCTGTATTGCCAGAAGTGCAGTAATGGGGCACTGTATTGTCTGGGGCTGCTTCATTGTCAATGGAGCAGTGATGTGTAGCTCCTGCATTGACAACAGTGCAGTAATGATGGGACGCTGCATTGTCAGTGGTGCAGTGATGAGGAGGTGCTGTTGTCAGTGGTGCAGTGATGAGGTGCTGCGTTGCCAGCAGTGCAGTAATGATGAGTTGCTGCATTGTCAGTGGTGCAGTGATGAGACAATGCTGCATTGTCGGCGATACAGTAATGACAGGACGCATTGCCTTGGTTCTTGGTTTCTTGGTTTCTTGGTCCTCCAAAATATTCCAAATGGAATTTAAACTGGAGGTGGTGAAGGGAGGGCTTAAACCAGAAAGGGTTATTGGGAAGAAAGAGCTAATTTAAATTTAGTTGCATCTGGTTGGGTAACTATAGAAGGGTGGAGATTATTCCATGCTTTAATTGTGCGGGGGAAATTATGTCAAGGTATGCCAGGATTCTTAATCAGTGTTTAAATGCCTCTGATATTTATTTTAGAAAAAAACTATGGCATATAACTTTTCACCATTATTTAAATGCCTTAAGTAGAAAAGAGGTCATGAGGTCATAAGTGATAGGAGTTGAATTAAGCCATTCGGCCCATCAAGTCTACTCCGCCATTCAATCATGACTGATCTATCTCTCCCTCGTAACCCCATTATCTGGCCTTCTCCCCATAACCTCTGACCTGTACTAATCCAAAATCTATCTATCTCTGCCTTAATAATATCCACTGACTTTACCTCCACAGCCTTATGTGGCACAGAACTCCACAGATTCACCACCCTCTGACTAAATCATTTTCTCCTCATCTCCTTCCTAAAAGAACATCCTTTAATTCTTAGGCTATGACCTCTATTCCTAAGGTCTCCCACTGGTGGAAACATCCTGTCCACATCCACTCTATCCAAGCCTTTCACTATTCTGGATGTTTCAACGAGCACCCCCCCTCATTCTTCTAAACTCCAGCCGGTACAGGCCCAGTGCCGACAAACGCTCATCACAGGTTAATCTACTAATTCCTGGGATCATTCTTGTAAATAAATCATTCTTAAAAATAAAATATTTAAAACCAAATTTCCCATTAAAACACAACTATGAAATAAGTTTTAATTAAATTACTAATTTGTTCGCTTTTTCATTTTAATCCTCTTCCATATGGATGAGGATTGGAGGCTTTTATCAGGTCAGGATGGTATGGGATTGCAGAGGCAAAATTCCCAACTAAGCACTTGGGAATTCCAGCAAATCCCAGCATCGTGGATTGGAATCCACGTGATGTACAGTTGGCATCCAGTTAGCGTGGTCTAGACCGACAGAGAGACTACCAGGAGGTGGATTCAACTTGAGTGTAAGGTGAAATGTAAAATCATTGCAGGGCACATGGGAATGAACTGAAATGCCTGGGGCTTTGAGGAGAGAGCTAAACTCCGAGATTGCACACTGCATACAAACGCAAAGGCATCTCAATTTTTAATATAATATATTATGACACTGAGAATACAATGCAGGGAATCGTACATTTATTGAAATGTAATTTGTAAATTAACGTTAAACATCAGAAATATGATTTTGAATCCTACGAACGTGTCCGAGCTCACAGATATTCACAAGCAGTGCACTTCTCTAAGGGGGTGGTGTCATTTAATGTAGGGGTGTTACATATCATAAATGAAGGAGAAGGTTTGATGAGAGAGAGACCACAGTGGTGCAGCGGTAGAGTTACCTTACAGCAATTGCAGCACCAGAGACCTCAGTTCGGTCCCGACTACAGGTACTGTGTGTACAGAGTTTGCACATTCTCCCTGTGACCGCATGGGTTTTCTCTCGGCTGCAGGTGATCCCCAACATCGGGAACATGTTTCCTGCCTCTAGCGTGTCCAAGCCCTTAACAATCTTATATGTGGGATTAAATATCTTGATGAAACAACTTGAGGGTTCAGATTAATTTTGAACTGCTCTGGGTTCATTGTTGATCTTCCGGATGCCTTGAAGACAGAAACACAAGCAAGTAGGAGCAGGAGTAGGCACCAGGCCCCTCAAGCCTGTCCCGGTATTCACTGTGGTCAAGTCTGGTCTATACTGGCCTCTTTAAAATATTGATATGTCTTCCATTTTAGTTTGGTTTGGAGATACAGCATAGAAACAGGTTCTTCAGCCCACCAAGTCCACCCAAACCAGCGATCAACCATACACTAGTTCTATCTTACACACTAGGGGGAATTTACAGAAGCCAATTAATCTACAAACCTTCATATCTTTGGAATGTGGGAGGATACCAGAGCACCCAGAGAAAACCCGCGTGGTCACAGAGAACATACAAACTCTACTCAGCACCTGTAGTCAGAATCAAACCCGGGTCTTGGTGCTGTGAGACAGTGGCTCTGCCGCTGTGTCGTCCTCATTTTAAGTATATCTAATCTTCATCTTACGTATATCTAATTACCCAGTCTCCACCACCCTCAGCTGCTCAGCTGCTGAGAATTCCAGAGAGTCACTAGCATCTGAGAGGCTAGAATTTTCTAAACATCTCAGTTTTAAATCCTTTATTTTGAAATAATGTCCCCTTATTTGTGACTCTCCCACCAGTGGAAACATCTCAATATCTAACCTGTCCATCTCCCTCAGAATCTTGTATGTTTGAACAAGATCACTCTTACTTGAGTCTAACCTGCCCATACTCATTCATGCTATCCAGTCTGACATTGGTGGTCCAAAACGTAATTCCCAAAAAGTCTCATGGATGATATTTTATGCCACGATATTTACAACAATCCCCTCTGAAACAATCAAAACCCCCAGGTCTACTTTGGGAGGGACCAGTGGTTCCATTTCAACCAGTTGATTTTGTAAAGATCATGGCAAAAATAAGTACTCTTTAGTTTTGATTGGAATGCCTTGGCCAGATGTATATGCAGCAGGCATGTTTTTTTTTGTTATCTGGGTATGACAAGCAAAGCTGGCTGCAGTGCAATCATCAGCAAACAGCCAGACTTTTATTCCACACCATCTCCTTTTGCAGAGCGTGCCGGGGTAGGGATGAAATTGAGTTACACTAGGGATGGGTGTTGCGTTATATTGCCAGGCAGCGGGACTGCAGACTGAGATACCAGCTGTGAGCAATAAGTGGAAAACTGATTGGAATCATTACCAGCTTGGCAGTGACATCTTAGTTTAGCATGGAGGTGGCATCTGCTAAGTCCTGATAGTAAACACAAAATTATAATGGGTGAAACAAGGCTGGTGCGGTGACTCCCTTAAAGGCTATGGCAGGGCAAGCATTTCTTTCATAGAGTCATTGTGATATGCAGCTCAATTCTAGATCCATTGCTAACTGGCAATGGGACTACCTAATCATTTGACGGAAGGGCATTTGTGTAGAAATTCTTTTTTTATGAACACAGTTATGATTTGTGCCTGTACTTGAAGAAAGAACCAAAGAATGATGAATATGTGTAGGTTTTACAACGTTAGGGCATTCCAGGTGACTCTGGAGACAGTAAATTACATTTCCTCTTTAGTTGGCAAAGATGGCAATTAATTTGCACACAGGAAATTAACAATCAACTTGCCGAAAATATACACAAAATGCTGGAGTAACTCAGTGGGTCAGGCAGCATCTCTGGGGAGAAGGAATGGGTGACCTTTCAAGTCGAGACCCTTCGTCAACCTGGCAGTATCGTTTGAAGGATGAATGTTGTCCGAGGTTTGGAGAGAGTTTTTTCCCATCCTTTTAGTAGCTTTATGGAACCATACTGCCTTTAATATCTCGGGTGTTTCTTCTGGTGGTTTTTTAAATTCCCCCCCTTACCATTTCCATACTTTTTTGATAGCTGCCATGACCAGTTACCCGGTTGATGTCATCCTTCGCCCTGCTCCTGGTCTCGGCCCGCACCGATCTGCCGGACATGCTGTGTGTGTGTGTGTGTGTGTGTGTGTGTGTGTGTGTGTGTGTGTGTGTGTGTGTGTGTGCGTGTGCGTGCATGCGTGCGCGTGTGTGCGTGCGCGTGTGCGTGCATGTGTGTGTGTGTGTTGTTTGGCGGCGGAGTCTGAGGGGAGAAGCGCCGGCACCAAGAGCGAGCGAACGCGCGGACAGATGGACGAGAGCTACAATAAAGCAGAATAGGTGACATTTCGGGTCGAGACCCTTCTTCAGACTGACAGTCAAGGGAAACGGGAGATATAGGCATATCTTCCATTCATTTGTCCTTAGTACCGTCTATCTCTCTTGCTCCTCTTTCCCCTGACTCAGTCTGAAGAAGGGTCTCGCCCCGAAATGTTATCTATTCCGCTCTATGATCGTTGCTTTCGTCCGTCTGTCCACTCGTTCACTCGCCCTTGGATGAAGTAGCGCAGGGTAAAGCTGCAAATTCACGCACAGGATGGAAACTGGAAACTGAAAACTAGGGGAACGCCCTCGCCCTGCGTACCCCCCCCATTTCCATCACTGGCCATACCCTTCCTTGGTCATCTGTTGTTGCCCCTGATTTGTTTTGGCCTTTTCTTACCTCCAGTTCCCTCTCCATTACTTTAATTCTAAAGGATACTGACCCGAAACGTCACCCATCCTTTTTCCCCAGAGATGCTGCCTGACCTGCTGAGTTACTCCAGCGCTTTGTGTCTATTTTCAGTATAGACCAGCGTCTGCAGTTCCTTTCTGCACAGTAATTCAAGATGGTTTGTAATAAATTGAATAAAGATGGGAAACTCAGAACGGTTGATAAAGACTGCAATTCAGCAGCACCTTTCGTAACCCAATGCAAGGCATTTTCTCTGCTCTTGGGCCACACAGTCACCTTTGTCTCTCCTTGTAATACGCTTACCTTTGAGTCAGGAAGTCATGGGTTGAAGCTCCATCTTTTCACTGCAGAACACAGCTTGAGACTCCCATTTTATTGCGGATGGAGCACCGCCCATGATAATGACGTTTGAATGAGTATGTTAAACAGTGGTCCTATGTAGGTTGTAGATAAAATATTTCATAGTACTGGCATTAAGATGAAGCGGGCAACATCTATCATGATATTTTAACCCATCCACCACTGTCTTAACAAGACACCATGTTTGTCCTGTTAGCACCATCTAGTTGATCTGCTCCCAGCAAATTCCTTGCAGTTTTCTTACAATGTAACTGTACTTAGTTTGGCTGTAGATTACTTTGGGACAATCATGATGGGTGTTGTAGCATCATGGACAATTTACAGCACTGAGTCACGCCATTCAGTCCAAAATGTCTGTACTGGAACAAAAAGCCGATTTCCTGACTGTTTTGGTGGGCAAGATAAAGGAAGCTAGATCACCAAATGTATAAATTACAGAAATGCAAGACTAACATTGTCTATAACCATGATACTTGATACTTCCAACATCGAGTCTGTAAGGATGCAGGTTATTGCTCTCCCTGTACACATCAAGCACTGTTTAAATATGATATGTGTTTCCGTCTCTAATACCCTTCCAGGCAGTGAGTTTCAGATGGCAGCTAGCCTTTGCTAAAAACGATACCTCCCCTCATACTTTCACCAGTTACTTTAGATCAATTCCTTCTGACCTTTCTGCTAAGTGAAAAAGGCCCTGTCTAGGTCTAATAGAAATTTATTTCTTAGCCTTTTGATGCGGTGGGAGATCGACAATAGACAATAGTCAATAGGCGCAGGAGTAGGCCATTCGAACCTTCGAGCCAGCACCGCCATTCAATGTGATCATGGCTGATCATCCCCAATCAGTACCCCGTTCTTGCCTTCTCCCCATTTCCCCTGACTCCGTTATTTTTAAGAGCCCTATCAAGCTCTCTCTTGAAAGCATCCCAAGAACCTGCCTCCATCGCCCTCTGAGGCAGAGAATTCCACAGACTCACCACTCTCTGTGAGGCGAAGATGATTTGTGCATGAAGAAGCCATGACCAAAGCAAAGATACTAGAACAGAGACGGAAGCCGGTTACGGAAACGGTGCAGAAGATTACCCATGACCCTACAATGGCTTTTTTGTCGTGGACTATCTTGCTCCGCTATAGGATCTTTGGCTTTTGAGTCTCCATGAGATGGAGAGTGTGGAGGAAAGTGGCGCTGTAAGGGTGGCGGCTCTGGGGAGTGGGTGGCATTTCGAGTCGAGACCCTTCCGCAGACAATCACAAGTACTCTCACCGACGAGAGTTCAGTTCAGTCTGAAGAAGGGTCTTCTCTCCAGAGTCGCTGCTTGTCCCACTGAGTTACTCCAGCTTTATGTCTAACTTCAATTTCAAGAGTTAATTAAAAAACACAGAGTGCTGGAGGAACTCAGCGGGCTTGGCGGCATCTGTGGAGGGAATGGATTAGGAGTTGTTTCGGGCCAGGGTTCTTCTTCAATAGGAAGGAAAGGCATACTAGAGCGGATACTAGTATCTTTGCTGCAGATCAGGCATGATATTCTTCTGATTTAAATCGTAATTCCGATTTTATTGTTTTCCTATTTTCAATTTTTTGTGCCCGATTATTTGGCGGCCAATCAACCGCTGTCTCTAAGGGGGTTGTGTCCAATCACCGACCAGCTTCCCTTAAACGGGGGAGGGGAGAAGGAAAGGGGAAAGAAGAGGGAGGGGGAAGAGGAGGGGGAGGGAGTGCTGGGGATGAGGGGAAATGAACCGCTCCTGCGTAGTTGGGGGCTAAGGGTGAGTGATGGAATATTGCGTTGGGGGAACGGGTTGCGTTGGGGGACGGGTAAGTGGTGGAATATTGTGTTGGGTAATGGGTTGCATTGGGGGACCAGGCCTCCCGTGTGACAGGGCCCACTTAATCTTCTAGTATTTAAACACGAAAAGCCAACTTACACCTTTTCACTTCCGCAGATGCTGCGTGACCGGCTGACTTCTTCCAGCAACCTATTTTTGTTCTAACTTTTTTGGTACATTGGGAATGTTGAAAGAATGAAATGGGATTAGTGTAAAATAGAGCATTTATGGTTTGCACAGACAATGGGATGTGTATTTCTATGGCTTTCGATGACATTCAGATTGTGTGCTCCACCTGCTGGCTTGTACTCGCTCATCAACACACTAGGTTGTACTGTCAACTATTGCTGCTTCGTTTCATAATGTTGAAAGGCGATAAGTTTTATTGAGTCAAGTCATCGAATCATACAGCATAAAAACGAGACCTTGCCGACCATGATACCCACACTACACTAATCCAACCATGATACCAACCAACACTAATCCCATTTGCCCATATCCCTCTTCTCCTTTCCTGTTCAAGTAATTTTTCAAATGTCTTATCCATAAGAATTGTTTGTGCCTCCATCACCTCCTCTGGCAGTTCCTTAAGGTAATCATGTCCTTCTATGTGAAAGAATTGTCCCTTGAGATCTGATTTAAATTTCTCCTTTCTCTCCTTAAAGCTGTGCACTCTAACTTTAGATTAATTTTCGCTTGGTTAAGGTCTCTGACTATCCACATATCCATGCCCCTCATAATCCTCCATAAGGTTACTTAACAGCCAGCTAAATTCCAATGGGAATAACCCTAGTCTATCTAATCTCTCCTTGTAATTAAAGCCTTCCATTCCAGGACACATCTTGGGGAATCTCTGCACTCAAATGTCACCACATCCTTTCTGTAGTGTGAGGATTCCCCCCTCGCGCCCATCCCCCCACCCGCTGAATACTGAAAGTGGGGCCTGACAAATGTTTTGTATATCTTCAACATATTATTCCAACTCTTATACTCCGTGCTTTGCCTATGAAGACAAGTGTGCCAAACGGATACTTCACTACCCTATCCTGTATTCTCATTTCCAGGGATCTATGATCTTGTACCCCAGGATCTCTTTGTATATCAACATTCCTGCAGATGATATTCAACCATATACGGTTTAAGTCCTGCCATCCCCAAATGCATTACCTCGGATTACCACAAATTAAATTCCAATTGTCCTTCTTACTTCATCAAACATTGCCCTACTGGTTTAAAACAAGCTGCACCACACAGCCTCTGCTGACAAAGCCCAGTAGATAAACAAGTCATGAAAATGACCCTCACTTGTCCTGCGAGACCAATGTAAGCGAGCATGTCCCGTGTCTGTCATAAGGAAAGGCCCTGAGGTATTACTGATATAACAAAGAATATTGAATTTCCTGAAAACCATTTGCCGTGGGGTCAGGACCTCTGCAAAGACAATTTCTTGTGGCCTGATTCAAAAGTGTCTGATAAAATCACCTCATGGGTTTTGGCAGGATTAAAAGTAGGCCTGGTAATAACTTGTCAACGGCAACATCAGAAATTGTTGTATTACGTCTTGTGGCTCTGCACAATAAATAGCAGTGCAAACTTGTTGGAATGTTCGACTTACTCCAGGGTGCAGTGCAATCAACAACTGCAGCCAATAGTTTCCCACATTAAAGGTCGTGCAGTACAAAAAACAGAGAGATCAACCTTTTCCTGAGGGTTCCATTGACCCTTAGGGTCTAAGTCCTACTTGAAAGGATGAGAACCACCAAAGGTCAGCATTTGCTTAGTTGTTTCTCCAGAAGCCACGTCTGAAACAGCGCAATAGCCAGAAGTAGGCACTTTGTATCGAATTTCTGCCGGCATTTGGTGTAATTAACTTTCAACAACACTCAGGAACTGACCGCAGGCAGCTCTCCCATTCAAGAATAGAGGGATGTCCAGTCACTTACTTTGTAGGGACTCAGTCATGTTCATAAGTTCTAGGAGCAGAATTAGGCCAGTCAGGCCATGAAGTCTACTCCACTAATCAATCATGGCTGATCTATCTTTCCCTCTCAATCCCACTCTCCTGCCTTCTCCCCAGAAGCCTATTACCCCCGTCAGTGGTGCCTAGGGCTTATATAAGAAGACCATTTAGCACCTTGAGTTGGTTCTATATCCAATTAGGTAACTTACACAATTAAGTACATTTGACTCTACAGATACCATAAGCCCTTGTTTGAAAGGACCTCTTTATAATGGATTTTGGTTACAGAGGACTGACTTACCACTGATCGCTGACACCTCGCACCCCTTCACCCCGCTCCATCACCCCCCCCCCCCCCCCCCCCCTCCACCAACTGCCATGTCCAGCTGCCTGTTCCCTGGTTCGCACCGCCTCTCCAGACCGACGGCTCCCCCGCTAACCCGCACAACTTCCTCATCCGCTTCCAAGCCACGGGTTCCACTGCCGCCACTGACTCTTTCTTGCATTCCGGCCGCCCATGGCCCATGAGCATTGACTACTGCAGGCCAGGGCTGTCGAATCACCTGGATTCCAGGCCCGAGAGTCTAAAGAAGTGTCTCAACCTGAAATGTCACTTATCCATGTTCTCCAGAGATGCGACTTGATCTGCTGAGTTGCTCCAGAACTTTGTGTCCTTTTGTGTATTAACCAGCAACCAGTTGTTTGTTTCAACTACTTATACAATGATAATATCTAACTCAGTTATAGCGGAGAATCGGCAATAATGGACACCTTTCCGTTATGGTCCGTTATATAGAGGGTTTACTGTACTGTCAGTTCCTCCAGTACTTTTTAGCTTCTGCAGCTTCTCGTCTCTCCTTATGCATTTGAGACTCTGTCAACTCACCACCAATAAAAATAAAGGAACTTGCAATTAAACGGCACATTTCATAATTTCAGGCTGCAGCACACTCAAGCTTCAAGGTCTTTCAAAAGACTCACATTTCCTAATCAGCTTCAACCAGTTAAAGACTAAAAACATATTTCCCTCTCTCACCTTGTCAAACATGCTGTAATAATATCCCAGGTTGGTGCAATACTTCACACATGTTTGGATTAAACTCTACCTGCCATTTATTTGCCCATATTTCCAATTGAACTATATCCTGCTGTATCCTATGACAACCTTCCTCAGGCCCATAAATTTTGTGTAATTTGCAAAATTACTAATCTGCCCATTTACACTGTCATCCAGATCATTTATAGAGATTACATGGTTCAGAGATCCCAGCAGGGAACCCAATGGAACACCACTAGTTATAGCCTCCAGTCGAAATATCACACCTCCACACGAACCTCTGTATCCTATGGGCAAATTAAATTCTAACGTCAGCATGATACCACATGACTTAATCGTCTGGATTAGGCAACTACAAAAGTCCTTGTTAAATGTTTACTGAAGTCCATGTAGAAAATATCCATTAGCCCTACCCTCATCAATCATCTTTGTCACTTCCTTAAAAGCTCAGTCAAATGTGAATGACAGGGCGGCACTGTGGCATAGCTGTAGAGCTTCTGCCATACTGCGCCAGAGACCCGGGTTCTATCCCGACTATGAGTGCTGGTCCGTGACCTGCTTGGGTTTCTCCGAGATCTTCGGATTCCTCTCACACTGCAAAGACGTACAGGTTTGCAGGTTAATTCCGCTCTGAAGTCTAAAGGTGGAGGACAGCAAATGGAATACAACACTGCCTATTCAATGGTGCTACATATATAATTTAGTATGTGCCCACTAAAGCACCTAAATATCAGGTTGAATATATCTCGTGACGTTGTCCATTTCCCTTTCCCGCTGTGGGTCATTGACGGGCAACCTGGGTGGATTTGCACCTGGTATGTGGTGTAATTGGCTGCCCTCTCTAATGTCACTGAAGAACATCTCCAGATGAGATATGGATATCAAATAATAGGAAAGTTTGATGAAAGAGATGGTGAGGCAGGACTGAGTGGCAATAATAACACAATCATATGTTTTTAACCAAAGCACTTTTCATGACTATTACCAAAATATATTTGTGACTGAGATCCATTTTACTCCTGACAATCAAGAGGTCTGTCATACAATTGGGTGTTATGAAATTGAGTGTTAAAGAACGAAAGTGGGATGGGGATGGAGAGGGTTATCGCCAGTTTGTATAAATGCTACATTTGGAGGTAGATAGATAACTCATGATGGTCGTTGGACTGAGGAAGGAAGAGGATTCTAACACAAGCTTGAGACAGTGAGAGCACAAGAAGATCACAACCTGGGGCCCTGACAAAAGAACTGTGTGTTGAGATGAAAATGCAGGGAGATAGCTTGAACAACACTCAGAATTTAGAAGTGCAGAGAGCACAGTAGAATAACTGATTTAGTGAAACTAATTGATAGAGAGATAAATGAATACAAAGACATTGCTCAGTAAAACCCTTCCATGTATCTAACTGAGCACTGTGCTGCTCTCCAGCTTTGGGAGGAAATATTAAAAAGGCTGGAGAGTGTGAGGTATATCATTGCATCATTCAGCCCATGAGGCAGCTCAGGCCACAGTGCTTCAGCTGAGTCACTAAAGCAGGTCCTTCCAAAAGGACTGTGCCGATCATTGCACACCATTTATACTATTCCTACACTAATCCCATTTTCTTCGCACTACATTAGACTTTACTTACCTTTAGATTTTAGAGATACAGCTTGGAAACAGGCCCTTCGGCCCACCGGTCACCCGGATTCTATACACTAGGGATAATTTACAGAAGCCAATTAACCTACAACCCTGTATGTCTTTGGAGTTGAGAGGAATCCTGAGCACCCAGAGAAAACCCATGTGGTCACAAGGAGAATGTGGAAACTCTGTACAGGCAGCAATCGCAGTCAGTATCGAACCCGGGTGTGTAGCGCTGTAACGTAACAACTCTACCACTGCGCCACTGTGCTGCTTCTCAGTTAGATTCTGCCGTCAACCTACATTAGGAACAATTTTACACTGACCAATCTTCAGATAACCCTTTGGTTGACGATTGTCATTTATACAAATGAAGTGTGTTATAGAAATTACCAGATACAATCACTTGCAGTTTCTCAGCGAGTTTTAAGGATGGCTTTGTTAAATCCCCAATTCCTTCCCCATAACTTGCAATATTCATTGGTATATGGTCACACTGTTCTGTTCGGTTCTGTTCTTTATTCATTTATGCCTACCTACCATATTCTGTTGTGTTGAAGCAAAGCAAGAATTTCATTGTCCTATCTTGGACACATGACAGTAAACTCTCTTGAAACTTGAAGCCATGAACAGATTCCTCCTTACAATACAATACAATACAATACAATACAATACCGTTTATTTGTCATTTGAACCTCACATGAAGTTCAAACAAAATTTGGTTTCTGCAGTCATACAAGAAAAGAACCAAGACACACACCAACACAATTTACACAAACATCCATCACAGTGAATCTCCTCCTCACTGTGATGGAAGGCAAAGTCTTGTCTCTCCCCTGATCTCCATCCTCTCCCGAAGTCAGTCAAAGCCCCCGGCGGGCGCTAGCAAGTCCCACGGCGACTTAAAGCCGCGCTGGGCGATGTAAGGCCCTGCCCCAGGTCTTGATGTTGGAGCCCCCGGCTGGCGCTAGCAACTCCCACAGCGACTTAAAGCCGCGCCGGGCGATGTAAGGCCCTGCCCCGGGTCTTGATGTTGGAGCCCCCGGCTGGCGCTAGCAAGTCCGCGGCCATTTAAAGCCACACCGGGCGATGTAAGGCCCCACTCCAGGTCACTCTCAACCCCGCAATTTGAGCGGGAGAAGTCGCCGTTGCCAGTGCCCCGCAAAGCGGTCTCCCACCGGGGACCCGCGAGCTCCCGGTGTTACCATCCACCGGAGTCGGGTCGCAGCAGTGCGCCACCACAGCTCTCCACACTCCGAAGCTGGCCAGCTCCACGATGGTAAGTCCGCAGCTCCGCAGGCTCCGTGACTTGAGTTGTCGTTCCGGTTGGAGGCCACTCCACGGTGCTAGGCCCCAACGGCAACGGAGACCCGACAGGGAAAGGTCGGGTCCCCGTACAGGGAAGAGATCTAAAAGTTTCCCCCACCCACGCATACATAGTCAAAAACCCACCACAAACTATACACTCAATAGGACAATAAAATAAAAAAAGACAGACGGACTGCAGAGGCCGCTGCGACGTTGGTCGTGCCGCCAACCCATTACAAAGCCCTTGTGCATTCCTCAAGATCATTGGAGATACTGAGACCAAGAAATGTTGACGTGAAGGATAATATCAATCTCAATCCAAGTCTAGATCGAAGAATATGCAGCAAGGAAGCTAACAGCAGAATTACTCACTCCAATAATGGAATATTATTGACTGGCATGGTAGCTAAAAAATGCACAGCAAGCACTTTGCTTAAATCTACTATTGATTTATACACAACTATACCATCCACAGGCTTTGACATTTTATTGAAAAGTAAGTGACTGATTTCTACCTAAGGAATAATTAACAGGACTTAAGTCACTTGGGATACAAAGAAATAACTTGTATATTTCTCATCCCAAGGCACTTTACACTTAATGAAACACTTGTGAAGTGCCGTCATTACCTTGAGGTGCAGAATGAAATTGTCAAATTACATGCAGCAAAATCACACAAATCTCATTCAGGTAATAACCAGACAACCTCTTTCATTTAAGCAGGTTAAGAGGCAAAAAAATGGTTCACTTTACTACCAAGAACACCCCAGTTCTTCTTGGAATGGCACATTGCAAACTTTTCAGATCCATCTAATAGCATAGCCTCACTTTGAACGTCATACCAATAAGCAGATGATCTGGTGCAGTTTAGTTTAATTTTTAGTTTAGAGATACAGCGCAGAAACAGGTCCTTTGGCTCACTGAGTCCTCGCCGACCAGTTATCCCCGCTCATTAACACTATCCTGCATGTACTAGGGACAATTTACAATTATTACAAGCCAATTAACCTCCAAACCTGTATATCTTTGGAGTGCGGGAGGAAACTGAAGATTTCGGAGAAAACCCACGTAGATCACGGGGAGAACGTACAAACTCCATAAAGACAAGAACTCATAGTCTGGGGCAAACGTGGGACCTGGGGCACTAGCACTGTAAGGCTGCACCACCGTGATGCCAATGTCTCATTAGTTGCCAAATTTGGTAAAATATGTTCAGATGTGGTAAGGTTAGACAAGACACTACAGTGGAGTAAGGTCTGTACATTTATTGGCTCGTTGGTCTATGTACTCAACTGGTCTGTCAGCAATTTTTGATCTGTATTTTAGCTATGAAGTGGCATTGTTCGATGAGAGTTGGCTAAAATACACATCTATCACAGGAACAATCTTTTGAAGTTATGAATAATAATGACAAATTATTTCAGCCATCCAGCACAAACAAATCTAATTTGCACAGAGCCACAACGTAAAGTTAAAAATATGTCACTATCTTCCATTCATGTTAATCCAGGTTTTCCTCAGTAAGTTCAGGTAAGTTCAAGAGTATAAAACCTTCTTAAAATTCACAAAGAATTGTTAAAGTTTAAAGATTAAAGAAGCTTAAACTTACATTGTCCGATATCACTGTGTCTGGTTGTGGGCACACTTAAACCGTGAAGAAATGTGGGCCAATGATATAATTTGTGTTTCCTGATGAACAATGCCTTTTTTAGCATGACTTTAATCCAAAAACAGGGAGTTATGTTACCTGTAGGCATATGGAACTGCAGATGCAGGAATCTTGAGGGAAAAAATGCAAAGTACCGGAGGAATTCATTGGGTGAGGGAGCATCTCTGGAGAACATGAGTAATCGACGTTTTGGACCGAGATCCTTCTTCCGGACTGTCCATGTTATGATACTTGTTTCTATTAGTTACTTGCACCACAATAACCAAGATGAGACTTGTTTGTAAAACAACCACAGTAGTCCAACATGTGGCCCCAAGTCCAATCAGCACATTTACCAATGTAATACACAGTAAAGTGCCTGCATAAAGCAATCAATCCAGCTCTATTTAACTTTAGAAATATCCTGTGCACAGGATATGCAACTATGTGCTCATTGTTTTTTATGAAATAGAAGGAGGCTATTCTGACCAGCAACACTCCCATAGGTCCTATCCCCCATTTATTTCCTGTAATTTATTCTCTCATATACCCATCAACTCCCCTTGAATCTCCTGCCACCCACTCATAACACTCACAGCTGCCAATTAACCTACCGACCCTCGAGTCTTTGGGATGTGAGGGGAAACCACCCAATGTAAACCCACACGGAGAGGGCGTGCAAACTCCACACTGACAGGCAACAGCCTAAGTTGAACATCATCATGAAGCCGGCGGCACAGTAACATACCAGGAGTGCACAGTATGCATGCACTCTGCAAATAGCTGTTATAATAACGGACTAAAATCCTTGATTGTGTTGCTGCACTGACAAAGTCCCCTCAAATCAAATGAAGCTGCCACTGCTCAACAGATGATGTGATTGAACCCTCGAGCAGTAATGCCAGGGAAGCTCAGGTGCTGTTTTATTCACAACCAAACTAGTTAATTCCTTGGTCCATAACACGAACAGATGCCACAGATTTAGTGCCAGTTTGATCAATGTGGCATCAATCTCCATCCTGGTGGGATGATAGTTCGTGACCTGATGGGCAACCAGCGGCTGCAGGTAACTGGCTGCTGTCCCATGTTGTCCCCTGCTCGATGCAACATCAATCCTTTCAGTGACACGTTCAGTTGGAGGTCAGGATAACACAATGATTCCTCCTGTCTCTGTTCAGCCCATATGGACAGGGCCTGGAGTCATAATTCAGGGAAATTGGGACATCTCACCACAGGGGGGTCCATAAATTAAATTCAGTTCAAATGGATACAGCAAGAGTAAAGAGAAATTGGTATCTGTAAAATGGTCATGACGATTTTTGTTTCTATTAAAAATTTGGGTGGTTCTTTTTACAGACCTCTGTTCAGGAAGAAAGCTAGCATGGTGGTGCAGTTAATAGAGCCGCCGTCTCACACTGCCAGTGAACTGGGTTCAGTCCTCATTTCCAGTGCTGTCCCTATGCTCTCCCTGTGATTGCATGGGTGTCCACCCCTCACCAAAGAAGTGCAGGTGGGTAGGTTACCTGGCTACAGTGAATTGTTCCTGGAGGGTAGGTAAGTAGCATAACCTGGGTGGGAGTGGTGCAAGGATAAAATGGGATTAGTGTAAATGGATGCTTGAATGTGGATGCAGACTCAATGTGCTGAAAACCTGTTTCCATGCTGGATTATTCAATCACTGTAAACCTCACCCAATTATTCTTTGGATGACACAGTGGTGCAGTGGTAGAGTTGCTGCCTTATAGCGTCAGACACCCGGGGTTGATCCTGGCCGCTGGTATTGTCTGTATGGAGTTGGTACATTCGTCTTGTGACTGTGTGAGTTTTCTCCGGGAGCTCCGGTTTCCTCCCACATTTCAAATACGTACAAGTTTGTAGGTTTGGTAAGAATTGTAAATTGCCCTAGGATATAGGATAGTGCTAGAGTATGATGATCATTGGTCGGCGCGGACCCAGAGGTTTCCGCAGTGTATCTCTAAACTAAACTAGACTTTCTGCCACTGTTAATTAGGAATGAGCCAGTAGTAATGCTGCTCTTTTCAGCAATGGTCACATCCTCAGAATAAGTTACATGATCAAAACAATTAAATCTCAGACTCTGTTTTCCCCGAGTTATTTTCATGGGTATATATTCTGACTCTAGGCTGTTCTTTATCCCTTGACACCCTGTCTCACTAATGAGCATTGGCTTAGCCTCAAACATTTAATTAACCCTGCATACACAGGCTTTAGGAGAGAGTCTAACTAAATATGTCTCCCATGCTACTCAGAACGGTTTCTTGTCTTCTTTGACCTGACTAAGAAATTTGATTCCCTATATTATGACTTTCTGTAGATCATTGTCTAACACTTTGGCTGCATGTGAAGTCCATCACAATGCTGAGATTTCTTTAAGGACGCTATGCCAATTGCAACATTGGAAACTGTGATCAATGGGCTTTATTGAGTCATTTGAGTTTATTGAGTTAAGGGTGGGGAGCAGCCAATGTACATGTTGCACAGAGTATAGATCCCTGAAAATAAATCATGGAAACAGAGTTGGAGGCTATTCTCAATCCAATTGCTTGTGTTGTTCTTCATTCCCAGCATGAGGTCAAGACCAAGTGGCTGATCTGAGCCTGATATCTTCCACATTAGCACTAGTATCAAACAAATTTGCATTGTCATCCCCATTGTGTTCATCTTCTACCTATCATCATCTACACCATCCAAAATAATCTACCATCAGACTTCAGAATCCATCAGAAACTCAACAAGAAGTACATTAGTCCTGGTTTCTTGCAGACTACAACAATATTTATCACCATAGACATTTAGGGCCTTCACTGTGGAAGACTGCTGTCCGATGGCTCACTTTGAACGCAACCTCCAACCAACATTAGATCTCTTCAAGGCTTTAATCAAAGGACCTGACCTATCCTTGAACATATCCAAGTCAACAATCTTCCATCCACGCCCAAGCCAACTGAGCACTCCTTTTCCATACAAATTGATGGGGTGCCTCTGGACTTCTTTTCCTATCTTTGCGGTCATCATTTCCAGTTGATGAAACAATTCAGCATGGGCCAACTGCATCAATGTTGCTTTGTTCAAGTTGTGATGCCAAATCTTTAATTACCTTCAGAAGTCAACAAAAGTCCTTGTTTCTGCAGATTCTGCAATGAATGTCTCGTCTGAAGAAGGGTTCCTTTCTATTTATTTATTTATTTATTTATTTATTTATTAGAAGTACAATAAGTTACAGTAATACACACCACATATATCTGAAGAAGGGTTCTGACCCGAAACGTCACCAATTCCTTTTCTCCAGAGATGCTACCTGACCCGCTGAGTTACTCCAGCATTTAATGACCTTGTTTATCATGCGATTATGCTGACCGCACTCATCCTTAGCAGCGAAACCTGAACCATCTGGTCTGGGTTTATGTTCCTTGGAGTTTGTAAGAATAAGGACTGAATTTATTCAAACATATGAGATCCTTAGGGGATACTAAGATGTTTCCAGCAATGGGACAGTCACGATGGCCATAGTTACAAGATAAAATAACTAGACAGTTAAAACTGAGGTGAGTAGATATATCTTCTCTCAGAAGGTAGTATATTTTTGTAATTCTCTCCCTCCGAGGGTGGTGGAGTCTTGATCATTAGCTATCTTTAGGTGGAGATAGATGAATATTTGAATGATCGATGGTATTGAAGGTTATGAGGAGAAACGGAGTGGAGGCCAGCAGAAATAATCCCTGATAATATTGAATGGCGGGGCAGGCTTGAGGACCCGTTGATCTATTCTGCCTTCTATTTTCTTGTGTTCTTGTTGCAACATCCTATTAAGTTCCTTGAGGGTTTTACCAGCAGTGATTTTTTCCCATCATAGGGGTCAAATGGGAGTACTTTAGCACCAACAAGCATCCCCCAGGAAGCTGCATTGACCAGCATCTAAGCACTGCTCTTGAGGAATAAACTCGGATGGATAGGCTGCTATGCCCAGATGCTTGAGATCCCTCTCCCTCTTCTGTCCCAGTAGATGTTTTGGGGACCTATCATCATTTCATTTCTAGCACACTTTACTCTTAGTGGTTTATTTAAACTGCATTTTGCTTTTTAGCAGTCATTTTATCTTTTTAATTCCAGACTGAAGCATCGATATGTTATTTCATTTATGGCCTCTGTTTTAATCTGGCTAACATCCTCAAATGGAAATTGCTCTCCAAAGCCCATCAACTGTTAATTAAACTATAATTGTATTCGACACTTCTAATCAGGTCAAAGAACGGGTGATCTGTGTTACTGCCAAACATAACTCCCTACCTTTAAGGTGTAGGAAAGAACTGCAGATGCTGGTTTAAATCAAAGGTAGACATAAAATGCTGGAGTAACTCAGCGGGACAGGCAGTATCTCTGGATAGAAGGAATGGGTGACGTTTCGGGTCGAGACAAAGTCACCTCTAAGGCGATCGTGGACACCATTTAATTATTCATATGTTTTGCATTATGAAGCAGCAGTATTGACAAGAATGCAGGGCAAGATCTGACCTGGGTACCTGTGTCTGGCATGATACCAACAAACCTTGTTTCACAATTAAAGCTACCAGGCTATTCAACAAAGTGTGAATTATCTTCTCCAGAAATTTAAAAGAGAAATCATTAAGCCAAATAGAAAGTGTTTGAACTATGACTTAATAAAGTCTTAATGAGGGTGGCATGGCAGTGCAGCAGTAGAGTTGCTACCTTACAGCGCCAGAGACCAAGGATCGATCCTGACTACAGGTGCTGTCTGTATAGAGTTTGTACGTTCTCCACATGACCTAATTGGGTTTCTCTGGGTGTCCGATTTCCTCCCACACTCCTAAGGCGTACAGGTTTGTAGGCAAATTGGCTTAGTAAAATTGTAAATTGTCCCAGGTATGTGTAGGATAATGTTAGTCAGTTCAGTTTAGTTTATTGTCATGTGTACCGAGGTACAGTGAAATGCTTTTGTTGCATGCTAACCAGTCACCAGAAAGACAATACATGATTACAATCAAGCTATTTACAGTGTACAGATACATGATATGGGAATAACTTTTAGTGCAGTAAAATCCAGAAAAGCCAGTAAAATTCGATCACAGATAGTCCGAGGATCACCAATGAGGCACATAGTCAGGTGCACCCATGGTCTATACTGTTTACCTGCAGAACAGCAGTAAGCAATGCCTTTAGACACGTCAAGATAAGGTTCTATATAAGCACAAGGCTTTCTTAGCCACGTAGTATTTTGAGAGTGAGGACCTCTCCTGTTACCAATGATCAGAGTCCATTATTACACCTCAGCTGCCCTGATGCTGCACTGCAGACAGTAAAATCTGCAGCCTGTCATTCAGAAGTGATGTGAATTGGTTACAGAAATTACTTTCAACACACTTGCTGGAAGAAGAAAAAAATACCAAGAAATACTTCAATCTTGTACTCCAATTGATCCACAATTTCATTAGTTCTGTAGCTGGCCCAGAACAGATGAGATTAATTCACCTGGTGATCCCCTTCACACTTTCTATTATACCTTTCATAACAATGGTGTCTCATAGAAAGGTAGATTCTGATACTATAGATTCAAATACTTCCATTTACATTGGCTGTACTCTAAACCCCTTTGGGATTAGCAGTGAATGCAAAGGAATCAAGGTAATGATCCATATTGGGATAGGGAATGAGATTATTCCCTATCAGTTGAGTGCAATCAGTTTTATTCTTGATAGGTTTAATTATTTAGTGGGCTTAGGGCCACTTGTATGAACCCAAGTCTCAACAAGTTAAAGCTAGTCGATCAGCCAATTTATGATATCACAACCTAGATTGTGAAATGTGTTTATCTCCAGGAAGAAATGTGGCCAAGTGTCTCAGGTAACCCATTATAAAGAATGAGAGTCCAGCTCCTTTCAGGTCAATGCTTGGACTTGTTAGACAGCAGCTGAACGCAACCCGTTAGAAAGAGAATAGCTGATGAAATGTCACTGAGCTGAAACATTAACTCTGCGCCTATTTTGACAAATGCTACCTGTCTGCTGAATAGTTGGAGCATTTTCTATATTTACCTATTTCCAGCATAGACATTGTTTTGTATTTTGAGAATGTCTGCCAGTTTGCAAGAGGTTTTCCTTGTCTCACCAATCTATAGATAATCTTTACGTAGGTAAACATAGACTAGACAGCTGTTTCGCCGATCTTGTGCGCAGCCTGCCAAGGCCTGTTGCATCTCCTGGTTGCAAATTTTAATTGCCCTTCTCATTCCCCTACTAACATTTCTGTCCTGGGTCCCCTCCATTGGAGGAGTGAGGCCATATGCAAACTGGAGGACCAGCATCTCATAGCTTACAACCCAATGGTATAACATTGAATTCTCCAATTTTAAGTACCTGCCCTACAAAACTACCCACACAACGCTAAACCCAATTTTTCTCCCTCTCTTCCTCGTGCCTCACCCGGATTCATACCCATTTCTCCCCTTGATCCTTCCCCCATCCCCATCCACTATATTCCTTCCTTAGGCTTCACCTCTTCTACCCTCATCCCACACTTTTTGGCTTTTCATCTCTGGCCTTTGTAAAATAAAAATAAAGCCACACCTGTATCCACCTATCACTTGCCAGGTATTGTTCTGCCCCCACTTCTCTTCCAGCTTTGTCTCTCCTCTTCACCACAATTCACCTGAAGAAGGGTCCTGACCCAAAAGGTCACCTATTGATGTTCACCAGAGATGTTGCCTGGCTCACTGAGCTACTCCAGCACTTTGCGTCTCTTTTTGTAAGCAAGCATCTTGCGTTCCTTGTGTCTCTAATTGTTGCATAGTTTCTTGCTCTAATGTGGTTGAGTGCTAACAATACTCATGGGAAACTCCACACATCGCAGCTCCATGGAGCAGCAATGGACAGCTGAACCATAGCTCAGAGAACAAGGAAACAAAAAGATTGCTGATGCTGGAATTGTGAACAAAAACAATTCTCAGCAGGACAAGTGGCATCTGTGGAGGCAAAAAGTTTATGTTTGATGTTTCGGGTTGAAACCCGGCATCAGGTCTGAGAGAGTGTAGCAATGATTGCCTGTGTATAGTAGTATGAGGGAAAATGAGGCACTTGATGTGGTGGCCATTGCTGACCTCTGCCCATAACAGCCATCTCAAGCTTCCGACTGCATGTGATTTTAACCGTCCTTCTCATTCCCACACCAACCTGTCTGTCCTTTGCCTTCTCTGTGCTACGGAGAGGCCAATCGCAAATTAGAAGTGTGATTGATCCCAAATCAGAATAGCATCTGATATTATACTTGGGTGGCCTACAGCCCAATGGTATGAATATTGAGTTTTAACATTTCAAGTTGCCCACACTCTGGTATTTTTCTTCCTCACACACTCACCTGTCCACCCAGTTTATTTCTCCCTTTCCCACCCCCTCCCTCACCCTCACCATCACCATCACCTGTCCATCTACCCATTGTCTCCTCCCATGTACAGCCACCTATCACCTACCCACTTTTATCCCAACTCCTCAAACTGCCACACACTATCCATTGTCATACAGGGCCTCGACCTGAAACGTTGATATACATATTTTTCCTCCACAGATGCTGCTTGACCTGTTTTTTGAATTTTGAAGCCAATTTGATTAAATTGGTTGCCTGCATGATGGATTCACGCTGTGTACGATCAATTTTAAAGAGTCTTCCACCTCAAATCTTTTTGTTCCCTGTGAGCACAGCCTACTTTCTCACAGTTTTTATGTAATTTAAGCTGCATCTTGCCATCAAACTGAAACACAGCTCAGGTTTCATCAATACTCCTCATCACCTTATCTCAAACGGCTGGTGATTTGTTCAAAGATAATGTGGCAGAAGTGCTTTATAACAAAGCCCATCGTGCAGGGTGATTAAAGACAACTGAACGAAAAGTGATTTTCTTTCTCACTTTCCTCCACTTGTTTCCAACCTAACACAGCCGTCAGGGAGGAATGGTAATGATTTTGCTAAATGGCTGTTTTCTATGTGGAATATAGATTCCCTGGGAGCGAGCCACCAAATGGAATCAATAGACAATAAGACACGCATTGTCTCAGTTGCAGCCTGGAATCTAATTCCAGGTTTATCGATAAGTGTCCTCCGGTGCTGCAATTGCTGTTATCTGGAAAGAAATATTGCCGTAGTGTTTACCAGAGAGGATAACATGGTGGGCATGACATTAGATCAATAGTGACTAGAAAAGATTTAAGACACTAAGCAGAAGATAATTGATGAATTAATCAAATTTGGAGAAGTTTAAACCACTGAACTAGGTGGATTAGCTTTGTAAGTATTAAAAATTAGTCAAGAGATAAGAGAAGCAGTGTTACATTTATATAAAAAATCATTAGGAAAGAGAATAATGTCAAGGCACTGAAAGATAATATGATAAGGATGGTTCATAACAATGCACTGGCCATAATATATTTAGGGTTATAAAAAATATTTGATAAAAAACTGCATTGAAGATACATGGCAAGAATTTTCAGGGAATATCTTCAGCTGTTTCATCCACAACTTTACTCAATATAAGCTAAGAGGTGGGGATGTTTGCTGATGATTGTACAGTGTTTAATTCTACAGGTGTGCAGGAGAGAGCATATTGACTTGTTGCATCACAGGCTGGTTAGGCAACTCGAATGCCCAGGAGTTCAAGAAGAAGATTGCAAAAAGTGGTGAACACTGCCTAGTCCACCATGGGTGCTTACCTCCCCACCATGGAAGAGATCAACAGGAGTCGGTGCCTCAAAATGGCAGCCAGCATCATCAGAGATCCACACCACCCTGGCCACCACCAAATAAGCTCAGAACGATATAGATTTGAGGGCATTGTTTGTGTTTTTGCACTATTATTGTTTGATTCATAGATGTATATAACATCTATATATTGAATATCTATATATTGAGCTATTTTGTTTATTATGGTCTTTATAAAGTACTATGTTTACATATTTGGTTTGCTGATGCAAGAAAGAATTTCATTGTTCTTTTTTGAGACATATGACAATAAAACACTCTTGTTCTTGAATTCACAAATCTTCCGTATATGCAGTGAGACATAGGCAACCAGGTGACCCCAGCTACTTCCCACCCACACTATAGACCTCATACCCCCCTTTTTTCAGATGAGCCGATTTTGGAGTCCACGGGATAAATCTCTACCGGAATATGTAAAAATGTTACCGTTAGTGCGTCGTTTTTTCGAGAAGACATAATATACACACACAAACAGATACACACACATCCAAGATCAGACTTTTAAGTATATAGATGAAAATGATATGATAGATGGATGGATATATTTATAGAAGGGAATAGGAGAAGGGTAAGAGTAAGGGAATAAGAAGTGGAAAATGTGGAAAGTGGTCACATCGATGGATCAGTCCTGGGACCACATCTTTCACCACAAACATAAATGATTTGGATATGGAAATTGATAACACAATTTCAAAGTTTGTAAATTTCTCCATACAGTGGGTTATTTATAGTTCATGTTGTGGATAATTTAATTCAATACAGATGGATATTAATAAATTATGAATGAGTGTACATTTGGCAAACGAACATATGAGTAGGTGTAATGAAATAGGTTCAGTGGGAATTATGAAGAGGCGCATATCCTGAGGGAAATAAACATCTGAATGTGGTTCAGGATCAGAGGCACCAGGATTAGAGCCCAGGGCATTAAAAGCAGTATTGCAAGTTAATAAATGCAATGAAAAATAAGCAAACAAAGCACCGTGTGTCATTTCCAGATATATATAAATAAAAAGCTTAGGTAAAATTATATGGAATCTTAATTAGATCCTTGTGTGACTATGGATAGGACAGGTTTAGAAGGAATTGGTGTAGATGGGACATGTTGGTTGGTGTGGGCAATTTGGGCCAAAGAGCCTGTTTCAACACTGTATGATTCAATGATTCTTACTATGTACTGCACAAATTTCTGTTTATCTTTTTTTAAAGGGATAGAACTGGAAAAGACAGAAAATGATACAGTAAAATTGAGAGGTTGCTACAATCAGGAAAGAGTGAACATACCGATGAAGAGACAATTGAGGGGGTCACCTATAAGGTTCAGAATTGATTAGATAGACAAATATACAGATCACAATTCCACGTGAATGGGTATGAAACAGTTATATAAATATAATCAAACATGCTATTCTAAGCTAGAAGTACTGGGGTGAACAGAATTGAAGGTACAGCTGCATAATGCCAGGGAAAGGTGAGATGCTGGAAATAGATCAGGGAAAGTGGAAGATGGACTGATGGAAAGATAAACATAAACCTGATGGGTTGACTATGCTTGTTATTAATTGCAGCAAATGCAATCTTATATATAACTAAATTACTCATAGTTCTACCTATCAACATTAGCAACCTACTGGGATGAAACCTGTACATTATTAGCATCCAAATGAACAGTCTCACACCTCTTCAGCCTTTTAGTTTTAATGTCCTTTTTTTTGCAACTCAGCTCGAAAGTACTGATTCACAGGAAACCATTAAGAAATCCAAGGCTATTATTTGGTGGTATAGCGTTGAACCTTCTTGCAGTTGACACTGACAACCTCTGGTGCTGTGGATGGTGAGGAGGATTGGCTTAGGCTACAGGGCAGTATTAATCAGCCAGGAAGTTGGGTAGAGCAATGTCTATCCTCGCCAAAACTTAAATATATTTTGCCAATACTTCCTATCCCACAACCTGCCCCAGGGATATATAAAAAGAGAAAACAATTAGGTCAATAAGAGGGGAAAAAAAGAGGTTCAAGACTAATTCAATGTCACGTCAATCAGTTCCTGGCATTGCATAGGATGCATTCACCTCACTGCTCTCTTCGTTTACACCTGGCAAGGCTCCAATGCAACAAATATTATTATATCTTCTTCATCTAAGAATGTAAGGGATAGTGGAGCGGCTAACAATCTTATTCATCAAAAGCTTTTGCCAACAGTCCTTGATGGGATAATTTTTATCTATTGCACACCTGATCAATCATTCATTAGCTACATTCACAGCCTCCTTGTACTTGGCAGTTGGTGGTTATTTGCGTCCATTCCAGTTCTGCAGGATCTGAGGCGGCTGATGAGGCCAAAGTGGGTCCTGCAGACTTTGCCACAGGTGGAGCAGAAAATGTTTGGTGGGGTGGGGTGGTTGGATAGATTGGAAAGTGGTGTGGTCCTGTAGTTGTTTACCTTGTTTCTACCTATATATATGGACCCAAGGTTCTTAAGTCCATCCCAAACACTCCTCCATATTGAGCAGTCCTGAGTCAGGGATTTTCATGAGGAGAGGTGATGTTACACCATTTCAAAAAGCGGTTGAGGAAATCTTTGGTTTATTTTCTCTGTCCACTTGTGTTTGGACAGAGTATTAGGAACCTGGTGCCATGCATGCCAAGAGGCCCGCCTATTGGGAGTCCAATGGGGATTTTGGCCTGGATGAAAGGCACTGATGTTAGTTCAGTTATCCTGCCAGTAGATTGGGAGATTTTGTGGGAAACAACATTGGTTCTTCCTGTCCCACATAATGGAAGGTCGGCTGCAGGAGGCTCTCTTCAGGACACAAAGATGGCCGAGCACCCAGAGGGACATCGGTTTGCGGGCTGATCTGGTCAAAGGTGACAGAGGAAGGCTCTGCAGGAGCCTGGGCTTACCTGGTTCATGAACAGCTCCAGTAGACCGAGTGTGTGGATGGACCACACTTTGGACCCGTGGAAATGGTGTCAAAACATGACTGCTCAAGATGGAAGACAGTTTGGGATGGACTTAAAAACCTTGGGTCCATATATATATATATATGGGTAGAATATGCAAAAAGAATTTCACTGTGCAATCGCACAAGCACTGATGTTTTCCTTTTGCTTTCGAATCAGATCTTTTTCTAATTATTATTTTAGATGACTAATAAGGTAGCAAAGTTTATCTTCCAGTTTCAGAGAGAAAGGTCCAAATCAGGGGTGGGGAACCTTTTCATGTTGGAATGCCGCATTAAGTTAGCTGTAATCTAATAAGGCCGCATCCAAGAAACTTCAATTAGATATACTTCAAAATGTACATTATTTTGTAAAAATCTAACTACTACGTACTAACTTCAAGAAAATGAAAACATTTTGTTAATTCTAAAGTTAACTAAGTTTTTGAATGACTTTGTTGTCACTGCTTTTTGTGGGAAAGCATTTGAATATTTGGTTGCAACATGTTACCAAAGACATGAGTATTCTAATGCATTTTTCCATATTTCAATCAGATCTTTCTTAGCGTCAAATAAGGACTTTAAAATGTCATTTTCTGATTCCATCTGTAGTTCTTTAGGAGCCTTGGAGACATCAACTAGGTGAGGTTGACACGCAAATTTGAGTGTGATGTCATGATTATCAAAGTTAGTAAACCTTTCATTGTATTCTTTAATTAATAAGTCTATAACAGCTGCGTATTCTTCAAATGATTTGCATGAATCCTCCTGCTCATCAATGACCGATAACTGGGGAAAATGTTCATCCGAAATTTCATTTTGAAGAAGATTTTTGAAAAAATATAGCTTTTTTTGAATTGCGTGGATTTTTTTGCCACATATCATATATAGACTTAGTTTTACCTTGCAAAGAAACATTCAAGTCATTTTGCTTTGACTTGATATCACACAGAAATGCAGTATTTCTATAGAAATCATCTTTCAATAATTTACATTGCTGATTCTGTACTTCATGAAATTTAACTATCTGTTCTCGCAAAGATAAAAAATTTTGCTAACACCTGTCCCTGCAATAGCCAACGCACTTTACAATGATACGGCAAATCCACACTGAATGCCTCATCGTCCAGATTTAGCATATTACGAAACTGACGATGCCGTGTTGCATTTGCACGAATATAGTTAACAATACTTATAACTTGTTGCAAAGTGTCACTTAAAATAGTAGATTTAGCACAGAGATTTTGCTGATGTAAGATACAATGAAATGAAATGAGAGCATCTGGATCTGATAAAACCTTTTTTATCTGTGCAATAAACCCTTCACGTTTTCCTGTCATGGAAGGTGCACTGTCTGTACATACACTCACTAAATTAACCAAATCTAGTCCAACTTCACGACATTTAACTTGAAAGTTGTTTGAAGAAATCTATTCCTCGTGTTCTACCCATAAGAGTGCCCAAAGCAAGTAAAGGGGCTGTCCCACTGCGGCGACTTAATCTGCGAGTTTAGAAGAGTTTGCCTTCGACTCAAACTCGCAGCATGGACGGCACTTGGTCCTAGGAGGTCCTATGAGGTTACTGGAACTCTCCTTCATGCTTGTCGGAAGTTCCCGAATACTCGCGGCCTCAGCTAGGTCGCAGAATAAATTTTCAGCTTGTTGAAAAATTTTCCGCGAGTAAAAATTGGTCGGCATGGTTATTTTGAACTCATAGTGCAGTGGAGTGGGGTCGTTATGTAGTTACAGGCAGTCGAGGGCAGCCATAGGCAATCTCCTTCGCTGACCGTGCATTTTAATTGGCTCATTGGAGTTTTCAGGCCCAAGGAAAGCCGACCAGTAGGTAAAATGCCCGCTAAACTTTATTAAACGTTGTCTGACTTCTTAAAAGTGCCTCCACTCTTTCTCCTCCCTTCTCTCCCCCTTCTCTCTCCTTCTCTCTCCCCTCTCCCCCCCCCCCCCCCCCCCCCCCCCGCGCTCTCTAAAAGGACTTACCGTACACTGTGCAGCCGTCTTTTACCTTTATGTTCATCACGGGTGTGAACTTCAGACAGCGCTCCCCCGCTTTCCCTGGCCCCTGCATTTACGGTGTGTGTGTGTGTGTGTGTGTGTGTGTGTGTGTGTGTGTGTGTGTGTGTGTGTGTGTGTGTGTGTGTGTGTGTGTGTGTGTGTGTGTGTGTGTGTGTGTGTGTGTGTGTGTGTGTGTGTGTGTGTGTGTGTGTGTGTGTGTGTGTGTGTGTGTGTGTGTGTGTGTGTGTGTGTGTGTGTGTTATTCACGCTTTTGGAGTATTGAGTGAATTTGTTCTGTTATGTTAAGGGCTAATTCATGCTGCCGATCAGTTACAGTTCTCCTTGAAAGAGGCAGTTGTTTGCACTTTGAAACCTTATCAGGGTCTTAGCATCCTACAACTTCGAGAATGCATTCTTTTACGATTTCTACATTGCTAAATGGCTTCCCTTTTTTCCTGAGTATATGTCGTTTCAGTAGCATTATTTCCAGATCTTACTGCTGTTTGAAATAACTGCCTCTGCCTTTGCTTTTCATCTTTTAATTTCTGCAATGCAACCTTTCGCGCCTCACTCTCTAAATTGAAATATTTGGGGTCCTTATGAGTGGCATAATGCTGATGAGCATTGAATTTCTTCAATGTATATATTGCAGAGCAAGCAAATCATCAATGTTGATATGACAAAGCAAGCAGAAACAAGATAATATTGAATAATACAGAATTGATAATACAGAAACTAATTAGCAGAAACAACATAATATTGCAGTTCCCATTACCAATCCTCATTTAAAAACTATTTTCTTCCCTCAGCGTTCTCTTGGTTTTCTTTGACACAATGGGCTATTAATCAGACCGAATTTTTTTTAAATACAGTCGAAGAAATATACGCTGTTTAACTATTCTCAAATTCAACTTCAAACGGAAAACCATGTTCGCCGCTGTCAAAAGTTGCTAATACTGAAGACTGGACGGCCAGCGGACTCTCCCCGACATTTTCCCTCTCGTCAACCAGCCTCAGGCGGTGGTGGCGCCCGTCAGGCAATGAGGTTAACGTACATTCTAGAGTCGCATTAAGGGCCTGTTCCACTTGGGCCATCATTTACGAGACAGGCCGGTAGTGATCATCATGCATCCGCACAGCTGTCTGTAGCGCGTGACGTAATTTGAAGATGGACACAAAATGCTGGAGTAACTCAGCGGGACCGTCAGCATCTCTGGAGATGATGTTTCGGGTCGAGACTCTTCTTCAGTCTGAAGAAGGGTCTCGACCCGAAACGTCACCCACTGCTTCTCTCCAGAGATGCTGCCGGTCCCGCTGAGTTACTCCTGCATTTTGTGTCTATCTCCAATCGTCTTGGCCCCGCTCTGGGAGTGGGGGCGGATCTGGATCCGCAACGGCCGTGAGCCCCAGGCCCGAGCTCGGCGATCGTTTGCCTGCTTCTGCTGCTGTTGGAGGTGAGACATTGCGCGTGCCAGGGTCTTGGGGCTGTCCCACTTTGGCTGTCAGTTACGCGACAGGTCAGTGGTGCGTGAAGATTTTGCGCAGGACGAAGTCCACACTCCTCCACGCCACTCCACACCTCTCCATGCGCCCATCCTGCGCTACCCACATGCTACCCACGCGCTACCCACGCACTAGCAGGTCGCGTAAATGGCGCGCGAATGACGGCCAAGTGGGACAGGCTCTTTAGAACTAAATCATGAGCATAACAGGTGTTAAAATAACCCTCATGACTTACTAATGTTTTAATTGTGGCCGTCAGTCAGGGAGGATTATTTCATAGGATCTTCTTTTATTCTTTGGTATTTTAAATACATTCATTTTAAGATTAAAATTCATAATAATAAAAGACGAACAAAAACAGATTAATAAAAATAAAAGGATTTGTTCTATAAAATTTGGATTTATTCAAAAGGCCGCACTTAATGGCCTAGAAGGTTCCCCACCCCTGGTCCAAATCATTAGCAGCCCTGAGTGATCTGTGCAGCTTTAATGCTAGGGGCTGCATGAAGAACACAGCTGTGTCAAGCCCTGAACTTCCCCTGGCCTGGTTGACCCTCAGTGCGTAAGAGGATACGGAAGAGAAAAGATTAAAAATTCTTGCACTTCCTCAGCACGTTTCATGAAACATTTTGCAGCTGGTAGGATTTGTTAGATGCACATTTGCTGTGGTAATATAGTGAATACTAATTCGTCCAGACAAATAGCATCAAATGACATTCAAACTATTGCTGCCTTACATTGCTTGCAGCACCGGAGACCCCGGTTCAATGCTGACTATGGATGCTTTCTGTACGGAGTTTGTACGTTCTCCCTGTGACCGCGTGGGTTTTCTCCGATCTTCGGTTTCCTCCCACACTCCAAAGACGTACAGGTTTGGCTTGGGTTTGTATACTTGGTATAAGTGTAAATTGTCCCTAGTATGCGTAGCCTTGTGTTAATGTGTGAGATCGCTGGTCGATGCAGACTCGGTGGGCCGAAGGGTCTGTTTCCACGCTGTATCTCTAAACTAAACTAAATGATCTAAACTATTACTCACACTGTAATGTGGATTCAGGTGTCACTATTTGCTTGATGCCCATGAAGAACTTGCCCGTACTTATTCAAACATCTGTTGGATCTTTATGCTGGGGGAAGATGGAAGGTCATTTGCAACAGGCTCCCCGGGGCCACAAAGATGGCCGGGCGAGGAGAGGGTGGTTGGTTTGCGGGTCGATCCGGTCAAAGGCATTCCAGGAAGGCTCTGGGGCTAACCTGGATTGGGAACTGCTCCAGTTCACAGCCAGGACAGTATTAAGCCTGCATCTTCAGGCTACACGGGCATTTCAACCGAGCTATTGAGAGGGATAGCAATGTCCCTTTAAGTACCCAGGTGTGCTCTAGCAGCCAATTTTAGAGCACTTGAATAAAATAAATTGTCCTCCAGTAGACTTTCCCAATAGGCACCATCTGTTAACTCCAAGTGATTTGAAAATTCTAACTTTGCTATGATAAAGGCAGATGAGATCCAGTTTATTGGCAGCCTGTGAGAATAGGTCCATACAATCTTTGCTAACAAGTGGAGATCTAAGAATGTGAATCAATAGAAGCTGCGTCACACTTGGCTGACCCTAGATTCAGGACAGATTCCCATTACCATCGCAACAACTGTTTTCCAACAACTCTACAACTGCAGTACAGGGCTGTACAGATTACACAAGCTGCTCACTGTAGGCAGGCGCAAAAACGCTTGGAACACATTACCCTGTGGAACAAACATTTTGGCTTTTGTAGAACAATGGCAGCTTAGATTGTTCTTAGAGATAGAGTGTGGAGACAGGCAGTCCGGCCCACTGCGCCCATGCTGACCATCCATCGCACCATATCTATGTTATCCCACTATCACATCCACTTGCCCACTCGGGGCAACTTAAAGCTGCCAATTAACTTACAAACCAGCACATCTGTGAGATATGGACAAAACCAGAGCACCCGGAAGAAACCCACACAGTCACAGAGAAAACGTGCAAACTCCACAGTCAGCATCCAAGGTGAGGATTGAACCCAGCTCTCTGCCAGCTGCGCCACTGTGCCGCCCTGATTGCAGCTCTCATTGCATTTAATTTGCTGTTTGCTGGATCTTGCTGTGTGCCAATTGCCTGGTCTATCCCCTTGTATCACTGGGTAATTTGTGCTTTAAAGCTGATTAAAAATGTTCAGGGATGTTCTAAAGTCATCACATAGTGAGCTGTCTGAATGTGAATTATTTTCATTTCACACTGAAGACAGTCGCTTGCTGCTTATAATCTGTGAGCCCCACAAAGTTGAGGTCAATGTGGGCACTCTGCACGATGCCTTTGTCCGTACAATCCCTCTCTCAGCATGCGACAGTGATCAGAAGCATTGTCTGAGAGGCTGCCACACACACAATAAGAGCTCTCAAAGCTCTACAGCTGTTACAGTAGGAGGCTCATTTTATAGAATCAATCTACATTGATCAGTAAAATGATAATCAAAGGCTGCGAATGCTGGAAATCTGTAAAATGAAGCAGGTAGTTCTGGAAATATTCAGCAGCTCAGGGAGCATCTGTGGAATGAGCAGTCTGAAGAAGGGTTTCAACCCAAAACGTCACCCATTCCTTCTCTCCAGAGATGCTGCTTGTCCCGCTGAGTTACTCCAGCTTTTTGTGTCTACCTTCAGTTTAAAGTATTTCCCATCAGCTCCTGAATCTGAATTAATTCTGAATTTACTCTGAATTTATTTCCTGATCTGGGAGAGAAATTTAAAATCACAATTAGCCAGGACCCAACATGTTCTAATTAATCTGTGTTTGTTGCAGTGCTCTTAAGCATCCTCTTGATTGATTGATCCACGCTGACCATCGATGACCTGTTCGCACTCGTTCTATGTTATCTCACTTTTGCATCCACTCCCTACACACTTGGGGCAATTTACAGAGGCCAATTATCTTACAAGCCTGCACATCATTTGGATGTGGGAGGAAACTTACACGGTCGCGGGGAGAACATGCAAACTCTTCACAGACAGCACCTGAGGTCAGGATCGAACCAAGGTCACTGGCGCTGTGAGGCAGTGGCTCTACCAACGCTGCAACCTTACAACTCTCTGCTTTCCTAGACCTTCAAATTATTCACGGTCCTGTTTTTACACTGTTCTTTAAGGAAGAGAGTTTCAAGGACTTAAACCCTCTGAGAGAACGAAAAAAGATTATCTCAACTTTGTCATAAAGTCTTAGACTCTTGAAGGCATTTGATAGCCAAAGTTTTAAGTCCAAGATCAATGGCGGAAAACTAAGTATCCATATACCCGCAGGCAGTAATACTGAAAGGGGGGCAGAGAAGTTATTCCTGGCTGACATTTTACCTTAGTCAACAACTAAAACCAATTACTTGCTGGTTGTCATTTCTCATGAACACATGAACACTGGTAGGTGTTTTGAAGTCTTGAGCTGTTCCATTTACAATTCAATCATGGCTAATATGATTGTAAACTCAACTCTGCATTTCTGTTGATTAACCTTACAATCCTTTGCTTACCAAGACATCTAAATTATCCATAGACGCTGCTTCCACTGTTCTTTGAGGAAGAGAGTTCCAAGGATTTAAGAGGGGAATAGAGAAATACTTAAACTCTGTTTTAAATGGGTGACTCCCGTATGTTTAAATTCTTGATTGTCCACCAGTAAACATGCATCCTGTCAAGTCACCTTGCAACTTATTTTTTGTTAAACTCGGGAGAGCTCTTGGGGAAACTCGTATAGTGGGACAGGCCCTTTACTCTCCCACTAGTGAAAACATCCTCTCCAAGCCTCTCACTAAATCAGCATCTACGGTTCTTTGTTTCTAAAGGGAGCTGTTCTCTTATTCAAATCTCTCCAAGAAGAAATGTCTTTGCAGGCTGAAGTGTAGTCAAATACTTTAAATGTCACAGTGATTAGAAACTTTCTATCATCAAATATAGGAAACAATACTCTGAGAGTCGAGGGCAAGATTACTGTCACGGTACACGTCCTTGCCTTAGGATTACTGCAGGAGGCAATGGTTGAGCAAAGCCACTTCTCCTGTATGCTGCAGGCTTTAGCATTATTGAAATAGTTGGCGTTTTACCCAGAAGAAGTGAGTTCCACAGATCAAGCACTGCCTGGGTGTGCACTGAGAATTGCCTGGGTGTACACTATCACAGAGTGAGAGCTGCCCGAGTGTGCACTATCACAGTGAGAACTGCCTGGTTGTGCACTATCACAGAGCAAGCACTGCCTGAGTGTGCATGAGAGTGAGCACTGCCTGTGCGTGCACTGTCACATTATGGCTACTCCCTGGGTGTGCACTGTCACATAGTGAGCACTGCTATGGAACAGGTGCCTCAGTCCAACTCTGAGACCTGACTCTCCAAAGGTAATTTGAGGGAAAACTCAGATTCCAAATGCATTCTCCTGACATTGTACCTGTCCTCTCTGCTGGTTGTAAACAAGACAATGGCTTCAAAATCGAGTGTTCCCATGATGCCGTGCCTAACATTTACAGCTCAGCAAACGTCACCAACAAAATACAGGTTATCCCGTTACCCATTCCAGTGCTCCTTCTGAGAGTTCTGTCTGCAAATCGATTCCTCACTCTCGAATATCAAAAATGATCGAACAGTACCTAATTGGGGATAAGAAATTCAAGAGGTCATTAAGCATGGATGACGCTCAAAATGCTGATTTTTTTTAAAGCTGCATTTGAATGCCAAGAGTGAAGAGTCAAGAACAATGATATTCGTACATGCAGCAGCACAAGGATAGGTAAACGTGGAGTATTTCTGACGACTGTGACCTGACTGTCCAGCTGATGCAGACTCGGGCTCTCTCCGATCCCTCTGCATATCCGGCTGAGTGCAAAGGCAGGAGCGGAAAGCCAAATGTTTCTGCTGCAAATGTCAAACTAATAATTACAAATGACAAGGCAGCGAGTGCTGCTTGTGCTGGCCGTCAGCGTGCTTCTGCAGTCTGCCAACGCATAGGCAACTGCCTTCTATCCTGCCGCTGCTGCCAATCAGCAGCGCTGTGACTGAGCACAGGCGGGTTTTGAAGTCCCTGTCAGTGTCCAGTGTGTCACCCCTCAGGGTGCCCATTAATACAAGATCGACCTGTCTGATTGCCACTTTCATTTCACTGCACATCTCGTATGTGTATGTGACAAATAAACTTGACGTGACTTGACTTGACTTGATGACAAGTCTCCAACTTCCTGTATCTGATGCCTTTCCATTTCAAAGGCAATTGCACAATTTATGTTCCTTTTCTGGGGTTTTGTAACACTTACAACTACAATGGTGGTCAATGTCATCACGTCTATCCCATACTCAACATGTCCTGTTACCAGAATTACAACTGCAGTAGCAGGACATTTCACATCAGTTTAACACAATTTTAACCCAAGGATTTATGATGCTTTATTTGTCACATGTACTGAGGTAGTGAAATTCATTTTTGTATACAGTTCAGTACAAGTATCACTACACATAAGCACTTAAATACATATTAGGTAAGCATCTCAGATACAGTACAAGTGTATAGCAGTAGTACAGTGAGACAGTACACAGAGTGGCCAGTTTGGCACCAATTTCAAGTCCCAGTTGTTGTAGGTGCAGGGATCTTGATCTGCCCATGAAGGCCTGTTGTCCTGGTGATGTTGCAGGGTCGGCTTGGCTAAGCGTAGCCGTGGTGTCCTCCGCTGCTGTTCCACCACTGTAGGCTGCGTCTGGTTCACATCCTCGGCCTCTTGGAGCAGCGCCTGGTCCATTCGTCCCAAGTAGATGGGACATGTTGGTCGGTGTGGGCAAGTTGGGCCGAAGGGCCTGTTTCCACGCTGCATGACTCTATGCCTCTATGACTCTACGATCACTGGTTAAGTTCACACTGTGTTTAGTGTGATATTTGTTGCACAGAGTTTGACTGAAGTGTTACCTATATTGGGACTACTTACTGGCATCACTTCAATGGCACTAATGTATTTTAGGACGCACTGTGAAGTCCTCTATATAAATGCAAGTCCTGTTCATTTTGCTTGGCTGACTGAGACTGTTCCATTTGTTCTTTCAAGCAGATCTGTTGCAGAGCATTACACTGAGCATCAGGTAGAAGAGGCGCCTGAGTGATGGACTCATCTCGTGGTTCTGACAGACCTTCATCTCCGGCATCCTGTGCAAGGGCTGCCTTCAGGCGTGTGGAGAATGAACAATTACGCAGCCTCTCCTGGAGGATGTGGACCTTTAGCTTCGAGGCAATTTATCGCCAAACACACTTTCTGACACAGCTGCTTCTAGTTGATAGTAGCATTGTAAAATTCTAAATGAAAGTTCAGAACTATGCTTTCACAAACCATCAACAGAGGGAACCAAAATTAACTGCATGCGCCTTATCACAGTTCCAAAAAAGACTTCAGCAAAGATCTTTTTTTGAGCCTTTCACTGAAACATTTCTGAACCCCATTAACATTTTCATTAAGGACTCCATTCTCCTCCTCCATCCGGCAGGTTACAATTGGCTCTGGAGTTAAATTGTCTCGTTTCATTTTTTTTGTCGCTCCGGTGATGCAAGGATCCAGGTCAGGAAATCTCCAAACAAACTTTCACAATGAAAGTCCTCCGCTTATCAACGCTTATCAGCTGTCCAGAAGTCCCCAAGTATTTAAACTAATTTCCTGCACACTGCTATGATCAGCCCCAGAGAAAAGAAACAAGGGCAGTCTAAAAAGATAATTTGCTATAAATTTCCTCTCAAAGTCGACATTTTACAGCACTAAAGATATCGGAAGAAAAAGTCGGCTTGTCATCCAGTCGAGCAATGAAGTTTTCTGATTGATGTGGGAAGGCGGACGGTGTGAGTAAGGACACACTGGAAGACCAGTGGCATGGGCCAATGTTGTGACACAATACCAGAGCCATACATGGCATAGATGGGGTAGACAGTCAGAACCTTTTCGCCAGGGTGGAAATATCAAAGACTAGAGGACATAGCTTTAAGGTGAGATATTGATAGGCACATGGATAGGCAGGGCATGGAGGGTTATGGACCATGTACAGGCAGAGGAGATTAGCTTAATTTGCAATCTGTTCCCGAGCTGTACTTTTCTATGTGCTATGTTCTATTCACAGGCAGGTTCAACCCATAGACACAAAAGCTGAGGAGAGCAGGGGGAAGATATTAGAAGCCAAGACCATGGACCTTGATGCATTCACTGGAGTTATTTGAGAGTCATTGGTTAAAGGTCAAAGACCATGTGAAAACAATGAATCGAAACATAGAACCATAGAAAATAGGTGCAGGAGGAGGCCATTCAGCCCTTCCAGCCAGCACCGCCATTCATCGTGATCAAGGCTGATCGTCCCCAGTCAATAACCCGTGCCTGCCTTCTCCCCATATCCCTTGATTCCACTAGCCCCTCGAGCTCTATCTAACCCTCTCTTAAATCCATCCAGTGATTTGGCCTCCACTGCCCTCTGTGGCAGGGAATTCCCCAAGATAGACTTGCAATGACAGAACCCTCTCCATAACAAGAACCCAAATCATGTTACATCGATGCAATGCTTTTGAAGAGCATTGTAAGAAATAATAACTAACAAGGTGATAATCAGCAAATAGACTGTTTAGACACAAAAAGCTGGGGTAACTCAGCAGGGCACGTAGCATCTCTGGAGAGAAGGAATGGATGACGTTTTGGGTCGAGACCCTTCTCCACAGATGCAGCCTGTCCCGCTGAAAATCAAGGGAGATGGAGATAAGGCAGACACAGATTACTGATTGTGGATGATCAGCCATGATCACAATGGTGGCGCTGGCTCAAAGGGCCATCAGATGGCTTCCTCCTGCACCTATTTTCTATGTTTCTGTTTTAATATCTCCTACAATGCACAGAGGCTGTACTTCCAGAGTACCTGATGAGTTGTCAAACCTGGGGAAGTGGTCGAGGGACGTATAAACCAACATGCCCCATCTATACGTCCCACCTGCCTGCTTTTGGCCCATATCCCTTGTGGTATTATGCAATAATAGTGTAAGGCTACAGAGAGGGGCACTAGGACCCTGTGTGCCAGAAGCCAGGCTCCAGTAACCGGATGTGACTGGAACCCAGGGTGTGGGCAGTTAGCGAGTTGCCTGGGCTTGCACACGAGGCTGCTGTTGCTATTGCTGCTGTTGTACAGAGAGGCTAAATAAAGGTATACTCTGTTTACGTCGTGGTACGAGCTTTATTACAAGCATAACCCGACATCCCTCTAAACCTATCCTATCCATAAAGTTTCATGGAGCAGTTTTACCATGGCCCTGTTGTGGGGTTTGAAGTGAAGCTGGGGCCAAACAAGACACAAAGATTGCACATTAACCCAGAGTGACATCAACTGCCAACTTAAACGATTCCACCCAGATCCTAATGCAACAATGTTTATTGTCAGTCAATAGGTCAGATACTTCAATATATTTGCTTTTAACATTTTGTATTTAAATATGTATGGAGCTGATTTCATGCTCTTGTATTGACTGCGTGCAGTATTGGAGAAGAGTATAAGCGTTGCCACTTTATGCTGATGTTATGATAATGTATACCTTGAAATGCCTTGGCCCTCGCTTGTCCTCGAATGTAGTTTGGATCATTGTGACATGTGCTGGGGTTAATACATCCACCAGATCAGCAGGCAGCAGAGTGATACTGGAGCACGTTAAATGCTCACCATCATCATTAATGAGTCATTTGCAAGCCTTCATTCCAGTTTGGGAGAGGAGCACACATTTAAATGACCTTCCCCAGAAAATGTGCAGTCATTAAAAACAAAGGCCTGCAGGGAGCTTTAGAAAAGAAAGAAAAAAAATGAGATTGTGATTTAATTATAAACAGGAGTGCCACCTCATTATTGCCATGTTTCATCACACTGAGGGTTTTGTACTTGCATTAATCCAATGGGAAACATATCAGTACAAACCTTGATTTCAATATGTATTATGTGATGGTAAAAACAAGCCAGTGGTAGCTGCCTGTCCTCATTACCACTGTGGCTTCCCCATCGGCCAACATGATGACAACCAGCCCTGATTGGCCTCGGGAAGGCCCTTCCCATTCCCAACAGAGGAAATATTTTATTTGGTGATGTGCAACCAAGGGCGCTAATGTACTGACCGCAAGCTCTGATGAGTGAACTGTGTTGGCCTGCATATACTTACACTTATTTGACAAATGGCTCAACTCCCTGTCACATACACTTTTAGAGACTGCGTCTTTTATACAATGGCATCTCCAACCCCGAGGCCCTCATGGAGTCATAGTATTATACAGCATAGAAACAGGCCCTTCAACCCAACTGGCCTGTGCTGACAAAGGTGCCCCATCCACACGAGTCCCACCTGCCCATGTTTGGCTGATACACCTCTATGCCTTTCCTATCCATGGGAAAGTACTGCTGCAGTACTGCAGGAGCATTTCAACTTAAACTTTGCTTTGAAGTCTCTACCGTAAAATTTGAACACACTGCCTTATGACATAGGTGAGATTCCATCCCCTGAGCTAAGGCTGACATTTGAAGGAACAGACCAAATAATTGTTCTAAAGGCATCTGTAGACCCAGACCTCCGATTCCCAGGGTGTTGAACAAGGTCACTGTGTCATGAAAACATAAACTCTTTAAACTCCTGTTGAAGCCAGATTCTGATCTCATGTTGACTTTAACCAATGCAGACTGAATAGCCGGCAGCTGAGGTAGGACATATGTTGCCTGCATATAGGAACGGTGGTGGAGTGGTAAAGGTGCTGCCTTATAGTGTCAGAGACCCAGGTTCGATCCTGGCCTTGGGTGCTGTCCGTATGGAGTTTGCATGTGACTGTGACCCTGTGACCCTGTGTTTTCTCCGGGTGCTCGTTTCCTCCCACGTGCGGGTTGTAGGTTAATTGACTTCTGTAAATTGTCTGTGGGGTGTTGGATAGAACTAGTGTGAATGGATGATCATTGGTCGATGCGGATTTGGTGGGCCGAAGGACCTGTTTCCATGCTCTCTATGCTAAAAAGAGCATGCCCAATTTCAGCCGCACATGAGATATACCGATTTGGCAGAAACAATGGGAGCACAGAAAACATAAGCAGGAGGACCCATTCAGCCCTGTAGATCTGCTCTGCCATTTAACAAAATCAAGGCTGATCTTCTACCTCAGCGCCACTTTCCTGCTCTATCCTCGCATCTTTAATATCTAAACTAGATTAAGTGGGACCAGCTTCACAGTGGAGGGTTGGTCCCTCAACAAAATATTCCACCTGTCCACCAATTCCAATACACACACACACTCACCCTCCACCTCACACACACACACACACACTCACTCACAAACATACACTCACTCACACACACACACACACACTCACACATACACTCACACACACACAAAGACTCTCACACACACAGACACACCCACACACACACTCACACACACAAATGCACACTCACACACACTGACTCATACACCATATATACAGAATGACAGTAAACTTCCTTGAAAGTCAGCGGTACTTCCGCAATCAGCGTGACCTCTGCACTTACCGGAAATTACGCAATCAGAGCCACTGTGGGGCCTCCAGCAGTCAAACACAGCGGTAATAAAGCATTTACTTCCAAATACAATCAGCGTGACCTCTGCATTGCTTACCGGCAAAGCAGTTACGCATTTCATTTCAGAGCGCAATGGCCTGTCCACAAAGAGCGTGAAGTCCAAAAAATCACAGTGAACAAGGCGTTTTTTTCTACAATATACAGCGCATACAGGAAGTTGGACTAATTACACAGTCCAAAAGTCCCAGAGTGCAGGGGCTGAGTCTCTGCAGTCAGGTCTCCAGTCATCGGGCCTAGACTTCTGTGACCCCACACACCCCACTTCACCCATGACTCCTTTAGGGTTGCTTAGCAACCAGCTCAGTCAGTTGGGAGGGAGACTGAGTCGGGCCTGACCAGATAAGGCCTGTGGCTTTATTTCAGAGGGGTTCAAGTAGCATCCACATAGCTGTAAACTATCTCAGACTTTAGAGACTTTGCAGATACAGCGTAGAAACCAGCGATCCTTTTACATGAGCACTATCTGACACACGAGGGACTATTTACAATTTTACCAAAGCCAATTAACCTGCAAACCTGTACTGTATGTCTTTGGAGTGTGGGAGAAAATGGAGTACCTGGGGAAAACCCATGCGGTCTCAGGGAGAACGTATAGGCTCTGTACAGTCAGCACCCCTAGTCAGGATCAAAGTCGGGTCTCTGGCGCTGTAAGGCAGCAACTCTACCGCTGAGCCACAGTGCTGCCCTCCGCACAAGATTTTAATTTAACCTTCTCATCACTTGAAAGCGAATTTAAAAAAATGCTACATTATGTCCCTCCACCATTTCATTTCTTCATGAGTTTCTCCCTCCGTAAACACAGTCCCTGGTCTCTCAATTATTCATCAAAATAAAAGAGGGAGAGTGGTAGATGAGCAATGTGTATTAGTGGCATCCTTATCATCTGGACCCACATCAATACAAACATCTTATCCCGGGGAACAACATCCTGACCCTTTGTACTTAGTATTCTGCTAAAACCAATGGGAATTTAAGTGCCACTGGAGATGCCTGTGCTAAGAAACATTCATACATTTAATTAGATTTAGAAGGAAACAGGCAGGTGGGTAGATGGGACATGTTGATGAGTGTGGGCAAATTGGACCAAAGGCCTGTTTCCATGCTGTGTGACTGTCTCTCTCTCTTTCTGTATATATCTATATACACATATACATATTAATATTAATAAAAGTTGCATATAAATGTATAAATATATTTGCAACTTGTATTAATAGTGCAATATTTTTAAACAATAAAAAATGAAGCAGGTTGTTTAGGAGGAGGTGACACAGCCAGGGGGACATTGACAGGGCCCCTTCACACCGACACACACCTATTCCCTCACTATCAACCTTACTGGCAGAGGTTGAGGAAAACCAGCAGAGCCACTTAACAGAAATGTTGTACTATTTATATTGTCCAACCCAACCCCTGTGAGCAAAAGGCAATGCTGAGTGATTCCAGCAGTTAAATAAACAGATTGTGTGGACAGTAAGTAACCGCATCTTGCAAAATAAGACAGATGACTTTTACCCTATTAAATAAATATTCTCTCAAATAGTAATTCATGTGAGTAACCCTTCCCCTGCCAGCTGGACAACCGCCACTGTGTAGCATGCAATGCAGCAAAGTGCCGAGGTCCCCTTTATTGATGGGTTATAAATCAGTAATTAGCATTGAGCTGAGGATGCAACATTCGTCCAACAAGAGAGGTTTTATGACCCATCGTTTCTTTTCTTCCTGGATGGTATTAAAACCGCTTATACATTTAGCAGTGGTGGTAAATATAATCATGAATCTACTGGACTGTCAAGTGAACATAGGGATGGCACAGTAGTGTAGTGGTAGAGTCGCTGCCTTATCGCCCCAGAAACCCAGGTTCGATCCTGACTATGGGCGCTATCTGTATGGAGTTTGTACATTCTTCTAGTGACCATGTGGGTTTCCTCCGGATGCTTCGGTTTCCTCCCACATTCCAAAGACGTACAGGTTTGCAGGTTAATTGGCTTCAGTAAAATTGTAAATTGTCCCTAGTGTGTAAGATAGTGCTCGTGTATGGGGTGATCACTGGTTTCCACATTGTATCTCTCAAGTCTAAAGTAAAGCAAAGAGCTTCAGGGACAGAAATCTGCCCTCCTTACCTGGTCTAGAGTTATAGAGAGATTCAGCATGGATACCGACCCTTCAGCCCACCATGTCCGCAACCACTCATTGATCCTATATTAATCCCATTTTTAATCCCTTTTTAATTACCAGCAAGCCTCAGAGTTTGCTGAACAGATCTCCAATAGCACACAAATGCTAGGTCACCCTCACTCTGAAACACTGCCTTGGAGCAATGTTGGGCTGCACTGCTGCTGACTGCAGAGGTCCACCAATAGTCCCGCTGACAAAGTGGGGAACTATTTTGACAAATGCATCATGCATCTGCAACTGGAAGGTGTCAGGGGTTATGGAGAGAAGGCAGGAGAATGGGGTTGAGAGGGAAAGATAGATCTGCCATGATTGAATGGCAGAGTAGACTTTATGGGCTGGATGGCGCTATAACTTACGAACATAAATATTAGGCCTCAATTCAGGGGGCTCAAAACATTCACAGAAGATAGTTCTATCATGAGAGGCATCTCTATTTTTCTGTAAACAATTCAATATTTTCATTATAAATTTATGGGGTTACAAAAAGTTAGCTTCTCCTTCATTGTCAGAGCTGAATTCATATCCAACATAGCTCTCAGTCCATTAGCTCCATTATTCATAATTTATTTAAGCCTAGTGAAGACGTTCTTCCTCCTGCCTTTGACTCATTCCTCATCTGATGAACATGGAGCAGCTTCACTTTGTGCAGGACTTCCTCAGGTAGCTGTGCCGTGCATTGAGGGGAAGCTGCTGACGGAGCCTGGGCTGTGGAGAGTGGGATCCTTGTCTGGCATGGTCTGTATGAGATGTGCTGTACAGAGAGCAGTGATTACAGGAGGGTGTGTCAGACCCGTGACATAAACACCAGTGAGGCCTCAATGTTTTTAAAACTGGCATGTGTTTGAGGTCAGCACCAGCAATTTTACATTTATGTTACGCTGATAATGTAGCAAAAATGCACAAGGCAATTCGCGGACACACATGTCCGTGCTGAGCCAGAGTAGAAGATATTACACTGGGTTATGAGAAGCTTAATGAGATGCGAGACCGATAACTTGCATGAAGGCTCATCAGACGGAGACCGGGAACCCGCCTAAAGGTTGATTGGGGCCCACCTGAAGGCTTATCAGTCGGCGGGAACGGTAGGTAACCCACCCAAAGACTCATTGGACAGCGCAACTGGGAGGGAGCTGTATGGAAATCTGCAGCTGCATTTACCACCTCACAATGGCAACATTTCAACATATTTTATTTGGTTTAGTTCAGTTTTCAGCCCACCAAGCGAAAACATACAAGTTCTACAGGCCACAGCAAACAATTCAGCCAGTCACCAAGAAACCCACGTCTTTGTCCGTCGAGGAAATCCACACGGTCACAGAGAGAACGTACAAACTCCGCACCGACAGCAGCCAAGGTCAGGATAAAACTTGTGTCTCTGGCACTGTGAGGCAGCTGCTCTACCAAGTACTCACTGGTTATACCCGACTTCGCTGCTCCATAATTTTTTTTTTACTTTATTTCAACTACAAGGTAAAGAATTCCTTCATATTATGACAGGAAACATGGCCGTCCGAAGGGGGGCGGGGTGCGGCTGAATCCCCAGAATGAAAAAATCCAGAGGAAATGAACCAATCAGTGGCTCGTCGCAACCTCAAAAAAATGCGATCATCCACCTGGGCAGTTGGGAAGCGATGCAAAATCACACCGCGGTGGGGCCTGCTGTACCCACACATTGAGCTCGATCCTCGTGTCCCCCCGCCACCGGGGTTGCCAAGCCATCTTGAGAGGGTCAATCCACGCCCGGGGGGTGGGGGGGGGGGGGGAGGTTGCGGTGGGCGATCAGGAGACCGTCCTGCCACCCCCGGGAGTGGCTGAATCTGCCCAGCTGGAACCCAACGCCACCCCTGTGGTGGGGCCTGCTCCCCCCGCTGGGCCCCACCCACGCCAACCCTGCTGACCCACCGCTGGGCCCACGCCCCACGCCACCCCCGCTGGGGCCCACACCACCCCTGCTGACCCACGCCACCCCCGACGGAAAAATTGGGAGTAGGGGATAGAGTACTCTCAGGGAGCAGGGTTGCAAGAAGTGTAGTCTAGATAGCTATGGAAGTCAGTAGGTTTGTACAGGACATTGGACAGGTCTGTCCATGTATTCAAGGAATTACTGCATGGCCCTGTTGCTATTGGTAACTGCATAGTTACCAATAGGTGGTGGTTGTCATAATCACTTACTTTAATGGATTCAAATCATGATGAGCTTTGTTGTATGAGTAATGTTATGTTTCACTGTAAAAATTACTTATTATACTTCAAAGTTGATGCCACTGAGTGGGTAGCCTGAAATACACAGAGCTCCCTGTTTGTCTCAACTCTGGAAATGTTTGCTACGACCTGCGATCTCGCCTCAAAGCAAACACAGTAAGCTGCAAACAATCTTCCCAACCACCACAATAGAACAATCCCTCCATATGCTCAGGTTAAAAAGTGAACATACATCTTCAATGTGTGACAGGCCCCCCGTGCATTCTTGCTTAATTCTTATTGATTGCTCTAGGATTTTGAAATAAAGAAGTTGCCAGTTTCCTTGCATTCATCTTCGATTTAATTTTCTGCTTACATCTTGCCCTGAAGCTTAGTTGTTCAAGTAAGAAGAGCAATGAACCATGAACGCATCACTGTTAACACATCTCCCAACCTCCCTGGCCCATTCCTGCACCCTCTTATTGCCATTTTTCTATTCAGATACCCCTGTTTTCATTCCATTGTCTCTCATCTTTTGAGCTTTTCCCAACTCGGGTGGCACTGTCATCTTCTGAGTAATAAGGTTGTGATTCAAGTCCCCCAGAAGGAACCTGAGCCTAACGTGCCAGTGTAGCACTTGTGAGCAATCAACTCTATAAAGTCCTTGAACAAAAATCTCATGGCTCACCGGTGAAGAAGAGCAGGGTATACAGGGAGACAGCGACCACATTTACTCCTGAACCAACATCACTGAATGACCTCCAACCATAGACAGCCTCTTTATTATCTCACTGATGTGAGGTGGTACATTGGATTCAAATTAGTGCAGTGATTTCTACACTCTAACTAGCAACACTTCATTTGTTTGAACATGTTTTGAGACTCCCTGCAGAACAAAATATATAGAACCAAATGGAGACACAGGGAACTGCGGATGATGGAATCTTGAGCCAAAGCACAAAGTGCTGGAGTAACTCAGAGGGACAGGCAGCATCTGTGGGCAGAATGGGAAGGCAATATTTTGGATTGGGAACCTTCTTTAGTTTACAGTAGTTTAGTTTGTTTATTGTCACGTGTACTGAGGTACAGTGAAAAGCTTTTGTTCCATGCTATCTGCTCAGCGGAAAGACAATACATGATTACAGTCGAGCCATTTACAGTGTGTATATATATACATGATAAGGGAATAACGTTTAGTGCAAGGTAAAGCCAGCAAAGTCCGATCAAGGATAGTTCGAGGGTCTTATGAGAAACATGGCCCATCCATTCCCTCCACGGATGCTGCCTGACCCTCTGAGTTACTCCAGCACTTTGTGTTTGCTACATGGAACCAAATGTTATTTTTTTCAGTGCAGCCAATAGCAAAATCATTTCAAAGGTTCTTCCCATTTACTGCTCTGCTGTCCATTGAACCAACCTCAGTGCCAACATCTTTAGCAAAGATATTTAAATAGCATCTGCTCAGTTCCCTGTAGTATACTACCCGATCCATTACTTCTTTAAATTAACTACCCAATAAATTAGACTCTCTGTCTTCAAGCCTTGCTAACTCTTTGCTATCAGCCCCCATTTATCTCAATGTTTCATTACTGCTTCCATTTGGATTCTGACGATGCTCTATAGTCCCGCGGGATGTTTACATAAGCCACTTGCATGCCCTCCTTCTTCTTATGAAAAATATATAATGCTCTTTAAGACTACAATGTTACAAGAGATGGCTTGTCATATTAATCCTCAGATACTGCCAACCAGAGTCTTTGTGTGCATGGCTTTGATCTTGCCACTTCAAGTACGAATGCAATTAAATGCATAGTGGTAAACGAAGTTGAACCCATTGCATAGATCAGATCTTCTGAACCACTCATCTTTTCAGCAAATTGTGAATATTTTTCAGGCAGCTCATGCAGTGCTGTTGGAGTAGAAATTATTTTCCCCAATATTTTTTCATCAGACCATTTACAACTGCACATTCTGCAGCGCAGGTGCTCAGCTGGTAGAGCTGCTGCCTCGCAGTACTAGTGACCGGGGTTCGACCCTGACCTCGGGTATTGTCTGTGAGGAGTTTGCAAGTCAGAAACATGGAAACATAGAAAATAGGTGCTGGAGTAGGCCATTCGGCCCTTTAAGCCAGCACCACAATTCAATATGATCATGGCTGATGATCCAGAAACAGTACCCCGTTCCTACTTTCTCCCCATATCCCTTGATTCCGTTAGCCCTAAGAGCCACATCCAACTCTCTCTTGAATACATCCAGTGAATTGGCCTCCACTGCCTTCTGTGTAGAGAATTCCACAGACTCACAATTCATCCTATGGGCTAGGGTTAGAGTTAATTGATTACCTGGGTCTCTGCAGTTTTGTGTCTCCACTTGCTGCACCACTGTGCCATCCATGGTTTTATTTTATGGGATAAGACTTGTCTGACCGTAGCATCCATTTCTACTAATCCTACATGAATTCCATTCTCCCCAGATTCTCCTTAATTCTCCCACATCCCAGCACTCACCTATTCAAGGGTCAGTTTGCAGTTAAACAACCAACGTGTGTATCTTGATGTGAAATGCTGGAGAATCTAGTGAGAAACCACATGGTCGCAAGGAGTCAATGTAAACCCCAGGCAGACAGCACCCTAGGTCAGGATTGAACATGGATGTCTTGAGCTGTGCGGCAGTGACTCCATTAGATCCGCCACTGTGGTTGCCCCACGACAACCACAGGTCTGTCAACTGCCCAGCCAGTCAAACAATTAAGCAACATCTGATTGAGGTTTCCTCCAGCTCTAGATTCGTAATTTTTAATTTTAAAGCTTCCTTTACTTACTGTCATGGACAGTGCGACAGATATGTAATCAGACCAAAACAAAAACACCCAGCTAATGAAAGCAAAATTCTGAATAGCTACTGAACTCTTAGATAAAGAGGTGTGCTGAAGGAAGCCTCTAGATAGTGACAAAACCAGTAGTATTTACTTCACTGTAAATGTTTCACTGTTTGAGATTTCCCAATGAAGTGAAGGTTGCTATGAATATAGAAGCTTCTTCTTCTATCCATGCCTCTGACTAATTATGGATAATATAAAAAGAGCCGCAAATCCGAATGGTTAAACCTTCACGCCATTGTTCAGTGCTCAAGACTCTCAAGGCAGCACGGGCTCACTGATCTGAACCATTGAGCTGCTTTTCAAGCACTATAAATTTAGTAGCACACAAATTAACTCAACGTCTTTTCTCAACAAAGGCTTGGCAAAATCTTCACATGGCCGTGGCTTTTGTGACGTTCCTAGGCACCTCACAGCTGAGCCCCCAGTCAGAGGGGTGGTTTCGCTGCTCTCTGCAGCAACCAAGCTCTCAGTACAGCTTAGGTACAGCTGTTGCCAATTCTGCTTCATTGATTCATCCTTGCAATTAGCATAGATCCTGACAAAGATCAAAAGGAAAGTGTTCATCATGGGAATGATCAACAGGTAGGGAATTCACTGACATTATTTTTTTGTAGCTCCATTCTTCCTGTGCCCCCAAACTTTCCCTAGCCAGCATATTATTTTTGAAATACAGTCATATTATTATGTAGGTAAATATGGATGACATTTTTGTGGTTTTGCAATCATATCGAGGGATTCATGCCAACCATCCCCGCACATTAACACCATCCTACACATACTAGGGTCAATTTACACTTATTCCAAGTATATTCCGGTCACGTTGGCGCAGCGGTAGAGTTGCTCATTACCTCACGACGCAAAATCTCTCCTTACATCAGCTCGCACGGCTTGCAATATCAATATCAATATCAGTTTTATTCGTCACTTGCACAAGTGAAATGAATTTGCCAGCAGCGGTACAATGAAAAAAGAACACACAAAAACACAATTAAAAATCTAACACGAACATCCACCACAGCATTCATCACTGTAGTGGAAGGCACAACAATTGGCCAGCCCTCCTCCAATTTCCCCAGTTTCACAAAGATAAACAGTCTATCACACATTCCTGATTGTGATCATAATAGACATGCTATAACCCTACAATACCGAATAAAGGCCAATGTGCACTCCCAAAATCTGTATTTGTTTATTATCAAATTTTAGTGAGAAAACATGGACTTGGGAAAAATAGTTTCACAAAAACTTGTAACCTTCTAAGTAGATTTTATTTTAATCCAATGATTACATCTCCTCTGCTTTGACCTGAGGCAATAGCACAGTTTTGCATTTAAATTGAATTACATTTCTGCTAAATTCTTTTTGATGGAAAGCAGAATGAACAAGAAACAAAATGTAGATGTTTAGTTTTATATACCCGGAGATCGAATCACTGGAAGGTTTCACGTTTGCTTGGTCAGCCTCAACATTACAAATCATTTTCTTCCCTCGTACTCTCCTTGATGTACAAATCATCCATCAGTGGGCATTTTCTACCTATCAGCTCAGATTGCAACAGCTGGTGAACTATTGGACTGAGTGGTATACCTTTCACAATTAAATTTAATGCTGCCTACATCCAAAGTCAATATGTGGCCCTCATATTTCGTTTGGGCAACTTACACACCAGCGGTATGAATATTGACTTCTCTAACCCTTGTTTTCCCTCTCTCTCCATCCCTCCCCTTCCCAGTTCTCCGACCAGTAGGACTGTCCCACTGATTACATTCTCTCTCTGTTTGGCTTTAGTCACCTTCTCCTAGCTAACAATGATCTATTCTACATTTTCCTTGATTCGCATCTCTTTTGATGTCTTGTTTTCACACCTTACCCTCCCTTATCTCTGTGTCTCCCTCTCCCCTGACTCATTCTGAAGAAGGGTCTCGACCCGAAACATCACCCATTCCTTCTATCCCAAGATGCTGCCTGTCCCGAGGAGTTACTCCAGCATTTTGTGTCTATCTTCAATATGTGGCTTTGTCTACTCAATAATCTAGGACAGTAATCATCCTGGAGTGAAGACTGAGGAGGATTTAACAGAGGTATTTAAATGAGGTACATTCACATGGTAATGGTAATATGTTTTTCATATCAGAGGTGGAACAAGCAGGCATATGTTTAAGGAGTGAGAGGCTTTGAGGGGATACAAGGCAGATTTGTTTTCACCCAAAGAGTAATTGGAATCTGGAATGCACTGAAGTGGTGGTGGAGACAGAGACTTCCCCATCATTTAAAAATATCCAAAACAGCAATTAAATTTCCAAGGCATGGAAGGCTGTGGGCTAAATGCTCGTCATTGGGATTAGTATAAATGGGTATTAAATGGCCAGCATGTACGGGGTGGGCTGAAGGGCCTGCTTCTGTTCTGTATGACTGACTCTAAGAAGTCAAACAACTACTCTCTTCCCTGGTTCAGGAGCATGGAGGCTGTACAAAGCATTTACTGTTACTCAATAAACCTCAGTTAACTCGGTCCAGATGGAGAATCAAATTCCCTTTCACACTTAAAAGGCGCTGCACTATCAGATGCATCCCTTTCAGACGAGGTGTTAAATAGAAGTATCCTCCTCTGAGGATTTCCCCAAGTATCACACCGCCCATTCCTGAAGTATGATCACTGTTTATACATAGGAAGATGCAGACTGCCATAGCCAGACTGTACGACAAGATCCCAGGTCGCTGTTAGTCACTGATTCCCTGGGTTCTGATTTCTCCGGACACCGGTCTCTCACTACATACTGAGCTCCCACGATGCTCGGAATCTTTGGCCTTTGCCTCTGTGAATGGCCTGCACTATTAGTTATCCACCTTAATCTGGGTCCCAAAGTCGTAAAACACGTAAACAGGCCTTTTGGTCCACATAGTCCATATAGATTATCAAGCAGATAGACACAAAATACTGGAGTAACTCAGCGGGACAGGCGGCATCTCTGGAGAGAAGGAATGGGTGACATTTCGGGTCAAGACCCTTCTTCAGACTAAAGAGTCTCGATCCGAAACGTCACCCATACCTTCTCTCCAGAGATGCTGCCTGTCCCGCTGAGTTTCTCCAGCATTTTGTGTCTATCTTCGATGTAAACCAGCATCTGCAGTTCTTTCCTACAGAGATTATCAAACATCCCAATTGCATTCATCCTACATAATACCCATTTTATTCTCCCCACATTTCCATCACCTCCCCGCAGGTTCTATAACTCACTCACACACAGGTGATAATTTGCACTGCCCAATTTACTTCCTGTGTCTTCGGGATGTGGGAAGATCCCAGAGCATCTGGAGGAAACTCACAACGACACAGGGAGAACAGGCAAACTCCACACAGGAGGCCTGAGGCAGCAGCTTTACCAGTTGTACCACTGGGCTGTCTTAGGGTGGAGGGGCAGCACAGGGGGGAATGGTGTGCAAAGTGTAGAATATCTTGTGGAGTTTTTAGCCCAGTGGTTTCTCAACTTGGCTGGTGGGCAGGTTCACCTCAGTTTTCTGTTCACCTATCTGCCTCCTGGCTCTACATATTCACAAAGGTTGAGTGTTACAAACCCCTCTCCTACTCTCCAGAACTCTGACCTTCTTGCTGTACGCCAAATACAGATTTTCTGGGGGGGATAATTTTAATGACCAAGCATGCAGCATCGATGACAAAAGGTGCCTTAAATAAAAACAGAATATTCCGGAAATACTCAGCAAATCATGGCACCTGTGTAAAGAGAAACAGAGCTGCAGTTTCAGATCAGACCAGAACAAGTTCACAAATTATAGGTGTAGAATTAGGCCATTCGGCCCATCGAGTCTACTCAGCCATTCAATCATGGCTGATCTCTGCCTCCTAATCCCATTTACCTGCCTTCTCCCCATAACCTTTGACACCCGTTCTAATCAAGAATTTGTCCATCTCTGCCTTAAAAAAAACCCCACTGATGGTCTCCACAGCCCTCTGTGGCAATGAGTTCCACAGATTAACTACAGACTGACAAAAGAAGTTCCACCTCACCTTTCTAAAAGAGCGCCCTTTAATTCTGAGGCTATGACCTCTGGTCCTAGACTCTCACACCAGTGGAAACATCCTTTCCACATCCACATCCATTCCACATAGTTAATGTCTTTCTTTATTCTGTAAGATTCAATGAGGTCCACCCTCAACCTAAACTCCAGACAGTAAAGTAAAGGCTGACAAGTGCTCATCGTATGCTAAACCAATCATTCCTGGAATCATTCTTGTAAACCTCCTCTGGACCCTCTCCAGAGCCAGCACATTCTTCCTCAGATATGGGGCCCAAATTTCCTCACAGTACTGTCTGGGTTGTAAACAAAAGCAACTTGTAGACACAAGCAACTGCAAATGCTGGTTTACAAAAGAAGACACAAAGTGTTGAAATAACTCAACGGGTCAGGCAACATCTCTGGAGAACATAGATAGGTGACGTTTCGGTTCAGGACCTTTCTGGGAGAATGCAAGGAGAAGGGGGGAGGGAGATGTGTCTGATCGGGAGGACAATGGCGATAAGCAGTACATAATAATGGTAAGGCTGAAGTAGATTATTGTGTTCACATGGTCATCCTGCTATAGGGAAGATGTCATTAGACTGAAAAGTCCAGAACAGATTTACAAAGATATTGCCAGGACGTGAGGTTCTGGGTTATAGAGAGAAAATATGTGGCACGGCAGTAGAGTTGCAGTGCCAGGGACCCCAGTTTGATCCTGACTACGGATGCTGTCTGTATGGAGTTTGTACGTTCTCCTCATGACCGCATGGTTTCTCTCCAGAAGCTCTGGTTGCCTCCCACATTCCAAAGACGTATAGTTTTGTAGGCTAATTGGATGGTGAAATTGTAAATTGTCCTTAATGTATAGGATAGTTTTAATGTGCGGAGATTACAGGTCAGCATGGACTCGGTGAGCTGAAGGGCCTGCTTCTGCACTGTATCTCTAAACTAAACCAAACTGAACTAAACCAAATATTTTCTTCCCTTGGACAGCTCCCAATAACACAGGAGGTTCTGGGTTTCCTCATCATTCTTCCCAAATAATTAGACTCCATACTCATTGACAGTTCCTGGCAACGTGGAGAGGTTACAATGGATACATTTGAGACTGCAGATGGTGGAATCTGGATAACATTTTTTACCTAGACCCAAACCGTTGAATATCCATTTCCGCCCACAGATGCTGTCTGACCCGCTGAGTTCCTTCAGCCAGTTTGTTTCTTGCTGGAGAGGTTACAGCATAGGTACAATATCCACACTCCCCAGGGTTCACAAGGTGACTTGTTCAAGTCCATTAGCAACAAGCAGCCAGAGATGCTTGCAGCCTACATCCCCAACCCCCTGCGAACCCCACTAATGCTGAGTCGACTGATTCGGCAAAACATCTGCCGTTCCATTTTGTGCTTGTACTCTGAAGGCAAGCGAATCCATGACCTTTCCATTAATCACACTGGGAAAGAAGACGAGCAAAATCAGAGAAAATTAATTAAAGAACATCGGGTACCGGGAGTGAGTTATAGGCTGGTGTCTAATCGAGTGACCGTTTGTGCAGAGAAATGGAAACCAGGAATTGAGTTACATGATTGAATCTAGTCAATGATTTTGGATGAATCAAAATCACAGCAGCATTCCAGGTGGAGCACTTACTGTGCAGTGTTTCAGCAGGTCTTCATTTGACCCATATTAGATTCTGACTCCATGATATCAAGAAAAGTGGTACTACGATACAAATCTTTCATTCCTTCCTATAGTTGTCTAATTGCTCCTTAAAAGTGCAATGGTCTTTTCTTCACAACAATGCATTCCATATCATGTTCATATCAGTCTTAGAATAAAGGGGAGGCCATTTAAGACATAGGCGAGAAACAACTTTTTCATCCACAGATGTGAATTTGTGAAATTCCCTGCCACAGAGGGCAGTGGAGGCCAAATCACTGGATGGATTTAAGAGAATTAGATAGAGCTCTAGGGGCTAGTGGAATCAAGGGATGTGGGGGCAGGCACGGGTTATTGATTGGGGACGATCAGCCATGATCACAATGAATGGCGGTGCTGGCTCGAAGGGCCGAATGGTCTCCTCCTGCACCTATTTTCTATGTTTCTATGTTTTTTCTGTTTCTATGTGATAGGAGCATAATTAGGCCATTTGCCCATGCAAAGCATTTCAATCATTTATTAGACAAGGAGACCTTGAGTCTATCAATCAATTAGCTTAATAAGGAAAAACATTCACAAACTATAGAATAGTCAGCACAGATGTTAAAAGGGCACCTCAATTTTTTAACAACCTTACTCAACTGTTTGAAGAGGTTAGAGAAACAACAAACACACTTCAGTAAATATAGTATAAACAGATTTTCAACAAAGCCTTAATAAGACTCTGCTTAGTAACTCAAGATTGGGATGAGACCAGAGTGTCAAGGGACAGGTCGTGAAATAGATAGAAAGCTGAATTTAATAATGGAGGAAGGGAGAGGAGGATTTAAAGTAAAAATGCAAACTGAAGAAAAGGTGGAAAAAATGTTTTTTTTTTTAACAACTGCAGATAGTGGAAATGTTAAGTAAAATCAGAAAATGTTGGAAAAGTTCAGCAGGTCAGACAGCATCTGTGGAAAGAGAAACAGTTAATGTGCAGGTCCAGAACTCTTTGAAGAAAGCACTATTACACAAGATAGTCGGACACCATCATTCACATTGCACATTGATTTGGATTGTGAATCGAAAGCATAATTTCAAAATGTATCGCACAATTGGGCTAACAGGAAGCCATTAACAAACCTGCAGCATAATAGGCTATTGAGGTACTGTGAACAATTCTTGTATAAAAAAAACACTAAAAAGAATCACAAGGAGATACTTGAACTGAGAAATTGGAAACATTGAACATGTTAAGTGCTTTCCTCTAAAAAGAGCCAAGTGGGAGACGATAAAAGTCTTTAAAACTCTGAAAAGATTCAATACATCCACAAAGAAATCTGTACCAATTATGAAGGAGTCCAAATTTAGAGTTTAAGTAGTTAATAAAAAAGTTGACAGAAACTTGAAAGAAATGTTATCCAAAGACTTGCAAGAATATAATAATAACACACAAATTTAAGATAATGTAAGATAAGTCCATTGCAGAAAAGGGATAGCAGAAAAATATTTTTTTTAGAAACACAAAAAGTTGCAAATAGTCAGCAGCAGGTTAGGCAGCATTTGTGGAGGGAGAAACAGGGTGTACATATTTCAGGTCAAATACCTTTTTTCAGAACTTTACAAAAATGTTTCAATGTGGTTAATAAGATAGGAGGAAGCTCATGTTGATTATGCAAGGACCTAGAAATCTCTGCATTCAACACCAGTTAGCTCTGCATTCAACACCATTGTGCCAGAGCTATTACACTCCAAACTCTCCAAGTTGACTGTGCCTGAACCCCTCTGTCAGTGGATCACCAACTTCCTGACAGACAGGAAGCAGTGTGTGAGGCTGGGAAAGCACATCTCAGACCCGCAGATCCTCAGCATAGGATCACCTGTCCTCTCCCTTACTCTTTCTGCACCATTGACTGCACCTCTACAGACTGCTCTGTCAAGCTTCTCGAGTTTGCGGATGACACAACCCCGATTGGACACAACCCTGATCCAGGATGGGGAGGAATCTGTCTACAGACAGGAAATGACACAGCTGGTGTCCTGGTACCTTCGTAACAATCTGGAGCTCAATGCTCTTAAGACAATGGAATTGATAGTAGACTTTAAGAGAGCTCCTCCTCCCCTCCCCCACTCACCATCAACAACACCACAGTCACATCTGTGGAGTATTTTAAGTTCCTTGGAACCATCATCTCCAAGGATCTGAAATGGGGGGCCACCATCGACTCCATTGTCAAAAAAGCCCAACGGAGGATGTACTGAGGAAACAAAATCTGCCATAGGCAATTATGGTCCAATTCTACATGGCCATCATAGAGTCTGTCCTCACCTTCTCCATCATGGTCTGGTTTGGCTCAGCCACCAAGCACGATATCTGGAGGCTGCAGCGAATCCTCCGATCAGCTGAGAAGGTTGTTAGCTGCAACCTTCCCCCCCATTGATGAACTGTACACTGCAAGGGCCAGGAAGCGAGCGGGTACGATCATCTCTGACTCCTCTCACTCTTGCCACAAGCACTTCCCTCTGGAAGGCGACACCGGACTGTCAAAGCCACCACAGCCAGACATAAACACAGCTTTTTTCACCGAGTAATAGCTCTACTCAACAACCAAAAGTCTGTAGCCTCCTTTTTTGCTTTGGTATTTTATTTCATTCACATGTTTAATCAATAATGTTTCATTATTAATGTTTAATGTTTAATGTGTCATTCTTAATTGTTACTGTATGTCGTGTTGTTACTTGCGAGCGGAGCACCAAGGCAAATTCCTTGTATGTGTACATACATGGCCAATAAACATTCATTCATTCATTGTTAATGGGTAACTCAGCTGATTTGACCTCCTGGGGACATATTAAAAGCAACTACCTGCACAGTCACTTCTAGCCTTTCTTCAGCTCACCCTCTTTGTCTCCTCTCAACCAATTTGCTGCACCCCTCTCTCACGGCTACAAACCTGTCGCGCAACACCTTATCATATATTTCCAGTGAATACTTGTATCATATCTACATTCAACTTTATTGGTCAATTCTAAAAAAAAAACTTCACTAACTTAGCTCATAACAACTTTAACAAATCCTAGATGAGGTGAAAAGCTCACAATTTCAAATATTCACTCATTTCATCTAACTTTGGGAGGGGCGGCACAGTGGCGCAGCGGTAGAGGTTCTGCCTTACAGCGCCGGAGACCTGGGTTCGATCCCGACTACGGGTGCTGTTTGTACATTCTCCCCGTGACCGTTGATTTTCTCCGAGATCTTTGGTTTACTCCCACACTCCAAAGACATACAGGTTTGTAAGTTAATTGGATTGGTATAAGTGCAAATTGTCCCTAGTATGTGTAGGATAGCGGAGATCGCTGGTCGGTGCGCACTCGGTGGGCCAAAGGGCCTGTTACCACGCTGTGTCTCTAAACTAAACCAAACGAAACAAGCTTGTGGATGAAGGGAAGGAAATGTGAAAGCTTTCTAAGCTGTAGATGAATATCGACCAAAGCTGACTGCTCCACTTTAATTTTCCGGGAACAATATTGACATGTGTTACAGGATCCATTAATTGCTTACTCACAGATGATTAGTTTGAGATGAGCATCAATTAATTATTATTGCTTGAAAGCCAATTGTGCGGTGGCATTGAACGAGGTACACAAACTGAATTAAAAGTTCCGGCTCTAAACACCATTCTATTGTAACTCCCTTGATGGTGGGACATCAGATGGTTTCATTTGAAACATTGTGCATTTTTCTAACACCTTAATTGAGTTAGGTACGTCCCAAAGATCTCTACAGCTAATTAATTGTGGCTGATGATGAGCACACTCAACGTGTTCTAGGGCATCCAGATTCCACCAACATCTCGGCTGGTAACATGCAGCGGTCTGTTTCTACACGTAGAAACATTGTTTCCATTCACGGAGACTCCACTCAACACCTATGCAACCTTTCTGAGATCAGCTGAATTGTTCAACAGTTTAACAGTTCAATAGTGCTTTATTTTTTGTCACATATGCAACTGCACAGTGAAATTCTGATTGCATATATTACACATGCTGGTGCCGCCATTTTTGGCACCATTGTTCAAAATTCTAAAGTCTTGTCAGCCCGCGTGCTCGATGTAGTAGAGCACTTCTCACAAACCGTGTTGGTGGTTATGAGGCAAAGGCAAGAGAAAGTGGTTGAGTGGGTAAAATAGATTACCCATGATTGAATGGCGAAGTAGACTTGATGGGCCGAATGCCTTATTCTGCTCCTGGAACCGACATTCCCTCTCGTCTCCTCGCCCGGCCATCTTTATGTCCAGGGGGCGCATCCTGCAGTCAACGCTGGAGACATTACCTCCATATAGTTTGTAATACGAACATATAGTTTATCACTATAATGATAATTTAGCACTACAATGGGTGGCAAAGCCATTTACCAACAGCACCAGTCCATCTTTGTCATCACTAATGCCACCATTCTACCTGTGTGCCAATTCGAAAAGGTAAATCCTTTTGAAATGTTGCCTCGGCAAGTTTTCTTTCCTTCGCTTGCGCCCAGTGAAAATCAAACTGACACTGCATTTCATTTTTGATTCTTGCAGCCAGAGAAATATATTTGCGAGACAAAGTGTTATGAAACGTTGTTGTTCATAAACATTGATGACTTGTCTCATGCTTCATTAAGAAAATCCATTCCAATCTATGCATCCACCATCATCTCTTCAAAATGATTAAAACAGACAAGATGAATTGCAAAGTAACAATGAATTACTCTGTTTGCTCTCCACCGGAACCCACAAGATGTCAGCTTTCTACACCAAATACAGATAATCTTTGCATACTGTTAAACACTGATGCAGTGAAACGGTTTTGTGCAAAATTAGCATATGAAAGCTCTCTATATAATTGTTTTAACTGATATTTTAAAGGAGGGAGTTATTAACCCATTTATATACACATATATATCACACAGCCCACTTCCCTTAAAGAGCCACCGAACTCAACAACAGTACATACAGCTTCCACATGCTATCCTCCTACAAAGCAATTTAATCCACTGGCACTTAGAACCGAGATCTGGCACAATCTATTGCCATCTGGTGAGAGAACAAAAATAGAATCATTTTTGCTCAAGAACTTGCAGATAATGATATATTTGCAATTTATCTGTTACAGAACAGACAAATGCCTGCTTTCTCCTGTAAAATTCAAGATGAATACATTTCATCTCAATTCTCGACTTCCGCCCCTTCACTCCTATTGGAGAGCCACGGTGGCGCAGTGGTAGAGTTCTCCAGGGTGCTCCAGTTTCCTCCCACATTCCAAAATCATACAGGTTTGTAGGTTCATTGGCTTCAGTAACAATTGTAAATTGTCCCTAGTGTGTAGGATAGGTTTAGTGTGTAGGGTGATCGCTGGTCCGGCGTGGACTTGGTGGGCAGAAAGGCATATTTCTGTGCTGTATCTCTATCTATAAACTAATGTGAATAATTTAAATCACACTTTCAAAAAAATGTGTGATAGAAAAAGGGGGAAAGTCCTTTGACAGGTCAAGTGTCAAGAGTGTTTATTGTCATGTACTGAAAATAGAACAGTGAAATTCTTACTTGTAACAGCATAAAGGCATGGAAAACCAGTAGTCATAGACTACCTTGTCATTCTTGTGCATCACTAGCCCACCCAGTAATCCACCATATTGATCCCCAACTATATACCAAGTGACTTTCAAAGTTGATATTAAGCTTGCCCTATACTCATTCCTGTATGCCTGCCCTTGACTTTGTGCTACAATTGAAGTAGTGCTCCAGGTCTTCCCTACAATTATTATTCTGCACACCAGTTGGGGTCATCTCCAACGACTGAACTGCCTTCTCATGGCCACTTTGGCAGGGTCTCAAGCTTCTCCTGCATTGATTTAATCTCATGGTTCCTCTGAAAACCATCTCTTAGATTGGACTTACTCCCTAGCTAACTCAACATGGTACAGTACTCAATATGTAATCACCTAAAGCACTGTCTAACTTGAACAGGACCTCAAAAAGACCAAAATCTATTGACGTCACTTAACATTAATAATTTCCCTTGCTTTTCTATTCTCTCCGACTCCTGTGTGATGAGATTTGCCCTTGGTAACCTGCCATTTGCTGAATTTCTGAGACTGAGTCTGAAGAAGGTCTCAACCCAATATGTCACCCATTCCTCCTCTCCAGAGATTCAGATTCAGATTCAGATTCAATTTTAATTGTCATTGTCAGTGTACAGTACAGAGACAACGAAATGCATTGACGAAATGAGATGATGTCTGTTCCGCTGAGTTACTCCAGCATTTTGTGTCTCTCTTCGGTGTAAACCAGCATCTGCAGTTCCCTGCTGCACACGTCAGTTGAGGCTCTGCCTGAGTGCCCTGAGCACGAAACAACTCATAACTTTGCCACAACATGGTAGGAAATCAAAATAGCATTCCCACACATTCAGCCACTTATCCTACCACTGGCACACTTTTAAGCGGGAAGAAACCAGAGGACCTGGAGGAAACCCACAGGGAGCGTGTGCAAACTCCACACAGACGGCGCCTAAGGATGGGGTTGAACACTGGTCTCTGGCACTGTGATGAAATAACTGCTCAAAGTTGATAATGTTCTGCATTCAACAGGTACTAGATAGTAATGGACTGCATAAAGCACAAAACTCATCAGTATCTACCAGCATCTCACCTACCACTATGTTCCAACTCTGGCTACCCTTCCCACCCTCCAACCCTACTCTCATCCTGACCTTAGGAAAGTGTACATGAACAAATCAAGGACTTTCCCTTCTTCAGACAGGCTGATAATTTAGACTTACTGGATTCAAATCCCGTTGTGGCTCTTGTGGCCCCATAGCAGAACGTCCAAGTCATGGGACTGGAAACTGGAAGTATCTCGAGCTAATTCTGCTACCACCATCATCTATCGCATCAAGCTTCCACTGATTGTCGCCAGAAACTTGCGTTCTTTTCAGGACGGACGATGACAGCAATGTCAACATTTGCATCATGGAAGATGGACACAAAAGAAGAAATGGCTTTTGTAGAATGTTAATTTAGTGAATATTCTACATTTTTTTTAGAAATGGCAAAGTTAATGAGATGTTGTAAGATCCCATATAGTTTACCGTGTTCCTTGAGGGAGGAAATTTGGTTTGGCCTATATGTGGCTGTAGATATGCCGCTCCCCACAATGTGAATTCAAAATGAATTCAAGAAATATGGATAGGACAGGTTTGGAGGGATTTGGACCAAATTCGGGCAGGTGGGTCGATTGTAGCTGGGACATGTTGGCCGTTGTGGGCAAGTTGGGCCGAAGGGCCTGTTTCCACAGTGTATCACTCTTCTGGTCCTGCAAGCTCCTCATCTCAAAGCAATCGGGAATGGGCAATAAATACCAGCCTGTCTGTCAATTCCCAAGTCCTGACAAATGAATAAATATAATGCATGACAAAAGCAATGTCATGGCCAAGGTGCACATCATGTAAGTGGGAAGATGAGAGGCGGAAGTAGAGTGGTAGAAACCACGGATGAAGCTATGAAACCTCAAGAAGTCTCTGAGAGGAAAATAGGCCCTTGTTCAGAATTGCGTTTGCTTCTTTAATTAGGTGGAGTTTCTGAGTGAATTATTCAATGATTAAACATGCAAAGCTGAGTGAGTATGTGGAAATATGGAAAAGAAATTCTTCAACATGGCATTGACATAAATAATTCAGAAATCACACAAACAATGCCAATTGGATTTGCAAGGGGTTAGTTTAACAGCTGCAATTTTAATGATCCTTCTGTCCCATCCTCTCCTATCTCACGCTTCATTTTGAACCCTTAATAGAGAGCAAACAGTTCGAACCAAGCGGAAAAAGAACAAGAGAACAGATTCCTGGAGTGACAGTATTTAGAGCAATAGCCATGAAACAGACAAACAGCGTGGTACACTTCAATGAAGTGAATGTACATTCACAGTTTCATGGCACAGAACTGGCAGCAACTGGCATTTGTTCTGCTCAGTCCATAATTTGCCACCATGAGGGGCAGGGAAAGAGCGAGAGATGAAAAAAATTCCAGCAATTAGTCATTACCTAATTGCTGAGATGACCTACACTAAGTGAGCAGACTTGTAATTTATAAATCTCACAAAGGAGTTGCGGAGATGTTGTTTCATAAGTTCAAGCATTATAATACAATGTCTACCACCACTAATCACATCTTCCCTCTCCACGCCTTTCTGCTTTCCGCAGCGACCTTTCCCTCCACAACTCTCTCATCTCTTCCCACCCAAACCACCCCCTCCTCAGGTACCTTCCCCTGCAACCGCAAAAGACGTCCTTATGCATCCTCCCTCGAATCCATCCAGGGACCCTGACAGTCCTTTCAGGTGAGGGAGAGAATCACTTGTACCCCCTCCAACCTCATCTACCGTATCCATTGTTGTCGGTGTGGGCTCCTATATATCGGCGAGACCAAGCACAGACTGAGCGATCATTTCACTAAACACTTAACAGTCAGTCAACACTCAGTCTACCTTGGCTTACCCGATCTCCCAGATGCCCAACATTTCAACTCCCCTTCCCATTCCCACACTGACCTTTCTGTCCCAGGGCTCCTGCACTGTCAGAGTGAGGCCACATGCAAATTGGAGGAACAGCACCTAATTGGTCATCTAGGCTGGCCCTGATTTATTCTGGCCATTTCCTACCTCCAGTTCCCCCCCCCCCCCCCCCAGCCCCCACCCCCCCCCCCCCTCGAACTTTCAGTCTGAAGAGTGCAGCACGGTGGCGCAGTGGTAGAGTTGCTGCCTTATAGCACTTGCAGCGCCAGAGATCCGGGTTCAATCCCGACTATGGGTGCTGTCTATACGATGTTTGTACGTTCGCCCTGTGACCACGCAGGTTTTCTCCGAGATCTTCGGTTTCTTCCCACACTCCAAAGACGCAGGTTAATTGGCTTGGTATAAGTGTAAAAATTGTCCCCAATTTGTGTGTAGGATAGTGTTAATGTGTGGGGATCGCTGCTCAGTGCAGACTCGAATGGGCCGAAGGGCCTGTTTCCGCACTGTATCTCTAAACTAAACTAAACTAACGGGTTCTGAGCCGAAACGTCACCTATTCCTTTTCTCCAGAGATGCTTCTTGACCCGCTGAGTTACTCCAGCACTTTGTGCCTACCTTCAATACAAATTCTAAGTTTGGAGGGCTCTTAATTTCAGTGAACACTGAGCAATTCCCGTGCATGTCACTTCAGATTCCAATTCGAGAATTGTGTGTGTTCCTGAGAGAGTATCTTTGCTATTTCATATTTTGCCTTTGATGTTCAACAGAGAGACTTCGCATCTGGCAACATGACAGGCGTCTCAAGTGCGATGACAGGATGTGCATGTGTAAAAATATCATATGAAGGGAAGGAAGCAACAGCTATATCAGCGCTTTGTCCTGATCTCCACACAGCCAAACGACCAAGGGATTCCTCCAGAGATGCACTTACTGTTATAGAAACAAAGAAGCAATTTGTGAACGCGTTAGCCTTGTTTTGTGTAGTGTTGACTGAAGATAGAAACATAGAAAATAGGTGCAGGAGGAGGCCATTCAGTCCTTTGAGCCAGCACCGCCATTCAATATGATCATGGCCGATTTTCCAAAATCAGTACCCCGTTCTGGCTTTTTCCCCATATCCCTTGATTCCCTTAACCCTAAGAGCTAATCTAACTCTCTCCTAAAGATTGAAGGTTGGCAGTGGCAGCAGGAAAACCTTCAGTTCCATGACAGGTATTTGTTGAGTTTAATGTTGAAAAGCTCTGGTTCCATCAATGCTGCACAACCTCAACACTGCGCTGAAGTGTTCATTTAGATTTGCTAGTTAAATGCACAGTGAAGTTTCAATTTACAATCTGACAAACTAGGCCAAGCTGACACTGCATGTAGATATTAGTCATAGCCTATGGCATTCACAATCAGTCTTTAAGTGGGCTTTGGAGATAAGCAAACACATATTTCGCTGAAGCGTCTATTCACAGATAAACTGTGACAAGGATTAAATATTTCCATTGAAACTTGTATGCGATGGGGATGTGTGTTCATCTGAATGTTGTACTGATCAATATGCTCAAGTTGCCTTAGAAAAGGCAAGGTTTATTACCCAGAAGCCATAACACAAAGGCTGAGTATGATTTTGTTTTTTCAGGGCTCAGCGCCTGCTCACAGCCGACTTGCAGAGCCGAAAGTAACTGTCGCTGAGACTGGGCCAACTGGGGGAACATCTTTTGAGTGGGAAGAGCCTGTTCTGATCAAGGATGGTGGCGGCAATGCATTCACTCCTTGCACGGGAACGTAAGCTGTTCATCGCGTTGTTCAGCAGAAGTTGCTTTTTAAAAATCAGAAGTAAAAGCAGAAAATGCTGGAAAAAAACTCAGCGGGTCAGGCAGCATCCATGGAAAGATAAGTAGGAAGGAACTGTAGCTGTTGGTTTACACCAGCAATCACCCACTAGTTCCATCCTACACACTATTGGCAATTTAAGGAAGCTAATTAACCTACAAACCTGCATGCTTTTGGAATGTGGGAAGAAACGAGAACACCCGGAGAAAAGCCACATGGTCACAGGGAGAACAGACAAACTCCGCACAGACAGCACCCATAGTCAGGATCGAACCCGTGTCTTTGGTGCCGTGAGACAGCATTTCTATTGCTGCGCCACTGTGCCACCCATTGCGCCACTGTACCGTCTAGATTAGCATTAACACTTTCTGGCTGATTTGTAAATTCTCAGCTCAAATCCATACAGTCCAAAGTTAATGCAGAGCAACACTCACCATGGACAGAAAGTGCAGCTTCTGGTGTCCTGGAGTTGATCATTGGCCTGGCAGAACACAATTAACTACAGGTTAGTCAGCGCATTTTACAGCTGAAGCAAAACTGCAGGTGTTGCTGTCGACTGTGATATGGTTCTCCTCTTGAGATCTTGTGCATTTGTCTCCATGTTCTGCAGCAGAGAATCTAAGTCCCCAATGGTTCACAAAGCCACTGCTGGTACTCTGGTGTTTCAGGTGTTCTCATACTCCAGCATTTTGAGGAAGGATACATAACGCTGGAGTAACTCGGCGGGATGCAGCCTGAATCACTGAGTTACTCAAACATGTTGTGTCTTTCCTTGGTAAACCAGCATCCACCGTTCTTTGTTTCTGCATTGTCATATCGAGCATATGTTCACAGAGAACTGTTCCCCGTTATTGATTAGGGACTGCGAGGCAAAGAGATCGGGAGGACATGTGAAGATAGGCACAAATTACTGGAGTAACTCAGCAGGACAGGCAGCATCTTTGGAGAGAAGGAATGGGTGACGTTTTTGGAAGATACTCTTCTTCAGACTGGTGTCAGGGGAGTGGGCAGAGATAAAATGTAGTCGGAGTCAGGAAGACTGGTCGGACAAGTGGGTAGGGGAGGGGATGGAGAGGGAGGGCAAGCAAGGGAATGTGGGAGGAGGCAAGGGGTCTATAACTTGTTAAAAATCAAGAAAAGAGTACGTAGAGTAGCTGTGGAGAAGGTTTCACTCATGGAGAGTCAAATATGTGAGACTATGAATATAACAGCAACCAGTAACACCAAGAACTGTCAGCTGTTGCTCAGAAAGTAGAACTCAGCACTGAATCAGGTAAAGCAGAGACTCGCTGACAAATAGTTTTGTTGGTTTCTCGCTGCATTAGTGAGAGAATACTGCTCGGTCAGATCACAGATGAGATATAAAACAGAGTCAATTTAGTTTCGAGATACAGCTTGGAAACAAGGCCCTTCAGCCCACTAAGTCCGTGCCGACCAGCAATCACACCGGGTGGCACCACCAGCAGTGGCTGCCTCGCCAACAGTCTGTCTGACCTTTCTTCTGTTTTTGTTATTTTAAGTATGTGTTATAAGTATGTTTTAGTGTTCCTCGGTTTGTTTTATGTGGGGGGGGGAAGGAGAGTTGGGAAAACTTTATTTCAAACTTTCACCTCGACGGAGATGCGATTTCTTTTCCGTGTCACATCTCCGTCCCCACTGCGGCCTAACATCGTGGAGTTGCCGGCCTTTCCTAGAGACCGACTGGCGCTCCAAGCCGCAGGAGTCTGTGGGACTTTAACATTGCGGAGTTTGCAATCCCTTTGTCGGGGATCAAAGTTCCAACCGCGGGGCCTGTGCACTTTAACATCGTGAAGCTCCATGCCGCGGAGAGCGTTTCAACCTCACCGATGTGGGAGTTCCAATCACCTCGACGGGGGCTTCGATCGTCGGCTGCGGGGGGCTTTGATCGCCCCGACTGCGGACGGTTTGAATATCTCAACCGCGGGAGAACAAGAGGAAGAAGATTGAACTTTGTTGTGTTCCATCACAGTGAGGAATGTGGAATCCACTGTGATGGACGTTTGTGTGGGTGAGTGTCTTGTTGCTTTTCACTTAGTATGGCTGCATGGTAACTCAAATTTCACTGTACCTTAACTGGTACATGAGACAATAAACTGGCCTTGTGACCTTGAAACCTTAAAACCTGAGACTAGTTCTACCCTGCACAGGACAATTTACAGAAGCTAAAGGGCCTGTCCCACTTGGGTGACATTTTCGGCAACAGCCTGGAAAGAGGTTGTTGCGTCGTGGTTGGGGCGTGATGCGTGGTGACGCATATAGTGATGCATAGGTGACGCGCGGTGTATCCCTGTCGCCCCAGGATTTTGGAATGTTCAAAATCCAGGGGCGACATTTGGGTGTCTTATCATGTCGTGCACCCGGTCACACGCTGACGTATGCTGTCCTGTGGGTAACGCCCGGTTAGGGTTAGGGTTAGGGTTAGAGACCACAGATGGACTGTAAAATATTCTTCCTTCAATGCATGGAATTTAACCATTAATATATTAAAATTAATACAATAAATCAATTGTGCAAATGAAAAGATGTCTGAGTCGTTCAATTTTATTTATAGATGTATTGGTCCCCTTCCAGATCCAATCACCGTCTCTATAACTTTTCACAAGGATGGATTCAGAGATTGTAGACTGAACTCCCCTCTCCCCTCCATCCCCTCTTCCCACCCAGAGTCGGGATCGAACACAGGCCGCTGGTGCTGTGAGGCTACCACTGCGCCAGTCTGAAATTATCTCAAATGCACCAAGATTTTTTTTTCCCCCAAATCATCACAGATTTTATTGTCATTTTCACATTGCTGCTGGCAACCTGCTGTGTTTCCAACAATACAATACTGATCAAACTCCAAACCACCTCCAGTTGCTGTAAAGAATATAGTATACCCAGCAGCTATGTATTATGCAAAGGAGCATGATGTTCCTTTCAAAAGAGCAACTTGGGAGAGACAGATTTACTCTGAGCCATCAGAATGAGGAGCTCACAGGAAGGAGGGAGCAAGTAAGTGAGGGATAAGAGAAGAGGATACATTGATATGCTGAGGCGGTTTGGTGGAGAGAGGCTTGTGTGGGTGTGTAAGGACTGGTTAGACCAAATGTATACTTATGTATCACAAAATTCGCTGTAATCCTGGGATGCTCTGCTTCACCGCTCAAACAAGTTCTGTATTTTTTTAATCTATCTACTGCACTTCTCTTAGCGGGTGCCTATAAGGACAGCCAGCTTTTCTGTCCTCTGCTTCCACTGATCAATCAGAAACACAATTCCTTTTCATCTTAATCCCACACATGGTAGTATGCAAAATGTTGTAGCGGCGCCTGCTGGCGCACGCCGGTATCGTACCCGGCGTTCGGAAGCCGCGGTCACGTGACTCGGGAGGGGCTGCTGGTTTTCGCGTGGCTTTGGTTTTGCGCGGCAGTTCAGCACTGACCACCGTTGTGGCCAGACGTGTTGTGAGAGCCTGCAAACTGAGAAGTGATTTTCTGATAAAATTTGTTGGAAAACTCAGTTGGCATTCTCGCGACTGCCAATTTGGTGACCCCGACCTGTCTAGCTGTCGTTGGACAAGCAGATCATGCAGGAGGACTATGTCTACGCTCACCGGGCTTCAAATTACCTTTGTTTTGGTCCGATCAACCTCAGGTGTGGTTCACCCACGTTGAGGCGCAGTTTCACCTGCATCGTATCATAGCAGACGATAATAATAATAATAAATTTTATTTGTGGGCGCATTTCAAAAGTCTCAAGGATACCTTACAGAATTTAACAAGAGTAAAAAAACATATAATCGGAGTAAAATAAATAATAAAGACATCACCAATACACAAATTAAAGGCAGAATTCGAACCAAAGACAAAAAAAATCAAAAACACAATGTGAAGAGAGAGCAGCGGCAGCTAAACCGCGCCAGCGTACACTCTCCCTTCCGACAGCCATCTTGGACACAAACTAAAATAATCACTTACACACAAAAATCATCCCCCCACAATGATTACCACTGTGGGGGAAGGCACAATGTCCAGTCTCCATCCCCAGTTCTCCCAAAGTCAGGCCTATTGCAGCCTCCGCTGTTGCCTCTACGGAGGCCCGATGTTCCTGGCCGTTCTTGCCGGGTGCTGTTGCCCCGGCGTCGGGAGAGTCCTCTCAGCGGCTGGGCCACCTGGAACGGCCGCTTCCTTACCGGAGACCGCGGCTTCCGAAGCCGACAAGGCCGCGCCGGTTTGGAGCTCCCAGGCTCCCGATGTTGAAGTCGGCGCCGCCCGCTCCACAGACCCGCAGCCCGGAGGTGTTGAACTCGGCGGTCACAGCTCACCGGAGCTCCAGCGCGTCGATCCAGCGCAAGGCAAGGCATTGCCCGCTCCGCTCCGCGATAGCGGTCCAGCGCTGTGCCGCCACTGAAGCCGAGGTGCTGGGCTGTCCCCGCCAGGAAACGGCGCTCCACGCCCGCTGGTAGGCCACGAGGACGGGTCAACGGGGCAGCCCGGAGAAAAAGCTGCCTCACCGACCAGGTAGGGACCTAGAAATATAGTTACCCCCTTACTCCCACATTAAAAAGTCTATTTCTCCCCCAAACAAAACACAGGACTCACTAGAACTACAAAAACAAAGTGAATTAAGCATCCCCAAGATGGCTCCTCCTCCATGTACACGATACCATGTACTTCCATGGGGTGGGAGCTTTGCCACAAGACTGTGCCTCGAGGCTGTTGCCTTACATCAGGGACCCGCCGACCATCGGCAAGTATGAAGGGCTGAAGGCCCTGCTGCTCTACACTTTCGGTCTCAGTCGCAGAGACAGGGCGGCGTAGATACTACACATGGACAGTGTCGGCGATCAGCGGCCATCCACCATCATGGCGAAGATGTTAGCCCTGATGGACGGACACCGTCCATGTCTGCTCTTCGAACAAGCGCTCCTGGAGCAGATGCCTGACGAAGTCCGACTGATGCTCGCCGGAGCTGATTTCAGCGACCCCCACACCTCGCGGAAAGAGCCGACGAATTGTGGGCACACAGACAGCGGGACATTTGTGCCTTCACCCGCTCCCCTGTCACGGTGCAGGTGCAAACGAGATGACATCGAGAAGAAGAAGAAGCCCAGCCCAGCGCCGAAGAAGCATCGCTGCTTCCAGTGGTTTACTGCCAACGTCGTTGGTGCTACTACCATCATCAGCGTTATGGACCCGAAGCCCGAAGATGTCGGAGCCCCTGCTCGTTTCAGGGAAATGCCTTGGCTGATCGTCCATAGAGGTGAACGCGATCGGCCCAAACGAATGCCACTACATCCGTGATCGCCATTCCGGCCACCGTTTCCTGGTGGACTCCGGTGCCATTGCCAGCATCCTGCCTCCGAGCGCCCGAGATACTTGCGCCGGGATGCTCACCGCTCGCCATTACAGCAGGTGTACGAAGGTCCGTACAGGGTGCTGAGGACTGGTACCTCGACGTTTACGTTTGGACATGGGTGGCAAGGAGGAGTTTGTCTCCATGAGCTGTCTTAAACCAGCACACGTCGACGAGGAGAGCCCGGTGGCGGTGGCCACTCTGCGGCGTAGAGGACGTCCACCGGCCGTTTTGCCGCCCTCTGCACCTGTTACCCCCAGTTACGTTTCACCGGTCCCCTCTGTTACACTCGTCCCTCGCTCACGTTCTTCCTGTCCCTCCGGTTCTGTTTTGCCGGCCCCTACTGTTACGCTCACCCCCCAACCTCGGACTACACGTTCTGGTCGAATCGTCCAGTTACCCGTGCGTTTCCGTACTGCGGATTCTGGGGGGGCCATGTAGCGGCGCCTGCTGGCACAGAGGTATCGAACCCGGCGTTCTCATGACTCGGGAGGGGCTGCTGGTTTTCGCGCGGTTTTGGTTTCGCACGGCAGTTCAGCGCTGACCACCCTTGTGGCCAGACGTGTTGTGAGAGCCTGTAAACTGAGAAGTGATTTTCTGAGTAGAATTTGTTGGAAAACCCAGTTGTCGCTCTTGCGACCGCCAAAATGTTAACAATTCTCAGTTCCAGGATTTGCAGCAACTCTCTGGTCTTCACACCTCAGGGTGAAGATACCAAGCTTCATGGGAGTTTGCAGAAGATGTTTACAAGTGTGTTGTGTTACAAAACCACTACAATCAGGTGCTTGCTCACTGATCAAGGCCCTGAGCTCATTCCTGTTCCCGCACCTGAAACAGTTGCAGTTTGCTGGAGAAAGTGCTCCTGCTGGCTGTGTACAAGCAGCCTCAACTGCCACACTGCTGGGCACAACATGCGGGAGAAGGAGGGCAAGAAGTTTGGAAAGCATTTTAGTGCCTTTGACAATATCAGGATGCCTCAGGACACATTACAATCTATGAAAGTCCTTTGTCGGAAAGATGACAGCCATTGTAGAGATGAGGTAAATATCTTTCTCTTGGACTTTAGACATTAGAGATTCAGCACGGAAACAGGCCCTTTGGCCCACCGAGTCCTTGCCAACCAGTAGTCACCCCACACACTAGCACTTGACAGAAGCACTTAACCTACAAACCTGAGATGGACACAGAACGCTGGAGTCACTCAGCGGGACAGGCAGCATCTCTGGAGATCATCTCAGAGTTATTCCATCATTCTGTGTCTATCTTCAGTTTAAACTCGCATCTGCAGTTCCTTCCTACACAACCTACAAACCTGTACGTCTTTGGAGTGTGGGAAGAAACTGGAGCACCCATAGAAAATGCACACGGTGACAGAGAGAACGTACAAACTCCGTACAGACAGCGCCCGTGGTCAGGATCGAACCCGAGTCTCTGGCGCTGTAAAGCAGCAACTCTACCACTGCACCACCATGGTTTGCAAGTCTTTGGAACTCTTTTGCAAAGGATGCTGGAAGCTGGGTCTTTGATTACTTTTGAAGGCAAGAATAGATAGATTTGTGATAAACACTGAAAAGTGACCTCAGGTAGCTAGGAAATGGATTGAGTGAGGTTACATTGGGATCAGCCTCGATCTTTTTAGCTGATAGAACAGGTTTTTACAGACTCATACCTCTAATTCCTATTTTTGTATGTAATTTACCCACACCAAGCTCTCCCAGATACTGGGGAAGCAAATACCAGTTAACATGTTTCTAGTTGCACGGTTAAAGATTGAATGTTAGCCAGGGCGATGGAGAACCATCCTACATTTCTTTGACGGTATTGTGACATCTGCAAAGTCCAGCATGCTGAATAATACAGCTGGAAGATATCACCTCAACACAGCAAAATGATTCACTGTGGAAACGGAACCCACTGCTTGTAATACAAGGGCAAGAGTTCAATCAACTTTAACATGGCTGGCATTCAGTTGGATCACATGCCAGGATCAGCCAGTAATCATAGCTCTTGCGATCTCATACACAGATAAAAGGAGATCATTCATCCATTGAGTCAATGCTAGCTCTCAGAACCGCCATTCCTTCCACTTATTTCCCTCCAACATAATCCCTGATTCACCTGCCATCCACCTATCTAGGGGCAATTTAGATTGGCCAATTAACCTCCCAGCATGTTTTGGGGCATGGGAGGAAACCGGACTACCCAAGGGGAACCCATGCGGTCACTTTAGTTTTGTTTCATTTTGTTTCGAGATACAGTGCGGAAACAGGCCCTTCAGCCCATCGAGTCTCCGCCGACCAGCGATCCTCGTACACTACCACTACCTTACACACAAGGGACAATTTACAATTCTTACCAAAGCCAATTAACCTCCAAACCTGTACGTCTTTGGAATGTGGGAGGAAACCAGAGCTCCTGGAGAAAACCTGTGTGGTCATGGGGAGAACGTACAAGCTCCCTATAGACAGCACTCGTAATCAGGATCGAACCCAGGCCACTGGCGCTGGAAGGCAGCAACTCTACCACTGCGCCACGGTGCCACAGAGAGAATGTGCAAACTCCGCAAAGACCCAGCAATTGAGGTAAGAGTCCAGTTGCTGGAGCTGTGAGGCAGAGGCTCTACTACCTTGTGGTACCCTCACTGTACACTGTAATGGTAAAAGGAAGCTAACCCGGCCAGCTGGCCTTTGACAAGAAGGGCACAGCACAGTGCCATGCTGAGGGCAGAACGCCTGGAGGATTGCGGCAGCTAGGTCAGGGGGTGCTGCTTGATTCCAATGTCACCTCCAAATGAGGAGGTTGGGAGCTGAAGTCCCACTCTGAAAGTTTAATCGATGCCAACAGCTCAGTCCAACATCTGTCAGAGGTACATCTTCCCCGACAAGACGTTAAACCGATGCAGCATCTATATTCACAGGGGAATGCCAGAGGGCTCTGAGGACTATTTGAATAAAGAAGGAACCAGAGCTCACAGATCTAGCGTGCATTGAAATTCAGGACAGCAGACATTGCTGTTATCTTCCATCATGCGGGATGGATAGTTAAAATGATAAATCTGCAGTGCCCCGGTTCACTTATCAATTTATTGCTCATAAATCTGTGAAGATGTTTATAGCCAGAGCCATGGTCTAATCCAGCTCCACACAATGTCGTAAAGTATTACTTCAGGATGTATGATGTGACTAACAAACTAAAATACAGCTTGGAGTGGTTTGCTGCCTAGTCCTAATGCTCAGCCACAACCCCAACAGAAAGCTCTTTAATGTCACTCAATTGTATGAGGCTGGGACATATTTCTCAGCCATTGAATTAGTTTGGCTTTACTTTGCTTCTAGCTTTGTAGCCACTGTTTCCACACCGACCTTCCCTACTGGTTCAATGTCTTACCTATCAGATTAATGGGCATTCCTCCAAACACTAAATTTATTTTCCTATTTTACAAAAAAAGCTGATAACAAATTCTCAAATCTCATGGGTGGGATCTATCAATGAATATTTAGTCTAGTCCTTTGGATTACTAGATCAGCCATATATAACTACTCTATCATAGTCCCGCAGCGGTTCAGCAAGCCTTCAGGGAGGCACAACAAGCGATTAGGAAGGCACGCACTATGCTGGCCTTTATTACGGGATTTAAGTACAAGAGCAAAGAGGTCTTAATGCAGTTATATAGGGTCCTAGTGAGACCTCGTCTGCTGTAGAGAGAGCAGCAGAGGTTCACTGGACTGCTTCCATAAACGGGTTCATCATTTGGGGAAATATTGAGTGCAAGTATCATGTATTCTTAGAATAATTAGGAGATTTTAATGAAAACTACAACTGTCAAAGGGTTTAGCAGGTGGATGAAGTGAGGGCATTTCCTTGGCTGAGAAGGCTGGAGTCAGGAGTCACAAAGTAGGGAGGAGCTGTTTAGGACTGAAATGACAAGTTAATTCACTCAGAGATGTTGAATCTTTGATATTCTTTACCCCCAGAGGGCTGAAGGGGTTCATTCATTGATTCAGAACATGATATACCTGAACGATGCCTGTATTTGGGGGTAGTAGCTACAGGTAGAGGTTGGACCCACTTGGATTATTTTCTCTGGAACACCGGGAGTTCTGGGGAGACCTGATGGAATGTGTATAAAATTATGAGAGGCGTACGTTCACAGGATAGGCAATCCGAACCTTTTTATCAGGATGGCCAAATCAGATATGGGAGGGCATAGCCTTAAGGTGAGAGGGGCAAATTTTAAAGGAGATTTGCGTGGCAAATTTTATTTACACAGAGGGTGGTGAATTCCTGGAACGCACTGCAGGGGCGAGGGGGAATGGTGGTGGAAGCAGATGCGATATTGGCATTTAAAGGACTTTTGGATAGGCCTATGGATACATAGGGATAGAAGTATATGGAGGAAGGAACTGCATATGCTAGTTTAAACCGAAGATAGACCCAAAATGCTGGAATAACTCAGCGGGACAGGCAGCATCTCTGGAGAGAAGGAAAGGGTGACGTTTTGGGTCGAGACCCTTCATCAGTGTGAAGAAGTCACCCCTTCGTTCTCTTCAGAGATGTTTCCTGTCCCGCTGAGTTACTCCAGCATTTTGTGTCTATCTAGAAGTATGTGGATATGGATGTGGAGGGATATGGCTAATGTGCGGGTAAATAAGACATGGCCTTGGCATCTTGTTCGGCAAAGACATTGTGGTCCAAAGGGCATGTTCTTCTGCTGTACTGATCTATGTTCTATAACACTGATTAATATATTTCTGTATATTGAGGGAATCAAAGGATATGGGGATAGTGCAGGAAAATGGCGCTGAGGTATAATCCTTACGAATAATAGTAAAATCAAACCAGTACTGTTGTAAATAAGGCAGTCAGACCCTTAATCATCTTAAGCAATTAATAGGACGACAATGTTCCATAGGCAATTACAGCAGGGGATGATGTGCACACTGGCACTGATTGTTTACAAAACAAATGCACCGAATCAAATATAATTCTTAGATGCTGTTGTTGCACAGTTCCACCAACCACACTGATAGAATGTTAACAAATTATTTGAGTTTTCTGAGAAAATGCATGATTATTGAACAAGCTTTTCATTTCAGGTAAGCAAAAATACCAATTTTCCTTGCAATACCCGCCATTCTTTGGCCTCTTACGACTTCATCTTATCCATTAGGGCATAGGCGACATCTCTGCTTTTGAGTTTCAGCCTGTATTCCTCCAGTTGACCACTAGGGTGGGTAAAGGAGCCAAGGTCGCAATCAGCCTCTGTGAATCATTGAATCACATAAAGCTGACTGTTCAGCTCATCGAGTCTTTTTTAACAACAGTCCAGTCGGTGCTTTTCACAATGATGCAGGTACTATCAGAATATTTAAGAGACATTTGGACAGACTATGTTTCTATGACTCTACCGTTCACCTACACACTATAGGCAATTTACAGTCGTTGATTAACCTATCAGCCTGTAAGTTTTTGTGATGTGAGTGGAAACCAGAGCACCCAGGGGAAACCCATGCAGTCACAGTGAGATCCTGCAAATATCACGCAGACAGCACCCAAGGTCAGGATTGAACCCAGGTCACTGAGCTGTGATACAGGAGGTCTACCAGCTGCACCACTGTTCCGCCCATTAATACCTTGTTTTGCTCACTCTTGGAGAGAACAGGAGATTAACGTCCCCTGCAAGAAAAAACAGGATTGCAACTCATGGATTATTCTGTCAATCATTTTGTGGTCAACGTTCCTACTTGTGACTTGAGCCCATAACCTTCTGTCTCTAAGTGACCAGTTCCATTCTGAACTATTACAAGCTAGAGGCAAGTGCTGCATTCACGTCAAGAATAGACATGGGCAAAGTTAACTTTAAACCATTAAAAAAATGAATAAAATAAATCAGTTCAAAATTAATTCAATATGACAAATGAAGAGCTCAGGGCTTGCTTGGCAGAGGGGTCATCGTCTGACCCCCTTGCCCAAGTATCCAAGCTAATCTGTTCACATCAAACACCAAGGAGCACTTTACCACATGGTTTGCACACGGCGGCTGCTGAATAATAAAACTCCCAGCTAAGCGTTTGCAGGCTTGTGGCCTTTTATTAATTGAAACATCCTGTGACATTAAATATGAATGCTTGAATGAACCAGTGGCGAGTGCATTGTTAATCCTCAGAAATTACTCCCACCCCAAAATGCTGAGCTATTAAAGAGCTTGAGTACTTTTCTGGCTACTTTTATTCTAAAATTAGAAACCATGTCTGTCTGTTGGTGTGTGTCTGTATGAGTGAGAGTGTGTGTATTTAGATCCATTGAGGTGAGAGAGAGCATTTGTATGTGATTGAGTGTATTTTGTGCGGGAACGTTCGTGTTCATGAATGGATATGTGCATGAAAGAGTGCTTCGGAGGGTGTGCGTGCGCATGTGTGTATTAGAGTGCGCGGCCTGAGAAATGCATGTATGTCTAAGGAAGTATGCGTGTGAGGGAGAATGCGTGTGAAGGAGTATGTGAGTGCACATATGTGTGTGTGTAAGCACACATTGGTTATCTGTACATATCTGTATCAACAAGTTCTTCTTAAGGGCTTGGACAGGATAGATGCAGGAAGATTGTTCCCGATGTTGGGGAAGCCCAGAACAAGGGGTCACAGTTTAAGGATAAGGGGGAAATATTTTAGGACCGAGATGAGAAAAACATTTTTCACACAGAGAGTGGTGAATCTCTGGAATTCTCTGCCACAGAAGGCAGTTGAGGCCAGTTCATTGGCTATATTTTAAGAGGGAGTTAGATGTGGCCCTTGTGGCTAAAGGGATCAGGGGGTATGGAGAGAAGGCAGGTACAGGTCTGAAGAAGGGTTTCGGCCCGAAACGTTGCCTATTTCCTTCGCTCCATAGATGCTGCTGCACCCGCTGAGTTTCTCCAGCCTTTTTGTGTAGGCAGGTACAGGATACTGAGTTGGATGATCAGCCATGATCATATTGAATGGCGGTGCAGGCTCAAAGGGCCGAATGGCCTACTCCTGCACTTATTTTCTATGTTTCTATGTTCAGCTGTTCCAAGAAGCCTCATGAGCCAATAAAGGTGAACCACAAAGGATGTGTTAATGTGGATAATGCGCAGAGACAAAGATTGGGGACCGAGCAACATGGAACATTCACCACAATGAAACACAAAGTGCTGGAGTCAAGCAGCATCTCTGGTGGGCATGGACAAGCGATACTTTGAGTTGGGAGTCTTCTTCAGACTGATTGTAAAAGGATTGAGGGCAGCATTGCAAGGGATAATTGCATGGAAAATACCATTATAAGGAGTGACTGGGATTGAGAGAAGCGTGGAGAGTGACTGGGATTAAGGTCAGCCTTGTCCAGCACAACATTAATGAATGGCGGGCTCCTGGCAGTGGGTCACACTCATTACCTTGCCCACTGATAAGAGCCGTTAGGGTATATAGTTTGCCAAGTTCTCAGCAGTAACCTTGTCACCCGTAGAAATGAAAATGTTGAAGACAGTTTTCACAGTATCACTGCTGGTGAATTATACAGCAACATTCAGAAATAAACCGTAACTTCACACAAATCAATATTCAAGTTATTTATTTCCCTCCAGGGGTGAAGGCTTTATGGATTCCCTCCACCTCTGCTCTAGCGGAACAACATTTGTTCCATCTACATTGCCGGCCAGCCATGTTTAACTGTAATTTACACCAATGCAATTTAGATGATTGAGTTCAAGCCAGTGACCGAAACCAACAAGAATATCATTAACTAAAACTGGATGCAGCACGGGGGCTCAGATCTCCACTACTCACCTCCACAGATTCCTCTTTTGTTATCAGTCATGCTTTATATTCTATTATCAATTCCAGTTACCCCACTGAATTTAATAAAAGAGATCAGTCCCGGCTTCCCTGCTCCACTCACCCTGCTTTAGGTCAGCTGGTCATAACTCAGACTGTAGGATATGTTTCAACTTGGAGAGAAATCACTGTGACTACTGACCTACACATGTCTAATCACCTTGGTCTGTCTCTATAATATAATCATATTAGCTTAATGAACACAGTAGAACATTAAACCAAGGCTGGCTCCCAGCAGATTCATCTCATCAGCCCATTACTCACCTCCTTACTTCTCTGCAACTTTCTCTCCATTAACTGTATTTTTAAATTAATTTGCCGCTTATCCGCATTTACACGTGACATACAAAACATTCCAGCGCACCTTTCTGGGAGGAACTCTGAGCACCCGGGAACCCACAGTGTCACAGGGGAAATATCCACTAAAGCAACTCTCCAAATCAGTATTGAACCTGGGTTCCCTCGAATGGTGGAGCGGGTGTGCTATGCTCTGCCACTGAGCTCCCAGTCCATTGTGATACCCTTAGCCCTTTAACACAGCCATCTGTATTCATCCCATTATTTCCCAATAGCCTTTCCAAGTGTTTACTGGATTCCCTCTGAAAATTCATTCCAGATCTAAACAACCCACAACACATCTTTTTCATGTTGCATCTTTGCCCAAATACTTTAAGTATATCCCTTCCTTTCCAACACGTCTGCCACTAAAAAAGGTTTCTCCATATCTACTGCATTGATGATTTTAAATAACTCAATCAAATCTCGGAGGAAAATATTCTCACCCTCTCTCCCTGCATCTCGAGAACATCCCAGCAATCCCAGGGATTTTCTGCAATCCTTTCAATGCCTTGGTGTCATTCAGAATGACAGATTTGAACCTAGTATTCCCTCTCTAACGACCTCCTGGCCCTGGTTTCTTTCTGTCTTTCACTCTTCCCTTTCTTCACCCTTTTTCTTATGTGGGCAGGTGCAGGAGAGATGCGGCTGGTTGGCTGTCTTACAGTTTGCCTATTGTCCATCTCTCTGTGTGAATTCGTCTGATAATATATATGCAATGAAAAAAAATGATTAGAACTGAAGGGCGAGAGTGTGTATGTACACCAACCTGAGAACCAGATATTGCCCAAGTGATAAACACAATTCATTGTATTTGGAAATTATGAGGTAGTTGAAACATCTCATTATTCCTGAAACCCTGTTGGGTCACGTAACCTGTGGTGCCCAGGAAGGTTGACCTCAACCCATATGCTTTCCACCTCCAGGCTTTGTATTACAGGAACCATAACCAAATGATGAGCTCTGGTTCCACAGGGTATTTAGGTGGTCAGGATTGAACTAGAGGCTCCGGTGTTGTACCTCTGACCCTCTTCCATATTAATGCAATGGGGCATTACTTGCTTTTACAGGAAGATAAAGGGTGGTACAGTGGTGCAGCGGTAGTGTTGCTGTCTTACAGCACCAGAGCCTCTAGTTCAATCCTGACCACGTGTGCTGTCTGTATGAAGTTTGTACGTTCTCCCTGTGACTGCGTGGGCTTTCTCCAGGTACTCCAGTTTCCGCCCACATACCAAAGATGTGCTGGTTTGTACATTAATTGGCTTCTGTAAATTGTCCCTAGCATGTACAATAGAACTAATGTATGGGTGATCGCTGGTCGGCGTGGACTCTATAGGCCGAAGGGCCTGTTTCCGCGGCGTATCTCTAAGAAACAATTAAAAGTAGGCATTTGACTGGGTGAGGCCCAGCAGCTAATAAAAGAAAATAAAGGTGCAGCACTGTAGGAGATTGTTTTTATCTTCAAAAGTCGAGGAGAGAGTTGGTGAGCTGCCAATGTGAGTGGAGACAAAGCATTTTTGAAAATTCGGTGGGAGAGTTGAGAAAAGGAGCTCTTTGAGATTCCAAGGAGACTTTTTTCAGTTGAAAAGTGGAACATTTAAAAAGACTGATTGGCTCTGGCGGAGGCACTGTGGACAATAAAAGGAGTAGAAGATTTAGCAGAGCAGGCTATTGAGGGACTTTGAGTTAGTGTGAAGATGGCAGGTGGGATAGTGGAATGCTCCTCCTGTAAGATGTTGGAGGTTGGGGGGGATTTCCAGTATCCTGAGGACTATACATAGAAACATAGAACATAGATAATAGGTTCAGGAGTAGGCCATTCAGCCCTTCGAGCCAGTACCGCCATTCAATATGATCATGGCTGATCATCCAAAATCAGTACCCCATTCTGGCTTTTTCCCCATATCCCTTGATTCCGTTAGCTCAAAGAGCTAAATCTAACTCTCTCTTGAAAAAATCCAGTGATTTGGTCTCCACTGCCTTCTGTGGCAGAGAATTCCATAGATTCACAACTCTCTGGCTGAAAAAGTTGTTCCTCATCTCATTCCTAAATGGTCTACCCTTTATTCTTAAACTGTGACCCCTGGTTCTTGACTCCCCCCAACAACGGTAAAAATTTTCCCGCATCTACCAGTCCAATCCTCTAAGAATTGTATATGTTTCTATAAGATATCCTCTCATCCTTCTAAATTCCAGCAAATACAAGCCCAGTCATGTGCCAGTGAGCTCAGGGCTGCCAACTCTCACGCTTTGAGCGTGAGAATTACGCTTTTGAAAAAATTCTCACGCCCTCACGCTGATCACAAATTTCTCACCCTCTGCCGTGAGAAATTCTGTGATCAACGAAAATTTCAAAACTCAGATAAACTGCATGGGCCGCGGGTGTTGGAGAGCCGGGGCTGAGGAAGGGATGGAAGCTGAACCAGCGGCGGGAACAGATGCGGGCAGCCGTGCTGGCGAGTGTTTGCAGGGCTGGCGAGTCGCTTGCTGCAGTTCCGGCCATGGAGCAGTGCAAGAGTCCCGGGCCGTCGGAAGAGTTGCGCCGCTGCCTTGAGAGTCTCTGTGTCGAAGAGACAGAGACTCCCAAAGGGAGGTGGAGAGAGAGAGAGGGGAAGGAGACAGGGAGACAGGGGGGAGAGAGAGAGAGGGGGAGAGAGGGAGAGACAGAGAGGGAGAGAGGGGAGAGAGAGAGAGAGAGAGAGAGAGAGAGAGGGAGAGAGAGGAGAGGGAGAGAGATAGCGAGAGAGAGAGGAGAGAGATAGGGAGAGGAGGGAGAGAGAGGTGGGAGTGAGGTGGAAGAGGGGGGGAAGAGAGAGGGGGTGGGGGAGGGGTGAGGGGGATGGAGAGAGAGGGGGAGAGAGAGAGGGGGGAAGAGGGGAAAGAGAGAGAGAGGAAAGAGGGATAGAGGGAAGAAAGAGGGGGAGAGAGGGGGTGGTAAAAGAAAGAGGGGAAGAGAGGGGGAGGGGGAGGGGGAGGGGGAAATAGAGAAATGGGGGAAAGAGAGAGAGAGAGGGGGGGGGACGAGAGGGAGAAGGGATAGAGAGAGGAGAAAGAGAGAGGGGAGAGAGCAAGGGGGAGAGTGAGGTGGGAGGGAGACTCTGGGGAGAGGGAGGAGGAGCAGAGAGAGAGAGAGAGAGAGGGAGAGAGAGAGGGGAGAGGAGGGGGAGAGAGAGAGAGAGAGAGAGAGAGGGAGAGAAAGAGGTGGAGAGAGAGGGGAGATAGTGGAGGGAGAGAGCGAGAGAGAGAGAGAGAGAGGGGGAGAGAGGAGAGAGGAGGTGGGAGAGAGGGGGAGAGAGAGTGGGGAGAGAGGGGGAGAGAGAGGGGGAGAGAGAGGCAGGGCTGCCAACTCCCATGCATTGAGCGTGAGAATCACGCATTTTACCAAATTCTCACGCTGATCACAAATTTCTCACGCTCTGTCGTGGCACAGATATTGTGGGCCGAAGAACTGTTCTCTGTTCTCCGTTCACATGACTGCAAAGAAGAGCCAATTCATTATTTGATCAGTTCTTGAGGATTTATTCATTTAAAATCAGAATGTATTATTTGGTCTCGCACCAGAAGCTCACGTTCTCAGCATGGTGTGGTGAACAAGTGAATCTCTATGTGTATTACTTGCTACCACTGTAAAGCACCTGCTTGAGCCAACTATTTTGAGATGTGATGGATGACAAAATTGGAAAAATCAAACATAATTTCTTTTCACTCTAAAGCCAGAAACAGGGCTATAATTGTGTATTAAGAAACCATAAAAATTGAATACTCAGGGAATACCTGTAAAGCGTCTTCGATTGACTACAAATCTACCAACTTTCAGATTTATTTAATAACGGCAATAATTCAATTCACACCAGATGCTGATGCAGTACTCTTAGCTTAAGTGCAGAAGCAGTATTAACAACAAGCCAAGCTGTGCTAACTTCAGTTGGCCTATTGATGAATGCAGCAATTTAATGATTCAAATCATCTTCCTTGTGCCATAGAATCATACATCTACCGCGGTACTGGTGAGTCTAAAAACATGCCCCTTAGTGCACTGAGTCCAGGTCGAACATCAAGCACCTATTTGCACCAATCTGACCCTAATTAATTGTATTCTACTCCCATTCCCATTAACACTCGAAGATTGTCACACTTACTCACACAGTCGGAGCCATTAATCCACCAGACTGCACGTCTTGTGGAGGAACTCAGAGTACCAGGAAGAAACCCATGTTTTCACAGGGGGAACATGCAAACTCCACACAGATAGTGCCGAGATCAGGATTGAACATTGGTCGCTAAAGTTGTGAAGCAATGGCTCTGCACCCACTTGCATGCACCAAACAAATTCTGCCATCTAAGCCTCTTGCACTAAGGTGGTCCCAGTCTATATTGGGGAAGTTAAAGTCATCCACCTTGACAATTCTGTTGCTTTACATCCTTCCATAAACTATCTACATATCTGTTCCTCTGTCTCCTGCAAGTTCCATAGCATAATACAATCAAATTGATTGCACCTTTCTTATTTCTCAATGGTGCCCATATCGCCTCAGTGAATTAGTGCTGGAGTAGGTCTATACTGAATGCCTTCGGGGCAAATTCTACTTGATTAGTAATGCAACTCCTCCACCTTTTATCTACATCTTTGTTACATCTGAAACATTGAAACTGTGGAACGTTGAGCGACCAGTTCTGTCCCTCTAACAACCAAGTCTCTATAATAGCCACATCGTGGGTCCATTCACTGATCCAGGCTCCAGGTTCTTCTGCTGTACCCACAATACTCATTGCATTAAAATAAACACTTCAGCCCATTTATATCACCACATCCATTACCCTGTCCATGCTTGTCCCTTCTTTCAGACTTACTTGTCATAACATCCCCCTTCCCTGCACGCGCTGACCTGTTGCTCTGATTCCCACACCACTGCCACTCTGGTGTAAACCCTCCCATGTGGCACTAGTGAACCTCCCTGCAAGAAATTCCATTGAGTATTTCCCGCACCTTTATTTTCTTTTTAAGATGCCCCATCTAATTTGCCTGCATTTGGCCCATATCCCTCTAGACCTTTCTATCCATCTACCTACCCAAATGTATTTTCAATGTTGTTACTGTACCTGCCTCAACTACATCCTCTGATAGCTCGTTCCATATACCCAGCACCCTCTGAGGGGAAACTGATTTATTTTACAAATAAAGTTGTAACATTCACAATTCTCCAACCATCCGAGACCTTCTCCGTGATCCCGTGGGTTACTCCCGGGTACTCAGCATCCCAAAGATGGGCGGGTAAGTGGATTAATTATTCCTGATGATATGTAGATGAATATTGATAAGAAGGTGGGAAGAATATTCAGGGAAAATTTGTGAATGGGTTAGGGGGTCCACTAGATTACTCAGATCTGGCATCGATTGAATGGGCAGAATGGTCTATTCTTTTACAGATGAATGAGATATATGGAAATTGTGGTCAATAACTATGCAATATCCAACATGTATTCCAGTAGTCAATGATTTATTTATTTATCCCATCCAGTTTTGATAATGTATTTACCTTCGCCAAATTTCCTAATAACCCCTCCCATTTCTAGCTGATTTAATATATAATTTACTTCCTTTTCACCATGGCTCTGGGAAAGACAAAGAGTTATACTTATTTTCTCCGCTCACCCATCAGTGAAAATATTTTGTTTTTAATTTCTCCACGCTTCCTTCCATAACTCATTTCGATCTTGTGTGTCGAAATACTTCTTGATTCCTTTTCATGTTAGCTGCCAATCTACTCTCATATTCTCTTTATTTCCATACGTTGGGGGAGAACAATACGAGGATCCGCCGTGCGCAGTAGGTGGCCGCTATTTGTATACACTGGGTATGCAAGCAAAGAATTTCACTGTGCCTAGTCACATGTGACAATAAAGTATTCCATTCCATACTCCCTGTCAGTCACTTGATGTTGTCAAGCTGGAATGGGTACCGAGGAGATATACGAGGATGTTCCAGGACTAGAGGATCTGAGATATAGGAAGAAACATAGAAATTAGGTGCAGGAGTAGGCCATTCGGCCCTTCGAGCCTGCACCGCCATTCAATATGATCATGGCTGATCATCCAACTCAGTATCCTGTGCCTGCCTTCTCTCCATACCCCCTGATCCCTTTAGCCACAAGGGCCACAAGAGGTTGAGTCGGCTGGGACTCTATTCTTTAGAGCACAGAAGGATGAGTGGTGATCTTATAGACGTGTAAAACATCATGAGAGGAATAGATCGGATGGATGCACAGACCTCTTGCCGAGAGTTGGGGAATACAGGACCAGAGGACATAGGTTTAAGGTGAAGGGGAAAAGATTTAATAGGAATCTGAGGGGTAACTTTTTCACACAAAGGGTAGTGAGTGGGTGTATGGAACGAGCTGCCAGAGGAGGAAGTTGAGGCTGGGACAATCCCAACATTTAAGAAACAGCTCGACATGTACATGGAGAGAAGGTTTGGACGGATATGGACCGGTGTTGGCCAGTGTGGGCAAGTTGTGCCAAAGGTCCTGTTTCCACGCTGTATCACTCTATGACTCTATGACATTATGACAGACTTAACCCTCCCCATTTCCAACAACCAGTTCTAATGTCCCCTTTACTTGGATATACTTCACAAAATTCTCCCCCTGCCTGTTCTTTACGCCGTGGCCAATCCATATTCAAATATAGCTGTGCCCCATCTATTACAAATTTATAGCTTTCTTTATTCATTTAGGGGATGTGGACGTTGCTGTCAAGAGCATCCTTTGTTGCCCATGTACAATCGCCCTTGGGGAAGTAAGTGGTGGTCAGCCACTGAACTGTGAGTGCGCCCGCACTGCTGTTGGGGAGAAAGCTCTAGAATTTAAACCAAGTAATGTTGATGGGACTAGCAATTTTGAGTGTTGCACATGGCCCAGAGGAGAACCTGTGTCATACTGAGAACATGGTGGTGTTTCCAGGCACCTGCTGCCCTGATCCTTCTTGGCAGCAGCTACTGTGGGTTTCAGAGGTGTCATTGGTGTAGCCAAGCAGACAAACACCATACTTTACTTTAGACTTTAGAGATATAGTATGGGAACAGGCCCTTCAACACACCGGCCTCGCCAACCAACGATCACCCTGTACACTAGCACTATTCTACACACTGTGGACAATTTACAATGTACAGATGCCAATTGCCTACAAACCTGTACGGCTTTGGAATGTGGGAGGAAACCAGAGCATCCAGAGGAAAACCCACACGGTCACAGGGAGAATGTACAAACAGCACCCGTAGTCAGGATCGAACCTGGGTCTCTGGCACTGTAAGTTAGTAACTCTAGCGCTGCGTCACTGTGCAATACCTTTGTAGCTGGTACAATTCGAAATTAAGGGTGGAGAGAATGAATGTTTAAGATGGCTGATATGGTGTCAATTAAATAGATGCTTTATTCTGAATGATGTCAAGCATCATATATGTTTGGAGCAATATTCCAGTCATGTGGAATCTTTTCCATATCACTTGACTTTGTGCTTTGTAGATGATGGGAGGCTTTGAAGTTAGGAGGCTAGTTACTTGATACAGGATACTAGGCCTCAGACATGCGTTTGGCCTTATGGCACCATATACTGTAGCTGGTCCAGTGGTCCGCCAACGGTTAGCATGGTGGGGGATAGAGCAAAAATAATGTCATGGAATATCAAGGATAGTTGGTTTACCACTTTTGCCATTGCCTTTGCACTTGTGTTGTTTATCAATACTTGTCAAAAATATATTTACAGGATCAGAGAATTTTATAAAAACAAAAACTGGATCTTATTTACTTTAATCTTTTCACATAAAAAAATAAAACGATGGAGAATAGAAAGTTCTGCTGATAGGATAAGAAGACATGTGAAGCATAAAATTGAATATCTTTCTCTCAGAAGGATTAGTTATGCTGAAAGGAAGAATAAAGTTGCATTTAAATGAAAATCAAACAAAAAACTCAAAAGAACTGCAGTTGCTAGAATTCTTAAAATGACAACAAAAAGTGCTGGAAAAAACTCAAAGTGTAACAGACCCGAGACTGATTCTTCCTCTTTCTGCAGATGCTGCCCGACCAACTGAATATTTCCAGCATTTACTGCTTTAGTTGCATTTAAATGGCAACATTAATTTCCAGTTCGGAATATCCTAATAGAGAAAGGATGTCGTTAAGCTTGAATGAGTGCAGAGAACATTTACAAAGATGTTTCAAGGACTTAAAGGCCTGAGTAATAGGGAGAGGATGGGCAGGCTAGAACTTTATTCCTTGGAGCATAAGGGATGAGGGATGATCTCATAGAGGTGTATAAAATTAAGAGGGGATTAGATAGGGTTAGAATGCATATAGAGTATTTTACCCCAAGTAGGGGTTTCAAGAACCAGAGGACATTTGGTTAAGGTGAGAGGAGAACAATATTATAGGAACCTGAGGAACAACGTTTTCATATAGAGGGTGGTGGGTATATGGAACGAGTTGACAGAGGAGGTAGATGAGGAAACTACTATAACAACATTTAAAAGACACTTAGACGTACATGGATAGAAAGGTTTAAAGGGGTACTACCTTCTCCCAGCTAACAATGATCTATTCTACATTTTCCTTGATCTCCATCCCCTGTGACTCGTTTACACACCATACACTTCCTGATCTCTGTATCTCCCCTGACTTCAGTCTGAAGAAGGGTCTTGACCCGAAACATCACCCATTCCTTCTATCCAGAGATGCTGCCTGTCCCGCTGAGTTACTCCAGCATTTTGTGTCTATCCAAGGTTTAGACGGATATGGGCCAAACGCTGACAAATCAGACTAGCGTAGATGGGGCACCTTGATCGGCATGGGCAAGTTGGGCCATAGGGCCTGTTTCATGCTGTATGACGCTATGGCACGAAACATGCAAGAGTCGGTCTGTTCATAGAGAAATTGACTTAAGAGTGTGTAAGCTGGAACGCACGAGATAACCCCCTTGTCCTTCACTACTGTCATCACCACAGCACTTCCTAGTTAATCATCTGTCCAAATTCCTTGAATACAAAAATAAAAGTATTGTAGCTGCTTTATTGATTGACTTTGGACATGGTGGTGCAGCAGTAGAGTTGCTGCCGGAGACCCAAGTTCGATCCTGACTACGGGTGCTATGTGTACAGAGTTTGTACGTTCTACCCATGACCACGTGGGTTTTCTCCGGGTGCTCCGGTTTCCTCCCACATTCCAAAGATGTACAGTTTTGTAGGTTAATTGGTGACTGTAAATTATAAACTCTCCCTATTGTGTAGGATAGTGTTAGTGTACAAGGTGATCGCTGGTCAGCGAGGATTCAGTGGGCCGAAGGTCCTGTTTCTCTAAACTAAACTAATCAGGCTTTTATGTCTCAGTTGCCGATTAGGCTGGGCAGTTCAATTAGGGTTCATTTTAAAAACATTAATGGGCAGAACTTGCTGTTAGTACTAAGTGTAGAGAAACATTTAATACAACTGCAGGACATTGCCCTCTGCTTCTGGGAGTTAAGCTATTAATTATCATCTACTAGATGCACCATTTATTACACACCACAAATAGTAAAAAAAGTACCAACATATATGAAACTATAATTGGCAGTAAGAAGCACCAGGAGCTGTATGTTGTTCTTTGATCAAGATATAATATTGCCTCTAGTTTGGGCTTTGTAATCCATTTGACAATTTATTGTCACTCCTCCCATTTCCCCATGGCCAGTGTCTGCGTGATTACAATTTGAGCCGTTTCCCTTCCCAATTATCACAAAGGAAACTCCACCACAAGTCCAGAAGATAGATGTTTGGTATTACAGAGCACAGCACTCCGTAGGGCAATTTATCTCAAATATCGTTGTGGCAAATCCTTGGTAATTTCAGTAATTATAATATAACTTTTACTTAATTAATAAAGATTTATCGCCACTGCAAGCTCAAATCACCATGATATTTCAAAATCCCGAAGCCTCTACAATACACAACCTGGAAGTTATTTAATGCATAGAAGATACAGTTAAAACTGCAAATGCAGTGTAGCTTTAAATGAAATTTGTCAGTATATAAAACCAAACCTATTAATCTTTGAGGATCTTTTTGCATATATACAGTTATTAAATTTCAAGAGCAATCAGTTTATCTTAGAATGTCTTGGCTCAATAAGTGAGATAATAAATGGGTTTCAATTTCAATCTGATTAGCTCTGACCACGCTACAGTCTTGGCTAGTCCAACATATTTACACCGACTGAGGCAAAAGTCGATTCACCAGTTAAGTACAGATATGAATTGAGCATTGATACATGTCAAGGCGGTGACTGGATGTGACATTCTGGCAATGGCCGCAAATGGCACCACTCTGAATCATAAGGTTAGAATTTCAAGACAAAGAAGCTGGCCCCATGATGAGGACTGACATTTCAGTGCAATACTCAAGGGCTTGTCTAAGGAACCTTTTATCTCTAGAGACATTAAGAGATACAGCATCACTTTGCACTGGTGAGTCCTCATGTTGCCCTTATCGCTAGCTCACAACCAACTAATTTGCAAAAAACAAAAGGCTCAGCAGGTCAGACAGTATCTGTGGAGGGAATGAATGAATGATGTTTCGGTTCGGTTTCTGAAGCGTCATCTGGCCATTTCCTTCACGGATGTTGCCTGACCCATTGAGTTCCTCCAGCCTTTTATTTTCAAGATTCCAGCATTGGGAATTTGGAATTTAATACAGAGGCATGTGAAGTGTTGCATTTTGGAAAGTCTCACGTGGACAGGTCCTATACAGTGAATGGTTGGGCTCTAGGTAGTGTTGTAAAGCAGAGGGATCTACGTGTGCAGGTACATAGCACCTTGAAAGTGGGGTCACAGAGGGATAGGGTTGTCAAAAAAGCTTTTGACACATTTGCTTTCATCAGTCAGAGTATTGAGTTTAGAAGTTGGGAGGTCATGTTGCAGTTATATAAGACATTGATGAGGCCACATTTAGAGTATTGTGTTCAATCTTGGTCACCGTGTTATAGGAAAGATGTTGGCAAGCTGGAAAGGGTGCAGAGAAGATTTACGAGGATGTTCCCAAGACTTGAGAGCCTGAGTTATATGGAGAGGTTGAGCAAACTAGGACTTTATTCCTTGGAGCGCAGGAGGACAAGGGATGATCTTATTGTGTACAAAATGATGGGAGGAATAGATGGGATAAACGCACGGTCCTTTACCCAGAGTAGGGGAATCTATGATTCTATGACTATGATCTGTCCTTTCTTATGTTACCAACTTCATTTTATTTGGTAATTTCTCAAAAAAATAAAACAAAATGCTGTGCATCTGGGAATATGCAATAAAACAGAGAATACAGAAGTATTCAGCAGACTAGACCAGAGCAGCACATCCTGATGAGAAGTCAGTGACCTTAAACATTAACCCTCCTTCTCACTCCCCAGATGCTGCCTGACCTGCTGAGTGTTTATGGCAATCTCTGATTTATTTATGTTTAAGAAAGAACTGCAGATGCTGGAAAAAATCAGTAGACAAAAAAGCTGGAGAAACTCAACGGGTGAGGCAGCATCTATGGAGCAGAATAGGAGATGTTTCGAGTCAAGACCCTTCTTCAGACTGATGTCGGGGGGGCGGGAAAAAGAAAGGAAGAGGTGGAGACAGTAGGCTGAGGGAGAGCTGGGAATGGGAGGGGAATGAGGGAGAAAGCAAGGACTACCTGAAATTGGAGAAGCCAATGTTTATACCGCTGGGGTGTAACCTACCCAAGCGAAATATGAGGCGCTGTTCCTCCAATTTGCGGTGGGACTCACTCTGGCCATGGAGGAGGTCCCGTGGGTTTTCTTCGGCTGCTCTGGATTCCTTCCACATTTCAAAGATGTACAGGTTTGTGTTAATTTGGCTTGGGTAAAAATTGTGACATTGTCCCTAGTGTGGCCAATGCCAGTGTATGGGGTGATCGCTGGTCGGCGTGGACATAGAGGGCCAAAGGCACTGTATCTTTAAACTAATCTAAACTAAACTTTAAAAATACTCAATTTTCCATAAAGTAATTTGGTGGGGTCCTGCAATATTGAGAGACCAGCTTTAACTGCAAGAACTAGTTCTCTTTCTATCGAGCTGAACTGGAGGAGGTTGTGACTCATCCATGATTGGAAACCAAATAAACAGACTGACAAGACCAGAGTGAATAAAGATTTCAGCTGATACATCACAGACAAGAGTACAGTCAGTGCAGTTGCAATATGATAATGATTTATGACAACCCATCATATCTGCAAGGCATTCATTGACTGATGCACTGACAAGAAATGCAGAAGAATCAAGGAGAAAATTGTGTTTGCCGATGAACGATGCAGCCCAATCAGTTTCCGTGGGATTGTGCGGGAGAAAAAAGCTACAATCTGTTAAAAGCTCTGTTTGCTGAAACTCTTCTTTAGTAGGATAAATGGATTTATGCAGTAACACTCAAATGCCCAGCACTTGCCAAAATGTCTTAGAGCCATAAAACACTACAAGTGTAGCCTCTGTTTGGGGAATGCACAGGCAGTTTGTGTGCAGCAAGATGCTGTGTGATAATGACCATATGATCTGTTTTCCCTGATGTTGATTACACAGTGAACAGTGGGCCAGGGAAGCAGAGAGGAATGGAGCTGTGAGAGTGTTCAAACCTTCCAGGAGAGGGCTGGAGTCATGAGTCATCATCATAGAGTCACAGTCACACAGCAGAGAATGAGATCCTTCGGCCCACCATGCCATGGCATGAGCATGTTGACCATCAGGTGCCCATCTGCACAAATCCCATTTATCAGCACTTAGTCCATAGCCTTCAAAGCCTTGATGACTCAAGTGCTCATTTAGATACTTAAATGTTGCCAGAGTACTTAACTCCACCACTGCCTCAAGCAGTGCATTCCACATTCCAAACATTTGCTGGATGATTTTCCTTATATGCCTCCATATCATTTACCCCTTATCCTAACCCTATGCCCTCTAGTTTTAGATATCTCTGCTATGAGAAAGAGCTTCCTACTATCTACCCCACTGGGTGATCTTTATAATCCTGTATACCTCCGTGTGTTCCCTCCTCACCTTCTTCACCCCAAGGGAAACAAACCAGTCCATCCTCACATTTAAACCCCTCACCTCCTAGACGGCACCAGAGATAGGACAGTAATGGCACCGACTTTAGACTTTAGAGATGCAATGTGGAACCAGGCCCTTCGGCCCACTGGGTCCGCATCGACCAGCGATCACCCAGTATATTAGCACTATCCTACACACTAGGGACAAATTACAATTTAACCAAAGCCAATTAACCTACAAACCTGTATGTCTTTGGAGTGTGGGAGGAAATCGGAGCACCCGGTGAAAACCCACATGGTCACAGGGAGAACGTACAAACTCCTTACGGACAGCACCCATCGTCAGGATCAAACATGGGACTCTGGCGCTGTAAGGCAGCAACTCCACCACTGTGCCACTGTGTTGCCACTGAGTAAATGCTCAACACTTGAACTTACTTGAATTCTCTAGCCCCTTCTAAACTGATTCTACTTGATTTTCCGAGCTAAGAGCTTTCTTCGTTGCTCTCATTATTCCATCAATTATTATCGTCTATCCAACTCTTTTTCCATTTGTCCACCTCTTCTAAAAGTAAGGATTCCGCAATATTTAATTCCCAACATAAAGTCCCTTTAAAACCATGTCTCCATAATGGCCATTAGATCATACCTACTTATTTCCATCTGTGCCATTAATCCATCTGCCTTGTTACACATTCTATGTGCATTCAGAAAAAGAACTTTCAAATTTATAATTTTTTCCTTTTTTGACTCTAATTGGAAGATATCGTCTAACATGTATAAGCGCCGTCCTGTCCTGACACACTCTATGGACCATAGTCTTTAAGCCACCATACACTATTACCTTGAACTCTCTCATTAACTTTCTAAATTTCTCCGCACCAGAATGATCTCCATCCACTATCTGGTTTAATGTCTCATCTAAGCCCTTCACCAAGTCATATATCATCTGGACTTGGAATTATATCCTCAACCCTTTACATGTGCCGAGTTAAGATTCAGTAGGTTCCTGCTTATTTCAGTGGGAGAGTACCTTCCCCAACAAAGCTGCAGCAATTCAATAAGATAGTTCATTGCCACCATTGCAAGAACAAGAAATCCTCGATGAATACACCCAGGTAAGAATAGTCTCACCCCAAGGATGAGTTATAAACAATGTTAATCCTGTTCACACAGAGGGTGGTGAATCTCTTGAGTTCTCTACTCCAGAGCATGTGGAGGCTACATCATGGGCCTATTGAAAGGGGAAGTTGATAGATTTTTGAGATATCAGGGAATTGAGGGCTGTAGGAAGACGGAATCAGAGTAGTCATGATTATATTGATTGGTGGGGCAGATTGAAGGGATGAGTGGCCTACTCCTGCTCTTGTTTTCTTGTGTACTTGTGTTCTTAGTTTTAGTTTAGTTTAGTTTAGAGAAACAACACGGAAACAGGCCCTTCGGCCCACCAAATCTGCACCGACCAGCGATCCCTGTACACTAACACTATCCTACACACTAGGGCCAATTTACAATTTCCCCCCAAAACTGATTAACTTACAAATCTGTATGTCTTTGGAGAGTGGGAGGAAACCAGAGCACCCGGGGGAAAACCCACGCGGTCACGGAGAGAACGTACAAACTCCGTAAAGACAGCACCCGTGGTCAGGATCGAACCCGGGTCTCTGGCGCAGTCAGGCAGCAACTCTACTGCTGCGCTACCATGATGGACCATGTTCTGTCTCAATCATGCTGGCAACCTGACAGCATGTGGCCTATATTCAGACCTTAGAGGTGAGCCGAGATCTCAGTGACCTCTCATCCTGTGCTAAATATCTGAGAACCTCACTGTTCATCCACACTCGACAGGAAGGCTTAATCAATCCGTTCATCTCATATTCATCTCTTAGTAAAAGGGGCTTTGGCCCAATTGCTATCTTGCTGCATAACGTAATCACATCCAAAATGAGGTTGTTATTCTTTAGACCTTATGTAATGACCCCTCAAATCTACTGCAGGTTGAACTCTGTTAGCATGCTTGTGAGTTAAAGTCTAATTACAATAGGGGGCAAGATAAATGTAAGGATGCTACCTCACAGCTCCAGTAGCTCACATTTAATCCTGGCCTCAGTTGCTGTCTATGTGAAGTTTGCCTGTTATCCCAGTATGACCCAAACCATTACATTAACAGGATGCCAATATATGCAAGTCCCATTTGCCTGCATTTGATTCATATCCCTCTAAACCTTTCCTATCCATATACCTGTTTAAACGTTTTTAAATGTTGTTACTGTACCTGCCTCAACTAGTTCCTCTGTGAGATTATTCTGAAATAAATCAAACATAGACAAAAGAAAAAAGATGAAATCTGGCTGTGATTCAGAGGCATTTTAAGTGAAGACGATTTGATTCTTCAAATAATCTTCTTGAGTTGAACCAGGTCAGCTCAAGAGGTGGTTGAGGTCTTCCAGCAAGGCGGAATGTCTAGCATGCATTGCCCGAGACCTTAATTAAACGTCCCCTTTTTCATCCTGTTCTGGAACAGAGCAATCTAAATATTAGTTCCAATGCAGAAATGTACTTAGGCCCTCCAGTCAACATGAGATCAGCTGAATCAGGACCGGCCTTAAATTGTGGCATATAAACCCAAATCTCAAGCTGTTCACTGCTTTTGGCCAAATGTGCCTTGGGCAACTCTATGCTGGTCATGTTCCTAGTTTCAGGACATAGCTCTCTGCTCGAAGGATACCTCAATATTTAAACTGCTAGGTAGATAACAAATTATACACATCTCAAGGCAAATCCAGTATTCACTTTACCACAAAGTATACAACCATAGCCCCTTATCCACTTGCCTCATGCATTTAATCTATCAGTTATCTCTTTGACTTCACCCATATTTCACTGCTACCCTCAATAACATTCCTCAAGACTCAAAATGCTGGAGTAACTCAGCGGGTCAGGCAGCATCTCTGGAGAACAATGCTAGGTGATGTTTCGGGTCGGGACTTTTCTTCAGGGTGTTGATTGAAGGAGTTGATCTGGCGGAGGATAAAGTACAGTTGGGGTCCATCGTACGTCTGGGTGAGTGGGGCCCGGAGCTGCGGGAGTGTCAGAGCGAGGGCCTGCAGATGCCGGTGTATGGCGGAGAGTGTAGAACACAGTGCTCAGAGGGAGAACTGTTGCGGTGGGTGGAATGTTGATGAACCCTAGATCCTGGTTGGGCACGAACTAGGAGGCCTGTAAATGGAGCTGGAGGCCGCGTGAAGCAAGATGGCGGTGAAGGCAAGTGCTGAGGAGCCACACTTGGCTGGGGTAGCGAGTCTGGTTCAGAACATAGTCGAAGAGCAGGAGAGCAGCAGGGATCACAGTGGGAGAGCAGTGAGAGAGTCTCACAGCACTCCCGGCAAAGGGAGGAGAATGTGTACTCATACACTGATTGGCACAGGAAGCAGGTTTGTATGCAGCATAGTGTGATAAACCCCCCTACACCCATTTAAGGACTAAATATTAGGGAGTGGACAGTGGACGGACGTCATGTTGTCATTGTCTTGTCATCTTCAGATGAGATCAAATACAAGCTGCCACACGAGAAAGAAAGGCGGACCTGCATTTCAATATCACCTTTCACAATCCCAGGGTGTCCCAAGTACCTTGAAACACATGAGGTAGTCCTGACGTGTGGTCTTGTTGTAATGTAAAAACTCTGAGATGCAAGTAACAGCATTTGTTCATATTTCTGTCATTATAACATGGTCACATTGTTGTCAACATAAATAACAAGGATGGAGATCCTGTGTGTAAACTGCTGTCGGTTGCAATGGAGTTACAAGCTTTGGCAAATTGATGGAGCTGACACTTTTCACTGGTAACTAGCACAATTTCACTGCTAACTGAATAAAACAAAATTTTTACCATCAAAGGGCCTTAATAATTTTCATTACTTTCCCAGTCTATGCTTTCGACAGCTGGCCTTCACACCAGCAGCACAGATGCGCAATGTTGACCCGTTGTTGCTCAGTTAATACACCAGAGACATGCCTGGAAAGAGTAACCTTTCCACCAAATATTACTGCAACTGCTATTGTACTGTTGCTTGCACTCCCTCCCCTCGCTAGAAAGGCTGGGCTCATTGAGGGGAAGCAAGTTGCAGCTTCATTAAATTTGAGGAAAACTGCAACTTAGGTGGTACTTCAAGTCCTTACTAGTGTGGTGTATGCACCAGTCCTTTTTAAACAATGCACAATTGCAGCTCAGGGATTTTCATTGTCTTCACAACAAGAAGCATAAAGTTTAAAAAAAATTTGGAACATTTATCGTTGCAGGAATGACAAATTGAATGCAGGAGCTGCGACAATCTACTGGACCCTGTGCATTTCCGTACTTAACATTAATATTGCCTCTAACAGCCAGCCCCCAATGCTAGCTGTTCACTTGCACCAAATATCCTTTCAAATGTATCAATGCCAGCTGCTTCGAACAGGTTCAGATTGAAATATATCCAATGCATTGCAGAAAGACTCAAGCGTCAAGAGTGTTTTCTTGTCATATGTCCCAAAATGGAACAAGGAAATTCTTACTTGCAGCAGCACAATAGATATGTAAACATAGTAGACACAAAATGCTGGAGTAACTCAGCGGGACAGGCAGCATCTCTGGAAAGAAGGAATGGGCGACGTTTTGGGTCGAGACCTGATATAATTCTTCAGACATACGTGTATTGAAGTACATATACATACACGTATATAATTATTCAGGAGGGAACAGTCTTTGCGGAAAGTGGAAAGGGGTGTAGATGGGAAAATATGGCTCGTTGTGGGATCTTGTTGGACAGAGAATGGCTTACCAACTTACCACCACAAATCTGTTCTGCGTTGAACATCCAAGAAGGCTTATTCTGGTAACACCAAAAGACCAAGCTCTTCCGCCCTGGAAGGTGGCTTCATTTGATTTGATTTGATTTGATTCAATTTATTGTCATTGCACTTTTCAGTGCAACACCAGTGTAATGCCAGGCTTGTCCTTCCATGCACACCAGTGTTTAACCCCAGCTTGCTGAGAACAGCTCGGCCCTGGAGAACATTGTCTCCCAGCCACCAATCCCCCATGCTGTCTCCGGCAGGTGAAAGCTAATGTTACAGATTATTATTAACCAAACGTCACATTTCCCTCTAAATGATAAATTCATGTGTTGTTTCAAAACCATCTGTTCAATAAAACTTTGGCTGTTAATTCCACCTCAGAATATTCATCAGGACATGCAGAGTGCACATGTATGGAGCTAATGTGTGATGCATATTATTCTGTCAGGTAGCATTGTAAACAGCAAGTTCCCTGGCTCGTTCTGAACTATGGGTTCAGAATATGTGAATAACATATTGTGCAAGATAAAGTCCGGTACAGTCCGATCAAAAATAGTCCGACAGTCTACACTGAGGTGGATGGTAGCGCAGGACTGCTCTCAAGTTGTTGGTAGGATGGTTCAGTTACCTGATTACAGCTGGGAAGAAACTGTCCCTGAATCTGGAGAGCAGAGCACATGGGAGAAAGCCACACAGCCATAGATCGAATGTGCCCACTACACACAGGCAGCATAGGTCAGGATGTAACCCAACCGAAGATAGACACAAACAGCTGGAGTAACACAGCGGGACAGGAGGCATCTCCGGAGAGAAGGAATGGGTGACAATTCGGTTTGAGACCCTTTTTCAGACTCCACCCTCCTGTCAATGTGAGGCAGCAGAACTAACAGCTGCATTACCCTGCTACTCACCCTTAGATTGCTACTTAACCCCCAGAGGGTCTGTCAGCCCTGCCCAGTCTTGTTCTAATCCCACACTTTCAATGGATGGTGACTGAGAGCGAAAACCCCAGTTAATTTTGTGTTAGATATCACAGTCACCTGAGAAGAAGTGTCCCGACCAAAACGTCACCCATCCTTTTTCTCCAGAGATGTTGCCTGACCTACTGAGTTACTCTAGCACTTTGTGTCTATCTTTGATATAAACCTGCATCTGCATTTCCTTTCTATTCACCTGAGATTAACTCAGCTCTGATCACCGATGTAATCCCTGGTTTGGATTACTGCCTCCTGCAAGCATATCAATCCCATTGAACATTGCAGCCTCATTCTCTGTTCTGCTTGGATTAATGTGCCCCAGGTCTAGCAATTAGCTCCGTATGGAGTTACGGTCCACTGCAGAATACAGAGGATGGAAGCACATTCTCCTATCACACTACAGGCTAAGTCTACTGCTCTAAATTTACTTTCAGATGCAACAGCAGGAAACTGAAACAAAGCAAATGTGCTCACTTCAAATAATTGCATTGTTCAAATTCCAACTTTTCAGGCAAAACATTCTAATTCTTTACAAAGCACCTTCATTCATGTTGACCACTGCACATGTCGCCAGCACAATGATGGTGGGTTTCTGGAATTAGAGTTATATTGAGTAATAGAGGCATAAAACGTGGAAACAGACCCTTCAGCCTAACTTGCCCATGCTGACCAACATGCCCCATCTCCACTAGTCCCTCCTGTCTGCATTTGGCCCATATCCTCCTAAACCTAAACTATCCATGTACTTGTCCAAATGTTTTTAAATGTTGAGATAGTACGTGCCTCAACTGCCACCTCCGGCAGCTCGTTCCATATACCTACCACCCTCTCTGGGCAATGGAAGTAGGATCATTAGAAGTATTTAAAGTGGAGTTGCATAAACATTTGATGGATTGAGGAATGGAAGCTTATGGAGAAATAGCACAATAATTGAGTGCATGGATCACCCATCATCATATTAAATGATTACATGGCAGGGCAGGTTTGAAGGGCTTGATGGTCCTTCTGTTCAAAGCACTTCAGAGACAATGGAGAGTCACTGTGTCACTTTGAAGGGCAGCACGGTGACACAGCGGTAGAGTTGCTGCCTTAAAGCGCCAGAGAACTGAGTTCGATCCCGACTACGGGTGCTGACGACTACGTTAGTATGTTCTCCCCGTAATTGCTTGGTTTTCTCCGAGATGTTCGGCTTCCTCCCACATTCCAAAGACGTACAGGTTTGTAGGTTAATTGGCTTGGTGCAAGTGTAAATTGTCCCTAGTGTGTGTTGGGTAATGTTAATGTGTGGGGATGGCTGGGCAGCGCGGACACAGTGGGCCGAAGGGCCTATTTCCGTGCTGTATCTCTAAAAGAAAAATGCCACTCAATTTGCTCTAAATCAGGTAATAGATAAACAACAATAAAATGAGGGTCCAGTGATAGCAACGATCAAGGGATGGACTTGCCAAGACATAAAGAAGAATATTGTTGCTCTTCAGAAAATGCAACACAACTTTCACGCATCTATCTGAGGAGGCTGATTAAACGTCTCGTCTGTCGTACGGTAATTCAGACCAAGTAGTATCTCCGTCCGTGACTACCAACCTGGTGCATCAGTTGGTCTCTGGAGTGAGAATTGAACCTTCATGATTCTGACTCTAAGGCATGATAACCTTCACTGCTGTTAAAATTAACATCTACTAATTTGAAGGAATGGATCTTTTCATTCATTTCCTGCACAGTGTCCGGAGCAAGGCCTTACATCGCCCGGCGCAGCTTTAAATGGCCACCGGGGGCTTTGACTTTGACATCGGGAGAAGAATGGAGAGCAGGGGAGAGACAAGACTTTGCCTTCCATCACAGTGAGGAGGAGATTCACTGTGATGGATGTTTGTGTAGATTGTGTTGGTGTGTGTCTTGGTTCTTTTCTTGTATGACTGCAGAAACCAAATTTTGTTTGAACTTCATGTGAGGTTCAAATGACAAATAAATGGTATTGTATTGTATTGTATTGTGTCAGCGTTTTATGTTGTCTGGCCTTGCAAATTCACTGTTCAATACAGCCAATTGTAAAATTCGATCTTTTGGATCCCCTAGCTACTCAAGATAGTTTTTCTTCAGGGGGTCTATCAAACTACATAGAGCTGGTATACATTTGCATGTATATATTTGTTATATGTACCAGTGCAGTCTCATTTGCTGTTTACATTTGCACATAATTTAATAAACTATTTTTGGCTGCAGGAACAGAGGCAGTTTGCACTTGGGTTCCTCCTAAACAATGGGAGTGAGCTCTGCACCATGTGGATGGCATGGCTGGCATCCATAACCCGTCTCAGTGGGCCTAGGTTACTAAGATTGGGCTTGCATCAAGGTACATTAAGGGACCTATATGTGCCATCCATACAGACTTTAGTTTACTATAGAGATACAGCACGGAAACAGGCCCTTCAGTCCACTGAGGCCACGCTGCCCATCGATAGCTACACTAGTTCAATGTTATCCCACATTCACATCCTACACACTATGGATAATTTACAGAATCCAATTAACCTACAAATCCGCACATTTTTGGAATGTAGTAGGAAACCAGAGCACCAGGAGAGAACCCACTCGGTCACAGGGAGTACGTACAAACTCCACACAGACAGCATCTAAGGTCAGGATCTAACCTGGGTCTCTGGCGCCGTGAGGTAGCAGCTCTACCGCTACACCACAGAAGAATGGCCATAATCTGTCCCTGGTTCTATTTTTGGGGTAAACACTTGGACTGTAATTTACAGCAAAGTTGGAGCAATGATTCGGAGCTCTGATTTATTAAGGTCCGAGCATTAGGCTGGTACCTAATCAGAAAGGTCAGTAAGACATGCTGAAGCTGACCTAGGGATACCATGTGGGTCAATCTCTGCCTAAATGGCAGCACAGGGCCTGTGTATAGCTGCAGGATTGGCAGCACTGCAGCCCACTGGACACTACTGCATGCATTTGGGTTGCTCCAGGCATCGGTGCATCAGATACGGAAAACCGGAATGATAATCCAGGTCGTAGGGCAATTTGCCCAAAGTCCCTGGCTTCTCATAAGATTTTTGGAAGGTGTTTGCTGTGTTTGATGCCTGGAAGTCTTCTTTGAAGACAGGTATGACCTCAAGCCTCTGGTCTCGTTTAACATGCTGTCCCAGTCCCATTCCCTGTCCTCAGCCACTTAAACTGTTCCGATGAACCCAAACATGAACTTGAACTAAAGCAACTCATCATTTGACCAGACACATTGCAGCCTTCCACACTCAACTATTTTAGTTAATGATCCCACTAAACTATATAAAGTTTAGTGGGATCATTAAAACCTCCTACTTGTTCCTTTATGTCCCACTTACCGGTCATTTTTGTCTTGAACTATCATCCTCTCCATCACCTTTCTCTTGCTTTCTACCCTGCCTTACTTCCACTATTATTCTGCCTTTAAAACAATTTCAGCTCTTAATTTTGCAACTTATTGCTTTCTTTAATGGGGTCAAAACCCAAACCTTTTAATACTAGTATTTTATTTCATCACCCAATACACCCCCCCCCCCACCCAAACAATCTGCAGTCTCAGCTCCAAGGATTTGCCTGCGAAGAACCAGGTGGCTCCGTGTGATGTGTGTGGGAGCTGTTCAGTTATAGTAAACCTCGAAAATCCAGCACACAAGGGACTTTGATGACAGACTGGTAAATTTTACAGACATTCAATGTTGCTCCTATTAATACCAAAAACACTTTTTAAACATGTCACACCACAGTTTAATACATTTTCCAGCATGTTTAAAGGGAATGGGAAATATACACACACTGCGAACCCCAGCCACAAATGTACTCAGACTCCAGATGAATAGAGTCAAGTTCCAGACACTCGCTGGATCCCCACATGACTTCTGAACCTCAGCTCATATTCCAGACTGATGAGTGAGCCAGATGCAAGATGGTCAGGATTTCTGGACAATGGAATACCGGAATGTCAGAGTTTTACTGTATCTCACAGGTCAGCTCTGCTCCCAGAGCTAATTACCAAGCACGGACTGACGTAAGCTCTATGCTTCACAATTCCTTTGTTGGGTTTGCTGTTTATTTACCCTCATTAATCCATCGAAAGGCTCAGCAGTTTATCATCCAGGCTACATTTCATAAGTTCTAGGAACAGAATTTGACCATTTGGCCTATCAAGTCTACTCTGCCATTCAATCATGGCTGATCTATCTTTCCCTCTCAACCCCATTTCCTGCCTTCTCCCCATAACCATTGACACCCTTACTAATCAACAATCTGTCAATGTCTGCCGAAAAATATCACTTGGCCTCCACAGCCTTCTGCGAGAGAGCATCCCTTTGCCCAATCCATCCTCCTTCTACAACTTACAGGTAACCTCTTTTCTCTTTCCCTGTTCTGACCCATGATCTTTACATGAAACATGTCAACTGAAACTGTTTCTCCATCTCCAGCTGCTGCCTGACCTTCCGAGAACAAAGAAGGTCCAACATGACTCCAATGAGTACTTTTGTAACATTGTCAACGCCAGAAACGTGGTGACTCTTGTTATTGTCGGCAAAGACAAAAACTTTCACTGTACTTAGGTACAAGAGACAATAAGTTATCACCGAATCATTAAACATTGAGTGTCACCAACAAAAAGTTGACGTCAGAGCACAAAATAAACTATTGGGTCAGGTTTATCTTTATTCGCACCTAAAGACACATGTAAACATAGAATAGATATGGATGCATGTTTTACAAATCTCAAATTGTGGAGTACAGAGGCAAATAAATAAATGATGGGTCTTAGTCCCAAACATTATGGAGGGCACTGTATATCTTGAGCGATGTGTTTCCAGGTGCATTTATTTATCTTTCTTCTCCCATCTGAAATTGTACTGATACATAATGTAACTGCCGTGTGAATGGAAGGGGAGTGCGGCCATCATCACTTGGTTAGCTAGTGGCTGAATCTTCGCCATTTCTGAATAAAGACACAAGAGATTGCAGATGCCAGAATCTGGAACTAGACGAGATCTGGCACCAATCCTGATGCCTGGTCTCAGCCTGAAATGATGACGATCCCTTTGCCTCCACATAAGCTGCTTGAACCACTGAGTTTAGTTCAGTTCAGTTCAGAGATACAGCATGGATACAAGCCCTTCGGCTCACTGAGTCTGCGCCAACCAGCGATTCCTGTACACCAGCCGTATCCTACACACTAGGGACAATTTACAATCTTTACCGAAGCCAATTAACCTACGAACCTATACATCTCTGGAGTGTGGAAGGAAACCGGAGCACTCAGGGAAAATTCACGTAATCACAGGGAGAACGTGCAAACTCCGTACATTCAGTACTTCTTCAGCAATTTTTTTTTTGCTTGGGATTCCCGAGTAATTGGAGAGCAGATTATCGGAGTCTTACTGCGCTGATGAAAATTTACATCTGGTGCTAATTTGGAATCACATGCAGCAAGAGAACTTGGGTTGGGTTTGGGCTCACAGACCAACTGCTAAGCAAAAAAACAGGGGCACACAAGAGGATTGGTAAGGCCCAGAGATGTCTGAGGGTGGTAGAATTTACAAGTACATGCGGGACCTGAGAACAAGGACAATAACCTTTATTCAAATAATCACTAGACTTATAGGTCAGCAAGCACACGAGTGATCAACAAGGAAGTTGTGGATGTCCGCTTTTAGCTTCAAGTTGGGTTCTGTTAAGGGCCTGTCCCACTTGGACGACCTAATCCACGAGTTGAAAAATGTCACGGTCGTGTTGACTCACCGAAGTAAAAGACCTCCTGCGACCTCCGACGACTATGTCTACGACCTCCTACGACCCCCCCTCGACCTCAGTCTTCCACATCAAAGACCAACTACGACTAGCTACGAGTGGAAAATGATCACATGATAAAATTATGCCATGTTTGTATTTTTTTTCTCGGGCCAGTGACCGACCTACGACTACCATCATGACCTACTACGACCTACCTACGAGTAAAAAATATCATACTTTTTTTCCATGCCGACCTTTTTTTTACTCGTGGATTTTTTTTTTATCAGGCTGGAAAAACCGCCGCGACCTACTTGAGGCCACCAGTACGCGGAGACCACTCACAAGCATGAGGAAGAGTTATGAAGACCTCCTATGACCTTGTGGCGACCATGCTGCGGGTATGTCAAAGGCAAACTCGGCAGAGGTCGTGAAAGTGGGACAGGGACTTAACTCTGGTCATGAAATGGTTTGAAGCACCGATCTAACTACATTGTCAGAAATAAAGGAACATGTCATCCATGTCACATTCAATGAGCTAGTGTGTTCTGACAGTCCTTTTGCTGGCGAAGATTAAGAACTGCCTTGCCATGCAGGATGTTTATCAGTTTCACAGGCTGTAGCAAAGCTATGGTGTGCTGCTGCCTTCAATAAACCTTCCCATTACATTCTGAATTGGACATCAGTGTATTACTGACGTCCTTTAAGCTGCTGCCTTTTGCTGTCAATTTATAAAGCAGACATTTAATGCAGGAAGAAAAAGATTTGCATTTGGTGCTGGTCACCAATTATGCATCGTAATCTGCGCTGTCACATGCAACAAATCCTAGGTGTGCATGCTCAGCCTGAGATTCCGTCTCTCTGCCTCACACTATTAACATAAAGACAGCTAAAAGCAGCAAGCTGTGACAGCCACATGAGCTGCAAGGCTCACAAAACACTTGTACAGCCTTCTCTTCTTTCCCTGCTCGCTCTCCCTTCACATCCATTGCTGCCTCTGGGAGGTGAGGGTTTGAGAACGTAGAACAATGTAGCACATGAACAGACCCTTCAGCCCACAATGTCTGTGTTGAACATGATGCCAAGATAAACTAATCTCATCTGCCTGCACATGATCTATATCCCTCCATTCTCTGCATATCCGTGTGCCTATCTAAAAGCCTCTTTTGGCTTTTAAAATGCATCCAAAATACTTCACAATCTTATCTGTTTCCACCACTACCCCTTGCAGCACAATCCAGGCATTCGGCCCAACTTGTCCACACCTGCCAAAGTATCCCACCTGCACTAGCCCCACCAGGCTGGCTTGATCATCTGTGTTAAAAAAAAGGGGGATACACTGCATTATGAATAATGTTCCAATGAAACTATTTTTGTTAGGCTTAGGGTAGTTTTCCCGTTGAGGGAACAAAGGGAAGTTGCTGGAGGGAGCTTCAAATAGGGAACAGCAGGTGAGCTGGTCACAGATCAAGGAAGGGAGCAGGTCCAGTCTGTTTCCGTGAATAGTGAGCCTCTTAAACTAGGCGCCTCGACTGATACTGTACGGTAAAAACAAGAACAAACGTGCAATGTACATGGCAGCTAATCGAATATTCCAAAGAAGTTCACAGATAATGAAGTACTTTAAAGGAGACTGGGAGTTGAAAGTTGCATTCCTTTTTGAGAGGGTGGCAGTAACAATGGTTCTGGGAAGTGCTCAGTAGGTTATGGGAGGCAGGGAAAGGTGTCAGTGACTGAGAAGAGAGAATATTTTGACAGCTATCAAGGGAATGCGAAGAAAGACTGAAGCATTGAGCCTATCTAAAGCAGCAGAGTTGTGGATTGAGACAGATGGAGGAAGTGAATGTTGCTGCTGTTTTCCACATATCTACCCTGCAGGAGGAAGCCCAGAGAGAAAAGCTACACAAACAGAAAGGAAGACATTTTCCTGCTGCACCAGGGCGTCACTGCCTCACTGCGACAGAGACCCAAGTTCCACCCTGACTACTGGTGCTGTATGTACGGAGTTTGTACGTTCTCCCATGACTGCGTGGGTTTTCTCTGGTTGCCTCCCAAAGACGAACAGGTTTGTATGTTAATTGGCTTTGGTAAAAGCTATAAATTGTCTCTTGTGTGTAGGATAGTGCTTATGTATGGGGACCGCTGGTCGGCACAGATCCGATGGGCCGAATGGCCTGTTTCTGCACTGTATCACTAAACTAAACCTGATCTCTGGCCAACCAGGAAATGCAGTTAATAACCATCAAGTCAACAAGTAATCAGCCAATGCTTAAAGACACACTCTGGCCACATTGCCCGAGAGTGCTGATACTCCAGTCTGAGACCCCATCCACTCCTGAGTCACTATCTACCTAGGTGGATTGCAAAAATGTCCAAGTTCTACCTGCTGATGAAACTTCATTGTCAGCTTCATAGGCACTGGAGGGGAACAAAGATTTCTTTCCATTGTCAGCCTTCATTGGGGAGAAGCGGGTAGGAAAGGTGAAAAAGAAAGTGAAAGAAAGGGAGAAAGAGTAAGATAAGCAAAACAAAGAAGGAAAGTTGGAAAAAGAGGAGATTGAAAGATCAGAGAGAGGATGAAGCCAGAGAGAGGAACAGTTATCATTATATTTTTTATATAATGGAAATTATATAAAAAATATGGTTTAGCTGCTGGAGGACGTAGTTGTAGTCGGTGCTGTCATAACGTTTAAGAAACATTTAGACAGGTATATGGACAGGTTTAGAGAGCTCTGGGTCAGGTCCGTGCAGGTGGGACCAACGTGGATGGGACATGTTGGTAGACATGGACAAGAACTTAGTTGGACCGAAGGGCCTGTTTCCGCACTGTATGACTCCATAACAGCAGGTTTACATTGGTGAGTTCAGTCATTCCTTCGTGGACATATGCTTCACTGCTATGTAACTGCGGCTGCCTGCATCTCTCAGTGGGTCTCAAGCTTTATGCTGTTGAGACCTTTCCTCTCCACTATGCCAACCGATTGGGTATTCTGATGGAAGGATTTCAAATGAACAAGACTCTATCCCTCCACGCAGAAGTTCTGCTCAGTCTCCACACGTACGCTGATGACTAAGTCTGCTTCATAAACCACCCACTTTGTTCCCTCCACTCATTCTAAATTGCTGGATTGTTTGCCTGGGACAGTGTACCAGACTGGCAGAAATTCCCTTCAACTAATTATTGAGAAGATTGAAACCATTGGCTCTGGTTCCTATCACACACTGATCCCTGGTTCGCAATTTCTACATTTCTCCTGAAATGACGCCAGACTGTTTGCTGTGCTTATCATGGCCAGCGGTGAGCTTCAGTCATCGCTGAGATCTCTGCAACTTGGCTCACATCCCTGCCTCTGTTAATCTACTGCTGAAGCCCTCAACCTTGCTCTTCTCTATGCTGACTATTCCAGGTACTTCCCAGTCGCTGTCCTTATCTCAGTCATTGTGAGATCAACCAGACTCTGGCTGCTCATAAAGTAATCTGCCCCACTTCCTGTCACCAACCACTGTGTGTTATCCAGGCCTGCACCATTTAAACAATAGAAACATAGAAAATAGGTGCAGGAGTAGGCCCTTCGAGCCTGCACCGCCATTCAATATGATCATGGATGATCATCCAACTAAGTATCCTGTACCTGCCTTCTCTCCATACCCCCTGATCATTTTAGCCACAAGGGCCACATCTAACTCGCTCTTAAATATAGCCAATGAACTGGCCTCAACTACCTTCTGTGGCAGAGAGTTCCAGAGACTCACCACTCTCTGTGTGAAAATAAGTTTTTCTCATCTCGGTTTTAAAGGATTTCCCCCTTATCCTTAAGCTGTGACCCCTTGTCCTGGATTTCCCCAACATCGGGAACAATCTTTCTGCATCTAGCCTGTCCAACCCCTTAAGAATTTTGTAAGTTTCTATAAGATCCCCCCCTCAATCTTCTAAATTCTAGCGAGTACAAGCCGAGTCTATCCAGTCTTTCTTCTCATATGAAAGTCCTGACATCCCAGGAATCAGTCTGGTGAACCTTCTCTGTACTCCCTCTAAGGCAAGAATGGCTTTCCTCAGATTTGGAGACCAAAACTGTACACAATACTCCAGGTGTGATCTCACCAATACCCTGTACAATACCCTGTACAACTGCAGTAGAACCACCCTGCTCCTTTTGCTATGAATGCTAACATGGCATTTGTTTTTTTCACTGCCTGCTGCTCCTGCATGCCTACTTTCAATGACTGGTGTACCATGACACCCAGGTCTCGTTGCATCTCCCCTTTTCCTAATCGGCCACCATTTAGATAATAGTCTACTTTCCTGTTTTTGCCACCAAAGTGGGTAACCTCACATTTATCCACATTATACTGCATCTGCCATGCATTTGCCCACTCACCCAGCCTATCCAAGTCACCTTGCAGCCTCCTAGCATCCTCCTCACAGCTAACACTGCCCCCCAGCTTCGTGTCATCCGCAAACATGGAGATGTTGCATTCAATTCGTCCAAATCATTAATATATATTGTAAATAGCTGGGGACCAGCACTGAGCCTTGCGGCACCCCACTAGTCATTCCCTGCCATTCTGAAAAGGACGCGTTTACTCCTACTCTTTGCTTCCTGTTTGCTAGCCAGTTCTCTATCCACATCAATACTGAACCTTCAACACCGTGTGCTTTAAGTTTGTATACTAATCTCTTATGTGGGACCATAATGCTTCCATTATGAATTCTGCTCATTGTTTTCAAATCCCTCCATGAACCCACATCCCCTTCCTAGCTCTGTAATCTCACTGTAACCCTCCAAGATATCTGCATTAGCCATTTTAGCCTCAATCTCATCTGGCAACTATGCTGAATTTGTTCACAAGTTCACGTTATAGGAGTAGAATTAGGCCATTCGGCCTATCGAGTCTACTCCGCCATTCAATCATGGCTGATCTCTGCCTTAAAAATATTCACTGACAGCCTCCGCAGCCCTCTATGGCAATGTTCCACAGATTAACTACCCTCTGACTGAAGAAGTTCCTCCTCACCTCCTTTCTAAAAGAGCGCCCTTTAATTCTGAGGCTATAACCTCTGGTCCTAGACTCTCCCACCAGTGAAAACATTCTTTCCATATCCACTTTATCTATGTCTTTCATTTTTCTGTAAGTTTCAATGAGGTCCCCCCTCAACCTACTAAACTCCAGCGAGTAGAGGCCCAGTACTGTCAAACGCTCATCATATGCTAACCCACACATTCCTGAAATTGTTCTTGTAAATCTCATCTGGACCCTCTCCAGAGCCAGCACATCGTTCCTCAGATATGGTGCCCCACCTGGGGCACCATCTCCTTTAAGATTGTGGCTAAAGGGATCAGGGGGTATGGAGAGAAGGCAGGTACAGGATACTGAGCTGGATGATCAGCCATGATCATATTGAATGGCGGTGCAGGCTCGAAGGGCCGAATGGCCTACTCCTGCACCTATTTTCTATGTTTCTATGTCCATCTCTTGGACCAAACTACTGATCACATGTCCTTCTATCTGTTAGTGTCAGTCAGGATCAATTTTCTGTTTACTAATGCTACAGAAAAGTGCCTTGCTTTATCTTAGATTTCAGGTCAAGTGGAGTATGAATTAGTGAAAATCCTTCCACATAGTCCTACTAAGCTGTTCAAGGTCAGGTACAGTGTAGGTAAGATGCAAAATAAAAAGTTCATTTCTGTTCAGTCCATTAAACTCCTGCCCCTGTGACATACCCGAGTAACATTATAATCTTGTCGACAGAGCGCATTTTATAAATAGATCTCAGCCCGTGCATTATCCAGTTTGCTGAGAAAGTGGATCGGTGGAGATCAATCAATTTAAAAACATCAATTGCAATACAAGTCATAGTAACATTCACTAAAAAAAGCCCATTGTGTGTTATTGATCACCAACGTCAAATTGATAAGCACTTCCTGAATTGGCATACATTATTCCTGGTGCAATCTGATGGCTTTGGTGCAAAGTGCCTTTGGTATACAATTGAGACCTAATGGAAAAAATAGCAAAAAGAAAGCTTTATTCCTTGGAGTAGGACTATTCCTAGAAGCCCAGGAGGGTGATCCAATAGCGGTGTTTAAGATCTTGAGAGGAATAGATAGGGTATATGCACAGCCTCTTTTACACAGAGTAGGGGAATCAAGAACCAGAGGATATAGGTTTAAGGTGAGCAGCGAAACCCTTAATAGGAACCTGAGGGGCAACTTTTTTTACACAAAGGGTGGTGGGTATATGAAACAAGCTGCCAGAGAAGGTAGTGGAGGCATGCGGTGCAGGCTCGAAGGGCCGAATGGCCTATTCCGTCACCTATTTTCTATGTTTTCTATGTACTATCACAACGTTAAAAAAATATTTGTACAAGTACATGGAGAGGATAGGTTTAGAGGGATATGGGCCAAACACAGGCAGGTGGAACTCGTGAAGATGGGGCATGTTGGTCAGCATGGGCAAGTTTGGCCGAAGGGTCTGATTCTATGCTATGTGCCTCTATAACTATGTTGAGGTAGAATGGCAGGTATTAAAGTTTTCACTTTCCATTATCTGTGTGTGGTGTTACCTTTGCAAAGTGTCTTGGAGAGTGCTTGAATCAAGTCTGAACAGAGAATGATTACCAGATAAGTCTGAGTATCTTTAGCTTATTATGCCCTGAATATGAATTTTCTGCTATGTTAAATAGCTCTCCTTTTCCCCCAATATTTTGAAGGGGATTCAACAATAACGTTCCAAAAAAGACACAAAGTGCCTGAGTAACTCAATGGGTCAGGCAGCATCTCCCGCGAACATGGATAAGTGACATGTGACTAAGAAAAGAGCGTTTATTAATTCATAAATGCTAGAAGCAGTGAAGGCCCAGGCAGGTGTCTAGATCAATAAAATGTTATTGAGAGTTAAAGAATAACCAAAAAGCCGAAAGGAAAACTGTCTTACACCTCGAGAGTTCTGGAGTACATGGGTATTGAGCATTATACTACAACCATATAAAGCCCCACCAAGACTATGCAGAATTCGTGTAGGACATACAATATTAAAGGAGTTTTCTTCAACCTCCTAAACCAATTCACAATCTGAAAAATCTGAAATTCTTGATTGAAATTATTTCATTTCTTCGTCAGAGATTAAGTAGAAGTCGTCAGTAATTGTTATGTTGTCAAAAAGGAACAGCTATTTACAGCCGATGCTATTATTTCCCCCAACTTTTTGTGCTGAATTAATGTGAGCTGAATTAATGCACAAACCCAGCCAGCTCTTGAAAGTAGTGGGAGAGTTCTGGTGAGCTATCGAGCAGGAACCTGCATTAATCAGCCAAGAATTCTGGAGATTCACAACTCGCAGCAAGACTCTTAATCTGAAACCCCTGCTGTCGGTGTCCAATTTTTCCATAAATATAGATGTGTGGTGTTTACATTCAATTGCTTTTCCAGCAAGATCAAGCTATCTGCTCACTACAAAGTTGCAGATTGTTAGACTGAACTAAGAACAATTCTTAATTGCTACTGTATGTCGTGTTACTTGCGATGGAGCATCAAGGCAAATTCCTTGTATGTGTACATACTTGGCCAATAAATGTATTAATTCATTCATTTTTCAGTTGTGCTTCATACAATTGTTGACATTGGAGATACTTCACTGTTTACAAAGCTCTTTGAGATAGCTGCAGTTTGAAAAAAGACATGCAAATGCAAATCCAACTATTCATTTTAATTAATTAGACGTTCTTTGATTTTCAGGAGCCATATTTTAATCACAAACCTCAAATTATTTCTTTTTTGTTGAACATTGGAACCATTCAGTCCATAGGATTTCACTTTATTTTTTCTGTAACCTTGGCAATGATCCATCACAGGTTCTCTACTAAGATGGTAGCCTCAGCCTTGCCCCATTCATAACTAAAAGGTTGCCTTCCACATGATCCACTTTCATTCAAGGATCACATTCTGGCTTTAGCAGCAAATCACACACTGGCACCAGCAGTAAATAAGGGCAGGTTACCTTTTGACAATGTTGGTGGATGCCTATCCAAGCCATAGACTGAGAGGATGTTTCCACTAGTGGGAGAGCCTAGGACTAGAGGTCACAGTCTCAGAATAAAGGACGTACCTTTAGAAAGGAGACGAGGAGGAATGTGTGTGGGTGGGGGAGGTTGTGGGGGCGGATGTGGGGGGGGGGGGGGGGGGGGGGGGGGGTGTGGAGTTGGGGGGAGTACAGGTTTGTGGGCTGATTGGCTTTGTATTAATGTAAATTGTTCCCAGTGTGTGTAGGATAGTGTTAATCTGCGGAGATCCCTGGTTGGCGCGTTGGGCCAAAGGGCCTGTTTCTGCGCTGTATCTCTAAATAGACAATGCACTATTTTCAGGTACGCACGTTTTTCTCATCCACCTGCCCCCCCATCCCTCCCCAGTTGCATTAATCTTCCTGTTGGCTTGTCAATCTTACTAGGCTTAGGGAGTCACAGGTTGAAACCACATCCCTGTCGATGCTAAATTATAAACAGAAACATCAGAAAGCACACGATTAGGAAAGGTTGATGGCCTGACAAAGGCAGGGAAAGCTCTGCTCGTGATCTCACTGTGCAATACTGGGCCTGCGAGTAATCACAGCTTGAAATGAAAAATGTTCTGCTCCTCAAGGTCGGAAACCTTTAATGAACCAGTTCAAAGCTCACAGCAAGCAAGGAACTGAGTATACAAAAATCTAGCTGGAGAAAGCTGTGATCCAGGTCGGGAGTGAAGGATGCTTTCAGTTCTGTCTAGTGCACCCAACAGCTTTTGTCCTCAATTAAATCCACCCTGGCTCAGCAATAAACATCCTAAAGGGGCTGTCCCACTGTGGCGACCTAATTGGCGAGTTTAGAAGGGTTTAGGAGAGTTTGAAAAAGTGTCATGTTGAAGACCTCCTTCGACTATGTAGAAGACCTCCTTCGACCTCCCTTCGACTATGTTGAAGACTATCTACGACTACCTTCAACTACCCTTGATTACCGTCGACTACCCTCGATTACCTACGAATAACATGCCGACCTACTACGACCTACTTCGACTAAACTTACGAGTAAAAAAAATATAGATTATTTTCCATGGCGACCTTTTTTTACTCGCGGGCATTTTTCAGCCTGTTGAAAAATACGCCGCGACGTAGCTGAGGCCTCGAGTACACGGGGACTACTCTCGAGCAAGAAGGAGAGTTACAAATACCTCCTAGGACCGCCTGTCAACCATGTTGCGAGTATGAGTCGAGGGCAAACTCTTCTAAGCTCGGCAATTAGGTCGCCGCAGTGGGACAGCCCCTTAACAGTTTGCCATAAATGTCACACGTTGCCCTAAAAAATATCACTGTGACATGCAATTAAAACCAATCAACACTAGGATGTTACAGACATATATGACAATCGGCACAAAAATGTAACCTCGCTTTCTTGCCTGTATTCTCCTCTCATGTTTTCTGCAGGACATCATTGTGTTTCTCCAGCATTTCCTCTGGTTCTGTCTGATTTGCCGCTCCACTTGGGCACCGCTTCTTGTACCAGCATCTCCAACCTCAACATCACAACTGTTGGTTGTCGGCGAACACACCAACAGCTCCTTCCTTTAGGTACTGTCCAACTGCATCAAAGCGTGGAAAGTAACTGCAGGTGCTGGTTTCTACCGATAGACACAAAGTGCTGGAGTTACTCAGCGTGTCAGGCAGCATCTCTGGAGAAAAGTTATAAGGTGACATTGCGATCTGAAGAAGGGTTCTGACCCAAAAAGTCACCCATTATTTTTCTGCCTGACCTGCTGACTTACTCCAGCAACTTTGTCCAGCAATTGACTGTGTGTCGATCCTCTGCATCAAAGCATAGCTTGAAATCCTTTCTGCCATTCTGTTATTTTTTCCCCTCAACCACCAGCTAAAAGCTCTCAGATGTTCTGCCTAAGGTCAGTTCCTACTCTGAGGTCCTTCAATGTGGGTTCCACCCTGTCAACGGCACCAAAGTAAGACTGGGCAAAGTCCTCAGTTTGATCCTTGTTGATATCCTCAAACATATCTGCTACACCTCTTGTCAATCTGTTCCAGCGAACTGGAATCTATCCAGTGGTCGACAAGGTGGGCCATCTCAATACAAAGATAAATGCTGAGTCCCAACAACGTCCGATAATCCAAATGTCCATGCACAATACAAACTGAGTCATTGCCCCCCTATTAGCCTGCTCTCCACTATCAACTTTCTTTCCTTCGTGAGACACAACATGCTCACCAAATACCTACTCACTGATACTCAATTTTTGCCTCAATCATTTCTCTAAACATTATAGACTTTTACCAAAAAATTACCAGACCAAACACTAAAGGGCGGCACAGTGGCTCAGCAATAGAGTTGCTGTGCCAGAGACCTAGGTTTGATCCTGATTATGGGTGCTGTCTATACGGAGTTTGTACGTTCTTCCTGAGACCACGTGGGTTTTCTCACCACTGGCAGCTCACTGTAGATACAGACTACTCTGGAGAGGAAAAGTTGCCCCTATGACCCCTGTTGAATCCCTCACCCCACAACTTAACCTTATGCTCTCCAGCTTTTCAATCCTTGAACACAGGATTAAGACAGAGCAAAAAGATGGTGAAAGCAGAACCAGACTGTAATAAAACCTCCACGATGTCCCATTAAAGTCAAAAGATCTTCTATTCCAAGCTTACAGCTGCAAGGTCAGGCAGGGGCTTTGGAAGAGTGGCTGGTATGGTCACTGTTCACTGCAGATTCAACAACAAATGGTAGTTCCGGGGTCATTTGTATTCATTTCTCCTTTTGAGATAAACTATCTCAGTGCAACACTGTAACATTTTGTTGTTGCCCACTGCCCACTAATTCACACTGGACAGTCTGTCACTCCACCCATTTGTTGGCCAGGCCAAGTTCACATCCTTCAATGACCTTAGCCTCTCCCTCTCCTATGCCTCCTCGTGTCCTGTGACCATCTAATGTATCTGCATTATAATTCTGTCTTCTTGAACATCAACGTTTAATTTCTCCACCATGGTGCATGAACTCTGAGATTTCCTTCTCAACCTGTGTGGTGGCTCTCTCTCTCCATCTAAGATGTCCCTTGAAGCAACGACATTTAGGTCCTCTCCCCGAATATTTCAATTACAATTGCTGCAGATGAACACTCCTGTGAAGCAACCATGGAATACAACAGTGTATTGACGCTAAATTGTAAATACAACCTGTTGATGTCAATGAATCTCAAGTAGTTAAACCCAGGGCATTCCCATAATTCCCAACATTTGTCATCCTGACTTCATTGGAATACATTTCAGAAGTCAGTCAAATTAATTTCAAAGGTGGAGTACAATACTTTGAATTGAACATGTAATGAATTTGGCATCACAGACTGGTGATAAATTTCTTGCCCATTTTGACGACTATTTGTGGCTATGCTCCAAAGTGCCAGTGAATTTACCTGCATAAATCACAGAGCTTCAAGAAATAAATTATCCTTTATACTGTTGCGAAATATTACATGCAAAGGTTTGTAACAGATGTCCTACCTCCGGTTACTGCAGAAGGTAACACATTATATTCCATTTTATCACATTAAAGGCTGCTGGCGATTAAATCAGCTTTCTTCTGAAGGTATAATTTTGTATCACGTGCATGCAAACAACATGTTTTATATTTTGGAGGGAAACAAAATCCATAGATCAATGAGACGTTCTTAAATAACCATTTGGATTTCTCCTACCCCAACATGTATGAGATACACCTCTGCAGTGTACGCAAGACGCTCTTTAAAAATGCATGGGATCTTGTTAATTACTTTATATCATGTCTCTTCCAAGGAATTCATCTTACACCTCGTATTCTAGCCCAAATATCCTTTTTAGCTTGTAAGGCCTTTTGTTTCAATTCAATTTAAAGAAGACTCATTTTAGAGGGTGGTCACGGTGGCGCAACAGTTGAGTTGCTGCCTTACAGCGAATGCAGCACTGGAGACCTGAGTTCGATCCTGACTACGGATTGTGTCTGTACGGAGTTTGTACGTTTTCTCCTTGAGTTTTCTCCGAGACCTTTGGTTTCCTCCCAAGACGTACAGGTTTGTAGGTTAATTGGCTTGGTAAATGTAAACATTTTCCCTAGTGGGTGTAGGATAGTGTTAATGTGTGGGGGTCGTTGGTCGGTGCGGACCCAGTGGGTCGAAGGGCCTGTTTCCATGCTGTATCTCTAAACTAAACTAAACTAAGCTAAAGATTTTTTTTTTTTAAATGGTGAACGTGTTTTTCAGACCAGTAAGTAAGCCCTTGTAGCAAATCACTTTTACCATTCATCATAGGTTGAATTACAAAGGAAAGATAAGAGCAAGTGGCCAAAATGTTCAATAGTGATGTGTTTTATGGAATCATGCAAAGACGAGGCTTATGAAGAGCTAGGGAGGTTTGAGGTGGGAGCTTAAAAGATTGTCCCAATGCAATTGAAGGCAAGTTACCAAAGGATTAGAACAGCAGAACATAGCAGAGAACATAGTACAGCACAGGAATAGACTCCTGGACAAGGGGTCACAGCTTAAGGATAAGGGGGAAATCCTTTAAAACCGAGATGAGAAGAACTTTTTTCACACAGAGAGTGGTGAATCTCTGGAACTCTCTGCCGCAGAGGGTAGTCAAGGCCAGTTCATTGGCTATATTTAAGAGGGAGTTAGATGTGGCCCTTGTGGCTAAGGGGATCAGAGGGTATGGAGAGAAGGCAGGTACGGGATACTGAGTTGGATGATCAGCCATGATCATATTGAATGGCGGTGCAGGCTCAAAGGGCCGAATGGCCTACTCCTGCACCTAATTTCTATGTTTCTATGACTCTTCAGCCCTCATCTGTGCCGATCATGATGCTAGGTTAATCTATGACAGTAATTGATCCATGTCCCTCCACTTCCTGTCCATGTGCCCATCTAAAAATTTCTTAAATGCCAGTGTGTTATTATCACCCTAGGCACCACCCACCACTCTGTATGAAAGATCTTGCCCTGTACATCTTGTTTAAACGTTATCCCTCTCATCTTAAACCTATGCCCCTCTAGTCTGTGACACGTCCATGCTGGGAAAAGAGGTTCTGACTGTCTAGCCTGGTTACGCCTCTCATCATTTTATGTATTCTCTCAATCTCTAATGCTTGAGACAAAACAATCCCAGTTTGTCCAACCTCTCCTTATAGCTAATTCCTTCTAATCCAGGAAGTGGATTATATTGAACCTCCTCTGGGCCCTCTCCAAAGCCTCCACATCCTGCCTATAATGGGTCAAGCTAACTTCACACAATATTGAAGGGGCAAAAGAGGACAGAACTGGAGACATGCAAGAGATTGTGAAAACTGTATAGATGGAGGATTTACAGAGCGAGGAAGAGGATAAGCCATACAGGGATTTAAACATGAGAATGAGAATTTGGAAATCAAAGTTATGGGTTTAGATTTAGATTTCCATTTAGATTATCGAGTTGGTCTCCTATACAAATACCTCCCTATCATGCATGTCCATTTCCACTAGAAACTGTCTCACTCCTAGCTCAATCTGTACCACAGCATATATATACCAAAAATATCTGGAACATAATCGTGTCTGCCCTTGACCTAGGTTACGTGGCAATAAAATAGTTTTGCAATGGTGGGAGGATACAGGCAAAGATACATTGACTGAATTAAGGGTGATGCTAAACTATCATTGAACCAAACTACTGTTAATTGAATGCAGAAGTAATTAGTTAATCATCAAAACATAACCTTACATGTAAGCTCTGACAAAGGGTCAGACAGATTGTAACCCAGATTTACCGCATTCAGATTCTGATCAATATATTGTCGGCAGTGTGGACAGGCCTCGTGTTACTTTTAAGCTTGAGATGTGAAGCGACAAGTTAGCTGATCACAGCGGATAAATATTTAGTACCTCCGCAAAATACTGATCCACATTTTTTATCTAAAGGCTAAATCTCGTGTTCCACTTTACAGGACCTAATCATTAATAAAGCATGTCTGAAAACTGGAATGAATATGTGCTGGGGGCTGAATGTTTTGCTTCACAGCAAGGTCTTACATTTCCTCTCGTCTGGTATTTGTAATCTGTTTCACTGCCAGTGTCCCACACATCCCCCATGGACACCGATTTGGTGATTACATATGCTGCAGCTCTCCCCCTGGTTACTGCTCGTTAAGAACATGAATCCACCCAGTGAGAATATCTAAACAAAATTTCAATCGGCTCCAAAAGTTGAACAGCACAATCCGATAAATAAGTGGTTCAATGTGTGACGACACAAGAACCTCCTCAATTATATTGACAGGATTAAACCTGACGAGGCCATTAGCTCCATAAGTCTGTTGCACCATTCAATTGGATCAGTGGCTTTTATTTGATGTACCATAGGGGGCAACTCTGGCTGGTCTTAGTGTTATGTTCACAGAGTTTGCTCCTGGGACCTGATTGCATGGGCAAGGCTGAGAACCACTCAATTTGATCATGATCCTTCGGCAACACCTCCCCAAACACCGATGGTTCAGCTAATGAACCCAGGTCCGATTCTGATTTCTGATGCTGTCGGTATGGAGTTTGCATGTTCTCCATGACCATACTGGTTTCCCCAGGGTGATCCAGTTTCCTCCCACATCCCAAACATATGCTGGTTGGTCAGTTAGATGGTGGCTATAAATGTCCCCTCAGTGTGGATGAGTGGTGGAATATGGGGGGAGTGGTCGGGCATGGGAGAGAGAATAGGTTTCCAGGAAGGAAATAGGATTGCTCTTGGAGCGAACATAGATATGATGGGCTATATGGCTTCCTATGTGATATGAAAACGGGATATAAAAAAATAAGATAAATGGCGGGCTTGTAGAAACCTGGAGGTCTCCTCCTCCGCCTAGCCCTGGTTTATGAGATAACCAATGCTTTCACAATGGCGAAGGGGAACTGTGTGAGATCTACATGAATGGTAGAGCAGCCATGTTAAAAGAAGAAGTTAGGCAGGCTAGGGCTTTATTTCTTAGAGGCCGGAGGCCGAGGGATAATCTTATGGTGAAATAGAAGGGAAATAGATAGGATGAATGCACAGATTCCTTTTTCTCTGGGTTGGGGAATCAAGAACTAGAGGGTAAACGTTCAAGAGGAAAGAAGAAAGATAAGAACCTGAGGAACAATTTTTTCCACAGAGAGTGGTGGGTATATGGGATGAGCTTCCAGAGGAAGTAGTTGACGACATTTAAAAAATATTGAGACAAGTACATGGATAGGAAAGATTTGGAGGGATATGGTTCAAACATGAGCAAATACAACTATAGCTTTGATGGCCATGTTGGTCGGCATGGATTAGTTGGTTGTAGGACTTGTTTCCATGCTCCATGGAGCGAAGGAAATATGCGACGTTTCAGGTCGAGACCCTTCTTCAGACTGACCCGAACTCAACCCGAAAGGTCACCTATTTCCTTCGCTCTAAGATGCTGCCTCACCCGCTGAGTTTCTCCAGCATTTTTGTCTACCTTCAATTTTCCAGCATCTGCAGTTCCTTCTTAAACAAACATCACAAAACCTGCAGTCACTTGTCATTTCTGGCCAAAGATTTGCTCTTCCCATTAGTGGAGCTTGACCTGCTGAGCATGTTCCACAGCCTTGAGATTAGCAATACATTACGATCCATTCTTTGCATTATCACCCACTAAATGCCCCCATTTGCCATTTAACTGGAGGACCTCTACACTGATCCCCATGGCTATCCTCATCTCACTCTATCACAGATATTCCCATTGGCCTATCTATCTCCCCCCCCCCTTCCCTTTTTCATCAACTTTAAATCAACTTGCTTTCTCCTTTTCCCAAATTCTAATGAAGGATCTTTGATTTCTTTGATTTCAGACAATAACCCAAGGTGCCTATGCTTGTGTGCTGGAGGCTGCTCTCTCTCTCTCTCTCTCTCTCTAGAGAGCTGATCCAGCTCTTGCTCAAATGAGTCAGCATTCACTCTGCATCAATCAGCCAGGCTTTTGTGCTGACCTGCACCACAAGCGGTAAAGCCAGAGGCAGCAGAGGTCAGCGATGCTTTTCATTTCCCTGTCTCATCCTCCTTCCGAAATACTCTACACATATTCCTAAGCTTGGAACATATCCTCGAACACCGAGCAGAGAGCACCATGCATCACCAACTGAGCTTGTCCCATTAAAGTGAAGGGGAGAACGAGTTAACAGAAACCTTATAATACAGAGGACGGTACAAATACAACAAACTAAATGCCAGAGGAAGAGGCTGAGGAGGATATGATAACATTTTAAAGTCAGAGAAAACCACAAAGTGCTGGAGTAGCACAGCAGATCAGGCAGCCTCTCTGGAGAACATGGATAAGTATTGTTATGGGTCGGGGCTCTTTTCAGACTGATTATAAGGGAGGTGGGGGGGAAACTGGAAGAGAAGTGGGGGCAGGACAAATTCTGGCAATTGATGTAGATAGACACTAAATGCTGGAGTAACTCAGCGGGCCAGACAGCATCTCTGGAGAGAAGGAATTGGTAACGTTTCGGGTCAAGACACGAAACATCACCATTCCTTCTCTCCAGAGATGCTGCCTGTCCCGCTGAGTTACTCCAGCATTTTGTGTCTATCTTCAGTTTAAACTAGCACCTGCAGTTCCTTCTTACACAATTGATAAGTGGATACAGTCGAAAGGGAGTTTTGATTGGCAGATGATTGGACAAAAGTCAGAGATGAAAGTCAAAAAGATTGAGATAAGGAGATAAGGAGAGAAGAAGCACAAAATGGTTAAAATACATTTGGATGGCCAGAGGGATAAGAAAGTGATTGAGGGTTATGGATCAAGCACAACCAAATGAAACAAGCGTAGAAGAGCACTTGATTGGCATGGATAAGATAGGCTGATGGGTCTGTTTCCATGCTGAATGATGTTGAGAGCAGAGACTGCATTCACCTGACCATGGAAGAGCACATCTTCCTGACAATGCCAGGACAACTCTCAATTGGTGATAAATCTCTATCCCGAGGCTCAAAACTCTGAATATCAGACAAGACATCTTTATAAAGCAATATTCTATTTAAGGTAATAAAATGTCCACGGGAATTGCAAGTCAAACCGTGTTCTCAAATATTAGGACAATAAGTTTTATGAAAAGCCGTAATGGACAAAAGAGGAATAAGAAAATTGTGAGGCTGAAGGTGAGAGTTCAATGACTGGCAGCATGGCTACCAGTGAAGGAGGGTTCAAATCAAAGGTAGACAGCTCAGAGTTGGTGGGATCTATAAAGAAGAATGTGATTTTTAAATCTGCCCATCACTTACAGTCAATGTACGGTGAGATCAATGTGTTGGATTAATGAGGCTTGATGCAAGTTAGGCATCTGAGTTTTGGAATAGAGTGGAAAGTGGGAGGCTAGCTAAAAGAACTCTCTTCTTCAATGGGTCAATCGAAGATTGGCCTTGCATGCATTTTCTGGAAGATGTAGAGAGAGATTCTTGGTAAGGATTCCTATTGATTGATTAGCCAAGAAAGGTTAGGCGAGAAGCAGTCAGCAGTAAAGTGCAAATTTCGATAGCAGCAGTGCAGCCAATTCCAGCTCAACAATACCTGATAAAACTATGCTTTCAATTGCTGTCCTGTGTCAATATATGTGACATGCTTCAGTACAACGTTGATAGTTTAATCATTTTTCCAGGACATGGCTGAGGTAACTGCGACTTATTTTTGTTCTTATGAAGTCTTTCTCGCCTGTATGCTGGCTGTGAGCTTGCCTTACTCTCAACCCACTCACCCTCTCCAATGCCGCCTGTATGGGCAGCCCAAAGCCTTCTCCACCAGCCCTTGCCATTCAAAAGCTTTATATCACATTGGAACTGATTAAATGACCTTGCCCTCGCCCCATCACTGACCTCACATTGACAAATGTTGCCCTCCTATCTGGCCGCATTTGCCACCATTTGCCCAACCATGAGCATGGAGATGGTAGTATCCTTCAGCTGAGTGAACTATTTTGCTACAATGCTACTGTATATACAGTGCCCTCCATAATGTTTGGGACAAAGACCCATCATTTATTTATTTGCCTCTGCACTCAAAAATCTGAGATTTGTAATAGAAAAAATCACATGTGTTTAAAGTGTACATTGTCAGATTTTAATAAAGGCCATTTTTATACATTTTGGTTTCACCATGTAGAAATTACAACAGCGTTTATACATAGTCCCCCCCATTTTCAGGGCACCATTATGTTTGAGACACAGCAATGTCATATCAATAAAAGTAGTCACGTTTAGTATTTGCCTGCTGACCATTGCCTGCTGACCAATGTTTAGTCATGTGTGTACGGAGATCGCTGGCCGGCATGGGCTCGGTGGGGCGAAAGGACTCTTTTCGCATTGTACCTCTAAAATTTCACCTAATGTGGATTTTGAACTGTGCTGTTTAGCTTTTAGAAGCTCCTATTAACCATATGTTTAGTACTTATATCTCAGATTTTTTTTTAAACTCTTCCTATATATTTTGTTAGAGATAAATTCAACCAAATAACCTGTTTTTTGTTCAGAAGCATGTTAATTTCTGCCATTTAATGTGACAAGGTGTTCATCACAAGAAGTTTCAAAGCGCAATTTATCACAATTCAGTGAATTGTTAATCTTACACTATCCCTTGAAGAACATAAATATTTGGTTGTTATGGAATTACATTAGTTTATGTAAATTGGACCATGAGTTAATCATAGACAAAAGTCTAAACTACAACACCCACATATAATCAAAGTCTTCCAGCAATCTCATGCAACACAATTCTTCTGGCACTGATTGCTGGAGTGTTTGATTATCTTTTAGTCACTTTTCCGCTTGTAATCAGCATCCATTACCAGATTCACCAAGTGACCTGTCACAGACAAGGCTTGCCGAAGCTCTAACTGCAGCAATTTCAGATGCTTCTTTCAGCTGCTGCTTAGGTCTATGAACACCCACTCAACTTCTGCCTCTCTTGTTTGGTCTCCAGGTTCAACAGAGTGGCATTGATTGGCAAGATGAGAGTTCAGAGGTGTTCTATAAGTGGCATGGCTAGAAAGAGGACACTTCCCATTCCCATTCAAAAACTAACTGCGTACAGAATTGGTAATGTTCATGTGTACCATTCGGCTGGGAATAGTTGGCATTAGTACCATTAGATACATTTTGAGTTAGTGAGATATTCCATCCGTTACAAAATGTAATGAGGCTGAGATCGGCCCAGCAGGCCTGTGAAGCTTGTATTTTTGGTCGTAACTATGTGCTTTATGGTGCACAATTCAAACAGCTCTCTAACTCTGTGCTGTTATAGATGAGATAGATTGTCACGATCTGTGTTGAAGATCAGAAGCAAAAGGGAACCGGCAATGACAGGAAAGTGCAATTACTCCGAAACTATTGGGGGAGCAAGGGAGGGGAGGGGGGGCGGGGTGAGGTGAATATGGCAGGTGACAGAGAGAGTAGAAGAGTGAACAAGAGGGCAAAAATAGAGCAAGAACAGGCAGAGACTGAGAATATGACACAAGAGGGAATTAGAGAGGTAAAGATAGTGACAGTTCGAGGTATTGACAGTGGGGGTGAGAGAAAGAGAAAGAGAGATTGAGAGGGAGCACACATCACAGACAATGAGACTACGAGAAAGAAAACAGAGGAAAAGAGAATGACAGCGAGTGAGGTAGAGACTCTGCGAGTGAAAGTGCAAAGCAACTGATGGTTAAAGACATAATTCAGAGTGAGATTTGGATTAAGGGAGAAAAAGAGACAGGCAGGAAGGAAGTGGCAGATTGAGAGTAGAGGAACAACAAGAAGTGAAGACGACGAACGATGCAAGTTGTGTGAGGAGAGGCAGAGCTCTTGAGGAGAATCTAGTGCCTGACATGAGAACTGTCCCAGCCTCCAGCTTCTCAGTGAGGGTTAGGCCCAGACAGGAAAGAGATGAAGAAAGGGAGCAACCTGATAGCCTCTGGTCCAGGGGTGGGGAACCTGCGGCCTTCTAGGTCATTAAGAGCGCCCTTTTGAATCCAAATTTTGTAGAACAAATCCTTTTATTTTTATTAATATGTTTTTGTTCGTCTTTTATTATTTTTATTTTTATCTAAAAATGAACGTATTTAAAATACCAAAGAATAAAAGAAGATTCAACAAAATAATCCTCCCTGACGGACGGCCACAATTAAAACATTAGTAAGTCATGAGGGATATTTTAACAAAATAGTGTACATTTTGAAGTGTATATAATCAGGGCTGACAACATTGGGTGAGAGTTGGGAGTGAGAAATTGCGAGAGACCAAGCCCGAGGGAGCGTAGCGACCGGGGGGAGGGTTTGTAGGAGGAGGGTGTCCCCCCTCCCATTGGTACGGAACTTTTGCATTTTTCAGCTTGAAATTGTGCAATATGGTACATACTGTAGTGAATCGTTTAACTTGCACTTGAATGCAATATTTATGCTTTAAATTGGAATAGCTATGAATAAGGTTAGACTAAATTACATTCCTAATTACATTCCACAGTAGAGCCCAGGCTCTGATCAACACATGCAGCACATGACTGAGCTTAGTATATTCATGTATGGAAATCAGATTATAATCAAGCACGGTCCATGTTGATCAACCTGGGTCTCACTGCACACTGGGTACTACTCCTGACCCCGACTCCAGTTGCATACCTTCTCTCATTCCTGACCCTGAGTCCAGCCTTGCACCTGCCCCCCTCCCCCCTCCCCTCCCCACCCACCCTCCTATCATAGCTGCTTACCTGCTTAGGTTCCCAGTGCTGAACACTCCCCTGGTCCCAGCTTTGACTGCACACCGAGTACTATTCCAGACCTTGACTCTGGATGCACATTTGGCCTTGCTCCTAGCCCCTCTGCACTGACAAAATATCTGACCCTCACATAAAGTCCCATATCTGACCCCCTGGACTTAACCTATTACGTTCAAGTCCACAGGTGCTTATCTAATGCAGTAGTCTTTTATGGGGCACTTCACAGACCAAATTATCTAAAACAAAATTTGCTACATCCATTGGCTTCCTTGTTATCTAACATGCTAGTTGTTTTGTCAAAGAAGTCATCAATTTGTTGAACACAATTTATCATCCATAAAATTATACTCACTCAGCTGTATAAGTATTCTGTATTTTAAGTATTTTATTTTCCTAACAAACTGTCCAGAAGTCATTATCACCCCCAATATTTTCAGTATTTTGCTGTCTTCCTCTATTATTCTATTAAATGTGATCTTGAGAGTACATAATATTTTATGTGGTATTTATAACACAACAATGATAAAAAGATTTTTGTTTTGATTGCACCTACCAAAATGCATACATTATTATATTACAGTTAATATGCACTGAGGGCAACATTTTGTTCCAATGCCCCCCATTCCCAATTACTTTTACATTGAAATGACAGCCATTGGTTGTCCTCCAGGATGCACCAAGCCGCAACCTGATCCATGCTGGTCACCAGATTAAAATGTTCACTTTCACTGCAAACATTCCCAACCATAGTGGGAATGCGCTGGTGGAACATCCACCTAGTACCTGCCTGCAGAACAAAGTCCAGTTGATCCCAGGAAGGGGAGGTAAGGCAGAGTGGGAAAAGTAGTAACACAAAGTGATCACAGTAATGCGACAATGTAGCACAGGAGCTTGAGGTTACACAGCCAGCCCACCACTTCCCAGGCACGGTCCTATTTTAGGCATTAAATAGGAATGCAAGTAGAATATTTTAATTTAATATAGGCACTCCACTGTGGCTGCAATGAGGACTCGTTCCCACGTTGAGCTGACAGCTGGGTTCCTACACAGTGTTGTTAGTCCTTCGAGGTCAGAGAAATGCTGAGAGAGTGATGAACATCTGGCAGTGTGGCACATTGAGTGTATCAAGCAGCTGGCAGATAGCACAGAAAGCACCCTACACCTGGAATCATAGTACACTGAACAACTAACTGCCAATTACCTTCAGTGTAACACTGTTGATTACTCTCAGCATTAAAATTCACCATTTTACAGTTCACATCTTTGCTTTCGACCCCCCCCATGTTTTCAGGCTGTCCCTTTCCCAACCCAAATTCCTGAAAGGCCTTTCATATAAATTTCATATAAGCAGTAGCATTACTGCATTACAGCCTCAGAGACCCGGTTCGATCCAGACTGCAGGTGCTGCCTGTACGGTGTTTGTACGTTCTCCCCATGACTGTGTGGGTTTTCGCCGGATGCTCCGATTTCTTCCCACACTCCAAAGACATACAGGTTTGTAAGTTAATTTGTTTTGTTTTTTAAAGTAAATTTCCACCAGTGTGTAGGATAGTGCTAGTGTAAGGGGATCGCTGGTCAGCGCAGACTCTGCGGGCCGAAGGGCCTGTTTCCGCACTGTATCTCTACACTAAACTAAACTAAAGATAGACACAAAAAGCTGGAGTAACTCAACGGGTCAGACAACATCTCTAAAGAAAAGGAATAGGTAACGTTTCGCGTTGACCCTTCTTCAGACTGTAAAATTAAAACGTTTAACATACATGGTATTACCAGCTTATTGCAAGGCAGAACATTATCTGACCAATACTGCTAGTCTGCTATCAGACAAGCATAAAGAATTCCAATAAATGCCTGTATATATTAACGACAGCATTTTGTGCTGAATTCCCCTTGAATAACTCATGAGTTTGCTGAAGATGGCACAGATAGTTACGATGTCTCCGGGCCCTGCAGAATACACTCACCTAACCCTGACCTGCTAACTGTCTCTTCTACAAAGCAACTTCCTAATTCAGCATGAAGCAGAGAATGTGTAGGAAGCCTCCAGTTTCGCCCCACCCCCTCCATCACCTCCATCTTTCAATCTGAAAAAGTGTTTCGACCCAAAACGTCACCTATTCCTTTTCATCAGAGATGCTGCCTGACCCGCTGAGTTGCTCCAGCATTTTGTGTTTAGCAAAGCAAAGAATGCAGATATAATTTAATCTGTATTATCATTTTGTCCATTTCATTTTTTTTTTGTAAAATGCATAGCAGTTTGGAAAACAGTAAAGATGTCAAACAGATAGACATTATCAATAAGATGATTGCTCACATCCAGACTCTACAAGCTTAAAACTATCCAGGACAAAGTAGTTCACTTGATTAACTTGATGAACACTATCCACTTCCTTGAACATTCCCTCTACCTACTGCCAAGGTTGCAGTCTGTATCTTCACACTGCAAGCCACCAAGGGTTCTTTGAAACCCACTTCATAAAAAAATTATCTCAACTACTTATGGACAAAGGCCATGGGCAAATTAGAACATGACTTCCAAGTTCTCCACCATGTGAAAATGACATGGTTACAGTCAGAGTCATAAAGCATAGAAACAGACCCTGCAACCTCTGGCTGCTCCTAATGATTTGTCCATCTGCAACTCTGGAATCCATTGCTCTTTGCATTTTGATTACTAATGAACTATCCAACAGCCATTTACGCTAATACTACGCTCCTAAATCCAGTCCAGCACACAAACTATTGACTCCATCTATACTTCACACTGCCCTGGGAAAACAGCCAACATAATCAAGGACCACTCATAAGCCTGTCATTCTCTCTCCTCCCTTCTCCCATTGGGCAGAAAATAGAATAACCTAAACGCATGTATCACCAGGTTTAGAAAAAGCTTCTAATCTGTTTAGGAAGGAACTGCAGATGCTGATTTATACCGAAGATAGATACAAAATGCTGGAATGACTCAGCGGGTCAGGCAGCATCTTTGGAGAAAAGGAATAGATAGGTGTCTGAAAAGGGGTTCTGACCCGAAATGTCACCTATTCATTTTCTCCAGAGATGCTGCCTGACCTGTTGAGTTCCTCCAGAATTGTTCTGTTATCTGATTCTTGAACAGACTTCTCAGGCAACTGAACCATCCTACCAACAACTAGAGAGCAGTCCTGAGCTATAATCTACCTCATTGGAGACCCTCGGGCTATCTCTGATCGGACTTTACTGGACTTTATCTTGCACTAAATGTTATTCTCGTTATTCCCTTTATCGTGTATTTATACACTGTGGATGGCTCAATTGTGATCATGTATTGTCTTTCAGCTGACTGGTTAGCACGCAACAAAAGCTTTTCACTGTAGCTCAGTACGTACACGTGACAATAAACAAAAATAAACTTCTTTTGCACAGCCTTTTCATTTAGAAGTGTGTCATTTATGTATAATTTGTTAATTTACGTATCATATGTGTGTGTGTGTGTGAGTCAATGTGCCTTTGATGCTGCTGCAAGCAAGATTTTTCAATGTACCCGCACCTCACCATACTTGTATGCATGGCAATAAACTTGAATATTAAATGCCAGCCATGCACGTATACCAAAGTAAATTAAAGAGAAATTGTTCTACAGCAGTGACATTTAGAATACTTACACAGAACAAATTCTTATTACTGTACCTTTTAAAATATTTTCAAAAAATAGTAGAATCAAATAATTTGGAAAATGTTAAGCAATAATGGAAACACAAGAAACTGTAGATACTGAAAGCTTGTCCAAAGAACAAACTGCTGGAGGAACTCAGTGGATCAGGCAGCAACTGTGGAGGGAAATGGGCAGACGGCCTTTTGGGTTGGAACTCTTCTTCATACTGATAGAGTAGCAAGGAGAGAAAACCGGTAAAGAGAGATAGGAATGGGGAAAAACAGTACTGGTCAGACTATCAAGATTCCATGGGCTTATTGTACTCGATTCCCCTATTCTGGGCAAAAGACTCTGTGCATCTATTCCTCTCATGAATTTTTATACCTCTATAAAATCTCCCCTCATCCCCCTGCGCTCCATGGAATAGAGACCCAGCCTACTCAACCTCTCCCTATAGCTCACACCCTCTAGTCCTGGCAACATCCTCGTAAATCATTTCTGAACCCTTTCAAGCTTGACGATGTCTTTCCTATGACATGGTGCCCAAAACTGAACACAATATTGTAAATGCGGTCTCACCAACGTCTTTTACAGCTGCAACATGTCCTCCCAACTTCTATACTCAATGTTCTGACTGATGTTTTGACCAACTTATCTACCTGCAACTCGACCTTCAAGGAACCATGCACCTGTACTCCTAGATCCCTCTGCACTACAACACTACCCAGAGGCCTACCATTTACTGTTTAGGTCCTGCTTTTGTTTGACTTACCACAATGCAACACCTCACACTTCTCTGCATTAAATTCCATCAACCATTCCTCCGCCCACTTGGCCATCGATCCAGGTCCTGCTGCAATCGTTCACAACCATCTTCACTATCTGCAAAACCACAAACTTTTGTATCATCAGCAAACTTGCTAATCTTGCCCGGTATGTTCTCATCCAAATCATTGATGTAGATGACAAACAGTAAAGGGCCCAGCACCAAAATGAGGCACACCACTAGTCACAGGCATCCAGTCTGAGAAACAACCTTCCACCATTTCTCTTTGCTTCCTTCCATGGAGCCAATTTGTTATCCATTCAGCTATCTCTCCTTGGATCCCACGCGATCTAACATTCCAGAGCAGCCTGCCATGCGGAACCTTGTCGAACGCCTTACTGAAGTCCATGAACACAACATCTACAGCTTTACCCTCAAGCAAAGTTATCCATGTTTGGACATTTCACTATTCAATATGCCATCGGCACCTTCAAATTATACTGCTTCAAAGTCCTTTGAATAAAATGTGTTTCTGTTGGTAGGCAAATAATGTTGTTTTCAGAGCCAATACTGCACCAGTTGCCATTTTGAAATCTTGAGAAGGGACAGATAACGGTTCGAAGTTTAGGTAGGCAGATAAATAAAAAAGGTTACACAGAAAAGCTGGAGAAACTCAGCGGGTGCAGCAGCATCTATGGAGCGAAGGAAATAGGCAACGTTTCGGGCCGAAACCCTTCTTCAGACCTTATAAAAGGTAAATAAAAAAGGTATCCATCTTGCTCACCCTCAGTTAGCTTTTGGAACAACATGCGTGTACCATAAACACTGCTACAAACCCAGCAGGCGTCAATTCAATCCTGAAAACATAACAAAGTGGTCCCTTCCTGATGATACAGTATTTTTTCAATTAAACTGGAAATTTCTGAATTGCCCAATGATACAGAAAGTATTAGCAGAGAGCATTAATTTGATGCCCCAAACAAATTGAACTATCAGTATTGCACAGTGAGTGACTAGAATTAGATACCAGAGCAATAATTTTATACTGAGTGCACAGTGCAATGATCCTGAAACTAAACAAATTCACAGATTAAGAAGTTCTCTTTTTCTGCAAAGGCTTCAGAATTCCCATTGTACATTTTTCTAATTGTTTTAAATATTTCAAATATGGGACCTGCTCGCAGTAACAAAGTAGAGAAGGCATACATCTTTTCATCCATGCTCATTTACGCTGTCGGCAATCAGAATCATTCACTTGTACCTCCTCATATATCTATGAGACAAATATACTAGTGTGGCTACCATATTCAAACAGTCTGCAAGATCGGCACGGTGAGGCTAATAATAATAATAATAATAAACTTTATTACGGACTCAAGGTCCAGACAAGGGGCAATATTACATTTTTTTTAAATGCAATGCATATTAAAAAATATATCTAAAAGTACATAAAATCTTAGTATATCACTTATAAAAGCATCAAAAATTATTATTTTTAAAAAAAACACACAATACATGAGTTAAAAATCCAGATTAAAAGAATGATCAATGTCCTACAACGAGACAACGATACCAGTGTCTCCACAGCTGGGATTCGTAGCGTGTAGTGCTGACCCTTATGTTTGACAAGGCCACAATAAGCACATTTTTAAAGTCATTTATCCTGCAAATGAATTTATACATGTGATTTCTTAGGATAGCTTCTAAAGTACTGACTCCTGCAGCCACAAACATATTACTGGCACTACACCATCTAGGTTTCCTTAGCAGTGTTCTCATGGCATCGTTATATGCCACCTTTAGTCTCTGCATACTTGTCTTTCCATAGTTCGACCACAGGTGCGCAGTGCAGAGTGGTGTGCAGTATGCTCTAAATAGCGACATCTTCACCACATCTGCACACGCACCAAATTTACGCAAGAGAATATTCGCCTGTACATACAGCATGCGTCGTTGCCTATAAATATCCTCATCATCTGTCATTTGTTCTGTAATAAAATGCCCTAGATATTTAACCTTATTATAGACACTAAGATTATTGTCAGACAATATAAAATCAGTAAATTTTAGACATTTATCCTCTTTGGTTCTACAGATCATAACAGCACTCTTACTAGCATTATATTTAATATCATGTTGCACACCATACACAGAACATATAGTAAGGAGCTGCTGGAGACCAGCGCTAGATGGACTAACGACCACAAAATCATCTGCATACATAATATGGTTCACTAAAATATTACCAATCACGCACCCAGTTTTACAGGCTTTCAATTGTTTGGACAGATCATCAATATATAGATTAAAACTAATAATGGGAAATGCTCATAGATTTACTTGCCATCAAACTCTGGGCAGCATTAACATAATAGAAGACATTATTAGAAAAACTGCCGAATGGGTCAAGTGTTAAATTAACTTCAATACAGATAGATAGGAGATGTGACACATTAGTAATCAAAATGCAAAGAGCAATGGGTTCCAGAGTCGCAGATGGGCAAAACATTAGCAGCAGCCACAGGTTAGTAAAGCAATTGAAAATACTGCCAAGGAAATGTGAACAAATGGAATTCATAAGTAGTAAAGTCATGTTAAACTTGGGACTCTTTGTCAGATCCATGTAAATGATCCATGTCAGATCCATGCTAATCCAGGGTTTTATGTGTAGTTCCAGACCAAATGTTTACAATGATCAAGAATGGATGAGGATGTTGTTTTATTTCTTTCCACTTTTGCAAATCCCAAGGGAAGATCCAGAAGTCTTTAAAATTGTGAATGGAGGGCACAGGGCAGGGTATTGCGAGAATGCTTTTTCTAACAAAAAAAAATCAACCCTAAAGGGAAGATAGTCGAGGCACAAATCCAAGAAGAAAATAAAGATGAATTTCTTTGCTCAGAAAATGAATGTGGAAATTGTCGACACAGGGATTTGCTGAGGTAAATAGCTCAGACACCTTCAAGAGGTCTCCAGTTCTCTGAAAGGAGGGACAAACAAATAGAAAGGCATTAAACAAAGAAAAAACTGAAATAATTGTTTTTGGAGCCAAGGAAGAACGATTAGCACCCAGCTTCAAATGGTAATGCTAAAAACAACAAACCAAGCCAGAAACTTAGGAGTAGTCATGGACTCAGACCTGAACTTCACCAGCCACATAAAAAGTCATAAAGTCAGCCTACTATCACCTAAAGAATATATCAAGGATTAAAGGACTTATGTCTCAGCAGGATTTGGAAAAACTTGTCCATGCATTTATCTTCAGCAGGCTCGACTACTGTAACAGTGTCTTTACAGGTCTCCCTAAAAAGTCGATCAGACAGCTGCAGTTAATTCAGAACGCTGCTGCTCGAGTCCTCACTAAGACCAAAAAAGTAGATCATATTACTCCAGTTCTGAGGTCTTTACACTGGCTTCCTGTCTTTCAAAGAATTGATTTCAAAATACTACTGTTGGTTTACAAAGCACTGAATGGTTTAGGGGCAAAATACATTTCTGATCTTCTGCTTAGCTACGAACCACCCAGACCTCTCAGATCGTCTGAGATAGGTCTGCTCTGTGTCCCCAGAGTCAGAACTAAACATGGAGAGGCAGCATTTAGTTTTTATGCACCACATATCTGGAACAAACTCCCAGAAAACTGCAGGTCTGCTGCAACTCTCAGCTCTTTTAAATCTAGACTAAAGACTTTTCTGTTTTCCGCTGCCTTTCAGTAAACAATACAATTTATTAATTACCTATATTGCACTGTAACTTCAATTCCTGGTTTTATTCTATTTTAAATATTTTATTTGATTGCTTTTAATTTTGTAATTATTTTATCTGAATAATCTAATAATTGTTTTACATCTAAATGTCATTTCATATGTGTTTCTTTCCAATGCTTATAATGTTTTATGTAAAGCACTTTGAATTACCTTGTTGTTGAAAGGTGCTATACAAATAAACTTGCCTTGCCTTGCCTTGCTGAAACCGTGTGATGGAAGAGGCCAAATGGGAGAAGATTCATGTGGAGAAGAACATCAGTCATGGTTATTAAGGCAGAATGGCCTGCTCTAATCCACACCAAACAATCAAATTGTAAAGGGCATCCTTGGTGCCAAGATGGAACTATTCTGTGATGAAAATTAGATACAAAAAAAATTCTATTATCAAATTTTAATTAGTAAGTTGTTGGTATAAGAAACAAAGTGGCCTGATTACCAACAACTGTAATTAAAAAACGAGAAGGGAGTCTGTGGGGAGTTATCAAAGCATGGCTCTTAATTCAGCTTGCTATGAGAAGAGTAGATGGCTTTTTACATGCTCAAATGGGTTAAAATATTATATGGAATAAAATGAACTCACAATCACCAAACACGTCATTCATTCATTCATGATCAGACTACGATCCACCATCCCTACAAAAAGGCCACTGAAATTCTCAAATCTCTGACAAGATAGGGAATACCCATCTCAATTCTAGTTCGGCTGGCCACTTGGCCTTGGCTAATGTCAGAGTTTGTACCAAAAAAAAATGTAAATGTTAGAAGAGAAATTATCTTATAATTCATTTGCTTGGCATTAATGAGATTTTGCTTACACCCAACTGGTTTCATCTCAAGGGTAATTAATAGGTCACAAGCATTTTGAAATGTCTCTGAGACACTAGACTTTATGCAAAAGCATTTTTTTTTCTACTCCACTGCTCAGATTAATCTGGCTCAGGGTCAAGTTTGTGATATTTAGCCTGTTGTCTGAGGCCATCCTCTAGTTTAAGGCTGCTTGTAAACTAACAATTATTTCGTATGCATGTTCATTTGAAGCACCTATCAATGACAGGCTAACCTTTCCTTACATATAAAGAAATTGCTACTGGTATATGGACAACTCCTGCAAAGCAGCATTTATTTCCAACCCTGTCTGCCTCAAGGGCCCCAGAGAAAGCGTCTACCTGTGTTACTTGACAGATTATTATAGACAGAAAGAACAAAATATCAGCTGAAGGAGGAGAGTAGATGGTGATCAGAAGGCTTCTTTACTCAATCTCTTGCCCATCAATAAATGGTTGTGGTGACTGGCTGTATACACAAACACTGTAGATCACAGTAACATCCCAACTGTACCACTGTAGACTTGTTATCCTGAGCTAGCCATACCTCATAGCTGTTTCAGTCTAGCTGCACGATAGAAAATTGTCTAGGTACAGTAGATTTAATACGCTATTAGTACGGAAAATGCATTCACACACATTATTGCTATCTCCTCTCTAACTACAGCCCTTTTTACCCAACATGAGCTCGATTATACCTGTTGATGTCAACTATCCACAACATTTGGGCAGTGTATGATCGGATTTGTTCGATATAGATATCAGAATGGCTTTTAATTTATACTTGAGCTCAATGATCAGCAAAATGATTGAAGGCATAAAGCATGTCTTACAAGCCAACACTTGGTGCATTGATGCTGGTTTCACCAGGTTCATTTGCGCCTGAACATTATTTAAGCCCTGGGTCAAACATGGACAAAGAAGGTGACTTCCAAAGCGAGGTATGACCTTTTTCAACATCAGAGCAGCTTTTAACTGGAAAGAAAAGGTCAGCAGTCTGAAATTGTATCTCTGTGCCCTCTCCACAGATCCTGTCTGAACTACCCAACACTTCCAGCGCTTTCTGCTTTTATTTCTGCAATTTAGCATGGCATTAACAAGATCCAGTGAAAAGGAAATCAATGGAGAATGTTTGTTAGTCTCATCCACAACAAAATAAAATGGATGCAGTTGTTGAAGACCAGTCACTTTATCCTAAGTATATTTGTTACAGAATTTCCTCAGGCCAGTGTTGTGAGCCTTGCCTTATTCAACTCAATGATCAATGACCATCCTTCCCATCACAAGACCAGCAGCAGGAATATTTCTTGATGATTGCAGAGAATTCTACTTCATCTGCAACTTCTCAGACAATGAAGTACCGCTTTCCTGTAAGTGGTAAGAGCCATGGATTTATGTGGCCAGTAACATTGATACCACATACGCACCAGCTGGTGATCAAATACTAGAGAGAGTCTAACTCACTCCCCTTGACATTCAATGGCATTATGATTAACAACTCATTCACCATCTATAAGCTTATGACAGTGGGGAGAATCAAAGACCTCAAAAATATTGTGGCAACAACACAGGTTAGATGCTGGATATATGACAGTGAGCGACTTATTGCCTAATACCCTCAAACCATGGGTGTGTACCATCTGCAAGGATTTCTGCAATAACTTCCCAAGCCTCCTTGATGGGGTCTGCCAAACCTCTATCATCAGTTAGGACATCAAACAAATGTGAACAATAAAGTACCCCACCAAGTTACACACCATCTGCCTTTATCATAGCTGGACAGTGGACAAATCCCTGGAACTCCCAACCAAAACTGAGGGAGTGTTATTATACCACTACTATGTATTGGAAAGCATCACTGCCTCAAATCCAACTAGGATTGGATAATCAATGCAGATCTGCCAGCATTACTCACATCCGATGAATGAATAACAAATATTCATGTGAGGCTTTCTTAAAAATGTAGAAAATAGTAGTTGCTTTGCTGAAAAATGCAGCAGACAGTTTCTGCACAGTAAGGTTCCACATACAGATTAATAAATGCAGTGATAATTTTTGGTTGAAGGATCAATGCTTCCTATATTTTTTGATTCAGGCCATTGTCTTTTGAGTGCAGATGAACAGGCAGTTAACGTGTCAACCAAATGACAAGGATGTCTAACAATGTTCCAACATGCTGAACTGAAGTGCCAGAATTCTACCTCAGCAGACAGCATGCTATCAACTGAGCCAAGCTGATACCAGTGAATCTTCCATGTGCTGTGCACAATGAGGCAGGTAATCTGCAGTTACTGAGCTTGTAGGGTGCCACATTACGTGGATGCATTGGAACAGTTTGTTCTGTTGCCGACTGAAGTCTGATTGTTATTAAATAAGCACTTTACGAGGTCAGAATTTAATTTCTCATCTGGCACAACTGAAATCTTAACTTGCTCAGATATACGGTATGTGTTTTCTGAAGTCATACTCCTTATTTGGTGGTGAAAATGCTGAAAGTTAGCAGATATTCTGGCTTCTGCATTAAATCATAGTCTTCTGTTCATTATAATTTGCTTTGAAGTGTGACAAAACAAATTTAAGTGTAACACTTTAGGTGTGACAAACAGGAATTGCATGATAAATATTACCCAGTGTTGAACATTCTTGATTCAACTCACCATTGTATCTCCCTTTATTTTACATTTGAGTGTTTCTGCTCTCAATCATGGCTGCAGTAATGTGAAGTTTCAGCCTTGCCCACTTGCACATTAGAGCTGTTCCAATAACAGTGAATGGGAACAGTATTATCATTAATCATACAAGAATTAATTGGACAAAATTACGTATTAAAATATGAAAATGGTGGAGTATAGCTCAATTCCAATGAGCCACTTTTCTATCTTGTGTCTCCAGTCTCTGAGCCATGATTAGCCAGCACACAGCCAATACATTTGCCTTCTCTGATCCCACAGAAACGTCTGGTAATCTGATCCTAGTTCAGTTCTTTGGATCAGGCTTTTTATTTTTCTTAATGAGGATTCAGAGAGACTCACATGCAAGAAAACACAGAAAATGTCAGCGGTGGATTCACTTGGTCCTCAGGCCTCCAAGGCCATGGATTTCAGCAAAGGACCCAACAGAGGGGAAGGAGAGAGCAAGCCTTTGTTTCTTGGAATTTCGGGTGCTGTTCCTGTTAATACCAGGACTCTTTCCATCTCTCACTTGGGAGCACCAAGGTGTGAAGGAAATGAGGAATCATGAATCAACCCTAGGTGGTGACAGTGAAGAGGACAGGAGGACCTACCCAGGCTGGGAAGATGTGGGTTGGTTCAATGTACCTCCCTGTCCAATTCTGTCACTCTTCTACCTCCTCACCACCTTCTCTCTCCCTCTCTCTGATACCACACAGCTCTGCTCTAAGATCTTTGCCACACAGGGCAACCTCTGATGATCCAATCCCGACATGCCCTCCCAGGGGAAAGACGCCTGAAGCCATTCCAGGGCTGCTCGTGAGCAGCCCCTAGTGGTCAGTGAGCTGCTGCTCCATCCAGGGGGGCAGCTTTACAGCCACTGTACTGCAAAAGGCAGATGTGAAAGGTTCAGAAATGATAGTGTGTATGGATGGGGTGGGGGTGGGGGGGGGGGGGGGGGGGGGGGGGGGGTAAAAAGTTCTACAGCGCCTTTTGCTAAATCCCATGCACAGTAAGAAGACCACTGGAATAAAGGTTAATTAACACTGGAATATGGGGAATAACAGCTTGTGTATATTTTTCAATTGAAGTGATAAAGACATCAAAAGGCTAAGCAGGGGACACCCAGCGCGCGGTGCTGCAATCGCCTCTCTGGACTTGCCATCGACATCACCCATTCGCAGGCGTACATATACCGCTTTAATTGGAAGTTTGCATTGTGCTTTGAGCTGAAAAATAATGTGGAGGCAGTAACGAGAGGGTAGCGATATCCCACAGCGGGTCAATCCAAATCATCTCTCCTAGCTCTCCTGCAGTTCCTTCTTGAACACAACATCTCTCCTGGTCCTTGGACCATAAACTTTAATGACTGACTGAAACTAAATCTATTTCCAGCCACTGCTGCCACATCGGGAGCGAACGCGCACATCTTCCCTTCATTTATTTATTTTTTAAACAACCGATCCTGCATTTTTAAACCAGCAAACTCTAAAATAACTATTCACAATTCTTTGCCAAGGGACCAGCACACGTGTATATTACATAGCAACATAAACATGGTCTCATAATAACACCGCAGCTCGTTGTATTGCAAGCTACTGCTCAATGTAAACATATATAATGAAATCATCTTGACGATTCTTGTTGATATATGCACACAAATTGACAGAGCGAAAACAAGGCTGACACAAAGCACCATGTTTACTTTTAATGAACCACAGATCTCGTTTTATTTTAAAGGGTAAGCAAAGAGAAGGAGAAAAAACAGATCCCTGCGAGAATTGGGAATCCGACGCCTACTACACAGCGAGTATCGTCGCAAGATGCAGATCCAGTCTCTGTGAGAATGCACGCACAAAGCAGAGCTCCTGCAGACCGATCCATCCCATTGCAATTCCAACATATGTATATAGATTGTCACGCACATTAAAACAAAACACTTGCTTACCTTCGTCGTGCAGTTTCTGCAAGCAGGAAGTGAAGCTCTTCCTCCAGCCCGGCATCTCTGTTCGGTTCCTGATGGAGAGAGAAATATAATCGGTGGAAGTGACTTCCCCTCCGAGCTCTCGCCTCAGCCCAGGGCGGCCGTTGAGTCAGCGCTGGTCGCTGGGTTCCGCGATTACCATCTTCCGTGCTGCTGCTCCTGCTGTCCCCTCGCCTCGTTGTCGACTGCCAGGCAGAGCGCCGGTCAGCTCCCTACCTGCAGTCCCCCTCCCCTGCCCGTCCCCAGATGCGAGGGGGACCTTCTACCCCTCCCCCCCTTCCCCCAACCCAGAAAGACCCTCCTCGACAGAATCACCCCAAAACAGACGCCCGTCCCTCACCGTGGGAGACCCAGCAACCATCACCCCCAACACCTCGGCTGACCCTCTCTCTCTCTTTCTCCCATCACATTAAACCATGGGACAACTTCCCACTCATCTCTACCCTGCCGGGATAACTCTTCCCTCCTTCTCCCCCTCAACCATCAAACAAAGACCTACCCACCTCAGCATGTTGAGGGTGATTGCCAGCACTTCATGGGAGAACCTCATACTCCCACCCCCAAGTCATGAAGAGCCTCCTAACTACCATGATGAAAGAAACATCCCACTTTCTAGAGGTGATCCTTCTCCCCTGAACAAACCGTAAGATTCTCAGCCTGAACGAACAGTAAGATTCATATATCTGCAACGCTCATCTGCATGGATTGCGAAGGACATTAATAGACCTTCATATCTGTGTTAACAACTTCTCTATCTTTCCTTTCCAATTAGATGCATTTCCCATTTTACCCCTATTATGTGTTTAAACAATAAACTGTCTTCACTTCCATCTGGGACCCCAGTAGCCCTTCTAGGTGAGACAGAGGTTCACATACACCTCCTTTAACCATGTATATTGCATTCGGAGCTCCCAATGTGGCCTCCTCTACATGGCAAAACCAAGTGTGGACTAGGTCACCGTTTTGTTGAACACTTGCGAAGGCTCATTGGATCTCATGATTACTAACCATTTTAACTCCTCTTCCTATTGCCATAGTAACCTTTCTGTTCTGGTTCTCCTCCATTGCCAGAGTGAAGCCATTGGAGGAACAGCACTTCATATTCCATTTGGGTAGCTTACAACCTGGTGGTATGAACATTGAATTCTCCACTTTTAGGTAACTAACCTACAAACAACCCCCCCCTCCCCCCTTTCTTTCCCAAGCACCCCCGCCCCTTCTGTTCACCTATCACTTGCCAACCTTTGTTCTGCCTCACCTCTCTTCCATCTTTCTCACCCCCCCACAACTGGTCTGAAGAAGGATCACGATCCAAAACGTCACCTATCCATGTTCCCCAGAGATGCTACTTGACCAGCTGAGTTACTCCAGCACGTTGTGTCTTTTTTCCACCTACCACTTCCCAGGTTTTGTCTTGCTTCCATCCCCTTTCCAGCTTTCTCTCTCCTACTGGGTAACACGGTGGCACAGTGGTAGAGTTGCTGCTTTACAGCTTCAGGGACCAGGGTTCGACCTTGATTATGCGTGTTTGTCTATACAGAGTTTGTACATTCTCCTCGTGACCTGCGTGGGTTTTCTCCAGGATCTCCAATTTCCTCCTACACTCCAAAGATACACATGTTTCTAGGCTAATTGTCTTGGCATAATTGTAAATTGTCCCTAGCATGTGTAGGATAGTGTTAGTGTGTGGGGATCGCTAGTCCGCGGACTCGTTGGGCCGAAGTGCCTGCTTCTGCGCTGTGTCTCTAAACTAAGCTAAACTACTACTACTGAAGAAGAGTCCCAACCTAAAACATTTTATGTCCATTCCCCCTATAAATACTGCCTGTCCTACTGAGTTACTCCAGTACTGTGTTTTAATCTGATACCTGTAGCCTGTAGGACCTCAGTGAACATGTTGACACGTTCCAAATTTGGAGGAGTTACTTACCATGGGATCAGTGGATCAGAGTTCATATTGCTCCCATATTCAATTATTCCATGAACGTCCCAGACCTGAAACGTTGGCTCGGCTTCTATCTCCTCAGATGCTGCCTGACTTGCTGAATGCTCTTCAGATTTCCAGCACCTGCAGTTTTTTTTTAATTTGATTTGCAAATTAGTCACGTGAATGAATCTGACAGCCAGTAAAGAGAGTCAAGAACTATGTTTGGGTGTTATCTGTATTCACCCAAAACAAAAAGCTTAATCCGCAGATGAACTCCCAGGTGTTGCTGTAAAATAGACAACGTCCCTAATCTTTCTATTAGTACCTGTAGATGGTTTATGCATGCAACCAATAATATAGCTACCTCAGTACTACTAACCCCGCCTTAGTTATCATTTATAATAACGCCTTCTTCTCCCTCTGCGCAGTACAGTAGCAGACTGGGATCAGTGACTACTTATGTATTGTTTAACCCTGTGTTCTCATTAAAGACCATTGTCAAGTTACACGTGTGTAATGACTTATTTACAGTACGCATCCCACCCACCTCCTCCCTTTATTATATATATTAAAATGCATTTAATTTCTAATTAAAGTTTGGAGCCGTTTTTTTTTTAACATATACTGAACATATATATATTCTATAAATCAGCATTAACATTAAATTGGCAGAATCTCAATGGCAGAAGGTAAATTAAATGGACTTTGGTTTTTCTTGCTTGACAATATCTGACTACGCACCATCCAATCAAGTGTCCCACGTCCGCTGCAGTCGGGAGTTTAAATCTTTATTCCTGTAAGGGGGATCCATCTGACTGAGCACAGCAGCTGAGGAAGGACAGAGGGCGAGTTGAGGGTTATCAATGGTGACTGTGGGGAAATGAGTATTATAGGGAAGCACTATTTCACCTCAAATATAGCTCTATGCTGGTGAGGGATGAACAGTCAGACAATAATTGTGAATAATTGTGAAACAATGTCCTAGTCTTTGGGAGAGGTTGGATAGAAATAAGAACTGGAGTGGGCATTCAAGTCATTCCGTTATTCATTTAGATATGTACAGATTCAATATCCAATAATATCCCTAACATACAAAAAAAATACCCAATATAGCTTTAGCTTTCTATCAGTTGAATCATCATCTCAATAATTCTTTAGTGCAAGTTAGTTGCAAATTTCTATTCCACTTTCTGTGGATAGTTGATGATCATGTCTGATTGAGTAGATTCTAATTTGAAGGTTCTTCCCCACTGCTCCAACCTCTGAAGAAAAAAGTTCAAAATGCAGAATTTGAAATGAAATGATTATCCATCAAAACCTCCCTCTCACATGACAGTATCTTATTCATTAATCCCCTTAAAGGACTCAAAAATGATGTTGAAGGAATCTGACTGACTCTGCCAGAGATTAGTGTTCTATGTTTGAAGGAATGGGTTAAAGAAAAATCAACTGAATTCAGTGTGGCAGCCGTTACATGAGTTGCAAAAAAAGCAAGATTAAGCAGTGGAACAGAGAACTTGGAATAAATCAGCAGTCGTCACTCACAGAACAAATGCTACATTTGTAATCCTGTGCAGAATTAAAAGGGATTTACGAAAAAAGTAAACACGTGAACGGAAGGTTTTGATAGATAGTAATTTCATTTTAAATTCAGCATTTCTTCAGAAACAACTAAATTGTCAGATAAGTTCAAAGTGAAAAGCATAATGGAAATGGCACGCCAATTTCCCAGCCTGATTTCATCTGCCTGGTAATATTGCTGTTGCTTCGAAGGAGTTGTATTCCGCAAACCCTGTTCCCTTGCTGTTCTGCCTAGCTATCGCTGGCTTGCTTGGATGGTGAAATGCTCCACGGTCGATTGACTTGGGAGGCTAGCTTCCACATGTGGGCTCAGAGTGCCATGCAACCATGAGAAGGGTCGTCACACTCTTCCATGTAGGGTTGCAAACGTTCTCACTCTCAAATAAGGGACAAAAGGTCAAAATGAGGGACAAATTCCCGACGGCAATTCTTTGACCGACTTGTCCGTGGTCTGGACTGCACACAAAGCCCAGCGGGCGGGCTATCTGGGGAGTTTTGGTCCGGGCGTTGGACTTTGCGCCTCATAAAACTCCTCAGCTGGCCCGCCAGCTGAGTTTTTTGTTCTGCTGCACGCAAAGTCCAGCACCCCATCCAACTCATGAATGGATAATCGGGCATGAGAAGGAGGGGTGGTGGTGACCACGGGCAAAGCGCAGTTGCTGCACTCCATGGGCTGCACTAAGTCGGGATGGGTGAGGCGGGGCTGGACGCAGCGCTCTGACCTGACAGCCCCCTCGAACCGAGTAGTAGCAGTCAAATATGGGGCAAAGGCGGTCCCGTATCGGGCAAACCAATTTAGCCCAATATACAGGATGTCCCTGGTTTTCAAGGGAAATTGGACATCTTGTTCGGAAAAAGAGGGAGATCTACAATAATTATAGGCAGCATGAAGTAAATGAGGTGCTTGAGGAGTATAAGGAATGTAAAAATAATCTTAAGAAAGAAATTAGAAAAGCTAAAAGAAGATATGAGGTTGCTTTGGCAAGTAAGGTGAAAGTCAATCCAAAGGGTTTCTACAGCTATATTAATAGCAAAAGGATAAAGAGGGATAAAATTGGTCCATTGGAGAGACAGAGTGGACAGCTATCTGCAGAGCCAAAAGAGATGGGGGAGATATTGAACAATTTTTTTTCTTCGGTATTCACCAAGGAGAAGGATATTGAATTATGTGAGGTAAGGGAAACTAGTAGAGTAGCTATGGATACTATGAGGTTCAAAGTAAAAGAAGTACTGACACTTTTGAAAAATATAAAAGTGGATGTCTCCAGGTCCTGACAGGATATTCCCTAGGACATTGAGGGAAGTTAGTGTAGAAATAGCCGGGGCTATGACAGAAATATTTCAAATGTCTTTAGAAACGGGAATAGTCCCCGAGGATTGGCGTACTGCGCATGTTGTTCCATTGTTTAAAAAGGGTTCTAAGAGTAAACCTAGCAATTATAGACCTGTTAGTTTGACTTCAGTGGTGGGCAAATTAATGGAAAAGATACTTAGAGATAATATATATAAGCATCTATATAAACAGGGTCTGATTAGGAACAGTCAACATGGATTTGTGCCTGGAAGGTCATGATTGACTAATCTTCTTGAATTTTTTGAAGAGGTTACTAGGGAAATTGACGAGGGTAAAGCAGTGGATGTTGTCTATATGGACTTTAGTAAGGCCTTTGACAAGGTTCCTCATGGAAGGTTGGTTAAGAAGGTTCAACTGTTGGGTATAAATGCAGGAATAGCAAGATGGATTCAACAGTGGCTGAATGGGAGAAGCCAGAGGGTAATGGTGGATGGCTGTTTATCGGGTTGGAGGCAGGTGACTAGTGGGGTGCCTCAGGGATCTGTGTTGGGTCCTTTGTTGTTTGTCATGTACATCAATGATCTGGATGAAGGTGTGGTAAATTGGATTAGTAAGTATGCAGATGATACCAAGATAGGGGGTGTTGTGGATAATGAAGAGGATTTCCAAAGTCTACAGTGATTTAGGCCATTTGGAAAAATGGGCTGAAAGATGGCAGATGGAGTTTAATGCTGATAAATGTGAGGTGCTACACCTTGGCAGGACAAATCAAAATAGTACATACATGGTAAATGGTAGGGAATTGAAGAATACAGTTGAACAGAGGGATCTGGGTATAACCGTGCATAGTTCCTTGAAGGTGGAATCTCATATAGATAGGGTGGTAAAGAAAGCTTTTGGTATGCTAGCCTTTATAAATCAGAGCATTGAGTATAGAAGCTGGGATGTAATGTTAAAATGTACAAGGCATTGGTGAGACCAAATCTGGAGTATGGTGTACAATTTTGGTCGCCCAATTATAGGAAGGATGTCAACAAAATAGAGAGAGTACAGAGGAGATTTACTAGAATGTTGCCTGGGTTTCAACAACTAAGTTACAGAGATAGGTTGAATAAGTTAGGTATTTATTCTCTGGAGCGCAGAAGGTTAAGGGGGGACCTGATAGAGGTCTTTAAAATGATGAGAGGGATAGACAGAGTTGATGTGGACAAGCTTTTCCCTTTGAGAATAGGGAAGATTCAAACAAGAGGACATGACTTCAGAATTAAGGGACAGAAGTTTAGGGGTAATATGAGGGGGAACTTCTTTACGCAGAGAGTGGTGGCGGTGTGGAATGAGCTCCCAGTGGAAGTGGTGGAGGCAGGTTCATTGGTATCATTTAAAAATAAATTGGATAGGCATATGGATGAGAAGGGAATGGAGGGTTATGGTACGAGTGCAGGCAGGTGGGACTAAGGGAAAAAAAATTTGTTCGGCATGGACTTGTAGGGCCGAGATGGCCTGTTTCCGTGCTGTAATTGTTATATGGTTATATGGTCCCAGCTAATACGGGACAGTTGGCAACCCTACTCCCATGACCCTCTCTCAATGGACAGGAATACCTGCAACATATAGTGACAGAAAGAAAGAAAGACACTTATATTTATATAGCACCATGTATAGTTCACAGAGCAAGATCACACAAGGATGATCATGGCCAGATTATTTCTTCATTGTGAGGGATAACTGTTGGCCAACACATCATGGGGATCTTCCTCAGTCCACTTCATTATAACAGTGGAAACCATGATGTGAATCTGAGCAGTTTGAGCTCTGGCAACATCTCTATCCCTCAATGTTGAATTGGTTGTGAGTTATTATTATGTGTCTAGAATGGGACCTTCCAAGTCAAGATTGAGCTACTGCTGGTGTTTCCGCACCAGATGCCAGTTAAAGGTGAGGATTAGAGCATGATATTGTTTTAAATTGGTGTATCAATTCTCTGAGAGTATGATACAGTATGCCACAGTGACTCCAGGCTCAACTGAAATGGTGCACAAATAATGTGATTGGATTTGACTTTTTTGCTGCAGCTTCACTTGAAGTCGTAGCTAAATCCTCATTCCAGATGATTTCACAATTTTCTTTTCTCTTAGACATGTGAAGAGATTGGAAAACGTTGCTTGTTTTCCTTCTGCAGAGGAGGTTGTGATGAGATCTCAGAGAAAAACCACAAATCAATTACACTTGGGAGTTGGGACATAGTTACAAGGAGAGACTGGTCCTTTAATAGTGGGAAAAATGGTAAAAAATAAATAAAAAATGACATGATGAAAACATTTTTATTCAGCAAGTGTCTCTGGTCATCAATGCAGGCTGGTTTGATTGTAGTAATTTAAAGGAAGCAGGATAAGTCTCTGAAAGTGAAAAAATGATTGGATTATGTGGAATGAGCAGGCTGGTATGCTGCTTCTCCAGAGAGCCAGTATGAGCTGAATGGCCTCCTGGTTTTCACCATCCTGAACCATTTTGTAATGGCTTTGGGCTCATTCTAGCCGTGTCCAATAGAACATCTCCAGAGCTGAAGAAGCGTTCCAATCACCCATCCTCTTTCTCCAGAAATGCTGCCTGACCTGCTGAATTACTCCAGCACTTCGTGTGTATCTCCAGAGCTACCCATGCCCATTCCATACACATTCTCTAGTCTCATGGAGACTGTGCATTAAATTCTCATTTTACAATTGCTAATGGTTCTGTGTCATATGACCTGGTAATTATATTCTCTGATGAGGTCCCTCGACGCTGAATTTCTATCCATCTTGTGGTAAATAAAACTTCAATAATTGGGGCAGAAACAGGGAACTGCAGACTTTGGAATAGAAAAAAAGGCACAGAGTGTTGGAATAACGCAGAGGGTCAGGCGGAATGTGGAGAGGTGACATTTTGGTTCGGGATCCTTCTTCAGAAATAACTGGGAGACTTCCACCAATATAAATATATCATGCCAGCTTTTAGTGGGCTAGTTTCTACCTATGTGGGTTTGAGAAACCACATGAAATATATTCTTTAATTTTACAAACAAAAATGTCCTGATCATAAATCCCATTGAATTTAGTTTGGTTTGGTTCAGAGATACAGCACGGAACAGGCCCTTCGGCCCACCAAGTCTGTGCTGACCAGCAACCCAGTACACTAGCACTATCCTATTACAACACTGGGGACATTTTACAAATTTTACTGAAGCCAATTAAGCTACAAACCTGCGTGTCTGCAATGTGGGAGGAAACCGGAGTTCCTGGAGAAAACCCATGCGGTCACGGGGGGAACGTACATTCTCCGTACAGACAACACCCGTAGTCAGGATCGAACCTGGGTCTCTGGCACTGTAAGGCAGCAACTTTATTATTGTGGCACTATATCGCCCTATATTGGTAGAAGGAACTTACACAACATATGAATGCCACCAGCAAGGCCCTACATTCTTAAAGAGAGAACCAATCAGAAAGAATGAAGATTTTTCTCTTACGTGCTATTCCTTTCCTTAAAACATAGAGGAAGGTCTTCAACCTGACATCAGTGACCTCGGGTACAGAGCAGTGCGTAGCAGACCGCCTCCTATAACAGATGTTGCTGGCAACAGTTTGAAGAGAAATTAATGTCCGAAAATTCAAGACACAGGTGATTTCATCATCACATCCAAAGCCATCTCAAATGTGCACTGAATGCAGAAGATGCCAAAGTTTTGACATCGCCTTGCGGCTGATGTTTCAGTGGTAAAGATGGAACATTTGCTCATGAACCTGCAAGGAAAGCTTTCCTTTGATAGAGATATCGGTTTCTGCTCATTACGCAAGGCCATGAACCAGTAAAAAGGGAGAGTTGGGATCAGGAACAGAATCAGGTTTAAGGCCATCGGGTGGAAAGATAAAACAGATACCAATAGAAAAGATACAGGATGATATATTCGGATCTTGGAAAGAAAAAGCAAGGTTAAGGCAAGAAATACCCAAATAGATGAAGACGTAGACATTGAATCATACAGCATAGAAACAGGGCCTTCGGCTCACCAAGTCGCTGTCCGCCATCAAGCTCCAATCTATACTAATGCCATTTTTGAAGTGTGATGGAGAGTTAGATTTGAGGCTTGAGGTGAAAGTATTGTCATCATACATCAGTCAGACATATCAGACGAGAGTCTTACAGTTCATTTGGTTCTTAATGGAGTTATTCAGCTCGGAAAATGAAATAATAAAATCCTTGCATTTATCTAGCTGCTTAATGTGTCTGAAAAGTCTTAAAATGCTTTGCAGTGAAATGTTACTTAATTCATCCTTTGAGAAGCATGCACTGAAAGTGAAGCTGTTCACATCTCTGCATGAGAATTGTTTTTAATGCTGCTTGTGACTGTATGAGTGGATGTGCTGGTTTGTGCTGAACTGCACCTTACCTACCAGAAAGAACCTCTATTTGATCCTTGTGTAATACTTGGTAAGTTAATTGCCCTTCGAGTGCTGTGCACTGCAAAGATAATGCAAGCAGCGTCAGTGACTGATGACTACAGAAGGGAAAACACAGCCACACTTTCAATTATTGACTCCTGTTCCGTGACCCCTGAACATCTCTGCTGGAGGAAAATGCATAAGCTGCTGACACTCGCGATCCATTCTGATCAACTAAGGTAGAGGACTATATGGAAAAATTGGCCAGCAAGTTAAAACTTTACCTTGTAAAATGGTGAATAATGTTCCACCAACAATGAGCTTTTTGGAGGAATAGTACATTTGCAGTGGAAAACGTCTGTCTCAACATTATTAACACTTACTGCCAAAAAAGCTTACTACTTACAATATTATTTTATTAACACTTATTGCCAAAAAAACTTACAACTTACTACATTGATGGATGTCAAGATTTTCCATTATTTTTTACAGCCATAAATTAAAATATAAAGATTACCTATTTCAGTTTCATTGTGACAGCAAAATTCTTGATCAATTATTGTCCAATTATTTGGAAATCTTGATGATTTTTCCTCTGACTCACTGTCAAACTGATTTCTGTTCCCTTCGTACCTCCGCGGGACCCTGGTTCCTGCCAACCCCTTTAGTCCCAGGAATGAGTGGGTTAATTTATGATGAGCGTTTGAGCGTACTGGGTCTGTACTCGCTGAAGTTTAGAAGAATTGGGGAGGGACCTCATTGAAATGCACCGAATAATGAAAGGCTTGGATAGAGTAGATGTGGAGAGGATGTTTCCACTGGTGGGAGAGTCTAGGACTAGAGGTCATAGCCTCAGAATTAAAGGACGTTCCATTAGGAAGGAAATGAGAAAGAGTTTCTTTAGTCAGAGGGTGGTGAATCAGTGGAATTTTTTGCAACAGAAGGCTGTGGAAGTCGTCAATGGATATTTTTAAAGCAGAGATAGATAGATTCTTGATTAGTATGGGTGTCAGGGGTTATGGGGAGAAGGCAGGAGAATGGGGTTAGGAGGGAAAGATAGATCAGCCATGATTGAATGGCAGAGTAGACGATGGGCCGAATGGCCTAATTCTGCTCCTATTATATATGGCCTTAGGACCTAAACTTACTGGAACCATTAGAAAGTTTATTATATGAATGGTTAACACCTAAAACAACCTGTGTGGGAGCATTAATAGAAGTAGTCTGGAAAGTTTGCCAGTGGAGCATCACCAAAGAATAAGGATGATGATTAATGGAGTTCAACGTTAGTGCAACATCTGCCCAGTGGGCTGTTGTATAATATGTTGCTCATGTCAAGTCATGTCAAGTCAAGTCGAGTTTATTGTCATGTGAACAAGTATGGCGAGGTACAAGTAGAATAAAAATCTTGCTTGCAGCAGTCACAGGCACATCGACTCAAACCACACACAAAACATCAATTATACATAAATTTGACAAGATTTGAAAAGAAAAAGACTGAAAAATACAAGACAATAGTGCAAAACTCAATAAGAAAACAAGTTAATGTCCTTGCAATATGTGGATCATAGTGTTCCATTGCCAAGGTAGAATAATGATTGTTCAAGACCAGACAGTTGTATGAAAGTAATCGTTCCGAAACCTGGTGAAGTGGGACTTGAGGCTTTTGTACCTCCTGCCTGATGGCAGCAGTGAGAAGAGGGCATGGTCTAGGGGATGGATATCCTTCACGATATATTTCACCTTTTTGAAGCAGTGCTTCATGTAGATACTTATAATGGTAGGGAGAACTGTGCCTGTGATGGACCCGGCTTAGTCCACCATTCACTGCATGCCCTTGCTAGGTAGATACAAAATGCTGGAGTAACTCAGCGGGAGAGGCAGCATCTCTGGAGAGAAGGAATGGGTGACCGTTCGGGTCGAGACCCTTCTTCAGACTGATGTCAGGGGAGTGGGCGGGACAGAAAGTGTAGTCAGTGACAGTAAGATTGGTGGGAAAACTTGGAAGGGGCAGGGGATGGAGAGAGAGAGAGATAGCAAGGGCTACTTGAAGTTAGAGAAGTCAATGTTCATACCACTAGGGTGTAAGTTACATAAACAAAATATGAGGTGCTGTTTCTCCAATTTGCGCTGGGCCTCACTCTGACGATGGAGGAGGCTCAGGGCAGAAAGGTCAGATTGGGAATGGGAGGGGGAGGTAAAGTGCTGAGCAACCAGGATATCAGGTAAGTTAAGGCAGACTGAGCGGAGGTGCTCAGCAAAACAATCGCCAAGCCTGCACTAGGACTCGCCGATATACAGGAGTTGGAACATCAGTACAACTTCTTTGACTGGAACAACAGTAGATGGGGTTGGAAGAGGTGCAAGTTAACCATCTGTCTCACCTGAAAAGGCTGTTGGGGTCCTTAGATAGAGTCGAGGGGGGAGGTAAAAGGACAGGTGTTGCATCTCCTGCGGTTGCAAGGGAAAAGTACCTGGGGAGGGGGTAGTTTGGGTGGGAAGGGACGAGTTGACCAGGGAGTTGCGGAGGGAACGGTTTCTGCGGAAAGCAGAAAGGGGTGTAGATGGGAAGGTGGAGCCAGTATTAGGATCCCATTGGAGGTTGCAAAAATGTTGGAGGACAATTTGCTGTATGCGACAGTTGATGGGGTGGAAGGTGAGGACAAGGGCGACTATCCATGTTACGAATGGTGGGAGGGGGAGCAAGAGCGGAGCTGCGGGATATCGAGGAGACCCTAGTGAGAGCCTCATCTATAACGGAAATGGGGAAACCCCGTTCCCTAAAGAATGAGGACATCTCCAATGACCTGGTATGGAAAACCTCATCCTGGGCGCAGATGCAACGTAGATGGAGGAATTGGGATAGAGTCTTTACAGGAATCAGGGTGGGAAGAAGTGGAATCTAGATAGCTATGGGAGTCAGTGTATGGGGTTTGTAGTAGATGTCGGTCAATATTCTGTCTCCTGTGATGGAGACGGTGAGATCTAGAAATGGTAGGGATAAATCTGAGATGGTTCAAGTGAATTTGAGCACTGGATTGAAATTAGTCGTAAAGTTGATGAAGTCAGTGAGTTCTGCATGGGTGCAGGAGGTAACACCAATGCAGTCGTCAATGTAGCGGAGGTAGAGTTCAGGGTTAGGGGCAGTGAGCGCCTGGAACAGTGATTGTTCGACATACCCTACAAAGACATAGCTGGGGCCCATGCGAGTGCCCATAGCAACACCTTGGATTTAGAGGAAGTGGGAGGAGTCGAAAAGTTGTTAAGGATGACTTTGAAGACGTTCTCCTACTCACTTTGGAGAAATTCTCCTCCTCTCACGTTTTGCATGCCCTTGCTACCTGTGCTTTACTATGAATTACTGTGTAATTCCATGATGCAACCTGTCAGGATATTAGCTAAAGTGTATTTGTAGAAGTTTGTTAGGGTATTCAATGTCATGCCAAATCTCTTTAAACTTCTAAGTAGTGGCACTGTCTACTTCATGGTTACATCTATGTCCTGGGCCAAAGACAGGAAATCTGCAATGTTAACACCCAGGAACTTGTAGTTGCTAACTCTTTCCGCCACTGATTCACCGATGAATATAATGAAACGTGCATTTATCTGCTGCCCTTGGGATATCAAAAGACAGTTTAGTAGCTTTCACCTTTATTTATATGCTTGCCATTGAGAAACAATCTTGCTCTTAACAACCATTTCTTGATTAAACTTGAAGTTTTACACATCACATTGAACATGAACATCAGGTTTGCACCATTAGGTCAAGAGCCGTGGGCATAAAACTGTTATTACCCACAATGAACAGATAAGGGTACACTCTGTCTGTAACAAATGGACAACTTTGCACCTTGTTATGTCATGAAAACTAAATAAAAAGATTTTGATTTAAAAAAAAAGGTAAGGACCTGCAGAGAGATTACACCTGAAAAGTGAAAGTATGCAAGTAATAAACAAGAATCATGTTAGCTTAGTACTGGCCAAAGGAGGACAATCAGACATAAAAGGATTCCAGGGTAAATAAATGCAAAATAGTCACATGAAATATGGAGTAAACCCCCACAAACAGGAAAGAAGGTTATTAATGTTAAACAATTGTCCCAGTGTTGATTTTAAGGATGCATTCTATGCCCGCTTTGAACAAATGGTTAGTGGAGGAGCAGCACCTGCTCCACTGACGATTACTTGGGTGCGTCGGTACCGACGATTACTGTGGCAGGCATCAGATCGGCCTTCTTGAGAGTGAATGCGTGGAAAGCAACTGGCCATGTTCTCAGGATATCTGCGGATCAGCTGGCAGAGGTGTTCACGGACATCTTTAACCTCTCACTACTCCATTCTGAACCTCCCACCAGCTTTAAGAAGCCCACCATCATCCGGTGCCAAACAAAAGTAAGGTAGTGACCATATTGATTACCATCCAGTGGCTGTGACATCCAACATTATGAAGTGCTTCTGAAGTGCTGGTGATGGCGCACATTAACTACAGTCTCCCATTCAGCTTTGAGCCACTGCAGTTTTCATACCGTCACAACAAGTCCACAGCAGACACCATCACCCTGACCCTAAACCTATATCTGGAACACCTAGATAACAAGGACCTGTGCTATGCTCCTGTTTATCGACTACTGCCTTCAACAGCATAATCCCATCCAAACTCATCTCCAAACTCCTGGACCTAGGAATCAGCACCTCCCTCTGTCACTAGATCCTCGACTTTCTGAACCCTAGACCACAATCAATAAGTATGGGTGACAACACCTCCTCCACAGTAATTCTCAACACTGCTGCCCCATTTTTCCTCTTTGCCATTATTTGGGATATACTGGTGTCAGCTGTGAATGAATGGTAACATTCTTCAGTAAATCATGGTCTTCAGGGTCTTGAAGGCAAAATGTTGGTTGACACTACAGTGTGGTACTGACAGACTACTGCATTGACTGATTTGGATGCTTTCAAATAAGACATTAAACCAATAATGCTGTCAACGTTCTCTGGGAGCCAAACAGAGAACTATGGCACTGTCGTGGAGAAGAAAGGGGAAAGGGGAATTCTTCCCAGTATCCTGAATAATATTTGCCCCTGACTAATTTTTCAACAAACATATTAGCTGATCAGCTGATTAGCGTCTGAAGAAGGGTCTCGACCCAAAACGTCACCTATTCCTTCGCTCCATAGATGCTGCCTCACTTGCTGAGTTTCTCCAGCATTTTTATATACCTTCGATTTTCCCAGCATTTGCAGTTCCTTCTTAAATATTAGCTGATCATGATCATATAGCTAAATCTGGGAATTTACTGAAAAACATATTGCCACTGCAAAAATAGTTGTACCTTCATTAACTCTAATGTGCTTGGGGATTTTGTGGGGGATGAGTGGGGGAGCGGAGGCGAGGTGTGGGGGGGGCTAGGCAAGGCAATTAGGGGAGGAGAGTGGGGGAGGGGATTGTGGGGTAGGGGAGGTGAGGTGAGTGGGGGAGGGGAGGTGTGGGGGGAGGTGAATGTGCGGGAGGCGAGTGGCGGGAGGTGTGGGGGAGGGGAGGTGATTGACAATAGACAATAGGTGCAGGAGGCCATTCGGCCCTGTGAGCCAGCGCCGCCATTCACTGTTATAATGGCTGATCATCCACATTCAGTACCTCGTTCCTGCCTTCTCATCATATCCCCTGACTCTGCTATCTTTAAGAGTTCTATCTAACACACTCTTGAAAGCATCCAGATAATTGGCCTCCACTGCCTTCTGCGGCAGAGAATTCCACAGATCCACAGCTCTCTGGGTAAAAAAAGTTTTTCCTCATCTCCATTCCAAATGGCCTAACCTTATTCTTAAACTGTGGCCCCTGGTTCTGGACTCCCCCAACATCGGAAACGTCTCCAGCCTCTAACGTGTCCAATCCCTTAATAATCTTAAGTTTCAATAAGATATCCTCTCATCCTAAATTCCAGAATATGCAACCCCAGTGGGGGAGAAGATGTGAGTGGGGGAGGGGAGTGGGGTTTTTGGGGAGGGGAGTGGGGGAGAGGGGGGGTGAGTGGGGGAGGAGAATGGGAGAGGGGAGGGGAGTGGGGGAGGGAGGTGAGATGAGTGGGGGGGGGGAGGGGAAGGAGTGGAGAGGTGAGGAGGGGAGGCAAAGAGAGTGGGGTAGGGGAGGCGAGATGAGATGAGGTAGTGTGCATTGGGAGAGGGAGGCAAGGTAATCATTGCTTGTTATCCTCTGGATAAATTAGTAAATTGTGAAGTATCAGAAAATATCCATTATGTTTGCCTATGCTATTGAAATTGCAACAAAGCTGAAAATTTACTGGAAAATCAGATAATTGAACAATGATGCCGAAATTGCTAACCATCTGTCTTATTACTGATTCATCACAACTACAAAATTAGTTGTAGTGCAGTAGAAGATGATTACCTGAGGTTTCCACAAATCCACTTCCCTGTAAGTGTTCTTGACTTTCAGTGGAGCAGCAGAGGGATATCATCCTGTGTTCACTGTGCAGCTGCAGACTCCTGTTGGAAGCTGACTTATCAAGCTGTTAGTTTCCAGTTTTCAGACTTTCTCACAATAAATGAAACTAATAAAAAAAACCTGGGATGTCCGGCAAGTCAGGAAACATTTGTGCAAAGAGAAAACGAGAAATAACCCTTCCACAGAGCTCCATCTATTATTTCAGATGTTCAGTATTTGCATTTTTTTTTAAACTTTTTAAATTCACGCAACAGATTTCAATTCTGCTCATTGACAAATCGAGTGCTTCCAAAGTCTATTTCTAGCTGACACCTGGGCACTAATGCCTGTTGCCAGTGGTATTCATAGGAACTGCCAGTAAATTCAGAAGTGCCATAAAAAATCACTGAAAATAACGTGTGATGTGTAATGTCCAATATGACCTCCTGCTGTTTCTGAAAAATGGTAAATACCACATTATCAAACTTAGTCCGAAAGTCATGCAGCACAGAAACAGCCCTTCGGCCCACCACATCAATGCTGATTTACACTAATCCCCTTTTCCTGGATTAGTACCGTACCCTGCTATACAATTGTCTATTTAAATATTTGTCTAAATGCGTGTGAAACCTAGTGAATGTATTCATTTTGACATCTGGCAATGTGTTCCAAATATGTTAAAAAAAACATACTGTACCTCAGAAACCTTTTATAACTCCTTTCACTCACCCTAACCAATGCACTATTGTTTTAGATACTCTTGCACAGGCCAAACTGTTGGGTATATAAACAGTTACATATAGAACATAAATCCTGGCTTTTTTTTTTAATCATCATCCCCTTCCCTTCCCCCTGACTGATGAAAGTCTGATGAAAGGTCTCGACACAAAAACAGCACCCATTCTTTCTCTCCAGAGATGCTGCCTGCCCCGATGAGTTATTCCAGCATTTTGTGTCTATTTTCAATTAGAAATTTGCCTCCCAGTCAGTTAATCACCAGGTCAATCAACTCAGCTTGTGTCTTTTATAAAAAGACAATTGAATCCTGATCTCCAACTTGAAGATGAGTGAAGAACCAAAGCTCATTATTTTGAATGCACAATATTAATACAGAGATACTGTATTTTATTTTGCAGAAAACACCTTATTTTAGATGGATAACCCCATTGCTCTGCTTGGATGTCCTAAAGTTTAGACCGCAGATCTGAGGCAGAGGTGAACATAACATAAGAGTAGCAATGTTACAAAATTTTGAGATTTAAAAAATCAAGTCTGCAATTCATCCCATCAGATAAAGCATAACAATAAGTTTAATTTGACACCTAATTCACTTTCATATCTCAAGTAATAAAAAAAAGTTATGGCCATTTTCATACTCGGAAATTAGCATCTTGTTCCCTATTGATTTTCTATGGACATAACAAAAAAGCTGTGATCGTGGACAGTCAAAAGCCCATAACCTTCTTAAAAATTAAGAGAACTGAATGAAATTTTCAGTTATCATAGATTGAAGCATTCTGAAACAAATATAAAATTAATCTTACTTGGATGACCTGAAATTAAAGCATATAATTAGTTAGTTACCCAATTGTAGCTAATTTCAAACTTCAATTACTAGATCTAAACATCTATCCATTTCTTAATAAATGATTAAAATTTTTAAATAGCCCAAGTGTCCAAATAATATTCACAAATAATTCACAATAAAACATGATTTTTAAATCTCATTTACATCAATTTATAGGCCAAATGGAAGGAATTTAGTGTTCAATTGCTGTAAATTAAAGTCAATTTAAATCAGCTTTCTAGTGGGTTCCTGTGAACGCGCTGGTTTAGAACATTCACATTGCGCTGGATTTGTGCCCTCAAGTGCCCAGAAAAATACTGCGGGATATAAAGAGCCCAAAATGAACTACTCGCTATAGAAAATTTTATATACAGGGTTATACATACAAGCCCCATTTAATGTAAAAATAAGGTACATACCATTAATTGTTTGCTTTATAAAACCCTGGGGCTGCTAGAGGTTGCGGGTTGAGACAGTGATTTTTAAAACTACTATAACTATTATACAAGGCCATAAAAACTAATAATACCTTTTGCGACGGGGTCTTTCAGCGATTTTCCGTTAATGATTTACTAGGCTGAACATTTTCGATTGCAACAGCCTAGTAAAAATCGCGTTTTAAACCCGCCCCCTCTAAACAGTGCCAAAATTGCGCACACGGGGTAGGGCAGATGCTCAGCCACGATTCAGGTAGGTTTTGTAACATACCTAATAAGAGAATACCTGGTGGAGAAGAGGGCATAAAAAATAGTCCCATCACTCTTTGCTGGTTATACCCTATAGCAACAAAAATGTAGGTTACATTTCTCTTTTAGAAAAGTCAAAAGATGGTGAACTGTAGCAAGTTATGGCACCGTCAAACATACATTCTGTCATTCACAGCAGTAAGATCGCTATATCTACTTTGCTTCCAGCTTTCTAAATAGACAATTGGTTGAGTCTCTGAGTGAACATGTGTTGGTTAGGAAAAGAAGATAAGCCTTTCAATCATCTGGCCAAAAGGCATGTTTTCAATTTCCTTCGCTCCTCCAAATATGAAAGCGGCAGAAATACCTGGTTAACATACCTACACATTTGCTGGTTTCATGAAATAAAACCACACGTCTCAAACAGAAAACCCAATGAAGCATATTGCTGTCCATTTGTTTTTGCTGCATACCAATTTTTTTGTTGGGACAGGACAAGTGTACCCACCATCGGAGCACTCCCCCTTCACCACCCTCAGATTCTTGGCTCTGTATATTCTACAATACACTTCTCCATGGATTGTCACCTTGTCATGGTGGAGAAGCTTGTGGGAACCTGAGATCCTGAGAGTGATGCCGTCTGGAGCTATGCTCCTGGTAGGGCCACGCATGGCAGTAAGGTCGAGGGGGAGGTCTCTGACAAAGAGCAATCCAACCAAGACCTCAACGGTGGAACAGGCGGAGGATGATGGCTGACCTTAGTGGAGCGTCACAATGGCTGGGAAGGCGGATGAAGGTTGCAGCAGAAAAGGGTCTCCGGTCGTCTTGGACTCCATGACAATGGATCCTGACCCAGATCTGTCAAGGACCGTGGGGTGGCTGTCTGTGCACCAGTCTCCCCACGTTAAACAAAGTCACGCACAGGCATCCTCCATATAGGGAATAGCACCCTGAAGACACCCATGGCCAGCCATGACCAAAGGGCCTAGGAATATTCTACAGCATGAAATATCCTTCAGTTCAGTCCAACTGATCCACTGTGAATTTGACACATCACAAGAGCATCACCCATCCTATTCATCTACTAATATCAGTGCTTCATACTTTAATAATAATAATAATAATTTATTTTCGGGCGCCTTTCAGTCTCAAGGACACCTTACAAAAGTTAACAGAAGAGAAAAAAAAACATATAGTCAGAGAAAATAAATAATAAGGACATCATCAATACACAAATTAAAGACAGAAATCGTTCCAAAGCCACAAAATCAAAAAAATCAAAAAACACAATGTGAAGAGAGAGCAGCGGCAGCTAAAGCGCGTCAGCGTCCACTCTCCCTTCCGACAGCCATCTTGGACACAGACTAACATGTTAACTTACACACAAAAAATCATCCCCCCACAGCGGATACCACTGTGGGGCAAGGCACAAAGTCCAGTCCCCAACCCCAGTTCATCCAAAGTCAGGCCTATTGAGGCCACCGCTATTGCCTCTACGGAGGCCCGATGTTCCTGGCCGTTCTGGCCGGGTGATGTTGCCCTGGCATCGGGAGAGTCCTCACAGCGGCTGGGCTAGATGGAACGGTCGCTTCCTAACAGGGGGTTGTCGGCTTCCGAAGCCGACAGGGCCGCGCCGGGTTGGAGCTCCCAGGCTCCCGATGTTAAGGTCGGCGCTGCCCGCTCCACTCCACAGACCCGCAGCCCGGAGGTGTTGATCTTGGCGGTCACATCTCACTGGAGCTCCAGCGCAGCGACCCAGGCAAGGCATTGCCCGCTCCGCTCCAGCGCTGTGCCGCCACCGAAGCCGAGGTGCTGGGCGGTCCCAGCCAGGAAACGGCGCTCCACGCCCGCTGGTAGGCCACGAGGATGGGTCGACGGGCAGCCTGGAGAAAAAAGCTGCCTCACTGACCAGGTAGCGACCTAGAAGTATAATTACCCCCTACCCCCCACATTAAGAAGTCCATTTCTCCAACAAGAAGAACAAGACTTACTAAAAACGTTTTTTTTTAAATGAATTAAACGGACGGCTGCTGGATAGCAGCCATTCCCCAAGATGGCTCCTCCTCCATCCTACTTTGTCCCCCTCGTGTGCTTACACTTAAATGCATCCTCAGTTCCCGTTCGGTAAACTTTTGTAAGTTTATTGGCGCAAATTTTCATACGTTTGTACAGACTTGCTGGTGTGTACAAGAAGCTGATGTTCGTAGGAAAGTAGCGATTCCAGAGGCAGTTGTTGCGGGACTTGAGGCTTCTGTATCTCCTGCCCAATGGTAGTAGCGAGAAGATGATGATGGGGATTCTTGATGCCATCTACTTGAGTCAGCGCGTCATGTAGATGCATTTGATGGTGTGGAAGCATATACCCATGATGGACCAGGCTGAATTCACCACTCTCTGAAGCCTCTTGTATTTTTGTGCATTGGATTTGTTGTACCATGACACGATGCAACCAGCAAAGCTTTATCTGCAATAAATTCATTGTTTTCAAGTCTCATAGCTACTATTGGGTAATTACTAAAACAGCTAAGATCTGATAGACAGAAACTGAGATATAATCACAGTAACCTGTTCCAGTATTAATACAAGGGATAAATACGGAGGTGAAAATGAAAAAATTCTGTATTGAAATTCTGAAAAACAGAAAATAATGAAGACATTCACCGGGTCAGGTAGCATTTATGGAAAGAGAAACAGATAACGTTTCGGATCCGAGACTCTGCCATAACTGGGAAAGAGTGAGTACGGAATTTGTTTTTAGTTGTAGAGAAGGTGGTAAAGTTGAGGGGGTAGTGGCTCTAGAAATAGTGGAGGCATTGGTGATCATTTTTCAATGTTTAATAGATTCAGGATCAGTTCCTGTAGATTGGAGAATAGCTAATGTTATCCCACTTTTTCAAGAAAGGTACGAGAGAGAAAACAGGGAATTACAGACCAGTTAGCCTGACTTCGGCAGTGGGAAAGATGCTGGAATCAATTATTACAGAGGTAATAATGGGGCATATGGATAGCAGTAAAAGGATTATTCCAAGTCAGCATGGATTTATGAAAGGAAAATCATGCTTGACTAATCTTCTGGAATTTTTTGAGGATGTGACAAGTAAAATGGATGAAGGGGAGCCAGTGGATGTAGTGTATCTAGACTTTCAAAAATCCTTTGATAAGTTCCCGCACGGGAGATTGGTGACTAAAATTAGAGCGCATGGTATTCGGGGTAGGATGTTGACGTGGATAGAAAATTAGTTGGCAGACAGGAAGCAAAGGGTAGGAGTGACAGGTCCTTTTCAGAATGGCAGGCAGTGGTGAGTGGAGTGCCGCAAGGCTCGGTGTTTGGGCCACAACTGTTTACTATATATATTGATGATTTGGAAGAGGGAATTAGGAGCAACACTAGCAGGTTTGTGGATGACACAAAGCTGGGTGGCAGTGTGAACTGTGAAGAGGATGTTAGGAGGTTGCAGGGTGACCTGGACATGTTGTGAGTTGGCAGATGCAGTATAATATAAATAAATGTGTGGTTATCCACTTTGGCCGCAAAAACAAGGGGTCAGATTATTATCTCAATGGGGTTAGGTTAGGTAAGGGGAAGGTACAGAGAGACCTGGGTGTCCTTGTACACCAGTTACTGAAAGCTGGTGTGCAGGTACATCAGGCAGTGAAGAAAGCTAATGGAATGTTGGCCTTCATAACAAGAGGATTTCAGTCTAGGAGTAAAGAGGTTCTTCTGCAGTTGTATAGGGCTCTGGTAAGACCCCATCTGGAGTATTGTATACAGTTTTGGTCTCCTAATTTGAGGAAGGACATCCTTGTGATTGAGGCAACGCAGGGTAGGTTCAGGAGATTGATCCCTGGGATGGCGGGACTGCCATATGAGGAAAGATTGAAAAGACTAGGTTGTATTCACTGAAGTTTAGAAGGATGAGGGGGTTTTCTTATAGAAACATATAAAATTATAAAAGGACTGGACAAGCTGGATGCAGGAAAAATGTTCCCAATGTTGGGCGAGTCCAGAACCAGGGGCCAGTCTTAGAATAAAGGGGAGGCCATTTAAAACTGAGGGGGGGGGGATTCACCCAGAGAGTTGTGAATTTGTGGAATTCCCTGCCACAGAGGGCAGTGGAGGACAAATCACTGGATGGGTTTAAGAGAGAGTAAGATAGAGTTAGATAGAGCTCTAGGGCTAGTGGAATCAAGGGATATGGGGAGAAGGCAGGCATGGGTTATTGATTGGGGATGATCAGCCATGATCACAATGAATGGCGGTGCTAGTTCGAAGGGCTGAATGGCCTCCTCCTGCACCTATTTTCTATGTTTCTAAGGTAGGAAGAGGGATGCAGGACAGAGGGAATAGAGGCCACTGCTGCTCTGGGGATGTCACCTTGTCCAGTGGAGGGTGATAATGCAGGCAAAGAAATGTGTTGCCAATAGCATAGAAGTGGACTGCTCCCAGCAGGTGGGGCTATGCTGATGGAGAGAAATAATCTTAGCCAATATCATAGATTGATGACATAGCAAAAGTGGTGAAATCTGATGCAGGCAGATCACCTACATTTTGGCTATTCTACATTGTGTCTGGAAGGCATCAATGCACACAGACAGGTGATAAGGTGCCGTCACCCAAGCTTCCGTTAGGCATAATTATAACAGTGCAGGCCACAGAAAAATCAGAGTGTGATGAAGAATCACAGTGCCAGGCAACAGGAAATTCTGGGTGGTGCCTTCAGACCAATTACAGGAGGAACTCTGACACTCAGGACTGAAGTGGTGACTGCTAATGAAAAGTCTACAAGCTGAAACATTTACCATTTGGTTATTCTTATAATTTATTTAATACATTAATTTGCCTAGTCAGATTCTTTCCTTCAACATAGAATATATTATGTTATGCCAATTCATTTATATGCTTCATCTTTATCAGCACATTGCTATTTTATAGTAAAAATAATCATTCACGAGAGACAATTAACTCAACAAACCAAAGATTAGGGTTATATTCCAGTAAATTATGTCTGTCAAATTATAATCCTGTATATAATGACCCAGTTGCAGTTAACTATGCTCACTTCAAATAATTCCATTGCAATTGTAAATTGTATTAAAACTATAAGCATTCTTAAAACCTGAATGCAAATTTTTTTTTTACAGCCATTCATGTCATCATTAGCAATATTTTGCTTCCTGTGCCATATAATTCATACCTGCTTTTAGCTGCATCTCAATTTGTTTTTTAATGTTGTTTTCTAAGGTAGTGTGTCAAACTATATGGATAGTTAAACTGTCATGTTCCCAACTTCCCATCGATGATCTAATTCTCACAATCGCACTAAATTCTAAACCTTTGCTGCACAAATCATCTCAGTTAAAATTACTCTCTCAGGCAGTGTCATTGGCTAAACATTACTCCTAGATGGAGAAATACCCGGCAATACAAATCTTAAGCATTAAAACATCCCAGATTCTTCCAAAACTAGATTCATAAACAATAAAAACCAAACTATATTTTTATGCCATTGGTAGCTATAGCATTATCCCTAAATATTGGATGGTAAGTAAAACCTATGCGATCACTTATAAATTAAGATGAACTCACCTATGGCCTTAACAGTGCAACCGTGTACCATTTCATGTTGTCTTGCTTAAATCAGATTTAAATGCAGGGATGGCCAGGGAAGGAAATACAATACACATCACAATTAAGGGCCCTGTTAGCTATTTCCCTTTGGAGAGGAGGGTAATAACACTGAACCTGATGGCTTTATCAAATAACCAACGTTGGAACAGTTAGTTTATCACCTGAAAAATACAAATGCAGAGCTAACAGGCAGTGTGCTTCCAAGTTGCACCCTTATGTTTCTCCAGAGATTAACATTGCAAAAATAATGAACAAATCTGATTAGGAATTTTAAAGAAGTGACAACATTATAGGCTGTGGACCGAGCTTCAAAAATGTGTCCAGAAATCAGTTTTCGTGACCAAGTCACCAAACTACATTAAATTTTCCACAGATTTAGATGAAATATAATTGGGAAGGATGTCATAACTCGTCATTGCCAAAAGTTGCACATTAATTAATTAAACTAATTAGAAAATGAGATCGGGAAAGTAAGCGCCATCTAGTGGCCAATGCCCATATTACATGATGGGCAGCCTATTTCCGTGTTGCAGTCCATTTAACCTATATATCATTATACCTATATATATTCCAGATAATATATTGCAGATAGTAATATAGGTATAATAATATCATATTATATATTATTATACCTATATATATTCCAGATAGTAATATTGGTATAATAAAATATAAATATAATATAATAATAATAATATAATAATAAAATAATATAATATATTATTATAACTATATCTATTCCAGATAGTAATATAGGTATAATAATATAATAATACAATAATATAATATATTATTACACCTATATATATTCCAGATAGATATATTCCTCGGTTTTCCTGAAAAGGCCGCTACGGACGGCACTGTGCACCCCCGCCCCCCTCCGCCTGCGTGAATGAGTGAGTGGATGAATGAATGAAGGAATGAATGAGTGTGTGAATGAATGAAGGAGTGTGTGAATGAATGAAGGTATGAATAAGTGAATGAATGAGTGAATGTACAGCCTCCAAATCTCATTTTTTCACATTATAAAGGGTGCAATTAAATTAATTAAAGTCCATATGGATTAATTTTCATGAATTCAGACTTTAGATCTTACCTTTCAGTTTGAGTTGATTCACAAAGTTTCACAACTTTGTGCTCAGCAGGGACTTTGCTTTCAAGACTTTCTTCCACTTCTATCCACTTAGCTGCACATTTTTCAGACTTCTTAATACTTTTCTCACTAAATTCAATTACCCTGCTGCAAGTTTCCACGACAAATAACATCATCGGAATCTCCAGTAAAACAGGCATCAGTGAAGCCCTCTCAGCTATGATGTGTGCTAGCCTGAAACAAAGCGCGTGATTGGCCAACTGGCAGACAACTCAATGTTAAACGTGCTTTGATTGGACTAAAAATACCCGAAATATTTCCGTTTTTTCTCTTATTTAATGAAAATGTGCAAGTCTTGTTCATGACGAGTTTCAGGGGTTATTTATATAATTATTTTACACAATATGTGAAAATTTCATGTAGTTCTGTGACTTGGGTCACGAAACACTGGAACAAAGCTCCTCGGCCCACGGCCTATTAGTAGACAGGAGCATGTCAATGCACTGGTGGTTCTGTTATAAGGTGTTGTTTGCATAACACAAATTGGATACAAAGCGAGTGGTGAACAATACTTCCATCACATGGCTGAAGTCGTTATCACACAACTTTGATTTGCAACTAGAGCACTTAAAGTTACTTTGGAAATTGACCACCAGAAAAAAAGCCATCAAAGTGACAAGCGATCGTTTCAATTGACGTGTGTGCAATGCCACGCTGTTAAATAATGTGACATGCAGCCTTTAGTATTTTAAACTCATTGCCATTAAATAGATCTTTATTTTTAAATATCCTGCAGGAAAAGTAACTTTTTATTGCATGCCTGAAACTCTATGTCCCTAATTCCAATTACATAGAAAAGTCCTGCACAAGAACAGGCACTTTAGCCCACAAAAATGTGTGCCAAACATGATGCCAAAATCAGCACCTATCTGCCTGGACATAATTCATATCCTTCCATTCCCTGAATATCCATCGCCTATCCAAACATATCTCAAATACCACAGGTATATGCCTCAACCATCACACCACATCCAGGCACTCATCACCCTCTGTGTCAAAAATGTGCCCCTCTCACCTTCAAGCTATGCCCTTCAGTATTTGATTTTTCAACCCTGGGAAAAAGGTTGACTGGCTACCCTATACCTCATAATTTTATATACTGCTATCAGGTCTCAACACAACCAACGTTCTAGAGAAAACAATACAAGTTTTAGGTTAGGTATAAGATTAGGTATTGGCTGCAACTCCCTGCAGCCAATACCTAATCCAGGCAACATTTTGGTAAATCTCCTCTGCACCCTTTCCAAAGCCTCCCCATCCTGATCTATACACTGTAAATGGATTGATTATAATCATATATTGTCTTTCTGCTGACTGGTTAGCACGCAATAAAGCACTGTACCTTGGTACACGTGACAATAAACTGAACTAATAACGGGGTGACCAGAACTGCATGCAATACTTTATTTGCTCCCTAACCAAAGTCCTATAAAGCTACATCATGACTTCCTGGTTCTTATACCCAATGCCCTGACCTATGAAGGGATGCATGCCTTGTACCTTCTTTTCCACTCTATCTACTTATGTTGTCACTTTCAGCGAGTTATGGACTTGGACCTCAAGATCCCTCTGTACATCAGTGATGTTAAGGACCATACCATTAATTGTATATTTTCCCCTTACATTTGACCTCCCAAAGTGCGACACCTCACACTTGCTCGGATTAAACTCCATCTGCCAGTTCTCCACCCATTTCTGTAACTTCTATCTTGGTTCTTGGTTTCTTGGTCCTCCAAAATATTCCAAATGGAATTTAAATTGGAGGTGGTGAAGGGAGGGCTTAAGCCAGAAAGGGTTATTGGGAAGAAAGAGCTACTTTAAATTTAGTTGCATCTGGTTGGGTAACTATAGTTGGGTGGAGATTATTCCATGCTTTAATTGTACGGGATATTAATCTATATATCCTGCTGTATACAATGACAGTCTTCCTCACAGTCCATGACCTCAATAATCTAGATATCATTTGCAAACTGGCTAACAAACCCATCTACATTTACGTCCAAGTGATTTTTATATTTCACAAACAGCAGAGCTCTCAACAGATCCCACTCCACTGATGATAGAACTCCAGCCGAATATTTTCCTTCCATCACAACCCTCTATCTTCAATCAGTAAGCCAGTTTTGATTCCATACAACAAAGAAGGGTCTGAAGAAGGCTCTCAACCCGAAACGTCACCTATTCCTTCGCTCCATAAATGCTGCCTCACCCCCTGAGTTTCTCCAGCAATTTTGTCTATCATACAACAAAGTCACTGTTAATCTCATGTATCTAAATCAACCTATCATGGGCGATTTTATCAAATGTCTTACCAAAATCTATGTAGATAACATTCATCGCCGTACCCTCATCGATAATTAGCATCATTGTTTTAATAAGGCCATTTCCTATTACTCAAAGTTTGACAGTAATGAGTCTATCATTTTAAAGCAGAATTCCCTGTGTATTATATCTTATAATTCCAGTAAAGATTGCAAGCCGTATTTGAAATTCATTTCATTGCGGATAATTGTTAACTTGTTTGGGAAATTGACCGAAAAGCAGGAATCAGAGAAAGGAATTCATGGGCAGGATGTAGAGTGCTGCAAGAATTCAAGTTGGACCCACAATTATTCTCATAGAAACATAGAAAATAGGTGCAGGAGTAGGCCGGTCAGCCCTTCGAGCCTGCACCGCCATTCAATATGATCATGGCTGATCATCCAATTCAGTATCCTGTACCTGCCTTCTCTCCATACCCCCTGATCCCTTTAGCTACAAGGGCTACATCTTAAATATAGCCAATGAACTGGCCTCAACTACCTTCTGTGGCAGGGAATTCCAGAGATTCACCACTCTCTGTGTGAAAAATGTTTTTTCTCATCTCGGTCCCAAAGGATTTCCCCTTTATCCTTAAACTGTGGCCCCTTGTCCTGGACTTCCCCAACATCGGCAACAATCTTCCTGCATCTAGCCTGTCCAACCCCTTAAGAATTTTGTATGTTTCTATAAGATCCCCCCTCAATCTTCTAAATTCTAGCGAGTACAAGCCAAGTCTATCCAGTCTTTCTTTATATGAAAGTCCTGACATCCCAGGAATCAGTCTGGTGAACCTTCTCTGTACTCCCTCTATGGCAAGAATGCCTTTCCTCAGATTCGATGACCAAAACTGTATGCAATACTCCAGGTATGGTCTCACCAAGACCCTGTACAACTGCAGTAGAATCTCCCTGCTCCTATACTCAAAAGGTTTGGCATTTTTGGCAGTGTAAATGGAAGCATAAAATTACAAGTAATAGGTGGTAAATGCATTGCAATGAAGATAAATCCGGTTATCCACTCTGGACCAAAAAATACAAGGTATTTCAAATGATAAAGAGTTAGAAACAATACAGTTCTTCACAACCTTGTCTGTCCAAGGGTGTAGATCATTGAAATGTCAAGGCATACAGGTAGTCAACAGCCCAATGGAATTATGACATTTAGATCTAATAGATTATAATGCAAATGATCAAATTTCATGCTATAACTAGCGATGTAACAAAACTTACCTTCAGTGGCGCTGCAGTTCTGCCACTGGCCGTGCGCGTGACTTTGGCGCCTTTGAGGGGGTGGGGGGGGGGGGGATTAAAATCCAGTTTTCTACTGCCTGTCGGAGGCGGATTTCGTCGGGCTGCTAGCTGCTGAAGAATAATCGATCCGACTTCCGTTCCCGATTTTTTATTTTTTTTAAATCGCGAGACAATTTAATAATTATATTAAAATAAAAAGCAACTTCTAACGCCCTCAACGCCTACAACATGACGGATCGCAAGAACGGGACAAAAACAAGGGGTAGGTCGTCTATTTTACATATAAACTTGCTTCTTGGGATGTCTTTAATCTAATTTTACCTTGCGAAAATGTGATTTGGGCCCCATACGAACCGGCAGTGTTTTTCCTACCGATATGGGGTTAAAATTTAACGCAAATGCAACGTTCCAATCGATTGCTTTCCAGAAAAACCCACTCGCAAGATGATTTAAATGCTCTTTTTTTTGGACAATCATATCATTAGAGCATCTAAATCATCTATATTTTGTGTTATTGTCTATCCATAGTCAATATTTTTATACTAAATATCAGTTTAGCCCCATGAATTGTGCAAAAAAAAAAATTTGATTATATTGAGTGGATGTTTCTAGATTCATTTATGGGAATTAAACATTAAATTACTTCCATCTGGCATATAAATTCATGACAGTGAGATTAAAAAATCATGTTATTATAGTGAATTCTTGAGTGAATGGGATTAGTTTGTTATTGGATACTTAGGCTATTTAAAAAATATATCCTTTTCTTAAGAAATGAAATCTACAGGACATTCTTAATGGGAAAGTAGTGGGCAGTAAGGCATGTCATGCGTGGTTTGAAGAGCAAAAACTTGTAGTTTACAATGCCAAAATTGAAAAGTTGAGGAAAAACAAGGTGTACAGAGTTGCTTATTGGTTACAATCTGAGGAGTATGATGATGCTACTGATTATGATATGCCAATGTACCAGCTAGCAACTGATCTTCTCCATAAAGACTTGGTCTATTGCTAGAAATTGTAATTTATTTACCTATATGTTACGGATTTACAGCATATAATACAATAATATTAAAGTTCTGATCTTGAGAATATCACATTTTTGAATTTTCAAGGCAGTCTGGGTGTTTATTACTATTTCTGTCACAACGGTCAATTTTGTAATTAACTACAATTAGGTAACTAACTAATTATATGCTTTCATTTCAGGTCATCCAAATAAGATGTTTTATATTTGTTTCAGAATGCTTCAATGTATAATAACTGAAAATTTCATTCAGTTCTCTTAATTTTTAAGAAAGTTATGAGCTTTTGACTGTCCTCGATCACAGCTTTTGTGTTAAGTCAATGGAAAAGCAATAGGGAACAAGATGCTAATTTCCGAGTATGAAAATGGCCATAATTCTTTAATACTGAAGATATGAAAGTGAATTAGGTGTCAAATTAAAAGTCTTTTTATGCTTTATCTGATGGGATAAATTACAGACTTGATTTTTTTAATCTCAAAATGTTGTAACATTGCTACTATAACTATACCAAGCCTAGGCCTAGTCATCATCTGAAGAAGGATCTCAATCCGAAATGTCACATATTCCTTCTATCAGAGGTGGTGCCTGTCCTGCTGAGTTAGGCCAGCATTTTGTGTCTATCTTTGGTGCAAACCAGCATCTGCAGTTCCTTCCTACACAGTCATTGTAGTTCTGGGAAACACACCTTAAAGATTTATTGGATTTGAAACAAACGCAGATTTATATCTGTTTATATCTATTTATATAGATGGTGAGATGGTGGCGCCGACGATGGCTGCCACGGAGTACTGCTCCGTACTATAGTATACTACAGTACTATCTACAAAATAAACAAGTGCACATATGAAATAAAATTTCTGGGAGGGTTTTGGAAAATTAACTCTTGTTACCTTCTTTTAGATCTGTACTTTTGCTCGCATTCTTTCCAACAGTGATGAGGGATCAGGAAAATAAAACATCACATAAAATAAAATATAAAGACATACAGACAACAATTATTTTACAATTATGGTCCAAGTTTGCAAAGCATTCTTGACTCAGCTTATGCCAAGTCCTTTTACGAATAGATCATCATGCTGAAAAAAAAGCAAGAAAAACACATCAACAAGCAATAATATTGTATCAATTTATTTAACAATTCTATGTAAACCAATGAGTCAGCGCACCACAGGAAACAAGTGATAAGTATTCAAACCAAATGGCTTAATTTCTAGTCTTCGTAATGAATTTTTTAAAATCAGCCCATGCTCCTGTAAACTCCTGGAGTTTAAAGTCTGAATTACATGTAGGAAAAAATATTTATTAAAATGGACTTCAGACAAAGGTTCAGTCACACAGAAACTTAAACAATGCATTCAGTCTGGTCTGTCGGGGAGAAACGGGCTTTGAAATTGAAGTGTTGCAGTTACAGCTAGAATGCACATTATTCTAAACTGAAGAATGGGTCAACTTCTCTTTTTGGGCCTAACTGCCTGAAGTGCAGGAAAATCGGGAACTTCAACAGTCATTAGCTCAACTAAATCCCGGCATTTAAATTCTGGTAGATAAACATAACTGTTTTAAAATGTATGGCCAAGTCAGAGCATGCAGCAGAAAGGGTCCAACGTGGGGAAGAAATGTAACTGATAAGCAACATTTAGATGATAATGTATTTATTTTTAAAGGCAGGTGATACAATTTGAATCTCCTATAGTTTTATTGCAAGGCAACTTTCCTTTTATTTTTTAAAGGGGCTTGCTTTTCAATGTCTACAAATGCTACACTGAAATCAATTGACAGATACTGGACAGGAGCAATTCATGACCACTGACCAAGCAACATTTTACAAATTTTATGGGAAAAAAGAAACCATGTACTCACTACTCACAAACCAAAGGAGTATGCACTGGTTGCACTCGACTGGCAATTGTGCTGTCCTGGAGTATTTATTTTAAATTCCTCAAATGCTCTATTTCTGGAGATATGCTATCACACGGTGATAGACGAGCTAATGGTAGCTATGATATTTTAAATTACTGCATCACAGACATTTATTGAACTATTCCTTATAATCATTCCAAGGACAACCAATTTGGCCAAACAGCATCTCCTTTTAAAAACCTCTATTACTTCCCCGAAAAGCACCCTAAACGTGGCAATTATAAAGGGTCTTCCTTACACACCAATGACAAGTCCTTGTAGCAATATATTTTTTCCCACCCATAATCAGTCCAAGGATCCAGACACAAAACATTATGATTTTGTTCCCAGTTTTCTTGGAATCCATTTCATTTTGCCAAATATACAAGTCGGGCAGCACTCCTGCAGTGGTCCTTTGCCATTCACTGCTCATTCTGTTGGCCTTCTGTGACACTTGACACTGATCCCTGGCCTTTATTCACGTCACTGATGCAAACCCACTGGCCTTCCACTGATTCTTTCCACAAGCTGACCTGCAAAGACAAAACAGGAAGAACAACGTTTAAGGTGTTGGAATGTATGCGTTACACAGTTAGTGCTCTTTTTTTTAGAAACATCCATGATGTAAAGCAACTGTCTCTAATTTACACTGCCATGAAATGACATTTCATTTAAAAATTACTCTAAGCCACAATTTTCTCATCTTGAGATTGGACAGAGTGAACAATAAAGTGCCAATTAAAAACAAAATCTGCCATTCCCAAGATTGACATTTTTTTCCTAGTCTAACTGCTCTCGGGTGACAAAACCAAACTACATGCAAACGGGACCTACAGCCCACTGCATCCATGCTATCCATCAAGCACCCATTTACACAAAGTCCTTTTGATTTTCCTTGCATCCCCATCTGAGGTGCTAGTTACAGTGGTCAACGGATGTACCAACCCAACACATTTTAGCGAAATGGGAGTAAACTGGAGAACTAGTTGAAAACCTATGTGGTCACAGGGAGAACGTGCAATCTCCAAACAGACAGCATCCAATGTCATGGTTTAATTGGGATTGCTAGAGGTGTCAGGCAACAGTTCGACCAGCTGCACATTGCTTTGTCCTAATTATGCCGCCTTGAAAAGTAAATGAATGACAGATTCAGTTGCAAATGAACCATGTGGATGTGGGCAAGGATCAAGTATCGGCTAAAAGGCAGCTCTTCTTCATTAAATATATATTTAAAAATGAGGGTTAGAGTGACAATCTAACAGTAGCGTGGCACTATTGCACATATTTGCTTAAATGAAGTTAATTTCTAAATCGTAATTGGAAGATTTGATCCATCGGATGATTCTTCCAGCATATAAATTAGCCAGAAGAAGTGGCAGACCAGAGGACTGGGAGAAATTTAGAACTCAACAGAAGAGGACAAAGGGGTTAATTAAGGAGGGGGGGAGGGGGGGGGGGGAGAGTTTGAAAGAAAGCCTGTGTGGAATTTAAACATTGATTGTTAAAGTTTGGGTATGTAAAAAGATTAGTGAAGATGAATGTAGGTCCCTTACAGCCAGAGGCAGGTGAATTTATAATGGGAAGCAAGTAAATGGCAGAACAGTTAAACATAGAAACATAGAAATTAGGTGCAGGAGTAGACCATTTGGCCCTTCGAGCCTGCACCGCCATTCAATATGATCATGGCTGATCATCCAACTCAGTATCCCATACCTGCCTTCTCTCCATACCCGCTGATCCCCTTAGCCACAAGGGCCACATCTAACTCCCTCTTAAATGTATCCAATGAACTGGCCTCAACTACCCTCTGTGGCATAGAGTTCCAGAGATTCACCACTCTCTGTGTGAAAAAAGTTCTTCTCATCTCGGTTTTAAAGGATTTCCCCCTTATCCTTAAGCTGTGACCCCTTGTCCTGGACTTCCCCAACATCGGGAACAATCTTCCTGCATCTAGCCTGTCCAATCCCTTAAGAATTTTGTAAGTTTCTATAAGATCCCCTCTCAGTCTCCTAAATTCTAGAGAGTATAAACCAAGTCTATCCAGTCTTTCGTCATAAGACAGTCCTGACATCCCAGGAATCAGTCTGGTGAACCTTCTCTGCACTCCCTCTATGGCAATAATGTCCTTCCTCAGATTTGGAGACCAAAACTGTACGCAATACTCCAGGTGTGGTCTCACCAAGACCCTGTACAACTGCAGTAGAACCTCCCTGCTTCTATACTCAAATCCTTTTGCAATGAAAGCTAACATACCATTCGCTTTCTTTACTGCATGCTGCACCTGCATGCCTACCTTCAATGACTGGTGTACCATGACACCCAGGTCTCGCTGCATCTCCCCCTTTCCCAATCGGCCACCATTTCGTTGTCTCTGTACTGTACACTGACAATGACAATTAAAATTGAATCTGAATCAGAATCTGAATCGGATTTAGATAATAGTCTGCTTTCCAGTTTTTGCCACCAAAATGGATAACCTCACATTTATCCACATTATACTGCATCTGCCAAACATTTGCCCACTCACCCAGCCTATCCAAGTCACCTTGCAGTCTCCTAGCATCCTCCTCACAGCTAACACTGCCCCCCAGCTTAGTGTCATCCGCAAACTTGGAGATATTGCCTTCAATTCCCTCATCCAGATCATTAATATATATTGTAAATAGCTGGGGTCCCAGTACTGAGCCTTGCGGTACCCCACTAGTCACTGCCTGCCATTGTGAAAAGGACCCGTTTACTCCTACTCTTTGCTTCCTGTTTGCCAGCCGGTTCTCTATCAACATCAATACTGAACCCTGTACTTGTACATGTACTGAAACATGTACTTTGATTCTGTCTTCACTGAGGAAGACACAACCAACTTCCCAGAAATACTAGGGGACCGAGGATCTAGTGGAAGGGAGGAACTGAAGGGAATCCACATTAGTCAGGAAATGGTGTTAGGTAAACAGTCGGGACTGAAGGGAAATAAATCCCCAGGGCCTGATGGTCTGCATCTCAGAGTACTCAAGGAGGTGGCCCTAGAAATCGTGGATGCATTGGTGATAATTTTCCAATGTTCTCTCGACTCTGAATCAGTTCCTGTGGACTGGAGGGTAGCCAATGTAACTGTACTTTGTAAGAAAGGAGGGAGAAAGAAAACAGAGAATTATAGACCGGTTAGCCTTACATCGGTAGTGGGGAGTCGATTATTAAAAATGCTCTAGCAGCGCATTTAGAAAGCAGTGACGGGTTTTGTCAAAGTCGGGTTTTGTCAAAGTCAGCATGGATTTATGAAGGGGAAATCATGCTTGACTAACATTTCGGAATTTTTTGAGGATGTAACAAGTAGAATGAATAAAGGAGAGCCAGTGGATGTGATGCATCTGGACTTGCAAAAAGCCTTTGACAAGGTCCCACACAAGAGATTAGTGTGCAATAGTAGTTACAATACTGGAGAGATTTTAGTACAGAACATTAAAACTCCCATATACCCACTATTTCAAGTAGTATGGTGTTAATTTTTTCAGGAATTATTGCTCAAATGTGCAAGAGACAGTAGAGATAAATTCAAGTTAGGAATTAAATTAATTCCCAGATTCAACCAGTTTATATCTCAAAAATATCAACTTTTAAGACACAAAAATGTGATATGTGTTGACATAATGAAATCAAGAGGCAATTTCAAATAATTCAAAACATTTTCAAGTTTGTTGCTTTGCAGAGATGCATGTTTCACAGTAATAAGCAAAACTTTTAATGAATTTGGCATTAAGTGCTCTGAATGGCCATATTTCAGAGTGTAATGGTGGTTACTCTTGGTGTCCACCCTATTTTAGAGTAACCACCATTACACCACAATGGTAAATTAAGACCAAAGAACTTTCCAAGGAGATTGAAAATGTTCTAGTTTGAAGAACTCATTAGATGATGAAATGATGAGAAAGTAACGTTAATATCAAGGTTCTATAAAAGCTGCTGCATGCCAAAATTAGTGAATATTTTTGGTGTCCATCATCACACGCATTTTGCAGTAGCTATATTTCCATCAAATTATGTACTTGCAGTCTCTTATTATGTATGGACAATTACTTCCATAAAGTTTATTCAAAACATGAGAAAGAATTTACAAAAAATGAAGTACTGGAAGAAACAGAAGCTACTTTCATTTTGGTGCCCACCCTTGGACACTGTGTAACGCGCGTAACACACGTTTCAGTAGATAACAGGAATATTGCTCATTTGGTCACATACTCCATGTTTATAGCAAGAAAGTACATTTGTAGGCTGAAAACAGCAAAAGTGAAGAAATCAGCTATCATGCTTCAGAAAAAAAAGACTTTCTAAATTTCATGTAACGGTTGTTATGGCGGACACCAAACATAAAGTGTAAAAAAACGCATAGTTCCCAACAAGGAATTTTGTTCATTAATCAAATTTTCTCAAACTTCAAGAACTATCTCTCCCTGTCATGTACTGGCGCTGTGAGGGTTTTTGATTAATCTGAATCATGTTGAAATAATTTATTTGTGGACTTCAGTTGTATGTATGATGTCACATTTTTTGTACCCAGTATTGTAAAAACACACATATATATATTAACGATTTAGACGAGGGAATTAAATGTAACATCTCTAAGTTTGCAGATGACACAAAGCTGGGTGGCAGTGTGGGCTGCAAGGAGAATGCTATGAGGCTGCAGGGTGACTTGGATAGATTGGGTGAGTGGGCAGAAGCATGCAGATGCAGTAAAATGTGGATAAATGTGAGGTTATCCACTTTGGTGGATTAGGAAAAGGGGAGGTGCAACGAGACCTGGGTGTGCTTGTACATCAGTCACTGAAAGTAAGCATGCAGTTACAGAGGCAGTGAAGGCCAATGGCTAATGTGCGAGGATTTGAGTTCAAGAGCAAGGAGGTCCTACTGCAGTTGTACAGGGCCCTGGTGAGACCGCACATAGAGTATTGTGTGCAATTTTGTTCTCCTAATTTGAGGAAGGACATTATTACTATTGAAATAGTACAGTGTGGGGTCACCAGGTTAATTCCTGGGATGGCGGGACTGACATATGATGACAGAATGGGTCGACTGGGCTTGTATTCACTGGAATTTAGATTGCGAAGGAATTGCAGGAGAAATATTCCCGATGTTGGGGGAGTCCAGAACCAGGGGTCGCAGTTTAAGAATAAAGGGTAGAACTGAGATGAGGAAAAAATATTTTACTCAGTGAGTTGTGAATCTGTGGAATTCTCTGCCACAGAAGGCAGTGGAGGCCAATTCAATGGATGTTTTCAAGAGAGTTAGATTAAGCTCTTCGAGCTAAGGGAATCAAGGGATATGGGGAAAAAGCTGGAACGCGGTACTGATAGGGCCCCACTTTTTCTGCATAATGTGATAACCCAACTGTTTTATGACAAGTCATTTTGGCAACCAGCTCGCTATTACAGGTTCCATTTCTCAAATTGCCATTCAATTGAAGCTCTCATTCTCTTGCTCAGCACCATAATTGCAAGCTTAGATTAACCAACCTGTGAATAACTCTCCAGTAGCAAACTAGATTCTATTTTTGTCTGAATAAAATTTGTGTTTAAAGTGCCAGAAATGGTGACACGTTGCTGTCAGATTTTCATATTACCCTGGCATATTTTCTAATGCATTTGGCTGGAGAAATATGTCTTTTGGGTGATATGTGATCCTTGCTCACTTCCATGTTTTATTTGCAAAATCCTTTAAACTCTTCACTCATTTACTTCAAGATGGCACAGGCACACAGTTAGGATGGTGTAATGTGCAGCTGGTAGAACCACTGCGCTACAACTCCAGTACAACTACAATCCTGACCTCCAGTACTATGTCGTTTGCACATTCTCTCTGTGACCACATGGTTTCTGAGTACACCAGTTTCCTCTCACATCCCTAAATCATGAGGGTTCGTAGGATAATTGGCCACTGTAAATTGCCTCTAGTGTATAGGTAAATTGTATAATCTAGGGGAAATTGAGAGAATGAAAGAAAATGAAATGGGATTAGTGTAGGATTAGTGTAAATGGGTGTTTGATGACCAGCAGGGCTGAATATTAGGCTGAATGGGCCCGAACCATGCTGATCATCAAATACCCATTTCTACTTATTCTATACTAATCCTACACTAATCCCATTTTGATTCAAGAGCACTCAGTTAGGAAATGAATGCCAATGATTTGGGTGTCATTTAAAGATCAGACTTGATAATCTTGCTAATATCAGTCATCTACAATTTATGATTAAAAAACAAGCACAATGTTAAAAATAAATAAAATAACCTGCATCATAAAGGAGCCATTCAGAAACTTAACATGGGAGAAACACTTTAGTCAATAAAATGAAATGAAGTAATACAGGCACTACTTTGCACAGAGGATTGTTCCATAAACAGTAAATGGAATAATGACCAGATACTATGTTACAGTGACATTGGTTTGAAATATATATAGACATATTTGGACATCTTCCATTACTTTACAAATTTTACTATGTCCACTTCAAAGATAGCATCTCCAATAATGCAGTATTCCCTTCACACTGCGCTACACCATCAGTCTTAAGTCTCTTGAACTCACAAGGTGAACTCTTCCATATTAAGTCAGCAAAGGCACTTCCCAATATGATTAAATAAGCGAAATAGGCCAGATGAGCTCCAATGAGAAGAACTGCAGTTAATTATTCTTGGAAGTTTATATCCATGTTATTCTCTATTCCCACTGACACGCTGCTCAAAATTATATCTACAGCTGAGGGAAGAACAGTAATGAACTTGTGCTTCCCTCAACAATGCAATACCTCTTAACTGTCCAGATGAGCTGAGAGAGAACAACCAACTTTGAGAAAAAAAAATTGAAATATTTACAGACACATCAAATAGGCAAAAGATGCACATGGTCTGAAAGGGAAATACCCGAGGTGTCTTTCAAGGTGGTGTCTTTCAAGGTCAGCACCCGTCACCCATTCCTCAAAATGTGATTAAAACAACATTTCTCTACCCTCCCCATGGCGTAGTTTTTTTATACATAGACCATTAAAAAAAAATCAACTGTGGAACACAGAATTAGTTTCAATGCACTACTGACTAAAGACTTAGATAAGATTCATGGCATGAAATATGGAATGTTAAGCAAGACATTGATTTAGTGCACACATTTTACCGATGAAAATATCCTCACACACCAAATAATTAAATGCATGCTTTTGGCAGAATACAATTGAGGAAGTCTGATTGCCGTTGGTTCAATGTATCTCATGTATCCCAGCTCAATGAATTGAAGACAGAGTTATAGACGGCCAGGATTAAATGATAGGCTTGAAATTCAATTCAGGCACTAAGATTATTTATATGATATATACAATGTCAGATCAGTCAGAGAGCATTATGGACCATAATCTAAAATCAAGGTAACAATTTGAATTAGATCTGAAACATAACTTTATGATTAGATTCCAAAAGTCAAATCAGTCCAGAGACCAGTTTTAAAACGGTCACAATCATTGATATATAGATAGATAGAAGATAGAATCTTTATTTGCCACACGACCAGGGTTGGTGGTATTTGGGTTTGGTACATGATGGTACACTACTTTAATCACATTAACACTAATAACAACACAGATCACAGTAATAAAGTGCATCCATACTACATCACAAATCACAAATCTCACCAACAATACATAGTGCAAAAGAACAGACAAAGACCATAGACAAGACACTGTATACATCAAAAGTCTTTAATATTGACTGTTATTTGAGGGAATTGGGTGTTCTTATTGCTGAGGGGAAGAAACTGTTTTTAAAGCAGGTGGATTTTGTAGCAAGTGACCCGAGGCGCCTCCCTGAAGGGAGAGACTGGAAAAGGTGGTTTGCTGGATGGGAGGGGTCCGGGATGATTTTTATTGCCCGTTTTGAGGTACGTTGGAGGTAAATGGAATGGATTGAGGGGAGGGGGGAGTTGATGATCCTGGAGGCCTTGGAGACAATGCGCTGTAATCTGTGTAGTGAGTGACTGTCAGTGTTTCCGTACCAGACTGTGATTGAGGAGGTCACAATCATTGCATAAATTCTCAGGGATGCTCTAGCAGTGAATCATATGGACACATTTTCTGGGTGGACCATGACTATTCTCTGAAGATTAGAATACGGAGAGGAGTATGCAGTCTGGGTGCAGGGAGGATGTTTTTTTTCTGGCTAAGGAGCCTAGGAGGTTTGAGGTAGGCCATTGAAGACTGAGACCAGGAGAACTATCTTCATGGAAAGGAATGGGGAACCCTCATTGGAGAGCTGAGGAGGCTCAGTCATAGTATTCATTCAAAACAAATATAAAAAGATTCATGAACATTAAGGGAATAAAAGGGTGAGGATATTACCGGAAAATGGCACGGGGAGATTAGTCATAATTTGGATGAATGATGGAGTATGCCCTAGGAGCCAGATCGACCACTCCTGCTCAATATTTTAATATTAGAGCACACACGTCATATCCAAGCAACCATTACCTTGTTGTCACCTCCAGAGACGGCCAAGATATTCCCAGTGATGGACCAGCTGACATGCCACACGACGTCGTTGAACTTGTGCAACAGTTTATGCGTCCACACATTCCCAGCAGGGTCATCGCAAATCCAGATAAAAACTCTGCCATCCTGTGAGGAATAGAATAATAATAATGGAATCTTATGGACAGATGAAAGCTATTCAGCACATGAGTGTGCAGACTCCAGAAGAGCTAGCCTCCTAGCCTTTTCTACATAACCACGGAGGTCTTACCTCAAAGTATATATCCAGCTTCCTTTGAAAGTTAATACATATTCTGTTTTGCACACTCTCTCAAGGAGCTTATTAAAGCAATTTACCATACAACACGTAATTCTGTGTCCGATCATTTTCTTTTTGCAATTATTCAAAATCAATGACTTTTAAAGCTACTTCCCAGACCCAATACTGGGAATAAATTCACTCAGGCATCAAACCATCAGTTTTACAGCCAAAGATTTGAATGTGCAAATTTAAATCAGCACAGATTGGATTTCAATACCTCTGCTGGCAAGTTAAAGTACTACAGGGTGAAAGACAAATCAACAGCAGAAAAAAACAAGATAGTGTTAAGTAACACCTCATATAGGCTGTGGGCCGAGGACCTTTTTCGTTCAAGTTAGTGACTCAACTCACGGAACTACCTGAATTTGTAACATATTGTCTAAAAATATTATATAAATCATACCTGAAACTCATCAAAACCAAAACCTGCACATTTTTTAATTAAATATGAGAAAAACGTCCAATTTTCCGAGTAGTAATTGTCCAATCAATGCACGTTTGACATTGAGGTCGGACGCAAATTGACCAATCCCGCGCTTTGTTTTATGGTCGCTAGGCAGCGAGGACCCTGGGATCATGGCTGCCTCCTCATTACATCAAAACAATAACAAGGTTTCTAAGGAATAAAGGTAATGCTAACCTTCCTGATCATTTTGTTTTTCAATTGATTTATCTTTATAAAGTTATGATGTGAAATATTAAATAAAAATGATAAATACAAATGTAGAGCTAGGGTTAGAATTAGGGTTAGGGTCAGGGTCAGTCGGTCGGTCGGGCGGGCTTGTCGGTAGGCTGATGGTTGCTGTGGAGGATCGGTGAGGATGTCGGCTCGCCAGTGGGTCGTGACAGTGGCCGGGCCGCCGGTGGATAATGAGAGTGGTCAGCCGGGTTGGGCCGCTGGTGGGTCATGATAGTGGCCGGGCAGGGTCGGCCTTAGGAGGTGCGGGGCCCAATTGGGAACAATTTTGGTCAGCCCCAGGTTCCCAGCCAAGGTCTGTCAGCCCTGTTATTTAGTATATATTATGAAATTGTACACTGAGGTGCTATGGATTATACACTGTCTAAATCTCACCTGCTCTCGTCTGACTGGCAGTACCTCCGCTGGCTTCCAACCTTTACAACTGTTAATTACCATTAAACTGCATTATTCCACACGTTATTTAACAAAGGTTTACTAATATTCTGTATGGGCTCTGCGGTTTCAACCAGCTCCTTGCAATCAATGTTTCAGTCTGTGGTCAGGGAGAATGTTGTCCCTGTAGTTCCCTCCCGATGAGTGGGAATGAAGGGCGAGAATCGGAAGGCCCTGAGGTTGATGATGGGAGGGAGCGGGGAATGTGACCATTGTCACTGCTGCCACGCTTTTGCTGCAAGACTGCTCCCGGCAACTTCTCAAACTTCAGCCTTGTGAAGATGATATTGACCACTTTTTTCCGAAACACTTGTTAGTTACTACATGTACCAATCGCAGCAGCCGGTGGATGGTGTGAGTGGTCGGTCGGCCGGTGGGTGCTGCGAGTGGTCGGACAGCCGGTGGGTGCTGCGAGGGATCGGTCGGGCTGTCGGTAGGCCGGTGTTGCAGTGAGCGAGCAGGCGGACTGACGGATCTGGCTCTATGGTGGTGCTGAAGGCGGCCCGAGCAGAGCGGAGGGCTGTGCTGCTCCCCACCATCATCACCACGATGATCCAGAAGGGCATGCTGGCCGAGGTGGACGTGCTGCGGGGCCACACGTACGGAGCCCGCAGCCGGTCCCAAAGCGGCTCCAGCTCCAGCTGTGGGCATCACTGGAAGGGGGGGCGAGTTAGGGTTAGGTTTAAGGTTAGGCATTTTCCTGACAGTGGAAGATGCCTTAGCCTTCCCCCAGCCTGGCACTGCCCCAGTCCCACTATGGCCGTGACCCCCCCACTCTGCACACTGGCAGTGGGGTTCAGTAAACGGGGGAACCCACAGGAACTGCCCTCACCCATTAATTAGGCGGATTCAGGAGCCGGACCTCGGCGGCAGTCTCATTCAAAAAACACACTCACAATTATATTGTTTTTATATAATTATATATGATTATATGATTACAGTCATATTCACAAGTCATGTGTGTATGTGTGTGTGTGTGTGTTTATATATATATAGTATAATAATATATGGTTTAAATAGACTGCAACACGGAAATAGGCTCCCCATGGTGTAATATGGGCATCGGACGCTAGATGGTGCTTACTTTTCTGATCTATTTTTCTAATTAGTTTAATTAATTAATGTGCAACTTTGCGCTGATGAGTTATGACTTCCTTCTCAATTATATTTTATATAAATCTGTGCAGAATTTCATGTAGTTCCGAGACATGGGTCACGAAAGTTGATTTCTAGACACATTTTTGATGCTCGGCCCACAGCCTAATATATCCGAGTGCAATGTTAACATTTGAGACTGAATCATGATGACCTTGGTCTTGATACATGCCATCCATTTTCAAATCTTTGCTTCATCTGTTCCTCATTCAAACCAAATGTTATTAATGTTAGGTACGAGTCATGTGGATAAATGCATTTCCGGTTAGTAATTGAAAAAATAATAGCAGACAGTCTTAATGCCAGGAATCTCCTACAGCGCATTTGTTTGTAAATTAAGTAAAAAATGATAGAACACAAATACTTTTTTAATAACTGAGCATTTCACCAGTAACTAATAAAGCTATTTATCCCACCAAGGCCATGGCAATTCCTGGCAGAATAATTCCATCACTGCTCTGCAACCCTGCATATTCTCTCATGTTCATCAAACACCCTTTGATTCCTTTTGCTACTTACCTAGGATAACGGACAATTAACTTGCATGTACGTTTTTAGGAATGCACCGGAGCATCCAGTCAGTCATATTTGCTCAATAAATAACTATACACATAAAGAAACAATTATTTTTATTGCCTGTATACTCAAGACATTTTGATTGTTTATGGAATTAATCAACAATTTTTACTAGACCACACTGCATTAACCTCATGAATTGGAGCCGTTTACAAGCTTTGGCACCCAATTCATAAAGCTGGTTCAGGCCCATTCCCCTTTGATTTGCCTCAAGTCTTTGGAAGCATGCAAGTATGCTGAAAACATCCCAATGCTTATTCATGAAACCATTGTTGCACTCGTGGTCATACCATTTCAAGACAGAATGCATCTTTCGCTCCAAGAGCTGCAATATATACATTCAGCTGCATAACAAACGATCTCATCAAGCTATCTTGCTCTTTGTTGACTCACCAGAGTCTGCTTATATAGCTTAGCTCTACTTAATTACCTGGGAGCAACTGGCAATTGTACTTGTGGGAAGCCCTATAGATGGAGCCCAGGCAACATCTCGAACCCAGTCGCTATGGGCTTCAAGCTTTTGATCCTCTTTCCATTGGCCTTCCTCCTCTCTACAACACAAACAGAATCAAGTTAGGCAGAATGTTTTTAAACGTTACCAGAGGCTAAATGTTTGTAGAAAATATGTTTCATGCAATATTCTGAGAGAAATCCTGTAATATTCACAGTGCCCCAGTCTGTAAAATGGACCAGTGTACTAGTGACTAATTTTGACTATGCCCAGGGAAACATTAAGATGGAACCAAAACATTGCCATAAAGGTGATGTTAAGGGGGGTTTCAAATGTTGAACCATCAGGGAAGCAAAGCTTAGCAGGAGAATTCAAGGTCAAAGGTCAAAACCTTTATTTGCCATTTGTGCTTACACACATAGGAACTCTTGTGCGGTTGTTCAGAGAGTCAAGTCAAGTTAAAAAGACACACAGAAGACACATAATCTATAAAAACATATACTTCTCTAGAACTAAAAAAGAAAGAAAATGCCTAAAACCCTATATAAAGGGGAAAGTGAAGCATTGTAAATTACACAAACCCTATATAAAAAGTGTCGATTGCATTGTAAATTGCACGGGCCCAGGAGACAATACAATATAATATAATATGATGTGCTATGAGGTAGGTCAGGACATCAGTTCATTTTGTTTTGGCCAAGAGTCGCACTGTGGCAGGGAAGAAGCTCTTAAAAAAGCGTGTTCTGTTTGTGACGATGCTGTCCGCTCGTTTGTGCCTGAGGTTGTATGTGCAGTTTTTGTGTTTGAGCAGGGAGTGAGCTGGATGTAATGTGTCTCTGATGATTCTCTCTGCTCTTTTTTGACAGCGCTGTGTATAAATTGTATCCATGGAGGGGAGTTCCGTTCCGATAATCCTCTCTGCAGTCTTTATGACTCTTTGCAGAGCCTTCCTCTCTGTCTGTGTGGTGTTTCTGGGAGGGGCACACATAGATGTGCACCAGCTGATGTAGTCACTCACAGCCTCTGTGTATTCATGAATGTCATTTGTGGCCACCTTAAAGATGTTCCAATCTGTAGCCTCTAAACATCCCTGCAGGCTAGCCTGTGCACTGTCCGTCCAGGTATTAACAGTTCTGACTGTGACTGGCTGTGCCTTAAGCCTCTTGATGTAGGTGGGCTTGAGCCGAATTGCCAGGTGGTCAGACTTGCGGAAGTGGGATATTGGTTCAGCTATAAAAGCATTTCTGATATTGCTGTAGCAGTGGTCCAGTATCTTATTTCCTCTAGTTGGGAAAGTCACAAACTGATACAGTTTTGGTAAGTTTTTCTTGAGGTTGCAATGATTAAAGTCTCCCAGAATAATAAAAGCAGCATCAGGATATTTGTAGGCAAGATGGCGCTCCTGAGAGGGCTTGGTGTCTAGATGACAGGAGACGGAGCTTTCAATGCAGGGCAAAGAAGGTGCATCGAACAGTAAAGCACAGGCATGGGCCCTTTGGCCCACAATATTTGTGTCGAACATGATGCCAAGCTAAACCGATCTCATTTACCTGCACATGATCCATATACCTGGATTCCCTTCACTTCCATGTGCCTATCTAAAAGCTCTTAAACGTCACCATCGTATCTGCTTCCGCCACCATCCCTGGCAAAGCATTTCAGGCCCTCACCACTCTCTATGCAAATAAAAATTTTGCCTTGCACATATCCATTCAACTCCTCCTCTCACCTTATAGATATGCCCTTGAGTGTTGACCATTTCCATCCTGGGAAAAAACCTTCTAACCGTCTACTCTATCATTGCCTGTCATTATTTTGTATACTTCTATCAAGTGTCCCCTCAACCGCCGACGTTCCAGAGAAAACTATCATAACTTCCATGCAATTCAAAGCTCCATTTATCTATGCTAAAGGGGAAAAAAAATCACATACAGCCAGCTCTCTCTGATAAAGTATAATTCACGGCTGGTAGGAGCACTTAATCTATCACGTGAATTTTAAAACCAATGCCAAAAGCAAAGATACTATAGCGGATACTATAGTATCTTTGGCCAAAAGTGTGAGACTGGTAATCAACAATATTGCAGTAGCCCTGGTATTTTTTGTACCATCTAGTACAAAATACTTTTTCCACACATATATGAAATTTGGAAGAAAATTACCTATATTGGCTGTGTTTAAGCATTTCTTCTGCCACCATTTTTTAAATCAGTCCAATGCGTCTATTTATTGACACATGCAAAAAGACAATGAACTGATAGAAACAAGCTTTAAACTGCAACAACCAGATTTATTTACCACCTAATCAATCGGGGTACATTTATACTGAGTTCAAGAGCAGCCTATGATAGACACAAGGGGAAAATGAAAGGTGTCAAAAAGAAAGCTTTAAAACAGAATTACAGATTCAGTACAGATTCAAGCTACTGTCAGTCTGTTGTCAGGAGGCATAGGGAAGGGAACTGTGGCAGTTTAATTGTAGCCGGAAATGCCAGGAAGTGATATGTTGTCACTAGCTGCACAAATCATTGGAAACCTCATTATTAAATAAAAACTGATGGCTATAACTCACTTAGTATCCAAGTGACAGCAAATCACATCTGAAGAGGCACATTCTTGGTTACAGTAAAATATTAATCTAAGTTTTGCAGAGACATGCATGCTTTCCTGATGTGGTTCAGCATGCGACTGAGCTGTTCTTACGGCTGTGAACCTCAGAAATCAGAGGTTCTCAGGATTCATGTCATCCTTCTACTGAGTTAGATAGCTTCCTCCAGGCTCCAGTGCCCTTGTGTTAGGGAGATAAAAATCTAGAAATCTTTACTGCTATACAAGAAGCCCCACTGGAATAAAGACTTGGGAAAAACAGATTATGTTCTGCCAGGGCTGCAACTATTTTCACTGTTCACCAAACCTAGGTCAAAACATTGCAAGATAGCATGAAAGAAAGTCTGTAAATGATCATAAAGCTTGTTAATAGAGAAGAATCTATTTTCAAGTATTGGTCGATAAAAAACAACTTGCATTTATTTAATATTTATGCACAGCACAGGGAATAGAATACCCATCTATTGTAGGACTTCCATGACAGATTCAGACAAGACAGATCAGTAGCCATAGCAAAACACAGTGATGGAGGAGCTCAGCAGGCCAGGCAGCATCTGTGGAGGGAATGGACAGATGACATTTGGGTTCAGGACTTCTCCAGACTTCAAATTTCAATAGGGTAGTTAGTTTGGAAATAGCTGTTGGAGGCGTAAAAAACATTGATAAGTGGGAGGCATTTAAAAACAAATTTGGCTTGGTGATAGGAGGCAGGGGGTAGTGGAGGATGGATGAGTTTTTCTGACTGGAAATCCATAACAACTGGTGTACTGTTGAGATTGGTGCTGAGACATTTATTATTTGTAATATATAAATAAATGACCTGCATGAGAATGTAGGTAGTTTAATCGTATGCTTACAGATGACACAAATATTGATATAGAGTCATGGATAGTGAAGACGTTTGCCTAAAGATGCAATGGGACACAGATCAGATGGAAAGTTGAGCTGGGCAGTAGCAGATGGAATTTAATCCAGATTTGTGAAGTAATGCACTTTGGGAAGTCACATTCTGGGAGGACAGAAAGAGTAAATAACAGGGACTTTAGTGCCGTTGATGGGCAAAGAAACCTTGGGGTGCAAGTCCATAGATTACTGAAAATGGAATCACAGGTGGATGAGGTAATGAAGAAGGCATGGGGTAACGTTAGTTTTCAGGGGCTAAAACACTGAGGATGTGTTGCAGCTGTACAAAACTATGGTAAAACTTCAATTAGAGTATTGTGTCGAATTCTGGTTGCCACACGAGAGAAAGGATTGGGTAGCAATAGAGGGAGTGCAGAAGTGATTCACCAGGCTATAGCCTGGAATGGGCAATGCAGTTACGATGAGAGATTGGATATGCTGGGTTTATTCTCACCTGAACACAGCAGCCGGAGGAGTGATGTGTTGAGGCCCATAAATATAATGGGCATAAATAGATTAGATAGTCAGAGACTTTTTCCCAGGTTAAGAGAGTCTCGAACGAGAGGGTATAGGTTTAAGGTGTGAAGGGAAACATTTAAAGGAGATCAGATGGGTATTTCTTTTACATGAAGGGTATTGGTTCACTGGACAAATTGCCAAAGGTGGTGGGAAAGGCAGAGGCAATTACAATTTTTAAAAAGGCATCTCAGCAGGTACTTGGAAAGAAAATAATAGAGATATACAGGCCTAAAACAGATAAATGGGATTGTCATGGACAGGCTTCATGGTAATCATGGACATGATAGACCAATGGGCCCATTATGATTCTATGGCAGGCAAAGGTGACAAATACTCGAGTTAGTTGGTACGCTCAGACCATGAATTTTATAAACACTTCTTAGGCTCTGGGCACTGTTAAAACAAAATTAAACTGCAGAGTTAAAAAATGCACTTTTCTAATGTGGCTCAGCATGTGACTGCTGCAGTAATGAATCACAGGAATCAGAGGAGCCGAGGTTTGATCTCTTCTTGCGCATTGTTTTCCCCAGGCCTTGGAAAATTAAGGAATCCTTTATCTTTCCTTTTAATTTTAATTCTCAGTCCTAATAAACGCCCAATGTTGGCAGTTCAGCTCCATATATTTTAAGCAAATCTTTTCTCATACTTCTCTGCTGCCCTCTCTCAGATTAAATTCTTAATTGTGAAAAGTTCTGCCTTCAGTACTTTGTCTCCCACAACTCTGGGCTTCGCTTTCCCAAATGTTCCAGGGTCCATAATAATAATAATAATAATAATGCATTTTATTTATGGGGGCCTTTCAGAACACTGAAGGACACCTTACAGTTAAAACAAGCAAATTACAAATATATAAATAAAATGAAACAAAACAAAAACAACATATCCATGAATTTGATAGAAAGTGGAGTTACGTGGGATAGGCCAGTCTGAATAGGTGAGTTTTGAGGGAGGTTTTAAAGGTGGGGAGAGACTCTATGGTACGGATGGATAGTGAGAGAGTTCAAGAGGCAATGGGCAGAAAGGCTGAAGGCTCTGAACCCCATCGTGGACAGGCGAGCAGATGGAGTGGAGAGCAAGGAGGAAGAAGAGGATCGGAGAGTTCGGGATGGAGTGTAAGGCTGGAGGAGTTCAGAGAGGTATGGAGGAGCGAGATTGTGGAGGGCTTTGAAAGTGAGGAGAATCTTAAAATCAATGCGGTATTGGACAGGGAGCCAGTGCAGTTGTTTGAGGATGGGAGTGATGTGTTCGGTGGATGGGGTTCTGGTGATAATGCGGGCAACTGAGTTCTGGACCAATTGGAGTTGATGGATTGACTTGCGGGGAAACCAGAAAGGGGAGAGTTACTATAATCAATACGGGAGGTGACGAGGGCGTGGATGAGAGTAGTAGTGCTGTTAGGTGTGAGTGATGGACGAAGATGGTGGATAGGGCGGAGGCGAAAGTAAGCAGAGTGAGATTATTGATGTGTTTATCAAAAGAAAGTGCGCAATCAAGGATGACACCCAAACTTTTTACCTGAGGGGATCGAGGGACTATGGAATTGTCAATGGTGAGTGAGAAATTGGGACATTTAGATAGGATGGATTTGGAGCCGACAAGGAGAATTTCAGTTTTGTCACTGTTGAGTTTGAGGAAGTTGTGAGCAAACCAGGTTTTAATTTCCACTAAGCAGTCAAACAAGGAAGAGGGAAGAAGCATGGAAGTGAGTTTGGTGGACAGGTAGTGCTGGGTGTCATACGCGCAGCAGTGAAATTGAATGTTGTATTTCCTGAAAATAAAACCAAGGGGAAGTAAATAAATTATGAAAAGGAGGGGCCCTAGGACTGAGCCCTGGGGAAGTCCACTGGTGACTGGGGAGGGTTGTGATTGGATATTTTTAAGTTGTACAAACTGAGTGCGGCCTGAGAGGTATGATGTGAACCAGGTGAGTGATGTTTTGATGATACCAATGGAGGCTAGACGGTCGAGGATGATGTAGTGAGAGATGATGTCGAAGGCAGCAGTCAAATCAAGGAGGATGAGTGTGTTGAGAAAACCGGAGTCGGCAGCCATCAGCAGGTCGTTGGTGACTTTGACTAATGCTGTTGTTGTTCTAAGGCTCCCACCTTTCCCTCATCTGGTTCTGCTTCCATCTTCCCTTCACCTCTTCCCTCATGGTTTCCATTATCACCATTTTAATCATCACATTCCAGCTTTGGTAGCTTTTGTGTTCCATGCGTTTCCCCCTAACTGGCTCCATCTGCCTTTTTAATGTCTCCATCCATTGCCTATTGTACCAATCTATGAACTCCACCCCTCCACCACCCCAACCCTGACTCCACCTGCCTATTATACCACTCTGCCTCGTTCCACCAATCAGTTACTGGTCTGTCTCACCCTCTCCCACTCTCAATGGTACTTTATTTGTCACCTCTGCAAGTGCATAATGAAACTCTTTTTTGACATATTTACACATGCAGGCACTGCCATGTTTTGGCACGTTTTCCAAAGTCCGGTCCAACTGCTCGCTCGGTCTACTGGAACAGTTCCCGATCCCAGTAAGCCCCAGCCTCCAGAAGGGCCTCTCTCCGTCACCTTTGACTGGATCGGCTCGCAAACCTACGTCCCCCTCCTCGCCCAGCCATCTTCGTAACCCAATAGGCATTTCCTGCAGCCAACCTTGAAGGCAGTGGAAGCATTACCCTGGTTCACCCTCCTACCAGCCCACCCTCCAGCGGCTCCCTCCTGGTTCTGCCTTCACGAGTCTTCAGGTCATTCAAGTGGCCACTGCAGCTGCAGCACCTCAGGAAGGCCTTTCCCTTGATATTGGTTATATTCCCTGGCAATTCTGGCGTGAAGCAGGGATTTGAACCAAAATATTGACAATTACTTTCCCCTCCACAGATGCTGCTCAATCCGCTGAGTTCCTCCAGCAGATTGTTTCTTACTTCAGATTTCGATATCTGCAGTCTCGAGTCTCGGAAGTTCCATCTAGTTGGCCACAAAGGACTTTACTTCCCAGTATATAAAAATTTGCAAAGAACTTACTTCCAAATTTTGACCAGATTGTCACAGCCTCCTGACACAAATCTCTTGACGTAATTTGGCTTCTGTCCTGAGGGTTGATCTATAAGACTTCCTGGTAAAACTGCAGGAGCCCAACTGACAGCATTGCAACCGATCTAAAGGGGGAGAAATGATAACAGCTGTATGCAAAAATCAAGATGCTATCGCTCATTGAACACTTAAATCGGAGCTCCGAATCAAAAAGACATGCAGTATAATGATTTAAATTATGACACGACTTAGTCTGGCCTGAAGGAAGATTAGTGGATACTTCACTCCCATCAAGACACTTTAATATTGCAAATAACCGACTCACAAATATGACTCTAATTTTACTGTGCATTGTGCTTCCATGATTTACTCTCCCGTGGTTTTGACAATGAGCTTGCTTGCAATAGAAACTGAGTTAATAGGTTTCCCCAATACTGTCTTCTGGATCAGCTATTCTAATAAAACATTTTTGGTTTTTTTTCTTACCGTGTGTGCATTGCTAATTTTCTTCATTTCCCATTGACCATCGCCTGTGTACGAAAGCACTGAGATTGCACCATCCGAGCTGCCACATGCAAGGATCAACCCAAATTCGTGTGGTGCCCAGCATAAAGAGTTGACTGCAACAAGAAAACCAGACTTAGTTTTGGAAGATATAAAAGAAAATAGTAGTTGGCCACTTGGCCCCTCAAGCCTGCCCCAACACTTAAATCGATCGTGGCTGATCTGCCTCATCTCTTCTGAGTCACTTCCTTAAACCCTTCATTTCCCCCAACCTTTCAAAATGTATGTCTCTCTTTAAGTGTCCCAATTACCAAGCTTCCACAATATTCTATATACAAATTCACCATCCTCTGAAAGTTCTGTTTTAAATGATGGACATCTTATCTTGTAACTATTTCCCCTCATTCATGTTTTCCGCTCCAGTGGAAACGTCAACATTAACTCTATCATAGCCTCTTGGGATCTTATATGTTTCCATATGATCGCCCTTCTTTCTTCTAAACCCTAAATAATATATATGTATTTCGTTATCTATTCATTATGGGACAATTCTCTCATCCAGGAATTAGCCTACTGAATGTTGTTCCAACTGTGTCATCTATACAACAGTGTGGAAAATTGCCTTGATATGTCCAGTACACAAAAAGCAAGACTCATCAAATCTACCTACTGTCAATTATAAGCTAAGTGATGGAATCTGCCACCAACAGTGTTATTGAACAATGTTATGGATAGGATATAGACCAAATGCAGGCAAGGGGGCCTAACTTAACTGGGGCATCTTGGTCAGCATGGACAAGTTCACCGATGGACCTGTGTCCATGCTATTCCATGATTGTATAACAATGTTATCAAATAACACTTAATCTCTGTAAATAAGCATATTACACAGTCTGGAGTTTAAAGTCATCTTTAATTAATACACATGATATAGCGGTACAGCAGTTGTTAGTTGCTAGTTCTTCATCACCGCTTCCAAGACTGACGAGTGTAGGAAGTGGGTGTTAATATAAAGCATACAGTAAGGTGGGGTTAGTGATGCTATTTCTACTATGATTGGTTCACATGCAATAACCAATCTACACTCTCCAATGCCAAATTTGAGCTTCAATTGATGGCTCAAACCTCATCATAACTTTTGGTCCAAATAAAGACCAAAGATATGGATTCGAGAGAAACGCAGAGAGTGATTGCCCTTGACATTGGCAACATTTGCCCAGGTATGGCTTTAAGAAACCCTGGTAAAACAACAGTGAATGGCATCAAGTAATATACTGTTACGTTTGGAGTCACACATTTCGCACAGGTTGTAAATGTTGTCAGTCAATCATGTCAACATCAGGACTTTGCTGCATAATTCCCAAGTTATTCCCCCAACTAACAAAGGAATAAATAGATATTTGTGATAGCCAAGCCTGTATATGATACTGAATGTAGTGGGTGGATTTGTAAGAGAATAACCGCGTGCCTTTGAAATCCACTCAAATATTATTTCAAACTTCAAGTTTGGAGGTTCCTCCAGCAATTGATATTATATCATCAGAAATTCTTAATGGAAGTATTGCAATGTGTGTCTCTAGTTTGATAAAGTTGAGAGGCATTATTTTTTATTTGATTTTAGGAAACAAAAACAATTTTAATGTTAATTGGAATGCAGGTGCAGCAGCTCAATCAGCTATTCAAGCCTGATCCACCATTCAATTAACCACGCGAAGGTTGCAATCTCACACCCCCCAAATTCAAATAAATACCTTTAACCATCTTTTGTACCTGTTATGCACAACCATGCTGTGCAACAGCCTAGATAAACAAGCCCCTTAAGGCCCATTTCCACTAGGATTATCTGGCCATAGTTATTTTAAGATGCACAGGTTAAAACAGCTTTGCACCTGGCATAATATGAAGTTGGGTAAGTCTCATGCCTATTTTGTTGCTTGTGTTTTTTTAAATCAAGTGTCAAATTTCACACTTCATAAAATAAGGATGCACAGGCTGGAAATTAATTTGCCTCACTCTACGAAGAGTAGCACTTCGCACTCAGTTCAAACAATTACTTCTGGTCTGGTTACCTATCTCTCTTTGAATTGCTCACTAAAGCAATCTCTGATCTATTGTCCATGAAGAGGGTCCTCAGGTTACAACAGGGTTCCGTTCCGCAAGAGCTGTTCGTACGTCAGAAATGAATAAAACAATGTTTGTGGAAAATTTCCGTTGTCAAAAATTAGTAAATCACAGGTTTCAACCCCGGGAGACGCAAAACGTCACCTATCCGTGTTCTCCAGGGACTGCCTGACCCGCTGAGTTACTCCAGCACTTTGTATCTTTTTTGTAAGCCAGCACCTGCAGTTCCTTATTTCTGCAGTTACTGAAATCCTGCAGGAGGTCTGAAGAAGAGCCCCAACCCGAAACATTATCTGTCGGTCTAAGGAAGCGATCTGACACAAAATCTCATCAGTCCATTTCCCTACACAAATGTTACCTGATGCACGGAGTTCCTCCAGCAATTTTATTTTTTTGCTGATGAGGCCATAGTGTGTTTTCTCTCTATTCTAGTCATAAATATCCCCATGAAACAAGTCTGACAATGTGGAGTCAAAAGGTGTAATATACACAGTAGTCTAACACTGACCAGAGTAAGGAATATGGATAATTCAGTGATACTTTCAACTTATACTTAATAACTGTGCACTGTGAGAGAAAAACCTGGAAAGCTTACAGTTAGTATTTGACTGAGTTCAGCTGGAGAAAAAAAAATCTGACTAGATATTTGTACCTTTAAAATTTAACAGATTGAGACATAAGGAACTGCAGGTGGTGGACATGGATAGATGATGTTTCAGGTCAGGATCCTTCGAAGCATTGCCGAAACATCCCCTTCAGAGATGCTGTCAGCACTTTGTGTTTTTCTCTTTCTTAAAGAGATACCCAGATTTAGGGAATTCCCAAGCCAGTAAAATGAAAAACAGAAAGTTCTTCTGAAAAAAGAATATTCCAATCCTGAAGTGTGAATAGCAAAGAAGAATCCTTACCAGAAGAATCATGGCCTGTGTATTCATACATCTTGTCCCAAGTCCCATTCTCCTCCTTCCAGATGATGATCTTCCGGTCATAGGAACAAGATGCCAAGATGTTTCCGTACATGGGATGAGCCCAGCCCACCTGCCACACGGGACCTTCGTGGCTGAATAAGGATTTGTTCATTTAAGTATGCAATTGACCATTTTTTCTTCTTATGTAGTTTTGTAAATTAATTATTTTATGCCAAAGCTTATTACATGAGTCTCTAAAGCTATATTCTTGTTGGAAAGTTAGAAGGTTTCCCAAGAAAGAAAGGTTCTGAAAGTAGCTAAAACTATAGGTACTTGTTGGAATTATTATCCAGACTGGATAAGGATGGTAGATTCCCATTCCTGAAGAGCATTAACAAACCAGATAGATTTTATACGACAATTAAATTGTCCCCATAATGGAGAGCATTTTTTCTTCCCTAAAGAATAAACATACTTATTTAAATTACATTCCCCAGCTGATGGATGTCTGGGCTCCAATATGTCAACCAGTGTGAAACGAAACCTCCATAACTTCAGACTTCAAAGCAAACTAAATCCAATCACAAATAGACACAAAAAGCTGGGCTAACTCAGCAGGACAGGCAGCATCTCTGGAGAGAAGGAATGGGTGATTAGATTTACAGCGCCCTCCATAATGTTTGGGACAAAGACCGATCATTTATTTATTTGCCTCTGTACTCCACAATTTGAAATTCGTAATAAAAAAAAATCACATGTGATTAAAGTGCACATTGTCAGATTTTATTAATGCCCATTTTTATACATTTTGGTTTCACCATGTAGAAATTACAGCTGTGTTTATACATAGTCCCCCCCATTTCAGGGCACCATAATGTTTGGGACACATGACTTCACAGGCGTTTATAATTGCTCAGGTGTGTTTAATTGTCTCCTTAATGCAGGTATAAGAGAGATCTCAGCGCCGAGTCTTTCCTCCAGTCTTTCCATCATATTTGGAAAGTTATATTGCTGATTATCTACATGAGGATACAAAGTTTGTGCCAATGAATGTCAAAGAAGCCATTATGAAACTGAGAAACAAGAATAAAACTGTTAAAGAGACATCAGCCAAACCTTAGGTTTACCAAAATCAATTGTTTGGAACATCAGTAAGAAGAAAAAGAGCACTGGTGAGCTTACATATCGCAAAGGGACTGGCAGGCCAAGGAAGACCTCCACAGCTGATGACAGAGCAATTCTCTCTATAATAAAGAATAATACCGAAAATCCCAAACATACTGCTAAAGCAACAAAGTAGTTTTTCAAAGCTAAAAAATTGTCAATTCTTGAATGGCCAAATCAATCACCCGATCTGAACCCAACTGAGCATGCCTTTTATATGCTGAAGAGAAAACTGAAGGAGACTCGTCCCCAAAACAAGCATAAGCTAAAGATGACTGCAATACAGGCCTGGCATACCATCACCAGAGAAGACACCTAGCAACTGGTGATGTCCATGAATCGCAGACTTCAAGCAGTCATTGCATGCAAAGGAAATGCAACAAAATACTAAACCTGACTACTTTAATTTACATTTAGGGGCTGCACAACTTGAGTGACCTAATTGGCGAGTTTAGAAGAGATTTAAAAAATGACATGTTGAAGACCTCCTTCGACTATGTTGAAGACTAGCTACGAATAGCATCCACTAACTTCGGGAAAATTGGAAACCAAATAGTGGAGAGTGAAGACGACCTCCTTCGATCTCCTTCGACCTCCCTTCGAATATGCTGAAGACTATCTACGACTACCCTCGATTACCTACGACTAACATGCCGACCTACTATGACCTACTACGACTAAACCTACGAGTAAAAGGGTATCGACTTTTTCCATGGCGACCTTTTTTTACTCGTGGGCATTTTTTAACATATTGAAAAAAACGCCGCAACCTAGCTGAGGCCTCGAGTACACGGAGACCACTCTCGAGCATGAAGGAGAGTTACAAAGACCTCCTACGACCTCGTGTCGACCATGCTGCGAGTATGAGTCGAGGGAAAACCCCACCAGAACTCACGGATTAAGTCGCCCAAGTGGGACAGGCCCTTTACATTGCTGTGTCACAAACATTATGGTGCTCTGAAATGGGGGGGACAATGTATAAACACTGCTGTAATTTCTACATGATGAAACCAAAATGTATAAAAATGGCCTTTATTAAAATCTGACAATGTGCACTTTAACCGCAAGTTATTTTTTCAATTACCAATCTCAAATTGTGGAGTGCAGAGGCAAATAAATAAACGATGGGTCTTTGTCCCAAACACTATGGAGAGCACTGTATGTAAGAAGGAACTGCAGATGTTGATTTAAACCAAAGATAGACACAAAAAACTGGAGTAACTCAGCGGGACAGACAGCATCTCTAGAGAGAAGGAATGAGTGACATTTTGGGTCACCTTCTTACATAAACCTAATCACATATATCAGTCTAGGTATTTACACAGTCTTGGGATTATTCTCCCATTTGGTGTTCAACTGTAGTTACTTTGCTGGGGAAAAAAAGCACAACTCAAGCATAAAGAGAGGTGTCTCAGGTGGGAATGAAGGAGGTGGGAACATTTTGAGCACTTCCTAAATCTGTTACACACAACCAAGGAGAGATTGGGCAGTAATATCAATCACAAACTATATGCTGAAACACCATAATTTGGGATCTCTTCAATTAAAAATACCCTCAACTAGAAACTTATACCATCTTGCCATGTTCAGATCAGCCATGATCTTATTAAATGCCAGAGCAGGCTTGAGGGGTTGAATGGCCTAATTCTGCTCTGAAGATGCATGTTTATATGTGTGATCATCAACAAGCCATTCACATTGGAATGATGCTGATACTATGTGAGCCAAATGGCAATTCATCAGTTGGTTTGCTAGTGTATGCTACATTGCTCCAACTGACATTTAAGCAGAACTGACCTAATGAGGATTTTCCTGGAGGCATGAATACTAGTCTGGCTCGATATTAGTTCTTTAGTGCAACAAGTGTTTGTTGCTATCTGAAATCTCACTAATCACTGCTAGGCAAACTTTGACAATTTAGTTTTTGAATAAACATTGAAACCCAGCGCAGAGTATACAGTGGTTAGCAGAAAGGATTGCAAGAATGCTCTATTTTACTTCTGAACCAAGCTAAGTTATATTCATTTCACTATCTTTGAACTGTAGAGATGTGGAACTTTCCCAATACTTCATGTAATTACTAAGGAAATATGCTTCTTACCAACACGTTCCACTTACCCCCTCAGATCAGCAACAAGGATTTGGCCTCCATTTTTAACATCAAATATCTTGACAGATCGATCAGAGGAGCAGGTTGCGAGACGAGTGCCGTAGTAATCCATCTGCGCATCATGCTGCACGTAAACAGCGGAGAGAGAGATTACAACTGTAGACTGCAATTGCTCAAATTAACTCAGTGGCTGTGTCGAATCAAGTAATTTCAATTTACAAAGCTACTGCAGTAGTTAAGATCTAAAATACACAGTCTCCACTACTCTGCCTGGCTGTTTCAAAAGAGAGATTGACAATTATTGGAATAGAAAGAAGATATGGCAGTGGGGAAATGGTAGGGAACAAGACCAGCTGGATTGCTCTTACAAAAAGAGAATATGAACTTGATGGGCCAAATTGTTCCAGTGCTCTAATCGTAGAATTGACTAACTGTTTTGAAATTAGTGACATATCAGAAATATTTAAGTTAAATACAAAGAAGATATACCAGCTACAGAGAAAGGAATAGAAAGGCAAATGTACATTTTTTTTAACCAATTTGAAAGAGATTAGATTGATAGAAATCACCCATTCTTCAAAAGTTGGCATCTAGAACTACTGCACTCTCTATAACATTCTAGATCATATAGTAACATGGGGAAAAGGCATGCATGGGTTATTGATAGGGGACGATCAGTCATGATCACAATGAATGGCGGTGCTGGCTCGAAGGGCCGAATGGCCTCCTCCTGTTCCTATTTTCAATGTTTCTATGTAACTTTTTACCTGAATTTCTTGTCTAAATCACTCCAATCAGGTTTCCAATCATGCTATAGTAAAGAAGCAAGCCTGATGACATAGTATCATAGAGTAATACAGTGGTGAAACAGGCCCTTCAGCCCAATTTACACACACCAGCCAACATGTCCCAGCTACACTAGTCTCATCTGCCCGCGTTCGGTCCATATCCCTCCAAACCTGAACAAGAAGTACGCTCGCGCTTCGATTCGGGTCCTAGAACATGGCGGCGGCGGCCGTTATCGTCGCGCGTACGCAGGGCAGCGCGGTGGGAAGGTGGCCCTGACGGACATTACTCATTTTGGGAGAGCCCGTCCATGGGGACCTGCAGTTCCTCCGATAACTGCAGGGACATGGGGAATCGTGACGCCTTTTCCTTGCTGGTGATCCCAATACCACCTGGCTGTCATGTAGGTGGGTGATTTCCCGTCGCAGATGCCACGAGTGGCCGGCCCCCCGCTGCTTTTGACCGTCTGCACGCTCAAAAGACGCCGCAAATCGGAAACCCCAGCTCCAAAAGGCAGCAAGCTCCCCTGCCTCTGTGTCCCTGTCTGTGCCTGTGTCCCTCTCCGTGCCTGTGTCCCTCTCCGTGCCTCTGTGTCCTTCTCTGTGCCTGTGTCCCTCCCTGTGCCCCCCTCTGTGCCTCCGTCTCCCTCTCTGTGCCTCCGTCTCCCTCTCTGTCTGTGCCTCTGTGTGTGCCTCTGTGTCCCTCTCTGTACCACGGTGTCCCTCGCTGTGCCATTGTGTCCCTCTCTGTGCCACTGTGTCCCTCTAAATTAGGAACTAAATTGAAGATTGAGGGCTTGCTCCATCTCTGCATTTCATGATGGCCCTTGGCCCCATAGCAGAAGCGTCCACGTCACGGAGCTGGAAACTGGAAGTATCCTGAGCTAATTCTGCTACCACCATCATCTATTGCAACATGTGATGATGGCTCCCACCGATTGTTGCCGGAAGCTTGCGTCCTTTTCAGGACGTTGACAGCAATGCCAACCTTTGAAACATGGACAATAGACACAAAAGAAGATGATGGTCCTTGACAAGATGTTGAATTGAATCAAGCACTTTCATTTGAAATGGCAGATAAAATTTACTAAACAATGATGAAACCACAACTTAAGTTTACACTCGTATTCAATTTTGATACGGTTCACAAACATCTGACTGACAGACTGAATAAAGTATGGGTAACAAGCCAGCTTGGAGCTCCTAATTCCGATGTTCATCCTGATCAACACTGCCATCCTCTGGTTTCTGTGTGACACAAAGAAAGGCACTCCATGTTGCTTTTCTACTAGTTTAAGGATTTCTATTCCTCAACAGTGTTACATCTCCACACACTGTAATCCATTATTTCAGCCAAGCAACTGCAGATCCTCCATGCTATTAATCACTCTGCAACCTCTCCCACCCCATGGTCACTCTGCAATTCATTAAACTCAAACATGACCTTTTATCTCGGTTGCACCTTTCTGCAGGAACCCCATATCACTTAATTCCCTTAATTTCTAAACATTCATCAATCTCTGTATTGACTACATTCAACAAATGAGCCTCTACAGTCTTCTTGAGTAGAGAATCTCAAAAATGTAGACCCTCTAGACGATGACATTTCCATTCATGAAAAATAAAAACAAAACTATAGATGAATATCTCAAATAAAAACAGAAAATGCTGAAAACATGTAGGTTAGGCAGTATCCGTGGAAAGGGAATCAGATATCTTTCAGGTCAAAGATCCCAATCAGAACTTTAAAATGGCTTCCTATCTCTGTCCAGAATGTCTGATCTATTATTTTGCATCTGTGTACTCCAATTCTAGATGCACCAGCAATTGAAAACATCAACCCTGCCTTGAGCCCATCAAACTCAAATTAGTATTTTATTTATAAAGAAATTTAAATATATAGTATATTATATATTTCTATTTATTGTTCTTTTAAACTCAGTAGAGGCCAGCTTGATATGACAAACCTAAATCTCAGGAATCCATCTTACCACAAAAAAGTATATTGCTATTTTTTACAGCAAAATGGATAATCTACTGACTTTTGTGTGATGAACAAACAAATATTTCATTTATTGCATTCACTCATCCAAATCATTGATATGAATTGTGATCCAGCACCAAACCTGCTCTCTTCAAATAGTCAAAACATCCAAACAAAAAAAAATTATACTGTTTTCTGTCCAATAACCATTCCGCAATCTACACCAATGCATTACTCCCAATCCCACATGCTATTATTTTGTTTAGTAATCCCTCGTGTGGCACCTTATTGAAGGGCCTCTGAAAGTTTAAGTACACAATATCCACTGATTCTCTCTATATCTATTCTGCTAGTTACAACCTCAAACGATAATCAATTTGTCAAACAAGATTTCCCTACCATACCCTGACAGTCTGAAGAAGGGTTTTGGCCCGAAACGTTGCCTATTTCCTTCGCTCCGTAGATGCTGCCGCACCCGCTGAGTTTCTCCAGTATTTTTGTCTACCTTCGATTTCCCTACCATAAATCCATTGACTTTGTTCAATCCGTTCATTATTTTCTTAGTGCCCTGTTATCGTTTAGTTAATGATTCCAACATTTTCCTGATGTTATTATGTCTGTCATTCCATTTTTTCTCTCTGTGGTTATAAATGTGACTAGGTCAGTTGAAACAGTTCTAGAATCCATGAAATGTTGGAAACCAACATCCACTACTCCCATGGCCATCTCCCACAAAATCCTAAAATGTTGTCACCTGGTCCTGACGATTTAATTCCCATTAATTTCTCCAATACTAGTTTTTCACCTTTGTTAATTTATTTTGCCTCCACATTCACGTATAGTTTTCACTGGTTCCACAAGATGTTGCGTGTCAAAGATGAGCACAAATTTTTTGTTTAATTCACTGCCTCTTTCCTGCTTAGCAGTTTCAATTTTACTTGACTCCCTTAGCCTCTAAATTGAGGCAAAACACAAAACTTTGCATCACACTAAAATGTAAGAATACACACCAACCTATCAGGTGCCTTAAGGGCCTGTCCCACTTGCCGATTTTTTTTCGGCGACTGCTGGCATAATTGACTGACGTATCAGGTCACCGAAAAATTTGCGGCCATGCGGCGTGACGATATATTGACGCGCGGCGTTTTTTCAAGTGTCGCAACTTTTTTTTTGTTGCCGCTGGATTTTGAAATGTTCGAATATGATATGACGCCGGCAGTCGGCGAAAAAAAATCGCGGAGTGGGGCAGGTCCTTTAGGGTTTCTTTCTGTAACTCAACACACACACTCCAAGCCTCCCAAATTTCCATATGACCACAGCTGTTAAATTTAAGAGCCACATCTCCATATAGCGTAGCACAGAGACACAGCTGCTGCATCACACCAGAGACCTGGGTTTAATCCTGACCTGGATGCACTCTGTGTAGTTTTCATGTTCTCCCAGTGACCGTGTGGGTTTCTGCCGGGTGATCCGGTTTCACCACACATCCCAAAGATGCGTATGTTTGTAAGTTGTAGGTGTGTAGGGAGTTGATGCAAAAGAGGGATAACATAGAACTAGTGTGAACGGGTGATCAATTGTCGGCGTGAACTCAATGACCCGAATAACGTTTGTCCATGCTGTATCTTTCGATCAAACAATCAATACGGCAATCTCTGCCTGTACCCACTTAATAATGTACAAAGAACCCTTAATTATAATCACCTTTGCTATACTTAATGATATGAGCGGGCCCGACATTCAAATAATGTAATTTTATTACTCAATGTGTCACCCGTTATGGGTAATAAAATGCTTTGTATGACAGTAATAATACGGAGCTGTCCATATCATCAGTCAAGGCAATGGTCCAACAAGTCTGGGCATAAAGCAGCAGCCACTTATCTTTGCTCACATCACCAGAAGCAACAGCTTTATTCATTACTCTTATCAGCACCAGACCTATTTCTGGGAGGGGAGATACAAGAGTTGGGCGTACCATCACTTAATTAGGTAAAGCTGATGTGTAGCTTAACCTCATTTACCCTTCCTCATTTTATTAATGTTCGTACTTTTGTCCATCATCTTCAGTGTGGCAATTTTAAATTGTTTAACTTCAATAGCCTCATTCTTACCTATCAAAATCAATGGGTGGAGGACATTCTCCCCCTTTCTCAACTTTGAATTCCATCTGCTACTGTTTTTTCTAAATGAGTTAATGCCAAAATGTTAGAGGTTTCAATTTTGTTTTTAAACATAAACATCTGAACAAATCTTCAATCTGTAGATACCATTTGGCAACCACACTATAAAACCTACTGCTAAACCAAGACACGGTGCTGCAGTAGCATCATTGTACAAAGATGAAATGCTGGCACACAATTTCACTTTCTAGAATTTTTTTTGTCGCTTTTATTCGATAGCTTTTCCTTCAAAAAGGTGTTCAGTGCTTGCAGGATAGATGACAATGACGAATATATATAAAAACTAATCAGGTCTAACATTCTTGCAAGCAGAAAAATCCTCGAGCTGTGATCAGTCTGACAAGCCTTGGGGCAATATTATGGCAAATCCTATCTGTGACAGAGATACCAGGATTAAAATCATCCAGTGCTTCTCTGGAATCAACATCCCACCTAAAATGGCCACATTAAGGCAAAAAACAGAGTTCTTCAATACATTCTATATGTTTTCTATTTTTATCATTGACGCACAACCTTATTAAAAGGACAAATTTACCAATGAGTCAAAAAGAAATATAAAATTACCTCCAGCAAAATCCTTGCTCGCCTGTCATCATAACTACCAAAGAGGTTTATAACGTTGACTGAAGTTTCAAATAAATAACATAGAATTGAACTAGAGGGATATTTCTTTAGTTTAGAATGTGGAAACACGCCCTTCGGCCCACCGAGTACACGCCGACCAGCGATCCCCGCAGATTAACATTATCCTATATACACACACACATACACACACAAGGGACAATTTTTCATTTATACCAAGCCAATTAACCTACAAACCTGTACATCTTTGGAGTGTGGGAGGAAACCGAAGATTTCTGAGAAAATCTATATGGTCACGAGGAGAACGTACAAACTCCGTACACCCAGATAGTTGTGAATCTGTTGAATTCTCTGTCACAGAAAGCAATGAGGCCAATGCACTGGATGTTTTCCAAGAGAGAGTTAGATTTAGCTCTTAGGGCCAAATGAATCAAAGGAAATGGGGGAAAAGCAGGAACGGGGTAATGATTTTAGATGATCAGCCATGATATTGAATGGCGGTGCTGGCTCAAAGGGCCCCATTGGCCTGCTGCTGCACCTATTTTTCTATGTTTCTAAGTCTGCAATACAAGATGATATTCATGATAAAGGAGAAAATACCAGGAAAGTCAAAGATCTCTTTACATCAGGTGTCATTTCTGACCAGCTAAGGCTATTGCTCTGATATCTATCTATATTTAAAACTGTGTGTGTGTGTGTGTGTGTGTGTTTCTGCCTGTCTTGTGGTTGCCAGCCTTTGATTCATTGCTACGCCAACACCAGACCCACAAACGCCCAGATTTTTTCCATTTCGGTAGAGATTTCACTTTTCATTCCAAGTATCCACTCATTTACATTTCGTCGTGTTTATGTACACATTTTTACTAAAATCCTTCTTCCTCCCCCCCCACTCACTCATTTTGTCGCCTCCTGCTGGCCAGCGACCATAACGGCTGCTGGCGCCCGCCTCTCGCCTCAAAGACGCCGTTTAAAAACAGCCGCACCGCTGAGTGCTCGAATCTTCAGTTGGATGACCACGTCTCCCGTGGGGGCTACGGGTAGGGAACGGCTGCATTGGGGGAGCAGACCCAACGGGTCTGCACTTGGTCTTGTATTAACTAAAAATCAAAAATGCTGTCAATGTTGAAAATCTAAAGTAAAACCAAAAATTGCTGAAAACACCTCAGAAAGTCAGGTGTCATCTGTGCAGAGAGAAACATATTTATTGTTTCTTGTCAATAAGCCTGCATCAGAACTACATGACCTTCTGAGTGTTTCTAACATGTTCTGTTTCAATTTTAGTCCGGATGTTAAATCCGATTCTCCCTCCACAAATGCTCTCTGATCAGCTGAACATCTCCACCAGTTTGTGTTTGGTATTAGATTTCCACAATCTGCAACAGTTTGCTTTCAAAATAGATTAGTAATGAGGGACGACCATAAAAATCCATCCAGATCATTGAAGCTCTTTGGGAATGGAAATCTGCCATCCCTTGCTAGTCTGACCTCTTTACAAATCCTACCCAACCAGTCTTGTGCTGTCTGAAATTGTCCGGCAAATTTCTCCATTCAGTAGCCAATTTGATATCAACAATAATTGCCACCCTTGCTAATGTACCCTCATGAACAAGTTAGAAAAGCTGCGAGGGGAATGTAAAAAACATTTCTAGATGTAACTACTCGAGTTTAAATAACATTTTCATGCCATGGGTTATATATTAAAATCAAAGTAAAGTTCAGTTCAGTATAGTTTATTGTTACATGTACTGAGGTACAGTGAAAAGCTTTTGTTGTGTGCTAACCAGTCAGCGGAAAGAATACATGGTATATATTAGACTACAACCTGCAACTCATTCCCAACACTTCCATTATCCTTTACGAACACATCGTTGCAAAAGTACCATTGCAAATATATCGAATTAATTCCATTTTGCACCCTACTTTTTGGCTTCATTCTCTGTTATACATCTTGGAGGAATGACAGGTAACTCGACGTATTTATATTGGATTCTTCAAAATGAGACAGTATTGTTATGTTTCTCTCTCTCTGTCCCACTTTCTCTCTCTTTCTCTAATAATAAATTAATCCGTGGCTGCCTTATTTCCCTTGTTACATTGCTCTAGCTGAGATCACCTTGCTGTCAGAACAAAAAAAAAGACTTTATCGATTTTCCCTTGCAAAATGGCATTCTATATGGTGATGCAAGGAAATGAGAGACTGCATTGCAGTGTCTATGATATGCAGTTGATGCCCTGTTGCTAGAAGTAATTGCTATAGAGGTTTAAGTGTACTTGGGAATAAGTGAATTTGCAGTATAGAATCAGACCCTGTCAGTTCTCCATCCCTTCTCCTATTGTGTCAGTCCCAGTCACAAGAGGGCAGAGTTCCCTGACACAAATGTTCGGAATTGTCTATTGGGAAGCGATGTTTTGCCGATTGTTCATTTACAGGACCCCCTCAGGGCTTATACCCTAAAGTATGCATGACATAAATGCAACCATGACAAGTTAAAACAGAAAAATCATTAGTTAATTAAACTGCAACGATGAAGTTAATGTCTGCAAGGCACAACAGCTCATCTTTCTCTACGAATGCTTACACTTATCATCTAAACTTACTTCCAGAGAACATTTAAATGGCTTTCCCTGGAACATTATTCAGGGAAGGTGGCATAGTTTTGGTATTGGGCAGGGAACTTCCTTCTTATTCTCAATACAATTAATGAAAACAAAACTGAAATAAAAGACCCAATCCTGATATTTGAATCATAAAGAGTGATAGTTACTCTGAGGTTTGTTCGCGTGAGAGCATAAATACCTGATGTATAAATAGGTGCAAGGTACAATGTAGTAATCTAAATTATTAAACCTTAATTAGTCAATGTAACAAGCGCTGATGAACGTAAGATACAACAAGCAGGCAAAGGTCAAAGCTTAATAATATTCCAAATCCCGAATTGATTATAGTTCATTCATCATTACAAGGCATTATTCTTTGATAGTGGGTGTGTCTGGACGAAGAGCATCACCAGCTGACATAGACATTGTGAGTGAATTTGGCAGTCAGCACTGACTTTGCCCGTATGCTGCACTTAGCTACACTCAAGTAACTGAGCACCAGCCAGGGGCAAGATGCCAGTGATTTTAGGGCAACAGAATAACTGCCCAATACATGCGCTGTAAAGCTCTAAAATTCCAGTACGACACCTTACTACTACCCTCCAACCTCACTCCTCAATGATTCAAACATTCAGACCTGCATATAAATTTGAGAATTTTTTCTAGACTAAAAAGTGAACTACATTCCCTCTAAATTCAATCAATCTCCAAATGTCCTTGGTCGTAGCTATTAAGGAAATTTGCGTACTTTCAGAGTTCACATGAATATGAATGAGCAATCTACTTACGATCATATCCTCATGGGAGGTATCCACTGTGTTGATCACGGAAACCTGTAAATAACAATAAGACAGTTTAAAAGACCCGATGATGCTAAAAAATGTGACCCATTGTTAAATTTGGCAAGAATACCCAGTGACATTATCAAATAATTCCAGAAATGTGCTTCAGTCTCCCATTTCGAAGAACAATTCTAATGCATCAGCACAAGCTTTTGTTTGTACGCCAAATATCCTGTGCTCTCTTCAATAATACTGGAAATGTACCTAATTTTCTGGTCGATTGTCACAATCACATAATCTCCCCCCCCCCCCCCCCCCCCCCCCCCCCCCCCCCCCCCACTCTCCACTCCACAACTGATTTCACATACCATTTTTGGATTATGCAGAAGAAATTCATCCCCTTATCAAATCTAGAGGAGATCTGACATAGAAGTTCCCCAGCTGCAGATCCTCTTATATACTGCTGGCACACATGGACAGCATTTGGCAAACCAGCGGTATGGGTTTTCTATCTGCTGAGGAGCTGCAGGCACCTTTTGTTGTGTGGGAACGCAGTTCATGGATGTATTTCTGACTTGGAAACTGTTTACAACATCAGAACAATCCTGGGAGAAACCTGCATATTTCTGCAGCTGCCCACAATGCAAAAGTACAGAGGCAAATAAATAAATTATGGGTCTTTGTTCCAAACCTTATGGGAGACACTGTAGGTATTCTAATTGTCTGGATATGTAGGAGTTCAGACCCAGTGGTAGATTTCCAAGTCAGGATGGTATGTGACAAGGAGGTGGTAACGTTCCTATGCACCTGCTGCTCCTGCCCACCTTGGTGGTGGTGGTTAACAGTTGGGAAATAGTCTGAGTGGCCTAGGTGAGTAATGCAGTACATTTTGTAGGTGCACATACTGCAACCAGAATGCAAACACAGTGGAGAGAGTAAATACAAAGGGTGGCGGATGGTGTGCCAGTCATGCAGACTACTCGTGTGTTGGAAGGAATTACAGATGCTGCTTTTTACCAAAGATAGACAGAAAAAGCTGAAGTAACTCAGCGGATGAGGCAACATCTCTGGAGAAAACGAATAGGTGACCTTTTGGGACGAGACCTTTCCTCAGACTGAGAGTCATGGGAAAGGGAAATGGGATATATAGACGGTGATATAGAGATATAGAACAAATAAACAAAAGATAAGCAAAAAAGTAATAATGATCAAGGAAAGGTGGAGTCCACAATGGTTCATTGTTGGATGTGGGGTCAGGGACAACGACTGCTCTGTCCCATATGGTTTTAAGCTTCTTCAGTGTTATGTGCTTGTACTCATCCAAACAAATGACACTCTCCTGACTTGTACATTTGATAAACATAGAATGAAACACGTCACAGGAGTAGACCATTTGGTCCCATGTGCCTGCTTCGCCATTCAGTGAGATCATGCATCTGTGCTACTTTACTTCACTAACCCACATCCTTTGATTGCCTTAACATTTGATCTATCAGTCTGTGGTGAACTGGTTCTTGGACACAGAATCCTAAATATTCACTATCTTCTGAATGAAAAAATCTCTGTCTTCTGTCTCCTGAATCCCTTACTTAGAAACTGGAAACCTCTGCCTAGGCAATCCAGCCAGGCAAACATCTACCATCATGAGGATCTTGAATGGTTCAATGAGATCACCTCACAGGCCCAGCTTGATCTCTCCTCACACCACAAACTCATCTTCACAAGATTCAACCTTCATTGCATTCCTTTCTTTAAAGTTTATCCCAACTTAGCTAGGGAGAAAAGACCTGTATACAATATTCTGAATGCATTCTTAATAGGCATTTACAATAACTGGAGCTAAATAATTCTTCTCTGTACTCGAATCTCCATGCAATAAAGGCTAAATTCCTAACTGCACGTCCCTTGACTTGTGAACATCTAAAGCATGAATTTTTCAGATGTATCAAAACAAAGCTATTTTTTGTTATTTTACTGTAACGAAAAGTGCATCAATTCTTGCTATAATGCATTCATACTTCTCCCACAGCATTTTATCTTGTCAAGATTGCAATGCTCCACTTACTGCCTGAATTCATTAAATTTATTACATTATTACACTAGAAAGCCTTGTTCCTAGCGATAACATCCTGGTCCACGGGTTGTATTAATGAAGTGGGATTAGTGGGCAAAAATGCTACCCAGATGTCATCAGTCTTGTTCTCAACATTAATCAGATGTCCAGAAACGTGTCAACAATGAGCAAGGGTCCGTTGCTCAGGTTATTCCTTACTTCAATATCTTTTGAGAGGGAAATAGAAATAGTTGGGTATAGTTTTGATGGAGCAACATTGTCATACAAGCTTTATAACTTGAGTACCCAAGCACTGGAAGATTTGTCTTATTGCATCTCTTTGGAGCATTCTGTGTTTTTTGGTGGAGATGTCTCATCCATTAAAATGAATGTATGTGAGGGGCATCCTCTTCCAAATGACTATCGTATGCACTGTTTAGTCATTTCTTGATTCATTTCAGCACCTTGGGGGAAATATTTGCTATTTCACAGTTGAACATTATTGGTAAACCCACCATTCAAGACCTTCTTCACCAGCTTGTCTACCTCTGTCACTGCTATCAGGGAATTATGTACCTTTACTCTCTGCATTACAATACTCTCCAAGGACCTACCATTTACTGTGCATGTCCTGCCACGGTTTGACTGACCAAAATGCATTGTTTCACTTGCGTAAGTTAAATTCCATCTGCCATTCCTTAGCCCACTTCCCTTGTTGATCCAGTTCTTTTTGTTAAGGTTAGGTGTCATCCACAAATTTACTAATCCCATTATCCATGAATCCCTGCCGCATACCAATGGATTCAGGGCTCCATTCAGAAAAACAACCTCCACTACTACCCTTTTTCTCCATCAACCAAGACAATTTTGAATCCAGTTGGCCAGTTTATCCTGGATCCCAAGTGATCTAACTTTCCATGTGATCTAACAGAGGCTAAAAAGCAGGACTTCTAGGGTGGTTATCTCTGGGTTGCTTCCAGTACCTCGTGTTAATGAGGGTAGGAACGGGGATATAGGGGATCTGAATGTGTGGCTGAGGAGTTGGTGCAGGGGGCAGGGATTTAGATTTCTAGACCACTCGGATCTCTTCCGGGGCAGGGGTGACCTGTACAAAAGGATGGGTTGCACCTTAATTGGAGAGGGATTGACATTCTGGCACACAGGTTTGCTAGTGCTACATGGGTGAGTTTAAACTAAACAGTGGGGGGGTGAGATCAATAACGTGGAAGCGTATGCGTGCAGTTGACAGGAAAGAGAGTGCAGGAAAGGTCACGTTTAAGTAACAGGGCAGGGGGATGGTAACCAATGCAAGGAGACAAAGGACCATAAAAGGAGGACAGAATCAAAAGGTAAAAGAGAGATAAGAAAAACAAGAAGATAGACACAAAAAGCTGGAGTAACTTAGCAAGACAGACAGCATCTCTGGAGAGAAGGAATGGGTGACATTTCGGGTCGAGAACCTTCTTCTGACCCGAAGGAAACCTGAAAGCTTTGTGCCTTAATGCAAGAAGCATTCATAATGTGGATGAATTGAATGCGCAGTTAGTTGTTAAGGGTTATAATATAGTTGGAATTACGGAGACATGGCTCCAGGGTGACCAAGGTTAGGAGCTAAACATGCAGGGGTATTCAATATTCAGGAAGGATAGAGAGAAAGGAAGAGGAGGTGGTGTGGCATTGCTGGTTAAAGAGGAGATAAGTGCAATAGCAAGGAGAGACATTAGCTTGGATGCTGTAGAATCAGTATGGGTAGAACTACGAAATAGCCAAGGGCAGAAAACGCTTGGAGTTGTATACAGACCACCAAACAGCAGTAGGGAGGTTGGGGATAGCATCAAGCAGGAAATTAGGGATGCGTGTAGCAAAGGTACAGTAGTTATCATGGGTGACTTTAATCTACATGTAGATTGGGCCAACCAAATTGGTAACAGGGCTGAGGAGGATTTCCTAGAATGTATACGGGATGGTTTTTTAAACCAATATGTAGAGGAACCGACTAGAGAGCAGGCCATCCTAGACTGGGTATTGTGTAATGAGGAAGGATTAGTTTGCGATCTTGTTCGGCAAAGCCCCTTGGGCAACAGTGACCATAATATGGAGGACTTCTGCATTAGGATGGAGAATGACACGGTTAATTCGGAGACTGGAGTCCTGAACTTAAATAAAGGAGACTTTGAAGGTATGAGACGGGAATTGGCTAGGATAGACTGGCAAATTATACTTAAAGGGTTGATGGTGGAGATGCAATGGCAAAGATTTAAGACTGCAGGAATGAATTCCAAAAATAGTTCATCCGTCTGGCAAAAAATAAAACGGGAAAGGCAGTTCAAACGCGGCTAACGAGGGAAATCAAGGATAGTGTTAAATCCAAGGAAGAGGCATATGAATTGGCCAGAGGAAGCAGCAAACTGGAGGACTGAAAGAAATTTAGAACAACAGAGAACAAAGGGGTTAAGAGGGGGGAAAAGAGCAGGAAAGAAAGCTTACAGGGAATATAAAAACAGACTGTAAAAGCCTTTTTAGATATGTAAAAAGGAAAAGGTTAGTGAAGACAAATGTAGGTCGCTTACAGTCAGAGACAGGTGAATTTATAATGGGGAAACAAGGAAATGGCAGAACAACAGTTAAACGAGTATTTTGGTTCTGTCTTCACTAAGGAAGACACTACCAATCTCCCAGAAATACTAGGGGACCGAGGGTCTAGTGGGAGGGACGAACTAAAAAGAATTCACATTAGTCAGGAAATGGTGTTAGGTAAACTGTCAGGACTGAAGGCAGACAAATCCCCAGGGCCTAATGTTCTGCATCCCAGAGTACTCAAGGAGGTGGCCCTGGAAATCGTGGACGCATTGGTGATCATTTTCCAATGTTCTCTCGACTCTGGATCAGTTCCTGTGGACTAGAGGGTAGCCAAAGTAACAACCTATTAAGAAATGAGGGAGAGAGAAAATGGAAAATTCGATCTTGACTACAGGAGCAGACTGTACGGAGTTTGAACATTTTAACTGTGACCACATGGGTTTCCTCCCGCACTCCAGATGTGCAGGTTTGTAGGTTAATTGGCTTCTGTAACTGTAAAAATTGCCCCTAGTGTGTAGGATAGTGCTAGTGTACAGGGTGATCGCTGGTTGGCACGGATTCGTTGAGCTGAAGGGCTGGTTTCCATACTGCTAAAGTCTAAAGTAAAGTCTAAAGAGATGTAACACCTGCCCCTACACCTCCTTCCCTCGCCTCCATGTAGGGACCCCAGCAGTCCTTCCAGGTGAGACAGAGGTTCAGGTGCATCTGTTGTTCCCGATGTGGCCTCCTATGCATCGGCAAGACCAAGTGTGTAATCGACAAACATTTTACTGAACATACACTTGGTCCACCTAAGTCTATTAGATCTCCAAGTTGCTGACTATTTTAACTCATCGTCCCATTCCCATACTGACCTTTCTGTCCTGGGCCCCTCTACCGTAACTAGCATACAACCCAACAGTTTGACGTTGAATGCTCTAAATTTAAGTAACTACAAACATCCTACCAATCACCTGTATCCACCTATTATTTGCCACACTTTGTCTTGGCCCTCCTGAGTTACTCCAGTGTGGAGTTTGCATGTTCGCACTGAGACTATATGGGTTTCCCGGCTTCATTCTATGTCCGAAAAACATGGTGGCTTTTAGGTTAATTGGTCCGTGTAAATTACCCAGGGAGTAGGTGGGAGTTGACAGGAATGAAAGGAAAATGGGATTAGTGTAAGATTAGTAGTAAAGGGCCAGCAGTTTGAATGCCCTCCTGTGTCAGTGCTGTATGACTCTTAACACCTAAACCGCCTGGAAAATCCTGAAAGACAATGGATCATCACATATAAAACCTCTGATTTCAAACTGCCAGCCAAGAATCAGTGTGCATGGCTTCAAAATGAATCTTGAACAATATGCTGGAGGAACTCAGCAAACTGGCAGACGGGTTGTGAAGGAAAATCAAGTTTCATTTTTTGCTCAAGATTCGGGTCAGTTCTCTCTTACGCCTCCTTGAAACTGAAGTCTTTAGACAATAGACAATAGGTGCAGGAGTAGGCCATTCGGCCCTTCGAGCCAGCACCGCCATTCAATGTGATCATGGCTGATCACCCCCTTGTTGTTGGCCCATTGTTTAGATGTTTTTCATAACAAAGCCTATTAGATAGACAAACTGTTACATTTTAAAGCCGGTATTCTTAATCAGAGCCAACTAAGGATCTCGGGCAAAGGCGGGCAATTGGTCATGCACTATCTGGATGATGGAGCAAGTTGAGGGACTGGTGTGATGTGGAAGGAGGTGATGTGTCCGCAGCTGAACGGGGCGGAGAACAGACCCATAAACCCTCTGCCTCCTCTTCCACCAACACTCTGCCGGTCCCGCCCGGGTTCCCTGCAACAGGCTGGGATCAGCGCCGAGGCCAGGGGCCGGGCCTCGCCGGCGCCCTCGTCGCACGGAACGACCTCCTGACCGCACGCAGCGGGCGGTTAACGGCCTCGCCAACCCTCGCCGACCCACCGCGGAAGGCACAAGCCGCCCGGAGCCGCTCACCATGGTTGCCGTTGCCGCTGTGGGTCCCGATACCGGTACCGCTCCGCTCAGACGTGGCAAGCCGTAAACCAGCGTCCGCGCTAAACCGACCGGCTCGCTGCAAGGGCCCGCAACAAAGGTTCCGAGCAACTGCAGCGCCGCGGATGACAGAGGGAATACACTCTGAACTCCAGGACACACAGCGCACCCTGAGCTTCAGGAACACACCCCGATCCCCGGAATTACAGCCGGCATGCAAAGCACCAAGAGACATAACTGAGCCGCACGACCAAACTCTAATTTTCACGAACACTGCCCGGTCTATCACTGGTTTTGACCTCCCCACCATCGAAGGGATTTACGGGACTCGCTGCTTCAAAACGGCAGCCAGCATCATCGTGGACACACACCACCCTGAATACACATTAATTTCATTCATGCCATCGGGAAGATTATATAGGAGTCTGAAAACTGTAACGTCCAGGTTCAGCTTCTTCCCTGCAGCCTACAGGCTATTAAACACTGCAACCTCCAAATAAGCTCCAGACACAACATGCTGGAGTTACTCAGCGGAACAGACAGCATCTCTGGAGAGGAGGAATGAGTGACGTTTCTGGGTCGAGACTCTTCTTTTGACTGAAGAAGTAAGACTGTCTGAAGAAGGGTCACGACCCGAAACGTCACCCATTCCTTCTTGAGATAGAGATGCTGCCTGTCCCGATGAAATACATTGTCAGCATTTTGTGTTGATCTTCGGTGCAAGATGGTTCACTCCGCGAAAAAGCCGTAGTAGGTGATGGGTAATCTTCAACGCCATTTCCGTAACCGGCTTCCGTCATGGCGTCCTCATCTACAAGCAGCGCGTACTGCTCTGCTATAATTTGCTCGAATCGCCAATATAGGCGACCCTTTTCTTCAGGTTCCCCATGAAAAACGATCTTTGGTCGAAACGACTGTTACTCGACGTGCTGATATGTTGAGACTCCAAACCAGTGTGCGTTTTTACTTGTTTGGCACATAGGGCCGCCTGTCTAAACGACACCAAGCGATTGATGTCAAGGGCTTAAACGTGTTTCCACACTCGCCTTTTTTCAGAAAATTGTGGCAACAGCGATAATGAAATGAGACAGGTTGGAGTTGAATGAAGTAGGCGAAGCAGAGAGAAGTCACGAGAAAAAAACTCGCTCGGCTCAATGTATCAATAATAGTAAAAAAAAACTGACCAAACCAGTCCCACCTTCCCCAGTAAATTAACAGCGATACTGCAATAAATTTGGTAACATTGTGTTCCTGTCTTCTGTATTTGTTCTGGAGATTGATGAAACTGACCTAACCTTTGGCAGAAGTAATTGGTTCTAGGCTGGTATATGAAGCTATAGCTGGATTTTTTGTGTCCTTGATCCAGATTTAAGACAATTTTGCTCTGTAAGATTTTTGCAGAGGAAGCACAAGCTAATTCAGAGAGATTATGCTATATCAGTCTGAGAGATTAAAGGACACAAAATGCAGCGGGCCGGGCGGCATTTCGGGACAAAAGGAATAGGTGACATTCGGGTTGAGACCCTTCTTCAGACTTAGTCAGTGGAAAGAGGAACAAGAGATATAGACGGTACTAGGGACAAATGAATGGAAGATATGCCTATCTCCCGTTTCCCTTTCCATTGACTGTCAGTCTGGAGAAGACCAGTCGACCCAAAATATCACCTATTCCTTTTCTCCAAAGATGCTGCCTGATCCGCTGATTTACTCCAGTCTTCGGTTTAAACTAGCATCTGTAGTTCCACCCTGTACAAGGTATGTGCCGTTTTTGTGTGTATTAGCGTGTGTCCAGTCAGATTTGGCTTTCAGTCAGATTACCAATCATGCAAGTTTCCACACACACACTTACTTCAGCAAATAGCGACCAAGGCAGTGCCGACGGTCATAGAAACATAGAAACATAGAAAATAGGTGCAGGAGTAAGTCATTCGGCCCTTCGAGCCTGCACCACCATTCAATATGATCATGGCTGATCATCCAACTCAGTATCTTGTACCTGCCTTATCTCCATATCCCCTGATCCATTTAGCCACAAGGGCCACATCTAACTCCCTCTTAAATATAGCCAATGAACTGGCCTCAACTACCTTCTGTGGCAGAGAATTCCAGAGATTCACCAGTCTCTGCATGAAAGATGTATTCCTCATCTCGGTCCTAAAAGATTTCCCCCTTATCCTTAAACTGTGACCCCTTGTCCTGGACTTCCCCAACATCGGGAACAATCTTCCTGCATCTAGCCTGTCCAACCCCTTAAGAAATTTATAAGTTTCTATAAGATCCCCCCTCAATCTTCTAAATTCTAGCGAGTACAAACCAAGTCTATCCAGTCTTTCTTCATATGAAAGTCCTGACATCCCAGGAATCAGTCTGGTGAACCTTCTCTGTACTCCCTCTATGGCAAGAATGTCTTTCCTCAGATTAGGAGACCAAAACTGTACGCAATACTCCAGATGTGGTCTCACCAAGACCCTGTACAACTGCAGTAGAACCTCCCTGCTCCTATACTCAATTCCTTTTGCTATGAATGCTAACATACCATTCGCTTTCTTCACTGCCTGCTGCACCTGCATGCCTACTTTTAATGACTGGTGTACCATGACACCCAGGTCTCGTTGCATGTGGGAATGTGATGTGGGAAATTGATGAGGGTTTACTGCATTTAGAAAGATGATTTTTTTAAAAATTTAAAATATTTAAAAACACACAAACTGTTCCTCCGCAACGTTGATTACATTGCGAGAGGCATAACTGAATTCGGATCGGGTTTACTGAAATGGCGGAAGTTACGCTCCGTTGCGTACTACACGTCAGTCCATTGGATTTCGCAAGAGTGAACCATCTTGCTCCACTCTATAATCTTTGGTGTAAACCAGTATTTGCAGTTCCTTGCTTTACAGATTTTGGGGGCATTGGTTTTGTCTTTTTGCACTATTATTGTTTGTTTTTATGTGTATCTATACATACACACTGAACTTTTTCTCAGTAATTGTATTGATTACAGAGTACTATGTTTACATATTCTGTTGTGCTACTGCAAGTAAGATTTTTTATTGTTGTATCTGGGACATATGACAAAATAGAACTCTTGACCTCCCACTCTGCTCTTGGTGCACATCCATCACTGAACCCTCGACTGCATCCTCAGTTCCTACACAACTCGTTGCACCCCGAGCCCTCTATGTGAAGGTGCGGTGGAGCAGCAGTAGAGGACACCAACTGCAACGCTTGGCCAGGAGCGACCCTGCAACGCCGCCGGGACAAAGGCCTTCACGGACAGGTTAAGAACTCTGCACTTAAAACAAACAGGAGAGTTGAAAATGGCGCCAAACCAGGCGACTTGTATACTGAAGATAGACACAAAATGCTGGAGTAACTAAGCATCTCTGGAAAGAAGGAATGGGTGACGTTTCGGGTCGAGACTTCTTCAGACTGACACTGAGGGGCGAAGGAGTGTAGAGATACGGAGAGGTAAGGTGTGAAAGATCAAAGCAGACCATGATAAGGACATGCAGAGTAGTTTATTGTTAGCTATGGGGAAGGCACGGAGGCATACAATCTGTAACATCAATCAGAAGGACAGTCAAACTAGTTGGAGAACTAGAGTGCGGGAGGGTCGGAGAGAGGGGACGCAAGGGTTACTTGAAGTTAGAGAAATCACTAGTTCCCTAACTTGGAGAAATCAATGACATACTGTCCCTGTGTACTATTTCTATACACTCGTACTGTATCTAAGATGTGCTTATGTATAGTAATACTTCTACTAAACTGTATGTAAAACGATTTCACTGTACCTCGGTAAATGGGACAATTGAGTGTATCTAGATCTTCTGCATCCCACTGTCGATGGCTGTGCGGCCAGCAGGTGGCGCTGGATCCCGGTGACGTCAGGCGGAGCACCGCGCCATCTTTGCCCATGGAAGAGCAGCGAGTGGCGGCCAGTCGAGTGCCAGCAGCCTCGAGCCCAGGCCCGTACAGCCGCCACCATGACCAACGTCTCCTACCACATCTCCAACCTGCTGGAAAAGATGACTTCCAGCGACAAGGACTTCAGGTGAGGCGGGACCCGGCGTCAGGCCGCGGCCCCGGGGAGAGCTCCCTGGCCTCGTGTGCGGGCTCGCCGACCTCGGACAAGAGCCGGGCTGCGCCGCTTCCCTCCGGCCCCCTGCACTGCGCGGCTTCGGCCTCGGGCTAAGCGTGGGGCTGCTCACGGATGGAGGATGGAGGGAAGAGTTGGAATCCCCCACACTCCCGGCCTCTGCCCCACCCACACCTCCGGCCTCTGCCCCACCTACGCGCTTCTGCTTCCCCCCCATTTCTCGGCCTCACCCCAGTACTGCCCGGCCCATTTTCTCCTCTCCCCCAAGGTTTCTTCTCTCCCACCCCTCCTCCCCACCCCAGCTCTTCCCCCTTCCCCTCGCTCTTCCCCCCCCCCCCCTCCCCCCCCCCCCCCCCTTCGGCCCACCCCCAACCTCCCGCCTCTTCCCCCCCCCCCCCCCTCGGCTCTTTCCCCCCCCCCCCCACTCTTTCCCCCCCCCCCCCCTCGGCTCTCCCCCTCTCTTTCTCCCCCCCCCCCCTCTCTCTTTCTCCCCCCTCCCCCTCTCTTTCTCCCCCCCTCCCCCTCTCTTTCTCCTCCCCCTCCCCCTCTTTCTCCCCTCTCTTTCCCCCTCCCCCTCTCTTTCTCCCCCTCCCCCTCTCTCTTTCTCCCCCTCCCCCTCTCTTTCTCCCCCCCCCCTCCCCCCCTCCCCCTCTCTTTCTCCCCCTCCCCTCTTTCTCTCCCCCCCCCCCCCCTTTCCTTTCCCCCCCCCCCCCCCCCCCCCCCAGCTCTTTATCTTTCTTTCCCCTTCCCGGACACTTTCTTCCCCACTCTTTCTCTGCCCCCCCCCCCCCCCCCTGCACTTTCTTCTCCCCCCCACCCCCCCCCCCCCCCTCTTCTTCCCCCCCCCCCCTTGAGCCCCGAGGACTGTTGTTATTAAATCGCCTGTGGGACAGGGGCATTAGATAGACACACAAACTGTGGGTCAGACAGCATCTCTGGAAAAAAGGACTAGGTGACTTTCTGGGTCATGATTCTTCTTCTGAAGAGTGTAGAAGAATCTTGATCTGAAATGTCACTGTTCCTTTTTTCCAGAGATACTGCATAACTCGCTGAGTTACTCCAGTTTTTTGTGTCTTATCTAATGCCCCTGTCCCCACTTAGGCGACTACAGACCACTAGGCTGTCATCACACGGTCACCGGGGTGTCGCCTGTATGATATCCTCAGTCGCCAAAGAATCGTAGCATTTTTCTGGTCGCCGAAATGTTCAAAACTTTTCGGCGACAGTGGGCTTGTCGTAGCTTGACTTCTCCTGACATAGGTCCTGTCGTTGGTTGTCGCCAGGATGACGTTGGTTGTTGCTGGTGCTGACCGGTGAATTGGCGACTATCTACGTCAACCAGCAACTGACCGTAGCTTGTCTTACCTTGTTTCGGGTGAACGTAGGCTGTCGTAAGTGTGGACGTCCTATGGGTTGCCGTTTGTCGGTAGCTTGCCGCAACTTGACGTCAAGGTGGTAGGTTATTGTAGACATTGTCGTAAAGGGGTCCAGTCGCTGTTTTTTCAGTGACCTGCTACGACCATGACGGTCGTCAGCAATCTCCAAAAAAATTGCCTAAGTGGGACAGGCCCATTAGGTATTAATAGTCGTCAGTTCTTCGACTTTGAGAAAATGTTCATGTGTGAATATTTTGTGAATTCACTTTGCATGCAGCATCATCTTGCAGGATTATTTTGTAGAATTTTCAAAGGAAAATCAAAGCATTTAATGGCAGCATGCTCTGATTCATAAAAAAAAAAAGAATTTCACACCTATTTGTGCCTTAGATATTTGTAGATTATAAAGCCTTTAGTTGGCTGTACTGGTCTATATTAATTTAATATGTAGGTGATATTTTCGTCATGGTAATAGTGGGATCTCATGGTATCTCAAGGCCATTCTACTTTTAGACGGTCAAGATCTATCCAAGTAATCGCCCCCACTGCTGCTGTTTTCAACTGTTTGGTTTGTGTTTTTAATAAATCTTCATTAATTTTTGTTTTTCAGGTTCATGGCCACCAATGACCTGATGGTGGAATTACAGAAAGACTCTATCAAGTTGGATGATGACAGTGAGAAGAAAGTGGTGAAGATGCTGCTTAAACTGCTGGAGGATAAAAATGGAGAGGTACAAAACTTGGCTGTGAAATGGTAAGCACCAGTTAACAAATCCATTCATATGTTGGCAAGATGATAAAGGGAGAGGGGCCTAGTGAGATTGGAGTTGGTTTCAATAGTTTCTCGAATGAGAACAGGCTGATAGTCAGCAATTGTGCTTTTACTACTGCAACTGAAAGGAAAACTAGGCATCAAGTATGTCAAGTGGGGAGAGAAACAAGAAACTTGTGGATAATCGATCAGAGCAGAAATGCAGCTCAGAATGTGTGGAATAAATGTTCCTTATACAAAAGTCCAGACTATAAGGAATAACTTGAATGAATTGTAAGCACACATTGAAGTTCAAGGGAAGTTCCTGTGATGTGGTTTCGGAAAGGTGAATTGAATTCTTAACATCCACAAGATTAAATAAATTAAGAAGGTGAAGGAGTAGTCGTACGAGTTAAGGATTAAGTAATTTTGTTATTGATAACTTATAATAGAAACAGAAAAACTTGCATTCTAACTCCCGGACTTGCAGGAACCTCCCCTCTGCAACTGAATCTTCAACTTCCTGAATCAGCAAGGATAGGCAACAAAACATCCTCTACGATAATTCTTAACAATAGTGCAAGGAATCATTCTCAGCCCCAATATATATAAGATTGAGGGGCCAACATCTGCTCTAAATCCATTTACAGGTTTGCAGATGACATCATTGTAGTGAGCTGAACATCGAACAATAACAAGATAGAATACTGAACAAAGGTGGAGAGCTTCGTAACATAGTGTCAAGACAACAACCTCTTCATCAATGTCAGTAAGACAATGAAGTTATTGACTTCAGGAAACAAGGTGGTATACATGCCCAAATCAGCATTAATGGTGCTGTAATGGAGATGAAGAGTGTAAGACTCCTAGATGTAAATATCACCAACAATTTGTCCTGGACAAACCACATTGAAGTTACGGTGAAGAAAGCACACCAATACCTCTACTTTCTCAAGAAGTCTAAGAAAGTTCAGCATGTCTCCAATGACTCTCACCAGCATAGTAGGAAGCATCATCTTGGGATGCAGCTTGGTTTGGCAACAGCTCTGCCCAAGACTACAATAAATTGCAGAGTTGTGGATGTGCCCAGTCCATTACACAGACCAACCTCTCCACCATCAACTTTACGTTTCATGCTGCCTCCGAAAAGCAGTGAACATAGTCATGTACCTATTGGGCAGAGGGAGGGAGGGAGAGTCGGGTTGCAGGGTGGCCGAGCAGTTTGCACGGAGTTTGAGAGAGAGACTCACTCTAAACCACAGCTGACAATTAATCACCTGTGGAGAAGGGAACTGCAGATGCTGTTTTTTGTCGGTGGCATCTACATCACATTAAATCTTGGTGCAATTGCATTTTTTCTAAAGTTTAAAACCTGCACAGTTGGGCTATGGGTGAATGGTGGAATCTTACTTTGGGGCACGGGTTGCGTTGGGGGACCAGGCCTCCCGTGTGACGGACCCAACGGGTGAGTGGTGGAATCTTACGTTGGGGGTCCAGACCTCCTGTGGGGGCTATGGATGAGTTGTCGAAATGGGTTGCGTTGGGGGAACGGATGAGAGGTGGATTATTGCATTGGGGGACGGGGCCCAATGGGTCCCACTTGATCTAGTATATTACTAAAACTCGTCTTGTTTCTATCTATGTTTGTTGTTCCATGTGATTCTGGAACTACAGTACACGGTAATGCTAAAAATTTTGCACAACCTTACCTTTGTCCCGTGGTCGTTCCTGTCAAGTTTCCTTCAGATTTAATGTTATATTTCACAAGTTATTCATGATTTTTAAGTTTAAAAAATTCAAGTTTAAAAAAATTTTCATGGCTAAATCCTTGCTGGCCCAGCAACAAACTGCCATACAAAGTTGCAATCCAGGAACACTGTGCTTCCACCAAGTTTTCACCTGAATAGGAGCTATATCACACAATGGGATCTCACAGTCCTCCACCTGACATTTGCAACAATGTTACTTACTCCAGCTCCTGGCAGCACGTGCTTGAACAGGAGGGGGAGGTGGAATTGGTATTGTAATTGGGAGTGCAGGGGAAATGCAATTGGAATTTTTTTTTAATCCAGTGCTGGGGGAGGCAGGGGAGTGGTGGAATCTTACGTTGGAGAACTGTTTGAGTTGGGTGACCACGCCTCCCATGGGGGCTACGAGTTTGTGGTGAAATATTGCGTTGGGGTACAAGGCCTCTTGTGACAGGGACCCAACAGGTCCCAGTTGGACTAGTGTGCCATAACATTTGTGATTGTACGGCTGTTCCAGAAATGGACTACCCTCATGGTAACAAAAAAGTAGCCCCTGAGATCCTTAAATATCCCCCATCCATCCGTAAGTTTTTGAATCCGAGAAAGACCAAGTGTTCACCCTGCCCCTCATGAGCCTGTGCACCTCCATAATGTCCCTCTCAGCCTCCTATTCTATAATAATAAAATCCCTGCCAAACCAATCTCTCCCAACAATTCAAGCCCGCAAGCCAGGTATCATTCTGGTGAATCTTTTTTGCATCCTTTCCACTTAGTGACATCCTTCCTATCACTGGGTGACCAGAATTGCATACAATACTCGGTGGTCTCACTAGCGACATTAACAGCTGAATCATGTTCTTACTTTTCTACTCGATATTCCTCCCAATGCAGTCAAGCATAACAAATGCTGCCTTTAGCACACTTTCGATCAGACAAGATAAGAAGAGGCAGAGAAGATAACAATGTTAAGATTCCAAGATCACAGGTTTTTCATTTGTTTTTTTCCCCCACAGTCTGGGCCCCCTGGTCAGCAAGGTTAAAGAGTACCAGGTGGAGACTATTGTGGACACATTATGTACCAATATGCTGTCTGACAAAGAACAGCTACGAGATATATCCAGCATTGGCCTGAAGACTGTCATTGCAGAGCTACCTCCTGCTTCTAGTGGTAAGTGAATCCTTTATACCTAGTAACATTTGCTTAATCACTTGCCTTGTGCTCTTTTCTGATGTTTTCGTGCAATCATAAGCCTAGGCCTGATTTTAGACCCTTTTAATTCACCTGTTCTACTTTTGGGATTGTGGGATGCCTCGCAGTGCCAGAGATGCTGACCCAGGATGAATTTACACATTCTCACTATGACCACATGGGCTTCCTCCGGGTGCTCCTATTTCCTCTCGCGTCCCAAAGATGTGCAGGTTTGCACATTAATTGGCCTCTGTAAATTGCCCCGAGTGAGTAGGGTGGATGAAAAAGTGGGATAACAGTGTCAACGGGTGATCAGTGTGGACTGAAGGGCCTGTTTCCATGCTGTATCTCTAGGTATAGAGGGGAATGCTACAATGCCCATATCCTTTTGACATATGTTTTTGGATCACCATCTAGTGTAGGAACTCTGTCCTCCACTGTCTTTACTTACTTTTCATTTGACCCTTTGATGCTGCTTTGCCAGGAAGTAGAGATACAAGGAACTGCAGATACTGATTTACCACTTGATAAACCACTTGGGGTAAGCAGCATCCCACGGACAATAAACATTTACTTTGTTCTAGGTTTAGCCCTATCTGCTAACGTGTGCAAGAAGATCACGGGACGTCTGACAAGTGCTATTGCCAAACAAGAAGATGTATCTGTCCAGCTGGAAGCCTTGGATATCCTCTCTGATATGTTGAGCAGGTAAAGATGTTTGCACATCAGACAAAGGAATAAATTGTGTGATAGAAAAATAGAATGGTAATGGCAGAGAAGGAGGCTATTTGGCAATCCAGTCCGAACCATTCTCCACCTTTCCTGCTGCCCAGTAAATTATTTTCCTTTTCCTACTATTTTGAATGTACAGAAGGAATGTTTTTGTAGTGGAAATTATAACTATTTGAGAAAAGGTTTTCTCTCATCCCGGTAAGTTTAGCCCATCACTTTGTACCATTTGCTAGTAGGAGAAGCTGCTCCTGTTTTAGTTTATCTAAGCATGCATGGTTTTGTGCCCACAAATTTTAATGAGTTTTCTCCTCGGGGAATATTGTATTGCATTGCAATCTTGTATTACAGCTGAAATCTCTCATCACTTCCTAAAATGGTGTGCAGAATTGGGATAATCCTCTGTCAGTGTCATAAAGTGTCAATGTAACCTCCTTTCTTTTGTAGTTTGTGCTTCTGTTAATCATTCTCAAGATCCCAAATATTTTACTAATATTGCTGTCGTCATATCCATTCCCCATTTTTTTCACATTAACATTTTGTTCATATTCTCCCAGAGCCTGATCCAGTAATACCCACTTTCTTGTAATGAAAACATGGTTATTGGGGAGCTCCTCCTGAACACCAGAAATCACCCTCCTTTGCCCGTTAATCTTACCCACACATGATTTGTGGTCATTGAAGCCCCCAGTATCATTGTTGTACAATTCATTTACATATCTAATGTACTTTTGTGTTTACTACTTTCTCCCACTAATTATTCAGCAACAGAATGCCTTCTGTACTTTACTGCTACTTAACGCTACCCAAATGGATTATATAATTGAATCTTCAAGCACATCCTGTACAGCGATATCTTCCAAAACCAATTATGCCTGTCTTTTTTCCTCTTTTGTAAACCTTGTGTGTGGTGTGGTAGAGCATGGTCTATATAAATAGTGTTAGGAGTATCAAGGGTTACAGCCAAATTTAAAAAAAAAGCAACAAGACACACAACTACATAAAAGTTAACATAAACATCCACCACAGCGGATTCCTCACTGTGATGGAAGGCAATAAAGTCTAATGTTCTTCCCTCTTTATTCAATAGTCAATAGTTATTTATTTGTCATTTGGACCCCTGGAGGTCCAAATGAAATGCCGTTTCTGCAGCCATACATTACACACAAATAAACCCCAGACCAACACAAATTACATTTTACATAAACATCCATCACATAGCTGTGATGGAAGGCCAAAAAAAGCTCCTGCGGCTTGGAGCTCCAAAGCCCCCGGCTGGCGATGGGATTGTCCCGCGGCCATTAACCACGCCGGGTGGTGGAGGTCGCACCACCGGGTCTGGTGAAAGACCCCGGCCGCGACGTCCCGCGGCCATTCCAATGTTAGGCCCCAGGGAGCTCTTCGACCCCCGCAACTCGGTCGCCGTTGCAGGAGCCCTGAAAAGCGGTTCCCTCCAGGTCGATCCCTGGCAAAGTGATCGCTAGCTCCACAATGTTAAGTCCACAGGTTCCCGCGGTTGGAGCTCCTGAAGCCGGTCCCCAGCAGAGTCCGCCAGCTCCACAATGTTAGGCCGCAGTGCGGACGGAGATACAATACGGAGAACAGAAAAGGTCGGGTCATCAAAAGTTTCCCCACCCCCCCCCCCCCCACACAACGAACGAGATTACATAAAAAACACAGAAAAAAAATAATAAAACGCGGACAGTTTCAGAGGCCCCTGAAACCCCCCCTCCTGCCGCCTACCGGACCCACCCTCCGCGGACATAAAAACCATTCGCTACATCGAAGCTGCTGCAAAATGGCCCCTAACATTGTGAACTCCACGACTATAAAACAGGCAGCGGTGGAACTTCCGAATCCCTGGGAAAGTGATCGCTAGCTCCACAATGTTGTCCACAGCCCGAGGCGAGCCATTGCGGGCCCCAGCAGTCCGATGCTCACAATTTAGGGAATGTCAGGAATCAGGGAACAAATCGCATCTCCGTAACGAACGAGATTAGGGTTATGGAGGGAGGAAGGCTACAGAATGACTGACATTTAACGTACTATAAAACAACAGGGAAGGAGGGTGGAGGTTGGCGAGGCGGCCATTGCGGGAGACACCCGATGCTCAATTCTTGGAATGACAGGAATCAGGGAGAGAGATGGGTTATGGAGGGAGGAAGGAAGTGACTGAGCGTAGGGGAAGGAGGGTGGAGGCGGAGGGAGTGCTGGGGATGAAGGGAAAAAGAGGAGGATTGGGATAGGAAGAGGGATAACGAGGTAAGGGAGATGGGGAGGGGAAAGAGGGGAGGAAGGGGATGAGGGGAGGAAGAAGATGAGGGGAGGAAGAAGAGGAGGGTTGGTGAAGGGTGGGGAGAGGGAGGATAATGGAGGAGGGGAATAGGGGACTGAAGAGGGAGAGTGAGATGCATTCACATTGATCTTATTTTTTACACGTTATTGCCACGTCAGCGCAGTTGGGGGCCATGGGTGAGTGGGTCGTTAGACCTCATTTGGACTACGCAGTTGCAGCATGGGACCCATACACAAATAAAAACATTTCTTCCATCGAACGTGTCCAAAGACAGGCAGCTCGATTTGTTACTAACACCTATGAGAGAGAAGCGAGTGTCACCAAACTTCTGAATTCTCTGGGGTGGAACCCTCTCCAAGACAGACGTGAAGCTCACCGTTTGACCTGTTTTTACAAAATGTTAAATGGTCAGCTCGACATAGACTACAAGACCTACACCAAACCCAAACCAATTAGGAGCAGACGAGGGCATTCGATCCAATTTGTGATCCCAGCTACAAAGACAGATGTATACAGCAATTCGTTCTTCCCCTGCACAATTAAAGCATAGAATAATCTCCACCCAACTATAGTTACCCAACCAGATGCAACTAAATTTAAAGTAGCTCTTTCTCCCAATAACCCTTTCTGGCTTAAGCCCTCCCTTCACCACCTCCAGTTTAAATTCCATTTGGAATATTTTGGAGGACCAAGAAACCAAGAACCAAGGAGGAACATTGTGTTGGGGGACCAGGCCTCCCGTGTGACGGACCCAACGGGTCCCACTGGTCCTGTGTATATTAAAATAACAACATTTTCCTTTTGAATGAGTATGTCAGTTTGGTTGTGCTTTGCTATTCTTTTTGATGGAGGAATAAGGTAAAGAAAAAAAGTTTTGATTGCTGTTGCTTGCCCATGAAGGTTTTTGATGAAGAAAGGTTTTTCCACCGGCAGGAGGATCAGGAACTATATGTCTACCTTCATGCATGATTCTGCAAAAATTACATTTATTCATCATGAGACAAGTGTTATTGCTGAGTATACCTGGAGTAAACAGAATGGAATTTTTACCTTCCTTTTATTCAACCTCCCCAAACCACCCCCCCTTACATTAAAAGTCTGACAATTCTGTATCTGATCATTCCTGCGGGCCCTGGACAATGTTTTACTGTACGTACAGGACTTGCTGTACTTAAGCACACTATCGCTGTACTTGATATGGTATTACTGTAATAATTAACATTACAATTCATTAGTAAGCTGAACCGATTTTAGTGTAGATCTTTCTAACTTCTTGTTTGAAATCCAGATAGATTTTGTTCGCCATAAATGGCCATCCAACTGAATATGTCAAATGTGAGATGCCAAATTGAGTTTTGGAATTAAGATTAGTCATAGTCAAAGCAGAACTAAAGGGAGATTTCATCTCACTCAGGTCTATGTATAACTCAAGGAGAACATAATATCTCCTCTTGTCTTTCTTTACAGATTAGGTGGGACTCTGATCACATTTCATTCTTCCATTCTGAGTTGTCTGCTACCCCAGCTGTCAAGTCCAAGGCTAGCTGTTCGGAAGAGAGCCATCATCTCTCTGGGGCACCTGGTGATGAGTTGCAGCAGTTGTCTCTTCTCTGAACTAATGGATCACCTAATGGTGGAACTATCAAAAAATGAATCTACCTCCATGACCAGAACCTACATCCAGTGCATTGGTGCCATCAGTCGACAGGCTGGGCACAGAGTTGGTGAGTGCCTGCAAGGCTCTCAGCTGTTTTAGCAATACTGACTTTTTTCTTCACTCGTTTATGGGTGCAATCAGAATAGCGAATTCCATTTTGCTCAATATTTTTTTTTTTTCAATTCAATTCAACTTTAATGTCATCGCACAAATACAAGTATCAGTACAACGAAATGCAGTTTTGCGTCAGTCCGTAGTAGTTGTACATAAAGAGAAAAAACAAGAAAAAAATAGAAAGAGAGAAGATACAGAATAATCAGGAAATACAGAATGATTAAACAAAGGGGGACGGAGGGACCAGAGAAATCTATCGTCGGGACTCCGAGTTCAGCAGTGTGATTGTGTTGTTATAGAAGCTTTTCCTCATCCTGCTGGTACGTGACCTGAGGCTCCTGTACCGCCTCCCTGATGGGAGGAGGGCAAACAGTCCATGGTTGGGGTGTGAGGGGTCTTTGATGATCTTCCCAGCCCGTCTCAGACACCGTTTTCGGTGGATAAAAATATAAAATCTTTATCAAAGTTCATATTGAGGAGGTGATAGCACCTTGTGCAGAGATAGTGAAAAATCCTGAATTGTTAATCCATGGCCTTATGATTAACAACTTGGTGGAGTAGGATTGTGCTCTGCAACGTCCTGTAACTGACCCGAGAGGGCTTGTTAGGATAGCATAAAACAAGCTTTAAATCAAACCCAAATGTGCATAAGAACGGTAGTGAGTTGTTAATCCCAATGAGCATCCTGCATTCAGATAGATCTCCCACTGATGTATCTTTACTCCTTCAGTGTACTATGGTTCCATTACCCCTGTAGACTTGCCCAAAAAGAGTCGTCAATCTCTTTCAATTGTCCTGAATATACTGAATTTTGGGGTGAAGTTTCCAGATTTTCACTATCTTTGTGAAATACCTTGTGTAATTACCATGAAGTATTACCATTAATATTACACCCTATGTAGCATTGATGTTTCCCAACAGTCAAAGTGGAAATCCCAGATTTGCTCAGTTCTGAAGATTAGGGACAGCATTCAGCGTGTGATTGATGACGTGTTAAAGAAAGAGCCTTAAAGAGCTAATAAACTTTTTCAAATATCAATTTGAGCTTATTTATACATTTAGCAACCCCCCCCCCCCCCCCCCAAGGCCCCCCCCCTCCCCTTATTGACTATCTCCTGTGTGTATCTGTTTTTTAGGAGAGCATTTGGAGAATATTATTCCGCTGGTTGTAAAGTACTGCAATGTGGACGATGATGAGCTACGGGAGTACTGCTTCCAGGCGTTCGAGTCATTTGTGAGAAGGTGCGTTACTCTGCGCTTGTTAGCACACTCCTTTACCATGATAGTGCACCAGCCCAGTCTGGAGGCATGTTTCTAGATCAATCCTGCTCTGTACTTGAAAACCTGAAACCACAGTGATGCAGCTGGTGGAGATTCAGCCAAACAGCGCCAGAGACCCGGTTTCAATCTTGACCTTGAATGCTGTCTGTGTGGAGTTTGTACATTCTCTTTGACTGCATGGGTTTCCTCCCACATCCCAAAGACGTGATGGTTTGTAGGAATGTAGGATAACCTAGAACGGGTGTTAATGGGTGAACGATGGTCGACGTGCTCTCGGTGGAACATAGGGCCTGTTTCCATGCTCCGTCTCAAAAACTATGTCCAATTTTTTTGCTTTCTAGCTTGATTTCATATTTTCATCCTTTTTTCATCCATTCTTTGGATCTCATGCGAAGGATTGTCTTCTTACAATATGATGACTGGTTGGATTATGCATGAATTGTACAGAAGTCAGTGTAACGTAGTATGGAAGAGGCTGAAGGTGAGATGGGGTGAGGAAGGAAGCATTGGTTACAAAGAAGGAGGAGTAAAAATAGCATTCTTTAACAATATGAGCTTTATTGTGTGTGGTGTGACAGTGCCGTTGCCATTCTAACTCGTTTACTCACTGTTACTTAGTCTCGGGTGCGTTGTATTCTACTGGCAGTGCAAATCCATTGAGGATGGTGGAACAATGAGAGACCTGAGAATTCTTTATATTGACTCCAGTGGTGTCTCATGGCAGCAAGTAAAACTGTAGCAAGGAGACCTCTCCCTGATCACTGTTCATCCATAGCCAACTGACGAATATTTGTTGAACAACTCTTGGAAGAAACCATGAGAACTGATGATAGACATAAAATGCTGCAGTAACTCAGCGGGACAGGCAGCATCTCTGGAGAGAAGGAATGGGTGACGTTTTGGGTCGAGGTTCTTCTTCAGACTGATGTCAGGGGAGAGAGGTACATAGATAAGGAAGTGTAAGGTGTGAAAACAGGACAAAGGGAATGAGGTTCAAAGAAAAATGTAGAATATATCTTTGTTAGCTGGGAGAAGGTAACAAAGCAAAGATAAAATGTAGTCGGAGACGGTACAACTGGCCAGAGAACTGGGAAGGGGAGGGATGGAGAGGGGGAAAGCAAGGGTTACTTGAAGTTAGAGAAGTCAATGTTCATACCGCTGGGGTGCAAGCTGCCCAAGTGAAATATGAACGAAAGCCAGCTTAGTGTGGTCATCAAATCGTTGTTCTACTTATCTTGCCTCAGTAAGGCTGCATCAAAGCCAACTATCCCATTTCTCATCTAACGTTTCAGCTTAAATTCTGATTTGGAATGTATTGTGCTTTGTCAGACAACATGGCACCCAAATATTGGCAAACATTTGATATAATGATGCATGGTTAAACAACTAACTTCATAACTGCTGCAGTTTCAAACCGCTAGCATAATATTTTGTTTGCACTTTTCAGGTGTCCAAAGGAAATGTCAGTTCACATTCCTGCCATGATTGGATTGTGCCTAAAGTACATCACATATGATCCGAATTACAACTATGACCAAGATGAGGATAATGAAGATGCTATGGAAACCGAAAAGGGTGATGAAGAGGAAGATCAAGGTCAGTGCTCAACAATGTGAGGTAAACTTGTGAGTTTAGAGATTCAGCATTGAAACAGGCCCTCTAGCCCACCGAGTCCATGCCAACCAGCAATCACCTGTTCATTCCTATACGCCAGGGATATTTTACAGAAGCAAATTAACCTACAAACCCGCATGTCTTTGAAATATTGGAGGAAACTGAAGCACCCGTGGAAAACGCATGTGATCACTGGGAGAACATGCAAAATCTACAGATAGCACCCATTGTCTGAATCGAAGGCAGTAACTCTACCATTGTGCTGCCTACTTCTATACTTTCTAAACAAAATGCAACAATGTTAAATGGTTGGAATGGCATCATAAATAAGAGGAAAGGAAAAGGCCTTGTGACTTTTCCGGTGCTGGCCAGAATGACAAATTTATACTGTGTATAGTTAACCAGAGGACCCTCCATTGAGTTACTGGCTGACCTTAGTTGACTGATTTTATTGTGGGATACTTTCAACACTCCTGGGTAAAAGGACGACAATCATCCAGGGTTAATAATGGTACATGTGGATTTCAGGTGAGGAGAGTATCAGTGTGAACCATGCTATAACCTCAAGCCATGAGCTCAGACAAAAATAAATGCCACTGGTGAGGTATTGTAAATCTCTATTGCCCATGAAACAACAATTTGTAATCAACAGCTTTGGGGTGAACATAGGAGAGGAGGTGGCCAGTAAAATCTCTTTTTTGCTTTTCATTTAGGCCTTGACTTATCCATACGTTAGAAACCTGGATTTGATTTGTATCACTTGACAATCTTGTGCAAAAAAATCTATTAGTTTCAGTCACAAAATTATGAGCAAGTATTTACTATCTCTTGGGGGAATTGCCTGGATATTTACAATGGCCTTTGGAAAAACTCTGTCAATGCAGAAATAAGCTCTCGAGAAGAAAAGAGGACAAGTGAAGAGAGAAAATCCCATTAATGTTTTTAGGGTGAAATTAGTATATCAGTTGTTAAAGCCAGTGGGGCATTTTAATCAAGGAAAGTAGCTATAGAAATAATAAAACAAATGCTTGAAATACTCGACAAGTCAGGCAGCTGTGGAGGAGAGGAGTCAATCTTTCGGGTCAATAAATTTTCATCAGAGTACTGTTATTCGATGGTGCTGGGTGGCCTGGTCTGGGATTGAATGTTACATTGTGAGAATTCTAAACAAGTTAAGTTAAAGAATACTCAGTCGCCCCACAGTGATCTCGGAATGTTTTGTGGCCCAGCTTTGCCTCTTAGTATGTTATACTAATCTAGACAATAGGTGCAGGAGTAGGCCATTCGGTCATCCATCCATAATCAGCCACGTTCCTGCCTTATCCCCATATTCCATGACTCCGCTATCTTTAAGAACCCTATCTAGTTTTCTCTAGAAAGTATCCAGAGAACCGGCTTCCACCGCCCTCTGAGGCAGAGAATCCCATAGACTTACAACTCTGTGTGGAAAAAGTGTTTTGTCATCTCTGTTCTAAATGGCTTACCCCTTATTCTTAAACTGTGGCACCTCGTTCCGGACTCCCCCAACATTGGGAACATGTTTCCTGCCTCCAGCGTGTCCAAACCCTTAATAATCTTATATGTTTCAATAAGATCCCTTCCTTCTAAATTCCAGAGTATACAAGCCCAGCCGCTCCATTCTCTCAGCATATGACAGTCCCGCCATCCCGGGAATTAACCTTGTGAACCTATGCTGCACTCCCTCAATAGCAAGAATTTCCTTCCTCAAATTTGGAGACCAAAACTGCACACAATACTGCAGGTGTGGTCTCACTTGGGTCCTGTACAACTGCAGAAGGACCTCTTTGCTCCTATACTCAACTCTTCTTGTTATGCCATTCGCTTTCTTCACTGCCTGCTGTACCTGCATGCTTACTTTCATTGACTGATGAACAAGGACCTCCTATAGCACATTTAAAAAAACAACTCGTTGACCAAAGTGCTTTACATTGGTGGAGGCACTAACGTTATACAACAGTGGTCCATAGATTAAGTACATACATAAATACATACATGGAGCCCTCCCTCAGAGGACAACAAGAAAGGCTTGAGAGTAAAGATGAGTTTTAAGTCTCGACTTAAAAGAGTCAATGGAGGGGGCAGTTTTGATGGGAAGAGGGATGCTGTTCCACAGTCTAGGAGCTGCAACCGCAAAGGAACGGTCGCCTCAGAGCTTATGTCTAGACGCGGGATGTTCAGTAACCTCAAGTCGGCCGATCTGAGGGACCTAGAAGTGATTTGGTGGGTAAGCAGACTTTTGATATAGGTGGGGGCCGTTAAGGGCTTTGTAAACATAAAGAAGGATCTTGAAATTTATTCAGAACTGCACAGGAAGCCAGTGGAGAGAGGCCAGAATCGGGGTGAGGTGGTCCCTTTTTCGGGTGCCCGTCAGGAGACTCGCTGCGGCGATTTGGACCAGTTGCAGGCGGGACAGGGAAGATTGGCTGATGCCAGTGTAAAGGGAGTTGCAGTAATCGAGGTGGGAGGAGATAAATGGGCGAATGATCTTTTCGAGCTCGTCGAACTGCAGGAATTGTTTTATTTTAGCTATCTTCCGAAGCTGGAAGAAGCTAGCTTTTACCACGGCATTGACTTGATTGTCAAATTTCAAAACTGAGTCAAACATTACCCCAAGGTTTTTGACTGGAGGTTTGAGTAATGGGGTAAGGCTTCCAAGGCGGCCTGCTATTGTTTTGATTGAGTCCGAGGGGCTGAGAAGGATGACCTCAGACTTACTCTCGTTTAGTTGGAAGAAGTTCTGGGCCATCCAACACTTTATATCTTGAGGCAGTGAATAAGGTTAAGTAGATTTGATCGGTTGTTGGGTTTCAGGGGGAGATAGAGTTGTGTATCGTCTGCATAGCAATGGAAGGAAATGGCGTGCCTTTGAATGACTTTGCCTAATGGGAGCATATACAGGAAGGAGAGAATGGGGCCAAGGATGGAACCTTGTGGAACCCCGCAGCAGAGACAAGCTGGGGAGGAGAAAGAGTTGCCTATGTTAGTAGAGAAACTCCTACCTTTAAGGTAGGAGATGAACCAGCTCAGGGCAGTGCCATCAATTCCAACCCCGTACTGGAGACAGTCAATTAGGATGGTGTGGTCGACAGTATCAAATGCTGCACTGAGGTCGAGAAGGAGCAGGATTGCGCAGTCGCCGGAGTCAACGATGAGAAGTAGGTCATTATGTACCTTCAACAAGGCAGACTCTGTGCTGTGGTGGGCCCTGAAACCTGATTGGAAAGTTTCCAAGATAGTATTTTGGTGAAGGTAAGGCATAAGTTGACTTAAAATTACCTTTTCAAGGACTTTTGAAAGGAAAGGCAGTTTTGAAATAGGTCTGTAGTTGCTTGGCAAGGCGGGGTTGAGGTTAGGTTTTTGCAGGAGGGGATGGACCACCGCATGCTTGAAGCAGGTAGGAACAGTGCCAGTGGCCAGAGAACTGTTGCTACGGGAATTGTTTTTGCTAACTTTACTGACAGAAAGTGTAATGGCCATTTTTTAACGTGTGCTGATTCATGGCTGCCAATTCAAGCAAAGGGTTCAGCAATGTATAAATGAACAAATAACCTCTTTCAGTAATGATGTTTGATGGATGCATATTTGCAAAGAAAATGGGGACAACTTTTTTTTATTGTGAACGGCACAAACCATAATCTTGCCTGTTACATTGCTACGCTGGTCTTCACATAATTTGCATTGAACCTCTGTAGAAATGTCGTGATGGAGTCGGGTATAAAATTAATGGTGATAGACATTTTAGCAATGAATTTGATGGTTTTGTTACCTGAATTTGCTTTTTTTTTTTTACATTTTGATTCTACAATCAGACAGTGAAGAGGAGTACACGGATGATGATGACATGAGCTGGAAAGTGCGTCGAGCTTCCACCAAGTGTTTGGATGCCATTATAAGCACCAGGCACGAAATGCTGCAGGAGTTTTATAAGACTGTCTCGCCAGCTCTCATTATTAGATTCAAGGAACGGGAAGAGAATGTGAAGGCTGATATATTTCACGCTTACGTGTCTCTCCTGAAGCAGACTAAACCAGTTCAGAGCTGGTTGCAGAATGCAGATGAACTGGAGCAAGGAGACATGCCCCTTGTGATGCTTCAAAACCAAGTGAGTTTCATTCTTTAGGTATGCATTTCAGTCACGTGAGCCTTAACCTACCTTTGCATGTTGCTACATTGTGAACACATGAGTGATGGAAATGTTCTCATTCTGAGTGGTTGTATAGACCACTATCAGATTGCAGGGAATGGTATATGTGATGGAACACTCACTATTTTAAAGTTGTGACACAATATTCCGTACAGTTTCAAAGATTGAAAGTTATTATGAAAAATGCATAGCTCTGAGCAGGATTTATAAGATAGGTGCCAAGAGGCTGCTTCCTCTACCTGAAAAGCTGAGGAGCAGGGGTTACTATCTCTAAATTAGATGATTATAATGACAATATGGAATTGAGTGGAGGGGCAATTAATTCATTCAAGGTTGGTTAGAATCCTCTGTAGGTTATCGGGTGCTCGTTCAACGTTGTATTCAAGGTGAGATCAGAGGATATTTAGGATGGGATAGGAAGCTTGGTGACAAGTAAACATAAGGAGCTAATATCTGCTGTGTAATCGCAATAAGCAGTAAACTCTAATATAGATTGTAAATGTGTAACATAGCCAGCATATCAATCAGTTACTGGCAGTTATAGCAGGTTGGGAATTGGATTCTGCTATATACGTTTTCCCCCAGTAGCAGATTGAGAATGTGATTCAAGGTAGCGGATAGGAAATTAGTTACCAAACAATGGATTGTTTATAAGTTACTCAGGGTAATACTTTATTAATCACTTGCATAGGATATTAAAAATTGGATTTGAGTTGCACAAGATATTTACTGTTTTCAGATGGGCTATTCATTAGCAAGCATTACTTGTTGAGCTAATCTTGGGATACGCATGTGCAATTGCAAGAGTTGCACACGAAAGTATCTTAATGTAGTTGCATGTGAATATCAAGGACATTTACTTGCGTCTCATGGTTTCCATTGAGCTGGGTTTGTGATTATAAATACCCCCGCATTCTATGTGTAGTTCTTTCTCTCGAATATTTTTTCTCAAATATTTGCTATTTGTTGGTGTGCTTGTTCTGTTTACATCATATAAGTAACTTGATATAACTTTGAAAATGTTTGTTCTCTCACTTCTAATTCCTCATCCCCTCTCCATTCCACCTTCCCTCGCCTCTATTTCCCTTGCCCCTCCCTCTTCTGCCCACCGTGCTCCCTTTTGCTTTTCTTTCCTGAAGGTACCTAGCATAGTGAAAGCATTACACAAGCAGCTTAAGGAGAAGAGTATGAAGACGCGTCAAGGCTGTTTCAACCTTTTAACCGAACTGGCTAGTGTCCTGCCTGGAGGCTTGTCAGAACATATACCAGCCTTGGTACCAGGTATGAATGAGTGTGGATAATGACTGAGCGTAATGTTCTTATCTGAAATAGATAATTTGCAAAGAAGATCCCTATGTAAAGTTTTGTAAATTTGAGAAAAAGATGATGTACCAAATGCTTTTACTTCTATCTTGGCACGGTCTGCAAGGTTGTTGGCCAGGAGATTGGGTTTGGCTGAGGATGGACTGTGAATTTGTAGAGAGACCTCTGGTGATAAGCTTGAATCCTTGTTCGAGGCGTACCATGGCTCTATCCCCGAACTCTACCTCTGCTACATTGACTACTGCATTGGTGCTACCTCCTGCACCCATGCAGAACTCAATGACTTCATCCATTTCGCTACTAACTTCCATCTGGCACTCAAATTCACCTGGACCATTTCCGACATCTCCCTACCGTTTCTTGACCTCAATATCTCCATCGCAGGTAACAGACTACTGACTGACATCTACTACAAACCAACTGACTCCCATGGCTATCTGGACTACACTTCTTCCCACGCTGCTTCCTATAAGGACTCGATACCCTACTCCCAATTCCTCCGTCTGCGCTGCATCTGCACCCAGGATGAGGTGTTCCAAACCAGGGCATCGGAGATGTCCTCATTCTTTAAGGAACGGGGGTTCCCCTCTTTGACTATAGATGAGGCTCTCACCAGGGTCTCCTCTATAATCCCGTAGCTCCGTTCTCACTCCCCATCCCCCTACTCGTAACAAGGACAGAGCCCCCCTTTTCCTCGCCTTCCACCCTACCAGCCATCACAGACAATAGATAATTCTCAAACATTTTTGCCACTTCAAACAGGATCCCACCACTGGCCACAACTTCCCATCTCCTCCCCTTTCTGCTTTCCACAGAGACCGGTCTGTCTGTGGTGGGATGGCGGGACTGTCATATGCTGAGAGAATGAAGCAGCTCGGCTTGTACACTTTGGAGTTTAGAAGGATGAGAGGATATATTATTGAAACATATAAGATTGTTAAGGGTTTGGACACGCTGGAGGCAGGAAACATGTTCCCGATGTTGGAGGAGTTCAGATCCAGGGGCCACAGTTTCAGAACGAGAGGCAAGTAATTTAGAACGGAGACGAGGAAACAATTTTTCTCACAGAGAGTTGTGAGTGTGTGGAATTCTCTGTCTCAGAGGGCGGTGGAGCCAGGTTCTCTGGATGCTTTCAAGAGAGAGCTGGATAGGACTCTTAAAGTCAGGGGATATGGGGAAAAGGCAGGAACGGGGTACCGATTGGGGATGATCAGCCATGAATTATGCTGGCTCGAAGGGCCGAATGGCCTACTCCTGCACCTATTGTCTGTTGTAACTCCTCGGTCAACTCGTCCCTTCCCACCTAAACCACCCCCTCCCCTGATACTTTCCCTTGCAACCGCAGGAAATGCTATACTTGTCACTTTACCTCCACCCTCGACTACATCCAAGGACCCAAGCCGTCTTTCCAGGTGATGCTGAGGTTCACCTGCACCTCCTCCAACCTCATCTATTGCATCCGCTGTTCCAGGTGTCAACTGCTCTACATTGGTGAGACCAAGCTCAGGCTTGGCGATCGCTTCGCCCAACACCTCCACTCGGTTCACTTTAACCAACCTGATTTCCCAGTGGCTCAACTCTTCAACTCCCCCTCCCATTCCGAATCTAACCTTTCTGTCCTGGGCCTCCTCCATGGCCAGAGTGAGGCCCACTGCAAATTGGAGGAGCAGCACCTCATATTTCACTTGGGTAATTTACATCCCAGCGGTATGAACATTGACTTCTCTAATTTCAGGTAATCCTTGCTTTCTCCCTCCTTCCCCTCCACAGCTCTTCTACAACCTGCTGTCTCCGCCTCTTCCTTTCTTTTTTCCACCCCCCCCCACCCTACATTAGTCTGAAGAAGCGTTTCGACCCGATCCATCGCCTATTCCTTCGCTCCATAGATATTGCCTCACCCGCTGAGTTTCTCCAACAATTTTGTCTAGCTTGAATCATAATATTTGATTGCTCAGAAACAATGAACTGATCCCACTTTCTTTATTTTACAGGCATTATTTACTCCCTTACTGACAAATCAAGTACCTCAAACATGAAGATTGATGCACTGACCTTCCTCCATGTCATTCTCTGCAATCATCCCCCAGAAGTGTTTCACCCCCATGTTAAGACTTTGTTGCCTCCAACGGTGGCCTGCATCAGTGACCCTTTTTACAAAATCACCTCCGAGGCTCTGCTGGTGACTCAACAACTTATAGAGGTGATCCGTCCACTGGGCAAACCTTGTTCGTTCGATGCTAAGCCATATGTAAAGGATTTGTTTAGTAACACTTTGAAGAGATTAAAAGCAGCAGATATTGACCAGGAAGTAAAGGAGAGAGCAATTGCCTGTACGGGGCAAATCATCTGTAATCTGGGAGACAGTCTAGGTGCTGACCTGAATCCCACATTGCTAATCTTCCTTGAACGACTGAAGAATGAAATCACACGACTGACCACAGTCAAGACTTTGACACTGATTGCAAGTTCTCCTTTAAAAATTGATCTGCGCCCTATTCTTGGTGAAGCAGTTCCCATCCTGGCCTCTTTTCTAAGGAAGAACCAACGTGCATTAAAATTAAGCACCCTTGCTGCACTGGATATCCTGATTAAGAACTACAGTGACAGCCTAAAGCCAATGATGATTGAGTCAGTCTTGAAGGAGCTTCCGTCCCTCATTGGGGAGAGTGACATGCATGTCTCCCAGATGGCTATCACCTTCTTGACGTCTCTAGCCAAAGTCTACCCTTCATCTGTTTCCAAGATCGGTGGGTCAATTCTGATTGAGCTATTCAACCTGGTTCACTCACCGCTGCTGCAAGGAGGGGCTCTGAATGCAATTTTGGACTTCTTCCAGGCTTTGGTCATATCCAAGACTCCCAACATGGGGTACATGGAGCTACTCAAGCAGTTGACAGGAACCATCTATTCATCAGCTCAGTCAGGTGGTCCTGTGCTTTTGCACAAGCAAGCCTATTACTCTGTGGCGAAATGCGTGGCAGCGCTTACTTCAGCTTGTCCAAAGGATGCCAGTTCAGTGGTGAACCAGTTTGTTCAAGAGGTGAAGAATCCCAAATCCTCTGACTCAGTTCGTTTGCTGGCTCTACTTTCCTTGGGTGAGATAGGCCGCACCATGAACTTGGGTGCACACAAAGAGCTCAAGGTGGTCATTCTTGAAGCATTTTCATCACCTAGTGAAGAAGTAAAGTCGGCGGCTTCCTATGCATTAGGGAACATCAGCGTGGGAAACCTCAGTGACTATCTTCCTTTCATTCTCAAGGAGATCAGTGGTCAGCCCAAGCGTCAGTACTTGTTGCTGCATTCGCTGAAAGAGGTTATTAGTTCTTCCTCAGCAGACAGTTTAAAACCTTACATTCAAGACATTTGGGCTTTGCTGTTCAAAAACTGCGAGTGCGTTGAAGAAGGAACTCGTAATGTGGTGGCTGAATGTTTAGGAAAGTTAACCCTCATTGATCCATCCCACTTGCTACCCAGGCTAAAGAAACAACTTACATCTGGTGAGTATAGAAATAATTTGTTGCACCTGATGCATCAGAATGAATGAATAAGTTTATGAATAAATGAATGAATAAGTTTATTGGCCAAGTATTCACAAACAAGGAATTTGCCTTGGTGCTCTGCCCGCAATTGACACCGACATACAGTGACAGTTAGGAATGACACATAAAACATTAAACATTAATAATAAAACATTGTAGAGTAATATAACATTATTGATTAAACATGTGAATTAAATAAAATACCAGAGCAAAAAGAGGCTACAGATTTTTGGTTATTGAGTAGAGCTACTACTCGTGGAAAAAAGCCTTTTTTATGTCTGGCCGTGGCAGCTTTGACAGTCCAGAGTCACCTTCCAGAGGGAAGTGATTCAAAGAGTTTGTGGCCAGGGTGAGAGGGGTCAGAGATGATCTTACCCGCTCGCTTCCTGGCCCTTGCAGTGTACAGTTCATCAATGGGGGGAAGGTGGTAGCCAATAACCTTCTCAGCTGATCGGACGATTCGCTGCAGCCTCCGGATGTCGTGCTTGGTGGCTGAGCCAAACCAGAACATGATGGAGAAGGTGAGGACAGACTCTACGATGGCTGCATAGAATTGGGCCATCATTGCCTGTGATATCGTTTGGGGGGTGAGAAAATATCTGCTTTTCATGGTCAATTGATATCCCAACATGTGTTATAATCAATTAAGTACGTCTACATATAATTTTAGTTTTCATGTTAGAAATCTAAGTCAAATTGTGCACAACATGGTTCAAAAATACCATGATTGCTGTAAAATGTATTTCAAAGCTTGGGCTGATGCTTGTCAGTGACTTGATTCTATTTGAAGATTAGCAATTGGACCAAATTGCTCGGGAAGATTGCATTTGACTTTAAAATAATGCCATTTGAGTTTTCTGCATTACCCTGAGGTACCTTTTTGGAGTTCTGTTTAATGCACCTGACAAATGAATTGCTGAGTTCCAGAATGTAATGTTGGTCTAGAAAACGTGGGGTGAAAATTCAACACATTAATGATTTGGGGGCAATAATGCTAGTGGTGAATATATGCCTCATTGTTAATATGTTAACCTGAGTTTTCTTCCTGTAAATGCTACTCGGGAAGCCCAACTTCTGTCACTAACCAGGCAATTCACGTGTTCTTTCTATGCTCATAGTTTATCACTGAGCAATATTGTTATAGCCCAGTGGGGCATAATAAATGCAGATATCAGAACTAGGATGAACCATGAAGAGAAATCAAGTCGAACCTTTGACCTCAATGACCAAGAGAAAGAAAGTCGGCAGGTGCAGGGGAACATTGTCACCAAGTTTCCTCTCCAAGTTACATGCCATCCTGGCTCGGATATATATCACTTGCCCTTCAAGTTCACATAGTCTAAATACTGGAACTCTTTACCTTCCCCTTTCCCCATAAGGATTTCAAACAGTTCAATAAGATTGTTTCTTGCCACCAGTCCTGCAGGGCAATTGGGGATTTTCAAAATAAATGCTGGCACTGTAAGCAGTGTCCACATCCTGAAACACAAATTGTGTATATCAGGTTGATACATTTTGGTTAATTGCGATACAAAACATGATTCTGAATTATTTAAGAAGGAACTGCAGATGCTGGAAAATCAAAGGTAGACAAAAGTGCTGGAGAAACATTGCCTATTTCCTTCGCTCCATAGATGCTACTGCACCAGCTGAGTTTCTCCAGCACTTTTGTCTACCTATGATTTTGAATTATACGTCAGGGATTTATCAGGTATTTGTCTCTCATCTATCTTTGCTTCTCTCAATTCAGCATCCCTAGTTTTTGAGCAAAAATCCCAAATTGCAGGTTATTTTCAAATAACAGTTGGTTGATTCTCTTAGACCTTTGATTTAGTTGTGAGCTTCCAAGAGTCAAAATAAGCTCATCTGTTTGTGGTTTCAAAATGAAATACGTTTACTTGTTTAACAGCCATTGTTTTCCAATATGGCCCATTAATGTTGAGTGAGCGGTCTGCCTGTTCTTTTCCTAAACTCACTACTTCTGCTTTTTATCAGTCTTTAGCCAAATTTGTGTTCGAACTGAAATTGTGAAGGAATTTGTCCCAGATTTGTATTTAAAATGTCATATGTTTTATTAAAAAAATTGATGTACATTGTGTTTCATCTTTTTAATTTTCCGTTGTGCCATCCGTAGGTTCTGCCTATGCACGAAGCACAGTGGTGACTGCTGTCAAGTTTACGATCTCAGACCATCCACAAGCAATTGACCCATTACTAAAGAGCTGCATAGGTGAGATTTCTGAATAGGAAATATCTTATGATGCATTAATCGCACCATTTATCTTCTGTACCATATACCGTTGTAATTTATTTTTTCCAGTATGCTTGGCTTCTGAGAAATTGTAATTGATCAGTGTATCAGGCCCCTGAGTTTACTGAGCCATGCGTGTCCTCCAATGCCAGCAATCCTTTGGCTTTTGGGGAGAGTCTGGAGACTTGCACCTATCTGTTTCGGTTTCGGTGTGTCGAATAATGGTTAGATTGCCTTAAAATATTCAATGCCAAGGGTGTAAACATCTTGAACATTAACATGATCTGGTGATTCTTAACTTGTATATTCTCTGTCCTAAATTTAACATCTGTTGGTGAATTCTGTTCAGGTAATGCAATCCAATACAAATAAATTTGGAAATTTGATGTAATTTCTTTGTTGTGATACAGGATATGTGAATGCACATAGGATCCCAGAAGTTCTCAAGTAGAAGAATAGAATGCAAGAGTGAGATAGACATTCCAAACCTTTAAAGCACTGGTTGTGCCACAAGTAGAATATTGTGTCCCTTTCTAGACATATTCTTGGAAAGATGTGAAGGCTTTACAGAAGAGATTTCCCAATATTATTTCTGGTATATGGGTCTTCAGATTTTTGGATAAACTATAAAATCTGGGGAAAGGGGTGGCAAGAATATTTAATGATTAGAAATTGGAAGGGTTTGGGCAGAGTTGAGAGAGAATGTTTATTGTATGCACTGACTGGTTAGGGGTTTGAATCTATCCACACAGGTACTAATGGGGGCAGATACAATTGTAACATTAAAAAAATAGTTAGATACATATCTGAAAGGAAATAATTTGCAGGACTATGGGAGAGTGGGGCTAGCTGAATTGCTCTTGGATAGAGCTGATTTCCATTCTGTAATCATTCTATGAACCCCAGAATTAGCTTATTTTGGCAAGTAACTTTGCATTGGGCTGAGTGCAAGCCTCTTCTCAAATTCAAGTTGTCACCATGATACTTGTTAAGTGTGAGGACAGATTTCTATCTACTGAGCTCAATACATGGTGTGTCAATCCCATGTTACAGTTCAAAACAAATGTATGTGAAGCATAGCTACCTTGCTTTGTCATGGAGCAGTCTATGCCAGCTCTCTGCCAAGACCCACTCGTAGTTCAAATTCTCATTGAAATTAATTGATAATCTCAGTTTGAGGGAAATGGTTAGTGATTTATATTGTTCGCCATTAGCTGGCAGGTTTAGGTAGACTCTGCAACTCTGTACACTGCAGAAACTTGCCAACTATTAGGGAGATTATTTTCTTTTTAAAAGGTATTTTAAACTATGCTGAGCTGCAAAATGTAATTTTATTTTTCAGGCGATTTCTTGCGGACTCTGGAGGACCCGGATCTCAATGTTAGGCGTGTTGCCTTGGTCATGTTCAACTGTGCAGCTCACAACAAGCCTTCGTTGATCAGGGACTTGCTGGAGACTGTGTTGCCACAGTTGTACAAGGAAACCAAGGTCAGAAAGGAGCTCATCAGAGAGGTAAGCACATCTCACAGAAGGTAGACACAGAGTGCTGGAGTAACTCAGCGGTCAGCAGCCTCTCTGGAGAAAAAAGGATGTGTGACACACAGAAGGCTTGTTCATTATGGGTAAAGGTACCAGAACACCATTCCAAATGCGGTATTCAATTTGTGCAAGGTAAGATCCCATGAGCAATTATCTGTTAGTATATTACGAGTTAAGGAGAAACGTTGGCCAGGACACTACAAAACCTAAGGTTACACAAAAAAGCTGGAAAACTGTGGGTGCATAAGCATCAAAGAAGCGAGAATCAGGCCAACGTTTGAAACCCATCTTCAGACGGGCCGAAACTCTGCCATTAATTTCATAGATGCTGCTGCATCTGATTTCTCCAGCTTTTTTCTGTACCACATTCAATCCTCCAGCATCTGCAGTTCCCTCTTAAACCTTACTAAACCTACTTGCTTTTCAAAACTGTGTCATAAGTCAAAGAAGCAGAATCAGGCCATTTGACCCATCGAGTCTACTCTGCCATTAATTATGGCGGATCTATCTTTCCCTCTCCACCACATTCTCCTGCCTTCTCTCCATAACTCTTGACATCCTTACTAATCAAGAATTAGTTCCACTTTGTGACAAGGCAACAATTTGTTGGCTCAGGCTTCAGGGTTACATTGCTGTTTTTGAAGTATTTCATCAAGGTGTCGACCTGAATTATGTTGAAGTGCTTTGGGTGGGAATTGAATCCGGAGCTTCTGATTCCTAATATTCTATAACTGACCTACTGGGTTCCCCATGGGCTGCTGTCTGATGAACAGGCCTAGATAGAGGATATTATTCTGAAAAGGCAAATACTCTCGATCTTGCAGTCCTCCAATTGCAACAACAAAGTGGGTTGAGGCACTGCCATTGCACGTAGCTCTGGAGCAGGTAAGTGAGGAGGCAGTTTTATAGGCCTGTCCCACTTTGGCGATTTTTTTTTTTGTTTGGGTGACTTCGGTTGACTGCTGCAAATTTTTCAACATGTTGAACATTTTTCGCTGACAGTGGCGACAGATTTTGCTGCCGTAGGTTGTCGCCAGGTGTCGTAGGTGAACTCCATTAAAACTAGTCACTGGCAGTCGCCTAAAGAGTCGCCTATGTGGGACAGACCCATTATCCCCTTCTCATTACCATGGATGTGCTGAATTAAACCCGGCTACACTTCCCTTAGTTGCAAGAAATCTCTACAATGTAAAAGAGGTGTAACTGATTTCTGCTGCTGTACCTTCTATGTTTGGTCTGAGAATTATACAGCTTATGCTGCAAAATTGAGAACTGTGAGGATATGTTAAGAGTTTGGGACTGTGGCCATGTAATTCTGTACATTCTATTTTGTTCCTTCAAAATAACTGATTTAGCACGAATGGTGGGTGCTATTTCTTTTTAAACAACTTTTTTACTTCCATTTTCTACTTATTTGTTTCTTTAAATCTCTCTCCAGGTAGAAATGGGACCTTTCAAACACACAGTGGATGATGGACTTGATATTCGGAAAGCTGCCTTTGAATGCATGTACACTTTGTTGGATAGCTGCCTGGATCGGTTGGACATCTTTGAGTTTCTGAACCATGTGGAAGATGGATTAAAGGATCATTATGACATCAAGGTAAATGGACATATCTGTGAAAGCCAGGTGAGCTGCAGTTGGACACAGCTGTGCAGGAGAGTTGCTCGTCAAGGGATGACTAAAGATTTGTTTTGGAATTGTACTTGGAACTGTTAGAATATCCTGCAAGAGAGAGGTGGTGATCAGCCCTCTAGTCTGTGCCTGTTCAAGTTCAGATGCCCATGCTCACGGCAATCCAACTTTTAATTATTGACTATGTTAAGTCATCTTGCATTACTATCCGATCCAGTAAATCTGAATTTTACTTTCTAATTTGTTTTTTGTTATCTTGCAGATGCTGACTTTCATCATGTTAGCACGATTGTCAACTGTCAGTCCCAGTGCAGTTCTGCAGAGATTGGACAGGCTTGTAGAACCACTGCGTGCAACATGCACTACTAAGGTGAGTCTTTTACTGGAATTGGTATCTAGAATGTTTAATGTGGTTTAAGAAAATAGTTGCATAGATATTAGGCCACCAGCATGCTTACTGAATTAGATCTTTATAACTTTATACCCCACCACGAGAAACAAAAAGTGTTGAAAGATGAGTGGAGAGAAGTGCATACCCACTGGAATGAATAGGCTGTGTGCTGAATGATTTTAATTATTCCTCCTTCCCCATCTTGCTGAACAACTGCAAAGCCATTTGGGATATTAAGGGATGTGGTTTCAAAGATCTTGGTCTCACTTTGGAATTCCGTACACGTAGACTTCCATATACCACCAGGGGGGGCGCTGCCGGTGGCAGCCTCGCCAACAGTCTGTCTTTGTTATTTTTAGTGTGTTTTAAAAGTTTGTGTTAATGTTCTCTGGTTTGTTTTATGTGGGGGAGGTGTTGGGGGAAACTTTTTTTCAGTCTCTCACCTTACCAGAGATGTGATTGTTTTCCGGATCGTATCTCTGCGGCCTAACATCACGGAGCTGGAGGCCTTGCTCGGGACTGACTGAGCCACACCTCGGGGGCATGGACTTACCATTAGAACTGATCCCTTTACTGGGATCGACGCTCCAACCGCGGCCTACTGATTTTAACACTGCGGAGCTCGCAGTCTCGGGTAGAGATCGAAGTCACAAACCTCCAGTCGCAGAAGGTTTCAACCAGCCCCGACCCGGAGCCCGATCGCTTGGCGCGGGGAGCTGACATCCCCCCCCCCCCCGATGCAGGAGCTTGATCGCCCCGACGCAGAGGGCCCGCCACCGGTTACGGGAGCCAAGATCGCCCCGTCAACGGAAGGCTCGAGGCCCCCGACCGCAGGAGAACAAAGGGAAGAGATTGAACTTTTTCTTCGCCTTCCATCGCAGTGAGGAATGTGGAGGAGTCACTGTGGTGGATGTTCATGTTAAAATGTATTTTGTGTGTTGTTGCTTTTTAATGGTATGGCAGTGGCAAATCAAATTCCTCGTATGTTCCAAAACATACTTGGCTAATAAAGTATGATTATGACATATATTCTCATGGGATAGCTGTAGATCAGTGGTAACACTCTCATTGTATGTACACATCAGTTGACGCCACTTTCTGCATTACTTTGGTCTATGACACACAAACCTAGCCCCTCCAAACATGTAGTTCTCCAGCACAAACCTCAAGGCTGTATTAGTTTTTGCTTTGTATTACATAATTTTCCCATTCAATTTTCCCCCGGTGCAGTCTTTTCAAGGAAATCTTTCAACATCAGCGGTCATTTTAAAAGGTGTCAAATTTCCATTTTCTCCATGAATGTCCAGTCTTTTTATACCCTCAGCCAGTCTCCGTCCTCCTGTTTTAATGAGCTAGCTCTCCAATCACTGTGCCTTTCTAAACACTACTGTTATAAACACCTATCTCTTTCGTGGGATTAGTGGATATTCCCAGTTGCAAGCCCACTATGCACTCTTCCAATGGCATTTGCTGCCATTTCCTGCTTTTGCCACAATCTTTTTTTCCCCATTTTCACCCTTTCCATTTTGCCATAGCCATCTACAACTCTTTACATGCTCTGCTATCTCCACTTATGGAGCTAGTGCATTAACCAGCATCCACTATGAGCCCATTCACTCCTGCCTTGCCAGCTGGAAGAGAACTGCTATATTCTCCAATTTTCACAATGATATCACCCATTCTGATGATCTATCTTTCTATTCCATGCTGCTGAATCTTTTTCTTTGACCAAGTTATTCCTCATAATGTGGTAGGCCTTGTCTATCCCACTTCTGTCATTCCTCCCCTAACCTCTCCCTTTCATTCCCAGAATAATAATGCAGCATGCTATGTTCATGTATTTGACCAAGATCAGGGTGATATTCTACCACATCATTGAAATTGGATGTGAGGTTTCCATTCCTCTATTTTTTTCAATATATATGGGAGGGAAGGGACGGACTGTTCCCTCTGATTTTTGGTCTAATCTCCCTTCCTAATTTACTTGGCCCAATACAATCCTAGAATACACAGCAGTGATATATTTAGTTTGTTGTATTTGTTGTTTTTAAAGATCGAGACAGTGGATTTTCATTTATGTCTGACCTGCAAGTTACGATGAGAAGCCTAATTTTCATTTGCAACTGGCTTTGTGCAGTGATAGTCAAGGTTTACTTTTCTCAGCCTGCCCGCTTAGTCTCATACTGCTAATTTCCGCTCTAATTTCCAGTGCTATTCCAAATCCATGATATGGATTCTATTTCAACATCTCTCTCTCTATTAATAGGACCTTTCATTGCCTGTAAATTGATGGTGAAAAGGAAAAAAAACTCTCTATTAGGATATTTCATAGATCGTTGGTGAAAATAAAAATAAAAACTCCTGCCTTCTGTTAGGTCTTGCAATGATAAATGTCCACTATTTATTGCATGGGAAATCTTCAATTTCCGACGCCTCTGTTGGATTTCCACTTGGAACACAATTTTCTAAGGAAAAAATGTTTCTTTAATCTCCAAATTGAAGTGTGTCATTCCTGGTGTCAGCTGAGCAAATTTCTTTGCCATAGCATTCCCAGAGCTGTTCCAAGCAATAGTTTACAAATGTTTATCATGACCCAAGTATGACGTGTAAAACTGGCTGTTTCTGCACAGCTGTATTTGAGATTATATAAATCCTGTTTCCCCTTTCCTTTAGGTGAAGGCTAACTCAGTGAAACAGGAATTTGAAAAGCAGGATGAGCTGAAACGCTCGGCGATGAGGGCAGTAGCAGCTCTGCTCACGATCCCAGAAGCTGAGAAGAGTGCGCTGATGGCAGAATTCCAGTCGCAGATCAGATCCAACCCCGAAATGGCATCCATTTTTGAAAGTATTCAGAAGGACAACACATCAGTGGCTAGTACAGAAATAATGGACCTCAGCTAGAAAAGAAAGTAAACCAAAAGGATCTGAACAAGATGCCTTGCCTTCATAACTAACCTCTGTGTGAAATGTTATTTATTTTGTCTTTTGCGTTTTACTTTTCTGTTCCAGAACCTCATGATCATTCTGGCAGGCATTTACAGGTCAGCTGCCTCAATGTTGCCTTTGCATGACTTCTCTGTTTCTGCTGCCAGTGCAGTTTAGGCTGTATCCTGCTGCCCCACCTTAACAGCTCTGACTCCTACCTAGTGTTGATAAAGGAGAGCAAACTGGATAGTGCAAAGGGAAGTAAGTCTTTCCTACTACCACTCGTGACCTACTCTACTCATAAGGCATTAAATGAAACGTGCGTGGCCTTGCCACTGTTAGTATGTCCTGTTGCTAAATGGCTGGCATAAACCTATCCATTAATTCTGTTGAAAATTGCATGCCAACCCAGGTAGTTTCTGGATTGCATTATTTTAATAATGGGCAGGCTAATTTGGTCCATGACTTCTGGATATAGTTCACATGATACAATCTCAAGGTTCACTAGCTCCCATGTGAAAAGTGTGTTGCATTGAAAAAAACCAGGAGATACCTAAGAAGTGTGTCTGAGATTTCCTGGGAGGAAAACTTGACATAAAAGACTGGTTTATTAGATCTGTTGAATCATTCAAACTTGAGTAATCTCAGTTGTGTTGGCAAAGCCACAGTGATGAAGATGTATAACCATTGCATTGGATTTACAATCTTGGATGCTTTTTAAGATATGAGAGTGCAGATGCAGAGTTTTTTTTGCTCAGGATGCTTTTTAATTTGTTTGACATAAGCTGCAATTGTGCCTCTTCCTGCGATATTAGCACAAGATCCATTAAACTTTCTGCGTGGTCCAGCTGAGATTAGGGAACATTCATGTGGATCCTAGGTCTTATTAGGAGTCGGTTAGTAATCGGCTTACACAGACCATTGTTGGTGTATATCATCCTTCACTGTTGTTGAGCTTGCATTACTGTAAAATACAGGTGCACAAACTTTAGATATGTTCCATAGATTTATAAGGTGCCTAGGTGTATAATCTCTCGTACTGCTTCAGCCATGATAGTCAGACTGCTGGAGAAGCTACAGTGCCCTCCATAATGTTTAGGACAAAGACCCATAATTTATTTATTTGCCTCTGTACTTCATAATTTGAGATTTGTAATAGAAAAAAAATCACACGTGGTTACAGTGCACGTTGTCAGATTTTAATAAAAGCCATTTTTATACATTTTGGTTTCACCATGTAGAAATTACAACAGTGTTTATGCATAGTCCCCCCATTTCAGGGCACCATAATGTTTAGGACACAGCAATGTAATGTAAATGAAAGTAATCATGTTTAGTATTTTGTTGCATATCCTTTGCATGCAATGACTGCTTGAAGTCTGCAATTCATGGACATCACCAGTTGCTGGGCGTCTTCTCTGGTGATGGTCTGCAGCCATCTTGAGCTTATGCCTGTTTTGGGGGCTAGTCCCCTTCAGTTTTCTCTTCAGCATATAAAAGGCATTCTCAATTGTGTTCAGATTGGGTGATTGACTTGGCCATTCAAGAAATGACCATTTTGTAGCTTTGAAAAACTCCTTTGTTGCTTTAGCAGTATGTTTGGGATCATTGTCTTGCTGTAGAATGAACTGCCGTGCAATGAGTTTTGAGGCATTTGTTTGAACTTGAGCAGATAGGATGTGTCTATACGCTTCAGAATTAATTATGCTACCACCATCAGCAGTTGTATCACCACTGAAGATAAGTGAGCCTGTACCTTCAGCAGCCATACATGCCCAGGCCATAACACCCCCACCACTGTGTTTCACAAATGAGATGGTATGCTTTGGATCTTGGGCAGTTCCTTCTTTCCTCCATATTTTGTTCTGATATTAGTTAATCTTCGTCTCGTTGGTCCACAAGACATTTTTCCAGAACTGTGGTTGCTCTTAAGTACTTCTCGGCAAACTAACTGGCCATCCTATTTTTGCAGCTAACCAGTGATTTGCATCTTGCAGTGTAGCCTCTGTATTTCTGTTCTGCGGTCAGTGGTCATTGACAAATTCACACCTGAAGAGTGTTTCTGATCTGTCGGACAGGTGTTCTGGGATTTTTCTTTATTATAGCGAGAATTCTTCTGTCATCAGCTGTGGAGGTCTTCCTTGGCCTGCCAGTCCCTTTGCGATGACTAAGCTCACCCGTGCTCTCTTTCTTCTTAATGATGTTCCTAACAGTTGGTTTTGGTAAGCCTAAGGTTTGGCTGATGTCTCTAAGTTTTATTCTTGTTTCTCCGTCTCATAATGGCTTCTTTGACTTTCATTGGCACAACTTTGTTGATAAACAAGCAATAAAAGTTTCCAAAGGGAGGAAATACTAGGCGCTGAGAGCTCTTATACCTGCATTAAGGAGGCAATTAAACACACCTGTGAAGCCATGTGTCCCAAACAGTATGGTGCCCTGAAATGGAGGGGCGACTGTATAAACACTGCTGTAATTTCTACATGGTGAAACCAAAATGTATAAAAATGGCCTTTACTAAAATCTGACATTGTGCACTTTAACCACATGTGATTTTTTTTCTATTACAAATCTCAAATTGTGCAGTACAGGCAAATAAATAAATGATAGGTCTTTGTCCCAAACATTATGGAGGGCACTGTATAATTTAATGGGCAAGCCAAATGTTCCCATACTCTTCCATGCCTTTTCTTGGACCAGATGACTTCCTTGTCAAAGTGTTTAAGAAAGAACTGCAGATGCTGGAAAAGAAGGGTCTCGACCCAAAGTCACATATTCCTTCACTCCATAGATGTTGCTTCAGCATTTTTGTCTTCCTTGTCAAAGTGTGGTCATCTTTGAGCAAATAAAATTAAGTCAGCAGCTTAGATTTGTCATTTCGGGTTGTAGCTTGGGGCGGTGCTTTATGTTGTCTTGATTTCTGCCACTGCATCTCTGATCTATGAGATGTTAACCTTACATTGTACTTGTCTTCAGTTGACCAACAGCCAAATTCATTTTGAGGGTCCTTTCTCTGCAGAATAGGTAACAAACTGCATATGGTACACGTTACATCTGGGAGGGAAAAGTGGATTCAAAGGTTTTTTGTTTGGTTGTGAATGGTTCATTAGGAACAAAAACATTGGAATGATGGCACTGTGAAATGGACCACCTCTTTCCCCTCATCAATCTGCAATGAAATGAAGTAAAGTATTGTGCTTCCTTGCTCTTCAATAGAGGATACAAAAACCTGTTCTACATTTAATCTATATACAAATTTAAAAACAAATCAGTGGTGGATTGAATCATGTCCACTCACTACAATGCACTGTTCAACCTAGGATTCTGAGGTGAAGCAGCCACCAAGGTTCCCTCTTAAGTATTTGATTTGAGTTACAAGAAGTGAGACTAATTGCTTTAGGTGAACCTTCGATGGCTCCAGCACGACTCGGATCATCCATCAGTTACCAAATGTTCTGCTGGCATACAGTGCCACATGCACAGAAGTGACAGCAGATTGCATACCTTATTTGATTTCCATTATGCCCAGTGGGACTGTTGACTGCTGGACAAGCACTGGGTTTGATGGACGGCTGTTCAGTTCCATAGTATTCTTGGCTTGTAAGCTTAGAAATTGCAATGATTAGAACAGTTTGCAAGCTTTTATAAAACATGAAGACCACCATATGAAGCAATGGCATAATTCATTTGCATCTGTTTTCTTTTGTAAAAGTCAAAGGCAACTGACAATATGTTCTAGTGAAAGTTCTTAAATAACTTGGAGAGTGGTATAGAAATAAAGGTTGAAGCACAGGGTTTTGTGCTGCTTGTTGCCAATGTGTTATGTGCCTTAGAGTTGTAGAGGTGTCTCCTCTTAAAGTGAATGTATCTGCTGCACTGGCTCCAGCCTACGGTTTGGCAAATCTGATTTGGGTTCTCAACATAATATGTACCATCTGTCATTTGATGGCTTTCAGGTGCATCCTCCTGTAGGACCTTGGCTTCCACACCAAGACTGGGAGATATGAATGTCATCAAGTGTATCGGGTTGTAGACTTGCTCCCTAAAAGTGTAATACTTGTTTTTAATCCTCTTCATGGCCAATGGTTTTAAAATATAGCTGGCTTTCAAGCAACAATGGCTACTAGTTTGAGTCCAATAAAACATTTAAAGAACCATTCCTATTCTTTGGAAAACTACACATTTGCACCAGAGGCTTCTATTCCATCAGAGATTAATTGCTACTGGAAGGACTGACCAGCTCTCTGAAGGTAGTTTGGCAGGGGAACTTCAGTAACAAAAAATCAATAATTCAGCATTAGTCCAGCATGTGGGCTGTGGAGCTAGGAACAGAGGTGGCATCGGGAATGCTTCAATTGCTAACTCACTGACTTCAATAGAAGAAAATTATACTATGGTAGAACTTGGACTTGGTATGCCAGTAACTATTTAGTTTAGAAATAGTGCTGAAACAGGCCCTTCGGCCCACCAAGTCCACATTAACCTACATGCACTATGGATACCAAGCCAATTAACGTACAAACCTGTATGTCTTTGGAAAGTGGGAGGAAACTGAAGATTGCTGAGAAAACAGGAGAATGTACAAACTCCATTCAGACAGCACCCATAGTTGGAATCGAACCTAGGTCTCCAACGCCATAACTGTGCCGCCCTGTTTATCTTGAAAGTTCATTCAGCACTGAAGACCTATGGCTAAGAATGTACAATTGAGAACCTGAATCACAGCACCGTGCCAGGTATAAAATTAAACTTATTGCTTGTACATAATTGAGTGAATGGCCTGAAAATTATAATACAACAGGCAGCCATTTCATTTATCACACTTCAACTGTATTTTCAGTGAAACTTTAATGCTATATCATTCACTGTCAAAACCTCATGGCAGTTTTTCAACAATTATAGTACAGTTGATTAATGTGCCACCAACTTCCCCTTTTATTAATTACGTCCAAATATTAGTGGCTGAAGCAGTCTTGCTGTCATAGTTTGTCTGATTTTTAAAAAGGCCAATGATAGACAGCTAGGTTTATTTAATGTTTTGGCATTATCATTGCAACTAATTGTGGAGTTCAGTGACAGGACACCGATACTTGCCCATTAACCATGATAGTGGTGTGGGAAGATGCATACACTGCTTACCACCAGCTGGAGGTCCTTATCCAAGCTATTTCAATACTTGTGTCATTAAAAGCAAAAATGGCCACACCTCCAGAAAGAGGTAATTCAAAAAAGAAAACCCAGCTCTTAACACTTTCAGCTGTACTTATCTTTTCCTCAGTATTATACATTTGTGTGAATAATTCTATATTAACAATTGTCAGTGTTCAGACAATTGGATAGCAGAGAGATGTCAGCATAGCTGAACTGTGGGGAAAATGCTTTAATCAGACCTGTCACCAGTGTCTGTGGGTCATTCCTCCTGTTCAGGTAGAATGTTTGTAATAAGACAACATATCATCTAGAGAATTGCTATTGGCTGGCTGATGGAAGTTCAAATTGCTTTGCCACTTCTTGTTTGAATAGTGCTGTCCCTCAAACTGTGCCGTCTGGTGGGAGGAAGGTCCCAGCTGGCTCTTCTTCCGCTCTCCATAGTTTGATTTCTTGGAGTCTCTGTAATATTCTGAAGGTGGTGCAAATTCAGACAGCCTCTCATCCCTTTGCGTCTTGGACCAGTTTTCAAACGGTAGCTCTGAAATGATATATTTTAAAAAATCAGTTTAACTCTTCAGAGCTTTGCTGCTCCTATCCATCTTCACAAAATACAGAATTCCCAGGTTTTAAGCACATGCTGCAATGAATCAAAGCAAATTGCAGGGAAAGTAAGGTCAAATCAAATATTCAAAAGGTTCCCTGTTTCTGATCCATGTCATGTGCCTATGCATCAATATATTAACACTGTCCTTGCTCTTCTCAAAAAGTGAGCATCTTATCAATCCTATTGTCTAATTTTGTTAAAAGAGTAACTACCCTTTCTGGGAGCTGTGGCTGATATGATGCATTGAGATTGAGCAGAACCGTTTACTTCAGAAGCAAACTCGGTACTTTTTCAGTGGACCATTTTTTGTGAGGGGATCACAAGGCCAATGAACCCATGCACCATATCCAACATCCGCCCAAGTATCAAACAGGTGGGTGTCATTTGATACCAGATCAGGAAGAGGAAGAACATAGCTGGTGTACTTAACTTTTGCCTATTCCAAGGATAACTGGTTTAGCTGCATGAGCAGTCTGTGACACATGACCCTTCAAGCCTGCTCTGCCATGAAAAAAATATGCTTGATCTGATATCGGACACTCCAAAAAAAAAATTCTTCCCCTGGGGAATGCAAACTGAAATTATCCAAAAAGATTTAAATCAGTTTTGTTTTAGTAATTGTAGGAATAAGGATTAGCTATGATCTTATTGAATGGGGAAGCAGGCACAAGGTCCAATAGCAGAGTCATGTTCTGGCATCTTATGTTCTCAACTCCCATCTAAAACCCTGTGAGCCTTGAATAAACTCAATTACTCCATTTTGACACTGTTGGGGTATACAATTATAAAACCCTCCTTGTCTAGTCTCAGTTGGCCAACTCCACATCCTGAGGCATTGCCCCTAATTCTGGATTTCCCCCACTGATGAACCCCTCTTTTAGTCTGAACTCTGATCTTTCCTCACAAGGTAAACCCTTCATTTCAGGAAATCATCTAATGAACCCGAGCCTCATACTGTATATCTTATCAAGTAAGGAGATTAAAGCCTTAGAGGATTCCAATTGTGGCCTCAGTAGGCCTTACCTTTGTAAATCCTCCAGGCAATACAGGAGGACAGATGCGATGCTCGTCTAATTGCTCATTGTGTTGCATGCTAACTTTGTTGTACAAGGATACCAAACTACTACACCAGCACAAGATCAGAACCGGCGACACTCATCATCAGGGAAATTAGGCTAGTTTTAACTGTAATGGAATTGAACAAAACAAGTATCAACTAGACCCATAGACCGACTTTTCTCACTTACCTTTCCCTCTGTCCCATTCCCGGATGTGTGGCAGGCCATGTTTTGTGTCCTTTCGCTCCTGTATTACAATTTCCACTTTCTTATTCCTTGGGTTGGTGACTTCGTTCTGCCTTGTATCCAGTTCTGAAGTTATTGGCTCTGGCACCAGTTCCCCAGTCTCTTCACCTATGTATTAAATAATATCACATAAACAAAACATTAGTATCACCTGCCAATTACAGTCCGGATCAATTCCTTGGGACGGAAATTAGGGAACAGGAAAAAATAAAATTGGTTAGTTCTGATCCTCTATGTCCCATATCCTGTATGTTGTTACTCAACTAAAAGTTCTGATTGTACCTTTGTTTTGCAACTCTGCAGGAATTTCGATTCCATCAGCTTTGAGCTTCTTTATCTTCCGCTCCCGAACTTTTGCCAGTCTGACATTCAGCATGGCTTTGCGTTTCTCCTTAAGTTTCTCTCGTTTGGTTCTCTGGTCCATAGTCTGCAATGGAGGCAAAGTTTAGCTGTCATGCCAGCAGTAAGTGGAGAAAGAACAATAAAAAGAACTAGTTCAGCCCTGCTGAACAATCAGGTGATACCGATTAGTCTTGGATTATTTGTATGAAACACCAGCCATTGCCCTTAATGCCTTTTTAAAACTGGAGTACATTACTGTTGCTCATCCTTGTGGGGTCAAGGAAAGAGCGTTCACCAATCTTTCAACCACCAAGCACAAGAAGTGACAAGACAGACGCCATTGTATGCAGATGCCGAGATCATGTGTGTGGACTCTATAAGAAGAAGCTCATCCTTGTGTTCACCATTTGATTTTCCAGTTGCTTATGGAGGGCACTGTATATATAACCTGCATTTCAAACCCATTATGGCTCAGTGCCTGTTAACTTAACCCGTTGAGCATTCAGGAGAGCCCAACATCTCCTGTGATTTAATCATTTGATTAAAATGAATATAAAAACGTATGCATCGGGGAGTTTACCTGTTCTCTCAGCATGTCCAGGGTTTCAATCTGCTTCTTCCTGGTGCTTTCATCACGAGCAAAAGCGAAATAACCTACACCCAGCTCACGAGCCTCTGTAATAGCAATTAACTGATTAGAATGATTCCTTTCAGATGGCTGTTCAAGATTATTTTCTCTGCATTAACCAGCTCTGCCACCTCACATCGTGGCAAACTGAGCTAACAACCGACTGCCACAAAGATGTTGCTTTGCAGATCAAACTGTTATTGTGTCTTGTGTTCTGCAGACAAAGGAAAAGATTCATGCATGTGCTCAAAGGTTCCTCACAGAAGTGCAACATTCCCTCTCACTGCTCGGCACCTTTAGCCTATGACTGCTCAAATTGTAGGAGCATTCTGGATGGTATTCAGAACCTCGAGGTCACAGAAGCCCCCTCATAACCAGCAGAAAGAGCAACTACCATGGAAGAATCTAGCATTCCCACACTCCTCATTAGTCATCTCAAAACCTACAAAACGAGTGAAAACGAGCTTTCCTTAATCACATGGTTTAGCCTAAGAAATAGGCACATTTATGATGCTGCTTTAACCGGTAGAGGAACTATCATTTGGTAGAACAATCCTACAATGGATTAAATGATGGCCTCACTAAAACCATTACTTGTAATCCAACACCCAAATCCTACAGGATAGGCCAGTAGCTTCCATCTCCTCACCAACCCTACAGGTTCTGGTTGCTGTGGTACAATAACCATCTGGCTAATGATTAAGCACTGGGTTTGTACCTCTTCACTTGCAGGACAATGGGATGTGTAATGGCTTTAAAAACTAGAGATCTTGTTTAAATAATGTTTACTTTGTGAATGTTTGAGGAGCAGTCAGTTACCGTGAATCATGCCCATTGTAAGGAAGTGCCAAAAATAGAGGTAAAGCAAAAGGAGGGAGACAATTGAGAGAACAAGTAGCAGGATCTACGTGTCAATCCAACAAAGGTAATTCAACCAGGAACACCAAATCATACTTTAGATTAATAAAATTGTGCTGCACTCATTAAAATACACACCATTTTTGACGGATGTCCTCGTAGTGCATTGGTCCCATTGGTTTGCTCAGTGCTTCCTCTTCCTCCTTTTCCCACTGCTGTCGCTGAAGCTCCCGTCTCATGTCTTCAGAAAGTAATGTCTTTTCATCGGCCTCCTGCCTGTGAATGGTTCAAGTGGACGCATCACACGAGTATCACAGTAACTTCTATACTCACAGCATCCCAGGATAGTACTGGTTTATTTCCCCACTTTTTTGGGGGGTGTTTTTCTCACGTAGAAGCAGCAAAGGAGAAATTCTAAGGATGGTGATGATACAATACAAAACTAGCTATAGAAAGATGTGGTCCTAATTATGGTAATCTGACTTGAAACTAATTTGGCGCAATACACACAGGTGAAGCAGTATTCAGTGGAGAGAGGCAAACAGTGAGAGCATCGAGGTTTCAGGTCAATAACTCCTCATCTCAACCAGAAGGTACAATAACAATCTGGCTAATGATTAAGCACTGGGTTTGTACCTCTTCACTTGCAGGACAATGGGATGTGTAATGGCTTTAAAAAAAAAGAGATCTTGTTTAAATAATGTTTACTTTGTGAATGTTTGAGGAGCTGTCAGTTACCGTGAATCATGCCCATTGTAAGGAAGTGCCAAAAATAGAGGTAAAGCAAAAGGAGGGAGACAATTGAGAGAACAAGTAGCAGGATCTACGTGTTAATCTAACAAAGGTAATTTAACCAGGAACACCAAATCATACTTTAGATTAATAAAATTGTGCTGCACTCATTAAAATACACACCATTTTGACGGATGTCCTCGTAGTGCATTGGTCCCATTGGTTTGCTCAGTGCTTCCTCTTCCTCCTTTTCCCACTGCTGTCGCTGAAGCTCCCGTCTCATGTCTTCAGAAAGTAATGTCTTTTCATCGGCCTCCTGCCTGTGAATGGTTCAAGTGGACGCATCACACGAGTATCACAGTAACTTCTATACTCACAGCATCCCAGGATAGTACTGGTTTATTTCCCCACTTTTTTGGGGGGTGTTTTTCTCACGTAGAAGCAGCAAAGGAGAAATTCTAAGGATGGTGATGATACAATACAAAACTAGCTATAGAAAGATGTGGTCCTAATTACGGTAATCTGACTTGAAACTAATTTGGCGCAATACACACAGGTGAAGCAGTATTCAGTGGAGAGAGGCAAACAGTGAGAGAATCGAGGTTTCAGGTCAATAACTCCTCATCTCAACCAGAAGAGTAAAAACAAATTTGTTACAAGTTGTAGAGAATGGAGAGGAGAGAGTACCATGGGAGTGCAGGTGAGGGTGTCGGGACCACGGCTGTCAGGTGACACACTGGTTTTACAGCTGTGTGAGGTCATACAGAATTAAAAACAAAAGAACAAATTAGAACCATAAGAGGCAAAACATGGTTGTGGAACCTGATTCAGAAGAGAATGCTGGGTTTACCCATGGAGAAACAATGATTTAGGTGGATTGCCTTTCATTAAAACTAACCCATTCTGACAAAAAAAGGGAAAGCCGATTACCTGAAATTACTGGTCAATATTAAATTCCAAAGGCTGCAACGTGCTTATGCATATGATGAGGGCTCTTCCTCGAGCCTTCGGATCATGACATTGAATTCAATAATTTCAGCTAAGTGGCCAGTTCTAATACAAAATCAATTGAGGTTTTTTTTCTCCCTCCACAGATGCAGCCTGATCTAGGTGCTTGCAGCATTCCCTTTTGTTTCAGATTTCCACCAACTGCTGGGTTCTGCATCTCCCAGATCCAGTATGTTCTTTCTTTCATTCTCTCTCTATTACCCTCCTATTATTAGCTAGTCATCTCCAAATGCATCAAGTGACCAAGACAACTTTGGTTTCCACCTTATCACAGATATTTCCTTCATTCCACAGCTCAAATTATGATGGCATTATTGATTTCAAATGTTATCACTTTGTCTCTTCAAAGATGTTGCTTGACCATCTGAGTACTTCCTGTACTTAATAGCATGTTTTGTATTGGAATGTCAGAAACTAAATACCAAGCAGTGTTATTTTGTAAATGGCAAAATGGGCAAATCAAATAACCCTCGTTACATTATAATTCAGACATTTCTCTTCCTCACTGTGCAAGCAGCAGAACTAATACAAATACTGTAAGCAGCAAACCCGGCACATCCATGAACAGAGAAAACAACTGGGTCAATGAACCTCAAATGCTTATGCAATACTAACTCTGTTTCTTCAAGGATGTTGCCTGGCTTGCTTGACGATTTTTGATATTTTCTGTCCTCATTGCACTTTATCAGAATTTCTAGTATTTGTTTTTTAGATAAAGTGGATGGTCACAGCCTTTTTCCTAAAACTAGAGTACATAGGTTTAAGATTTTTCACACAGAGGGTGGTAGGTATATGGAATGGGTTGCTGGAGGCAGCTGCATTTAGATATACGGTTGTATTAGAGGCACATGAGCTAGCTCGTGCAGGTAACTTATACACCATGGAAACAGTCCATGCATACTTACTATTACTATATTAATGATTTGGAAGAGAATGTAGGTTGCGTGATTAGTGAGTTTGCACAAAATTGCTGGTTGATGGATAGTGAAGAAGGTTACAACGATGAAACAGAATTCCATGCTCTTCAAGGAACACCAATTTTGATATATTTAGAACCTGCCTCAACTACTGGAGGAGGCAGACAGATACTAGTTTACAGCCAGCACTACAACAGCTGGGATGCCACACAGATATTATTCAGGGACAGTTGTTGTACATCTGGGAAATGCTGGTTATATGTAAAAAGTGAAGCATTTCTTCACAAAGTATTTTTTAAAATATTGTTATTTTAGATAATCAACTCAAGCATCCAGCTGTTTCTAAGTAAGGCAGTATCCACTATGATTTTCCATTGGAGTTGGAATTGCCTCTTACATCCCTGCACTTAAAAGGACATTACATATTGTTACCTTGACCCACTTAGATCTTTATCCATAGCGAGCAGACCTGACAAGTCTTTCTTCATGCATCTTCGAGATCGGCCTAAAGAATCCACATAGTCCACCCTAAGAGAGAAGCACATAATAAATCACAGTTTGTAGTTCAAAATATTGTTTTATCATCCTGTACTGCTGCAAGTGTAAAGTCCCTACCTGAACGCTGAATTGGGAAACACTGTTGATAGATGGAAGCAAAAGTGTGTTGGAAGCAAGGCCTACAATTGATGACAGTAAACAGACAAGTGTAGATCTTTAAACTGACTGCTTTTCAACCTCCAAGATATACCAAGTGCCTTTATGAAAGGGTTAACCACATTGACATGCTTAACACAGACACTCATGGAGTGCCGGGTGTTAATGTTCAAACCTAAGAAAGTGTATTTCGATAAGGGAAAAGGAAGAAAAAAATCACCCCCAGGAACGTAACAAAATAGGGAATGAAACCAAACAAACTACTACTCAGCATTATCCCAGGTACGGAATTCAGACACAAAAAATCTTGGCCACCCTAGCAAAGTCTTTCTTTGAAACATCTTTGAATCTGTGGCACAGACTCATCATGCAGGAGGGGCAGGACATGGTTGTACTCACAGAATCACATAGTACAACCAACATGCCAAATTCCTGTCTCACCAAGGGGACTGACCTACTGGAGTAGCCTTGGGTGGGCCTCATCACTGACTCCAGACATTCAATCTCCACGGCAGCGGATCAAACCGTACCACCCACCATACATCCTCAGTTGCCCGAACCTTCAAGGAAGTAACTCCTAAAATCAGTCTGAGAAGTAGTAAGTGAACTGACATGAGGGATAAACCTATTGACTTCATCTCATAAATCTATCTGGCAGTTGCATCTTGTCCATGATAGCAATGCTAAGGAATGATCCCCATACAGATTTTGTGGAGTTCAAGTCTTGCTTACAAACCAGGGATACCCTCCATCGCGTTGTGTGGAACTACAGTCATGCTAAATGGAATATACGCAGCAGATCTGGTAGTGGAAAGCTGATTCGGTGAGGAGTGCAGAACCTCAAGCTGGGAGAAGGTGGCGCAGCAGTAGAGTCACTGCCTTACAGTGTCAGTGACCTGGGTTCGATGCTGTCTGTAGAGTTTGTACATTCTCCACGTGACCATCTGGGTTTTCTCTGACTGCTCTGGCTTCCTCGCATACTCCAAAGAGGTACAGGTTTGTAGGTTAATTGGCTACTGAAAAATTGTAAATTGTCCGTGCTGTGTGGAATAGTGCTAGCATACGGGGTGATCGCTGGTCGGCACGGACTTGGTGGGCTGAAGGGCCTGTTGCCACGCAGTATCTCTAAAGTCTGAAGACCAAATGTTTATAACTGAGATAGCAACCTGGTGAAGCTGCAACATGGGACTACATACAACTATATGGATTATTATTGCAAAATCTTTGGAATCACTGATTTAATCAGCACAGGTTGTTTTTGAAGCATTAAGCAAAATCGTTTGAAAACTAAAATTGTAGAATACCATGGAATTATCCGCCATGAATATTCCTGGGCTCTCACCATTCTTCATCGGGGTCCTGAGGTGGTGCAACATCAGAAGCAGGTGCTGTACCCTCATCCTTCTCACTCTCAACTGCCTTCGATGCCTGCAGCTCGTTCTGCTGATCAAAAATCTTCTGTGTGAAGTCCACCAGGTACATACTTTCTGTTTCTTCATCTAGCACAGCAGAACAAAGTATCCATTCATATTAAAGAAATAGGAAAAGCAGAAATTTGAAAAAAGAAATGCAGCAACTAGCAACTTACATTGGAATTAAATCAAATGGGAAATTCAAAATATAGCTAGAGTTGAAGGAGTTCTCAGTCCTATTTTCTGCATTCTGCCCTCAGCCCTTCTCCTTTCACCCAGGATTCCTGTTATCCTCGCCTCCCACCCCAACAGCCCTCACATTCAACTGATCATCTCCGTAATTCAATGAGATTGTGTCATCTGACATATACTATCTTCGCTTTCACCATTTTAGGTTTTGGTCCCTCTACCACTCCCTCACCTATTCTTCCATCCTCATCCGTCAACTGTTCCCAGACACTTTCCTGTGGAACCACAGGACATGAAACACTGGACTTTTAATCCCTTCCCTTCCCATTATCCAGGGACCAAACAGGTCTTTAAGCTAAAGGAAGGATTCATTTGTACCTCTTCCAATCTAGTGCACTGCATTCAGTGCTCACAATTTGGAATCCTCTGCATTTACTTTCTTCAATGTAAATTAGGTGACTGCTTTGCAGAACATATTCAGTCCACAAGGTGACCCCGAGCTACTAATTTCCTGTCAATTCAATTCAATTTAAAACAGGGGAAATGATAACACAATTTCAGACACCAAGAATCCTAGGGTTAGATGGAGACCTCTCAAGTTAACAATATTAATTCTACAACAAACGTTGCTTTCATCTTTTCTACAGAATGAAAAGAAATTCAAACCACAATCCAGATTACCTGGAAAATCTCCTTTGGTCATCTGATCATAAAGCTTTGCTTTTTCCTCCAACCTCTGTCTAAGGAAAACACAAATGAATTTAACACAAATTTATCAATTAATTCCAAGCTTGAACATAGCGTGCTCAGAATATGGCACAAACATTATCCTGCAGGTTGTCCTTTTAAACATAATTCTCTTACGTGAGGAACCCCACCCTAATGTCATGAATGCAACCCTAGATTTACACTCAGTGCTGCATGGAAGGAAGCTGCTATATTGATGGTGCCTTCTTCCAAATGAGATGTTAAAATGAGACACTGACAGACACTTCCTCTCAGGTATAAACAAATATCCCTAAATCACTTTTCGGTGAGTGTATGGAAGTTTGGACCATTGTTCCACTCAATATTTATCCATCAACTAACATTCAAGTTAGACTTTTGGCTTGGCTTTTGCCGGTGCAAGCTTGCAATTTTGAAAAAAACATTAGTTCAATTCTATTCACAGCTCCTCAGCAAATAAAGAGGGAGTTTAACAACCAACCAGGGGCCTTCCAGAGAGCACAAGTCAGGAGTGTGCTGGAACACTTACAACTTGCCTCAATGAGTGCAGTTCCAACAACTCGCATAAGATAAGATCCAGGAAAAAGCAGTCCATCCACCTCATCCAAATTTTAACTCTGTCCATCACCAGCACAGTGGCTGCAGTGTGAACCATTTACAAAATAGACTACAACTATTCACTTAGGCTACCCAAACAGTATCTCCCAAATCCGCAACCTCCATCAGCAAAGGACCAGATCAACAAAAACATGTGGGAACCCAGCAAAGTGCGTACCATCCTGACATGGAAGTGCACCTCCTGTCCTTCATATTTGTTTGATCCAAATCCTAGAACTCCCAAACCAATAGCACTGTGGGGATAATTTACCAGAATGAGCTGCAACAGTTCAAGGCAGTAGCTTTGAACTTTCATCACTTTCTAAAATCAAAACACTACAGATGCTGCAAATGTGAAAGAAACCCAGAAAGAGCTGGAAACAATTAACAGGCCAGATCCTTGACCCAAAATGTTAACTTGCTTTTCCTTCCACACGTGCTGTCTGATCTGCTGAGCATCTCCAGTATTTTCTGGGTTTATTTTTGCTCCCAACAATTTGCTCAGTGTTACATCCCTCGTGATTGTAATTTTCTTGAATTGCTGCAGAATCAATTGACTTCATGGAGCTTTGTGTTTAAAATTCTTACCTTGATTTATCAAGCGTCTGTTGTTCCTCAATCCTTTCTTCAACATCCCTCTCAGCCCGATCAGAGACGCCTATATTTTGTTTGCTCCAGATACCTGGTTTCTATAAAATTTATATTTTAAGTATTTCAATATATCTCTGCACCTTAGTGGTTTAGAAATTGTAAAGTATTATCTAAATTATGGAGAGAAGATAAGCAATAAGACCTAAAATAGTTCAGAAATTACTTACTTTATTAAAACTTTACTAAGAACGGGGATGAAAGAATATTAGCAGCACTCGAAAATTGACACAATTTGCCCACCCATTTAACCCATCTATATTCCTTTATAACATCCTCATATTATTTTTACAACTTACTCTCCTAGCTACATCTCTAGTGCCTTCATCGAGTTAATTTATGCAATTGCAAAAAGATAACACCCCAGCAACAATTTGCACGGTACAACACTTGTTACATCCTGCCATCTACCAAAAAGCTAATATATGCTTTCTGTTAACCAACAATCTTCTATCTACACCAATGAGTTAACTCCTATATTCTGAGCTTCTATTTTCCTCTATCACATTTGATGGGGTACCTAATCACGTGTCTTCTGGAAATCTTTTGGATTGATAGCGTGTCCACCGTTTCTCCCCTTTATCCACACTACCTGTTACTGGTTCAATGAACTCCAATGAAACACTACTTCACTTTTTTGAACATAGATCACTTTAAATTTTGCTAAGATCTTTGATGTAATGTGTTCAATAGTTGCTTCTAATAGTCTCCCCTTGATAGATGCAAAATTAACTGGCCATCTCCCTCCTTTTGTGACAAGAGGGTGTTATGTGCTAACATGCCCACCTTCATGAACGCGGAAGAAAAAGATCATTGCTGGTAAGCAGGCTGGTGTTTACCTCCTGCACCCTTGAAGGCACTCTGAGACGGCTGCAGGAGGCGCCCTGGGTCACGGAGGCTGAACAATGGCCAGAGGCAAAGGATGGCATGTTCCCAGACCAATGTCGAGAAGGCGTCAGAGTGGTCAAGTTAGCAGAGTGGGCAGTTGAAGACGCCGATTTGCCTTAGATCAAGCACCGCTCCAAGCGGGTGATCGCATGGTGTGGACGCAGCTTCCACTGACACGGAACGGCGGAGCAGTGGTAGAGGACATTGACAAAGCACCTGGCCAGGACAACTCCTGCAACACTGACCCAGTGCCACCACCACACCAATGGTTCTTTATGGCCAAATTCTCTAAGGGTACAAGATGGCTCCTAAACGTGCGACTCTTGTGTACCGACTCAGTGTGGTTTACGATCTTACACTTTTTCACTTAGTACGATTGTGCCTAATGCATAGTAGGATTGTCACTGAACTGAATGCAAAAAAATAATTTTACTGTACTTAGGTCCACGTCACAATAAAGTACCAGTGAACCATTAATGTCCTCACCAAATAGAAGTAGAATTTCCATCGTAAAATCTGGTTGTGATGTTAATGTCTTTTGCGCTATCATCATGAAAAATTAACGTTAAGAAAAAAATAAGGCCTTAAGAAGCACGACATGTAATGGCAGTAACTCACATACCTTGTTACATGACTTCACCTTATATTGACCTCCTGCGTCTTTCAGAAGTTTATCCTGCTTGAACTCTTCCTGCTTCCGATAAAGTTCGGCCTTCAGATCGACTAACTACAGCACAAAATTAATATTATTATTTTTTTTTTTTTTAAAGACTGTTCTTTAAAACATTTTACAATTATCAACCCAACATATACAGCTACATGTGGGTACAGATAGGTTTTTCTTTTACCCTAAGAGATGCTGTTTTATTAACGCCAACATTGCACCCATCTCAATATCATGCAATATAATGGGTGTTATTTGTTATAGATACAGGTACATTTTTGCAGAGATAAAAGCAAAGACATTTTCCTGTGGAAACAAATACTCTAAGATCAGTAATAGTTAATTAATAAATCTATTGAAACTTGTTATACACAATACCGAGGAAATTTAAGCTCTGGGGACAAGTTCTTGTTTGTTGCTAGAGCACACAATGGAAAACATTCATCTCTGGCCACCACATTCAAATGTCTATCTTTCATCACTCCCACACTATCAATACAAACTCCATAGTAGCTGCTTCACTGGATTGTATGTCCTGTTATGTATTCTTGCATAATAAGAAAAAAATCAGCACCAGCTATATTTTGTGACTGTTGTTCAAAGTGATGGAAGCTTCCTTTAAAGGTGGATATGTTTCACCAAAAAAAAAAGGCACAAAAAAAATCAGTCTACTCCTTTAACTGTAGTGCAAATAAGCCTAAAGATAGACACAAAGTACTGGAGTAACTCAGCAGGTCCGGTAGTATCTCTGGAGAAAAAGGATGAGTGATGATGATGTCATCCATCCTTTTTTCTCCAGAATTGTTACCCGACCCGCTGAGTTACTCCAGCACTTTGTGTCCATCTTTGGCATGAACCAGCATCTGCAGTTCTTTATTTCTACAATTTGTGCAAATAAGCCTGGTGTTTTTACTCTCATTCCATTGGGATGCAATGTTTTCTGCTGAATTAGAAATTCTACATGAGACAGTAGAATTAAGGAAATTTGCTTCACAAAATTCATAACTACAAATACGATACCAAGGAATGTCGGAGAACTATGGAGACAGTTCATTGGCTGTAAAACCTTTTTTTTTGACAACTGAACCCAAGGTCTCTAATACTGAAAGCAATATTAAGTCCAAGTCCAAATGTGTTTATTTGTCAAGTGCACAAGATATGAACAGTATAGGCAATAACGTTTCAATCTCTCTTAAACCAATATTTCTTTGATTCCCTTTGTTTCACTTTTTATTGGTAAATTTACATTGGTTTAAATATTCTAGGGGATAAGTATGGGCTTCATCTCAATAAGGATCAACAAATGTAGTTGCAAAATCAGCTGTTGCTCAGTTGCACAGACCTAAAATGTGTTCCAGAAGATGCTGCTCTGGCAAGAGTGTCCAATTAATATGAATTTCCACCTAAAAGTCTACTAAATGCTATGGGCTAAGAATGCAGTCAAGTCCGAACCCAAAAAGTGTCGTGGGTGGGGTGGGGGAAGAGATTTAAATACCAATGTACAGTAAATGGTAGGGCCCTTGGTGGATGTTATAGAACAGAAAGACGGGTGCAGGCACATCGTTCAATGTAGGTGGCGACATGGTGGCGAAGAAAGCATTTTCCATGTTTACCTTTTTCCTTCGAGAACAGAAGAGTGAGGGGTGAAGTTACAGAAGTTCATGAAATCATGATGAGGGGCTTAGATAAGGTGGATGATGTTTCGGGTCGAGACCCTTCTTCAGACTGAGAGTCAGGGGAGAGGGAAACCAGAGATTATTTCTAGTTTCCTTCTCCCCTGACTACGTCGTTTTGCTGTCTCTGGGACTCACCGAAGATGCCGTCACAGTGAACGTTTTCTTTCTCTTATCCATATCGACAGGAGCTGCTTTAGTTCCCGACAGTTTATGCCGTGGCCCGTGCACAGAATTCCGCTGCCATCTTGGTGAGGTCACATTAACGTTTCCGCATGCGCCCTATTCGTAAGGTCAATCAGCAGCGTTTGTCAGGTGATGCGATGCCCAGCCTCCATTTTAGTAAGGTCAAAGAAAGCTCATGCGGCGAGTCCAGAGTGTTCTGTTGTTATGGGGGGAGGGAGGTTGTACGTAAGGTCATCGGGTCAAAGGGCGTGACGCACGGAGCAGCTTAAACTATCTGGAGGACATTGCAACCTCCTGCATACACTGTTAACACACGAAACACGTACTTTCTTACCTGTTAAAAAACGCCAAAATGATCAATTTTTGCGCTGTAAAAATGAGCGCTCTGAACCAAATACTCTAGTATCTTTGCTCTGAACCTGAGCACCAAGTAGCCGAAGGAATGCATCCCTCGGGACAGCCCCCACTCTCCCCGGCGCTGTCCAACCACGGCCGCCCTCCGCCCACCCTGTGCGGCCACCCTGTCACGGACTGTGAGTCGGCAGCGCCCACATACGGGGCCGGGTGGAGCGGGACCAAGGCTCCGGGCAGCGGACCACTCATTTGACCGCGCTGCACCGGCACCAGCACCAACGAGACATGAAACCAGGCTGACACTTGAAAAGACTTTGTATTTATTTATTTTATTTTATTTATTGAGAAAATCAATAATTCAAGACAAAACTGAAAAAAAAACTAGTCAGTGTTTAAAGAGTCGTATCATTTTTCAAATTGTCTCAAGTTAAAATTGTAGCTTGAGTAAAAGTTAATAAGAAATAAGGAGTACACAATTAAAACATAAAATAATGTAAACTTAAAGCTGTTGCTTAAAAAATAATGCACTGGACTGATATTTGTATCAATAATCTTTTTGACATTTTCATGTAACGTTGGAATATATATAAGCTTTTGGACCTGTATATTTCAAAGTAAGTGGGGTTACATATTCTATTCGATTTTGTCAGTTGTTTATATTCCATATAGATTGTGGGTATTTCTTCTCAGTTTATAAAGAACTGTGGACAATGTCATTACTTTCAACCTCGCAATTTCCTTTACAGTGTATAAGCCAAGTCCTGGATGGGAATGGGAACAAAGCCCTTTGGGGACCTGAAAGTAAGGGAAACGCACATAATGTTCAGGTTAAAATATCCTGCAAAAATAAACTAGACAACAACATCACATTATAAAAAATTTGGAAGAGTACAGGTAGGCACCAAGTAATTTTACTTCTCGCTGCATTCAAAACAAATTTTCCAACATTTTGCATAAATTCCTGGCTCTGGTCTACAGTGCTTCCACTTCCTTAAATACTTTTACTATAGATAGAAACATAGAAAATAGGTGAAGGAGTAGGCCATTCAGCCCTTCGAGCCTGCACCGCCATTCAATATGATCATGGCTGATCATCCAACTCAGTATCCTGTACCTTACGATAGCGAGAGTAAGGGGAGTAATTTAATATCTAAAGTTCTGTAATGCAGGGTACTGTTTGGTGTCTGTTAATTACAGTCACATTGTACAGTGGCACCATGATAGTAAACTGACTGTAGATCACATTTGCAATAGCATTAACTTTTACAAAACCAAGCCATAAATCCAGGCTGTCCTAGATTTAGTGCTCAGTCTGCTTGCTTTATAGGAGAGCTGAAATGAAAATAAAATAAACAAAGCCCTTGATTGATCCAATGGAATACAATGTGGACTCATCACTATAGCACCTCAAATGGCGCAGAATATAAGTACAGGTAGTCAATTTTGTAAACATAGAAAAGTACAGGTGTAGAGAATCAAAAACTTTAAATTCCAGGATGTGCATATCTCTGAAGATCTGTCCTGGACCTAGCACATTGATACAATCATAAAAAAAGCCCATCAACGTTTCTACTTCCTTAGAAGATTGAGGAGATTCAGTATATCGATGACTACTCTCTTGAACTTCTCAAGGTGTACAGTAGAGAGCATATTGATTGGTTGCATCATGGCCTGGTTTGGCAACTCAAAGTCCAGGAACGAAGAAGATTGCAAAAAGTGGTGAACACAGCCCAGTCCATCACGGGTCCTGCCTGTTCTCCGCAGGATTAAACTGGAGTCTAAATAATTTTATCCATATTCCTTATGGGCAGTTTTATATTGCCAGCTTTGCTGGCGTCATAATGCTGGGAATTTATTCATAAATGATCAAGGTGAGGCAAAATGGAACTGCCACTGCAGTTTAAAATAATGTGTCCAAGGTACAGCAAAAAGCATTTTTGTTGCGGCTATCTAGTCAGCGGAAAGACCATGTATGATTACAATCAAGCTGTCTACAGTGTACAGATACAGGATAAAGAGAATAACGTTTAGTGCAAGATAAAATCCAGGAAAATGATTAAAAATTGCCCAAGCGTCTCCAATGAGATAGATGGTAGGTCAGGACTGCTCTCTAGTTGGTGATAACAGCTGGGAAGAAACTCCCTGAATCTGGAGCTATGTGTTTTCATACTTAGGTACCTTTGTATTTTCACTTACCTCATGCAGTATAACATGAGATGGGTGAAAGCGCGGCAAGGAAATATTGGTCATGCTAACTGGAGGTAGATATAGTCAATGCTGAACGACACTTGTTTGGGAACAATTTATGCTGTGGGTTAGGAAGAAAATCATGAATTGGTTTTACTTTTCTGGTGCCTAGTAAATATCACTTTGGCTGGAAAGGCTGCTACATTACAAAATTAACTCAGATTAAATTACAGATATCAGCTGATGTTGTTTTGATCCAACTTTACTTTGTAAGTATTATAAGAGAACATTCTTTCTTTGTAAAAAATTCGATTGGGTTATTTAAGGAGGCAACTAAGAAAAATGAAAGCAGTACACGAGACATAGTTTGCATGGACTTTAGCAAGGTTTTTGACAAAGATCCGCACGGTAGACTGGTGCAGAAGGATTGGGCACATGGGATCCAACGTATCTTAAACTGGACCCAAATTTGACTTGGTGATAGGGGGCAAAGGTTAGTGCTTGAGGGCATTTTTCTGACTGGATGTCTGAAAACAATAGTGTAACACAGGGACTATTTATTATTTGTCATAAATATAAATGACTTGGATAGGAATGTGATTGATTGATTAGCAAGTCTGCTGATAACACAAAAAATGATTGAGTAACACAAAAAATGATTGAGTAGTAGATAACAAAAAAGATTGTGGAAGGATACAGAGGGATGGAGATCATTTGAAAAATTGAGCAGTGTGGTGGAAGGGAATTTAATCCAGAAAAGTAAGGAGATACATTTTAAGACATCAAATACTAAATGGACATGTACAATAAATGGCATGGACCTCTCGAATGTTGATGTGCAAAGGGGCTTTGAGAGCAACTTGAAAGCTCCCCGAAAATGGCGGCATATGTGGATAGGGTGATGAAGGCAGCATTCAACATGCTTGCCTTCACAGGAAGTGAAGTGTAAGAAATTCTAAGGAAGTGAAATATAAGAATTGGGTCAGGCCGCATTTGGAATATTAATGTACCGTTTTGGTCACCATATTACAGGAAGGATGTGGTAGCATTAGAAAGAGTGCAGAAGCGATTCACCAGGATGTTGCCTGGAATGAAGGGTTTTACCTGTAAGGAGATTGGATGGACTGAGTTTTACTGCAATTTAGGAGGTTGAGGAGTGACCTAGGAGAGGTTTATATATTACGAGGAGAATAGCTACGATGGAATGTAAGTCTCTTTTCTTGGTTGGGGAAGACTAAAAACTAAAGGTTGGAGGATTAAGGTGAAAGAGAAGAAAGTTAATGGGATCTGAAGAATAAACCGTCCATTTGACTTCTCAGAGTGTAGACGTAATTGATGGTGGTTAAATGAAACGAGCAAGCAGAGGAAATGACAGAGAAATACAATTACAGCATTTAAAAAGGCCCTTAGATAGGAAAGGAATAGAGGATTTGGGTCAAATGCGAAAAAATAGGATTAGCTTAAATAATCTGCATTGACGAGTTGAACCGAAAGGCTTGTTTCTGTGCTGTATGTTTATCAGTATTAAAACTTTTTTTTAAAGATTCCTATATTTGCAGATATCAAGATTGCATGATTTATATTGGGCCAATACCCGCCGCAGCGAGACTCCTGACGGGCACCCGAAAAAGGGACCACATCACCCCGATTCTGGCCACTCTCCACTGGCTCCCTGTGCGGTTCCGAATCAATTTCAAGCTCCTTCTTTATGTATATAAAGCTTGCCCCCATCTACATCAAAAATCTGCTTACCCACCATACCACCTCCAGGTCCCTCAGATCGGCCAACTTGGGGTTACTGACCATCCCGCGGTCTATGCATAAGCTCAGGGGCGACCGCGCTTTTGCGGTTGCAGCTCCTATACTATGGAACAGCATCCCTCTTCCCATCAGAACTGCCCCCTCCATCAACTCTTTTAAGTCTAGACTTAAAACTTATTTCTACTCTCAAGCCTTTCTTGAGGTCTTCTGAGGGAGCTCTGTATGTATGCATCTATGTATGTATTGTTGATCTATGTACCACTGTTTGTAGCACGTTAGCACGTTTTTAAATGTGCTATAGAAATAAAATTGACCACACACACATATAAATAAATAATAGTCAAATCTTCTGACCCATTACTACATAAGAAATTAATAGTCAAATCTTCTGACCCATTACTACATAAGAAATTATATAAACAACTGACCCCTCTGGGTAAGAAGTATGGTGCATCAGTCTCTACGACAATCCGTTCCATTGGGATTTTTCTGACTGCCTCCTTGGTCACACCAGCAGATGGGTAGGTGATCAGGGCTGTGAATCCAACTGATAAATTAGAAAATTCCTGCAGAAATGGCTCAATCACCTCATAAGAGCCAGTGAAGCAATGCCTGCAGAATGGAAAAAATATATAAAAATAAAAGCAAATATCATTTGTCTGGTTCTGGCAGGACTAAGTTTTTCTGAAAATCACAAAAACATAAAGCTCACGCTAGGTACCTTGTAAGATATATCAACATAAACGTGCAAACAATTATTCAAGTGCTGGAGGGGAAACAATATTACTCTTTGTCAACTCACCATGTTACATGTCAAAATTTGATTTACAGCAATATCTGTACATATCCCTTGATGTACTAACATCCTTGGTTTACAATAGATTTACTACAGCATTGTACAAAGAGGGAGTTAGACCCGTTGTTGGTTGTAAAGCTTGTGGAGATCACATTTGAGAAATGGCAGGTAGATTGTTCAGTTACATGTGGGTCATGTCCTTCACTGAGTTACTTTCATTTGCCTGGACAAGCCCGAAAGAAATTTCCTAGAGTATTTTTATCCCTCTTGGTCTGGGTAGCACACAACAAACGGGTTTTCACTGTACCTCGGTACACGTGACAATAAACCAAACTGACTGGCTGGTTGTTGGCTTCTCAGTGAGGATGAAGTGTTTTACTTTCCCTCAATCTCGCCTTGCTTTTGTCTGGTCTTGGTCCAAATATCAAGTCAAGAATGGTTTAAAAGACTGAGCTCCAATAATTCCCAAGAACTCATCACCATCTTGGATGGCGCAGCTACCAACACATTGACCATTTTTTGCCCCCCACATCAGCATATGTGCCTTCAAGATAAATTATCTGAAGATGGAGTAGAAGAATTCACTACGGCTTTTTGTATTTTTTCCCAAATCCACCCCTCTACTACGCACAATGACAAAAACAATTGGTGTAACACCAATACTTGCATATGTTCTTTCTCTCTGTTTGGATGGGTTGAGTAATTGCAGAAAGGATATGTAAACTGTCTGCAGCATTATAGGTCTGTGAATCATTCAAGTAGGGGGAAGAAAATGAACCACGTAGTTGTAGGGTTCTCTGCAGCAAGGACTAAATGTCCTGAGGTTCAGTATTGCCTGTTCATTTCTAGGTTTATGGATGCTTGGGCTGGACAAAAGGCTGAATCTATGTGGAACAAGTCTTGCATGTGTACAAATCTCCAAAATGTTTTTGTTCTGGAAGCTTCCTTTCAGGCAATCTTCTTTGTAAGCAAAGTCCAAACATCAACCACCCGCAAGCTCCTTACATGCATAAAAAGACTGAAGATCATTTTGCGGACCTCCATCATCTTTTTTTTATTTTATTTTTATTGACAGTACAGTAACTTACATTAATACACATCACATATATCTTATTACATTATGTTGTACCACTTCATTTTTTGAGCTTTAAAAAAGATTGAAATAAAAGAAGTAAGGAAAGTAAGCAAGAATCGTGAAGGTGCAGGAAAGTGTTGGGAGAAGAAAGCCCCTTAGGGAATGAATTAGAGAAGGAAGTAAAGAAAGGAAATAAGACCCTAGAAAGAAAAGAAAAAAAGAAGAAAGAAAAAAAGAAAAACAATCGCTCTATTATAACACAAAACTCCGCAAAAAAGGATATACCAACCGTGTTTTTATTAAAAAATTATTTTATACCCCCCGTTACCAGATCCTGGTACCCTTTATATTTTAACTTACTATTGCACCTTATGCTTGTAATAGTTCCGTAAATGCAGACCACGTCTTTTGGAAGTGATCTGCTTTGCCTGCTTCAGACCTCCATCATCTTGTGAACACATCTGAATCACAGTTTTACACAAGAAAAAAAAGGAATGCCAAAGCATAAACAGAATGACCTTTCACCTATGAATTTTGTAGTCCTTTGGCACATTCATTTTCATTATCTCAAAAAGATCTTCATCAGCATCCCTGCAGTGGATAACAAGTGGTTTCTTTAATGCCACCGCAAGCTTTAGCTGTCTCTCAAAGACCTGGCAAAAACAAGAATCCAATTATTAATAAATCTTTAGCTCCCATAACCATTTGTCCCTCCCTTCTCACCACTCCACCATCCCAACTTCTCCAATCCAAGACATCCACCTAACCCACATGCACCATTGTCAGAAGTGTTTTCATTTGGCTACTCTGGCAGATGAAAAGGGTGCCATAACAGCACCAAATAATCACATATAATATTTATTGACTTTTAAATGACACATTTTTGCAAACCATTAACCAAGTGCTATTATGTCACCACAACAATTTTTAAGTAACCAAATAAATTTGTTTGTCGATTACAAAAAAATGTCCCTCCTGCTCTTTACTTACCCGTTTTTGGTCAGGAATGTTTGTTGAACACTTATAAGAGTAGTCCAAACCCATCTCTCCAAATGCAACAGCTTTTGGGTGTCTCAATGCTTGAAGAATTGCACTTTCCTGTGAATTTGTGTAGTAGCGGGCAAAATGCGGATGGCAGCCAAAAGCACCCCAAACAAGTGGTTCTTCCAGTAAATGTTCCCATAAATTTCCACGAACCAGGCAACGAGGGTCACAGAAATCAGTGATACAGCCATGAAACTCAGCTGGGAATGTGCTGTCATAAAGTTTCATGAAATTTGTGAAAGTTCCCTTAAAGGATAATTTAGAGAATAAAAAGTCCAGATGGCAATGAGTGTCCACAAAACCCCTTTGGTAATTCAGTCCCCAATTTTCTTGATACCAATTCTCTGAATCATTGTCCCAAACTTCTGAATCATCTTGTGATGAGTTGACGCAACTCTTACTATCATCCATGTTATTGCTATGATCAAACGAGTAGCCTAATGATTCAAAAGACAAGTTACTGCAAATAGCAGACTGTGAACCTTGTGAAATTGTTTTTGAGTAACTTGGGAAAGATTCTGTTCCGTCATCAAGGTTATGATAACAGCAATCACCAATAAAACTGCTAGCTTGTGAAGACTGCTGAGAAGTCCAATTTTTTGCACATGAACCGGAAGGGGTAGAATACATAAAAGATGACTGTGTATTATATTTGTCGTTCAATGGAGTGCCAGGTTTGAAGCTTTCCAGGTTATCTGTTGGACTGGAATCTTGTGAAAAAGTAGCTAATTGAATGGGGTCCTCAACATCAGACCAGTCACTTCCAAAGGATGCATCGTCATCAAAAGTCAATTTCTGTTTAGAAAAAAATAAGTGACATGATAAATTTAACTTGACCAAGTAAAAACTATACAGATGTGTATGTTACTGTACAGAGACCCAAGGCAACCACATGCATTTGGAAAGTTTAGATTATATTTTGTCATGCTTCACAAACAGAATCATGCTAATCAGCCTACAAATACTCTGCCCTTTTATACAAATGTAAAAAAAAAAGAAAAAATGTCCTCAAATATCTGGAGTATTGTGTACAGTTTGGTCTCCTAATTTGAGGAAGGACATCCTTGTGATTGAGGCAGTGCAGCGTAGGTTCACGAGATTGATCCCTGGGATGGCGGGACTGTCATATGAGGAAAGATTGAAAAGACTAGAAACGTAGAAACATAGAAATTAGGTGCAGGAGTAGGCCATTTGGCCCTTCGAGCCTGCACCGCCATTCAATATGATCATGGCTGATCATCCAACTCAGAATCCCGTACCTGCCTTCTCTCCATACCCTCTGATCCCCTTCGCAACAAGGGCCACATCTAACTCCCTCTTAAATATAGCCAATGAACTGGCCTCGACTACCATCTGCGGCAGAGAGTTCCAGAGACTCACCACTCTCTGTGTGAAAAAAAGTTCTTCTCATCTCGGTCCTAAAAAATTTCCCCCGTATCCCTAAACCGGGACCCCCCGTTCTGGAATTCCCCCAACACGGGGAACAATCTTCCTGCATCTAGCCTGTCCACCCCTTAAGAATTTTGTAAGTTTCTATAAGATCCCCTCTCAATCTCCTAAATTCTAGAGAGTATAAACCAAGTCTATCCAGTCTTTCTTCATAAGACAGTCCTGACATCCCAGGAATCAGTCTGGTGAACCTTCTCTGCACTCCCTCTATGGCAATAATGTCCTTCCTCAGATTTGGAGACCAAAACTGTACGCAATACTCCAGGTGTGGTCTCACCAAGACCCTGTACAACTGCAGTAGAACCTCCCTGCTCCTATACTCAAATCCTTTTGCTATGAAAGCTAACATATCATTCGCTTTCTTCACTGCCTGCTGCACCTGCATGCCTACTTTCAATGACTGGTGTACCATGACACCCAGGTCTCGCTGCATCTCCCCTTTTCCTAGTCGGCCACCATTTAGATAATAGTCTGCTTTCCTGTTTTTGCCACCAAAATGGATAACCTCACATTTATCCACATTATACTGCATCTGCCAAACATTTCCCACTCACCCAGCCTATCCAAGTCACCTTGCAGTCTCCTAGCATCCTCCTCACAGCTAACACTGCCCCCCGCCTTAGTGTCATCCGCAAACTTGGAGATATTGCCTTCAATTCCCTCATCCAGATCATTAATATATATTGTAAATAGCTGGGGTCCCAGCACTGAACCTTGCGGTACCCCACTAGTCACTGCCTGCCATTGTGAAAAGGACCCGTTTACTCCTACTCTTTTCTTCCTGTTTGCCAGCCAGTTCTCTATCCACATCAATACTGAACCCCCAATGCCGTGTACTTTAAGTTTGTATACTAATCTCTTATGTGGGACCTTGTCGAAAGCCTTCTGGAAGTCCAGATACACCACATCCACTGGTTCTCCCCTATCCACGCTACTAGTTACATCCTCGAAAAATTCTATAAGATTCGTCAGACATGATTTACCTTTCGTAAATCCATGCTGACTTTGGCCAATGATTTCACCACTTTCCAAATGTGCTGCTATCCCATCTTTAATAACTGACTCTAGCAGTTTCCCCACTACCGATTTTAGACTAACTGGTCTGTAATTCCCCGTTTTCTCTCTCCCTCCCTTCTTAAAAAGTGGGGTTACGTTTGCTACCCGCCAATCCTCAGGAACTACTCCAGAATCTAAAGAGTTTTGAAAGATTATTACTAATGCATCCACTATTTCTGGAGCTACTTCCTTAAGTACTCTGGGATGCAGCCTATCTGGCCCTGGGGATTTATCGGCCTTTAATCCATTCAATTTACCCAACACCACTTCCCGGCTAACCTGGATTTCACTCAATTCCTCCAACTCCTTTGACCCGCGGTCCCCTGCTATTTCCGGCAAATTATTTATGTCTTCCTTAGTGAAGACGGAACCAAAGTAGTTATTCAATTGGTCCGCCATATCCTTGTTCCCCATGATCAACTCACCTGTTTCTGACTGCAAGGGACCTACATTTGTTTTAACTAATCTCTTTCTTTTCACATATCTACTAATCTCTTTCTTTTCACATATCTCTAGGCTTGTATTCACTGGAGTATAGAAGGATGATGGGGAATATTATAGAAACATATAAAATTATAAAAGGACTGGACAAGCTGGATGCAGGAAAAATGTTCCCAATGTTGGGCGAGTCCAGAACCAGGGGCCACAGTTTTAGAATAAAGGGGAGGTCATTTAAGACTGAGGTGAGAAACAACTTTTTCACCAAGAGAGTTGTGAATTTATGGAATTCCCTGCCACAGAGGGCAGTGGAGGCCAAATCACTGGATGGATTTAGGAGAGAGTTAGATAGAGCTCTAGGGGCTAGTGGAGTCAAGGGATATAGGGAGAAGGCAGGCACGGGTTATTGATAGAGACGATCAGCCATGATCACAATGAATGGCGGTGTTGGCTAGAAGGGCCGATTGGCCTCCTCCTGCACCTATTTTCTATGTTTCTATATATGTTTAAAATACTTGAAATGAAATGAAATGTTTCTCCTTACTTTCATACAATAACATTTTTGCTGGGGTTGCATGAGAATTCCAAATGGATGAATACTGGATAAACAAGAATTTACTGTAAGATTGTTATCTCAACTGTCTCTTAAAAGCAGGCCTCGATAAAGGAGAGCTATACTTGTTCTCTTCCAAATTCAACACATTCATTCCTGTATGATAGAGATTTAAAAAAGGTTACCATTAAAGCACAAATACCTTGTGGCCCACACCCTCATTTTCTTGAAGGAGATCATTGCTTCTTTCTTCCACACTTGTGTCAATAGTCGCAGCTACATTAGGAAACACTACCTTGGGCCTTTCATTTGGTAATTCTTCACTAGCCTTTAATCCAACATTCCACTTTCGGCCCACAGAATTATTTTCAGCATCAGTTTCTTGTTGCTGAATGCTGTGTCGGGAAGCACTATTCCGAGTTGTTTCATGCCAACTAGCTTCGTTAGTTTGCTTGCAATATTTCGTCACAGGTTTAGAAGGTATCAAATCAGCATGCTCAGTGTCTATGGTATGGCAGTGCAGCCGTGTTTTCTGGAAGTCTCTGCCAATAGCTTCTGATATGGCTTTAAGGTAGAGAACTCCGGTACCCTGGGGAGGCACTGCCTTCCGGGACTTTGGCTGAAAGATACCATTATCATCCCTTGCCCTGAATGTAGATTGAGAACTTTGTTGAGTGGAACTGCTTAATGCTTCAGGTAGACTTCTTTCAGCTTCCATATTCTGAAATTTATAAAATTCATAAAATAAATAACATTGAACAAACTAATACAAAACAGTTTCTTAAATTTTGTTTTTAAATTTTAGGATTTTGCTTGTAAGCATTGATCCAACAAAAGCATCCTTCACCTACCACAAGTTTTCATGTTTTAACATACAGTCCAACCTTTGGTAATCATAGTTATAGAGAAGTCTGGAACCAACTCGGCTTCGGAGCCTTTCTGGATTATCGGTTTTGCCAGACCAAGAGATCATGGCCCCTGAGAGAAGTCCAACGGTACCTGAATTGTACCATTCAGGTACCGTTATAGCGGCCCCCAAAAGTCAGCCACAAGAGCAGATTTACCAGCTCAAGCCGAACCAGATTTCATGTGCGCTCGAGTAATTTCATCCAGATTAAAGGTGGTGCCGGACCACCAATTGCCGGAAAATCGTGGTGGAACTGTACTGATAGGCATTTTGGAAAAATGCACAAATGTAACCCAGTCACTAGGTGGAGATGTCGTGCCAAGTTTGGTTGCCATCCTGAACATTATTTCTTCTTCAGAGACACAAGGAATTGAGATCTTGTACATCAATTTTCTGAATTCCCATCAGCAATACATAACCATAGGCAATATAGCTTAAATGATCAGGTAGCTGGAGGAATTAGTCCAGCTGTTCGTACCTTTTTTTGTGGAGAGCACCACTATATAGAACTTGCAGAAAAGTACAGTTTTTATCTTTCCTGTGTAATTCACATAACATTCTTTTTTATTTTCACTGTTCATCTCTAATTATTGCAACAATGGAAAGGATAATAGAAAGAGTTATACAGCCCAGAAACAGGCAGTACCTATGCCTTACATCACTGATAGTACATAAAACACAAAGTGCTGGAGAAACTCAGTGGATCAGGCAGCATCTATGGAAGGAATGGATAGGCGACGATTCAGGTTAGGACCGAAGGTCTGAAGAAAGATCAGGACCCAACACATCACCAAACCATTCCATCTAGGCTGTGGGCCAAGGAGCTTTCTCGTTCAGTTTCGTGACCCAACTCACGGAACTACCTAAATTTTTAACATATTGTGTAAAAATATTATACAAATCATACCTGAAACTCGTCAAGACCAAAATCTGCACATTTTTAAGAAATATGAGAAAAACCTCAAATTTTCTCAGTAGTAATTGCCCAATCAATGCACGTTTGACATTGAGTTTGGACGCAAATTGACCAATCCCGCGCTTTGTTTTATGGTCACTAGGCAGCGAGGACCCTGGGCTGCCTCTACATTACATCAAAACAATAACAAGGTTTCCAAGGAATAAAGGTAAGGCTCACTTTGCTGTTCATTTTGTTTCTCAATTGATTTATCTTTATAAAGTTATGTGAACTGTTAAATAAAAATGATAAATAACAAATATACAGTAGGGTTAGGGTCAGTCGGTCGGTCGGTCAATCAGTCGGGCTTGCCGGTAGGGCGATGGATGCTGTGGAGGATCGGTCGGGCTGTTGGTGGGTGGTGAGCGTCGGGGCGCAGGGTTGGTGAGCATCGGGCCGGGCCTCCGCCGGGCTGGTGAGCGTCTGGCCGGGTCTCCGGTGGGTGTGGCGAGGGGTCGGTCAGGATGTCAGGTTGCCGGTGTTGCAGGAAGCGAGCGGGCAGTCTGACGGAGCAGGCGCTATGGGGTTGCTGAAGGCGGCCCGGGCGGCGTGCAGGGCAGTGCTGCTGCCCACCATCATCACCACCAGAATGGCATGCTGATACGCTGCGGGGCCACACGTACGGAGCCCGTAGCCGGTCCCAAAGCGGCTCCAGCTCCAGCTGTGGGCAGCTCTGGAAGGGGGGCGAGTTAGGGTTAAGCATTCTCCTGCCTTAGGCTTCCCCCAGCTGGCACTGCCCCAGTCCCACTATGGCCGTGACCCCTACTTTGCACACTGGCAGTCAGTAGGGTTCGCTAAACAGGGGAACCCACAGGAACTGCACTCACCCATTAATTAGGCTGGTTCAAGAGGACCTCTGCAGCAATCTCATTAAAAAAAAACTCACAATTATATTCATTATATTATTTTTATACAATATAATTATACATGATTACAGTCATATTCTCAAGTCATATATATAATATAGATGGTATAATAATATATGGTTTAAATACGGAAATAGGCTCCCCATGTGTTATATGGGCATAGGACACTAGATGGCGCTTACTTTTTCGATCTCATTTTCTAATTTGTTTAATTAATTAATGTGCAACTTTTGGCACTGACGAGTTATGACTTCCTTCTCCATTATATTTTATCTAAATCTGTGCAAAACTTCATGTAGTTCCGAGACATGGGTCACAAATGTTGAATTCTAGACACATTTTTGATGCTCGGCCCACAGCCTAATCTGCAGGTGCTGCCAGACCCACTTAGTTACGATAGCTTTTGCATTTTACGTGGGATTCTAGCATCAGCATTCCTTGTTTCTCCATCAACGTTAATACTCTCTTCAGAATGGACTCATGAAGTGGCGTAATAGTTGATCATCATTGAATGTATCCATGATGAGCTACAATCGGCAAGAGCTGAAAGATGAGATTAGGTCTTTCAATTGGTATATAAATGATGGATTGGATGGTCTTCATTGCATATTTTCTAAGATACTAGATTCAATGGTGATCTTGTACATCTGAAATAAATCTTATCTCAACATTTTTTTTCTCTGGGGAGAACAAACTCATCTTCTCTCGTCCAACATTATAGCTTATTTCCCTTATCACTGGAACATTTCTAATCAATCTTTTCTGCAAGCTGCTCTGGGGTCTTTACATTCGATCAAAACAGTGGGTGAATGTAATTGACTACACTTTAATCGAAAACTGATATTTATTCTGCAACCAAGGAAACCATTAAATGGAAAATTGGCCAAAAATAACAGCCTTACTCACCGTCTACAACTCCATCAATTTTGGTGTTATCTGCAAACCTACTAATCACCCACCTACATTTATGCCCAAGTTGTTTTATTTTAATTTAAAAAAACACACTCTTCTAGATTAATCTGCTCTACAACACACCATCCCCTCATCTATCACCTTCATCACCTCCTCAAAAAACATCTCAAACAAGTTCATAAGAACAATCTGCTGTAGACAAAGCCATTCTGACTGTCACCAATTAGCCAATTATCTTCCCAAGGATTGTGGGTTTTATTTAGCTTGTCTGGAATATAAATATTATCTTTATGGTTTTTTTTTAAAGAAACAATTTATTTTATACATTAAATTTAGTCAGGATAATTACTGCCAACAGATTAATACAGTTATGATTCAGGAATTCTCTTCAACTACAAATACAGGATGTCAATTTTAAATGGAGGACAGGTTCTAATAAAATACCTTCTCAGGCTCCAAACACACAGATCTGTTTAACTTGTCGTCTCGTGAATGATGAGCGTTTCCTGAAGAAATTGCATTTGGCATGGCATTCATTTGTACATTACTCTCATCAACAGCCTTCTGTCCTTTGCCAGTTTTCTCAATGATTATTCTCCTGGTATCTGTGTGATCACATACTGAACCACTTCTAGACATTGCCTCATTATCACCTGGTTCTTCCAATGGCAGCTCAGACACATATTTCCTGTATTTTGATGGAGAGGTAGTGAAGGATCTGAACATATTTTGCCTTTTACAACTTGGCTTCATCGCTTCCTCACTGAAATGAAAAAAATATCTTGGTCAATAAGCATTCAAAGATCCCATTTAAATGGAACTTCAGGATCAATAACATTGATACCAATCACACAAACAGGCAATGATTACTATGCAATTCAAGGTGGTAATAGGAAGAGTTGAGTTGGTCTTAGCAGAAATTAATGACCAAGATTCCGGATCAAGGACACTACATGTTTCTCTAAATTCAATTTTAAAATTTTGAAAACTGCAGATAATAAAACATAGAATAGTACAGCACAGGAACAGGCCCTTTAGCCCGCAGTGTCTGTGCTGTCTTCCCTGCCTGCTCATGATCCATTTTTCTCCATTAATTTCATCTTTCATGTATCTTGTGTTTTATGACTGGTGGCAGATCAATTTCCCTCCTGGGATAAATTAAGTTCTATCATATCTTATCGTTACCTGCATATCCATGTACCTATCCAAAAGCCACTTAAATGTCACTACTGTTTCTGCCTCAACCACCACCCCTGGCAAATGCACAGAACTCATTTGAACTTTCCCCCTCTGAACTCAAAACTATGCTCACCAGTAATTGGCATTTCCACCCAGGGGAAAAGGTTCCACTGTCTACCGTATCTATGTTCCTTATAATTCTACATATTTCTATTAGGTCTCCCCTCAATATCCAACAGTCCAGTTTGTCCAACATCTCCTTATAGCTAACACCCTCGAATCCAGGCAGCATTCTGGTAAATCTCTTCTACACTCTCTCCAAAGTCTCTACATTCTACCTACAATGGATTGACCAGAACTGCATCCAATATTTAAAATGTGACCTAACCAAAGTCCTGTTAACATAGAAACATAGAAAATGGGTGCAGGAGTAGGCCATTCGGCCCTTCAAGCCTGCACTGCCATTCAATATGATCATGGCTGATCATCCAACTCACTATCCTGTTCCTGCCTTTTCTCCATACCCCCTGATCCCTTTAGCCACAAGGGCCACATCTAACTCCCTCTTAAATATAGCCAATGAACTGGCCTCAACTACCTTCTGCGGCAGAAAATTCCAGAGATTCACCACTGTTACATGACTTCCTAACTTGTATAATCAATGTCTCAACCAATGCAGGCAAGCATACCATATGTCTTCTTTACCATGCTATCTACTTGTGTTGACCCTTTCAGGGATTATGGACTTGGACCCCTAGTTTCCTCTGTATATCATTGCTGATAGGGGTCTTGTCACTAACTGCAGACTTTGCCAGTGCATTCGACCTCCCAAAATGCAGCAATTCACACTGGCTAGGATTAAACCCCATCTGCCATTTCGCCATCCATTTCTGTATCTGATCTATATGGAACATAGGATAGTACAGCACAGGAACAGGGCCTTCAGCCCACGAAGTCTGTGCCAAACATAATGCCAAGACCAAATCTACCCACCCTATGCCTCGCATAATTTTATATACATCTATCAGGACTCCCCTCGACCTCCACCAAAGAAACATCCAAGAAAGTACAGAATTTAATGTGCCACTGCATCTGACACTATGCTCTGTGGCTGGACTCAATATGGAAGTCAGCAGCTGAGGCCAAATTGTGCTAGAATTCTCCAGCATTATGTTATCCAGGTTCCATGGCAGATCAGACCTCGTGCAGGACCCGAGACCCCTTTCATTTGAATGGAGTTCTGGTCTGTGGAATTAGATTTTTTTTTTGCTGCAAAGGTTTTTAATAACTTTGAAGCGTCTCTTTTTTTTAAAATTACTTGTATCACAAAGTCTCTTGCCCAGAGTAGGGGAATCAAGGACCCGAGGACATAGGTTTAAGGTGAAGGGGAAAAGATTCAATAGGAATCTGAGGGGTGACTTGAGGGGATGAGGAGCATGAGGGGTCCCCGCGACCCCTCGTGCGCGCCCCCGACTCTCCCCTCGTGCGCGCCCCCGACTCTCCCACCTCACGAGCGCGCGCGCCCGCTCTCCCCGCGACCCCTCCTCACACGCACCGTGGTGGCCGCTCCATCTCCTCCACTGCCCGAGGTGAACCTTGCGGCCGCTGGCTGAGTAGGTTACACTTGTTCCGTTGTAAAGGGAAGGTGAAACCAGAGTCAGACCGTTTCTACCCGCTCCGTCCAGCCTGGGTGCGAGTACTGCGGCGCCATTTTAACTCCGGCCTGAAGTTGGGGAGTGAGTTTTGAAGAGGAAGTGAAGAATCGCGGGGTGGTGGTGGTTAGGTCGCAGCAAAGATCTCCGCCCTATGATCTTTGGGTCGGGGTGTCTGGGTGGATAGAGGAGCCGAGAGTGGCAAGTGTCTGAAGGTGAAGGGGGTGGGGTAGGTAGATGGAAGATGGGTACGTAGTTGGATGGGAGGGAATGACACCAGAGGGAAAGGGAGATTGGGCATGTAGATGGAAGATGGGTATCTGAGCATTTAGTGGGAGGGTTTATTTTTAATTTTGGGGGAATACATTTCTGACTTCTTTCTTGAAGTCCATTTCTCAAATACTTACAAATGTTCCTGTGTTTACCTCTTTCTCCAAAACAATTCAGGTTATTTCCATTTTATAGAACTTATGGACTGGAAATAGATCGCTGTGACTACAGAACCACGTGTTAATTTATTTACACTGAAAAAGTGTATGGAATTTAATGAGCAACAGGCTGCGCTCTGCTAGACTCGACATGGCATCCAGCAGTTGAGCCCAATTGTGTCAGGTTTCTAGCACAAAAAGCTGGAGTACATCAGTGGGACAGGCAGCATCTCTGGAGAGAAGGATTGGTTGATGTTTCGGGTCGAGACCGTTCCGACCTGAAACGTCACCCATTCCTTCAGATGGGTATAGGAAGTTGTTGGCCGTGCAGATATAAAGATCGAAAATATCGGGATTTTATCGCGTTTGCTCACTGCATTTCATCAAAACATCAATAATGCCTTAGTTTTGATGAAATGCAGTGAGCAAACGCGATAATTCCCGATATTTTCGATCTTTATATCTGCACGGCCAACAACTTCCGCTGTTATTTTCCCTCCAGCGCTCTCTTGTCTTTACCTTCGTTTTTCTTTATCTTCTGGACTCTAAAGTTATTTACAGCTCAAAAACGGGCTGTTTTCGCGGTTTTTAACGGGGTTGAAAGTGCGCGTTTTCAGCATCAATAACATGTACTGAAAGTGACGTTTGTACCCCAGTTAAATTTTGCGGCCACGTGGGTGAGGATCTATGATCCAGTGACCTTTCGTGAAATCACCCTATCATTGGTACTGCACCACAGATGGCGCTATTCCCATAACATCCCGCTTTGTTTACAAAACACATGTACAGGCACTTTACATGTATAGCAATAAATTAAATACTTCCATGGCATCTTATTTCACTGTCCAACACGTGTCCGACAGTCCATTTTCCAACATGCATTTGACAGTCCATTTCCGTGGTAGCTTCCAAATTCTCATTCCTTGGATCTGCAGCAGTTCAGTGCTCGGAATTATCTAAACTTTGAACACTTGGCTGGTTCCTCATTTCCTTTCCCCTTTCCATTTATCAATAGCGATGAAATGGCTCTTTGGTCTTCCTCAGATGGCGCCAATTCCGATGATAGATGACGCCGTCCTCGGTTCTGACTTCATATGATCTGGGTTGCGCCACACGACCTACAACCACAGCCTTCCTCCCGGGCTGATGTCGGTCACCGGTCGGCTTCACCCGAACTGGATCACCAGCTTTCAGGGGAATCAGATCGTGGGATCCTCTGTTGTAGTAGTCTGCTTGTCTGTCTCTAGCTGCTCTCAACTCAGCTCCTACCTTTTTCTGAATTTCAGGTTTGAGCAGCCTCTGAATAGTTGATACGATGGTCCTGGTACGTATGTTCATCAATCTTTGTACAGGACTGCTACTCATGCCAGGTGTGTTGCGAAAAGCTAGTATGCTCAGGTAAGGGTCAGCTCCTGCAGCCTTAGCCTTCCTCAGCAATGACTTTGCAACTTTCACACTGCTCTCTGCCTTTCCATTACTCTGTGGATATTGGGTTGATGCGGTCGTATGTTCAAGCTGCTACTTCTTGGCAAATCGCTTGAACCCCTCAGCTGTGAACTGTGGCCCATTATCTGTGATGAGCTGATCTGGTGTTCCATATCTTGCAAACTAGCCTTTGAATTTATGGATTACATTAAATGCCAGTGTTTTCTCTAGATAGTCTATTTCCCAATATCCTTGCCCTTCTTGTGGGAATCAAGTACTCGTGTGATCATGTCTCGACTCCTGGCTTTAGGGATGATCACTCTCCTCTAAATATGAGGTAATTTCCAATACTTGGCTCGTCCCTCACATGGAAATGGGAGATAAGTTCTGGGTCAACATCCTTCTTGTTCCCTGGCCAGCCTCGTTTGATCACCTCTTGCAGTCTTTGCATATTTAATGTGGATAAATGTGAGGTTATCCACTTTGGTAGCAAAAACAGGAAGGCAGATTACTATCTAAATGACGTCAAGTTTGGAAAAGGGGAAGTACAATGGGATCTGGGGGTCCTTGTTCATCAATCTACGAAAGTAAGCATGCAGATACACCAGGCAGTGAAGAAAGCGAGTGGCATGTTGGCCTTTATAACAAGAGGAGTCGCGTATAAGAGCAAAGAAGTCCTTCTGCAGTTGTACAGAGCCCTAGTGAGACCACACCTGGAGTATTGTGTGCAGTTTTGGCCCCTAATTTGAGGAAGGACATTCTTGCTATTGAGGGAGTGCACCGTAGGTTTACAAGGTTAATTGGCGGGATGGCGGGACTGTCATATGCTGAGAGAATGGAGCGGCTGGGCTGTACACTCTGGAGTTTAGAAGGATGAGAGGGAATCTTATTGAAACATATAAGATTGTTAAGGGTTTGGATATGCTAGAGGCAGGAAGGGCCGAAATGGCCTACTCCACCTATTGTCTATTGACATCTTCAATCGTCGTCATTGGGTCATTATTTATTTTCAGCCCCTAAAGACCACACACACGCACGCGCGCCTGGATACCCATGCAGATGGTACTTCCCGTCAAATTTACCCGTCCCTTCATACACATCAGCATACTCAGCCATCAGTCTTCCCTTGCTCAGAGGGATTTCACTGCCATTCAATGTCATTATGTTCTCTTTACAGACTAAGATGAGCCCCATCTGCTGGGCTGCCCTGCTTCCCAGGATTGGAATGCAGTCTTCCTCCAGGATTACAAACTCTGCTTTGTATTCCCTTCCATTCTTTGAGTTCACTAGTTTCACCTTGCTTTCACTGGAACTCTCCACTTCCACCACTGCATGCACAGGTTTTTTCCCTTTCTTTTCTTCTGTTGCACTGGCTTTCCGTGCATTGTGATGCGAAATAATCTTTCTTATGGCATTTGAAACCCTCCCGGCCATATGCTGGACATTTCTCCTTCTTCCTCTCATGTTTGTATCCGCAGTATTTGCACTGTATGGTTGGCTGGTATATTTTCTCCTCTTGTCTCACTGCATAAACATCTTGTCGTTGGTCACCTAACATGACATCAACTGTGGCCTTAGCAAGCACCCCAGAGCCTGGCATGCCTTCACACACATTTCTAAGTCAAGTGAGGTTTCTCGGAGAAGTTTCTCCCGCAGCATGTCATCTCTTATGCCGCATATTATTCTATCACATATCGGTGAATACTTCAACTCTCTGAAACTGCAATGAGCTGCCAAGAGCAGTTCTATTAAAAACAAATCAAGTCTCCCCTCTTTCTTGGCTCCTCGCAAAGAATCTATACCTGTCGATGGTCTTGTTCCTCACGGGTTGGCAATGTTGTTCGAAAGCATCGAGAGCCTGCTCTAGCGTAACTTCTTGTACGTTGCCCTCCGGCGTCCGTGTCTCTAGCGTTTGGTAGAGCTCTCTCCCTTGCAGTCCAACTAGATACATGAGCAGTTTCCTCATTGTCTTGTCATCCTTCCCTGCCATGCTCAAATCACCATTCCTCCCTCCATTGTCTCCACTCCATTGGCAGGTCCCTTGCCTCAAAAGTCATTTGCCAAGAGGGGCTTTAGCTGTTCCATTTTTCTGACAAAACCGCCCCTCAATCGATGGAAACCATGTAGGCCGCACACTTGTCTCTCGGTAGTACTCACTCACAAAGCATCTGCTGTCGCCGTGCACCCAATCAAAACTCTTGACGAATCCTGAAACAGGCCCCGATCTGACACCATGTTTTAACATCGTGTTTCCTTACTGTAAACTGCGCCATTTCAGCTACACAACTAATTAACAGAGGCTTTACACTCGAGCCTTGGGTTCAGCCATTTTCATTCAGGATCCATCTTGGCTACTGCCTCATGGGTATTGCACCATCGGTACTGCACCACAGATAGCGCCAAGGAGCAAGATAGACCACTCCTCGAAAAACGCGTAGTATCACGTGTGTGATCGTCGACGCCATTTTTGAGGCATTTTATTGGGCTTCCCCCACACTGTCATGGCGTCCTTATCTAAATTTCATCTCACTACTCTGCTATCAACTGTTCTAATCGTAAATCTAAACGACCCGACCTGTCATTCTTTAGGTTCCCCAATAAAAAAGAAAGATGAGAAAATATTTTTATTATTTTCAGTCGATATTCTGTCGTGAAAATGTTATTTTCTGTTCTCCCATCAACGGCCATTGGGAAACTGGGTTTTTCGGTACATTAGAAAATTATTAGACTTATTTTTAATAGATCTTTACTTACCATAATAATAAAAACAATTTTAACACTTCTGTACGTTTTTGGTTTTGTTCTAGTAAGGGATTGGTCTCCACAATATGGCCCGCGGACACATCAGGTCCAGTGACCAGGAGATTTTTCGAGCTCAGATTCAAGTCCGAGAATGGGCGGCTGTTACCCATTATATCCCTCTAATTGTCAAGACATCACAAGCAAAGATCACCGCCATGAAGAAGGGTGCAATCAAATATTATACAACTCTGCTCTATCACCTTTGGGTGCAATGGTGGGCCGGGGGGTTCGGTGGCGGTGGCCGCAATCAAAGATACTAGTGGAGCTCTGCTCTACAATCTTTGGTCGGAATGGGACGGCTGCGCGTTATAATGTGCTATCGTTCCACTCCCCCCCTCTCCCTTTCTCCCTGTCCCCCTTCTCCCTGTCCCCCTTCTTCCTCTCCCCCTTCTCCCTCTCCCCCCTTTTCCCCTTCTCCCTCTCCCCCCTTTTCCCCTTCTCCCTCTCCCCCCTTTTCCCCTTCTCCCTCTCCCCCTTCTCCCTCTCTTTCGATCTCTCTCTCCCCTCCTCTCGATCTCTCGCTCCCCTCTCTTCTCTCGATCTCTCTCTCTCTCCTCTCTCTCTCTCCTCTCGATCTCCCTCCCTTTTCTCTCTCCCTCCCTTCCATCTCTCCCTCCCTTACCTCTTCGTGAGAGTTGGCAGCTCTGCTATGCCTTGGGTCCAAAAGAGGATAGCAAGAACATACTTAATGGTCTTTGTAAGAAGATTTTAATAAGCTCTTCTACATTTAAGGTAAATTGACATATTAGAGGCAAAAAGCATCTTCAATATACAGGTCTCTCCACACAACTGAAAACAATTGCATTTAAGTGATATATCATCCATTGTTCAGGCATGTAGCACTAGGTTACAATAAACTTCCTACATATTCCAGGAATGCATCTCATAAAAATGGGAGAGGCTTAAATGCATTGTAAAATCATAAATCCATGTTGACTTGGGCTAATCCTTTTACTGCTATCCAAATGCCCCATTATTACATTTTTAATAATTGACTCCAGCATCTTTCACACCACCAAAGTCAGGCTAACTGGTCTGTAATTCCCCGTTTTCTCTCTCGCTCCTTTCTTGAAAAGTGGGATAGCATTAGCTATCCTCCAATCCACAGGAACTGATCGTAAATCTATTGATCGTTGGAAAATGATCATATGTATAAATATATATGTATGTGTATATATGCATGCATGTGTATATATATATATGTTTATATATGTGTATGTATGCATATAAATGTATCCATATGTATGCGTGTATTTGTATGTGTGCATATGTATGTGTATACGTATGTATGTATGTGTATATATGTATGTGTGTATATATGTGTGTATAAATATATATATATATATATATATGCATATATATATATATTATTACTATATAATTATATATATAATTGCCTTTATGGTTTATGTATATCATCTTACAAGACAAATAAATTAATAGTGATTATTTAAATCAAAGTTGCTTCTGATCCATGAGAATAAACTTAATTATCTCTAACTTGCCTCTCACACACAGACACACATTCATATAAATATATAAAATATGTATACGTTAAATTTAATTTTGTGCAGTGTGTGTTAAAGCAATACAAGGGAAACTGCACAATACAATGCAAGGGAAACTACGCAAAGGAGGGGGCTGTTCCCGCTACAAGATACTCAAGGATCTTTGCTTTGGATCAAAGATTATAGCGGAGCTCTATAATCTTTGCTTTGGATCACAGCGGGTGGCATACCGGAAGTCGCGTGTCGCATTAAAAAATGGCGGCCGTGACGTTCCGTCACGTACTACACGTCAGTCCATTGGATTTCGGAGGAGTGGTCTATCTTGCTCCTCTAGGATCTTTGGATAGCGCTATTCCCATAACAGAAACCTACTGTGTAGTGCTGTGGCTGCCACAGTGGCAGGTTAGTAATAAAACTAAGCTTATTTGTAGCATCTTTGTTAACGATAAGAAAAAACATACTAGTTTTGTAAATGGTTTTTGGAAGCAAATTTGATTCAGATTTTGCAATATAATTGTCAATAAGGAACAATTATTTGAGAAATATTTACCAAATATACAGAATTTTTTTTTTTTCTTCACTCAAGTGGATCCCATTTTGTGAGAACGCCCCTTCCTGTTTTCCTTTCTAATAACTGTTGGAATAACTTTCTATTAACTGTCAAAACTAGGACTATATATCTATCCTAGTTTTTCCCAGTGATTCTCAGAAGGATATGTTGGAAAATCTGAAAATTAATTGAAAAAGATTGTTCTAAAATAGGGCTTGAAATCAATAGCAATAAAACTGGGTTTTCATGTGTCATCTGAAATCAAGACACAAGTTTATAATTCCTTCAGAATGTACATTAATTGTAGCAAATTTGATTTTATGGCACCAGAAAAAATATTTAGGTGTCTAAATCAATCTGTGGATAGGTTGCATGAGTAATAATTAGGTTGTCAACTTAAAGTGAAGTTTGTGCATTTTGTTAAAAGCTACCATTTCTAGAAAGCTAGAAATTAAAAAATTGATATTTTCAAAGTTTTTTTGTGATTCCAGACTTTAGATATTCTTTGATGCTTAATGAAGCATACCAAAATATTTTAATGGAACTACATTAAAAAATATTATTAAAACAAGAGAACATTTACTTAATGGCATTAACAACTGAGTTTTATATTCCATAAGTGATTGTCTTGAACTTTTAAAATTGGAAGTCCAGATTACATTATCAATTATTAAAAAATGTATGGGGTTTTTAAAGGGCTAGCGATAGTATTGTTACCCTATTTTTCAAGTTTAGTGGCATCAATTTAGAGGAATTAATTGCTAAATATAAGAAGTTTCACTCTTTTAGGACTATTGCTAATGATGATGCTTCTGATATTGAGGATGCTCCAAAATCTGCGAAGAAAATTCAGTCAGCAAAGCAACACAACACATTTTTTAGAGTGTTTTCTGAGTGTCATTTTAATGGGCAGATCAATGGAAGTAATTTTGTCTTAAAATGATAGTTTGCATCATGTGGAAATAACGATCCTTTAAATGTGAAAATGAACAAAGTATTAGTAGTCATTGAAGCACATAGACACAACCTTTGGATACATTGAAAACAGTGCCTTCACCCTTCTTCTGGCTTGAGTGCATAAATTTCCAGTAAGTTTTGTGGTTTCTATATTGCCACTTGTTTTCTGTAGTGCAGCAATCCGATTCATTCTATTTAAAAAAAAATCCAACATTAAGCCTTGAAGTTCACATTTCAAAATAAAATGATAAATTGTGGCATTCCTCACTAACACTTAGTATAGTTTGTAATCCTTAGAAGCAATTATGAACATGTAAAAGTTGCCGTTTCTTTTTATGGGGAATATACTATTCCATGTTGATTGGGATATGATTAGCAGGAGCAACTAATCAAAGTAATTTGTAAACCTACATTAGTATATTCAATGTGAGGGCATATTTTTACACTTTCTCCTTTCAATCTTAATTTTTCCCTAAATTTGGGATTCACACAAGGCCACAATTAGATTGGACAGAAGACCGGCCAATTACACGACAAATTGCATGGATATTGTAATTATTCCCAGAAGCTTTAAGTCAGGGGTTCCCAACCTTTTTCGTCCCGTTTACCCCATGGAACTTTAACAGCGCATAACAATGTTATTTCACTTTTTTATGAACTAATGATGTACAGATCAGAAACAAACAGTCAGCCAATGAGAAAAAGTGTGTAAATCTAGAATCAACAAATCTACCCCCTGGGGAGGCGAAATATACCCCATGGGGGTAAATTTACCTCAGGTTGGGAACCCTTGCTTTAGGTGAAGTGGTTGTATATGCCGATTCCACCAGTTTTTATTCTAGAGGTGTTAGTGGGAAATCTGGGTAAATTCATTACTAATATGCAATTTCAATATAAATCCGCCTTTGCCTCACTCAGGTTGTAATTTCTTAATAACTGCATGTGCTGTTTTGCAACTGTTCCAAGAAATGAGAAATTGCATTACTTCCACTGCTACAACATATACCAGTGATCTAGCATCAGATCTTGCTGATCACTACAGCTTTTTAGGCGAGGTTCTGATGCGAGGTTGTTGATCACTAATATATGAATAGTCAATGCAATTCAACAAACACATACACCATCCTGGAATTTATACATCATATATCCTGTCTGAGCTAGGCCACACCCGTACTCATTAAGAAGAGTTACAAGCGTGTATAAATTAAAAAAGGAGATTGCAAAATTTGCAATTGAACCTTTAAACACTTGCTGACATTCCCCACAAAAACAGATGCACCTTCATGCAATGATTGTGCAAAAAAAAGTGAGGAAGATCACTTCCTTGTGTTTGTGTGGGAGTACTAAATAACGTGTCTGAAGAAGGGTTTCGGCCCGAAACGTTGCCTATTTCCTTCGCTCCATAGATGCTGCTGCACCCGCTGAGTTTCTCCAGCTTTTTATGTGTACCTACTAAATAACATGTCTGATTGGGAAGCATAATAAGTGTGTTTTTGGCAATTTGCTTGCAGACATCGTTGTCATTCCACACTTATTGCAATAATGAAGCTAAATAAAGTTAATCAGTTACTCTAAATATTCATGTTTTAATATTTAGTTCATTTGTTGATGAAAAACATCTAAAATACGTTCAAATGTTACATTGATTCTTTTGGATAAGAGACATTGAAGTTCATGCATGACTTCATGGAGGATGAACTGAGAAAGGTCCTCTGTTCATTGTCCCAGGCCCACCATGACACCAACCCAGTGATCAGACAAATTCAAAGACACAGTTAAGGATAGAGGGAAAACATGTTGTGACACAGGTTAAAATTATCTTTAACAATTATGGCAAGAAACTACTCCCAACAAGAGAGGCCTACTTGAATGAATCTAATAACAGCAGCCAGCATACATACCCTCTGTTACAAAAGTTGTTGAGAAGAGCTCAGCACTATCGATTCTTCCTTCTTCATACAAATGTATTTTATCTAGCAGTTTCTTTTTGTGTGGACAAATCTTAATATTTGAGGAAGAAAAAACTACTACGGCAAAATGAAGACAGAAAATTAGTGCTGTGACAGATCCACATGGGTCCATAACATAAAATAGCCACTTTAAAATTCAGGTACTCTCTTCCTTGTTGGTAGAACTAGGACTGTTCTCAGAGATTAGTGCTGCTTCACCAAACTATGAGCATTTAAAACAGATTATTACAACAAAATCATGTCTCTGTGAAGCTATACCAAGAAACATGTTTATTCATTATGTCTGGGTAAGAATCCTCTGAAAATTATTGGACAAAAGATTAAAGGGTTCAAACTTTATATGATCACGACCAGCCCCCTTCAAATCAATTAAGATTGAAAATTTATAGGCTTTCAAACATTAAAGTTTTAAAATATGCAGTAATTAAATATATTTTTCTGTTTTGGCTGCTGATCAGGTATGACTGACGTTGAGTACACAAATGTCCATTGAACAGTCCTTGCTCAGTTACAGCCTGAGTTAGAGGCCTGAGCACGCTTTCTGTGAGTTTTCCCACCGTGTAATCTACAGTCACATCAAACTGGATGTAAGTAAAGGCACCTTTATGCTTTTCTGCAAAGCCTTCGCAGAGCACATATTAAGGCAAAGCACCAGCTTTACGAGCACAATTTCAGAGCAGAGCCCAGTAACCATATTAAATACAAACATCCATAAAAAATAATTACAACAATGTTCTCTAGAGTGTCGGGACTCTCCTAAACAGTTGCTTATAGGACTCTGTAAATGGATGAATGCTCTACCACTTATTAGTATTAAGTGACTTAACAGTCACATCCTATAAATGAAGGAGCAGCATGTGCCATTTTGCAACAGAGACCTAGCACCTTAAACTTTTTTTCCCCATCATCTCTGGAATGTTGAGGCTGCTCAATGCTGCTAGAGTCAGGTTATGTTCTTGACTCAGATATGCTTCTTAAAGAAATGTAATTGGGGAAAAAGGCTTGTTTTGCCTTTATTCAGACAGGAAGTTTGATCTTATAAATCATATCAAAATGTGCCATGGCATCAATCAAATGCAGAATGTTTACGATGTTGTTTATTTAGATTCGGACCTGGTTGTGTTCAGGCACATTTGTGCCCCTGATTCGTTCTCCAGTGATGTGTGTTGGTTGGGTATATTGGGGCCATGTGTAAACACAAGATTTTCAAGAAGCAAGTGCAAAAACATTTTAAATTATGTGCACGTATATCTAATTTCATAGAGCTGAACATTACCTGGACTCGTACCATTGGACAATCCCGGAAAATGTTCCAGAGAGTGCTCAAATGCACATACTTCATCATTTAGCTCATTGATGTCAAAGCTCTGTTGAGAAGGATCTCTTGACGGGGTTGTGTTCTCAAATCCCGAATTGTTTGTCACCCTGTCGCTTCTTTGAAGAGACAACATAGGGGAAATATCAGAATTGCAACAGTAACTCTTTGAACAATCGTTGTAGTTGGCTCCCATGTGGTTGAAATGATATGCTGTACTATCTTTTGGATATGCAGGAAATTCACAAACACCATTTGATGCAGTACTAGAATAGTCACTTGGAACATTACTCTTTGAGACTCTGCTACTTGAGTGAGATAATTCTTGAAAGAAAGTACTTTCGGTTTCTATAGGATCCAGGTTGGATTTGCAATCATGTGTATTGGTTTTTGAATTATCTTCAGTTCTGTTAGAACAAGAGCTGTAATCACTGCAAACACTCTTTATCTTAACCTTGCATAATTTGCAAGACAATAGGTCATGGTGGTAACAAAATATATCTGACTCGTCAGATTCGCATGGTAATTGAAGCAATTTTGCATCAGGTTCAGAGTTTCGTTGTAAGTCTTTGAAATTAGTTGCGCTCTGCGGTCGTAAAGACTTTATGTCATTAATGGGATCTAGGAAAGGGGAAAGGATCTCTGTATTTTCCCGTGGACATAAGGCCAATCGATATAGCTTGCAAGCAACGTTTTCTGTCTCCCCAGGAGAGCTGTGCATATCACAGTGTTTAAGGTCATGGTCAAGTTGCTCCAGCATAGAATAAACCTGTGAAATACAGACAAATCATGTCAAATGTGGGGGACGTCAGTTCAGAGGAATTTAACACTTTGACTGCATACATTAACAAGAAGTCCAATCTATTCTCTAAAATGTTATATTCAACCGTGGCAAAATACCATTAAAATCGGTGGCTCAGCACTTCAACTCCCCCTCCCATTCCAAATCCAACCTTTCTGTCCTGGGCCTCCTCCATGGCCAGAGTGAGGATCATTGTAAATTGGAGGAGCAGCACCTCATAGGTTCGCTTGGGCAGTTTGCACCCCAGCGGAATGAACATTGACTTCTCTAATTTCAGGTAGTCCTTACTTTCTCCTCCCCTTCTCAGCTCTCCCACAGCCCTCTGACTCCACCTCTTCCTTTCTTCCTCATGCCCCCCTCACCCCCTCACATCAGTCCGAAGAAGGGTTTCAACCCGAAACGTTGCCTATTTCCTTCGCTCCATAGATGCTGCCTCACCCGCTGAGTTTTTCCAGCATTTTTATCTACCTGCTTCAATAGGTTTATCTTGGCTCCATTTTCCTTTACTTCCCTTACTTTTGATAACATACAAAACATTAAATATTAAATAGAACACAAAGCGCTGGAGTAACTCAGCGGGTTAGATGGCATCTCTGGAGGATATGGATCAGGTTGGGATCCATAATCCAGTTAATGACTAACTCTGATATTTTCTTTTTGGTCCCCATCCTGAATCTCCTGGATCTCATTTTTCAATCCTCTTTTAAATTATTTCCCTCCCAACCCTCCACTTTTCAAAGGTATTAGAAATGGTCGATAGCTGTCTACATTGTCCCATCTTCTAAAGTTTCCCAATCATCTATTCCAACAGCACTAGTTTGTTTATCTTACTTTTAATTTACCTCATTCATCTTGAGTTTCTTCTTTTTGATGCACAGACAGGCAATTACAGCAAACTTAATTGCAAAACTAAGAGAAAGTAGATCACCGTTTCTATCCAGATACTTCTGACAAATTTTATTTGCTGTTTTCTCTGTATCTGTCTCCAGCTCCAGCTCTCCCAACATGAGATCTTTCTGTTTATCACAAAGATGCAGTATTTCAGGAAAACTAGAATCATTTTCAAATATTAAAAGTTGTGGTGCTTGTTAAAGGAAAAATGCATTAATATGATGAAAAGAATCTACTTTGTCAGAGTTAAAATATATTCAGAGCACATTTGCATAAGGTTACCTCTAAGGCCACAGTAAAATAGATTCTAAAATCATTTACATGATGACTAGAGTTTTGAAGTAAGTAACTAATTGAAGGAAGAAATAATTGGAATGTACACACAGCTGATTAACAAACTTTCTCGAACCTTAGTACTGAGTGGTCTTTGTCATCTTGCCTACATGCTCATCTGTAGTTAGCCGACTGAGGTGCTGAGTGTCAATAAATTTAGTGATAACTCGAGGAATCAAATGACCCTTAAATTGAATATAAAAGAGATGGGTTTTGTGGACTGAATCAGAAGAAAACCCAAGAAGCCATCTCATTTGCAGTTGGACAAAGTCAATCATCCACTACTACTCAATGAATTGTAAAGCTTTTTGTTCAATGTCAAGATGGTATTTTGTATAAATAGGATAGTAAACTACTGATTAATACATTTTGTCTTAATGCTGATGCAATAAACTTATTATTTAACCAGAATGGTGTCAATGTGCATCCACTTGTGTCTTCTTACCAGTAATGCTGGTTGTCTGCCCTCATCCACTGCTTTCATACCAGTCAGAATTTCAGAAAGAACCTGTGATAAAATTACAAACATAATAATGAATTTTACTGTACATCTTTAGTTACTTTTAAGAATTACAGAAAAAAGCTAATTGATTATATAATCATCATAGTTTTAATATTGAACATAGTGTGTTTATTGTACTCTGTAAAGAATAAAGAAAGGGGCAGTTATATTCTGCTTACATGTGGGTTTGTGTCAGTGAATTCTTCCTAATTTTAGGAAAGAAGGCACTGGGTGGAGTCTAGCGGTGAGCAGATTGGGGAGGCACCCTGGTGCATGGAGTTAAAGTTGGAGCAGTGGCTGTGAGAGGAGAGGGACAGCACGTTCGTAGGTTGACATATCCATGTTGTTGTGTCCACAGAGTGTGCTGCTGGATACCCTGTAGTAGCCTGGGGATCACTTGGATCAGGTGCCACTGGAGGCTCAACAGAGGTTAAACGAGCACAAAGATTGTACACGACCTGCAGCAGCGTGGAGCAGTGGTGGAGGATACCAATATCATCGCCAGGCCTGGCCGACCCCTGCAATTCTGACCCAGTGCCACCACTAGTACAACGGGCCTTTGAGGCCAAATTAAAACACTGTCTTTTTACGAACTTTGATCTTGAAGGATTCAAGATGGTGCCGGAAGCATGGTGGCTTTTCTATACTGCCCAGTGTTCCTATACTCTTGTTCTTGGGTATGATTGTGCTTATGTATAGTAAATATTTCAGTGAATTGTATGCAAATAAGAGATTTCACTGTAGGTAGACAAAAATGCTGGCGAAACTCAGCGGGTGAGGCAGCATCTATGGCGCTCCATAGATGCTGCCTCATCTGCTGAGTTTCTCCAGCATTTTTGTCTACCTTCAATTTTCCTGCATCTGCAGTTCTTTCTTAAACAGATTTCACTGTACCCAGCTACGTGACGATAAAATACCATTGAAATCCAAAATGCTTAAAGCCAGTTCATATTACACTGAATGAAACCTCACCAAGATTCTAATAATTTAATTGATAAGCAAATACATAGATACATCATCACTTACTATTCCAAAACTAAAGGTGTCAACTTTTTCTGACAGACACCTGTGTCGTATGAACTCATCTGGTAAATAGGCTAGAGGACCCTGTAAAGTCGTGGTATTTAGTGTGGTGTGGCCGTTGATTTGATGAGCATCTGCTCTAAGAGGGCCAATCTTCACCAATCCAAAGTCGCCCAGTTTTGGTGTGAAATATTCATCTAGCAGAATATTTGAACTATGAAAAGATGACATTTTAATTAAATATAATATTAATTAAACAAGCATAATATTAAACTTCCATGCTATAATATGGTACATTCTTGAGCGTTTTAATACTTTGGCTATAATTACCATTAAATATTAAATGTAAAACAATATAAATACTATTAAATATTGCATACTATGAAAATGGATTTCCCAAAATCCCAAATTTTGATAAAAAATTAATAAGTATGTTTCTTTTTATTCAGGAAATCTCATCTCTGGTTTAAACTGCAAAGCTCTGGATATGTGTAACAGAGACTATGTCATGCTGATTTTAAAATGCATCACATTATGCTGAGATACACCACATTTTAACAGTGCCCTCTAAAGTATCAATGGCATTATTCAACAAGGTAAGGAAATTTGGTGAGGTGAGAGCAAAGCTCAATAATTGATGAACTATGAATGGGGTGCAAGCTATAAGTGAAGCAGATTTAGGGATATAGAGGTATTAATGACATCCAATTAATTCATGCAATTGTCCAGCAGATAGTTAATTCATGCAGCCCGTGTGAACATTGAGTAGAGACTACAAGAAGGATGACCACAGCACTGAGATTCAGGAAGCCATTCAGGTTTGGAGAGTTCAGGGCACGTAGGAGATAAGAGTTCAAGGAATAAATACTGTTCATACAGGAGTGAAGGCCATATTTCAATTCATTAGGCACTTATAAGAAAAGCCTGAGACCAGTAAATTTAACATTGTGGTCGGCAAGTTATTGGGGTTGATTAGGGATAGTCAGCATGGTTTTGCGTGTGTGTGTTCGTATCTGGCGAATTTCTTTTTTTTTTTGTAAGTAACCAACCAAGAGGGATAATGTAGGTTGGGCCAGTTCAGCAAGGCCAGACCGCAAGCAGGGAGATGTAGAGCTAGTCCAGTCCATCACAGACCAGACTTCCCACCATTGATTCCATCAACACTTCCCACTGCCTCAGAAAAGCAGCCAGCATTGTCAACTACTCGTCTCACAGCGATCCTTCCTCCCCCCTGCCACTTGGTGCAAAAGTTACAGAAGCTTGAAAGTGCACACCAGACTCAGGTAAAGCTTCAGCACCTGTTATCAGGCTTCTGAACAGTATTTCCATAAACTACAGTGCTGTCCAATTCACCTCAACCCCATTGTGGCCATTTGGCTTTGTCTATGGAATTGTTTGGCTACAATGCCAAGTACTATATTCTGCACTCTGTATCTTCCCCTTTGTTCTATCTATTGTACTTGAGTTTGATTTGATTGTATTTATGTATAGTATTATCTGATCTGATTGGATAGCATGCAAAACAAAGCTTTTAACCGCAGCTCAGTACACGTGATAATAATAAGCCTAAACTTTAGATGTAAAGAAGAAAAAAAAAAAAAGGAGAAACCCAGCAAAATGCTTCTGGGAACTCTGACTTTTATGGGGATTATTTAGAAATAGTCTGAGGGAAACATATAATGCTGCTTCAATGATATTTAAAAGCAAACAAACTTTCAGTAGGTTACAATTTTGTGGAAGAAAAATGACTGTGTGGGCAATAAATCAGACGGCTGACCAACATCCAGTGGGGTTAATGCCTTTAGGAGTCGAGATGTCAAATCAGTGAAAACAAGCTTAAGATTGGCAACACTCCACACTTCTGTAGATTCCCAAAACTCCAGCCAGGAAATTCAACGATGATCAGGTGCAATAAATGTACACTTTCCATTCTGCTGTCAAATTTCAAAATCTGCGAGGCGCATTTAGGTTCACCTTATATCTTTAGTGTTAACTGACATGAAATCTTAAACATTATTTTTCAAATTAGTACAAAAGTAATTAGACTTGGCGAGTCAAAGTATATGGGAATGACAGTTTTACCTTTTTATATTTCCATGTATTAGAGGCGCATCACAATGATGCAAGTATTGTATCGCTCTCGCCGTTCCAACTGCAATCTTAAGACGCGTTTCCCATAACATTGCATCAGCAGGATTCTAAAACACAGGACATGTTAGCCTGGCAACTGGATTAGTAGGGGAAAAACGTGCACGCCTTTTTAAAAAAAACAAGTAAATGGCAACCTGGGTCATGTTTTGAGGTTTATTCACCAATTTCCTGCTGAACGATCCACTGGGCAGTTACAGTTGCCACTCATGCTAATGCACATCCCTATCATATTTTCACATAGTTGATGATGTTATCAATGTGCATGACTTGCCAATAGAAAAATTGGATCGAAAGATCATGGCATCACTATTAAATTACAACTCATTAAAGAGTACATCATGCTGAAAGTTTATAAGAATACGATCTATTTGCCCCCCCCGCCCTCCCTCACAATAGACTATCATTTTAGACCATAAGCCACATGCGTAGAATTAGGTCGCAGCCCATCAAGTTTATTCCACCATTCAATCATGGCTGATCTGCCTGACGGTCCTACGAGTCTGCCTCGACCAATGATCACCCACACAGTAGCTCTAGCACTGGGAAGGGAGAGGGAGGGGAGACAAAGGAGGAATGGGAGCAGGGGTACTTTCTAACTGTAAGCGGCCTTAATGTGGGGACTATTTGCATACCTTGGGTGTGCAAGCAAAGAATTTCACAGTGATTTGTTCCATGTGAAAATAAATATTCATACTATCCTACATGCTAGGGAAATTTTACAGAAGCCAATGAACCTACAAACTGCATGTCTTTGGAATGTGGGAGGAAACTGGAGCACTCGGAAGGTCACAAGGAGAACGTACAATCTCCGTGCAGACAGCTCCCGTTGTCAGGATCGAACCCGGATCACTGGGCCGGTAAGGCTACTGCTGCACCACCCAACCGTGGAGCATTAAAAGCATTTTATGTTCTTAATTCGGATTTCCAGATCTGCAAGTTTTTCCCCCACTGTTTATATGATAATTATCGGGAGTGCTGATGAGATTCAAGTGGATTAAAAAAATTCAGTGACATTGGTCACTGACAACCAGGAAAGTTCTTTAGCTATTGTATATAATATTCATTAATCCAAATTTCAAAAAAGTACATGCTCAATTGTAATCATATATTGTCTTCCCACTGACTGGTTAACACGCAACAAAAGCTTTTCACTGTACAACGTGACAATAAACTAAACTCAAACTCAAACATGGCCATAAACAAATTGGTTACAATTTCCCTGTACAACACTTCAGAAACGTTTTTTGTAAACAATGTTTGAGGATTTATTACGATTCTGCTGATATATTATTTTACCCTTCAGTGTTTACTGCAAATAGTTCTTAAAGCTGTATATTTGCATTAATTGGCTAACAGAGGGGAATCCAAATTAATCTTGTGTTTTACTGTAGCGTGATTATTGATGAGTTATTCTAAAAGGTGAGCATGCTCCAGTTTATTTATTTGACTGAAAAGGAGCAGCTGGCTACCTTGCACTGAAGCTTGTTTTCAAGGGAGCCGTTCGGCATATACTGATAAATAAGGCAATAGGAATTATTTTCGGCACAGTAGCCTTCTAGCGCCATAATATTAGAGTGTCGATACCTGAGGAAGAAAGGGAAAATCAAGAATTCAAAACTTTAATACAAAATCAATACTTCATGAGACATCACTGTAGCAGCAAATCACTCTCCAAATTCTTCTCCCTTGGGCAAATTCATTTCTACTTTGTACATCTCATTTAGAGGAGCCAAAAAATACTAGAGTCATTTTGTTGTTTAATCTCTGTGAAGGGTCCATTAGATTTGAAAATACCCAGAGTACTGTATTCAAAAGGGGAGAGATGGAGGGAGAAAGTTGAAAACTGTAGGTCAGTCATCTTAACATTGTCAAAAGGAAAACATTCAAGGCTATTATTAAAGATATTAGAGCAGCGTCCTTAGAAAAGATAATCAAATAAAGCCTGTGTGGTTTTGTGGAAGGCAAATCGTGTTTGACAACATTATATGAATACTTTGAAAAAGTAACACATGCTGTGGACAAAAGGGAACCAATGCACGAACCAAACTTTGATTTCTAAAATACATTTGATAAGGTGATGTGTCATGGGTGTGGCAGATAACATGGCATGCAGGGAAGACTGACTGACTGATAGGACATCAACCTTTTACAATTTACATAAATTAGTGATGGGACCAATAGTAGATACATAAGAAAGATACATAAGAAAGCAAGTTGTGAAGAGGGCATAAGGAGGCAACAAATGGACAGTTAGGTACACAAGTGGAAATTGAATAAAGAGTGAGAAATGCAAAATTGTTCATTGTTTGAATTTTAAAACAGCTTTCATTTAAATGACATAATTTAATACAAATGTCTTTAAATTTATAAATATAACATTATTTAATTTAATATTAAATTTAAATTAGATATGAATTCTAGACTCTTTATATATCTCTAGATATAAAGAGCCTAGAATTAAACTTCATCTTTTGATCACTTCTACAAGTTTACACTTTTAGAGGTCCTCCCCATTTTATATTTGCTGTTGCTGTTTTCCAAAAATGTAAGTCAAGTTTATTGCTTCTTAACTAGAACAAGCTACATTAAGGAAAAATCAAGGATACAAGGATAAACCAATTTAACAGTTTTTTTTGTGACTTCCCAGTGACCTGTTTAGCATACGACTTATGACACAAGGAACTGCAGGTGTTAGTTTACTAAAAAAAATACACACATGCTGGAGTAACTCTGCGGTTCAGGCAGCATTTGTGGAGGGAATGGACAAGTGATGTTTTGGGTCGGGACCCTTCTTCAGACTCTGGAACATAACCTGGGGATAAAGTACTTTTTTCTTACTGCTAATATTTTGGTAAACTTGTTCTGAATGATGTATTATATATTGGTGCTTGGATCATGTATAAGCACAATGGTGCCAATGTTGCCAGGCATTGGATGTGTGAAAGGTTCAACTTTTGATTTATCAGTACTTCAGCTGCAGTTAAACAGCAACTGTTACCTTTATTAGAGTCAGGTAAACAACTCAACCCTGTTATTTCTGATTTTCTGCGGTTATCTCCTGTTCCCAATTCACAACAAATCTTCCCAGGCAATGCAATTAAAAACCAGGAGACAGTGGATGTGGATTGTGGGCATATATAATGGTGCACTATTGCACTGTGTTGGTCACATTTATTCTTCAGAAAAATGTCACAAGACAGACAAACATTTTGGCACACAAAAACATTATACTTACTGGAAGAGAGTCTCCACCTCTCTGCAAAAAAATTCCCCTGTGATTTTCAAGTTGGCATCTTCGAACTGTTCAAGGGAAAACTCAACATGGTAATATGCACAAACAAAACAAAATTTACAAATACAAAGACAAATACCATCACTCAGTAACGACAGCCACACAATTAGACAAATGCATAGTGGAATGTCTCAAAGCGTTCTGGAGTGGACAAAAAAAATAGACCAGCTTTAAAAATGAAGGCTAAGAATGTAGAGTAAAGTTTGGTCAAAGGTGGGTACAGAGATGTAAGCTATAATGGAGAGACTTTGGGTTTGGAACCTCAACTCAGTCAGAATACTGGGCTATTTTAGCCGGGAAGAGCCAGAGAATGGAATTTGTAGGAAGGGATGAAACAAAAAGCTTTGAATGCCGTAGAGTCTGCATAGAGAAACTCATTAAGGATTAAATGTCACAGAAATAATCTAATAGTACATAGAAAATGAAAGCTCAAGTGAAGATTCATCCTTTCCTACTTAAAAGTGAACTTTTCAGACCAAGACTTAGTTGCACAATGACTATGTACATGGTCGCCTTATATCTGAGTATTTTGTATCCTAAATAGATTGACCTTCACCAGGCTTCCTTCATCATTAACCCTTTCACCACTGACTGAAAATAGATTGTGGGGAAGTGAGCTCTGTAAAATTCATCTTGACAATGTGAAAGACCAAGCACTTATTTGATTTTACATGGCCGTACCATTTAGTGACACCCCCATGTAACAAACAGGCACAAATAAAGCTGGAATTATTATTCATGCAAAAGGTTATTAACTGGTCTTTGAATTTCAGCTCTGTTGTTCAGACAACTTTCCAAGGGTTTCCATTAGAAACTGGGCAGGCTGTTAGTTAAAATTAGGTCAGTGGCTTATTCAACTTTTCCTGGGAATGAGCAGATGAAGCAGATATCTGCCAAACGGCAGCACGGTTCATTATTAAATACAATTACTGGATTCCAAAGATCAAAAGGCCAACTAACTTGATTTTAAGCCAAGAGTGTAGCTTTCGGAGTCACTAAGAAGCTATGGGCCTCCCAGTATTCAGGACACTGTCCCCCTACTATGCTGGCTTTCTAATTCCTCCTGCATAGTGTTTACTTAAATTCAGGGATCGGTGCCTTTAGGGTCCCGATAACTTCCTCCTATAACCTGAAACTGTTCCTGTCTATTGTGTCCAATTACTTCCTACTGGGATTTTGTGAGAAACTAAAGAAGCCTTTGCAAGTGAAGATCAGTAGTCAAAATCTGCCAGAATGGGATAGTTTGCTGTCGACTTTTATAACTGCTGAGATAATAACCCCCGCCCCCTGATTATTGAGGGGTGCATTATAAAACAATATTTTTATCCCTGGTAGTAGGCCTCAACTTTTACATTCTCAAATGTACTTTGTAAAACTGCACAAACTGCAAAAGCATTAGACTAAAAAGCAATTACTTTATCCTCATAATATCTAATTAAAATTCTACATTGTTAATATTCAGGTGGTAAAAAGCAAGCTTCACAATGGTGAACAGAATCATCACCTTTTGCACACGGTGAAGAGACCTACCTTATTTAGCAGTTTTACGGCATATTCAGTATTGAACTGGTTGACTTTGTAGACATTGCCAAATGTACCTTGGCCAACCTTATACCTCTCATTGAAATTATCTGTGGCATTTTTCAAATCCAGCAAGGACCACATGCCACCGAGTAACCCAGGAGGTTGACTAGTTTCCTGGCAGGGCCTGTTGCCAATGTCATTCTGAACAAAGCAAACAAAAAAACATTCAAACTGTCTGGTATAGAAATTAATGTAGAGATAGCAATGCACAACCATAATGCGATATTATGAAATGTATGTATTAATATAAACTAAGTGCTGTTTGCATGTAACATCGTTCCTCCTATTTTATGATATAAGAATATCCTATCATTCTCTGTGAATGAGAAAATGTCAGAAAGGGGGACGTGGAGGGAAGTTTTTCAGAAAGCAAGAAGTAATAAAATAAAGTTCGCAATTGCAGGCAATTTGATAATTGATCATTCACAGTGACCACCCAGTCCTAGGAAATGCATCAAACAATATTCTGAAGTTTGAGAGTCACACTCCACCCCTTTATCCACCTGCATGGTACCGAAAAATTTGCATTGGGCCTAATTATTGTTGGAGATAGGGGCCCTGTGAATCTTAATTGCGGTTGCTGGATCTATGGGAATGGGAATTTCCTTTATTGATTTCAAAACTTTTGTATAGCTGAATGTATAGCACATTGGTTCCTTGGAAGGAAGACGAGGGTGATGGTGGAAGGTTGCTTCTCGGACTGGAGGCCTATGACTAGTGGTATGCCTCAGGGTTCAGTGCTGGGCCCGTTACTGTTTGTCATCTACATCAATGGTTTGGATGAGAACATACAGGGCACGATTAGCAAGTTTAGCGGGCATTTTACCTACCGGTCGGTTTTCCTTGGTCCTGAAAACTCCAATGAGCCAATCAAAATGCCCGGTCAGCAAAGGAGATTGCCTATGGCTGCCCTCGACTGCCTGTAACTACATAGCGACCCCACTCCACCGCACTACGAGTTCAAAATAACCATGCCGACCAAATTTTACTCACGTAAAATTTTTCAGCATGTTGAAAAATTTTCAGAGACCTAGCTGAGGTCACGAGTATTCGGGAACTGCCCTCGAGCATGAAGGAGAGTTCCAGTGACCTCGTAGGACCTCCTAGGACCACGTGTCGACCATCCTGCGAGTTTGAAGGTCGAAGTCACTCTTCTAAACTCATAGATTAGGCCGCCCAAGTGGGACAGCCCCTTGAGAGTCTAAGACAATTAAATTGCTCGTTCTTTACGGGAAACCCGCCGACAAAAAAACTATTCTCATTGGTGAGTGTGGAGGAGATCTGGAAGCCTTGGGCGAATTGAATTGTCTGACTTTATTTATTTATTTATTTAAAATGTGAGCGTGAAAAATTTGTGATCAGCATGAGAATTTCATGAAAGGCGTGAGAGTTGGCAGCCCTGGGTTGTGAACGATTGCAGCAGGATCTGGATCGTTTGCCCAGGTGAGCAGAGGAATGGTTGATGGAATTTAATACAGAGAAGTGTGTGGTATTGCATTTTGGGGCGTTGAACAAGGGCAGGACATACACAGTAAATGGTAGGCCTCTGGGTAGTGTTGTAGAGGGATCTAGGAGTACAGGCGCATGGTTCCTTGAATGTCGAGTCGCAGGGAGATAAGGTGGTCAAAAAGGCTTTAAGCACTTTGGCCTTCATCAGTCAGAGTATTGAGTATAGAAGTTGGGAGGTCATGTTGCAGTTGTATAAGATGTTGGTGAGACCGCATTTAGAATATTGTGTTCAGTTCTGGGCACCATGTTATAGGATAGATATTGTCAAGCTTGAAAGGGATCAGAAAAGATTTACGAGGATGTTGCTAGAACTAGAGGGTGTGACCTATAGGGAGAGGTTGAATAGGCTGGGTCTCTATTCCATGGAGCGCAAGAGGATGAGGGGGATCTTATAGAGGTGTACAAAATCATGAGTCTTTTGCCCAGAGTAAGGGAATCGAGGACCAAAGGACATAGGTTCAAGGTGAAGGGGAAAAGATTTAGTAGGAATCTGAGGGGTAACATTTTCACACAAAGGGTGGTGGGTGTATGGAACAAGCTGCTTGAGGAGGTTGTTGAGGCTGGGATTATCCCATGGTTTAAGAAACAGTTAGACAGGTACATGGATAATAATAATACATTTTATTTGTTGGGCGCCTTTCAGACATCTCAAGGACACCTTACATAGATAGGACAGGTTTGGATGGATATGGACCAAGCGCAGGCAAGTGGGAGTAGTGTAGCTGGGACATTGTAGGCAAGTTGGGCCAAAGGGCCCGTTTCCACAATGTATCACTATGTCATTTTAATCTAAAAATGCAGCTACTTCTGCAATTGTCTCCTTCTCAGAGTCTACAGCAGGATATGCACATTTAGTGCAAGCAACATTCTGCGACATTTAAAATAAAACCTTTGGTTGTTCTGACAGCTTCCCTAACTATACTGTTGACTGTTTGGGTTTATTTTAGTATGATTGCGCTGCTTTTCACAATCACAATCACAATCATACTTTATTGGCCAAGTATGTTTTGCAACATACAAACTGACTTGATTCCTGACATTTATCCAGGAATATATCCAAATGCACAAACCCATTCCGATTTATTTTGTGTTGTTGATTCAGATTGCCTGCACAGAAGTGAACAATGTTTTACAGTTTTCTGAAGAGGTGCCGATGGCAGCACAGTAGCACAGCAGTAGAGTTGCTGCCTTACAGCGCCAGAGACCGGTTTTTATCCTGACTAAGAGTCCTGTCTGTACAGAATTTGTATGTTCTCCCTGTGACTTTGTGGGTTTTCCCCAAAGACCTACAGGTTTGTAGGTTTATTGGCTTAGGTAAAATTGTAAATTGCCTCTCGTGTGTAGACTGCTGGTCATGTGGACTCAGTAGGTTGAAGGCACTGTTCCCATGCTGTATCTCTAAAGTATAAAGTGACTGAGAGGATGGATGAGAGTGGGGCAGTAGACCTTGCAAAGACTTTAGCAAAGCAGTTGATGTTTAATAATCACTAATTATTGACAAATTTCACACCTCTTATTGAAATGACAAATGCACAGTTACGAATGTCTAGCCTTACCATCCCTGATGATATATTGATTTTGGCGCAACTTGAGTTGGTGTTCAAATAATTTGGAGAAGTTGCTGGTCCAGGTAATGGATTAAGCTTGTGTACTGAAGATTAAAACATAAATATATGTCAGGAGAAACAACAAAAGCCTGTTTGGAGCTGTTGTGTCTGTAAGAGGTAAATTCAACAAATAATAAAATATTTCAAATCGATAGACAGACAGAAAAATAGAGAGGCCGAGATAGGGAGGGACAGAGAGACAGAGAGATATTGAGATAGATAGATACGGGGAGAGAGATATGGAAAAAGATACAGAGAAAGAGAGAGATATTGAGAGAGACTCAAAGTTTCAATGAACGGGACTGATTGCAGTCCCTGTTAAATATTGTTTCTTTATGCTAAATACAGCTTGCTTGGAATGTTTCTTGTAACCAATATACTGTACTTTTAGTGGTCCATTGATTGGCAATTCCTCAAATTTTCAAGGCACATTTCTTGATAAAATTGGACAAACTTTTCAATGTTACCTGTCACAGTGCACAGTGTGACAGTGTAACAAGATTATCAAATGTACATGGCATTAAGATGGACCTGTACACAGCACAGTAACAGGCGCTTCAGCCCACAATGTTAGTGCTGAACAAGATGCCAAGTTAATTCTCTGCATATCCGTGTGCCTATCTAAAGACCTCCTAAACCTCACCATCACATCTGCCTCCACCACCACCCCCAGTGTGTCCCAGGCTCCCAGCACTTTCTGCATTAAAAAATACTTCAAACCTTCTCCTTCTGACCTTAAGGCCCATTCCTCTCATCTTTTTTTCCTGCACCTGATCCATCTCATTGATAGCTGCCAGGGTTTAGTTTAGTGTAATTACCACAGATTTCTGAGGCCATGTTGGCCATACAATCCAGCGAAGCACCAGACAAAGCCAAGGGCTGAAATAACTCGGGCGTTTCTGGCACAGGTAGGTGGGAGGAAACGGGCTGAACAGTGAACAAATCTTCAGACTTCCCTGAAAGATAAGGGTATTACTGTTAATGCCATAACACACTTAAAAGTGAGTAGTTAATGCTAACTAAATCTTCCACTGAGGCACCAATGAACACAAACTATACTAGCACCATGTTGATTTCCAAAATATCAAAATGTTGCTTTCCACCATATTGCCTTCCATCACAGTGCACTGTGGTGGATGTTTATGTTAAATTTAATGTAGTTGTGTGTCTTATTGCTTTTTTGGTATGACTGTATGGCAAATCAAATTATTTGTATGTTTTTACATACTTGGCGAATAAATTAATTACAATTACAATGTTGGCCTCATTGAAGATATTGCATTAGATCAGCATTGAAAGCCATCTCAGTAATCAATATCAATCTGAGCCCTGTTTGTGGGTGCAGGGCGAGACAATATCATTACTGTGCCCCTAGTGCTCCAGGTATCTTGCACTGGATTGCAAAGGAGTCAAGAATATGCATTTGTCATTTGCACCAGGACTGGAACAATGAAATTCTACCTTGCAGCAACTTTACAAGCACAATAACAAAACTCAACAAATAAATATAGAATAATACAATACATTATCAATAATATTAGTGCAATCTAAAGCTAAAGGCAGCAGAGCAGTAGAGCTACTGCCTTACAACGCCTTGTAATTTAATTGGCTTGGTATAAAAATGTTTGTTTTTTTTTTGTTTTTTTTTAAATTGTCCCTAGTGTGTGTAGGTTAGTGATAATGTGGTTGGTGTGGACTAAGTGGGTCGAAGGACCCTTTATCGCGCTGTTTCTCCAAACTAAACTATATAGTGCAACCTTATACTAGAAGGGAGAAGTTTCCAACCCGCAGGGTAATTGGTGCAGTTAATCCGTGGGCCCGTCCTGCACTGGCCTATTCACGCAACCTCTGCTATACACGGGATATAGTTGCCTTACCAGACCTGTCCATTGCTACATCTATGATTGAGCCAGGCATTTAAGTTGTGAAATACACCTGAAAACAATAGAAATACCTAGATTTTGGGTCAGAGGCGAAGGGCTGAAAGAAAGTTGCCCAAAAGCTATAATGATTCATAGCACAGGATTCCTGACATTACTTAGTGTCAAACTTCATTTCCTCAGGCATCTGAAAACCACAACATTCTTGAGGTGGGTGATTGGAGATTTCTCATGTGCAGCAATCCAGGATGGAAATAGTACACATTGTATCCAATACTTTAAATATTTTACTGAAAATGAAATACACTGGCATGTAAACATTAAAGTAGGACCTGAAATATTATAGATATGCTTTTTTGAGAGAATATTTAAAGTATTTTTCAACCCAGTGGACTCAGTGGCACAGAGTTGCAGCTTTACAGTGCCAGAGACCCAGGTTCGATCCTGGCTACAGGTGCTGTCTGTATGGAGTTTATACATTCTCCCGTGACCTGCATGGGTTTCCTCTGAGAACTCCCGTTTCCTCCAATACTCCAAAAACTTACAGGTTTGTAGGTTAATTGTAATTTGTCCCTAGTGTGTGTAGGCTAATGTTAATATGCAGGGATCGTTGGTTGGTGTGGACTCGATGGACCGAAGGGCCTGTTTCCGCGCTGTATCTCTAAATTAAACTCATTGTACCTTAGAAATAATACAATGAGGAAATAACACAACATATGCACAACTCTAAAACTCACATATACAATGAAAGAAAACAAAATTCAGACTATTTCACAAAAGACCTAGTTTCTAATTGGCTGGAATTTAGTTGCACCACTGATTTCCCTTGATTACAATGGAAAAAAAAACTGAAAAACTTTGAAGCTCGGTCAAATAACTATATAGGTTACACCGAAACAGACAAGGTGCACAGTAATTGCTCGGAACCAATTTTAAAAGGTCACCATTTAGAGCCTGCTTACAGCTGTGCACTAATTGCTTGGAACCTGCTTCAAAACCACAAGACCGTATTCAAGGCAATATAAATGATAATGAATATTATGCTTGAAGTAACTGGAATAATATGACGTGATGAATGACTTGAATGTTATGCATCATGAGTAAAGTTTGAAATAAAATGTCACCAGTCCTTTTAGAAATATGCCCTTAGAAGTGACAACACCCAAAGCACATGCAGGAAATGAATCATGCAAAACAACTTTTTGCTAAGTTTCCAAATTGAGGATTGTACTTTTGCAGAACTGAATCAAACCTGCTTCATTGTGCACAGTTCTCCTAATATCTTGTTGCTACAATGAATTAAATGCTGAACAATCAACAGGACCATGAGACTAGGCAAAAACCTTGTTGCTACTTTATATCTTGCACTTCCTGCTTTGTGGTTAACACTGCACTGAACTTCAAGTTCAACATCAAACCTGAACAGCATTGGAAGCCAGCCACTGTCGGACCTTCAATCAAACGGAAACATGATTGAGTTATAGACAATAGGTGCAGGAGTAGCCCATTCAATGTGATCATGGCTGATCATCCCCAATCAGTACCCCGTTCCTGCCTTCTCCCCATATCCCCCGACTCCGCTATTTTTTTAAGAGCCCTATCTAGCTCTCTCTATTGAAAGCATCCAGAGAACCCGCCTCCACCGCCCTCCGAGGCAGAGAATTCCACAGACTCACCGCTCTCTGTGAGAAAAAGTGTTTCCTCATCTCCGTTCTAAATGACTTGCTCCTTGTTCTTAAACTGTGGCCCCTGGTTCTGGGCTCCCCCAACATCGGGAACATGTTTCCTGTCTCTAGTGTGTCCAAACCCTTAACAATCTTATATGTTTCAATGAGATCCCCTCTCATCCTAAACTCCAGAGTGTACAAACCCAGCAGCTCCATTCTCTCAGCATACGAGTCCCGCCTTCCCGGGAATTAACCTTGTAAACCTACGCTGCACTCCCTCAATAGCAAGAATGTCCTTCCTCAAATTAGGGGACCAAAACTGTACACAATACTCCAAGGTGTGGTCTCACTAGGGCTCTGTACAACTGCAGAAGGACCTCTTTGCTCCTATATTCGATTCCTCTTGTTATCGCCATTCGCTTTCTTCTGTACCTGCATGCTTAATTTCATAGACTGATGTACAAGGACCCCCAGATCCCATTGTACTTCCCCTTTTCCCAACTTGATGCCATTTAGATAGTAATCTGCCTTCCTGTTTTTGCTACCAAAATGGATAACCTCAGTTTTGTTGTAATTTTTACATAGATATATATCCATTGGCATATTTAGGATATGGTCAATACAGACCTCCAAAAAACCTCTAATATTTTAGCTTAACATTGAACATGTTCGGATCTTGTACCTTTCTCTAATCTGTCTATTGGCACTGCAAGGTCTTTCCTACCAAGGCCTTTGGTTACACACTCTGGCAATCCAGCCCTAAAGACCCTGAAAAATCCATTCTAGCCCTAAAGACCCTGAAAAATCCATTCTAATTAACGAAGAGAAAATGTAACGTTTAGTTTATTTCGTAGCATGGAAACAGGCCCTTTGGCCCACCAAGTCCATGCCAAACAGTGATTCAGATTCAGATTCAGATTCAATTTTAATTGTCATTGTCAGTGTACAGTAGTCCTACCCTACACACGAGGGACAATTTACAAAAGCCAATAATCCTACAAACCTGTACGTCTTGGCAATGTGGGAGGAAACCACAGCACTTGGAGAAAACCCACGCAGTCACAGGGAGAATGTACAAACTCCATACAGACTGCACCCTTAGTCAGGATCAAACCTAGGTCCCTGGAGCTGTGCCACTGTCGCCCCCAAGTTGCAGCCCGTTCTTCTTATCCGTGAAGACCTAAAATAAGGAAATCAGGGAGGGGCGACCATAGATGGTCAATAGAGGAAATATTGTTTCTACCGTTGAATGCAAATGATCTTTGGAAAGATGTTATTCATAATTTAAAATTAATTAATTGAACAAAGATGGAAAATAATGTTGAATGGTGCCAGAACAACAACATTGCTCCTAACATTATGTGGAGGAAGGAATTGCAGATGCTGATTTAAACTGAAGATGGACACAAAAAGCCAGAGTAATTCAGCAGACAGGCAGCATCTCTGGAGAGAAGCAATAGGTGATGTTTCGGATCGAGAAGAGTCTTTTTACATTCTTGATGCTTCCTTGCATGTGCATGAATAAACTGGTGACAAGGGAACGTGTTTCAGCTGATCACTGCAGGTGTGAAATTCAGCTTCAACAGCACAATGACACAGATACGTGTGCTGCTACCTCACAGCTCCAGCAACCAGTGGTCAATCCTAATTTCCACGGCCGTCTGTGTGGAGGACGCACATTTTTCCTGTGACCAACGTGGGTTACATATGGGTGCTCTGGTTTCCTCCCATACCCCAAAGATTTGTGGATTGGCAAGTTAATTTGCCTCTATAAATTGTCCCTTAGTGCATTGGTGACTGATAGAGTCCGGAGAGTTGACGAGAACAGAATGGGATTAGCGCACAACAAATGTAAATGGGCACTGATGGTTGCCAGGCTCAATGAGCTGAAGGATCCATTTCTGCACTGTACCATTCCACCTCGCCCATAACAAATGTAATAATTTTTCTTCAGGTATCAATCAACTTGTAGCCACATCGAGTGAGTATGCCAAACAGTTTTACATTGTGGAATCATTTTTCTACAAGGATTTCCAATTTTATAATTTACACAGCTGGTCTAGGAAAAACTATTGTCAAATGGGGCAAGATTCAATCAGAAGACAGCACTTTGCAATCGTTGTGTTCAGAACTAATCTCTGGAAAGCAAAATTCACACAAGTATTTTTATCAATAATGGAGCACACTTACCTGGCATAATGACAGAGGTGGCTCTGTACAGCTGCAGCTCATTCAGGATGTCCAGAAGCTGTTGGACGGTGGCTTGTTTCATTCCCCACACCCACATCAGCTCTCGTGTCTTGCTGTTTGACTTTCGTCCAAATAATTCAATGTTCCTTAGTTCGGTCTGATCGCTTATGATACGAGAGCCTGAAAGGAGTTTCAAAGATTAGCTTAGTCCCTTCATCATATAGTTTATTCTGTTCTACTTCCCTTCTATCAAGAACAAAAACTATAGGTTAAAGGACTGAAAGCAAACGGTGGCCTCCTCGGTCCAACACAATATGGACAACCTTTCCAGCCAATGCGATTAAATATGGTGGGTTTCCCTCCTACACAACAACTATGCACACATCACTATCACACACAAAAATAGGAAATAGCCACGGTAAATGTTCCATACTTTGCTACGAGTAGAATTCACCAGGAATTGATGGTACTGAGAGAATAAAATGGGATTAGTATAGGTTCAGAGTAAGTGGCTGCATGATTGTTGGCGTGTACCTGGCAGGCCAATGGGCCCGTTTCCAAACTCTACAACTCAGCAGGTCAGACAGGATCCAATGCCCATCAACTTTAAACATTAACTCTGCTTCTCTCATTACGGATGCTGCCTGACCAGCTAAGCATTTGTAGCATTTCATGGATCTCTTTCAGGTTTCCATCCATGTGCTTGAAATTAATGCATTAACTACACAAATGCACCAACTCAGCAATATATCCTGGGGACAGCGAGCTGCTGGAGGTGGTGTACCTGGGGGAGAGTGGGTGCTCAGGAGAGAAGTAACGTGGGGAGAGTGGGCACCTGGAAGGGGGAAGCATCTGTGGAGAGAAAACAAATTTAAATGTTTCAAATCAACAACCTTCCATTAGTGCTGGTCTAATAAAAGTTCATTGGCATTAACCTCAACTCAGTTTCTCTTTTTGATACCACCTGGCCTACAGTGAATTTCCAGCATGCCCCGTTCTATCTGCAATAGACATCATTAAAGATATGCCCAATATGTCTGCATGCATATAATGTGTTTTGTAAATATGCACCTCCAAAAAAAAAAAAAAAAAAAAAAAAAAAAGTCAGATTAAATTCTTCCTAAACGATGTAACTCAGTGAATGCATGTGAGCAGTGGGAAGCAGTATTAAAATTAGCGGTTAAGACAAAAGGTTCATGGTGGGGTCACTTGCAGATTTTAAGATTGGGTATATCCGCTTTATAACAGCTAAACAATCTACATAGAAACAGGGAGAAAATGTGTGTTAAAAAAAACCTAGGCGACAGTGTTTGTGCACAGAAAAATATTTGAAAATTTCCACTATGAATGAAATTCGGCAATCTTTCCCTTACAATCTAAATGGTTTCCAGTGAAGCTCTGTGACAGATTAAGGAGTACATGTAGTCTATAAGTTAATTATGTAAAGGGGGACAGCAGACAAGAAAAACTACAGTGGCTTATAGTTCAAGAGATTTTGATTGTCACAGCTATTTCCTGTATGACCTTAAAAACTGAATTAAAATAGAAAGATTAAACGAGAACGTACCATTTGAAGTTTGATCTTTATTTTATGAGAAGTTGAAGTGAGGGACTACATGAAGAATCCACCAGCCCGCATCTGCTACAAAAGCATGTTGTCTATAAACTCCATGACACAATGCCCTTTAGGTCCAAGTAGGGCAGCATAACTTTAGAATCTTTGTAAATAGCTTAGGCCTCAAGACAAACTCTCTAGGTAGAGCCTCTGCCCACGTATCACCACTGAGACACCCCAAATGGTGAGATTGACATCCAAAGTCAGGCAGTTCATCGGGACTGGCATATTTCCCAGCCGTATCCAGCATATACCCCTCCTTAGCTGATGAGAAGTTAAATCACTGATGCTCTTAGCCAGATCTCCTCCAGTGGATCTCCTATCCCCGAAGGGATGGCAAATTATGTGACAAGAGAATGAACTCCTTCATATGATTAAACTGCAGCATATCCCCCATAAGTTCAGGGGATTTGAATTCCTTGTCGATATCTCCATAGTCGGAGTTAGTTATGTCATAATCTCCAGTACTCCCCTCTACTGAGCAGGAGCTAAAATAACTCAACCCCGAACCAGGTGTTGCTTCCCCTCTTCTGTGCGGGAGATATTATAACGCAACCCTGAGCCAGGTGTTGCTTCCACAGGCATCTGACTGGAGCTTCTTGTAAGTGCCTCCTGAGCCAGGAGCACAATTCTATTATATACTCACTGCACAGGTCGCGCCTGCTAATGACTCCGAGTCCGGGCTTGCTCCCTTCTGGAGCCTCAACGGAGTCTAGAGGGGAGGAAAATATAACGCAACCCTGAGCCAGGTGTTGCTTCCTACAGGCATCTGGCTGGCTCCCTTTTTGCGCTTCAACGGAGGTGTCTGTACGGCCGCACTCGTCAGCTCTCCAGTCACCTGCTCCCTTGGAGCCCCAAAACAGAGGTGAGCCTCAATGGCAGTAGCTGCACCGGCCGAGCCATCAGCCTATTGATTCCAGCCGCCTGCTCCTTCTCAGAGCCTCCAGGGCGATAGCTACACAGGTTGTGTCAGCTTCTCAGGGCCCGCTGCACCTATTTTCGGAGCAACGGTCCTTTCCTGAAACAAAATCCCTTACCTGCCAGCGTCTCTGAGCCCTGGTCACCCTATTTGTTGGAGCCTCAGCCAAGTTCCATTGCAGACCAAGTCTGACCACATCTTCAGCCCCACGCTTGCCAAACAGCTCCCTTCGGAGCTCAAAAGCGCCATTGCTGTGCAAGACACGCCTGCCAGCATTTCTGAGCTCAATGGGACAGACTGCTCCTTTGGCCAACATCCTCTTTGGAGCCTTGCTGGAGCTTTACTGTGCAGGGAACACTGCCACTTACTCCCAGCCTGGTTAGACAGGCTGCTCCTTCGGCCCCTTCTGCTCCTTTAGAGCCTTAGCGGAGCTCATTGAACAGGCCGCGCCAGCCATTACTCCAAGCCTGATTCGACAGGCTGCTTCTGTGGCCCTTCTGTTCATTCGGAGCCTTAGCGAAGCTCACATGCCTGCCAACACTCCGAGCTTAATTTGACAGGCTGCCCCTGCGGCCTTCTGCCTTTTTTGGAGCCTTGATGGAGCTGACTCTGCAGATCGCGCTGCCAGTTACTCCCAGCCTGGATCGGCCGGCTGCTCCTTTGGCCAGTTGCTCCTGCGGAGCCTCAGCGGGGCTCACTGGACAGGTCACGTCTGCCAGTACTGCAAGCCTGGTTCAACAGGTTGCTTATGCGGGACCAGCTAGTGACTCACGACAGTTCCTTTCTGGAGCTTCAACGGAGGTAGCTGTAAGGATCGCGCCCTTCAGCTTCTCCGTGTACCGCTGACTGCTCCCTTCTGGAGCCTCAATGGAGGCGGCTGAACGGTTTGTGCCCGTCAACTTCTCCACAGCCTTACTGGCAGTAGCTGCACGGGTCACGCCCATTAGCGTTTCTAATTCCGGCCACCTGCTCTCGTTCGGATCGTCAAGGCGGTAGCTGTATGGGCCGTGCCCGATAGTTTTACCAAGACCGGCCGCCTGCTCCCATCCGGAGCCTCACCGGCGACTTTACCAAGTCCGGCCGCCTGCTCCTGTTCAGAGCTCCAACGGAGGTAGCTGCACAGGCTGCACCCGTCAGCTTCTCCGGGCCCACTGCACCTATTTTCGGAGCAGCGGCCCATTCATGAAACAAAATTGTCCTACCTGCCGAAGCAGTTTCGAACTGGTCCGAATCCCACGCCATGCGTCGACGTATGGACGCGCATGTGGGCTGGCGGGTTCTTCACGTGGTCTCTCACGAGACTTCGATATAAAATTATCACCACTCACTATCTCTGACTAGTGTCCCACACGAGTTACAGACCCTTATATCCTTTAGTTTAGAGATATAGCGAGGAAACAGGTTCTTCGGTCCACTGAGTATCCACGTAAACGAACACTATCCTAGGGGCAATTTACAATATTACCCAAGCCAATTAACCTACAAACCTGTAAGCTTTTGGTGCGTGGGAGGAAACCAGAGCACCCAGAAAAAACCCATGGAAGTCACGGGGAGAATGTACAAACTCCGTACCGACATTACTTGTAGTCAGGATAGAACCCAGGTCTCTGGCACTGCAAGGCAGCAACTCTACTACTGCGCCATCATGCCAACCTTCCTATCATAGAATCCTTCATCATGGGAGAGATGTGGTCTATTCTACCTGCACCAGCCTTTCAGAAGTGTTAGCCCTCCGTCCTTTCTTTTGCAATCTTTGCCTTTTCATGTAATCTTTTTGAAAATAACTATTGAATCTGTTACCACTATCATTTCGGGCAACTAGTAGCCGAAAGTTGAAATGAATGGAAATAAAAATGGGGGAGACTGCACTGCCATTTCACCACAGAACCAGTGATAAGATCATGTACAGCACTACGTGCAGGAAGATGAGTATCTAGGATGTGGTCTAGATAAATACCACGTCAAAGCCTAAAGAAGTTAATGTAATGACTACCCTCCAAAAGTATGTTTACGATATTTTATTTCTTCAGATAATGACTCAAAACACTGCTCTGCAACCTCCTACAAATTTTAGCATACATCAGCAAAGGCTGATTTTGAGATGCAAACGATAACTTTGCAAAGGCAGTTTCCTGGTCCAGGATGTGTAGGAAGAAACTGCAGATGTTGGTTTACACCAAAGATAGACACAAAATGCTGGAGTAACTCAGCGGGTCAGGCAGCATCTCTGGAGAAACTGAATGCAGAAGGTGATATTTCGGGTCTCGACCCGAGGCGCCACCTATTCCTTTTCTCCAGAGATGCTGCCTGACCCGCTGAGTTACTCCAGCATTTTGTGTCTATCCTGATCAAGGATGCTTAAAATCTCAGAAGGAGTGCTACCGAAGGAGAGTGGGGTTCCCAGGGGGAACGGGCTCCCAAGGGAGGTGCTCCTTGGGGAAAGTGGGCCCCTGGGGAGAGCGGGTCCCTGGGAGAGTGGACTCCATCCACATGACACCGATCAGTGGGCAGAGAGCAGCAGTGTGGAGGGAGAATTTTGTCAGCCAGTACAAAGCCAATGATTTCAAGAGAGCGTTGCAAAGCGTAAAGGGGCTTGGAGATTGGGGTGGGTGTATGGTTGTGGACCAAGATCAGGGAACCTATTGGCCATCTTGCATAGCCAGTACTCCTACTTACTCTGGCAACAGGCAAGCTGCGGCAGAGCCATAGTCAGGTTGGAGTTCGACAATAGATAATAGGTGCAGGAGTAGGCCATTCGGCCCTTCGCGCCAGCACCGTCATTCAATGTGATCATGGCTGATCATCCACAATCAATACCCCATTCCTACCTTCTCTCCATATCCATTGACTCTGCTATCTTTAAAAGCTTTATCTAGCTCTCTCTTGAATGCATCCAGAGAACCGGCCTCCACCGCTCTCAGAGGCAGAGAATTATACACTCACAACTCTCTGTGTCTCGCTTGGGAACCAGACCTGCTGTCAGGACCCTGAATGATGGTCCACCCCAGGGCTCTCGTCCTAGCTCCCCTACTCTTCAACAATCATGTGAGTGACATGCCAACTACCTCATCCAGGACGTTTGCATATGCAGATGACATTTCCCTTGCTTACCAGGGAGCTTCCCTTGGGGATATCAGCAGTGCTAACCCGTCTTGAAGGGGTTGGAGGAGTACTTCACCTTCTGGCGACTTTGCCCCAACCCATCTAAGACAACTGTCACTGTCTTTTACATCAGCAATCGGCTCGCCAATGCAAAGCTCCGAGTGTCCTTTTGTGGTAAGTCAGTGAAGAATGAAGTCTTAGTTGTAATCTAAGTGGGGATTCATAACCTGCTATATGATGGATTCATAACCTGCTTCAACTCACAAGCAACCTGTCGCCACAGCAGGACATAGATGCAGTGAAGAGTTAAGCCAAAAGAATTCTATCAGCTGAAGGGCAATAAGGGTAAATGTTCAGCTGTGGGTCATTGCCCTTATTTTTGTCCTATGACATTTCATTTCCTAAGTTATTTACTTTTGTGGCATAGAATGCCCATATTGACCAGTTAGGTCAGTATTTCTCATAGTTTGGTTTCTTGCCACATAGGAATCATTTCGCATATTGAGTCTATGCCATAATAATCCCATATCCCCATTATATGCCATTGACCCATTTACCCCACGGCTACTTTGTCACTCGTGCCACCCACACACGCTCGGGGTAATTTACTGTGGCAGGATAGCCTCAAAGTGACATTTCAAGGACACTGATTGCGTAACCCTATAAGGTAACCATGTGTGCCAAAGAAGAACAGTAGAATTTACTTTAGAATTTAGAGATACAGCACAGAAAAAGGTTCATTGGCCCACCAAGTCTGCATCAACCAGCAATCACCCCGTACTCTAGCACTATCCTATACACAAAGGACAATTTACAGAAGCTAATTAAGCATTTAAACGTGTATGTGTTTTTTACACGAAGGGTTGTAGGTATATAGAACAAACCTCCGGAGGACCAAATGTTTAAGAAGGAACTGCAGATGCCCGGGGGACCAAGTTGAGGAAGGCACTATCGCTTTGTTTAAGAAACATTTAAACAGGTACATGGATAGGATATGTTTAGTGCAATATGGGCCAAACACAGGGATCTGGAACTATTCTAGATGAGAGATGTTGGTTGGTGTGGGCAAGTTGGGCCGAATGGGCTGTTTCCACGCTGTATGACTCTCTGTCTTTGAAGCGTGGAAGGAAACTTGAGCACTCGGAGAAAACGCACATGGTCACAGAGAAAAGGCACAAACTCCGTACAGACAGCACCCGTAGTCGGGATCGAACCCAGATCTCTGGCACAGTAAGGCAGCAACTAGTGCTGCGCCACCCCAAGAAAGACTATTTTCACATATTTTAAAATGGTCTCTCTTTTGTGCTTCCTCCTTGTTTTCCTGAGAAGGCAAGAACAGTAATGGAAGGAAAGGTACGCGAGATAAAACCCGAGCCTCCCCAGAAGAAGCAGTAAAACCCCTAGAATCACTACAGTGTTGGGCATGCAGCCCCTGGTATGACAGATTGTAGATATGGGCAGCCATACAGGTCTCTACAAATGACAGCTATCAATGACAAAACCAAGAATCCAGTGCGCAGAACAACCACAGAACCCTTGTGTATATTTAAAATTGAACATGGTGTTCAATCAGGGGAAGAATTCTAGGTTGTGGGGATGGGGCAGGAACGTGGATCAGTCTTGATCCAATTTGAGGACTATTTGAGGATAGGTTTGAGGACTGAATAGAATTGTACAGCACAGGAACAGGCCCTTTGGGCCACAATATTTGTGCCACAAACCATGATGCCAATTTAATTTGTACATCTGCCTGCCACAATTCCATGCCTGTTCGGAACATGGTCGTACTCGACCAGAAACGTCACCTATGCATTTTTCAGAGATGGCACCCGTGATACTCCAACACTTTGCGTCCATCCATGCCTGTTCATAGATCTGTCGAAAGGCCTCTTCAAAGTTGCAACTGAGGCTGGGACAATCCCAATGTTTAACAGTTAGACAGGTATATACTGATACTGATTGGACAAGTTTGGAGGGATATGGACCAAACACGGGCAGGTGGGACGAGTGTAGCTGGGACATGTTGATCGGTGTGGGCAAGTTGGGACGAAGGGCCTGTTTCCAAGCTGTATCACTCTAGGACTCTTCCCCGGCTGTGTGCGTCAGGCATCTACCACTCTTTACATTAAACAAAATCCGTGTAAATCTCCTTTAAGCTTTCTCTCTCTTACCTTAAAGCTTTGCCATGAAGTATTTGACATTTCTATCCTGGGAAAAACTCAATTGACCCTATCTCTATGCCTCTCATAATTTTATATACTTCCATCACATCACCTGTCAGCCTCCAATGCTTCAGGGGAAGCAATTCAAGTTTGCCCAACCTCTCTTTCTAGTGAATATTCTCTAATCTAAGCAACATCCTGATGAACGTCTTATCTGCACTATTGCAAAGCCTCCACATCCATCATCATATATTCCTACTACTTATGTTCTTAATAACCACTCACAAATTTCAACAGGATGAAATGTCATGGGAAAATTATACTATTTAAGTCACACTCTATGAGATCATCATAATTTCTGGGGGAATTCCAGCGATCATAAGCCTGACTCAGCTAGCCAGATAAACGTAAAGCAGTTTTGTTTTACTTGCTTTCTGAACTTCCTAACTAAATCACCTGGTACCTTTTAGTGCCACCCCTCCTCATGAAGATTGTTAGTTTAGTGTCACGCATACCGAGGTACAGTGAAAAGCTTTTGTTGCGTGCTAACCAGTCAGCGGAAAGATAATACATGATTACAATCACGCCATCCAGTGTATAGATACATGATAAAGGGAATAATGTGAATAACGTCTCGATTAGGAAGAGCTGTCGGAGTAGATATTTAAAAGAGTGGAGTGATTGCAATGCACAATTGCAGATCACCTGTGACTAGCACACAAAGAGTCACATGGGTTGGGATTTGCATCATGATTTGCCATCTTGCATTTTGGATGTAGTCAAATGGCATGGAAAAACAAACTGAGTAAATCAATTCTTCCCATATTTGCATCAAGCCCCTTTCAACTCCAAGAGTTTACCAGAGGTTACGTGACTGACATTTGCTTAACGTAACAGGGTGGCACAGCAGTAGAGTTACTGCCATACAACGCCAGAGTCCCAGGTTTGATCCAGTCTCCTGGTGCTGTCTGTACAAAGTTTGTACGTTCTTCCCGTGAACTGCATGTATTTTCTCCTGGTTCTCCAGTTTTCTCCCACACTCCAAAGACGGACAGGTTTGTAGGTTAATTGGTTTGGTATCATTGTAAATTGACCCTAGTATGTGAAGGATAGTGTTAATGTGCGGGGATCGCTGGCCAGCACGGCCAGGTATTAGTAGGGTCTGTTTCCGCTCTATCTCTAAACTAAAAAAACATATGTGGCAACGTTTGCACAGAATTACAGGAAGTCAAAGAGAGCTGGCATCCACAGAGCCTCAACCTCATATTGTTTGGGCAATATATTGGGTGCAATGAGTCACTGCATCATTGCCAGAGTGCATGGATTTCCTCCGGTTGCTCTGGTTTCTCCCGCATTCCAAAGATCTGTGGTTGCTAGGTTAATTGGAGATTTATAAAAGTTGTACCTAATGTGTGGGTAAGTGTGTATAATCTGGGAAAGTTGATGAAAATGTGGGGAAGAATAAAGTGATTATTGCAGGATGACTTCAGCAGCATCTGCCTTGATTTTTGGAACTAGAAAATAGAATGCAGAATAGTACAGCACAAAAATAGGCCCTTCGGCCCACAATGTCAGTGCCCAACATGATGCCAAGACCAACTGTTACCAGCCTACACATAATCCATATCCTTCCACCTGCATATCCATGTACCTGTCCAAAGGTCTCTTAAATGCCGCCAAATTATCTGCCTCAACTCAACCACCTCCCCTGGCAGCGCATTCCAAGTACGAATTGCCCTCTGTGTAAAAAAAAACTTACCCTGAACAACTCCTTTACACTTTGCACCACTAACTTTAAAGCTATGCTAAAGTTACAGCTTCGATTTTTCCATTCTGGGAAAAAGATTCTGGTTCTCTATCCCATCTGTGCCCCACATCATTTTATACACTTCTCTCAGATCTCCAGGGAACACCCAACGTTCCAGAGAAAATAATTTGTCTGTCCAACTTTACCTTGTAGCTAATACCCCCTAGTCTTGGTAAACCTGGTACAATCTTTCTATGATGCCTTCCTTAAGTACTCCCTCTTTGACCAAGGCTTTGACACAGCTCAATACCTCCATCCAAGATAGACTCAAAGTGCTGGAGTAACTCCAGGCAGCATCTCACATTGTGCCTATCTTCAGTATAAACCAGCACCTGCAGTGCAGTTTCTTTCTACACACTCAATACCTCCACCTGACGGGTCGGGTATACCTGCAGCTCCTGAGGCAGTTTCACTGTGCTATCATTATATAAATAATGCTGGGGTAAATTTGGCTTCATCAGAGGACGGATACAACAAAGTTATTAAGTAGAGACATCAAGAGTCTGATTGTGCAGCATTTGTTGAGAGCAGAATGTAGTTCACGTTTTGAACACAGTAAACAGCCTCAGGGATAATAATTGTATAAATGTATGAAAGGAGGTTGCAGGAAATGTTCCTGTTTTCGTCATGTGGGCATCTGAACATGAATCACCCCAAAATTTTCCCTCGCCATGACGCTCACGACAGATCAAAAAAACAACAAGCATTGATGTACACGGTACCACGGTGTATTGATGACTGCATTAAACCTCCTGATAAATATTGGTGTTTGAAGTCAATGCAAGGAGAAGAAAAATACTTGCAAATTAGGACATTGCAAGTGGAAAATAGCGGATGGCACTCGGCAGGTCGGCAACACAAGTGACAAGAGAAACAGAGCTCACGTTTCCAAGTCGAGGGGGGACAGACACATTACCCGTTTCTCTCCCTACAGACATAACCGGACCCGTTGAACGTTTCAAGCCTTTTAAAAATAAATTTCAGATGAAGTTTGATTTTGATTGTTAGTGCCTAGTTTTCCAACCATTAACACGCCTCGGCTCCCTTCAACAATGTCCGTCAAGGCATGGTGTATCTCCCGGTTACTCCCATTCCCACTGGCCTTTCTGTCCTGGGCCTCCTCCTTTGCCAGAGTGAGGCCGCACGCAAATTGGTGGAATAATATCTCATATTCCACTTGGGTAGCTTACAACCCAATGACATGACCGTTGAATTCTCCAGTTTTAGGTAACGTCTAACTCTCCCACCATCTTCCCCTTCCCTCCCCTGGACCACACCTATTTCTCCCTCCAACATCCCATCCCCTCCTGCTATGTTTTGCTTCACTAACTGCAACATTGATGCTATTGTTCTCAACTCTGCCTTTTGTTCCAATCATCTGCCTGTAAAAATATTCCCCTCGCCCGTGTCCATCTATTACCTGGCACACTTTATCTTGCCTCTCCCCTTTTCCAGCTTTCTCTCCCCCAAATACCGCCCTTACAATGTCTGAAGAAGGGCCTCGACCCGCATCGTTACTTATCCAGGGATGCTGAACATGCTGCCTGACGGCTGCCTGACCCGTCGAGTTACTCTAGTACTTTGTGTCCTTTTCACAGACAGGATCCGTGCCACACCGACTCAAACAGTGTGGGTTGACAGCCGTATACAATGATGCCAGCACCCTCCAGCAGCCAGTGCAATGGTGCCAGCCCCCTCCAGTAGCAAGTGCAATGGTGCCAGCCCCCTCCAGCAACTAGCCAGACTTATGCAGTAACTAGTCAGCCCCATTCAGTAACTAGCCAGCCCCCTGCAGCAACTAACCAGCTCCCCTCCAGTAACTAGCCAGCCCCCTGCAGCAACTAACCAGCTCCCCTCCAGTAACTAGCCAGTCCCCTCCCCCGGTCCCGCCGTAACTATCCAGCCTCATGCAGTAACTAACGAACCTGTCCCTCGGTGGCCAGGGGAATAAATTACTCACCAAACCGACGCCAGTCTCCAGGCGCCAGAGCATCCATCACCATATAAAACTCTTCCATAACTTTGGCGGGAATGTCATACACAAAATGCCGATAATTTCTCTGCTGCGGGGTCCCCCGCCTTCCAGATAAATCCATCTTTTGTCTGGAAACTACCAGCGACGTGGGATACAACTTTCTTCAGCAGCTCGAAGTGAAATTATCCGGACAGATTTTATCCTGTGCGTCATGGAGTGGAAATGTTGAACTGGAAGCACACTGTATCGGCGGCGAGTAATGCACTGAACCAGTGCACTGGCATCAAACATTTCCCCACTTCCCAGTGCATCGAAACTGCAAGTCTGTTCTGCAATTAACAGCGAAGGGCGAAAACACCGCAAAAGCAGGAAACCCGATTTTTTTTTTTTAAACGTCGTTTTTGCTTCACTTTATACTGGGGTCGCTCTTTAATCACTAGCTGTTAGAAGCAGTGTAAAAGAGGGCACTCCCTCTGCCCCAGTCATGGACTCTGTCTCCAGATTAGATTTAGGAAAATCAAAACAAACAGTGGATGCTGGAAATACTCAGCTGCAAACGAGGAGAGAGAAAAACAGTTGGAGGTCTCAGCATTAGTCAATGATCCTTAACTTTTCTGTTATGACTGATTGTCATCACTTGTTGCTAGTTTCTCTCGTTTCCCCTTCCTATGATTTTCAGTTTGAAGAAGGGTCTCGACCCGAAACGTCACCTGTTTCTTCTCCAGATATATTGCATTCCCGCTGAGTTACTGCAGCATTTTGTGTCTATCACAACCCAACCTCTCCTGATCTCCCTTTCTCCGTGACCCCTTCCATGACCACTTCCCCACACAGCCCCCTCTTCTACTCATTCATTCTGTGACGTCCATGACGGTTGAAGATCTCAGAAAGGTCCCACTCTCCCACGTACACATTGCCCTTCCCACAGTCTGTCTGTCTGTCAGTGGAGAGACAAATTATCAGATTGTTGTTATCTGATAACAGTTATCAGGTTGGCTGTTATCAGTTTGGTGATACTAGAGAATGCAGATGCTTTACTAAGGAGCAGAAAAAAACAAACTGCTGGAGGAACTCAGTGGGTTAAAGCAAAGATACTAGAGCCTTCTATGATCTTTGACTTATGTAAGAATGCTGTTCATCGATTACAGCTCAGCATTCAACACCATTATTCCATCAAAACTGATCACCAAACACGGTAACCTGGGCATCGACCCCTCCCTCTGCAACTGGATACTGGACTTTCTAACCAACAGACCCCAGTCTGTGAGGTTAGACAAGCACACCTCTTCAACCCTCACCCTGAACACCGGCGTTCCTCAGGGCTGTGTGCTGAGCCCCCTCCTCTACTCCCTCTTCACCTATGACTGCACACCTGTACATGGTACTAACACCATCATCAAGTATGCAGATGATACAACGGTGATTGGCCTCATCAGCAACAACGATGAGCTGGCCTACAGGGAGGAGGTCCAGCACTTAGCAGCATGGTGCGCTGACAACAACCTGGCCCTTAACTCCAAGAAGACCAAGGAGCTCATTGTAGACTTCAGGAAGTCCAGAGGCGGCACGCATACCCCCATCCACATTAACGGGACGGAGGTGGAACGTGTTTCTAGCTTCAGGTTCCTGGGAGTCAACATCTCCGATGACCTCTCTTGGACCCACAATACCTCTACTCTGATCAAGAAGGCTCATCAGCGTCTCTTCTTCCTGAGGAGACTGAAGAAGGTCCATCTGTCTCCTCAGATCCTGGTGAACTTCTACCGCTGCACCATCGAGAGCATCCTTACCAACTGCATCACAGTATGGTATGGCAACTGCTCTGTCTCCGACCGGAAGGCATTGCAGAGGGTGGTGAAAATTGCCCAACGCATCACCGGTTCCACGCTCCCCTCCATTGAGTCTGTCCAAAGCAAGCGCTGTCTGCGGAGGGCGCTCAGCATCGCCAAGGACTGCTCTCACCCCAACCATGGACTGTTTACCCTCCTACCATCCGGGAGGCGCTACAGGTCTCTCCGTTGCCGAACCAGCAGGTCGAGGAACAGCTTCTTTCCGGCGGCTGTCACTCTACTCAACAACGTACCTCGGTGACTGCCAATCACCCCCCCCCCCCCCCCCCCCCCGGACACTTATTATTTTTTTTTTAATTCAAATTGTTTGCTATGTCGCTCTTCAAGGGAGATGCTAAATGCATTTCGTTGTCTCTGTACTGTACACTGACAATGACAATTAAATTGAATCTGAATCTGAATCTGAATCTGAATCTTTGGGTTAGAGTGCGTGGAGGAAGGGGGGAAAGTTGACGTTTGGGGTCAAGGTCTGATCTAAACATCACCCATCCCTTGCTTCCACAGAAGCTACTGAGTTACTCCAAAAGTTAGTTTTAACTTGAAAGCTTGGTATCTGTGGAAAGTTTTAGTTTAGTTTCATTTTAGAGATACAGCATGGAAAGAGGCCCGTTTCCCAATCTAGCCCACACTGACCACTGATCCCTGCACACTAACACTACCCTTACACACGCCGTCCGGAGGTGCCGCTGCGGTAGATGCATCCGGAGGTGCCGCTGAGAAGCCGAGGCTGGTACCTTGCGGGCTGGAGCCTCATGAGTCGGCGATGGAGCCTCGAGGGCCTGGTCTCGCGGGTCGACAACCGCGTGGCTATCGGTGCCTGGGGCTGTGGAGCACATGGCTGGGGCTTGTGTCAGTGTCACGGAGGCATCCCGGAGAGGACCCGGCAGTGTTAGTGGAGTGTTCAAGAAGGAACTGCAGATGCTGGAAAATCGAAGGTACACAAAAATGCTGGAGAAACTCAGCGGGTGCAGCTAGTGGAGAGGTCGGTGTGGTGGTCGATGATGGCGCCGATCAACGGACGAGGACAGACATGTGGAAGTGGGGACGCCCGCTGCCAACGTAAGGGACAAAGGAGGACCTGGCATGGGGCGGACCGCCATGAGGGAGGGGGAAGGACAATGGAAGACTGGCGTGGGGGGGGGGGGGGGGGGGGGAGAACAAAAGGGAAACTGGCGGGGGATGTAATTTGTAACTTTGTAAGCACCCTTTATGGGCGACTATTTGCATACCTTGTGTATGCAAGCAAAGAATTTCACTGTGATATGTCACATGTGACAATAAAGTGTTTAATTCAATTCAACAAGCTAGGGACAGTTTACAATTTTACTAAGCCAATTAATCTACAAACCTGTACATCCTTGGAGTGTGGGAGGAAACCGGAGCACCCGGAGAAAACCCACTGAGTCACGGGAAAAACGTACAAACTCAGTACAGACAGCACCCAAGCAGCAACTCTACCGCAGCTCTACCATGCTGCTTATGCATACATTAGAAACATAGAAACATAGAAATTAGGTGCAGGAGTAGGCCATTCGGCCCTTCGAGCCTGCACCGCCATTCAATATGATCATGGCTGATCATCCAACTCAGTATCCCGTACCTGCCTTCTCTCCATACCCTCTGATCCCCTTAGCCACAAGGGCCACATCTAACTCCCTCTTAAATATAGCCAATGAACTGGCCTTGACTTATGCAAATCTGCTACTGGGTTGAAATCACTTCAGGACATCCTGAGGTGAATGTTTTGTAATATATATTGTGTCATTTTAGTGTAATAGGAAGGCAATACATGAAAGATTATGCAGATTGGGTAGATTATGAGATTTTGTGAAGCAGTTGAAAAGTGATTGCTGGGAACTTTTTACTTGTAGTCTGTCAGAACCACTCCTGAGCACTCTTTATATCTGACCCATAATCTTTTGGTAATTATGGGGAATTGGCTGGATGCTGTCAAATTATTGTTCCCCTCTTCTCAATTCTCCACATCTTCTTCACTAAGGCAGAAAGTTTCATGGTACCCTCTCCACCAGCAATCACTGGAGTTGGTGCAATGGAGTTAAACAGACCAGAGGACCCTAATGCCCCTGTCCCACTTAGGAAACCTGAACGGAAACCTCTGGAGACTTTGCGCCCCACCCAAGGTTTCCGTGCGGTTCCTGGAGGTTTTTGTCAGTCTCCCCACCTGCTTCCACTACCTGCAAACTCCGGCAACCACCTGCAACCTCCAGGAACTGCACGGAAACCTTGGGTGGGGCGCAAAGTCTCCAGAGGTTTCTGTTCAGGTTTCCAAAGTGGGACAGGGGCATAAGCATGAGGGATGCAAGAAGGGATGGGATAGAAATATAGAAACATCGAAAATAGGTGCAGGAGTAGGCCATTTGGCCCTTCGAGCCTGCACCGCCATTCAATATGATCATGGCTGATCATCCAACTCGGTATCCTGTACCTGCCTTCTCTCCATACCCCCTGATCCCTTTAGCCACTAGGACCACATCTAACTCCCTCTTAAATATAGCCAATGAACTGGCCTCAACTACCTTCTGTGGCAGAGAATTCCAGAGATTCACCACTCTGTGTGAAAAATGTTTTCCTCATCTTGGTCCTAAAAGATTTCCCCTTATCCTTAAACTGTGACCACTTGTTCTGGATCCTTAAACTGTGACCCCTTGTTCTGGGATCTCAACCTTGCTATTCTAGGACATGGTTGGTGGGTAAATAAATGTTTTTGTGTTTTTCCTTAATAATTCATGCATTATATTAAGTGAAAAGGGTGGGTTAAGAATGGCTTTCCATTGTCTTGGCTGAATCAGGCACAAATTGCATCAGAGAAAGCTAATGGTCAGGCTACTAGAAATAGACCCAGGTCTGAGGAAGGATCCCAAACTGAAACATCACTCATCCTTGTTCTCCAAAGATGCTGCCTGGCCCACTGAGTTACTCCAGCACTTTGTGTCTAAATCGTTTTGTTGCATTTCACCTGGACCTTTGCCTCATCTTTTCTTCTACGGTTAAGCTTGTGCAAAATATTTCTTCTGGTAGGTACTTACTGTTGTACTGTCAATGTTTTGTTCATTTATTTAACCCATTCATATCCCTTTGCAGACTTTTTATGTCCAGTTCTCAACTATCCGACCTATCATCAGCAAATGTGGCCAAAGCACATTTGGTTACTCATTCAAGTCATTGCCATGGATTGTAAATTGACAAAATCTTACCACTGATCCATGGGGAAGTGTACTAGTTACTGATTACTAATGTGAAAATCATCCATTTATCCAAACTCTCAGTTTTCTGTTAGTTAGCCAATTCAATCTGTATACTGCCCTTAACACAGCGGCAGGCCAAGTCAGGCAATGTTTATCATTTTATGCACAAGTGCGGTGAACTAAATGTACAACGAACACCTTGCTTGCAGCAACACCACAGGTGATGACATCCGGCAACATGCAAAATGGGAATTATACAGAAATTACACAAGGCATTGAAATGAAAATGAGTGAAAAAACAAGACATTAGTGACAAATACAACTAGAAAATGAATCCACAGTAGTGCAAGAGGTGGTCTATAGTGTTCCATTTCTGAGGCAGGATTAGGGTTGTATAGGCCATACAGAACCTAGTGGTTTCTGGAAAGTAGCTATTCCTGAACCTGGTGTTGTGGGACTTCTGGCTTCTGTGCCTCCTGCCTGATGGTAGCAGTGAGAAGAGAGCATGGGCCGAATGATGGGGATCCTTGATGATAGATGCTGCCTCCTGGAGGCAGCGCCTCATGTAGATGAGTTATATGATGGGAAGGGTTGTCCCCATGATGGACCAGGCTGAGTCTTTCACTCTCTGCAACCTCTTGCATTGTAATTTCCATAGCAGCCCATGATACAACCAGTCAATATGTTTCTGCATTGCCCCCATGTACGTTTATTCAAAAATTTGGTGAGATGGTAAATCTCTGTAAATTCTAAGAAAGTGGTGGCACTAGCACATTTTCTTCATATTACATTTCACCTGAGATGTTTATAGCCTGGAATCTGCTAACTCTCCACTGATGAAAACTGGTGTGTGGTCTCCTCATTGCCCCTTTCAGACGTCAACGTTTAGTTAAATGGTCTTGTTAATGCTGAATGAGAGGCTGTTGTTGGGCCATCACTCAACCAGGTGTTCTAACTCTCTCCTGTACCCTGACTCGTCATCACCTGTGATTTGGCAACAAAGGTGGTGCTGTTGGCAAATTTATTGATGGCATCGGAGCAGTCCTCAGCTGCACAATCATGGGTGTAAAGAGGATAGAGCTAAGATTGGGCGGCACTGTGGTGCAATTGGTAGAGTCGCTGCCTTACAGCATCAGGGACACGGGTTCAATCATGATTACGGGTGCTGTCTGTATGAAGTTTGGACGTTCTCCCCGTGACCTGCGTGGGTTTACTCCGGGATCTCCAGTTTCCTCCCATACTCAAAAGATATACAGGTCTGTAGGTTAATTGGCTTGGCAAAGATAAATTGTATAGCTTCTAGAAAGCAGAATGGGATGGGGATAGGTAGAGTGCTTAAAATGTTTAAAGTCCTCTTCATGCATTATAATAATTCTGTGCTTCAAAGAAGGTTGAAGCTGAGTATGTGTAGCTGACACTCACTGCAGTTTACTTTAGTCAAACCTGTTCTCTGTTGTTAAAGGACAAATGGCAATCAAAACAATAAAAGAAAAAAAGGGTAACAAGACATTTGCTTATCTGCCATGGTGTGGAATTGGGCTATTTGCTCTGCTGTGTCTTTCGGAGGTGCACGATATATATTTGTTATAAGCATTTGGAAGAAGGAAAACCTCAAACGTGCTTGCTATGGTAAACAGAACATCAAAAGGAAAGTCTGTATATAAGGAGCGGATGAATCTTTGATCGTTGTGCGCTCCCAGTGATCACTGTATTTGGCGTTCTTGAATGGTCTTGATTGTCTTTCCCGATATTTGTGTTGTGTATTAAACTCTTTAACAAGCTGCACAGTGCACTTTCATCCTGTAGTAATCATTATGTGGCATGTTCCAATGCCTTCGAGAAATCCAAATACACGACAAATATGGTTCCTTTTTTTTCCGCCCTGTTTGTTACATCCCCATTGAACTGTAGAATAATTGTCAAACACAAGTTCCCTTTCTCAATGCCACATTGTTCTTACCAAGTTTTTAAAATGTTTTTCTAAATGCCTGCTGTTAACTTCCTTAACAACAAATGTTTTCACTTTTTCCAAATGAAAAGGTTACAATAACTGGGCTATAGTTTCCTACTTTTGTCTCTCTCCTTTCTTGAATAGTGGAGCCATGCCTGCCGTTTGTTGTGCTGAACTGGTATTTACGTAAGAAATGCACCCCCCACAACTCTGGAAAGATATGTTTAGATTTATTCAAACTCCGAAGTGCAAAGACAAAGTCCAAGCACAGCCTGCATTCAATTTCCCATCAAGACACAAGGTGATCAGTCCCAACCTGCCGTTCACCAAACTTGGGGCCTTATCCACTCTTGTCAAACCCCACACTCACCTATATAAACCTATCACTTGCCAGGCTTGCCCTCTCCAGCCTCTTTTCCAGTTTTCTCCCCCAACCCCCCCTCCCAGTCTGAAGATATATCATTGATCCATGTTCTTCAGATATGCTGCCTGTGACCCACTGAGTTACTTCAGCACTTATGATTTTGACCCCTTGTTTGGTAATGATTGCCCCTTTCTGTTTATAACAAGACCCCCCCCCCCAATCTTCTAAATTCTAGTGAGTACAAGCCCCCAGTCTTTCCCCTGACATCCCAGGAATCTCATGACCAATCTACTTCACTTTAGTACATAGAAGAATAGAAACATAGAAACATAGAAATTAGGTGCAGGAGTAGGCCATTCGGCCCTTCGAGCCTGCACCGCCATTCAATATGATCATGGCTGATCATCCAACTCAGTATCCCGTACCTGCCTTCTCTCCATACCCCCTGATCCCTTTAGCTACAAGGGCCACATCTAACTCCCTCTTAAATATAGCCAATGAACTGGCCTTGACTACCTTCTGTGGCAGAAAATTCCAGAGATTCACCACTCTCTGTGTGAAAAATGTTTTCCTCATCTCGGTCCTAAAAGATTTCCCCCTTATCCTTAAACTGTGACCCCTTGTTCTGGACTTTCCCAACATTGTCACTTTCCCAACATCGGGAACAATCTTCCTGCATGTCCAACCCCTTAAGAATTTTGTAAGTTTCTATAAGATCCCACCTCAATCTTCTAAATTCTAGCGAGTACAAGCCGAGTCTATCCAGTCTTTCTTCATATGAAAGTCCTGACATCCCAGGAATCAGTCTGGTACTCTGGTCTCTGTACTCCCTCTATGACAAGTCTTAACCTAAGTCATCTAGTTATTCCATGCTACTATAGAAACAACTAGATCTTCAGATTGCTGTTGAGGCCGTGGATTGCTGGGCAATGTGGTAAGAGGAGATGATTCTATTCTCACCACAATCAGATTGTGAGTTGTTTTGCTTTCAGTTTGCTCTTTGAGACCTTGAGTCTTAATAAAACAATTTAACTTTGTAATTCATCATTGTATTTTGTGAAGCTGAGAAGATGTTACATGGACTATTGTTCTTATCTCATGCTGGTTGAGTTCACCATGCAATAAATACATGCTGCACATTCATTTCTACAATTAAGAAGATACAAGCAAGGAACGACACAAAGTGCTGAGTAACTCAGCAAGGCAGACAGCATCTCTGTAGAACATGTACAGGTGACATTTTGGGCGTGGGCCCTAAGATAGACTGGAGAGGGACCCGACCCAAAGTACTTCTTGCACTTTCGACATTCCATAAAACTAAGTGTGAACATTAATTAAATAGTTGGCTCGATGCATTTCTCACTTTACCAGACATCCATAACCTGCTGTCATAGGAAAATATATTCCATTCATCCTTGGCTGGGTATCATGGCCCTTCCCATGGATAAAGTAAGGATCTTCTTTCTTTTCTGCAGGAAGTTATGATATAGTGGTGCAGGATATAATTTCTAATCACTTGTTCCTGCAATACGATACATGCTTAACTTATTACAATCAGCATATCGCCAATGTACACAACAAACATAATTCAGAATGAAAAAAATATATTTTATTGATTAGTATCAAAAAAGGTACTTGCTCATTGAATAACTAAAAACAATAATGAAGAAAATTTATACAGAGATTGTACTATTAATCATAGAACTACATGCATTTAGAGTGAGGTTAAGGAATATTGAAAATAAAGCTAATAAGGCATACAATTGATTGGAAACAAAATTACAGAATAACCCACGTCAATAAAAATTAAAAGCTGTTTACATGGTTCAAAACAAGTTAGTTTGATTATTTGTCTTATTCCCATGACATATTTTAGCTGACGCCTAAACATATGCTTTTTGTCTGCCTCCATCAGTACATAGTTTATTATAAAGTCATGTGATAGGAGCTGAATTAGGCCATTCAGCCCATCAAGTCTGCTCCACAATTCAATCATGGCTAATCTACCTCTCCTTCCTAATCCCATTCTCCTGCCTTCTCCCCACAACACCTGACACCCCTACTAAGAATCAAGAATCTATCTATCTCTGCCATATTTTTTGTTTCAATTTCTACATATTCAATTGCTGAAATTACATGTGTGAAATAATGAAAGATTGCTAGAAAAGAGGAAAAATGTAATTCCTTAATAAAGGCCAATCTCTTTGCCAACCGTGCCTAGTGCCAGGGCTGGCCTTAGGAGGTGCGGGGCCCAATTGGGAGCAACGGTCCAATCGTCTTAAGGCCGGCCCTGCCTAGTACTTCCAACAACTTTCGCTTTTATTTCAAATCTAATTTCAATTGCAGTGTTTTTGCATCTGGAGGACTCTCAGATGAATGACTTCACATTATGGTGCATTTCTTGCCAGGATACTCTGGAGCATGCACTTTACTTTCGGTGCCAAACACAAAGTAGCTGTTCTCTTTGTTTTTCCACTGGAAATGCACTTTGGTGACTGGGATGAGCTCAACTGTATGGCGCTGCCAAGACAGGGAGGGAAAAAAGCAACATAGTTAGAGAGGGATGCGGTGCGCACAAAATGGCCACAATGGAGATTGATAGTTAATCAAGACAAAAAAGAGACTCGATCCATTTAAACAAATCAGCAAAATCACCAGGAGAAAGTGAATTCTCTGAATAATTCTCTGAACCGCCTCTGACACTGAACAATACGCCGATACAAATTAGTTATGAGGAAATCATTACATTAACTCTCAACGTTCTGGTGCTTCGATACAGGACTTAATACAGCAGTGAACCACTAAAAGGAATTGTATTTAGAATGGCAACTTTATAACACCAAGGTGTTCCAAAGTTCGTTACAGATCATATTATTACAACATGGCCCCTTTGTCCAACTGGTCCATGCCAAGAAAACCCCATTTGATATCCTTCGAAACATTCTCTGTCTGATACATGTCTGAATATAGCCAATTAAATGGGTTTGAAGTGTAATTAAGGACAAATGGCAGGCTATTTGCATGAGGTTTAACAATGATACACTATTCATGTTACCTTAATTGAGGGATCAGTATTAAGCCCAATACTTACTGCTGTTCTTAAAAATACTTGTAATTGGAAGAGCAGGTAAGGCCACAGTTGAATGTCTCAACTGAAGGACAGGACGGCACACCCAGAATGGCAATGTTCATTCAGTGTTATAGTGTCCACATTTTTCCAACCAAGGCTTTGGTGTGGAATTTAAACCCACAAATGCACCTGTAAAGCTGCAGCAAGTAAGACTTGATCCACCTACATTTCATGCTGCCTCGGGAGAGTGGACAACGTAATCAAAGACCTTTCCCATCAGGAACATTGCGCGTGTCGGAAGGAACTGCAGATGCTGGTTTACACCGGAGATATAGACACAAAACGCTGGAGTAACTCAGCGGGTCAGACAACATCTCTGGAGAAAAGGAAGAGGTGACGTTTCGGGTCGAGATCCTTCTTCAGACTGAGACCAATTCCTTTTCTCCAGAGATGCTGCCTGATCCGCTGTGTTATTCCAGCATTTTGTGTCTATCTGAGGAACATTGTGAGTTCTGTCTGAACCTGTCTGGCAATGCATCAGCTACACTCAAATAGAGCAGCAAAAGGAATTTCAAAATCAACATCGTTCAAGGAAAGAAATGGGAGTGCAGTAGGTGGTGCAGAGGTAAAAATAAAACGATTCTCTGCTCGCATGGGAAATATATCCCGCGAAGATCCTCGGGGAATTGTGTTTTGTTGAATAATGAAAACATCTAAAGTAAATGGATTACACAGACAACATTTGAGCCTTTGCCAATATTATAAGCTCCATATAACAAAATTGACTTGTGGAATTATTCCATAGCATGTCAGTGATCTAAGAGGAGCAACAAGGAGATAGGAAAATCAATAGAAGGAAATGAGTTCCATAATGAGATACTTCCCAATCACATTGAGAGCAGGCTTTTCAGAAATATGAGGAGATCCATGAGCTTGGTACTGATGGGAGGCAATGTTGAACCAAGCTATTAATCCAGATTCAAATTATACTTTGAGTAGGAGTCATTTAATCAACCTTTTTCTTGTGTGGGAAGAAACTGCAGATGCTGGTTTAAACCGAAGATAGACACAAAATGCTGGAGTAACTCAGCGGGAGAGACATCGCTGGAGAGAAGGACTGGGAAATATCACGCATTCCTTCTCACCAGAGATGCTGCCCGTCCCGCTGAGTTACTCCAGCATTTTGTGTCAACCTTTTTCTTGTGCTGATTTTGTGGACACTAAGGGCACAGTTACTTCAATTTTACCAACCCCCCTCCTTTACCCTACCCCCAATGGGTGGGAGAAAGGAGAAGGAGTGGGGACAGTTGGGGACTGATTAGCTTAATCCTATTTACAGGCACCAGTATAGTAATGAATCAGGTGAGCCTTATATTGAAGGAGGTGGTTTTAGAGGATGGGGAAGGGCAAACAGAATGCACAGAACTCTTGATCGGATGTCTTTGGCACTGCATTTTCAATGTAACCAGAGAGCGAGAACAGGAAGCATCAGTACAATGATGAATCAGGTGATGACCGGCAGCAGAGGCAGGTGGTTGGTCTGTGGACTGTGTTGATTAATTTAACTCAAGCTGTGGTATTCAGACCAGTAAATGTTCCACACCCCGAGAGCATACTTTGTTCATGGCCTGCCTCTCGGCTCAGCATTCAGCAATTGTACTTCAAAAGCTGCTGATGGCTCTGCTGTATGTTTACAAAAAATAATATTGCTTTGTAACCTGATCAAGGTTCATTGGGATTTTAATCAGAAGATGCAATGCATCAGTTCTTGGCAATGTAGATTAGAATTATGATATAGGACAAGAACTGCATTATTTCTACATAAATAGCAAAACATCTGTTGGTGGCCAGGCTGCCAATGATACCTTTATGTGTTTATGAAAACCCCCTGCCACGGCATTCATTCTAGCTTCATGTAGTGATGCCATTACTACATATGCATATTGGTTAAAATGTCATGGTTGGTCTACATATATTGATAGATGGCAAGGTGCAACCTATACCTTTAGAACCACCGACTGCACTGGCCACAGCCAAGTGCATGAGAGTGACATTGTTTGCTTGCTCTACCAAGACTGAAGCTGTGATGCCAAATATTTTTGACTTTAAACTTTAGAGATACAGCACAGAAACAAGCCTTTGGCCCATCGGGTCCACACTAAACAGCGATCACCCTATGCATTAACACCATCTTACACACTAGGGACAATTTACAATTTTACTGAAGCCAATTAACCTACAAACCTGTGGTCTTTGGAATGTGGGTGCAAACCGGAGCACCTGGAGAAAACCCACGCGGTCACAGGGAGAATATACAAACGCCGTACAGACAGCATCCGTAGTCAGAATTGAAACCGGGTATCTGGTGCTGAAAGGTGGCAACTCTACTTCTGCACCACGGCGTTGCCCCAGCACACTGGCTGGGTAATTCCGTTTCATTCTCACCTGTTGAATTATACGAGAGGTTTTTCCAAACTGAGTCCAATGCTCCTGGAGCCCCTGCTGGGAGACCTGGTTAATCCTGGGTTCTGGGAAGCCCACAATAGGGTACACCTAAGAAGGAGGAAATAACTGACACTGAGATGTGACATGAACCCCAGAATGTAAGCATTCAGTTGCATCTTCAGAAGCAAGTAAAATTGCTGAAGGAATGTGAAGGGTTCTACAAACTATGCAGATAATTACAGACGCTCATCGACTTACTACGCGTCGGAAATGGAAGTTCTACTCTGACGAGGGGGACCACGTGAGAGCTCCTAAGCAGAGACCACAGGGGAGCTCTGATGTGGGGCAGCACGGGGGGAGCTCTGATACAGAGACCATGAGGCTCTACCACACAGGTGCTCTGACACGGGGCAGCTCCGACACAGGGGGACCATGGTGGAGCTCCAATGCGGAGACCATGAAGGAGCTCTACCACAGGAGAGTTCTGACGCGGGGCACCACGGGGGGAGCTCTGATGCAGAGGGGACCATGGGGGGAGCTCCGATGCGGAGACCAGGGTGGAGCTCTGACATGGGGCACCATGAGGCTGCTCTGACGTGGGACACCATGGAGCAGCTCCGATGTTGGGGAGCATGAACGAGAACAGCTGACTGGTTTGTGGAAACAACCGCATGCATTGGCAGTAGCGCACTGGTACTGAGACAAACAACTCAAAAATAAAGCAGTGGGCTAAAAGAATTGCTTATGCAAGTCACCTATTACTTTAGTCGGGGAGTGCTTGTAAAGGTTTGATAACAAAATTTTTCAATGTAACATGTATAGGACGGAACTGCAGATACTTGTTTAAACCAAAGAAAGGCACAAAATGCTGGAGTGACTCAGCGGGACAGGCAGCATCTTTGGAGAGACGGAATGGGCCTGTCCCTCTAAGGTACTCCAGCAATTTGTGCCAATTGTCAATGTAACAAATTTATATCAATGGATAGATTATAAATGGGTCCATTCCAACGGAAAAAGTCCAGGACACAGTACGGTGTCTGACAGGGGTTGGCAGAAGGGGAAGAGACCCTTAGATTTATGGGTGAATTGTCTGTTTCCACACCAAAGTAGTCCTCCTGTTCTGAGGCTGGGGCCTGTAGACTGGCTGAGAAGCCACAAAGTGTCTGACGCACATCCTGCAGAAGGTCACTGGTTTAACTGCTTCAGCTCAAGCCAAGGCATGCGTTGGAGGGTTACCCTGTTATCCTGGATGGTAACATTATTTTTGTAAGCCTCAGTGGAGTAGTTACACTCTCCAGGTCACAGAAGTATTTAATTCCATGATCACTTAATCAAGAGCTGGGCCAGTATGATAAGCACAGGATTGGACCAGACTTGACCTAAATTGCCAACTACCTCAATTATGTCAGATGACTCCAATATCCACATCTTACCCAAAGCAAGCAGGGTATACTGACATGAACCAAGTCCTTCAGTGGTAAGTATACCAACAACGTTTTGTGGCTGTTAACCCTCAAAGGCAAAGGTAATGAAAATCAACCCTCTACCTTGTTCCTCAGTCTCGATACCCAATCTCTTTACCTGAAAACGTTGATCACTGAAGAGCTCTTTCCCAGTAACTTTATTAAGTTTCTGAATGGGAAAATCACACTGTTGATCAATAACCTGTTCAAATTTGTTGTTTTCCCTATTAATAAATGAGAAAGAAATGATAAACCATCAATAGTTTGTAGCACGTTTAAAGAGAAACAAAGAACTGCAGATACTGCTTAATCTACAAAAGGGCACAAAGTGCTGGAGTAACTCAGCAGGTCAGGCAGCATTCCTGGAGAACATGGATAGGTAACGTTTTGGGTCGAGATCCTTCTTAAGTCTGTTTCTAGGGGACATGCAGGACCCACGGCGCAGGTAATAGGTCAACAAAGATGAAGGAGCCCCCCATCCCCCCCCCCCCCCCCCCCTTGCCCCAAATTTCAGGCACATTGTGTAGAATAGATCTTGCCCCTTTTAAATTTCACTTAAAAATATCCACTCCACACCTCAGTAAATTTATTCACAGTATTATTCTAACTAAATAGCTGCCTATTTACAAATTGAAAGCAAAAGTCAATTTCTAACAAGGAATCGGATCCCATTGTGTTAAAAAAAAATTGCCTTGTATTTCTGTAGAATGGCTGCATTTTGGAAGTTAAGTCTTGCAATACAATCTTATAAATGTCTATTAAATCAAACTCAGTTTAAAGTGTCACACAAAGATAATGTGTCATGTTTTCACCTGAATGGCTGCTAATTTGTGGAATAACTTGACCAATCCCTAACCAAAGGGCGCAGAGAAGATTTACAAGGATGTGTAGGAAGGAACTGCAGATGCTGGTTTACACTGAAGATAGACGTAAAATGCTGGAATAACTCGGCATCATCTCTGGGTCTCGACCCGAAATGTTACCCACTCCTTCTCTCCAGATTTACAAGGTGTTGTCTTCTCTATCTTCTGCCCGACAGGAGCAGGGAGTAGGAGGAATGACCGGGGTGGGGAAGGTATTTGATTATGCTGGCTGTTTGTAATGTTGAAGTATAAAAGAGTCAATGGTGGGGAGTCTGGTCTGTGTGATGGACTGGCCCACATTCACCTCTCTGCAATTTCCTGGTCTTCGGCAGAGCTGCTCCCAAACTAAATAGTGATGCAATCCAACTGTAGGCTTTCTCTAGTCCAATTGTAGTTGTTTGTGAGAGTCTTTGGAGACATGGCACATTTTCTCAGTTTCCTGAAGAAGTCAAGGCGTTGGTGAGCCTTCTTGGCTGCCGCTTCAATGTGGATGGTCACGACAGATCATTGGTAATAGTTACACAAGGAACTTGAGAGCTTCCATTTCCACTTGATGTTGATTGGGGCATGTACTCCACAATGCTTCCTGATAACAGCACCTGTACCTTGCTGATATCGAGGGAGATGTTGTAGTCCTGACACCATGTTACTAAATTCTCTATCTTCTTCCAGTACTCTCATGTCCTTGTTCCAGGCCATTGTCCATGTTCCAGGCCACCACAGTGCCATCTGCAAACTTGTAGATGGTGTTAGAGCCGAATTTGGCCACACGTTCATGAATGTTCATGGAATAGTATAGTGGACTGGGAACACATCCTGGCAAGACACTGATATTGAGAATTAGTGGAGGAGATCTTGTCACCTATCCTCACTAACTGTGGTCAGAAAATTACACAAATCTCATTGTATATTCCCCTCATACCTAACAATCCCACCAGATTCTATGACTCGCGTACAGGAGGGGCAATTTACAATGGCCTATTAACCTACCAACACTCACATCCTTGGGATGATGGACAGAATTGAAGAATATGGAGGAAACCTATATGGTCACTGGGAGAATATGCAGACTCCACATACACATCAAGGTCAGGACTGAAGTTAGATGCTGGAGTTGTTAAGAAACAGCTCTACTAGTTGTGCCTGCAATCAGAATAAGCCCTGTCCCATTTATACTTCCCAAGAAGATATTATGATCCATGTGCATCCATCACAATTCTAAACGTCCAAGTACTTTCAAAACATTTAAGTAGTATCTGGATGAGCAGTTAAATTGTATTGTATTGTATTGTATTGTATTGTATTCAAATTTATTGTCATTGTCTCATTTGAGACAACGAAATGAATTTTCCTTACAGGCAGTATCATTAAAAAATCACAAAGAAATAATAAAAATAAATAATAAATAAATAATAAAACATATTAAAAATAAAATTGAAATTGAATTAAAATTTAAAAAAAAACACAAACACAGAAAGTCCACAACACAACATAACATATATGGCACCAAGGTGAGGAAGGCACCATAGTCCAGCCAGCCTCCCCTCCATGTTCATCCGTGGTCGGGGCCTTCAATGCCAAAGCATTGAAAGCTCAAGGAACAAGTGCTGTTAAGTGGGAGGGAGACACAAAATGTTAGAGTAACACAGTGGGTCAGGCAGCATCTCAGAAGAAAAGGAATAGGTGACGTTTCAGGTAGGAACCATTCTTCAGACTAAAAGGTGGGGGAGGGGGATGACTGGAGGCAAAAAGAGGCCAGAGCAAGGCAGGGTCAGCAACATATGACCTCTGGAAGGGCGGAGTCAATTATGGCTCATTGTTGGCTGGGGAAGATGTGCTAACGACTGGGATAACAAGGATGCTAACAATAGATCTAGTAGGACCTCTAGGGTGGGGGAGGGGTTGGAGAGGGGGGGGGCGGAGGGGTGGTAAATGGGATTAAGTTAGATGGCTATTTTATGGTTGGCATGGACAAAGTGGGGTCGAAGGGTCTGTTCCTGTATTGTATGTTTCCATGTGTTTTACTTGATCAGCTGTTTATCACATGGTAATTCCAAGGAAAACAACATAGGTTTTATGTAACATTACAAATACACACGCAGTTTCATTTACTTCTGGATAAAATCCTGTCAAACTTAATCGGGTAAAACTATTTAAACCTGAAGTGACATTTTGCAAATGTAGCCGACTATCCCCTTATCCAAATAATTCAGCCGACTTCACTTGTAGGTGAAAACAAAACTCACCATTTTACTGTCAACTGAATGTAGAAAAACAATTGACATTTGCCTTGACACACATTGCACTTCTGCTGCCCATATCCACTGCACGATTTACAACTGTGGGGAAACGGGAAAAGTGATATACAGTAGTCTGTAGAAAGGTTTAAAATGAGGGTGATTATGCCATCTAGTGGACAATATCTCTAAAAAAACATGCAACGATGAATTCGTATTTAATCCTTCATAAAAACATAAATCAAGTGAATAATTTCTGGTACAGTGTTATATCGCGTTATATCCAATTAGTATTATGGAAATGTGTTATAGCTGAATTACCTGCACTTTCCAACTTATGGCTCAGCGTCCCACACAGTTAATGTGCAGCACAATAAAACCTAATTCTTGGGGGACTCACAGACTGATTTCAATCAGGTCCTTGCACCAAGTTTGCGCTTAAGAGTGAAGTGCACGTGGTAGATGTTATTCTCTGGTTTAGAAATACTGCAGGCTATTACTTGCAGGGTCAAGGACATCCCCGCATTTGTAAAATGGGTGTATGAATGCACAGATAGGGTGATTAACGAGGTCCTCAAAACGTCTGAGCTGTTAGTGGCCAAACTGAAAACCAGATCATCTGGGCCTTCACCCGAGTACGTGCAAATTGTCACAAGACAAACGGAAGGTTAATTGTGTGGTCGATAGAACGGTGGCCAGTGGTAGCACTGGTACCTGTTCAGAGGAAGTTGAGAGCGATTTATTTGGGACAGCGGGGCCTGTATCCTGGTGAATCCAACAAGTGGAATGGTGGATGGAGCATTGAAACAACTGTGAGGAAGATGGGAGAATTCAAAAACATTTTTTAAAGTATTCAAGACTGTACGGCAGAGTAACAATTTAGGTGAATGGAATCTGAGTTGGTCCGGCAGGGACAGTGATAGGAAATCATCCCATGTTTCTGATGGTCCCAGGGGAAATCATCCCATGTTTCTGATTGTCCCAGGGTAAACAGCAGAGTTAGCAATCAAGAGCACAGTACATACATAAGTGAAGTATTCACAGCTACTTTGACTCCTTCATGAGGAGGTGGGTAATTCAGGCCTCAGTCACAAGCTCACCTTACCTTTCTATCCCATTACCCATACAATGATTGCATCTGCTGTCATCGCCAAACAGAGATCCTTTCCCATCACACATCCTGCATTTCACCTGTAGGTGGAAATTATTCAATGTCACCTCAACATATTTCACAAAATCACTGCCCTTTATGACAACTGTTGGTGGATGGCTTAGTGACTTAGCTTCAGTGCATCTCTTTCTCTTTTGTGAGGAGAATGTTAGCCCTTGCACTGAATTCAATGGAGTCAGTTGTGACCACGTGCCCTGGAAGAGATTGAGGTGGCCAGCCATCCATTCCTCGACCAGCCCAAGAATCTCAGCTTGTACTTGCCGCATGGCTTTGGCATCAAACATGAGCCAAAGCCAGATTAGCTGGGAATGTGGGTCACAAAGAAATATGCTGGGTTCACGTCCTAATTTCAATACTTAGAGGACCCTATTGAAATAGATACTTTTAATGAGCGGCTTTGATACCAACCCTGTTTTGAAATTGTTCCTGTTCCATTGGGTATGGCCTTTTTAGGGAGAATTGATGGGGTCAGGTTATTAAAAAAGGTTGTAACTGCTGGAGAACATGTCTGCTAAACACAGTGACAAAGAGTAGCTGTGAGCTCAAGGTTGGCACTGCTAAGGTGCTTGGTACATCCTAATCACCCTATGTAGATAAGGAAGCATGTTTTTCAGCAGTGTGCTCTGTGTGGAAGTGTTAGTTGAATATATTGTGTCTTTTGTTGTTAGTCATGTTCAGTCTTTAGTCTTTCAGCTGCAATTCCATAGTTTCTTTGTTTTGTTAGTTATGATATCATCAGTTTTTAGTTAAGGTCTGCAGATATTTGAATGCTTTGCTCTGATGCCATATAACCATGAATGAATGAATGAATGAATCTCTTTATTGTCATTGCAAATGGTACAACAAAATTTAAAAGTCAATCCCACGGTGCGATTCACAAGAGCAATTTTAAATATATAAGAAAAGGTAAAAATATATACATATAAAAGAAATAAAAAAATTACAGATAAATAACAATAGCAGCTGAGGTAGAACCATTCAGTTGAATGTGAGTGTTATTTCTTATTTTGCATTGTTAAGTTCACGTATGGCTATGGGGTAGCTGTCTCTGAGTCTGTTTGTGGGAGTTTTGAAAGACCCTGTACCGTCTGCCAGAGGGCAGCAGGTGGAACAGGTTGTGTCCAGGGTGGGAAACATAGAAACATAGAAAATAGGTGCAGGAGTAGGCCATTCGGCCCTTCGAGCCTGCACCGCCATTCAATATGATCATGGCTGATCATCCAACTTAGTATCCTGTACCTGCCTTCTCTCCATACCCCCTGATCCCTTTAGCCACAGGGCCACATCTAACTCCCTCTTAAATATAGCCAATGAACTGGCCTCAACTACCTTCTGCGGGAGAGAATTCCAGAGATTCACCACTCTCTGTGTGAAAAAGTTTTCCTCATCTCGGTCCTAAAAGATTTCCCCCTCATCCTTAAACTGTGACCCCTTGTTCTGGACTTCCCCAACATCGGGAACAATCTTCCTGCATCTAGTCTGTCCAACCCCTTAAGAATTTTGTAAGTTTCTATAAGATCCCCCCTCAATCTTCTAAATTCTAGGAAGGGTCCTTCAGGATGTTGGCTGCCCTGCCAAGGCAGCGAGAGCTGAAGATTGCACCCGAATCAAAGGTTTTAAACGCTACTACTGGAGTCGGCAAATCATTGAGAATTCAGTGATGCTCTAGAGATGTTGAACAGCCTGATCCAACCGTAGTGGCCAAAAATTTCTCATCGCACTTCTTCAAGATGCCTTTGAGATTTCTGGGGTTGGCAGGGATGAAATAGAAGCCTGCGTTTATCTACACAATGGTGACCACATTTCATAAGGTAATTCCTTGCCCGTGAAGGGCATCGACAGTCCCGGAGAAGTTACAAGGTTCTTTATAACTGAGAGAGTATTCTCTGTTAACTTACCCTCCCTGTTTGAAGGCATTTATCACAAGGGATTTTACCCATTGCCATACATCTGTGGCACCCCTGCAAATAGAGCAGATGGAACACATAAAGTCAGTACTGCCTCCCAGATCGCCACCTGGTCAGGATACTTTCAAATATTAATGCAATGCAATGGGATAACTGTATTCTTAAAATGTTTTAACCTTTGCCTTCAGCAACTGAAAGCATTTGTTATATGCATTGGTTTATTATTGTCACGTGTACCGAGATATAGTGAAAAACGTTGATAGGCACGTTATCCAGGCAAATCACACTATACACGAGTACAATCACATTATACACAAGTACACAGTTTGTGCAAAAAGAGAAAGAAAACAGAGGGTGGGATATAGTGCTAAAAGAGAAAGTGTTGTTAAAGAAAAGAGCCACAACAGGGTAGATTGGGAGATCGGGAATACATCCTTGGCTTGTGAAACATCTGGCCAATAATCTGATAACAGTGGGGAAGAAGGTGTCCTTGAATCTGGTAGTATGAGTTTTCAAACTGTGGTATCTACCCGACAGGAGAGGGGAGATGAGGGACTGACTGATGTGTGAATAGCCCTTCATTATGTTTGCCAATTTCTCATGGTCATGCGAAGGGTACGCACAAATGGGATCTTCATTCCTCATCATGTGGATATGGAGAAGCATTGTTACTGGTGCTCATGAAAGCCCTGCATGAGTCAGTACCAAGGAGTGAGGACTGGAGGTGGAGGAATAAAAGGAAAAGCTGGCTAGAAGTAATATAAAGCACTGAACAGAATCTCCAAATAAGGAATGTGTAGGAAGGAACTGCAGATGCTGGTTTAAACCGAAGATAGACACAAAATGCTGGAGTAACTCAGTGGGACAGGCAGCATCTCTGAAGCGAAGGAATGGGTGACGTTTCGGGTTGAGACCCTTCTTCAGACTTCTTCATACATATATGCACACACGCACACACACATATATATATATTATATATACTGTATATATATGAAGAAGAGTCTCAACCCGAAATGTCACTCAGAGATGGTACCTGTCCCGCTGAATGACTCCAGCATTTTGTGTCTATCTCCAAATAAGGGAGTGATTAACTACTTGACTTTACCCCCAGTCCAGGTGGGTGGGAGAATTGGGGGCATTGATGGACAAGTGAGAGAGAATGGATTGCAGGGAGATCATTTCAATGGGGGGTGAATAGAATCGCTTGGAGGCCTGGCATTGACTCAAAGGGCTGACTGGTCTTCTATGTTGTAACATAATATGTGAAATGAAAACTTTGGCAACAGTGATAAAGATTGGAATGCAATTTTAAAAACAGCACAATGGGCTTTTGATTCAGACTCTGGTCTTGGTTGTAACTATGATTATGTGGAAAATGAATTCAGTTGTTTTGCAAGCACAGATCTAAGCCAGCAATCTGTAATCATTCTAAAACGTCGGCCAGCTGACTCAAAATAAGCACAGTTAGACTGAGAGGGAAATGGAAAATTGTCCCACTGTTGCTGTAGAACTACACTGCTGGTGTCTTGTTGGAGCAGTATAAGGGGGTGATTTATTCTCTATGTAACAGCACTGGATATAATATGGAGAGCTTCATGCTCACCCAGGTCACCGGAAATATGAAATTATCTCTTCTCCATTATTAACACTTATCAGATCGAACGTAATCAAGGACCTTTTTCATCCCAGTTATTCTCTTCTCCCGTCTCCATTGGGAGAAGACACTAAAGCTTGAAAGCATGTCAACCTTGATTCAGGAACAGCTTCTATTCCCCCTGTTATTGGACTAGTTAAGGAACCTCCCATAAACTAGGGTGCAATCCCGATCTTCCAACCAACCCGATTGGAGACTTTGGTCTTCATCTCTATAACTATGACTTTTTAACTCTGCAACACTATATTTATTCTGCAATGTTTATTTTTCTCTTTACGCTACCTGTTGTGCTGGTGAATGGCTTGCTTGTTCTGGTGTATGGAATGATTTGATTCGACAGCATGCAAACAAAGCTTTTCACTAAATCTCGGGACATGTGACAATACTAAACCAATAACAATAAATGTGACCTTGAACACACTTCAAACCCTTTAAAATAAGGCCAGCCCCACCTCTAGGGGTTGCAGCTCCTAGCTGACTGTAACAATCACTATGCCAACCTGGTAACTGTTCTGATCAATTTGCGTGTGGTCTCACTCTGACAATGGAGGAGGTCCAGGACAGAAAGCTCGGCATGGGAATGGGAAGGGAATTTAAAATGCTTGGCAACCAAACGCAAATTGGAGGAACAGCACCTCGTATTTTGCTTGGACAGCTTACAATCCAGTGGTATGAATATTGATTTCTCTCACTTCAAGTAACCCATGCATCCCCTCTCTCTCTGTCCCTCTCCCACCCGTCCTGTTGCATTTCACTGTCTGTATAACTTGTTATCCCCTGGCACACAGGCAACAATGGACCATTCTGGGCTCCACCTTTTCTTGATCATTGTTACTTTCTGCATATATTTTGTTCATTTCTTCTATATCACTGTCTATATTTCTCATTTCCCTTTCCCCTGACTCTGAGTCTGAAGAAAGGTCTCAACCCAAAACGTCACCTATTCCTTTTTTTCCAGAGTTGCTGTCAGACCCGTTGAGTTACTCCCAGCTTTTTGTGTCTACCTTCATTTGAAACCAGCCTCTGCAATTCCTTCCTACACATTTTGTGAATGTCCCCCGGCAGTTCATTCCATATACCTACCACCCTTAGTGTAAAAAGTTGCCCCTCAGGTTCCTATTAAATCTTTCCCCCCTCACCTTAAACCTATGTCCACTGTTTTGATTCCTCTACTCTGCATAAAAGACTGTGCATTTGTCCTGGGTATTCCTCAATGATCGTATACACCTCATTAAGATCATCCTAATTCTCCTGTCTGCCATTAGTTGGCTCTGACCTTGGGTCTGGTCGCCATACCTTGACAGATGCAGTATTAGGCACCTGGACCCTTTTCTTATTTTTCTCAAACATTTCCGGAACATCTACTGGCACTTCCCAAGGTGGGGGAGGGGCACCAAAGCCAGAGCTCTCGATCGTCTGACCTGAGGGGAAAGGCAGAATGAGAAAAATCTGTTAAATTTATATTCCACTGATAATTAATGAAAATCTGTTCTCATGAAGAGTCTTTGACCTGAAACATTGACCTGGTTTCTCTTCCCGCAGATTCGGCCTGACCTGTTCTGTGTTTCCAGCATTTTCTGTATATAAAGAGCTGTTGCCTATTGTCTTCATATTCCGTTGCTTCCGTTTCGGGTTCATGAGACCGGCTCACTGCTGTCAACTCCCTGTACTAAACCTAGCTTTCTTTTGAAGTGGTAAATTGTAGCCAATTTACTGTTATTTTATACATAAGAATTACAGAAACACAATCATGGCATGTGGATGCTGCAAGTTCTCTAACGGACATTAGATTCCAGGAATCTAATTTATTTGTTATATAACTTTTGGTGTCTGTGCATCGCTGGCATTTGGTGACATTACCGGTCGAGACCCTTCTTCGAAGAAGGGTCTCAACCCAAAATGTCACCCATTCCTTCTACCTGTCCCGCTGTGTTACTCCAGCATTTTGTGTCTATCTTCCATTTAAACCAGCATCTAACCTCGTTAGACCTCATTTAGACTACGCAGTTGCAGCATGGGACTCGTACAAAAATAAAAACATTTCTTCCATCGAATGTGTCCAATGACAGGCAGCTCGATTTGTTACTAACACCTATGAGAGAGAAGCGAGTGTCACCAAACTTCTGAATTCGCTGGGGTGGAACCCTCTCCAAGACAGACATGAAGCTCACCGTTTGACCTGTTTTTACAAAATGTTAAATGGTCAGCTCGACATAGACTACAAGACCTACACCAAACCCAAACCAATTAGGAGCAGACGAGGGCATTCGATCCAATTTGTGATCCCAGCTACAAAGGCAGATGTATACAGCAATTCGTTCTTCCCCCGCACAATTAAAGCATGGAATAATCTCCACCCAACTATAGTTAACCAACCAGATGCAATTGAATTTAAAGTAGCTCTTTCTTCCCAATAACCCTTTCTGGCTTAAGCCCTCCCTTCACCACCTCCAGTTTAAATTCCATTTGGAATATTTCGGAGGACCAAGAAACCAAGAACCAAGAATCTGCAGTTCTTCCAACACGTGAATACACTTGAGCATGTTATGATGAGAACTCAACAGTATGCTCACCGCCACTTGAATATGCAGCATTAAGTAAGTAAATCTGAGGTATGCATAAGTTTCCCTCTCAAGTCTTTTTCGACTTTGGATGCTCACCGTTACTTTATTCAGACGTCCATCATTTATGATATTGAAGCTCTTTCAGGAAAACAGTTCACTGGCATGTTGATAATCAACAACACGAGGCGACATGACCAGAGCGGACTCCTCCATCAACTTTCCGCTCTTGACACAGGTGCTTGATCGAACACAACACTCCAATTACATGAACCAATTCCGAAAATGCTGAAGATTCTGTCCAAGATTGAGATCCTCATTGAGTAAACGTTAAAGTACCCAAGTGGTAACTTAATATAAGGCTGAATTGGATTCCAGCTACATTTACAAAAGTTCTGGATTGTGTTGTTGTGGATGGAGTTCACTGTTGCTGCAAATATCCAGTTTAAGTAGAGATTAGAATTGAATGTGACAAACTCACCATAATAAGGTTCACTTTTCCATTCAGGCGACCGGGACTCGGTGAAGCTCTGAAGGCGATACTGGAATATAAAGTTAAATGAAGCATCAAATCCTTTCTCTGCATTTATAATCTTTGTTACATCAGAGAGTGCTGTGTGTCGAGAGTCAAGAAATATGGCAAGTTAGTGCTTTTAATATTTTGTTCTGGGATTGTAGAGGGCCTCACCTACAATCTCGATAAAAAAGCCTGGAACAAAATAGAGAATGCTGGAAATATTCAGTAGTTCAGGCAGCACTGATGGTGAAAGAAACGCCGTAATGGCCTACAAAGAAAATTGACTGACCTGTAGTGATAACAGTGTTTTGCTCCAGATACTTCCTTACTTGCTGTCTATTCCAACACTTTCTGTGATACAGTATATTCCTTTTTCATATTCTGCAGTAGTTTGCTTTTTAACATCCCCCCAACCCCCCAAAGAAAGCGAGGTTGGTAAATTCAATAGTAACTCGGCTCTGAGTCATAAAGGGACACAGCAACAGCACTGAAACAGGCCCTTCAGTGACTGAGTCCGCACTGTCCAACAACGACCCATTTATACTAATCCCATTTGTTATTTTCCCCACATTATCATCAACTCCCCCACCCCCCTCCACATGATTTGCTCGGCTTTGTCCCATCCCCTCCTCTTTTCCAACTATTCCAATTATCACCCCCCGCTACAATTAGTCTGGACATGGGTCCTGACTCAAAACGTCATCTAACCATATCTTACAGAGATGCTGCCTGACCCGATGCTTCAGCATTTCCCCCAGCACTTTGTTTTGTTTTTGTAAACCAGCATCTGCAGTTCCTTGCGTCTTTAGGATGTGCAGGGCAACTTGATCATCCAGTAAAAACCCATGTGATGGAATGTGGAAACTCCACACAGACAGCACCAGAGATTAGGATTGAACTCAGATTAGTTTAGGAAATGGAAACAAGTCATTTTGAACCACACTGACCACAGGTTACCCACTCACACTAATTATATGTTACCCCACTTTTGCATTCTCTACCTACACACGAGGGGCAATTTACAGAGGTGAATTAATTTACAAACCCGCAGATCTTTGCGATGTGGGAAGGAACCGGTGCACCTGGAGGAAACCCATGTGGTCCCAGGGAGATGGTGCAAACTCAGCACAGACGTGCAGCACCCGAGGTGAGGATCAAACCCCAGTGTCTGGCGCTGTGAGGCAGTGGCTCTACCATCCGCACTATCCTGCCACCTATCAAAGTTTGAGTTAATAACCATTTAGGCAAAGACAAAGCTGAACAATGAGGTCTCAGACGCTTTCAGAATTTTCTTTCTTCTACCATCTATTATTTTACTTCATTCAGCACAAAAAATCCACCTCCTGCTAAAACTCTCCTTCAAATTGGTACACTCGCCATGAAGTAAAGGCAGTTGGTGCAATGACTCCATCGCCTAGTCACGTCTACCTAGACTGGGCAACATCTTCCTTCAATGGTATTTGATTTCAAGGGTTTCATTTCCCATAAGCAATGACTGTAAGCTCTGCAATAGTTTAGTTTAGTTTAGAGATACAATGCAGAAACAGGTCCTTCGGCCCACCGAGTCTGTGCCGACCAGCGAAACCCGCACACTATCCTACACACCTGTATGTCGTTGGAGTGTGAGAGGAAACCGGAGCACCTGGGGAAAACCCACGCGGTCACAGGGAGAACGTACAAACACCTTACAGACTGCACCCGTAGTCAGGATCAAACCCGGGTCTCTGGCACTGTAAGGCAGCAGCTCTACCGCTGCGCCACCGTGCTGCCCTGGTTCAAGAAGATCGCTCACGACTATCTTTTTCATGTGCTATGAGTGATGGACAATAAATACTAACCTTTCAGGAGATGCCTGCACCCATCTCTCCCACAAAGCTAAAGGAAAAAAGACGCTAAGTGGAACAAACAAACAAAAAGCCGAGAGAAATCTCAAACCCACATAAGGAGATGAGCACATACCCGATACATGTTGTAGGGTATTAGCTCCTTGAAGACCATTTCCTCAGCAGGACGTTTGCTGTAGGTGACATGTTCGGCTGCGTACTTGATCAATGCTCGTCTCGCTGCATCCTCACTGATGGAAGGGATGCTGGGAGAGGGGAAACAAACAGCACTATCCTTTATTTCTTTCATTTGCCGATGTCTTAGTGACCCATGCAAATAATCATTGACCAAATGGGAACATACGGACACCATGCAATAGAGTGGGGTTTAAAATAGAGTGGAGTTTAATGGGAAGATTTAAAAAAAAAAGTCGAATGAAGCATTTCTGTTACACTCCTGTACAAAGGAACATAGGAGCATCCTCACAACATATTTGATTTTTAAACCCCTTACAAATAGTATGATAATAGTAGAAGTAAAACTGAAACAGTTCTTGTGAGGAAGGCGCACCATTGAAAGTGAAAATAGGAAAGAAAGGCAGGTCTGGATTTTCCCTTTTGATAAAAACCACAGCCAATAGTTTGTTCTAAGGGCTTTCATGCAGTTCAATGTAAGATCAGCTGATGCCCATATCTTGATGGTCACACAAAACGTTTGGTAGATCTTCAGCATGAAATGTGGCAGGTCACTGTCCAATCTGTATATAATGTCGTGGAAGGCACTATTGGTGGTACTGTCTAGCGACACTTATTCACTATGGTCCTGCTCACTGAAGCCTAGTTTGAATCTCATCAGGGAACTCCATAGCATACCGCTCGAGAACCTTGGACCCAGTAACCATACAAAATTATTGCTCGTGACATCTTTCTAGCATTTAAGTGGGTGCAGCACGATGGAGCCCTGGTGAAACTGAAGTCAATGAGCGTCATAGGGAAACACTCCAGTAGTCAGAGTGTGTACAAAGAAAAATGTTTGTGCTTGTGGAGGTCAAACATCACAGCCCAGGTCATCACTGCAGTGGCTTCTCAGTGTGCCAGGCCCAACCATCTTTAGCTGGTTCATTAATGATCTCTTTATCACAAGGTCAGATGTAGGGACCACGGGAGTATCTTCAACAGAAGGTTCACCAGCAACTTCTCAAGAGTAATTAACAGCAGCCAAAAGATGCTGGCCTTGCCCCTTGACGTGGTTGAAGTGAATCAATGAGATTCTCAATGAATTCTCAATCATCCTTCTCAATGAAAGGTGGCCTGTTGTGGAAGGATATACTAATGAAAGCGAGAGGGGAAGGCTTGGGTAGGACATACCTATGTAACCCATTTAGGTTTAGTCTGCAAATTCTATGTGAGCTACCTCTAAAGCACAAACACACTCTGATTGACCTGAACTGCTGAGGATGATCTTCCGCTGGCTCAGTGACCGCCAGGGTGCCTTGGACCAACCAGTTTCCAGTGTAGTGGTGCTTCAATGCAGACCAGTGCAACTTTGGGCTTCTCCCAGATAAAGTGACAGGTGCACTCCTAGGATGGTTTTGACAAGGTCCTCTACCCAGCACATTGGTGAACTGTCATATGTGCTGCAATGAGGAAACTTTGCCCCATCAGCTGTTTCCATCTGCATACCTGCTGCCTGACTTGCTACGTATTGCAAGCATTGTCTGCCTTTAGTTACATAGATGTACAGATCTCACCTCCATTGCTGGTTAGGCTGTGGTTGGCTACCCTCTGCGTTGTATGGTGGTTGAACCGGGGGAGGTAGATATCTTTCCTCTGAGAAAAAGAGGAACATTTCCACTTTTAAATTATATCACCACTTGCTAACTTTACAATCAGTGAACATGCAGGCAATGTTAAAGTAAAACTACTCTGAGAAGCCCTGATGAATCATTTCAGAACTTTGTTTGCAATGAAACGAGATTCCTGTTCACATTGATTCATAGATTTACCCTTCACTGTCAAAAACACATAATATGGACCAGAGGAAATGGCTCATCCAAAGCTTTCTCAAAGAAAAGCCTTTCTCAGAGAAGACCAACGACAGTTTAAAAAAATCAAGCTTCTGGAGTAACTCAGCAGGTTGGGCAGCATTTGTAAAAGGAAGAGACAGATGATGATTTGGATCGGAACCCTACCTCAGACCCTCCTTCTTCTTTTTTACTAATGGTGATGTCCTTTGGACTTCTCTTTAAAAGAAGTGAGAATTTGTTTCTGTTTTGTTTAGAGCAGTGTACAATGTTTCATTTTTATGCTGGGCAAGGATCGATTGCAATGATGTTGCAAGATGTTAATTAATTGCTAGGCAACAATTTAATGGAGCGAGATCTCTGGATAGGGAAGGGAAGGTTTAGAGGGATATGGGTCAAATGCGGGTAGATGGGATGAGCACAGATGTAGATCTTGGTTAGCATGGACAAGTTGGGCTGAAGGGCCCGTTTCTCTGCTATACTACGACAATTAATCAGGTGTTGACTTTATAAATCACATCCCAGGACTCTCTCATCTCATAATCAGGAAAGTCATTTGACTAATGTGTTGCAGGTCTTGCATGAAGTATCTAATAGAGTGGAAAAGGGGCACTTAAGGGGTTGGACAGGCTAGATGCAGGAAGATTGTTCCCGATGTTGGGGAAGTCCAGGACAAGGGGTCACAGCTTAAGGATAAGGGGGAAATCCTTTAAAACCGAGATGAGAAGAACTTTTTTCACACAGAGAGTGGTGAATCTCTGGAACTCTCTGCCACAGAGGGTAGTTGAGGCCAGTTCATTGGCTATATTTAAGAGGGAGTTAGATGTGGCCCTTGTGGCTAAGGGGATCAGGGGGTATGGGGAGAAGGCAGGTACGGGATACTGAGTTGGATGATCAGCCATGATCATATTGAATGGGGGTGCAGGCTCGAAGGGCCGAATGGCCTACTCCTGCACCTATTTTCTATGTTTCTATTTTTCTATGTGCTAAAGTGGGGGTTGGTTGGCCAATGGTTGTTCAAAGGCCAGAGATGAAAAGTGTGAGAAAGGATAGAAGTTGTGATAAATATGAAGTCAGAGGAAGGAATATAGGTGGAAAGACATTAGACAATACGTGCAGGAGTAGGTCATTCGGCCCTTCAAGTCAGCACCGCCATTCAATGTGATCATGGCTGATCATCCCCAATCAGTACCCCGTTCCTGCCTTCTCCCCATATCCCCTGACTCTGCTATATTTAAGAGCCCTATCTAACTCCCTCTTGAAAGTATCCAGAAAACCGGCCTCCACCGCCCTCTGAGGCAGAGAATTCCATGGACTCACACAGAGACATAGGGGAAGGAGAAAGGGAAAAATGAGAGCACATACGGGCAGGGCACAGGGAAGAGAGGGTGAGGGGCAAGGAGGGTCTTTGTTGTTAGTTACCTAAAATTGGAGAATTCAATGTTCGTACCCTTAGGTTGTAAGCTGCCTGTGGAATATGAGGTGATTTTCCTTCAGTTTGTGTTTGACCTCATTCTGCCTATGGAGGAGGCCCAGGTCAGAAAAGTCAGTAAGAGAATGGGAAGGGGAGTTAAAATAGGTAGCAACCGGGAGATCCAGCAGGCCTTGACAGACCGTGCGCACGAGTTTGGTAAATGGTGACCTAGTCTACATCTGGTCTCGCCGATGGAAAGGAGGTCACATCATGAGCACCAAATGTAGTGGATGAGGTTTGAGAAGAAGGACTGTCTCACCTGGAAGGACCGCTGGATCCCTGGGTGTATAACGACAAGTGTTACATCTCCAGCAGTTGCAAGGAAAAGTTTACCATTTCTCTGGAGATTCTGTCTGATCCACTGAGTCACACCAGCACTTTGTGTCCTTTTGTAAACTACGATCTGAAGTTTGTTGTGCCTACTCTTCCCTTTAACACCCTCTATTTTGTTTCCCCAGATTCCCTCTAAACTTACCAGCAGCTAATGTCTTGTGCTCCCTCTAAACTTTCCAGCCTAACTGGAAAAAATATTATAGCATCATGTTACATCTTTAAACAAAAAGTGAATGAGTAGTGTGTTGGTGTATGAATAACACTCAATAATCTAGCAACTCTGCCAGTCTGACACCGAAGTCTCGAGTGTGCCAGATGAGTTGTCAGTACAGAGAAACCATGTGGATGTGAATTGATACAATACTCCAGGCTTACATTACAGCACATAACTGATCTCCATTCATGCTTCACCAGCTGCTGCTCACTTACCTCCACCTGCGTCTATAGATTCGTAGCCAGCCAGTTTATCCAGCATGTTTGCCGGCGGTACAGTTTGACCCGCAGAAACCATTGGAAGATCTCCAGATGCTCCATCTGTGAAGAGTAGATCAACTTTATCTTAAAGTCATTGAAGTTGTACGTTCCAAATCATGCTTGATATGGCGTGTGATGAGGCAGCCAATTTAAACAGAGCATCTTACCCTCGGGAACCTGTTCAAAATGCAATATAACAAGGGATGGAGATAAACTTTGATCCTGCTGGTGGACAACCAATCACACTACCCTCCCTTCACTCAGCCACTGCCATTTAAAGTATTGGGACAGCTCCAAGGGAACTAATTAATGGTGCCTAAGAAATACATAAAATGCTGGAGTAACTCAGCGGGTCAGGCAGCATCTCTGGAGAAAAGGAATAGGTGACATTTTGGATGACTGAGTCAGTCTGAAGAAGGGTCTCAAACCAAAATGCCACCTATTCCTTTTCTCCAGACTGAAGAAGGGGCTCTATTCGTTTTCTCCAACGATGCTGCCTGACTCGCTGAGTTACTCCAGTATTTTGTGTCTATTTTCGATGTAAACCAGCATCTTCAGTTCCTTCCTGCATAATTACCAGTGTCTATTGTTCAAGACTCTGAATTCGTACTGAATTCGTACTGGTGCCATCCAATCTGATGCCATCTCCATTTGGAAAGAGGAGCTAATGCTCACACTAATCCTCTGTGAAGGTGTCCAAAGCATTCCTCCATCTGTATCTGCAGGTATGAGGGATCTCATGGGAGGATTCAGCACCAATACATACAGTGATTGTGACGAAGATGACAGAGGAACATTTACCACAAACTCTGTACTGGACTGATAATCAAGGGTCAATCAATCAAATAAAACCCTGCACGCACTGGGAATCTGAACTAAAAACAGAAAATACTGGAAACCTTAGCAGGTCAGGCAGCATCAATGGAATGACGAGCAGTTAATATTTCACGGCTGAGATTCTTCACCTGTGAAGAAACTTAACGTCTGAGAACTCTGACCTCCACAGATATTGTCTGATCTGCTGAGTGTGGCAAACATTTTCTAGTTTTATTCATGATGATCTAGGAGATAAAAATTTAGATTGCAATGTAACAAATCCTTTAATTAATTAATCTGCAATAGATAGAAATATTAGTAATGATTACCATAAAGGTACTAGTTTATGTCAAAAACAAACCTGTTCTTTGGAGATTGGATATAACCATAGCCCATGCATTCAAAAAGCAGCATCATTGCAGAAGCAGTGGAAGAACGACTACCTAACATCTAAGTAAAAGGGAATTGATGAATAGAGTTGAGAGTCTATACTTGAGAGGCCTGGATGGAGAACCCTGAGTCTACAGTTTAAATCATACCATAGCAGCTGTAGAATTTAACCCTTAATTTAAAAAAAATTAGCAACAATGAGCACAAAACGACCGCAATTGTTCCCTGGTAATTAGTATTTATTATCACAGTAAAAGAAAATGGGAGTGGACGACATCCTGGCTGTAGCATTGAAGGCGTGGGAGTAGTCTCACCACTACGTAGCTTATTCCTGTACAGATACAGCACTGGCATTCCATGCGACAATGTGGAGAATATTGCAGGCATGTCCTGTTTACAACAAGCAGGAACAACCCAAGGTTACACAAAAAAAAAAGCTGGAGAAACTCAGCGGGTGCAGCAGCATCTATGGAGCGAAGGAAATAGGCAACGTTTCGGGCCGAAACCCTTCTTCAGACTGATCGGGGGCGGGGGTGGGTGGGGACAAGAAAGGGAAAAGGAGGAGTAGCCAGAAGGCTGGGGGATGGGAGGAGACAGCAGGGGGGCTGAGGAAGGGGAGGAGACAGCAAGGACTAACAAAATTGGGAGAATTCGATGTTCATGCCCCCGGGGTGCAGACTCCCCAAACGGAATATGAGGTGCTGTTCCTCCAATTTCCGGTGCTGCTCGCTGTGGCCATGGAGGAGACCCAGGACAGAGAGGTCGGCGACGGAGTGGCAGGGAGTTGAAGTGCTGAGCCACCGGGAGGTCAGCTTGGTTATTGCGGACCGAGCGGAGGTGTTCGGCGAAACGATCGCCCAACCTCCGCTTGGTCTCACCGATATAGATCTGCTGACATCTAGAGCAGCGGACGCAATAGATGAGGTTGGAAGAGATGCAGGTAAACCTCTGTCGCACCAGGAACAACCAATCTGGCTAATTACACATCGGCCTACTCTCAATGATCAGCACAGTGAGAGAAGATGCATCAAGTCTCACTTCCTCCCCATAATCACTCAGCTCCACACCTCATCACAATCATGGATAAAACAGTTGACAGAGGGAAGGTGAGAGTCACAGCTCTTAAAATCAATCAGCATTTGGACAGCAGGACCGGTAGTAAATCTAAAGTTGATGGGCAGCGAGAGGAAAAGACTCTAGTAAAGGAAACAAAGCCTGCATAAAGACTTTCAGTGCTTCTTACAAACAATTCAAACGATTAAAGTTTTTAATTTATTTAAAAAAATGATTGATGAAAATCGTCCCCTTAAACTTGCACTGGTATTTTTCCCCATGATCAATATAATCTCTTTCCATCATCTATAGAGTTCGTAAAGCAAGTCCGAACTTGATTAGTTCTGACATTTCACATGGAAAACAATGATAAATCGTTACTTTGCAAGTGGGAAGTTTACCAGTCCCACAACAGGAACTATAACCACCAAACAATAGTAGAATATTGTAGTAATTCAGAACTAGCCATTAAAAGGGAAAGGGAAAAGATTTAAAGCATTGTGCCTCAAAAATGACTAAATTAAAACGGAAAATTTAGAACGAATACATTGGTAAGCTCAGATCTGTTACTGCTCTTGGTCCTCTGGTCGGAATTCTCACAGGTACACACTACCTGTTACTTTATTAAGCATGTCCACTCAGTCCAGGCTAACTGTGAGAGTGGATCAGGGTGGGTGGGCAGCTGCTCAGTGGTAAGATGTGCGGGCTGGAGCTTCACCCTGACAGGCCCGATGGGTGTAGCCATTTTCGGGGATTGGTAGCACCAGCTCTATGTACAGTTGGAGTGCCCGGTCTCTCTCTTCACCAGTGGAGGAAGGAACTGGAGATGCTGGTTTACACCGAAGATAGACACAAGATGCTGGAGTAACTCAGCAGGTCAGGCAGCATCTCTGGATAGAAGGAATGGGTGACGTTTCGGGTTGAGACCCTTCTTCAGACCCAAAACACCACTCATTCTTTCTATCCAGAGAGGCTGCCTGACCCGCTGAGTTACTCCCGTATTTTGTAACTCTCACTCATCACCTCCTGTTAGTGTAAACTGCCATCCCTCCTCTATCTAATAGGGTAATATTAATGGGATATTCTAACCTCCCTTACATTGACTGGGTCTCTCATAGTGTAAAGAGCTTGGACGGGGTGAGAGGTATTAAATGTGTCCACAAAATCTTCTTTAAATCGATAAACAGCGACCCCTACTCGAGAGGGTGCAACACTGGACCTATTTTTAGAGAATGAGGTTGGACAAGTGACTGAAGTGTCAGAGGGGGAGCACTTTTGGACCAGTGACCATAATTCTATTAGTTTCAAGTAGATATGAAGAGGACCTAAATTTGGGCAGGGTGTTTTTGTAGACATTAGGCAGGAACTTGCAGAGAGGTTAATTGTTGGCAGGAAGGGATGGCTGGCATGTGGCAGGCTTCGAAAAGTAAGTTTGCAAAAGTATAGGGCCAGCCTATTCCTATTAAGGTGAAGAGCAAGGCTGGCAAGTTTAGGGAACCCTTGTTGACGAGATGTTGAGGATCTGGACAGGAAAAAAGAACAGCACACACAGACAACCCCTCTACATGGTGATTCATTGTCAGATTTTCACCATTTCCCAACACAGAGGTGCTATGGGTAATGCGTCAATATATAATGACTGAGCACTGATCCCATTAGCACCCCAGGTAACGTACACGGGTACTCGAATACATTATTTCTGTATCTTCTCTAGTCCTCAGCAGGTATCCATCCATCTATCTCATTTTGGTTCAAAATAAACCAATCGTCTTAATATTGCCGTTGCTTTGTTTTTCAGTTTTGTGTTTAAGGTTTGTTTACTTTCAGCTTGTGATCCAAGTTTATTAGCATACCAAGCTGCAGGGAAACACAAGCTGCTGCTTCAGGCTCGGGACCTGCTAGTGATTATTACTGTTTTGCACTAAAGCTGAACAATGATTGGAGATGGTTGAGCTCCTTATTGACGTGAGCCAGATGGTCAGCATTAACTCGAAACACATGTGCGAGTCTGGCTGAGGAGAATTCAAACATTCTGCAAGGCACAAATGCACAATTGGATGTTTTTTTTTAACTTCTAGATTGATACTAGAAGAGATTTAAGAGAACATTCCCTTTTCAGAGCTTCCATGATCAATAATTCTTTACAAGTAGATCTCCCCATCACTGCCTTTTACAGGGAATTCCAATGATGGTGCTTTCTTACAGATTCACCGTATCGCTACATCTCCATGGAATGTGGAACAATCAATTCTCCCTTCCAGAGAACTAGTTTAGTTTAGTTCTGTTTATTATTGTCACATGAACCGAGGTGTGGTGAAAAGCTTTTGTTTGCATGCTATCCAGTTAGAGAAAAGACTATACAGGATTACAATCAAGCCGTCCACAATGCACAGATGAAAGTTCAAGTTCAAGTTTACATTTATTGTCACTGTACCAATTGGGTACAGTGAGATTTGGGTTGCCATACAGCCATACAAATAAAAAGAACACAACACACGATAGGATTTAACATGAACAGTGGAATCAATGTTCCCCACTGTGAGGGAAGGCAATAAAAGTTCAGTCATCTTCCTCTATGTTCACCCGTTTAGTGTAAGATAAAATCTGATTAAAGGTAGTTCAAAGGTCTCCAATGAGGTAGATGGGAGGTCAGGACAGCATTCTAGCTGATGCGAGGCCGTTGCCTGATAACTGCTGGGAAGAGGAGAGGAGAGGAGAGGAGAGGAGAGGAGAGGAGAGGGAGAGGAGAAGAAGAGGGATTGACCGGCATAAGACTGGTCCTTGATTATGCTGGTGGACTTGCCTATGCAGCTTGAAGTGTTGATAAATTCAATAGAAGGCAGGTTGGTTTACGTGAGGGTCTGGGCTATGTCTGCAATTTCTTGCGGTCTCTGATGGAGCTGTTCCTAAACCAGGCTGTGATGCATCCTGATAATATGCTTTCTACGACTCATCTATAGGAGTTGATGAGGGTTGTTGGGGACATGCTGAACTTCCTAAGCCTTCTAAGGGAGTAGAGACTTTGGTTTGCTTTCATGGCCAAAGCTCGCTGTGGCTGGTCCAGGACAAATTGCTGGCGATATTTATTCCTAAGAACTTAAAGCTTTCGACCATATCTCTACATCGGCACCATCAATGTATGCCCTGCTTCGCTTCCTGAAGTCAATCACAATCTCCTTTGTCTTGTTGATGTTAAGGGAGAGGATGCTGTCTTTGCACAGTTACAACCTTCTCAATCTCTTTCCTGCACTCTGTCTCGACATTATTTGATATCCAACTTCTACAGGAGCACAGTAGAGAGCATGCTGGCCGGTTGCATCATGGCTTGGTTCGGCAATTTGAGCGCCCTGGAGAGGAAAAGACTACAAAAAGTAGTAAACACTGCCCAGTCCATCATCAGCTCTGACTTTCCTTCCATCGAGGGGATTTATCGCAGTCGCTGCCTCAAAAAGGCTGGCAGTATCATCAAAGACCCACACCATCCCAGCCACACACTCATCTCCCTGCTACCTTCAGGTAGAAGGTACAGGAGCCTGAAGACTACAACAACCAGGTTCAGGAATAGCTACTTCCCCACAGCCATCAGGCTATTAAACTTGGCTCGGACAAAACTCTGATTATTAATAACCCATTATCTGTTATTTGCACTTTATCAGTTTATTTATTCATGTGTGTATATATTTATATTATGGTATATGGACACACTTATCTGTTTTGTAGTAAATGCCTACTATGTCCTGTATGCTGAAGCAAAGCAAGAATTGCATTGTCCTATACAGGGACACATGACAATAAATTCACTTGAACTTGAACTATGATCTGGACTGTGCGGTCTGTGAACTTGTAGATTGTGTTGGATTGTTATTTGGCTGCACAGTCATGAGTGTACAAGGAGTGTAGAAGCGGGCTGAGACCACATCCTTGTGGCGCACCAGTGTTGGGAATGTCTGTGGGTCAGAAAATGAAGGGTGCAAATGGGAGTACTGACTCCGGGTTCCATGAATACAGCAACCTATTACCCCAAGGTAGAGAAACTCAGCGGGTGCAGCAGCATCTATGGAGTGAAGGAAATAGGCAACGTTTCGGGCCGAAACCCTTCTTCAGACTGTCTACCTTCGATTTTCCAGCGTCTGCAGTTCCTTCTTAACCAATTAACCCAACGCCTTCGGGATGTGGGAGGAAACTGGAGCGCCGGGGGACACACAACACACACACACACACACACAGATACAGGGAGAAGGTGCAAACTGCACACATACATCACCCCGATGTCGGCATCGAACTTCGGAGAGGCAGTGAGGCTAAACTAACCAGCTACCGTGTCTTCACTGGAATAGCCCCCACCCCCTCATCCACCTTTGAAGGTTGTGAAGATTTGTATTTTGGTGACATTTCGGGTCGAGACCCTTCTTCAGACTCAGCGGGAGAGGGAGACACAGAAATAAGGGAAGTTTAAGCAAGGAACTGCAGATGTTGGTTTAAATCGAAGATGGACACAAAATGCTGGAGTAACTCAGCGCAACAGACATCATCGATGCTGCCTGAACCTCTGAGTTACTCCGGTATTATGTGTGTATAAGGGAGGTTTATGTTTCGTTTAGTTCATAGTCACGATATTCCCGTTGTATTCATACCTTAGGGGCAGGGCAGGGAACATACCCTGACCCGCTCGTCCCCGGGCTGGTACCGCAGCCCTGTGCCAATTGATCGGTCTAAAGAAGGGTCTCGACCCGAAGCATCGCCTGCCCGTTCCCTGCACCGCTCCGCTGCCTCCCTCCTCCAGCCCCCATCCCGCTGTGCCTTGTCCCGACAGCGCTGCCATTACTTCCCCACCCGCCTGCTCCTCCCGAACAGTCCCAATCATCCCACACGCTTCCCGACCCAAATTGCACATTTATCAAAGCGCCACCCCAAACTTACAGTACGGTTGTGTTTGCTGTGGCTCCATTGTTTACAGCTCAGAACTTCAACTCCTCGCAACCAGCCGCCCAGCCCCGCATACACGACCAACGCCTCTCCCGCTTCCTGTTCCGCACAACACAGAGGGATGGTCGCGCCGGGATCGACTCTCCGTTAGAAACAACATTGGCCAGGTGCTCGCTGCAGTGCACACGAACGCATCGCGGAGCCCCCGTTACATAGACAGGCAAATATAAAGGTGAGGGGTGCCAGGTTCCGAGTCTCCAACCCATCCCTCTATCCCCAGCTCCATTCACATTCCCCTCTATCCCGCGTCCTCTCTAGTCAGATTGGGGGCTACGGGTAGGGAACGGGTGCGTTGGGGGAGCAGCACTTGGTCTAGTATAACATAAAAGTGAGTTTGTGTCAAGTTTGAATTTTGAAATAATCAATAGAAAAGAATCGATCCACGATTTCTCTGTACACATGACGTCTGCATAGGATTGACTCCCACAAACGAATGGAAGTGTGCACATGCACAAGAAGATAACTGACTGATCATCTATTGTATTCATAAGTAAGCCTACAAGTTAAGCCTATAAGCTGATTATTATTGTTTTTTTTTGTTTGAGTTGTGAGTTGGGCTGAAGGGCTTGTTCTGGTGCTGTATGATGCTTTGACGCTATGGGGGAAGTTACATTAGAATGCTGATTAAGCTGCAGAAACCAGAGATGTGAAAAACATGGTAGCGATGATTATGATTCCAAAAACAGTCAGAAACAATATCAGAAAACTATTTTAATAAAGTTGATCCCTCTCACCAATTATCAGATACATAAATCTGGGTAAATTGAAACAAAAGTGATAATTCTTTAAAAAGATGCACCAATAAACGTTTGTTTAAAAACAGTGTCTCATATTAGAAAATATAAAGTCAATCTGACCCATTCTTTACAATTACAAAAGAACCCCATCAATTATAACAATGCGTCCGAGATAACATGGAGTAAATAAAATCCTGTTTATAAGCTCAAAGGATTTATACCAATTACATTATTACTGATGATCTTTTGGGGATATTGGTATCAAAAGGCTACTTTAAAGAGTTGACCAGTCAATCTGCTTCTCAGTACATTGATTTCCAATCCTACCATTGCCCCCTGTAGGGCCGTTAAAAGTCTTCACTCCCAGTCAACTTGAACAGTACAGGGGGATTGAAAATCAATGTACTGAGAAGCACATTTACTGGTCAACTCTTTAAAGTGGTCTTTTGATACCAATATCCCCAAAAAACCACCAGTAATGTTAGTGGACAGTACAGGTTGAACATGTTGAAAGATTTAGAGGGATATGAATGCGGGAAATAGGACTCACTGAGTGGCCTCTTAAATGGCGTAGACAGTTGGGCCAAAGGGCCTGTTTCTCGGGTTGTCTGCTGGTGTCTCTCTTTCAATCTCTTTGTTCATGTGTGTTTCTCCGCCTCTCCCTCTGCCCATGTCAGTCTCTCCCCTCTGCCATATCCCAGTCACTCCCTATCCCTTTACCCTAACCTCATTGTGGTGTCCATTCCATCAGTGGCTGATCAAGGATTGAACCAGGACTAATCCTAATCTAGAACTCAATCGAGTGGGTAATCAATGTGATAATTGTTGGCATTTTCTTATCCTTTGATAAGGGACAGCTGAGCCAATTTTAGTGGCGTTAACTCAACAGGAAAGTGCAGAGTTGGGCTAAGATGGTGCATCATGGACCTTGGGTGAGCAGAGTTGATGGAATGACAGCTTATAGAATGGTGCAGCAACACTTGGCGGGGTAGTCCGGAGCATGCACGTTGTTGTCAATGCCGCATGTGAAGTAATGGTATTCTTTTCCTTTCCACTCGTAGTATACCTGAGTGACTGGAATGAACTCAATTGTTTGACGCTGCCAGAAAAGAAAGAAAATTCAATTTAGTCAAACTTTAAGGCAATATTTAGTCTGGGTTTGGTTTATTATTCTTCAGACAGTCTGACGAAGCATCCGACCCAGACAGTCCATGTTGTCCAGAGATGCTGCCTGATCTGCTACGTTACTCCAGCACAGTATTTTATTTTGTAACCCAGCATTTATTGTCCCTTGTGTCTCTACTGAACAGAATCAAGGTGCATTTAACAGCAACTTACTCATGCAGGGCCTTTAATATTGCAAAATATCCCGTTGTGTCAGCAGGTACAGTAAACAATATTAACACCCTGAACGGCAACATGAGGACAGTGGAAAGTGGACCAATTTTAAGGGTAGCTTCAAGGGAGAGGGTGGTGGTGAGATTTAGAGCGGGACTGTCTGTGTTTAGGGCCTGGTTGCATCGACTATTATTGCAACAATTAAAACTGCTTGTAAGGACTTTGTTCAGTACAAATCATGGATAACATACTTATTGTACTGAGCCAAAGAAAAGGTGAAGGTTCCAGAGAGGGTGCAGAAATGATTCACTTGAATTGCTTCAGAGTTGGGCGGCACAGTGGCGCAACGGTAGAGCTAGAGTGCTAGAGACACAGGTTTGATCCTGACAGCGGATGCTTGTCTGTACGGAGTTTACACATACTCATCGTGACCCGCATGGGTTTTCTCCGAGATCTTCGGTTTCCTCCCACACTCCAAAGACTTACAGGTTTGGAGGTTAATTGGCTTGATATAAAATGTAAAATTATCCCTTGTGTGTGTAAAGTAGTGGTAATGTGCAGGAATCGCTGGTCGGTGAAAACTCGGTGGGCCGAAGGGCCTGTTTCCATGCTGTCTCTCTAAACTCAACTAAATGAGGGACCTTCTGCTGCAAGGTTAGACTGGAGAAGCTGAGGCCACCATTCTTGGAGCAAGGAAAGCCCAGAGGAGATATGACAGAGATGTGATTAAGATAGGGTCAGTAGAGGGGAATTGTTACCATATAAATTTGTTTCAAAGATCAGGGAACAGAGATTTAAGACAAAAGAGGGATGTTTTAATGCAGTGACTGTGATTTGGTGCTCTCTGGCTGTAAGGGGGGAAGAAATGAAATATTTTTAGGCTTTGAAAGGGGAACTGGCAGTGCCTTACAACACTTGCAGCGCCGGAGACCCGGGTTCGATCCTGGCCACGGGTGCTGTCTGTACGGAGTTTGTACATTCTCCCTGTGACTGCGTGGGTTTTCTCTGAGATCTTCGGTTTCCTCCCACACTCCAAAAATGTCCAGGTTTGAGGGTTAATTGGGTTGGGTTTATATACTTGGTATAAGTATAAATTGTCCCTAGTTGCGTGTAGGCTTGTGTTAATGTTTGGGGATAGCTGGTCTTGTGCGGACTTGGTGGGCCGAAGGGCCTGTTTTCGCACTGTATTTCTAAACTAAACTAAACTGAGCAGATGCTTGATGTGTAGGACTACAGAGAAAGGGCAGAGACGGCAAATGGCTGGATTGAAGAGCTATAAATTATTCCATGAAGCTTTGAAGCTATGGCAGATTACCGAAAACTGGGCAACTCATCATAAAACTCAAATGCCATCTTCAGATCTGCAAACAAATGTGCCCGTCGAACATACGAAGAGTTACTGCAGGTTCCAGTCCTGACCAGACACTCACCTGCTGGATGATGAGGGAAGTTCTTGTCAGCTGCTGTCGGTGCTCCTGGATGATCTTGTGGGAGGCCTGACTGATCTGAATTTCTGGAAACGCCAAGATAGGCCAGACCTATGGCACAATCACAAAGCATTAAAACCCATGTCAGTGCAGAATGTGAAACATAATTCAAAATCAGAATGTGTAGTCTACCACGGACACATTCACTGCCCAATTGTGAACTTAACTCCCTCAAGATTTGACCCAATTTTACAATGATCAAATTCACTTTGATGATCTATCAGTTTTGCTTTGAAAACAAGTCCCCCTTAAGAAAAAAGAGATATGAAATGTCAAAAGGTAAGGAAACATTTATCTGTCTCCCTCCCCCCGCCCGTGAGTTTAGACTTTAGATATACAGTGCACAGTCCCTTTGGCCCACCGAGTCCGCACCAACCAGCAAACCAGTACACTACCAGCACTATCCTACACACTAGGAACAATTTACAATTTTACCGAAGCCAATTAACCTACAAACCTGTATGTCTTTCGAGTGGGCGAGGAAAACCGAACACCTGGCGAAAACCCACACAGACACAGAGAGAAGGTACAAATTCTGTACAGATAGAACCCATAGTCAGAATTGAACCTGGGTTTCTGGCGCTGTAAGGCAGCAACTCGACCGTTGTACCACTGTGCCGCCCACTGTGATCCACAGATTATTTTTTACATTTTCTTTTTATACACAATGGCTTGTAGATATGTGGAATGAGCTGCCGGAGAAAGTAGTTGAGGCAGGTACTATCACAATGTTTAAATAGGCTGCCCAAGCGAAATATGAGGTGCTGTTTCTCCAATCTGTCAGAGTGAGGCTAAACTCAAATTGGAGGAACAGCACCTCATATTTCGCTGTTCCAAAAGGTCTCTCCATTAATCTGCCCCCCCCCCCCCCATGGCCTTCAGTCGCAGGTCCACTAACTGATGCATTGTTACGCATGGATCACCCAATCCATGTTTCAAAGTAGTTTTAAAGAAGACTAGATCAAGTGGGACCCATTGGATCCCGTACCCTCAACGCGCGGTTGCCGGGGGAGGTGGTGGCCTGCGGCGTCACACTAACCATCCCCCCCACACACTAACCACCCCCATTGATATTATATTAATATTATTCATTCACTCCTTTTACCCCACCCCCGCCCTATCCACTCACGCATAGCCCCCAACTCGCAGGCGCGGCTAGAGAGGGAGGGGGATAGAGAGAGAAGGACACAGCGGCACAGAGAGGGAAGGGACACAGAGGGGGACACAGAGGCACAGAGGGGGGCAGAGGCACAGAGGGTGACACAGAGAGGGAGGGGGGAGGGGGGAGAGGGAAGGAGGCAGGGAGGATTTTGGGGGGGGGCGAGGGGAGCGTGAGGGGGACAGAGAGAGAGCGGGGGAGGGGGGTGGGGTTGAGGGGGCGTCGTCAGAGATAAGGGCTGGTTCCTGAATAATCCCTAGCTTCCGGCTGCAAAACACACCCGTCCCTTACCCGTTGCGGGGGTGTGGGGGGGAACAGAGAGGGAGCGCGAGGGGATTTTTGACTTCACCGGATAAATCTCTATAGGAATATGTAAACATTTTATCGTTAGGGCGTCGTTTTTTCGAGCAGTATGATTATACACATACACACACACACACATCCAAGATCAGAGTTTTAAAAGTATAGAGATTCTCTTTCTTACCATGGGCTGTTCATCGGTAAAGATGTTCTGCCCAGTCATTTTCTTATACAGTTCTAAAGAAAGTCCGATATGTCGGTCAGCAACGTATTCATTAACGTTATTTTTCCTGATCAAGGAAGAGAGAAAAAAATCAAATTACAAATTCTTTTGATGCATAATTGGGTAAGCTCCGTTTTTACAAATCGATTTGAAATGGAGCTCACAACACACCGAGTGCTTAATGCACCAATAATAAATCCTATCCTTAAACGAGCCTGCATTACAATAGAGTTATACTCCTGTATATCATCAAGCCATGACAGGATGTTAAACTCATATCAAGGTTCAATGTTTGTGTACAAAAGGCAAACTGCTGAAGAAATGTAGCGAGTTTTTTTGTTTTAAGTTTTCACAACTTTTTTTTCCTTTCCAGAAGGAATGGCCGAGAAGTATGAGCATATTCTGCAAACCGAATCACAGGAGCCAGAACATAAAGTGTAGGTTCCATTGTATTGCAGAATACAAAATGATTAGAAAGGTGAAAGTTTTTCAAGTGCATATGGAACGTAGAACTGTGCAGCACAAGAACAGACCCTTCAGCCCACAATGTCTGTGCCAAACATGATGCCACAAACATCCCTTATCTACCTGAACACAAACTACATCCCTCCATTCCTTGTGTATCCATATGCTTATCTAAACGATTCTTAAATGCCACTATTGATCTGCCTCAACCACCACGCCCCACACATCTTCTTTAAACTTTGCCCCTCTCTCCTTAAAGCTATGCCTCTAGTATTTGATTTTTCTACGCTGGGAAAAAGGTTATGACTGTCTATCCTATCTATGCCTCTCAGAGTTTCATATACTTTTATCTGCTCTCCCATCAACCTCTGGCCTCATTCCATCCTCATTCCCATCAACTCCCCCGAGATTCTACCACTCACCAACACAGTATATGGTACAAGTTGCCCGAGGAGGTGATTGTGCCAAGCACTATAACGGCATTCAAAAGACATTTGGACATGGATTGGAGAGGTTTAGAGGGATATGGGCCAAATGGGACTAGCTCAGATCGGGGCATCTTGGTTGTGATGGATGAGTTGGGGCAAAGGGCCTGTTTTCGTGCTGCATTACTCTATGAACGTTCGAGAGATAAGCTACAGTGGCTAATTAACCAGCCAACCCGTACGTCTATGGGATGTGGGGGGGGGGAGGGGGACTGAAACGTTTCTATTACAAGGAGAACATGCAAATTCCACACAGACAGCATTGGAAATCAGAATTGTACCTGGGACTCTGCAGCCAAGGGGCAGTGGCTGTACTCGCTGTAGTACTCTTCCATTTGATCTCTTTTAAGTTTCAAACATTTCTATGGCAACCATTGCCCACCCCACTCTACTCGATGATTTCACCAGACATACCACCAACAAACTCCTCTCTCTATACCTCCCATCTTTCACATTAACTTTTTTCTCCACAATCCTCTCCCCATCTCCTCGATTACCTAAATTCTCACCATGATTATCACTACCATGGTGGGAAAGTATATTGAACAATTGTGCACACATGGACAATTCTGTCACAAACCATGGTCTGGGCACTGTGTATGGAGAGATACAGCATCCACATGGCAGAAACAGCAGTAAGTGTCCCAGGCTCCCATCCAATATTACCATCTAACTGCGCAGTACATTATGAAGGCTGAGCTTACCACTTGACTGTTAGCTGGATGTACATCATGAGCTGTCCGCTTTGTTCACATGTCTCACAGGGTTTTGTACCACATCCGGAACACGAAGTACAGCTGAGGACCAACAAGAGCCAGCATCAAAACGGAAACAAAGGAGACTGAAGATGCTGGAGTGAATAGTAATCTGCTGCGAGAACTCAAGAAGTCAGGCAGCATCTGTGGAGGGAAATGGATAGATCACATTTTGGGTTTGGGCCCTTCTTTGGACTGATGGAAAGTGGAGATAGCTGGGAGAGGGAGGTGACAGGAAGGGACGGGGGAAAGAACTATCGTGGTAGTTGGAACCAGGCGAGGAGAGGTTCATTGGCAGATGAATCAGGCGGGAGGGATTGGTGAAGATTATAACCAAGGCAGGAGATGACAAATGAAGGAGACAAGAGATCTCCTCCCCTCTACTCCAGTGTGATGAAGGGTCACAACCCAAAAGTGTTACCTTCCATTTCCTTCCACAGATTCTGCCTGAATAACTGTGTTCTTCCAGCAGTTTCCTTTTTAGTCAAGAAGCCAGGATCAATTACACTGCATCCATCAATAACTCCTGTTCATTTCCCAGTGAATGCTGTGTAAATACATTAAGGCAGGACCAACATAGTCACCGACATTCACCAGAACGGGTCACACCGTGATTAAAAGAATGTTAATGAAGGTGATTCAGCTTCACAGCCTTAAACTTTAACTGAAGTGAAAGTAAATTGGACCAAATTCTCAAAAGGAAAAAGAAATATCCCACAACTGTCTATTAAAAAATGCTCTCATTGAAGAGCTGGGAAAACGGGTTCATGGCACATCCATCAGGCCTATAACTCCAACTTGTTATGCATTGCCCAGAACAATAACTACAATGGAGTAGGTAATTTAACAATAATTAACTTTGCCAGCGTCCTACTTGCGTGCATGGGCTGACGTTAACTCTTCAGGTCACTACTCATTTCCAAATACAATCACCACCATTGAGTGTTTTCTGTTTCTGAGTGTGAAAGACCCTATGAGTACAAGTAACCCACTTTGCTGCTCGAGGGCACTGCATTGAAGACATCCCGGCATTCACCACTGATATGTGATGAATGAGTTACTTGAACACAAATGTATTAATGGCGAGCTATAGGGACTGAGCTACAAGGAGAGGTTGAGTAGGCTAGGACTCTATTCCTTGGAGTGTAAGAGGTTAAGGGATGATCTTACAGAGGTGAACAAAATCATGAGTGGTATAGATCAGGTAGACGCCCAGAGTAGGGAAGTCGAGAACTAGATCCTTGTGATTACGGTGAGGGGGATAGATTTAATGGGAACCCGAGGGGTAACCTTTTCCACACAAAGCGTGGTGGAACGAGCTGCCGGAGGAGATAGTCGAGGCAGATACTACTGCAATGGAAACATTTTGTGAATGGATGGAACAGGTTTAGAGGGATAACGGCCAAATGCAGGCAGATGGGACTGGTGTAAATGGGATATGTTGGTTGGTGTGTTCAAGTTGGGCTGAAGGTTCTGTTTCCACGCTGTATGACTATCAAACTACTGGAGATAGGGGGGGAGGTGGTGGCGTAGAGAAATAACATGGTTCCTGGTCTCGGCATCCTTTTAATGTTGCTCGCACTGCTTCCCCAACCACCAAATACAATTATCTCAGATACCCCACACTGAGGCAGATTATACTGTGTTTTATGGATATGATTCTGATGATGGGTCTTCAAATCTGTTTCTCTTTCCTCAGAAGCTTCCTTGACTTGCCAAGTGTTTCCATCATTTACGGTTTCGATCTCCTTGATTCAGCACCGCATCTGATCAAATATGCTTACCCTCTAAGCCCAGTACCGTGGCAGGGATGGCATCTGTCATCAAGTATGTATCCACGACCGCTGCAAATATGGCATCTCACCTGCATTCACAAAACAGTGTCAGTCTCAAATGCAGCAATCTATTGAACAAGAGACGGTAGCCCATCACAGGTCCCCTACAGATGGTAAGGTATATCACTGGTATGTCGACAAACAAGCAACAGAAGCACCATAGCTTATCCCTTTATAGACCAAACCTTCCATTTCTCTAACTTTCAATCTCTTCCCCACGAGGTCATACAGGTTAGAGCATCTCCTGTTTTTTTTTTCCCCCGCAGGTCTGTTTTGAGCAATCAAAATATGGAAGTGGAATAAGGGGAGCAACTTCTCAGAGGCTTTTCCTGGCGTAATGAAATAACTTTGACAAGAGTTTGTAATATTTTTAATGCCATTGAAGTGGTGGAGCAAGAGGAGGCCCAACAGGAGATGTCCACCATAGACAGTGCATCCAACAGTTACATCAAGGGTAGAGGAGTCAGTAAGGTGTGTACACATCCATCCACACACAGGCATGGCATACAATCATGCCTCTTCAGTTTTGGGACTAGAATTTTGGAAACTTTGTACTGCAATACAGTCGCCAATAATGTCAACTTTGGTTGCATTCCTACTTCCAATACCCCTCAGCTCCAGACACCAAATTCCAAGATGTTCTGGGACGAAGGCGGTGAAAGTGGGGGTGAGAAACGTAAGAGGGGATTAAGCAGGTTATCATTTTGCCTCCATGCTTTGCCCTTAATGTTTCTATGATTTGATAATCTGAAAAACCCCTTCATGGAACAGAGACATACAAATACAAGCTCAGGAAGTCTTATTCAAACACAGTGCACGAACAAATGATAATATGGGTGGCAGGTATGGTTTTAACGCTTAAGAATCTAGGACCCATGCTTCCAATGAGTGAAGCACAACTTAAAGTCTTGTCAAATTTACAGTCACCTGGCATGGATACAGGCCCTTCGTGCTGGCTACTAAGCAATCAGCTATACCAATACCATTTCATTCACTTAAACTAGCGTCCTTGCCCACCACTCCCCGTCGCCCACCCTCCGATTCCACTACCCACCGACACAAAAGGGGCAATTTACAGTGACCAATTCTCCCAGGCTACCAAGTCTTTGGGATGGGGGTGGATACTGGAGCACTCGGAGGAATCCCACACAGGATAAATGTTCAAACACCACCCAGTCAGCATTGGAGGCAAGGATTGAACCCAAGTCACTGGAGCTGTAAGGTGGAAACTCTATTAACCCAATGGGGGATGTATAATTGAAAAACTGGTGTTTATTGCTCACCCGTCCAGTTGCAGTGCATTTGGTACATGCCACTTTACCCATCGCCATGCATGCGTGACATCCCTGAGAAAAGAGAAACATGATTACTCTTCACTCTATCCCACATCTCACAAAGTCAGGAGGCTCTCGGTATTTTGATTTATGGAAGAGATTGGATTTATGGTTAGATTTCAACTTCAACAATAGCCCTCTGTTTCAAGCAGGCATTCCCAATGATATATTTGATAAGGCCACCAAAATTATCATCATGGTGGTCTAACACATCAACTCCAAACATGTTACAATCTTCATTTTTGGGGAAATTGGAATGTTCCATGGCAAAATGAGGGAGTTGTGAAGTTGGTGACCGAGCATATGTTTTTCCAGCATGTAGTTTAGAGGAAACATACCTTAATGGATGAAGTGTGTGGCACTGGGACATTCTTGATGTCGTCCTGAAACATTTGTGGTATTTCCATTAAAATATCCCAGGGAAGGGGGGCGGGCCCATAAGTGCAGCTGTCCACAAACTGACCTAGAACAGCAAGAGACAGTTGACAGGCTCCAAACGACTTAAACAAACTGCTGGCAAAAGAAACATTCACCTGTATCCACCTATCACTTACTTGCCGTATGTGTAGAAACTGCAGATGCTGGTTTACACCAAAGACACAAAGTCAAGTGATAGACACAAAATGCTGGAGTAACTCAGCGGGTCAGGCAGCATCTCTGAAGAAAAGGAATAGACGATGTTTCCGGATGAGGCCCTTCTTCAGACCCTGGTCGCAAGAAGGGTTTCGACCCGGAACGTCAATTATTCCTTTTCTCCAGTGATGCTGCCTGACCTGCTGAGTTTACTCCAGCATTTTGTATCTATCACTTGACTGGTTTAGTCCTGCCCCCACCTCTCTCCCCCTACATGTAAAATCAGTCTAAAGAAGTCCTAACCCAATGCATCATCTGTCCATTCCCTCCACAGATGCTGCCTGACCCGCTGAGGTCCTACAACACATCGTGTTTTGTTCATTGCAATAATATATCTAATAGCATTTACAGTCCGTGCCAGTTGTTCCTGGTGTAATTCTTTGTCTTCTGCTCAATTTGTTTGTCTCATGCTCACCTTTATAAGGCATTGATGTCCACTCAGTCGATCTGGATTCAGTGAAGCTTTCCAGGCGATACTGAAGTAAAATGAACTTTGTTTAGCGATGGTGCACAGCTTGCAAGATCATGGTATATAACTAATTGCTATGGCATTTGCAGAGCTTGACATCCGAGCACATTACTTGGTTTTATCTGCATTGGGTTAAAGATGTCATTGCTAAGGTTGCTTCCCCCATTTCTTTTTACTCTGACCATTGTCATTCAGGTTCAGATTTACAAATCCCTTGTCGCACTCTTTGTGATCTTTCTCATTCACTTCCTCACGTTCTTTAGCTCTCTCATGCTCTCCCCTACAAAGGTCGATGGAAGGCTGCCCTAGCTGAGGTATTCTCAGTCTTCACTTGCCCCAAGATGAAGCCACCTGACAGAGGTCTGGCTGTTGAGACACACTTGGTCTCGCACTCTACAGCACGATGGGCATTAATATAAATTCAGAATTGTCGTCCAACCTTTCCATCGACTTGGAAGTTCCATTCAGCGCAAGTTAACATGTAATTACAAATTACTTTTATAAAGCACCTTTACAGCAACATAGATTCCGTGCACATGTTAACTGTTGCTCAGTTCCTATTTGGAAATGGATCTGGAAGGACTGAAGGTTTAAGTCATACCATATATCTTTAAAAAGTAGAGCTATTTGCACAAAGAGCAGATGGAACTGATGAAAGAGGTTCTCAAAATAAAACTGACTTCAAATTATCAGCTAAGTAATGTATGAACCCAGTGGGCATTCAAACGGAAATTTGACAGACCACTAGACGTTGGCTGTCCAATTATGTTGCTGACAAACTTTAATCTAATGCTTCACTGGTGGTACAACCATTGATAATCTTTACATCGGTGTCAAGATATATATTGGAAGTTATTTTACATTCATATGAGGAACCAGGCTTAATAAAAAGCACTGAGAACTGCACAAGAAAATGAACTTATCTGTAGCCCTGGAGATCTTTCTTGGAAATGCAATAAGACATTAAATTAATGCAGTTGATTTTTTTCTCCAAAAAGGTCATCACTTACTCTAAAGGCGTTACACGGTTTTAAATCTAGAAAGACCATTTCTTTGGCAGGCTTGGAACTGTAGCAACAGGCGCTGGATGCATACTGAATAAACGCCTCTCTGGCCGTCTCCTCAGTGATGGATGGAATACTGCGGAGAAAGGAATGAGGTGATATGGACATGGAGCCAAGCGAGTTGCTGGAGATATAGAATCAGCCATGAGTCAATTGACAGGTCGAACGGTTTCAAGATGTAGAGCATTCTCTGATTCCTCGTATTTAATGCTGTCATCACCCCCCCCCCCCCCCCCCCCCCCCCTGTAAGTGTAACAACAGGCCTTCATAGTCAGGCCAAAAACCCTACACTCACAACAACTGGGACTTGAAAAAGGGGCCAAAAAGCTGGCAACTCTGTATACTGTCACAGTGTACTACTGCTGTACACATGTACTGTATTGGAGATGCTTATCTAAAAGCTACCTGGGTGCTTATGTATAGTGGTACTTGTACTGTACTATATACAAATTTCACTGTACCTCAGCACATGTAACAATAAAGTACCCTTGAACCATTGACCACGTCCAACCAGCAGAAATTGTTTCATTTCATCCATCCTACATATTCCTTCATTTATTTTAAAACAAATCAACCCTTTATCTAAGTCGCAGGGCATGTAATTGTAATTTAATAATTGAGCACCTAAAGTTCAGGTTATTAGTCTGATAAACCTAGACTACACTCGTACCCAGGACAATATCCTCCCAAGGCATTGAATTGCACACAGTACTTTAGGTCTGGTGGGAGGATTTGTTACACCTAAAATATACCACGTCAAATACAGACATATTATCAGTATTAAATATCCGCATTAGTATTTTGCCCCATTCCACAGATTAAATAACATAATTCAATCCAGTGCTAAGTGCTGCGGGTCAGTATCACGATCATGCAAATAGCCATTGTATCAAGGCCTTATTTGCCTGCTCAGGTGAACACAGAAGTTCCCTCCATGCTTTTCCAAGAACAAGTGAGATCTCTGGCCAATGTTTATCACCTTCAATTTCCTCTGAATCCATGCTTGTGCCAACCCTTAAAACCAACTCTCTAATGTTCTCTAAATATGGCACAGATTGTATTTTAGTCACAAAAGTTTGGGTAGCTGTTCATAAATGCCTCAATGCTTCCCCCTGGTGGAAGGGAGGAGGCCTGCAAGTAAAATTGTTGCTTCTCTGTTCGATCTACTTTCCCTTGGTTATCAGACTTCTGAATGGTCCTACAATAAAGTAAGTTACTGTCCGATTCACCTCTACCCCATGGTGGACATTGGACATTGTCAACGGAACTGATACACTACAATGCTGATAACTATATTCTGCACTCTGTATCTTCCCCTTTATCTATTGTATTGGAGTATGACTTGATTGTACTTGTGTATGGTATATCTGATCTGTTTGGATAGTATGTAAAACAAAGCTTTTCACTGTACCTCAGTACATATGACAATAATAAATCTAAGTCGACTAAAGATAATGTTGTCATTTTCTACTTGTGAGATCTCGCCGCATGCAATTTGGCAGCTGAGTTTATCAGACGACACTTTAAAACAATTGCTGCAGTGGCTGAGATGCTTTTGGGAATGTGAAAGGTGCCTCTCTCACTCGTTCCTAACGTGTGACATCGATGACACCGGGCCAAGCAGAGAGAAGCCGGTGCATTTACCAGACACTAACTAACATGATCTGGCCGCATGGCAGATGCTGGCAAATGGCAGCTGTGTGGCTGAAGCAAAGTTCCGTGCTTTGGAGATTCAGCGTGGAAACAAGCCCTTCAGCCCACTGAGTCCGTGCAAACCAGTGATCACCCTTATGCTACCACTATCCTTTACACCAGGAATGATTCACAATTTTTATTAAAGCTAAGTAACCTACAAACCTATACGAGTGTGGGAGGAACCCGAAGCACCCAGAGAAAGCCGGCACATGGAGAACGTATAAACTCCATACACTCAGCACCCAGAGTCAGGATCGAACCTGGGTCTCTGCCGCTGTGAGGCGGCAACTCTACCACTAGGCCACCGTGTCGACACACCACTGTCCTCCTGCTCATTGGTTTGCCCTGCCTGAAAACCGAACAGCACATTGAATTGCTCAAGGCTCCCATTTGCACAACACAGATTTCTCAACAGTCGTATTTGTCATGTTTCATTTCCCATTGCTCCAGGAGTGCTCTCAGATTCCGGAATTCCCGCATGGTAGTGGGGTCCAGCCCAGAATCTGGACTCAGGTGCTGCAGGACTGAGTGTGGTAGCTCACCTCCACGCCCTCTGTGGATGAGGCTCATCTCTCCTTGCTGCTGCCTCCGAGAAAACAGGCGGGGGAACAAACCTCTCTGTGGATTACAAACACTTTGTTAGATTTTCCACTGGAGGATTCCATCTTTCCCCCTCCCCTGTCGTCATCAGGGTGAGACAGTGAATAACTATCCACCATCAGCTATCACTATCTGCCATCAGCATTAAGACCCCCTTATTAGTCCTCTCTGTTCTTCACAGCAGGAGTACCAGAAGTCGATTCCATGTCTCTGGGCTTTGTGGAAAGGGGAGAGGGGTGTAGAGGGGATGAATGAGAGTGGCTTGGGCCCCACTTGCTTATATCAGGTAGTTGGATTATTGGATGTGAAAGGAATACGTTTCAGAGGCCGTTCACTCCAACCGAGATTGAGTGGTGCCATCTGCATTGTGCAGTTTTGCTCAAGGGCAAGCTGGGCTGATGAGCAATGTTTTTGCGTGTTAAAGTGAAAGTTAGAATGATTTTGCAATTACATAAAAATATGCCCATTTACTGCAAGGTTAGCAATTTTGTTGTCAGAGTGTGCCCGCAAAATGCAAATCATTGCTCTGCTCTTCCCCCCTACTCCATGCTCTCTTCCCCATTCGATGCCCTTCCCCCACTCGACGCTCTCCCACCACTCGATGCCCTTCCGCCACTTCCCCAAACGAGCAGTGCACCTGCAGTGATTCAGCCGAGGCTCGTGGTTCTGCTGCCGTTTAATCTTCAACACGACACAAGTGCCAGGAGGCAGGAATGAGAACGCTGCAGTTTGTGGGACTGGGATGGAGACACGGGGGGCGGGGGGTTGTCAAACCTGTTGTGTTTGGGATGGTGTACGTGCTGCCACGCTCTGCACTGACCCACAAAGCCACTGAGCCAACACCTCGTACTCACCCCCGTCTGCTGTGGTCCCCTCGTATCCAGTCACGTTATCCAGCAGGTGAACTGACGGAGCGGAGGCAAATCCCTCGGCTCCTGAAGCTTCGGGGTAAGCTGCAACAAAAACGATACATGCTTCCATTGACAAACCATTCCAACACATGTGCTAACCTTTAAAACTAATTTGTTAAGTTTAGACATACAGCACGGAAACAGGCCTTCAGCCTACGGTGTCCATGCCAACCATTAATCACACGTGAACATTAGTTCTATCTTATTCCACTTTCTCATCCAATCCCTGCATAATAGGAGTAATTTTACAGAGGTCAATTAATCTACAAACCTGTATGAATGTGGGTGGAAACGGGGCCACCCAGAGGAAACAGATGAACCACTGTCTCTGTTAGATAGGTTGATGAGGAAGTAGTCAGGTAGTTGTCCTTGGGTTGGTCTTCTCACTATGTCCCGCAGATCCATTTTTGCAGTAATGTCCTTCAAGTCCCCCACCCTGAGTACATTCGGTGCCCTTGCTACTTCCAATGCTTCTTCCTGCAGTGGGTCAACCTGGTGGATTCATCAGCTGAAAGGCGGGTGGTAAACAGGGACTCATCATTGACCACAAGCTCAACTGTCCTGCCTCAAAAACACGTGACTACCAAAAGCAGGTTGGAGGTGGGTATGCGGTAACTTCTGACATACAGAGCCGTTCCATCATCTACACAGCACAGGCCGAGAAAACAATGGAATACTATCCACTTGTGGAGGGAAATGGACAGATGACATTTTAGATCAGGATCTTTCTTAAGGAACTCAGCTGCCTGTTTTTTTTTGTAGAAGATGGATACAAAGTGCAGGAGTAACTCATCAGGTCAGGCAGCGTCTCTGGAGAAAAAGGATGGGTGACGTTTTGGGTCGGGACCTTTCTTCCAAGTCTGAAGGTTCTCGACCCGAAACGTCACCCATCCTTTTCCTCCAGAGACGCTGCCTGACCCGCTGAGTTATTCCAGCACTTTGTGTCTATCTTTGGTATATACCAGCATCTGCAGTTCCTCGTTTCTACACAGCCTGTTTTTTTTGTTCAGGGTTCCAGCATTTGCAGTTTTGTGGCTCCAGATTTCAGAAGATTCAAATCTTAAGCCGGGTGGAGAAGTGGGGCAATGATATCAGTACCCTCTATCTGGCTCTGGTCACCATGAGCAGGAAGAGTTAGTTTGCAGTGTTTCCCCCACATTTCTTTGACATCCAGGGCCCGCCCTGAGGGAGAAACACGGTCAACAAACTGCTTGCTCGAGGGATTGTGATGAACATGATTCACCATCACGCTAATGAAACACTTCCTGGCTCAGTAGCTGGTTCTTCACATACACAACCAAACGGGAAACTCCGTTTGCCAACAACCATGAAATGCAACCTGCTGAAGTCTGGGCTGCGAGCTTGGTTCGTATTTACTTAAAACAGTTTCCTGGGTTTATCTGAATCACCGAAATTCTGGAAACAGGCATTGCCTAAAATCCATTACTCTTGCTGTGCCGTAGAACGTATTGTAATGCAAGTTGGATCTTCCTGTCTCTGAAATTAACAGAAGACACTTTCTATATTTTAGGGATTCCTGAACTATTTTTTCAAAAAGTCCAAGATAAAACGAGTAATGGACTAAAGGAAGTCAGAGAGGGACAAGTGCATTCTGTTATGTGCTGCTCCTCAAATAGTCGCAACCTTTGGGAACATGTTGATGCAGGTGGCAGAGTTTAGCAGCTGCCTTTGAGCCAATCTTTCCATTTTATTCTGTGCCAAAACTATGTACCAAAGGTCAGCGCAGCTTTACAAAACTACCCACACATTGCAACTTCGTTCCAGCACATTACTGGGTTTGCTGAAGGGATCTCAGGCAACTAAATGAGATGAGCTCACTTGGTTCATGGCTATCTTTCCCACTAATGTTTCACAAGGATGAGGATCTTGTTGACTTAGCACATCAGGGAGAACTAGTTCTGCCAAATCACTAATCAACGTGAACACATACAGCTACACATTGAAACATGACTTATCATCACTTGTGGTGGGCAATAGTGCAATTAAATTATTGGAATGTCTCTACAGATGCTTGGACTGCAATCCATTGCTCTGTTCAAAACCACTCAGAGTAGTTCTGATAAGTAAGACAAGTTATTAGGAATGGCTAAAAAAAAAAACCTCATTGGATTAGCCTTAACATCCCATCTCATATACTAATTGTCCACAGGGAAGGTAATCTATCTTAACCCACCCAGTCTGGACCCCTGATCAAGGTGGGTGACTCCTAAGTGCCCTCTGAAATGGCTGAGAAAGGCATTCAATTCATGGGCAATTAGGGAATCAAGCAATAAAAGAGGTCCATGCAAACAAAAGCTTGATCCTGAATATGAACATATTTGTTTCTTATAAAGCTATGGGATTATTTAGGGAAAATACAGGCAGTTCTGCTTTCTCAGCAGTAAACAGCCGACTTCATGTTTGTCCAACACTGGCACTGAGACAAGCCCATAGCCCATCTTGGTTTAGCTCCTTTTGAAGGAGCTAAACTATCCACCCAATTACACCGAGATATCTTCCTCCAGCCTCCAATGAAGCCCAACATAAGCTCAAGAAGCAGTTTGTCATATTTTCTCCAGGCACACTATCGCTCTCGGGATCCATCACTGCATTAAGCATTTTCAGAAAACAATCTTTCTACGTCAGAAACGGTCAGTTCTGATGAAGGGTCATCAACTGCAACATTAATTCATTTTTCTCACTCCATTGTCACTTGCTGGTTGGCTGAATATTTTCAACAGTTCCAGGTCCAAATCTCTGCTTACACCTCCCCCATATAAATCAGAATGGAACTACGAAGCCTCCAACACCCTCACTGAGAAAGGGCCAGCGGCATGTGTCACCCAAGGTCCCTTGGTCTCCACTATATTAGACATTCCATTTGTTCTCTTCAGCCCTTCCACCTTCTGTCGCTTAAAACAAACTTAATTTCCCACTTTTTCCTACTCTGATGAAGGTCGTCGACCTGAAATATTAAGTCTGTCTCCTCAGATGCCGCCTGACCTGCTGAGTATCTCCAGCACTTTCTCTTTTCATTGCATCATTGTGCTATTTCTGTGTTATTTCATGATATAATGTGTGGGTTGTGTTTAGTTATCATAAACAAACATTGCCTGTTAACTTTTTGAGTTCTGTCTGCCTAAATGTGCATGATTTTGCTGTAAATGTTTATAGAAATGTAAACTTTATGAGAATGAAGGGTGTTCTTATTGAAACATGCATGATCTTTGGAGGGCATAACAGGGGAGATGTTGAGATGTTTTCAGTTTGTGGGAGAGTCTCCAAAGAAGGGACTTCAATTCAAGATACGGTCCTGTACTTTGTGGCTTTCTCTTGATGACGATGTTCTTCTAAGTCAGGCTCGCAATTGAAACACAAGAGACTGCAGATGTTGCAATCTTGTGTAACAAAAACCAAGTGCCAGAGGAACTCAATGGGCCAGGCAGAAGGTGTGGAGGAAGATGGGCAGACGACATTTGGATTGGGGCCAGCTGTTTTTGTACTGTACTAACTGGGGTGATTGTGCTTAATTACAGGGATAGTCTTAATGAGCTGTATGCAAAAAAAGGTTTTTCACTGAACCTGGTAAACAATAAATAAACCATCGACCAATAACCGATTGAGATGCTGCCTGACCCACTGAGTTTCTCCAGCATGTAGATTTTTTAGGCAGTCAGCTGCTGAACTGGTTATGTTCATGCCCCAACATGCTGAAGCAGCATGTCTGTCGCAATCCCCTGCAGTAAACTGGGTTAAGTAGTAACTGGAAGTACCCTTGCATTCTGAGTTGTCAGGCAATGTACAGAGATGAGTTGCACAATCCAGGAGTTTCAGCAATGAGCGGCAGGCACAGGAAGTGACACATGATCTCCAAAGATGGGTTTCTAACCAGCACCACTTCCACTTATCACTCGTCTAGGTTTTACCTTGAGCTGCAGCCACAGCTAATAGCTTGGGATCCAGGGGCTGACATGGTTGGTCGGCTTCAAGGTTTCTGTAACAAAAATACATGCTATGATCTTGTGAGTTGAAAGCAATTATTACACACATAACATGTAGATGCACTGGTTTTCATGTACTGGGAATATCCAAATGAGAGCAGGTCCATTATCATAAATACACTATCACCTATTAATACAAAAGGTAAATAACAATAACAGGACAGCAGGGGAAGGAGGAAAATCACTCATTGTGGCCCCAACATATAGCCCAACAATGACATTCACTTCTTTGATACTAGTTCGAGCTTGCTTTGAACAAAATGGCTGCCACATCACCTACATTAGACCAGCAAATCCATTTTAAAAATTGTGACTTGTATCTTCAAATGGCCTAGACAATATAAAATAGTTATCATAAAGGGGTCTTATCAACTTGATGAGTTACAGCGATCAGTACAGGAATCTCAACTTGTTACAATTTTCATAAATTACATGGATGATTTGGTATGGCAGGTAAAGTTGTTGATATCACATAAGTAGTAGGAAAATAGGCTGTGAAGAGAACTGATCAAGGATACATCAGGGACCCTTGCGTTCCCTCTCTCTCCATCCCTCCCCCACACAAGTCGTAGCAGCTGCAGTCGTCTTGCTGAGTCTCACTGTCTGTAACTTGTTCTCACCTAGCACACAGCTAACAATGGCCTGCTTCCTTTATCATGTTACTATTTTGCACATCTTTCATTCATTTGTGCTATATCTCTCTACATCACTGTCTATATCTCTTCTTTTTCCTTTCCCCTGACTCTCAGTCGGAAGAAGGGTCTCGACCCGAAACGTCACCTATTCCTTTTCCCCAGAGATGCTGTCTGACCTGCTGAGTTATTCCAGCTTTTTGTGTCTATCTTCAGTTTCATAATCATAATAATTATGATCATATTTTATTAGCCAAGTATGTTTTGTAACATGCCATACCAATAAAAAGCAACAGAACGCTAAAAATACATTTTAACATAAACATCCACCACAGTGACTCCTCCGCATTCCTCACTGTGATGGAAGGCGCGAAAAAGTTCAATCTCTCTCTTCTTTGTCCTCCAGCGTTCGTGGACCTCTAACCTCATGTTGATGGGGCAATCTTGGTTCCCGTAGCCTGTTGTGGGCCTCCTCGTCAGGGCGATCAAGCTCCTGCATCGGGGGGGAATCTCAGCTCCTTCGTGCCGGGCGATCTACCCCGGGTCAGGGCTAGTCGCACGTCATTCGGCTTTTGGAGCTTCCCGACGTCGGTCTCAACCCAAGACTGCGAGCTCCTTGATGTGATGGTAAGTCCACGCCCCGTGGTGGGGCTCAAAGTCAGTGCCGAGCAAGGCCTCCAGCTCCACGATGTTAGGCCGCAGAGCGACCGGAGATACGACACGGAAAACAATCGCATCTCCGGCAAGGTAAGAGATTGAAATTTTTTTACCCCCCCACCCCCCCCACATAAAACAAACCAGGGTATATTAACATATACTTTTTAAACACACTAAAAATAACACAAAATAAGACGGCACAGACTGTAGGCGAGGCTGCCATCAAAGCGCCATCCGGTGGAATTATGAATTTAAAGCAACATCTGCAGTTCCTTCCTACACAGATCAAGGATACATGGTGATTGCAGGTTAGGTGAGGGGTAGACGATAAGACAAATTAGTAGAATGAGAGATAGTGTTAATTTTTTTTTTTTTGCTGTCAAAATGGACCATTTACTAAATTGCGAGAGAAATTATGGCACATATAAATGCAGGATCTATAGAGGACAAGAATGTTTGAAGAATTATACTTAATCTCAATAGCCTTTTCAAAGCCAGTCCACAAAGTAGCCTTTAGTGCAGCATTTCTCAACCTTTTTACCCTCGCGGAACACTTGAAATAATTTTCATGTCTCAGGCAACCCCTACATAAAAGTAAATATATATCTTTATTAATCAGTTTCTTTCTCTTCCATAAACTTCAAGTTCATCAGGCAAAACAAGTTCACATATATACAAAACAAGTTCACATTAGACATATAGCGCCATATAGACATTGCTAAATATATTTTGCATAAGCATTCAGAGTGGCGAGTTCCTGGAATACACTGCCAGAGAGTGTGATGGAAGCAGATGCTGACAACATTTAGGAAGTGTCTGGACAAACACTGTATGCCAAGTTATAGAGGGCTTATGTACAACGTGCTAAAATATGAGATTAACACAGATGGATGGTCACTGATCGGTATGGACATGGTAGGGCCAGAAAGAGTTTGGCACCACTCAGTTACATGTCCCAGGACCAGACGGAATGCATCTTAGATTGTGAGAAAAAAGTAGAGTTAAAGGCAATTCTGGCACAGGTTTTCAATTATTCTTGAATGTAAGAATGGAATTAGGGAAGCATGGATTAATAAGAGCCTGCCAACTTGGATGTGTTCAACGCAAATAGAAACCTGTTGAAAACTCACTAACAAAGTAAGAGAGGTACTTGCAGATAATGCAGTGGATGCGATTTACAGTGGCTTGCAAAAGTATTCATACCCCTTGAACTTTTCCACATTTTGTCACGTTACAACCACAAACGTAAATGTATTTTATTGGGATTTTATGTGATAGACCAACACAAAATGGCGCATAATTGTGAAGTGGAAGGAAAATGATACATGGTTTTCAAATAATTATTACAAATAAAAAACTGAAAAGTGTGGCGTGCAAAAGTATTCAGCCCCCTTTACTCTGATACCCCTAAATAAAATCCAGTGTAACCAATTGCCTTCAGAACTCACCTAATTAGTAAATAGAGTCCACTTGTGTGTAATCTAATCTCAGTATAAATGCAGCTGTTCTGTGAAGGCCTCAGAGGTTTGTTAGAGAACATTCGTGAACAAACAGCATCATGAAGCCCAAGGAACACACCAGACAGGTCAGGGATAAAGTTGTGGAGCAGTTTAAAGCAGGGTTAGGTTATAAAAAATATCCCAAGCTTTGAACATCTCATGGAGCACTTCAATCCATCATCCGAAAACAATGAGGGATTATGTGAAGAGCCCGCTCAGCACGCATGCGTGACATCCTTCAAAGCAGCGATGTGGAATCATAGATAGACACAGTTATTGAAATAAACATAGTAAAGAAAAGGAGACCTCAGTTATCAGTTTGACCCATATTATTGAGGGTGGGAGTGGAGGGCACGTAATCCCTCATCGTAACTCCTCATAAAATACAAATCAAACTTCAAACTGGTAAGTTCTCATTTAATCTTACTATTTTACTTCGGAGTCACATGAGTGACTACGTGAAGATTTTAAAGCTCTGTGATTTCAAACCGTGTAACAGTTCTTACTTCACTCACTGCTGAAGTCCTTGAGGGAGGAAGTGTGTTATCGTAATCAACCAATGAATCTGTAGGTAAAAACAACAACGGTATTTATTAACAATAACCACAAATAAATTAAATTGCTCCCCTGGGCTTAAATTAAATATTTGCAGACTGTAAAATTTTCTCTGCAAATAAAGCAGGTTTTGCCAACGGCTTATTATAGAAAGTTCGTAACGTTCTTTCCCCCGACCACCCTGCTGTAGCCAGGATGTGGTCTATAGGCACGTCCATTCTTTTAGCCGTCGACGTGGATGCTGCCCTGGTGGAGTGAGATTTGTACATGTTAGTGTTTATACCAGCAGCTTTTAGCACCTGCTTGAGCCATCTTGAAATGGTTTGTCTCGTCACCCGACCATAAGGTTTTTTGTGACTGACCCATAAGGCTTTTTCACTCCCTTGAATTATTTTGGTAGGACAGTTGGTGGGTCATGGCACATAACCGTGGTTCTGGCGGGTAAGCCCGGAATTCCACGACTGGGTTGGGTGTTCCTGGTCTGCTCTGTTTGATCAGTCCCTGGATAACGAAAGAGACCTGGTCTGGAGCTATGATCATGTTGTCCTGTCGCAAAGGTGTAGTGACTGGACCCTCTGTGCAGATACAAGTGCCATCAGCATGATAGTCTTGAGCGTAGATTGTTCCAGGGTGAGGGACCTGGCTGGTGGCCATCCCCTGAGGTATGTCAGGACCACACTGACATCCCATATATGGGTGTACCTAGGTCTGGGGGGGTTAGAGTTGTAAATTCCCTTCATTAGTTTAACCACCAGCGGGTTAGACCCCATGGCCTGATGTCCTGGTGCCCGAGTTAAATAGGCAGACAGAGCACTTCTAGCTGTGTTGATGGCACTGTAGCTGAGTCCTTCATCGTGGTGAAGGGCTGCCAGGAACTCCAGTACGTTGGTAACTGTTGCGGTTGAGTAGGTGGTCCCTGTATCCAAGCAGTACTTCTCCCACTTTTTGATGCTGGACAAGTACTGTTTTCTTGTGGATGTTCGGTGGGATGCTGACATGGTGTTGACGGTTTTTTCTGACAATCCCAGTCCCAGTAATGGTCTTTTCAAAATCTGCAACCCAGGAGTTTGATTTTATCATGGCATGGGTGGCTTATGCCAGATACTGGGTGGGTTAATAATTCTGGGTTACTGGGAAATATCATTGGGGTTTCAACAACCATGTTGTGGAGTAATGGGAACCATGGCTGTGTAGGCCAGTCGAGTACTATCAAAATACCTGAAGCAGAGTCCATTTGTATTTTGCGAAGTACCCAGCTGATGAGGCAGAAGGGAGGAAATGCATAGAAGAAGAAATTTCCCCAATCCAGCGCGAACGCATCTACCGCTGCTGCCTCAGGGTCTGGTTCCCAAGTGACATACATAGGTACTTGGCGATTTAGCCTTGACGCAAATAGGTCGATATCTGGCGTGCCATATTGCTTGATAATTTTAGCAGACACTTTGGGGTTTAACATCCATTCGGTATTGTCATTAAATTTGCGTGACCTGGTGTCTGCCACTGTATTTAGCTTACCTGGCAGGTAAGTTGCTGATAGCCAAATATGTCTTTCGACACACCATTGCCAGATTGTGTTGACCAATTTGTCGCACGATATCGATTTTATGCCGCCCATATGGTTAATATAGGCCACCACCGTAGTATAGTCTATTTGTAACCGTACATGCAAGTAATGCATATTTGATGCATATGCTTTTAAACCGTAAAAGGCACCCAACATCTCTAGATAGTTAATGCCCAGTGTAAGTAGTAATGATGACTCTGGGATAGTCCATCTACCACCTGTGCTGGATATGGAATTAGTTGTTCCCCAGCCTTGAGCACTGGCGTCTGTTTGGATAACCAAAGTAGGGTTAACGATGATGATAGGGCTGGAACTATGCCAAACGTTTTCTGCCCACCACTATAGCCCTGATATTGCTTCAGTGGGTAATTTCATGATACGATCATAATGACCTGCATGTTGTTTTAGTGCCTGTATCTTTGCTCTTTGTAAGTTTTGATAGTGCAAAGGTCCAAATTGTGTAGCCGGAAATGCTGCTACCATTTTCCCAATTACTCTTGCCACTTATTGAATAGTTGGTCGCTCGTTGACCATTAAATTGTTACATGCTTGTGCCAATTCAGTTGTTTTCTTTTGGCAAAGTTACAGACATGTGGACTGAGTTAATAGTGAAGCCCAAGTAGTCCATGGTTGTGGATGGCTTCAACTTCGATTTATCTGGATGTAAGACAAATCCCAAGGTTTCAAACAATTGTTTGGTAGCTGACACAGCTGATATAGCCAATTCCATGGTTTTGCCTACTATTAAGATACCATCAAGATATGCCATGACAATATGTTTTTGTCTCCTTAATATTGCCATGGCTGGTTTTAGTATCTTGGTGAATAATCTTGGGGCTGATGTTAACCCGAAGGGTAACGCTTTAAACTGCCATAGCTGCCCATCCAGGTAAATTTCAGGTATCTGCGTTGATCCTTATGAATGGGTACTGAATAGTAAGCATCTTTGAGGTCAATGCCTGCCATGAAGTATCCTTTGGAAATCAGTTGTTTGGCAGTAACAAACGTTTCCATTTTGAAATGTACATACTTAACAAACATATTTAGTGAAGTTAAGTCAATGATGATGCGACATCCACCATCTTTTTTAGTTTTAGTAAATATAGTAAATTTAGACACAAATTCCAAGGGTTCATGTTTTGTTTTTTCAATGATAACCTTAGTGATTAGTCTCACCAGTTCAGCTTGTCCCTCTCGTTTTTCTTTAACTGAGAGGGAAAAACCCCTCTGGGGTGAATGCTGAACTGGTGGCAATTTTTCTAGTGCAAACTGTATTTTGTATCCACGAATACTATTGAGTATATACTTGTCACTCATGATAGACTCCCATGCTTCCTTAAACAGGTGTAATCTCCCCCCTGTTAGTATAGCGCCCCTACTTTCTATATGCTGGTAGGAACCAGACCCACCTACCTCCATGGTTATGGGTGTTTCTGCTGCTTCTTCGCAGGATGACGAGTCTTGTGCGTTGTCTGACGTGTTGGTGAGGTTTGGGGTTGGCGCATTTTCCATGGGGTCCGCTCTGGGCCTTGGCCTAAAAAAGGCTTCCGGTGGTGATATGCGGACCCCGAGCTTTCACCAGTCCCATAGGGTAGACGTCGACTGGTGGACTGCCGCTTGGGTTTTGTGGTTTTGGTTTTGCTCATCCCGGGGCCTGCCTCGTGAGGCCAAAAGTTTTGGAAGCCTCCTCCATGTCTTTGACTTCTTTGGTGAGGTCTTTGCCAAAGAGCAGTGTATCTGACTCAATGGTTGGAGTTTTGCACAACCCCGCGAATTTCGGGTTGAGGGCAGGTCTTATAATCTCCTTGTGGAGGTTATTTATCTCAAATTGAGTATTGCACAGCAGTGCGAGGGTGTCCTGCTGGTTTGTGGTCATTTCTCTACCATCCACAGAACGAGCAAATGAGGGGATGGCTGACGTCAGGAGCCTGAGGATCCGCTGAAGTTTTAGTTCCTGATTTCGAATATTTGACCCAACGTGCCCCCAGAATTGGCTGTTGACAGCCGGTACTTTGAGCGATTCACAATTTTCAGGAGCCGTCTATTGTTCTAAGACCTCATTAACCACCTGCTCCTGTAAGGGCCTGTTGGATAGGTGGTTAATGCTGGCCGCTAGTTTTGGCTCTAATGGCCGTCCTTCACGTGGGGCTGCCACGTAGCGGTCCACCACACCCAGCAGCTCTTCCTGTTCCTGTACCCCTGGCATACTCCCGACTTCTTCAGCCATTAACCCCTCTTCTTGACCAGCCCAGCCCTGGTCGCCACATCTGTCCTCGGATGAGGAGGAAGCGATGGCCAGTGCACGAGGCACTGTGGAGGGAGTGCCTGAACTCCCTCTGCGAAACTGCTCCTCACGAAGCACGACTCGCTGGAGCATACGCTCCACGAGCCGCTCCATGCGGCTCAGGCGGCTGTCTCTGCCCCGAGCGGGAGGTGAGATGTCCCCGTCCGACGAATCGGAAACCACCGGCCGGATGGTCTTCTTAGTGGCTTTACAACCAGTCCGCTGCTCAGGCGCTAGCGAGACTGGGCTCGGCTCGGTGTCAGGGATGGCAGAGCGCTGTGTTGGAACAGGTTGGACAATTAAAAAATTTATGGACGATTCAAAACTTGTCAATATAGTAAATATTAATTGGAACTATAGAGTCTGAAGAAGGGTCTCGACCCGAAATGTCACCCATTCCTTCTATGCAGAGATGCTGCCCGTCCCGCTGAGTTACTCCAGCATTTTGTGTCTATTGTCGAAACTATAGAGATTTCTGGTGATGGGCACACTCAGAGAAGATTTCACAGTGTGGGTAAACGTTCAGTGATTATTTTGGGGAGAAACATTGTGGAGAGGAGGTATAAGTTATTCCCAGGGGGACTGGGAGAGACACAAGCACACACTGCGGCAATTAATATTGTGGTCAAGAAAACACTGAAAACTGCTCTGCATGTGGAGTTACAGACTGTAAAATTAAGACAGCATTATACCTCCACTGTCATATTAAGTATAGTTCTATCATCACACTTAAAAAAAAGATAAACCACAGTTTGAGTTCAATTATGTGAAAATACTCCAGAAGCTGGGATTGGTTCCCAACAAGCAGGGAATATAAAGATAAGAACTAATAGGTATATTCAAAATATTACAATATTTAAAATATACCTATTATTAAGGTACAGGGTAGAATAGTGGTAAAGCTGCTGCCTCAGACGCAAGGGACCTGGTTTGATCCTGACCTCAGATGCTGTCTGTTTGGAGTTTCAACATTCTCCCTGGGTCCATGTGGGATTCCTCGAGGAGATCCGGTCTCCCCTCGCATCCCAAAGACATACGTGTTTGTAGGTTAATTGGCCCCTGTACAATTGCCTCTCATGTGTAGCTTGTAGATGAAGATGAGAGATTGGGATAACACAGAAATGGTGAATGGGTGATCGATGGTTGTCACAGGCTTGGTGAGTCGAAAGGCCTGATTCCATGCTGTAACTTTAAACTAAGCTTCAACTAAACTAAAACAGTGAGGCTTTGATAAGACACTATCTCTTTCAGCAAGTAGGTCAGTAGCAAAAGTTACAGATTTAACATAACCAACAAAATAACTAGAAGAAAAACTGGACTGTTTCTTTGTAACCTCAAGAGCAATTAGCATTTAAACACAGAAAAATAAGTGATAGGAGTAGAATTAGGCCATTTGGCCCATCAAGTCTACTCCGTTAATCTATCTCTCACTCCTAATCCCATTCTTCTGTCTTCTCCCCATAACCTCTGACACCTGCTACAGCCTTCTGTGGCAAAGTACAGAATTTTGAAAGTACATTCTTGAGAACTTTCAAAAGGCAATTAAACACGAGAAAACCACTTTATAAGCTTTTGAGATTAAACCAGGAGTTGTTGGGTATATATTCTATTTTTTTCAAAAGAACCGGCACATTCACAGCAGGTTAGAAGACATCAGTAGGCCAGGCAGCATCTCTGGTGAACATGGAAAGGCAATACCTTCCTGTTTCTTTGACTATCTTATTCACTGTGTGATTACTTTGTTCATGCTTTGAAACATCATCTGCTGACTGGTCAAAATGAAACTTAAACCAAGCAATATAAAAAACACAATTTCCACACATGAACAGCTGCATTCTCTCTTGTGACCAAGCCAATAAAAAAGATGCTGGTTAGACACGAGGTATTGGAGTAACTTAAGAGGTTCAGGCAGCATCTCTGTAGAAAAAGAATGGGAAGAAGGGTTCTGACCCAAAACAACACACATCCTTTTTCTCCAGAGATGTTGCCTGACCCGCTGAGTTACTGCAGTACTTTGTCTATTTTCGGCATTGACCAGCATCTGCAGTTCCAGTCTTGACTTAACTTCAGTGCAGTATTGAGGGGCTGCTGCACATTGTTACAAGTGTTGCCTTTCAAATGAGAGCATAACCCCCTGCGACTTAACGCAGAACTTTACAAGGAAATTGTCATGTATCTATTTTTGACAGGTTTTGCAAAAAAAGAACTTTTAATGACTTTGCTTTCCACTGATTCAATTATCTATCAGTAAATAAATGATTCTGGGAATTGCCAATAAGCAGAATAGTGTAAATATTTCATAGAGGTATACAGCATTGAAACTAGCCCCACAGCCCAAGTTATTCCTGCTGACTGTGGCTTAACTGAGCCAGTCCCACTTTCCTGGTCCATATCTCTACAAACAGTTCCTACTAAGTGCTTCCACCACTTCCTCTGGCAGCTCATTCCATGTATGCACCACCCTCTGTGTAAAATAGTTGCCCATCTGATCTATTTTAAATCTTTCCCCTCTCATTTTAAACCTATGCTTTCTAGTTTTTCACTTCTCTACCCTCAGGAAAAAGGTTACTTCAACTTATCTGCGCCCCTCGTGATTTTACAAACCTCCATAAATCATCCCTCTGCCTCCTACACTCCAAAGAACAGCCTCTCTTTATAACTCAGAACTTTATAACTCATGTGTCCTCCATACCCAAATCTATTTGTGCACCCTTTCCAGTTTACTTGCATCCAAGAGCTTTACACAGTACTCCAAATTAGGCCTTACCAATGTCTTGCATGGCTATAACATGATGTCCCAACTCCTCTGCTCAATACCATGACAAATGAAGGCAAGTGTGCCAAATGCCTTCATCTCCACATTGTCCACCTATGTTGATAACTTCAAGGGACTATGTACCTGTGCTCCATTGTCTCTCTGGTCTACAACACACCTCCGTTTACTGTATGTCCTAGCATAGTTTGTCCTAGCATAGTTTGTCCTACCAAAGAGCAACACCAGACATGTGTTTGAATTAACCTCCATTCACCATTCCTTTTCTCATTAGCATAGTTAATCAGAATCCTCTCCAATAGCTTCCCTGCCACTGATGTGAAACTCACCACCCTATAATTTCCTGGAATATCCTGTTCCCTTCTTAAACAGAGGAATAACATTGGGTACTCTCCAGTCTTCCAAAACCTCACCCACTGTGAAGGAAGGTAAAAAGATCTTCGTCAAAACTGCTGCAATCTCCTCTCTTAATAAGCTGGGATAGATCACATCAGGCAATGGGGATTTATCCACCTTCCAACCTGTCAAGAGCCCTAACACCATCTCCTTCCTGATCTCAAATTGCCGTCGCAGACTAGTATTCTCCACACTCAACTCACTGTTCTCTATGTCCTTCTCGTTGGTGAATAGATGCAAAGTACTCATTTAGTTCCTTGCCTACATCCTCTGATTCCAAGCACAAATTCCCCTCTTTATCCTACCTTCTCCCTGGTCATCCTCGTTTTTAAACATTCATATAAAAAAATATAATTTAAAAAAATCCAACACCAGTCATTCATGGCCCTTTTTGGCCTTTCTAATCGCCCACTTGAGTTTTTTCCTACTTGCTATATATTCCTCAAAAACCCTATCTGCTAATTTTCTTAAATTTAATACATTTCCTTTTACTTTTGACCAAATTTACAACCCCTTTGATCATCCAAGGTTCAGTTACCTTGCCATCCTTATCCCTCCTTCCTACTGGAACATGTTATTCTTGAGCCTATATCAGCAGACTTGCAAAGGACCCCCACTTTGAACTCTTGTTGCCCTTCAAGCCAGCACCACCATTCAATGTGATCATGGTTGATCATCCAAAATCAGTACCCCGTTCCTGCTTTTTCCCCATATCCCTTGATTCCATTATCCCAAAGAGCTATATCCAACTCTCTCTTGAATACAACGGAGAATTGGCCTCCACTGCTTTCTGTGGCAGAGAATTCCACAGATTCACAACTCTTTGGGTGATACCCCCCCAGTCCTACATGGCCTACCCCTTATTCTTAAACTGTGACCCCTGATTCTGGACTCCCCCAGATATTTATTGCTTAAGCGATGGATTAATTTCCAGACTCAGGGTTCAGAACTGTGAGGAGAGTTTAGCAACAATGGCACATCTATCAAAGAGGCAGTTGAGGTGGGTGAAGGCAGGGGGAGAGGGGAGGGGGGGGGGGAGGGGTAAATGTAAAGATCATGCTGTTAAATAAAGCCAGTCTTACTGCAGAGGACATAAATAAATAATTAACAACAACTCCTCCCGCGGCCCCTGCTACCTGTGGCCTTTGCTGCCACCGCGAGCTTTGAAGGGCTCCCCTCTGGTGGTCGCAGGCGACCAAGTTGGGCGATGGGCTACTGATTGCACCCACGCACCAGAACTGCAATCGTTCCGGACCAGAGTCTTTACAGCGGGGGATCAGCGAGCGCGGTGGGTGCAGCGGGGCCGAATACCTGAGCAGCGGCTGCCTGTCCATCGGCCGAGCAGTGCGGGGCTCGGAAGCGCACGGGAGTCCTGTGTCCACAGCCGGAACTCACTTGTACCTTCTCCCTCCCCGTCCGAGCGCTTTAAGTTTCGTTTTCCTAGCCCTTGTTTTCCACTTTAAAAAACACACACAAACTCCGCCTTTCAAATGGGAGCGAGATACGCAGAAGAGACCGTCACATTAGTCCCGTCCCACACGGTAGCGGAAATGACTTTATTGTCAATAGCTAAAGAGTTGCCACCCCAAATGCCGCAGTTTAATCCAAAGATCTTATAGCGGAGATCTTTGGTTTAATCTTTGGCAGCGTTGATTGAACTGCAACTTGCCGTTGTACATCTCCCAAGCATGGCTATTTGACAGGGGAGGCATGACAATCGAGTTGGATCCAGATCCAAACTAGGTCAAAGAATCATAGATGTGCAGCACACAGAAACAGGCCAATTGCCCCATTGTGACTAGATCACAATCAACAGCAAGATGTACAGGAAGGAGATAGATAGCTTGGTAACACGTTGGCAAGACAACAATCTCTCCCTCAGTAAAATGAGGGAGCTAGTCATTGACTTCTGGAAATGAATTAGCATACACGCCAAATATCCCCAACAATGTATCCGTGACCAATCACATTGAAGCTATGGCCAAGAAAGCACCTTTACATCTCTTCTTAATCGGAAGACTTTAAGGAATTTGGGCTAGTCTTCCAACAACTCTTACGAACTTCTACAGATGTACCTTAGAACGCTGGCGGTTTTATACAGTGTACTCGGCATCAATTACTGGGGATGAATGACTAGGTGAGCCTTTATGCCAGAGGGGTAGTTTGTCCTTCTCATTGGCAGGTATAGCGATTTTTGTGCTGTAACAAACGGTTCTGAGCTCAGTAGCGCAGAGTAATTAGCGGGGCAAGCTGGGTATATACATTGAACCAGAGGGAGACGCAGCAAGCTTTGCTGATGAGGTTCAATGAAGTTGGACAGAAGTCTACTGAGCATCCTAAGCCTTGGCTCAGTCAGCCTGTCTCCAGGCTGCAGGTACCATGCAATATGATTCTCCTTCCCTATCACCTGCTGGAGAAGGTGTTCAGTGCTGGCAATGGGCCCCACTGTCGTTGGCAATCATTCCAACGTCCTTTCTTCACATTGGCAACACCAATGGCAGGGCCAGGCACCATCTCCACCAGATGAGGGAGGAGGAGGACCTGAACCTTGTGAATAGAAGCTCGGATATTCAGCCCAACAGTACCCTGTCGGTACTGCCAATTGTTCTGTATTGTGTACTACACTCTGGAATTCATTCCCTCACCCTCGAAGAAAGAATTTCAGAACCAGAGGACAACTAATGCTATCATATCTCATATCTTACATTACCCTTGGGATGAATTAATAGACGGGCTTTTCTATTAATGAGAGTGCAACTTTACCAGAGGTGCTGTTTTAAATGATGTTTCAAATGCCACTTTGAAACCAATGCTCCTTAAAGTTCCTCACCCTGGTCTGTAACAATAATGCTGAAGTGGAGATGATTGAACTTCAAGTTCCTTGGCGTAAATATCACCAACATTTTGACCCTGTTCAACAAATCAACATTGCAACCATTAAAGCACACTGACACCTCTACTTCTTCAGAAGACAAAGGAAATTTGGCAAGTCTCAATTGACTCTTATCAGTGTCTACAAATGCACTGTAAAAAGCATCCTGTCCAGATGCACAACAGCTTGGTTTGGCTGCTGCTCTGCCCCACAACGCAAGAAATTGCAGAGAATTCTAAACGCAGCTTAGTGTATCACACAAACCAGCTCATCCTCCATCAACTCCATCTATACTTCATGCGGCCTTGGGAAAACGGCCAACATAATCAAAGGCACCTCAAACCCAGTCATTCTCTCTTCAACCCTCTCCTCCTGGGCTTGAAAACACGGGACAGCTTCTTTCCCACTGTCATTAGACTCTTAAAGGGACTTCTCATTTGCTATAGATGAATTCCTGGCTCTTAGCCTGTATTCGTTGAAGTTTGGTGTGATGAGGGGGAGCTCATGGAAACATCCTGGATAATGAAAGACCTAGGTAGCGTGGACGTGGAAAGGACGTTTTCAGGATTGGGAGGGCCTAGAATCAAGCAGCACAGCTTCAGAATAAAAGGATGTACTTTTAGAATGGAGATGGGAGGAATTTCTTTAGCCAGAGGGTGGTGAATCTGTGAAATTAATTGCTGTGGAGGCCAATATTTAAAGCAGATTTTGATTGTTTTTTGATTAGTAAGGGTGTCAAAGATTACAGGGAGATGGCAGGAGAATGAGACAGAGGGGAAAAAAGATCAGCCATGATTGTATGGCGGAGCAGACTCAATGGGCCTAATGGCCTAATTCTGCTCTTATGCCTTGTGGGTTTATGGTCTAATTCCTGATTTTCCAATCCACCTTGTAGTAAACCTTACATTTTATGTTCTACATAAACTTCCTCTGTGGCTGTAACACTATCTACTGCGCTCTGTTTATTTTTTCTTTTGCACTACTCGCAGACTCATGCATGGTAAGATTTGCTGGGGTTACATGCAAAACAAAGTTCTTCGCTGCATTGAGGTATACGTGACCATAATAAACTATTACCAATATCTTCAAAATCACCAGTTACCATTGGGGTAAGAGCAGATTTGGTGATTGAGAAGAAGGTGGGCTGGTGGAGTAGCAATTAATATGGATGCAGGCTAGTTTAATTGTTGGAATACTGCAGCCTCTCATGAAATGCTTCCACTTTCATTAGCACTCGGACGACAAAGTGTATATTTAGTAAGAAAAATCTGCAGCCCAAGGTCCAAACAATCTGTATTTATTCAGCATTAGGCTGAAAACGCCGAAGCCGGCTGCCATTGGCACACAGCGTTGCAATCAAGCATTCCTTTCCCCGATATGTCAGATGCAGAATATTCTCTGGTGCTGCGGGAACAGCTGATGCCAGTGAACAGGCTGATCACATAGCAAGGGCCGTCCAACACAGCTATAGGTTTACATGGGCTGGGTCTGCAGCCTCTGCAACTCTGTGCAGAGCTCCGGCACGAGCCCCTGCTACGGCTGCTGTCCGTCCCGCCTGCCCCAGCACTGACGCCCCACAGTCGGATGTGCAAACATGCTCACTGACGAGCACTTGAACGAAACCAAAATTGACCTTGGCGACGAACAAGGGCAACCAGATCAACATGCTCCAGCAGACAAAGGGCAGATCACGTCTGTAGAAGAACGGGACCCCAGAGGTATCAATGCCCATTTAAAGGTGAGTTCTGCTTGGCCTTTACCAGGGCCTGTGCAAGCAAGGCTGCATGCAGTGGGATAGGGATAGCGCAGTGCAATCAGAGAGCTGGCCCTAACCTTAAGCTGGTAAGTCAGACTCCCCTTTAAGGCCGACAGCTGAAAAATACAAAGGGAATATTTTTGGTAGTTCCACTCTTGCTGGGGAGCTTCAGTTCAAGAGAGTTTGGGTTAAAGGATTAGTCAAGAGTCAAGAGAGTCATGAGTGTTTACTTGTCACGTGAACTGGGACTGGAATAATGACACTATTACTTGGTGCCACTTTAAAGGCACATTAAATGCAACGATGCCACAAATAAATGTGCAATAAATTCTCAGTTATATTAGTATTATACCAGACTATAATAGTGAAAGTGTGTAAGAAGGAACTGCAGATGCTGGTTTACACAGAAGATAGACTCTGGAGAAAAAGGATGGGTGAGGAAGGGTCACAACCCGAAACATCACCCATCCTTTTTCTCCAGAGATACTGCCTAACCCGCTGAGTTACTCCAGCACTTTGTGTCTATCTTCGATATAAACTAACATCTGCCGTTCCTTTCTAAATATCATTTATCCAGGGATGTTGCCTGACCCACTGAGTTACAGTACCAGCACTTTCTGCCTTTTTGAGTGGTGCATAGTCTCTCTGAGCTATTTCATTGCACTATAAATGCATTCTATCTTTTGATAATTTAGCACCTAAAATATGAATGTTTACGGTGGGCGTGCTATTGAAAGGGAAGACAAGTAGTCTAGAAATTAATGGTATCAATCACGTTTGTTAGAGGTTACAGGACCTAATTTGTTGTTACCCAGAGTAGACTGGTGGAAATTATTTTCAGATGAAATAGCGCAGATGTGGAATTAGACTGGACATCCCTATGCAATGTCTATTTTAGCATGGCTGATATTTTCCTGGTGCCACACATGCACCAATTGATGCTATTATTTGTGTAACCCGCTTGTGCTTGTATAGACTGACATCAGAATAGGAAGCATGCTACAACCATTGACGATCAGACTCTGTAATACAAGGAACGCATTACGCCAGTATATTCGTTTTTTCATTATATTAGGGTATTCTCTGCTGATGTTGGGTGACCTAATTAAACACCTTCAGAGCAGGCTGCAAGCTGCTCAGACACCTTTAAGGTCTACAGAGTGCACTACCACTCAAGAGGCAGTGCTTTTTCCAGCATTAAGGTGCTGAGACACTTGTTCTGTGGGTGCTTCAAGTGGTGGCACTGTTGGTGACACATCATTACTAAAAGCATCTTACACCCAGGGCCAGGTGGGAAAGGATCCTGAGGGCAGTAGGCAAATATGTGGCTATATCAGAGCACTTATGCCACGTCCTATCTGGATCTCTCCCATGAACAATATAATTGCAGGGCTAAAAAAGAAACAGTTGTAGGAAATTGTGGAGGGAAATGGAGAGACATCACATTTGCAGGCCCAGGTTCGATCCTGACTGCAGGTGTTGTCTGCGCAGAATTTGTACATTCTCCCCGTGGCCGCGTGGGTTTTCTTTGGGTGCTCCAGTTTCCTCCCACACTCCAAAGATGTGCAGGTTTGTAGGTTAATTGGCTTCCATACATTGCCCCTAGTGTGTGGCATGCAAAACTGGGATAACATTGAACTAGTGCACGGGCAATCGAAGGTTGCTGTGGACTTGGTGGGCCACAGGGCATATTTCCACTCTGTATCTTTAAACTAAACTGAACTAAACTGAACCTGCATCCTGATGTAGTCTTTACTGATGGATAATGGAGAATCTCAAAAGCTGGTACTACCTGGACACATAGAACCTGAAGAACAATTGCTATCCTTGCAAAATACAATTTCCTAATGCATTCAGGTGAACCACTCCATACAACAATCTGTAACACCATCCCTATGAACCAATAAATACGTTAGACAGCCCAGTTGATGCACAAAATATCATCACATCATGATTTGATTGTCTAGCTGCACTGATTATAGCGTGTGAATGAATGAATCCATGCTCCAATTAGTTTCATGATTTGCCACAATTCACTGGCAGCACAGACCTAGAGAGAGTGGATGTGGAGAGGATGTTTCCAGTAGTGAAAGTACATTGGACAAGAGGTGCGCAGCCTCAGGATGAAAGGGTATATTTTTAGAATGGAGATGAGGAGGAATTTCTTTGGCCAGAGGGTGGCGAATCAGTGGAATTCATTTTTTTGTTTGGTGACCCATTTCGACTTATGTCAGTTCATGTGATAAAAATTAGAAAAATCTCTTGTAAAACCACTCCACCATCCTCCGCCGGAACAAGCATTTTATGTTTTAACAATTTCAGAAAACCCCTCATTCTGTACTGAAGCCTTAGTGCCATTCAGTTTTGGAGATGGTACACACTGCAGCCACTGCATGGCATTAATGGAGGGAACAAGCATTTTATGTTTTAACAATTTCAGAAAACCAGCCTTTCCACTTTGGATAAGCAATGGCCAACACTGATTTTGTTTTCCCTCTATCATAATTCATCTCCTTGGCTCCTCCAGCCAAATCATCAGCAATTAATAACGTTTTACCACTCTGTCTTAGCCAACAACATCGAGATTTGCACCAACAGAAATTTTGATTGCTACCCTTTTATTTATTCCACCCTCTACCCCTTCTCTGCAACGTAAATCTGGTTTGGTTTCTAAATGTTTTCAGTTCTGATGAAATTCACTTGAAACCTTAACTTGGTTTCTTGCTGAAGAGATACTGCCTGGCGAGCTAAGTGCTTTCTGTATCCATTGCTCCAATGTTTTTCAATACTGTATGGTAAACTTTGTCCGAAATAGTGTTGAATTTCTTAACCGTGGTTGGTCCTGGGCTAATCCAGGCAAGTGGAAAGCATTCCATCTCACTCCTGACGTGCCTTGTAGGTGGTGGGAAACTTTTAGTAGCAACCTGTGTAATTCCAAATCTTTTGTCGGATCTTACTTTTTCCCCAGCATTTAATGCCCAATCTTAATTTCCCTTTCCCTGCAAACAGTCTCTCACGAAGGTTGTGATGAGACATCTTCTTGAGCCATTGTAGCTATTGTTGTAGTCTTTCTTCCATAGTGCTTTTAAAGAAGAGGTTCCACAATTTTGACTTGGTGTTGAGTTTAGAAGAAAGAGGGGCAACCTCATTGAAACATACAGAATAGTGAAAGGCTTAGATAGAGTGAATGTGGAGAGGATGTTTACACTAATGGGAGGGTCGAGGACTAGAGGTCATAGCCTCAGAATTAAACGATGTTATTTTAGGAAGGAGATGAGGATAAATGTATTCAGTCAAAGAGTGGTGAATCTGTGAAATTCTTTGCGACAGAAGGCTGTAGAGGCCGTCAGTGGATATTTTTAAGGCAGAGATAGATAAATTCTTGATTAGTACAGGTGTCAGAGGTTATGGGAAGAAAGCAGGATAAGGGGTTAGGAGGGAGAGATAGATCAGCCATGATTGAATGGCGGAGTTGACTTGATGGGTCGAATCGCCTAATTCTACTCCTATCACTTATGACCCAATGAGTAATGATGGGAATGGTCTGTGACTTGGGGAATTTGGAAGTGAGCATTGACATCAAAGAAGACTTGGCAAGTTTCCGAAGATGTTCAAGACTACAGCCATGACACGGTGCTGGTGGAGATAGTGAATGGGATGCCAGTCAAGCAGGGTGCCTTGTGTTGCCAGATGCTGTACTCCTTGAGCATTGTGAGGTCTGCAGTCATCAATTCTAGCACAATTCACATTGATTGTAGTATTAGTAACTTGTCCTTAACATGTAGGTAAGTGGTAGAATTTGAGGTGGAGGGCAGAAGATATGAAGGTGGGGTGAATGGTGGCACCACCTTCATATAGTGGCAACTTCCCTAATGGTGACTAGGTCTCCTGTAGCGTAAAAGGCCTGGACAGGGTGGAAATTGTTAAATGTGCCAAAAGAGTTTCCTTAAACAATATATGGAGGGCCCCTCTAGAAGGTGTACAACATCACACCTCCTATTGGAATGAGGCAGGGCAAGTGACTGAAGTGTCAGTGGGGGGAGCACATTGGAACCAGTGACCAGGGAATTCTACTTGTTTTAAAGTAGTTGCAGTAGTTATAGAGAAGGATAGGACTGGCCCACAAGTTAAGGTCCTAAAGTGGGGCAAGGCTGATTTTAGAGTTATTAGGCAGGAAATTGCAGAGGGCGATTGGGAGACTCTGTTTGCAGGTAAAGGGTCGGCTGGCAAGTAGGAGACTTTTAGAAGTGAGAGTGGATCAAGAGTACACAGGGAACATGTTCCTCTCAGGGTGAAAGAAAAGGCTAGCAAGTTTATGGAACCCTGGTTGACGAGAGTTGTTAAGGCTCTGATCAGGTTGTTTGAACTTCATTTGAGGTTCAAATGACAATAAATAATTGTATTGTATTGTCAAAATGAAGCATATGTCAGATTTAGGCAGTTGAAATCAAGCAAATCGCTCTGCGAGAATGTTGGAGGAGACTTAAAAAGGCAATCCGGAGGGTAAAATTGAGAAATTGAGCTGGCAGGCAAGGTAAAAGAAAATCCCAAGGGATTCTACAGGTGTTTTGATACTAAAAGGGGAAAAGAATAGGTCCCCTCAATGATCAGCATGGCTGCCTCTGTGGGGCAACCACGTGATGTGGGAGATATTAACTGAATATTTCTCATCTGTTTTTACTGAGGAATAGATCATGGAAGTTAAGGAAAGGAGGTATAGGAATTGCAATGTCTTTGAATTACATAATTATAATTACGAAAGATAATTTATTGGTTGTTTTATATCAAAGTCACGTGAGTGACTACATGAAGAGCCCACAGCAGCCCGCTGAACACAAAATTAACTTACCCGCCGGAGCAGTTTCAAACTGCTCCGACTCGCGCGCCATGTGTCGACGTATTGACGCGCATGCGGCTGGCGAGCTCTTTACGTAGTCACTCACGTGGATGGGCTGCGACGTTTTCCTTTGGAGTGTAGGAGACTGAGGTGTGATCCGTTGAGGTGTCTAAGATCATGAGGGGCATGGATAAAGTGAATGTTCACTGTTTCTTTCCCCAAGGTAAATGATTCTTAAACATAGATTTAAGGTGAGTGGGAAGAGATATAAGAGGGAGCTCGGGGGCAATGTTTTCACTCAGAAGATAGTTCATATCTGGAATGAGGTGTCAGAAGAAGCTATAGAAACGGATACAATTATGACTTTTACCATTTGGACAAATATATGGATAGGAAGGATTTAGAGGCTTGTGGGCCAAATGCAGGCAAATGGGACAGCCCAGTGTGGCTACTTGATTGGCATGGACAGCATTCAGAGCATTATAGCTTCGTGATTCGGTGATTTTAATAACATGGGATTAGTGTAAATGGCTGTTTGATGGTTGGCACAGTTTTGATAGGCTGAATAACCTCCTCCTGCAATCTGTGACAATGTTGCTGGTTCTCTTGTCAATGGTGGACTCATGGGTGTAGATGGCATGGGTTTGGACACTGGTAATACCACGAAATGTAGGGAGAAATGGTCAGATTTTCTCTTGCCTTTCTCTTTGGTAACACAAACGTTACTCAACATTGCCAGCAAATGCTTGAATGTTGTCCAGATTTTACTCCATGTCACCGAACTGTTTTGTTATCTGAGGAGTTGTGAATGGAACTAAACGCTGCAACCGTTTGTGACGAGTCTCATTTCCAACTACATTGATGACCCCGTGTCAGGACGGCCCCCTGCAGTGATATCCTGGGTCTAAATTGTTTGTTCTCAACTAGCACAGCCATCTTCCTTTGGATGCTACACTCGCAGTCAATGGAACATTTCCCCCTAATTTACAATTTTAATGCACAATTTAATGTTATTGGCATTCCTTAATAAATAATAGAACAGTACAGACGATAGACACAAATGCTGGAGTAACTCAGCGGGTTAGGCAGCATCTCTGGAGAAAAGGAACAGGTGACATTTCAGGTCGAGACCCTTCTTTAGACTCTTCTTTAGACTCGTCCTGAAACATTACCTATTCCTTTTCTCCAGATCTGCCTGATCTGCTGAGTTACTCCAGCATTTTGTGTCTATCTTTGGTGTGCACCAGCATCCGCAGTTGTTTCCTACACATGCAGAAAAATACATACCAGGAACAGGCCCTTTGTCCCTCAATGTTTGTGTTGAACGATGCCAAGTTAAACTGTTCACATCTGCCTGTACATGATCTATAGCCCTCCATTCCCTGCACTTCTGTGTGCCTATCTAAAAGCCTCTTAAACGCCACTATCGTATCTGCCTCCATCACCACCTTCCCGGCCCTCACTACTCTGTGACAAAAAAACCTACTTAATGCCATAATTTTTTTAAAGCTGCCTTGATGTCACTGTTTCATCTCTGTCGAAGGCCATGATGATTTTAGAGTCAACAAGTGGATTACAACAGCACTGGTGAGCAGATTATTGGTATGTAAGTGCTACTTGATATTTTCATTTGCACCACATTCCAATCTTTGCCAGTGCTTGCAAATGGATTGATGAGATTTGTATATTTCTGAACAAGATATACCTGACCTAACTGGGCAAATCTTCACTGTTGGGGGATGAATACCAGGTGTGTACTGGTGCAGTAGCTTGGCCAGAGCTGTTGTTTGTCTGTCTTCAGCAACATAGCTAGGATTCTTTTGTGGCCGTTATTTGATGTACAGGGTGTGCAGTCTATTTCTGCTTCTGCTGTTGTGGACCTAGGCTGTTTCCACAGTTAGCACCTCATTTTTTAAGTAAACTGGGGTTACCTTTTACACTTACATTGAGGCCGGGCTGGTAATTGTAGAGTAATGGACATGTCAGGGCAGCAGGTTACAGATTGTGGGGCAGTTCACTTGGGCAGCTACCGTGTGTGTGGTTTTTAGCTCTTGAATTGTTTCTCACAGTCTGTGAATGAATGTAGACATTATCATAAATCCTTTCCAGCTCTCTCCTCTGTCCCTCACTCTCTCTCTCTCCTTTTCCCTCCCCTCTCTCTCTTTCCCTCCTCTCTCTTTTGCTGTCTTCCTCTCATATTTTTCCCCCTCTCTTCCCGTCCCTCTCCTTCGTTCTCCCACTTCTCTCTCTCCTTCTGTCCCTCCCTCACCCATCCCTACCCTCTCCCCTCTCCCCTCTCTCTCTCTCCCTCTTTCACCCACCCCCTCACCCACATCTCCCTCTCTATTTTGCTCTCTCACTCTCTCATTCTCTCTCTCCTTTCTTATAGATTATCCATAAAACTTACTGCTTTCACAAAGCTTGTGCTCACCAGCTTGCTAAATTCCTACTAGTTCAGTGCCAACTTCTTTGTTCTAAAATACTTCTGTGACATGCCTGGGGGATGCTTCAGTACATTTGAGCTTCTAATATAAATGGCTGTTTTAAAAACTTTCATTTGTACCATCTAGGTGCTGAGTTGGAGTTTCTATTTGGCCCTCTCCTCTCCTCTCCCCACCACCCACTGCCTCTCCATGTGTCGCTGCTTAACAGCAAGTATTTCATTCTGGAAGATAAAAATACCAGCACAGCTGTTGCAGGAACCATCAACCCTGATCATATCAAGCCCTTCCAGTGAGACCAGAGCAGCACTTAACCCATGGTTGTATGTGTAATATTCAACATTTGCAGTTAGAAAAATGAAGAAAGCTGAATATGTGCAAGCAGTTGGCATTGACAGTAATGCACTGCAAACATGTATCTGATACATGACGTTTCCTGATGTTGTTTTGATTTAGCCCAAAAGTCATTTATTTTGAATAGGATAAAGTCTCCACTAAAATAGCAGGCACAGGAATGATATCTGAGTATTTTAATCATCTACCAGGGAATGATAATTTATGTGCTGCACTTAATACATTCCGCAGTGTTAACATAAACTGGGCAGGTTCAGGAATCAATACCGCAGCTCTTGCCGCACACTATATGGCGCTGTGGCGTCTCCTCGCAATATAGCACCAGTTTGTGTTCATGAGCCAAATGGCTGAAGGGATAAGAACATAAGAAAACAAGAAAATAGGAGCAAGGATCGAATAGGCCCCGATTCCTCAAGCCTGCCTCCCTATTCCATATGGTCATGGATGATCTACACTGGCCTCATTTCTTCATCTGTGCCAGATCCCCATAGCCCTCAATTCTTTGATCTTTCAATAATTTGTCTGCTTTCTCTTTAATACTTCCATTATCTCCATAATCCTGGGGCAAAAAAAATCAAGAGATTCACCATCCTCTTTAAGAAGAAGTTCCAATGCACCTTGGTTTTAAATGTCTCCTGCAACAAAATCCCCTCATTCAACTTTCTTCACTCGTGGAGACATCTCAACATCTCCCTCAGGATCTTATATGATTCAATAGGATTATTTTCATTCTCCTCTAAAGCAAATGCATCCAATTTTCTGAGCATGATAGGACAACCCGCTCATTCCAGGAATTAACTCAGTCCACTGGGAATTAGCCTAGTCATCCCAGCATTTAACCTGTGGTAAGTCAAGGCAGGGTGGGGATTGGAGTAGTTCAACACAGAGGTTAGAGGGTTTGTTTGAATGATGTAGGCACTGGATTAGTTAAGGATTAAGACTTGAAAGGATTCAAGCACAATCATTAAAATGTTAAATGTTGGGACAGGAACCCATTGAAGATCTAATATTGTGTTGACCAGAACTGTACACAATACTCTATGAACAGTCTGACTAGCATTTTGTAAAGTTGCAACATAACATCTCAACTCTTATATTCTATGTTATGACTTATGAAAGCAAGCATGTCAAATGTCTTCTTCACCACCCTTTCAACTTTCAGGGCCACTTGCAGGAAACAACGGAATTTGTCCCTTCGGTCTCCCTGTTCTTCAACATTCCTTAGAGCACTGCCATTTACTTTATGTCTCCTGCCACTATTTGACTTTCCAAAATGCATCAGCTCACACGTTTCAGGATTAACTTCCATCGGCGATTGCTGTCATCAATTGCCCATCTTGTTGTAGCCTCAGACAACGTTTCTCTCCACTAATTTTCGTGTCTTCAGGAAGCGTATGCATCAGAGTTCCTGCACTCACTTCCAAGTTGTTAATATATGTGACAAACAACAAGGGTCCCAACACCGCTTCTGATAGGAAGTCACAGAAATTGGGAGGAGCATCCTAACGCCACTCCAGTCTGCCTCCAATGACCAAACCAATTTTGGATCCAATATGTATTTGCCAGCCCAAATGAGCTTTAACTTTTATATTGGGGTACCTTGCCAAATGGCTACTAAAGTCCATATAGACAACATCTACTAGCCGGCCTTCATCAATTTATTTTGTTAACTTTGTTGTATTTTTCTCTATTAAGGTAAACTTTGAAGATGTGATCGCAGAGCCTGATTCGATGCACAGTTTTGACAAAATCTGGATTTGGAGCGACGCCTTATTCGAAGTATCCAAATTATGGTGCTATAGAATCATCTCTCTTATTTTTGCTGTACCTGTGTCTTTATTCTCTGGAATTATCTTTGCTATTTTGAGTTGTCTGCATATCTGGTGAGTTTAACATATGCAGAGTCCATTGATTAGTGTCAATGGTTTCTGTTAAGTAACTGGTGAAGTTTCCGAATATACATTATGGACCTTTAATGTTTTATTTTGACTAACATTGTCGCACTTTCTTCCCTCCTGCTCTAAAGTCCTCCCTCCCTAGAGTAGGCGGAGAGCTCCCTTTACCTGAGCTGAGGCCATTCTTCATAGTATAACCATGCTCTGGGCCTTGAGAGGAGTATCATCAGATACCCGCACATATGTTTTGGAGCGAAAGCTTCCTGGCGGTTTGAGAATCTTGGCTGGGGTGAATTTTTGGAGAGGCTTCTAAGTATTCTTGTGCATAAATTGTATAAAGTTAGCAGGCAGGTGCAGCGTGTAGTTAGGAAGACATGGCATATTGACCGTTTAACACGAGGGGGGTTGAGCATGCAGGAACATGAACTGTTGTTGATTTTGTACAGTGTGTTGGTGGGGCCAGACCTGAGTGTAGCTAAAGTCCCCTAATTTCAGAAAGGATATGCTAGCTTTGATGGCAGTCCAAAAGAGATTCATTAGACAAATTCCTGGAATGAGAGGGTTGTTCAGTCCTGAGAGACTAAAATTGTTGGATCGCAAGACTAGAATGATGTGGGATGTTAGATTCTCGAGGGGCATTACAGTGTGACTTTCTTTCTGAGATCCCCACACTCTCTGAAACCAATTCTGTTTGTGCCACATGATATCATGAAACGAGAGCAATGTGTATTTTAAAGGATTGGAAAACATCTTGGCTGCTGTTAAAGAGGGAACTGCAGATGCTGGAGAATCGAAGGTTACACAGAAAAGCTGGAGAAACTCAGCGGGTGCAGCAGCATCTATGGAGCGAAGGAAATAGGCAACGTTTCGGGCCGAAACCCTTCTTCAGACTGATCAGGGGTGGGGGTGGGTGGGGACAAGAAAGGGAAAAGGAGGAGTAGCCGGAAGGCTGGAGGGTGGGAGGAGACAGCAGGGGAGCTGAGGAAGGGGAGGAGACAGCAAGGACTAACAGAATTGGGAGAAGTCGATGTTCATGCCCCCGGGATGCAGACTCCCCAAACGGAATATGAGGGTGCTGTTCCTCCAATTTCCGGTGCTGCTCGCTGTGGCCATGGAGGAGACCCAGGACAGAGAGGTCGGAGATGGAGTGGGAGGGGGAGTTGAAGTGCTGAGCCACCGGGAGGTCAGCTTGGTTATTGCGGACCGAGCGGAGGTGTTCGGCGAAACGATCTTGGCTGCTGTACTGAGTACTTGTGTGAAACAAGTACTCAGTACAGTAATTCACATGGCCCTTTAAGTCACACGACCCTTTCTATTGTATTATGAATGGTATGATCTTAACTTCAGTTCAGTAACCTGTCACTCTCTTGGTTATCAAGTAGCCTTCTACCTCTGCCTTAAAAATATTCAAAGACTTTGCTTCCACTATCTTTAAGGAAGATACAGTAGTTCCAAAGACTGGAGAACCTCTGACTGCAAATATTTTCCACAGCTCGGCCTAAAATTATTTTAAACCAATTAGGGCGGCATGGTGGTGCAATGGTAGAATTACTGGTTTACAGCGCCAGAGACCCAGGTTTGATTCTGACTACAGGTACTGTCTGTACGGAGTTTGTATGTTCTCCCCGTAACCTGCATGGATTTTCTCTGGGTGCTCCGGTTTCCTTCCACAATCCAAAGACGTACAGGTTTGTAGGCTAATTGGTTTCGGTAAAATTGTAAATTGTCCTTTGAGTTAGTGTGCGGGGATCACAGGTTGGTGTGGACTCGGTGGGCTGGAGGACCTGACTCCACGCTGTATCTCCAAACTAAACTAAACTAAACAATAGCAATTAGTTTCTTCTGCAAGACAACACGGCTTCTCCACAACCACTCTGCCAAGATCCCTCAGCGGTTATATGTTTCAATCAAATCTCCTCTCACTCTTCTAAATACCCTCACCCACAAGCCTAGGCAGCCCAACCTTTCCTCCTCAGACAACAGGTGTGGAGATACTGCTCCAATATTTGCCGTGCTATAGCTTATTTGGACACAGCCATGCATCACACAATGCATTGTAATTCTTACCCAGATCACGTGTTTTTGTGACATTGGTTAAAGGGTATAATGGTCAGGACCAGGTATAAGTCCCAGCTCTTTGGAATAGTACCAAGTGAGTGTTTACATCCACTTGGTCGGGCATTTAGTCTGGCTTTAATATCTGGTGCAAAAGATAGAACTGAAAGTAGCGCAACGTTCCCTCAGTACTGCTCTGGATCCAGTCCCAGCTTTGTTTTCAGTGCAAGGGCATCAAATCATAATATACCTGTCTCAGAATCGGATGATCAGAGTCTCGTGGATCCACATCTTCTGATTTCTTAGGCAAGGGTGTTGTTACTAAACTATGCCTGACTCCCTGAATTCGGCGAACACCGCCACTCGGTCCGCATTAACCAACCTGATCTCCCGGTGGCTCAGCACTTCAACTCCCCCTCCCATTCCGAATCCGACCTCTCTGTCGTGGGCCTCCTCCATGGCCAGAGTGAGCACCACCGGAAATTGGAGGAACAGCACCTCATATTCAGCTTGGGCAGTTTGCACCCTAGTGGCATAAACATTGAATCCACCAATTTCCCGTAGCCCTTGCTGTCTCCTCTCCTTCTTAGCTCTCCCTCACCCCTCGGGCTCCTCCTCTTCCCTTTTCCTTTTTCCTTTCTTCTCCCCCCCCCACCCTACATCAGTCTGAAGAAAGGTTTTGGTCCTGAAACGTTGCCCATTTCCTTCGCTCCTTAGATGCTGCTGCACCTGCTGAGTTTCTCCAGCACTTCAATTTTCCAGCATCTGCAGTTCCTTCTTAAACAAATTACATTGGAGTAACATCTGTAGATCAAACGCACAGTGATTGGAACCTGGTCTTTCTTTTGGAAATGACAGAATCAATTCCTGGGATGAGAGATTTGGTGTAAGAGGTGAAATTAAGCAGACTGGATCACTACTCTATGGAGTTTAGAGGAAGGCTGAGTGAATGTACTAACAAACTCCCATGTGGCATGACAGGTTTGACAAACAGACAGGGACACAAGAAAATAAGAGCAGGAATTGGATACCTGCTCTTCAAGCCTGCCTCACCATTCAATGTGATCACATCTGATCTACTCCAGGCCTCATCTCTTCTGCGCCAGATCCCCAGTACCCTCAATCCCCCGAAACGTTCAAAAATGTCAATAACATAACCTCTCTGGGGCAGAGAATTCCAAGAGATTTACCGCCCTTTGTGATGTTAGACGCAGGACTGATGTTCCAACCAACTGGGGCAACTACAATCAGTGTCACATCTCCAGGGTAATCTCCACAACCCTATAATATATGAAACGCTCTGCGCACTCCTCCACCCTTTCACCTCTCTCTGACCAATGAATCTCCTTAAAACTTACATCTTATGCCAAGTTTTTGGTAGCCTATCTTCCGTTTATGTAGTGTATTATCTTATCCTGTTTGACAAGAAGTCAGTGAACCAGAGGATCCAGAGCTGTAGAATTCTATGTGTCAGAAGGCAGTGCAGATACTGGTTTACACTGAAGATAGACACAAAATGTTGGAGTGACTCAGCTGGACAGGCAGCATCCTGGGAGAGAAGGAATGGGTGAAGTTTTGGGTCGAGACCCTTCTGAAGAGGAAGGGTCTCATCCAGAAACTTTTCTCCAGAGATGCTGCCTGTCCAGCTGAGTTACTCCAGCATTTTCTGTACAACTTTATGACTCAAAAGTCAAGAGTCAAGAATGTTTTATTGTCATATGTCCCAGATCGAACAATTACATTCTTAGTTGCAGCAGCGCCACAGAATATGTAAACATGTAAATATGTAAGTTGTTCTTATTGTTGCAAAGTCTACTGTGTGACATCATGATATTAGTTTTAATAACTTGTTTCCATCGTTACCCTTTATACAGGTGTGTCATGCCCTGCATCAAGAACTGCTTGATGAACATGCCTTCCATTCAGGCCATCTGGGGAACAATTGTGGACGTGGTCATTTCTCCTTGCTGCGAAAGTATGGGCAAATGTTTCAGTGGCATCAACCTGCATATTGCACGGGATTAAAATTCCTCGCTGTGGCAAGTGGTCGATCTGATTGACCTGACAGACTGGATTTTGCGTTGTTTTGCTGCCCAGGGTGCGTCACTGTACAGAACTCGTACAAAGCTGTAGATTCTAACACCTTTGCTCCTTTCAATTCATACCCTATGCTGGGCATTTTCAAAATACTCCATTTCAGTGGCAGCTTCTGAATTATCTTTTTTGTATTAAATAAATTCTGCAAACCGATGCAACAGAGCTGGAAAAAAAATCAAGTAAAGACAAAGCAATGTATGCAATTATGTAAGACCTTGTACATTCTGAAATAAACTTACAGTATGCTTATTGGTGATTTTTTAATTTGTGAGCTAACAGTGTTACTGCTCCCAATTCAGTTCTATTAATGTCCTTTTGATACATTGTTGTTTTAGCTTAAGTGACCAGCTGAACCATTTGAAGTCATGAAGGTTTTTTAGGGAGTAAACTCCAACTCATTGGTTGCTTTAAATATGGTAACGTTACACCAGTTACCAGGTGCCTGGCTGTTTATGGAAACATCCGCCAGCACTTTTTATAATCCATTTCAACTCTGTACATCCTGAAAAAGAGCCATGCAGTATTTTACACTCGACAACAAATGGGCTGAATGGCCTCTCCATTTCACAGGATTTTTCAATGACCCCCATTTATTTTCATGAACAATGGCTGCTGCTCTAACTAGCCTGAAGCATTTTACCGTATTCTTCACTGGAGCTTCCATTTATTGACCCCCGATATTAATTGTTAAAAAAAGTGATTCTGTTTGCCTTTTGTCTCTTAAAATCATCCATTTATAACATTTTTATGTTGCCATGCATACAATTATTGAAATAAGGGTGGAAAATACTGGGAAAGGTCAGGCAGCATCTAAGGATGAGGAAAGAGCTAATGTTTCGGATGAATGATCTTTGCCTGAGGAAGAGTCTTTAACCTGAAATGATAACTCCATTTCTTTCTCTCAGTTCAGACTTTCCTTTAGACTTTAGACATACAGCACGGAAAACAGGACCTTTGGCACTGAGTCGACCAGCGATCATCCCATACACCAGCACTATCCTACACACTAGGTACAATTTACAATTTTACCAAAGCCAAACCTACAATACAATACGGTTTTATTCGTCACATTGCACATAAAGTGCAAGTGAAATGAATTTGCCAGCAGCGGTACAATGATAAAGAACACACAAATACACAATTAAAAAATGTAACACAAACATCCACCACGGCATTCATCACTGTGGTGGAAGGCACAAAGATTGGCCAGTCCTCCTCCATGTTCCCCCGTGGTCGGGACCTCAACCCTCCGCAGCCGTCGCAGACAAGGTAAAAAGTCCAGGTAAGTCCAGAATCGGTGCCTCCCCACCGGAGACCGCGGCTTCAGGTTGGTGAAGGCCGCAGATTGGCGGTCGCAGATTTAAAGTTCCCGCCGTGCCGCAGCCAGATGCACCGCAGACTGCAGGGCCGGAGGTCTGGAGCTCCTCTCCAGGGATCCCTGGCGAGGGACCCCGCTCCTGATGGTAAGTAAGTCCTGATGGTAAGAAAGTCCCCGCTGTACGTCTTTGTAGAATGGGAGAAAACCAGAGAAAACCCACGAGGTCACAGGGAGAATGTACAAACTCCATACAGACAGCGCCCATAGTCAGAATCGAAACCGGGTCTCTGGCACAGTGAGGCAGCAATTCTACCATTGTGCCCCTGTGCCGCCAATAAGTTGTTTCCTGGCCTGTTGAATATCTCCAGCATTTTTTGTTCTAATTTAGATTTCCAGCAGTCTTTTCCTTTTTAATTATAATAAAATCCCTGCGACTTGCTGCTTTCACAAATTTATAAAGCTTGGGGATATTGCATAACATACAAAAGTAATGCCTGATTCTATTTGAAAGACTTACATAAAGGACATTTATCATCTCAGGATGTCTCAAAGCATTTTACAGCCAATACAATACTCCTGAAGTGGAGTTACTATTCTAGTGTAGGAAACATGTCAGCCAGTTTGTAAATCTCCATTACTGGAACTATGATAATGGCAGTTATCAGTTTTACAACGGATGTTGTTAATGGGATGAGTTTTTCAGATAGTGCCATCGTTAATTTTATTTTACCAACAGAAAAGTTTAATGGGGTCCGAGTTTGATGTCTCATCTTGACACCACTGGTCTTCAATGATGCAGCAGTCCCTCGGTACTGCACCAGAAAATCTGTCTTGATCTTTGTGCTCAAATATCTAGAGTGAGGCATGAAGAAAATGTGCGGATGAAGAGATGAGAGTGCTCATAATAACATGAGATCATAGAACCATGGAAATAGGCCCTTCAGCCCATCAAATCTGTGCCGACCATCGAGCATCTATTTATACTAACTTTAATTTCGACACATTCTCATCAGATTTTAGTCCTCCTCTAGTCTACACCTACCTGCTTATTAGTGGCAATTTACAGTAAGTATTTAACCTACCAAGCTGCACATTTTGAGGAAACTGGAGCACCCAGTAGAATCCATCTGATCACAGGGAGAACGTGCAAACTCCATAAAGGCAGCGTTGAAGATCAGGATCAAACCTGGGTTATTAGAGGTTTGAGGCAGCAGCTCCGCTAGCTGCACCTCTGTGCTGCCCTGCACCACCTTTAGTAGACCGTGCTTGGAATGACGCACGCTCCCCCCCCAACAGTATTAGCGTTGTGGTGCAAGGAGCCGACAAGGAGCCTTAATTTTTTTCCCCCTCTTTCCTCCTTCATCTCCCTAGTCAACACCTCCCATAGATAGGTCATTGTAATTAACAAACCTTCATCCCAGTCCCTCAGCCAGCAACACCACCACGTGCGACATCTGGGCACTCTTGGTCCCCAAGCCATTTCAGTCATTCCCTTTGTTTCCTCCATCATTTGGCCCTCCCTACTCACAACTCACTTGCCTTCGCACTTTACTCAGTTCTGATGGATGGTCTTCAGTTTTCTGCCTCCAAGGATGCTGCCTGTTGAACACTTTCAGCTTTTTCTGCTATTATTCCCTCATTGCTGTTTGGAGTGTGAGCCTGGTTTATGTGCTTGTCTCTGGAAAGGAATTTGAGCTCTCAACACACAGGCTCAGAGACCAAAGTCTTACCAATATAGTTATGTCTGACACTGCCATTTGATTTATTGTGCACTGGAGATCCAGTAGTAAAAATAAATGATGTACATGGATCTTATGAAGAAGCGTTATGAATATTAGGATCAGCGAGACACTCTAGTTTATCCATCTTGCAATCCTGACTTAATTAGTACTCAATACTTATTGTATTATTAAAAATAATTCAATTCCAGTTGAAATTACTGACAAATCTAATTTTATTGGCTTTCTCTGGGGTTTATTCTGTACATTCACCATCACGGACTGCAGACCCTTGTCAGTTAATTATGAATGGGCTTTAGTTTCCGTATATCTCTTAAAAATTAAATTTCCTGAACTATCCATATTCCCAGATAAACATCCTCAGTTTGGTCATTCTTTCCTCATGGCTGAGACCTAATCCTGATTCAGGTGTCCTTTATTTTACCATTGGAAAGCTAACTTTGATACAGTTCTACCTTTCTCATGTCCTCGTTCCCCTGTTTACAGTGAGATTATCAATTATTTTTAAAATATGGTGAAATTGGTCATAAAGATCTTTGAAACAGTTATAGGAAGGGCACAATCCAGAAAAATGTGCTATGTGGGACTTCTGTGATTTTGAAAAGGAACTCGCACTTCTTTTGTACAGTGAACAGAGAAGGGCAATAACCTTGGCCTAAACCTAGCACTTTGATGCAATCGTAAAGGCCATCAACATTTCTACTTTCTTTGAAGATTGAGGATATTCGGTATGTGAACGGTACTGTACACTGACAATGACAATTAAAGTTGACTCTGAATCTGAATGAATATTCTCTTGATTTATTGACTGGTTGCATCACAGCCTGGTTTGGTAACTCGAAGGAGATTGTAAAAAAAGTCACCTATCCATGTTCTCCAGAGATGGTGCCTGACCAGCTGAGTTACTCCAGCACTTTGCTTCCTTTTGTGTACAGAAGGAAATGTTCAGTCCAGTTGGGAAAACTCAATCAAAAGCATTTGCTAATACAATCAACACCAGGTTAAAAAAATCCCAGCTCTGCTTGATTAGTGCTTACAAAATGTGTGCCATGCAATCTGACTTCTAGGCAATTGTCTTTAAAGTAAAACCTTGGTGATTCTCTGCTCTGCAAAGTTATAACTCAATCCAGTTCTAATAACTTGGGCAGACATTGCAGCAATTTGCTTGGCAGAGGATGATTGAGATGACAGCTATATCTCCTGCTTATCAGAAAAATCTCATTGCATGCAGACAAAGCTATTTGTCCATGGTTTCCTACAGCTACATTTACATACAGAAGTAGACATCTGGGCAAAATTCTATTCTTGCTATTCATGACTGTAGTTAATAAATGAATTAGAATGGCCCCCAAATGGTTTTATATTGGAATGTGGCATTTTTCCATGGCAAAAAGTAGTTTTTCATGGCAAGTAGTTTTGTTGGATATGTTGAGTTATAGCGTTCCACCTTCAGATCAGATTTTATACACAGACTATTTGGGTTTGAGACAACATTCTGTTTGCTGCCAGGATTTCATTATGGAAGCCGTGCAGAATATAAATGACTGTGGTCAGTTTGAAAGATAAACCATTTCTTTTGAATAGTGAAGCAAATACCATGCTATTCTTATAAACTTCAGTCAAGGTTGAACATGTTACTCTGGCAGAGTGTTCTCCCTCAGAAGTCTGGACTATATTTTTTTCTGTGATTCTCAGTCAGGAGAAAGAATTCACAATAACACTACAAAAGTTGGCTCGGTTCTTTTGGATGAATTACTGAAAATGCAGCTGGTGACAAACATTTAAACACTGACCATTTTCAGGTGCTATCTGCTGTTGGTATTAGGTTATTATTGTCATGTATACAGTGAAAAGCTTTACAGTGTGCTATCCTTTTAAATGAGATTGTCCTTTGTATGGGTATAATCAAGCCATACAAAAGTAGTGCAAGGAGAAAAAAATACCAGAATGCAGAATATAGTGTTACAGCATTGAAGCATTACAGTTATAGAGAAATATGGAAGATAGACACAGAATGCTGGAGTAACAGTGGGTCAGCCAGCATCTCTGGAGAAAAGAAAAACTACATAGATAAATGTAGTCCAGCGTTTGCAATTAATCGGCAGAAGGGGCTGAATGGCCTTCACCTGCTTCTGCTTCTCATGTTCTTGTGGTTTCATTATACTGCTCTGGGTTGGAGGATCAGGTCAACACTCTAATCTATGGGAGCACAGCCCATTAGTCTGATAACAGAGGGATAGAAGTTGTTCCTGAAACTGATGGTACGTGCTTTCAAACTTTTGTATCTTCTGCCTGATGGGAGAGTGGAGAAGTGGGACCGACTCGGGTGCAAAGGGTCGTTGATTACGTTTTACTGAGGCAGCATGAAATGTAAATGGAGTTGACAGCAGGGAGCCTGGTCTGGGCGATAGACTGGGCTACATCTACACTTGGCTGGAATTTCTTGTGGTCTTGAGCATAACTGTCCCCAGACCAGGCTGCAATGCAACCCGTCAGTATGCTTTCTGCGGTGCATCTGTAGAATTTGCTAAGAGTTATTTGAGACATGCCGAACCTCATTAGACTCCTGAGAAAGTAGAGGCATTTGTTTGTCTTTTTGGCCATAGCTTCAAAGTGGTTGGTTCAATGTGATTGTTGGTGATATTTACACCTAAGAACTTGAGCACCATTGATGTTGATTGGGTGTGTACTCCGCCAAACTTCTTGAAGCCATTAACCATCACACGTCTCAGTCACCCCGGAAATGCTCAAGCACAAGGAATGGTATTTTAAGATAGACACAAAATGCTGAAGTAATTCAGTGAGTTCGTGAGTTACTCCAGCACTTTGTGTCTATCTTGTATATAGGTCTGGTACAGTCTCCCTACATAAGGAAGCATATACTTGTGGTTGAAAGAATGCGGTGAAAACTTATCTGATGTAACCTTGCGATAGAGGGGCCTTCATATGAAGAGAGATTCAACAGACAGGCTCTGTGCTCTCCAGAGTTTAGAAGAATGAGAAGTGATCTCATTGAGATGTAATAGTCTTAAGGGGTTAAACGGTAGATGAAGTGATGATGTGTCTGCTTGGCAGTGATGTCTAAAACCAGGAGTCACAGCCTCAACATAAGGGTAGGTTATTTAGGGCAGAGATGGGAAAAAAATTCTTGATCCAGAGGGTGATGAATATTTGGAATTCTCTGCACAACAGGGCAGAGGACGTTCAATCACCGAGTATATGCAATAAGGAGATCAATGGAGTTCTTGATATTTGGACTATTATGGAGTTAGTGCAGGAACAGGGACACTGAGGTAAAAGATCAGCCATAATATTCATGAATGGGGAAGCTGGCAGTAGGGGCTGAATGGCCTCCCCCTGCTTCTGCTTCTCATGTTCTTGTGCTTTCATTATGCTGCTCTGGTTTGGTTTGGTTTAGTTTAGTTTAGAGATACAGTACAGTCGGCCTACTGAGTCCACACTGACCAGCGATCCCCACACATTAACACAGCCCTAAGTACACTAGGGACAATTTTACATTTACACCAAACCAAATAACCTACAAACCGGTAAGGCTTTGGAATGTGGGAGGAAACAGAAGATCTCGGGAGAAAACCCATGCAGGACACGGGGAGAATGTACAAACTCCGTACAGACAAGCACCCATAGTCAAGATTGAACCTGGGTCTCTGGTGCTGTAAGGCAATAGCTCTACCTCTATGCCACCGTGCTGCCCTGCTGTGGTCTGCTGTGTTGGGTGGTTATATGTTACAAAGCTGTGTCTGTAACGGTGGGGTTAGAGTTATGTATATCATTGTGCTCTGCTCTGGCGAGGTTCTGGTTATATTACATTATGCATGCTGTGCTAATACAATATGAAATAATTTTAAGTTGCAACTTTGGAGTCCAAGAATTTGTACCTGGAAATAAAAGCCTGGTATGAATAAAGTTGATCATGATGATTTTCCAATGGTTTGATTTTCAATTAAATGATCCATTTCTGTAGCAAAAAACAGTGTTGGAGGAGCTCAGGAGACGAGGCAGCATCTGTGAAGAGAAAACGACAGACAACGTTTCAGGTCAGGACCGTTCATCCTTCACATCATTGATGAGGCGAGGCCACACAACTGCTGTGGCAGTGATGCTTGCCAAGACCTTACCATGGATGTGTGGTCAGGCAGCCGAGTGAAGAGTGGCACAGTGGCTCAGTGGTAGAGTTGCTGCCTTACAGCGCCAGAGACCTGGGTTCGATCATGACGATGGGTTGTCGGTACGGAGTTTGTACTTTCTCCCCTTGACCTGCATGGATTTTCTCCGGCTGAATAATTCTCCTCCCACACTCCAAAGCCATACAGGTTTGTAGGTTCATTGGCTTGGTATAATTGTAAATTGTCCTTAGAGTGTGTAGGATAGTGTGAGTGTGTGGGGATCGGTGGTCGGCATGGGTCAAAGGGCCTGTTTTTGTGCCGTGTGTCTCTGATTACCACACTCACATATTGGGCATTCAGTTGTAAAGTCTGTGAGGAAAGACTGGTGAATTAGTGCTTTAGAGCATGGACAGGAAAGAGCTGAGAGAGATTAGCTTTGAAGAGATAGATTTATCTGGAAATATATTACTTTATCTGCAACATGGTCACTCTCCTTCAACTCTCTCATGTGGCTCAGTGGCTGCCACATTATTCATTTGCTTATTTTTTTATCCATGTCTGAAACATATCTCGGGACATATTTTACTCTCACGCAATGATTTTATTTAGAATCTAATATGGGATGGGGGGGGTGGGGGGGGGGGGAAGGGTGCATTTCACAGCTAGATAAAATAAACACTTCGACCATAGTAACTTTCCACGCCCTGATCTATTTCAGTTGAAAGAACAAACTACACAAATCATACCGAGCATATTCTGCGACTAGTCTCTAATATAGCAAGTTGAGCGCATTTTAATTTTTATACTGTTTGATATACCATTGTGTTCCCCTCTGGGAATAAATTGAATTTCATTACTACTTTAAATGGGGTCAAGGAAAGAGCGTTCACGTCGCAGCCCTGTTTCCACCAATCTTTCCACCACCACGCACAGGAAGCACAAGAAGCGCAAGCCGAAGGGTGTGTTCAGCTCTGGCTGAACAACTTCTAATCTTGTGTGTGGACTCGACAAGAAGAAGACTACTTTAATTGGTAGCTAATTTCCAACAATAAATGCTGTAGACAAACATTGCTCAATGAGAAGATTATATCAGATTTGTAAAGCAAACAATTTTTCAAATAAATTAGAAGATAGACACAAAATGCTGGAGTAACTCAGCGGGACGGGCAGCTTCTCTGGAGGGAAGGAATGGGTGACGTTTCGGGTTGAGTCTGAAGAAGGATCTCAAACCGAAACGTCACCCATTCCTTCCCTCCAGAGATGCAGCCTGTCCCGCTGAGTTACTCCAGCATTTTGTGTCTATCTTCAGTTTAAACCAACATCAACAGCTCCTTCCTACACAATGTTTTGAAATTGATGGGAATATTCTGTATTGTGAGTTGTTGAGGAAACAACTTGGATAAGATTTTTCATGGAGAGACACAAAGTGATGGAGTGACACATAAAGCCAGAGAGCATCATTGGAGAATATGGATATGTAAAATTTCAGGTCGGGACCCTTCTTCAGACTCCAGTTCCTTGTTTCTACACCAAGATTTTTCATAATCCATTATTCACATAAAAGATATTGGATATGCTGGTTGGCTCTATTGTGGTTGTGCCTCTATTAGCTGGTGTGCTTCAGGTTTTCTTTAAGATGTGCACATTCACGTTCATACTATTAGTCATGTTGACGGTTATATTGGTGCAGACCTTGGTGTGCCTAGGTACAGTATGTGTGTAGCAATAATTAATCATGTAAGCAAGGAGAGCAGAAATATGGTGATCCCTATGCAATGCTGATTTGCCATCCATGCCGGAAAAGGACTTCAATAATTCAGCTAACACCCAATACCATGGGACCAACAGGATATGTCTGCCTTCATCTTTGTCACCTTGTCCCTGGGAGACCAAAGACAATCACTTACCTCTGATTTTGCTGAGTCCAGCAATGCTTCAGGTACTTTACAGAAGAATCTCAGAGCATGATCCTGGACAAGGCTTGATCTGTACTCCCCATTGTCTTTGATGCCGTGAACATGCTTTTTGGTAATCATAAGGTTGTAAGGAATAGGAGTAGAATTAGGCTATTCAGCCCAACAAGTCTGCCATGCAATCATGGCTGATCTATCTGTAAGGATGTAAGATTTAATTTTGATTATTTTAAGATTTAAGATTGAAAGAATGTAAGATTTAATTTTGATTATTTTACGAGGACCAAGATTTGTAAATCTTTATACTGAGCCATTGACTGAGGCTGAGAATTACTTAGTACACTCCTATGGATTCTCAAAATTACACAACCTGGATTATAGTATCTCAACGAATAGATTTCTAAAATGTTCAATGACCAAATAATGAGTATGAACTACATTTCTGCTAAATGTTCACACCATAGCTTTGGTGGAAACCTCACAGAAACCAAATACGTAAAAGGTATCTTATTCTGATTTATCTACAGATCTTCTGCCCAAAGGAACACAACAGAAATTAAAGCACATGTCTCAATGTGAATTCATTTACATTGTACGCATGTAGCCTCTTAGTCTTGATGAATAGATTCCCATGCTTACTTTAGCTTGAATCAATAAAAAACACTGCAAACTCCTATAACTTTTACTGAAAAGGGATTGAGTCATTGAGTTGAGGAAAATATTAAACAAAGCACTGATTGAGAGCTATTAACATATTATCCACTTTTTATGCTTAGCTCATTGAAATTAATTCTGCAATTCAAATGTTTATCATGTAAATCAATAATATTAGATTTTTGCCAATATGATCCCTAGATTAAACTCAGAAGTGCCCATGAGTGTGTTTGTGCTGCTCACCTTCGCACCAACAGTAATAATTCCATCAAGGTGCTGACAAGTTTTCTGATTATGACTTCGTCCCTGCAGGTTTCGATGGGAAGGCATATATTCTTAAATATATGCAGGTTTCAATGGGAGGGAATATATATTATACATTCGGCCATCTTTGTAGTGATGCCCTGATGTGAAAACAATATAGATTACATACCTCTGAATGAAACTTAGAGACACAAGTGACTGCAGATGCTGCAATCTTGAACAAAAAAACAAACCGTTTTAGGAACTCAATGGGTCAGGCAGCATCTGTGCAGGCCCCCTTAGCAGGAGCATCCACATCGTGGGGCTGGAAGCTGGAAGTATTCTGAGCTAATACTGCTACAGGTGCACAACCTTTTATCCGACAGCCTTGGGACCAGACACTTTTCGTAATTTGGAATTTGTCGGTCTTCGGAATGGAAATTTTTTAGCGTAGATTTGAATGGCTGGCTCAGTGGTAGAGTGCTCGGCTCATATCCGCAAGGTCGCGAGTTTGCGCCTTGATCCCGGCAGTTCCTCGGTCGCGAGTTTGAGTCTTCAGTGTAGTTTTTCTCTTGCAGAATAAATGTCTGTATGAAATGCAGTGTGTTGAATGAATTCCTGAATTTGTAAATGTGACCGCAGCATTGAATCACCTCCCGCACTCATGTCACCCTAGCGGGGCTACATGCCCTTAGGCGGCCTAAGGCGACATTTTCACACTCTTATGATCCGTGTGCAGCAGAGGCGCCAAACGTGAGCTTTGGTGTGCAGACGACATCCTGATAAAAAATGTCTGGTTTCTTCCAGGTAGGCGATATACCCTCCCGCGCGATATACCCTCCACTTCTCTTTTTAGTTCCCCTTTCTTCCAGGACCGACCCGAGGTTCCGCTGTCACCTCTGCGGGCCACCCTCGGTGAACGCTCAGGGAACTTGGGTCTTGGGATTCCTACTCTCCCACGCAATATACCCTCACCTTCTCTTTTATGTATGGGGCTTTAGTTCCCCTTTCTTCGAGGACCGACCGGAGGTTCCGCTGTCACCTCTGCGGGCCGCCCTCGGTGAACGTCCTGTCTCCCTGTCCCTGGGATAGCAGGGGGCGATCAAACAGCACAATAACCCCCTCCCCACCCCCAACTCCAGAGGACTCCGCTCCCCGATGGGCCGCTACGGCGACAAGTGGCAGTTCGCCCACAGCCCGAGTTGCGCGACCTCAAGAACAAGACGCACCTTGCGCACCATCAGTTTCTGCCCCTCTGGAGTTGGAGCGGGGCTGGGCTGGAGTTGCTGATCTGGGATCTCCGTGCTTGCAGTGGGCCTGGGGGTCGGTGTCCTGTTGGTCCTGACGTCTCTGGTGACTGGCACAGCTCGGGCTGTGGGCGAACTGCCACTTGTCGCCGTAGCGCCCACCGGGGAGCGGCTTCTGGTGGTCCTGATGTCTCCCGCTAGTTTGCAGTATTCCTCTGGAGTTGGAACGGGGCTGGGCTGCTGCTGGCTGTGGGTCTCTGGGATCTCCGTGCTTGCAGTGGGCCTGGGGGTCGGTGTCCCGTTGGTCCTGACGTCTCCGGTGACTGGCATTGCCGACGTGAAGACAGTGCAAAGCCCCCACGCCGGTGCAATGGGCGGGGAGCTGGAGAGGGGAGGGAAGGGGTCACACACATGGCCGGGAAGCAGAGGGGTGTTGGTGGGGTGAAACTGAAGGGAGCGACAATCTGCAGCTCCCTGCCCGCTGAGTTAAAAAAAGTTCCCACGCAAGACTCACGATACACTGTGTATCGTGAGTCTACCGTGGGAACTTTTTTAACTCAGCGGGCAGACAGCAGCATATTGTCAATTATTAACCCTCCCGCGCAATATACCCTCACTTTCTCTTTTATGGATGGGGATTTAGTTCCCCTTTCTTCGAGGACCGACCGGAGGTTCCTCTGTCACCTCTGCGGGCCGCCCTCGGTGAACGTTTTCAAGGACCTTTTTTCAAGGACTGAAAAAATGTCGCTATTCGGAGGTTTTCGTTATTTGGATCTTCAGATAAAAGGTTGTGCACCTGTACCACCATCATCTATTGCGACAAGTGATGGCTTCCACTGATTTTCACCGGGAGCTTGCGTCCTTTTCAGGTGACAGCGAGTTTGTAACAAGATGGACATGAAAAGAAGAAGCATCTGTGCAGGGAAATGGACAGACAATGTTTTAGATCTTTCTTCAGGTTGATGGAGTAGAGGGGGGATAGCCGATAGAAAGAGGGGTGGAGCAAAAGCTGGAAAGTGGATGCAGGTAAGGAGGAAAAAGGGTCTTCTTCTGAAGGGTCTCGATCCAAAACGTCACCCAATCCTTCTCTCCAGAGATGTTGCCTGTCCCGTGGAGTTACTCCAGCATTTTGTGTCTATCTTCAGATAAGGAGGAATTGATTGTCAGAATGAATCATGTGGGAAGTTGGAGATTAAACAAGATAGTGAACAAAAGAGTACAAAAACAGAATAATCTGAAAGAACATGGGTTGGGATGGTGAGTAGAGATGAAAGAGGGGAGGGGGGAATGGGACACCCAGTGTATGGAGTGGGTGGGTTAGTGACAAGGGCGATGAGTGGGAAGAAAGGTGTGCTGGTGGGGATGGGGGTGGGTTGAGGGAGTTGGGTAGATGAGAAGGAGAGGAAGGGTTTACCTGAAGTTGGAAAATTCAGTGTTCATGCTGTTGAGTTGTAGGAGGTGCTGTTCTTCCAGTCTGCGTGTGGCCTCACTCTGATAGTGGACAAGACCAAGGACAGACTGCACGGCATGGGAGTGGTAAGTGGAATTAATGTGGTTCGCAACTGAGTGTTCCTGTTGGCAAGTGTGCATTGGTTGCCCAATCTACACTTGGTCTCACTGAGATCACATCGAGAGTACTGAATGCTTCTCCACCGCACATAGAGACGTTATGATGTAGACACATACCCTACAAAGAGATACAGATAGGCTAAGTAAGTTAGAAAGTTGATGGACTCAAATATGGAAAATGAGAGGTTATCTATTTCAGAAGGAAGACAAGAGAGCAAGTTGTTATTTAACCAGTAGAATGGAGGAGGAATGAGGGGCCTATTGTGCTACAAAGAGATCTGACAGTCTAGTATGTGAAACATAATAGTTAGAAGGCATGTGCAGTAAATAATTGGGAAGCCTGATGGAAAATATTGACCTTTAGTGCAAAGGGCATGATGTATAAAGGTCAGGAATTTTTAAATACAACTTTACAGGATATTGGTGAGACTGTACATGGAGTAATCCATAAGTTTAGGTCTATGTATTTAAGATATGATACACTGCTAAGTTGGAGGCAGTGTGGAGAAGATTCACTCACTTGCGTCTGAAAGGCAGAGAATGTCATATGAAGAAACAGTAACCATTTTGGACCATGCTAGGTGGAGTTTACAAGATTAAGTGTTGAGAAGAATAAGAGTTGAGACCCAAGATTCTGAAAAGGATTGACGGACCTACAATCAGTGGCATCTTTGAAGAGAAGGAATTGGCGATGTTTCGAGTCGAGACACTTCTTCAGACTGATGTCAGGAGAGGGGGCGGGAAAAGGACATAAGGTAGGTGGAGACAGTAAGACTAGTGTGAGAACTGGGAAGGAGGAAGGGATGGAGAGAGAAAGCAAGGTCTACCTGAAGTTAGAGAAGTTAATGTTCATACCATTCGGGTGCAAATTACCCAAGCGAAATATGTTCCTCCAATTTGCTCTGGGCCTCATTCTGACAGTGGAAGAGGCCCAGGACAGAAAGATCAGATTGGGAATGGGAGGGGTAGTTGAAATTGCTGGGCCACCGGGAGATTCACATTCTCTGCAAATGCCATTGTCAGAGTTACCCTGTCTCTACCTGATCCCCCACATATCATAGGAAGCTTGTACTTCTCCACTGACTGCCAATACTATCCCAATAATATCACTGTGGGTGTACCTTCACAAGAAGGATTGTAGCAATTCACAAAGATATCTCACCATTCCCTTCTCAACTAGGGATGGACAATATGTGCTAGTGACATATCTTGAGCCATGAATTTAAAAATAGTAAAATAAATAGAGAACAGGTGCTTCCTGCTGTTATCTTCTGATTTTAATAGCAGTCATTTATTGAAGCATATGATGGATTACGTCCATTGTCGGTGGAGATTACATTTCACCTAAACTAAAGCAATAAGCCTCTCCAGGGTCCCAATATGTATGCAGTACTTCTCTGAATGGGGGAGAGTGGGAGGCAGGAATAGATTTCAATTTTACCCACTTCATGGGCTAGCTACTTCAAACACAGCTTTGCTTTGGTTCCCGGCTTCCCGCTGTTTCACCAGATGCTGCAGAGAGAGGAAAATCAGACTGGGATGGTGCTTTGCCATAGACATTGTTCACCCAAATTCCTGACCATACAAGCAGAGATATATTTAGAGGGGGCGATTAAACATGTCCCCACAGGAATTCCAATATAGCAAGTGTAGGAATAGTGAATACATTGCAGTCTCCACATTACATGAACATTATCTAATGAGCTGCATACAGTAAAACTCCAATAATCCACTCCCCTCTTCCTCCCCTCCCTCTATGCCTCCATGTGCCTTTCCTACACTAAATGTCAGTAAACCAGTTCCATAGTTCACAACGATGAAACCCTCTTGAGATCACACTGTCATTAGCCAACAATCGATTTATCAGAGAATCTCCCTGCCTGAGGTAATGTTGACGGCCCTGATTTGCCCATATCTTTATTGCTTCCAGATTTTACCCATCCCCCCCGCCCTGCACACAATCAGTCTGACGAAGGGTCTTGTCCCGAAATATCAATTTTCTCCAGAGATGCCACCTGACCCATTGAGTTACGCCAGCATTTTGTGAATATCTTTGGTATAAATCAGCATCTGCAGTTCATTTCTATTCTAATAATCTAGCATACTCATTGATGATGTTGGACCGGCAGATTATCCACACTATTGGATGTTATTCTTATACTAGACTAAGTGGGACGGGAGGGTTGGTCCCCCAACGCAATATTCCACCTCTCCATATTGTGGGCCAAATTGATTCTTGGCCTGGCGGCTCAGTCACTCAAGCCTGTTATGCTGGCAGCTCACTCACTCACGGCTTGTGGGCTGGCAGTTGACTCATGGCTATTCCTTGAAATTCCATTTCAAGCAGGGTGCAAGGCCACCAAATTCAAGTGCAGTTTCTTACCACTTCAAGTAGGGTGCAAGGCCACCAAATTCAAGTGTAGCTTCATACCATTTCAAGCAGGGTGCAAAGCCATTAAAGACAGCGAGTCGTGAGTCCTCCTCCATCTTGCAGACACTGAGCTACGCCCACACTTCTGGGTTTTATGGCCCCTACCCCCCTCCCACCAGAAGGGGCATGGCCTTCATGGTGTGATTGACAGGAGAGAGAATCTCAACATTTAAAAAACACTAATAACTCTTTTATTTTTCATCGATGGGAAAAAATCCTTGGCACCTGATGAGTGGAGGGGGACTCTCAGTAAGAGAGCCAAAACTCACAGCCGTACGTGGTAGCGCCTTTTCTAAAATCTGGTATTTTGTTGGCTCGCATGCTTGATCAATGGTGTTTTACCATTAATGTTTTATTATTATTAATGTTTAGTGTTTTCTGAGTCATTCGTAACTGTCACTATATATCATGTTGTTACTTGTGGGTGGAGCACCAAGGCAAATTCCTTGTATGTGAATACTTGGCCAATAAACGTACTTACTTACTTACTTATTGTGTTTGGCATGGACATTCTGGGCTGAAGGGCAGGTTCCTGTGCTGTACTGTTCTATGTCCAATGTAAAATATGTTACACTGTTCCAGTGAACAAGTTAAGTTTAAAAGGGGAGCAGAATCACCTGGTGAGCCAAATGCCGAACCTACAGCATTTTCCAATATTCGGATACTTTATTTTCAGGTTGATTCATCAATGATCCAGGCTACATGAACCTAATGAGCATGTAGGTCAGAATGAAGTGATGGTGGAATGATTACCAATCTTTGCACCAGGCCTTTCCATACCTCTCCTGTCAATGCTGGCCTGAACAACAGACCTCTCACACACAGAAACACAGGGCACAAAAGTCAGCCTCATTGCTTAATAAAATGTTGCAGATATCAAAGGTCCTCATCTTGGCAGTTCTATTTGTTTGCTCACTGCCTACTGTGACCAGTGAGTTAGCCTTGTTTTAGTCTGTAGGATTAAATGTGCAGTAATACACGTTAGGGATTATTTTGTCTGCAGTGTCTATAGAAATATATTTGGCATATTCCAGACAAAAATGGAACCCTTGATCCTCATGAAAGACCGAGCAGATTAATGTTATCAACAAAATGGGAGTCACTACTGGAAATTTTATTGAAACAGGACAGTAATCAAATCTCACTAGGAAGGATTTGACTCTGCTTAAAGTACCAGGGCACGATCAGAAATGAAAACATTAATGCTGGAAACCCTACGGGTCAGGCAGTATCGGTGGAGAGAGTAAAACCATGTTAATTTTCTGAAGCAGAGAAGGTGGGGGGGTTGGGTAGATAAAAGGGAATAGCTCCAATAGGGGGGGGGGGGGGGGGTGCTAAATGATCTAACATTATAGTTAAAAGCCTTTTTGTCTTTGCTATGTTTGTTCTATCACGCCTGCTATGTTTGTACCCTGGAACATTGAGCTGCCAACCTTTCACCAGCCATGTTTTTGTAATATCTTTAGTTTCGTTTAGTTTAGAGATACAGCGTGGAAACATGCCCTTTGACCCACCGAGTATTGCACTGACTAGCGATTCCCGCACACTATCACTATATCGCTTTTCAGGTCAGGTCGGGGGGGAGTTCCCCCCTCCACGGGTACCATGTAATCCCGTGCTACCTGCTCCATGGCCGGATAGTTGGCGACTAAACCATCTCCCCCACCTGGTTTGCCAGGTGAGGAGGGGGGTGTGGACCCCCAGCAGGACCAAAAACAAGACCTGCCAAAGGGTGGATGAGCTCCTAGTGATCCAACGGGCCATCCACACTTCAGTAGAAGTTGCGATCACTGTCGTACATAGCGTTGTAAGGCACCGTGCTCGTTGATGGTTTCAAGGATGATGATGATGAGAAGGGGGGCTGGGGGTGCGGTGCATAGAACAAAGGGAAAGCCATGAAAGGGTGGAGACATCAATGGGAACTGCAATCATAGGGTAGATGGAACAAATGGAATGTCAGTGCTATGGTGAAGATCAGGAGGACGGATTGACACAAGTGTTGATGGTGGTGGATGAAAGAGGGTGGTGAAGGCTTATTAAGCACAACTGATATGTCTGCAGAAGCATAAGTAGAGGAGAGAGAGTAAAAATAAATGCTGAGAGTGTGAGTTGCAAAACCCTGCGGCTACTGAGAATCTGAAAGAAAGTAGAGGCTGATGAAAAGAGAGGAAACCACAGTACACAATACAGTTTGATAACTTTTTCACCTGAAGTAGCCACTACTGACATAAGGCTGGTCCTCTGGAAATTGTTGAATTCAATATTGAGAGTTGACGGTTGGAATCAAGGAGTGTTCAGTCAGAAAATTAGTTGCTGTTCGTTGGGTTTACATTGAGCTTTGCTGGAATAGTGCAGGAATCCAAACCCAGAAAGGTCAGAGGATGAGTGGGAGGGAGATTTATAGTATTCAGCAAGCTGGTCATTCTTGCAGCCCAAAGAGATAAATTCTGAGAAAACCGTCACCCAATCTACATTTGATTTATTCGATGTTTAAGAAGGAACTGCAGATGCTGGAGAATCGAAGGTTACACAAAAAAGCTGGAGAAACTCAGCGGGTGCAGCAGCATCTATGGAGCGAAGGAAATAGGCAACGTTTCGGGCCGAAACCCTTCTTCAGACTGGAGAAGGGTTTTGGTCCGAAACGTTGCCTATTTCCTTCGCTCCATAGATGCTGCTGCACCCGCTGAGTTTCTCTAGCTTTTTTGTGTAACCTTTGATTTATTCGATGTGGAGGAAACTCATTGTGAGCAAGTGAGCTCTAGACTAGATATGTACAAGTGTTGTAGCTGCAAGGACTGCTAGGATACAGACCACTCACCTCTACCATTATAAGTGAGAAAAAAGAAATTCTAAGGATGCTTTTGAGTGTTGTTTTTTTTTTTTTGGTTAATAGCAAAGCAATTCAAACTTGACCAATGTTCTAAACCAAATAGTCCATAACAGTACCCAATATCCCAGGGCCCGGTGTTTCTGCTCCAGTGTAAAGGCAACAAGTGAGGAATTTCTGTCGGTGTTATTATTAAAACAGGGCGCGGGGATGCCCTATAATGGTGCCGGTGGCCGCCTGTCCTCCCGTCTCTTTCGCTGAGGAGTGCCACGGGCTGGTGGGACGGCGGGGCTGCAGGGATCAGAGCTGTTTGCCTTGCAGACTAACATCCCGGGTGTGACCGTGTTGGGGGGGAGTTTGTGGAGGAGCCCGCCGCACAGGCAGACTGCACTCCCCGTCGCTTTGACCGCGACGCTCAGGCCAGTTGAACGGTGGCAAAGGTATCGAGAGTCATGGCCGAGACTAAACCCAACAGCGCCGAGCAGAAGTTCACGGGCGGCATCAACAAGGAAATCGACCTGGTGAACCGCGACCCCAACCACATCAACGAGGACGTGGTCAAGGTATATCTGTCACCCTGTCTTTGTAACCTGCATGTCGTGGGAGTTTGTTTCTTGTAACGCGAAAACCTTTGACTAACAGCTCTCCCATTCATTAACCCCTGCCCTGTCCACATTGTGCACACACACCTGTCATTTAATAACTGCTGCACTAAATACTTAAAACGAGCGCGCACCTTGACGTTCAGTTCAATTTCTAAAGACTAAATTCACCCCATTATTGACAGTTCCTCCGTCTCTTCAATCATTTTTTTTACTGATAGGGAGGGGAAGTGTTGCCGCTTTAAATGCGTTCCTGCTTTAAATATCCCGAGCTTCACAGAGTGTTGACAACCGCGCTATATTTAACCAACGTGCTCTGTTATGAATGTACAGACTCTGGGTTGAGTTGCATTTACTGTAGTACTTACTGCCTGCGATTCGATATTGGACACAGCTGTAAAGCATCATCTTCATTGATTATCCCACATGTGCCGGTGGTCTGGAACTGTATATCTTACCGATCTAACTCTTCAGAACGTTTTGAAAAAGGAAGCAAAAGTTAAAAAATAAATTGGTAAAGACTTTTACATCCATGGGGTAGCTCTTGGCCTTTCACAATTAACACTGTGTTCGCATGATTACAATGTTGCATTTGTCCAAATGTCAATTTTATGAGGAATATTGTTTAGGACATTGTGCAGCTTCTTTATTCATCAAAACAATCTATTGGAACTTTTGATGTGTCTATATGAGGGGATAGGTTTCAAAACGTTTAAAAATACACTTGGATAGATACATGGATAGGATTTAGAGGATTATGGGCCAAATGCAGACAGATAGGACGTGCAGACGGGACAAATTGACCAGCGTGGGCTGGCCTGATACAAAGAAGAGCGACCACTGGTCCATAGGCCGCCTACGTGCAGGTGTGGAACTACGACTTCCAGTAGTAACTTCTACCCTGTCGCTCTGCTCCTAGCCCATCGCCACAGGACTTTGTGTAGAGAAGAGTGCTGCCCAAAAACCTGTATGTGAATGAGTTTAAGGTGGAGAAGCTGTTGCACAGTAACAACCCCACCCTCTTGGCCGCAGAAGTCCAGTGGTGTGAAAAATCATCACGGCTGGAGACTTCTTGGCTGCAGTGGATGGCCATGTTGTCTTTAATGCTCTGACTAGCCCTTCGCAATCCACAGTGCGTTGCTGCGTCACCTTTCCAGCCATTGGTTCATAAAGATCTCTTCCGCCTGGTCCGCCAGAGCAGACTTTCCATGAAGGATGATCATGTCCCACAGATTGAACTGGACTACATGGGTACCAGTTGCAAGGCTATGCCTTGACCTGACAGTATATACACACATACACAAACATAAACATATATACATACATACGTATATCCATACATAATCAACATAAAAACATAAAACATCCAACAACAGTAGGACCAGCGCTTCCCGCTGTGATGGAAGGCACAAAAGTTATATACATGTAACATAGAAGAGTAGATACAGAAAACAGGCCCTTTAACCTACGAAGATAGACACAAAAAGCTGGAGTAACTCAGTGGGACAGGCAGCATCTCTGGAGGAAAGGAATGGGTGACGTTTTGGGTCGAGATCCTTCTTCAGACTGGTTAGGGATATGAGAAACGAGAGATGCAGACGGTGATGTGGAGAACTTTAGCCTACAATATCTATGCAGACCTACAACATGCCCTCTGTGCACAGTATGTTGTGCCCATCTCCACTAGCGCAAGAAGAGCTTTTAAATTGCTAACCCAAGGTGAGTATTGGAAAAGGACCAATGTCTCAAATTGATTCTGATTCAAACAACTGAGGATGAATTGGGAAGCAATGAATGGCATGAAGAATTGCAAATGAGTTCAATAGCTGGTTGTAAAATAGAAAGCTGAGACTGAGTTCTTTGATCTTTACTATATAAAATGGAAATGATCATTAGTACAGTTGATCCAATTACACCACCCAATGACTAGTTGATGAATAGACACATCCTTTCCCATTGGGATAGGCAGAGAACATGACTGGAGTTTAGTTTCTGTGCAGTCAACATCTGGCCTGAGTGATTCAGGCAGCATTTTTTTGTGTTTTCATCAAGAGATATTGGTGAAAGCTTGATAAAAGCTGTCCAGCGTCTGACCTCCCCAGAGGAGCATGGGTGAAGCTCAACAGACTTTGTACTGGAGTTGGGAGTTTCAATGCCAGCATGTGGAGATGGGGGCTCCGTCAAAGCCCAGCCTGTGAATGCGGAGCAGAACAATGGACATCCAACCATGTCATCTCTGGATGCCCGCTCTACCACCCACCAAATGGAGCTCAGGACCTGGCAGACATTAACGCAGAGATGCCAACCTGGCTGCTCAACACCCGGCTTGAGATCTAACTATTCCTTTGGTTTATGTTTAATTCGCAAGAAGAAGAACCGAGAAAATTGATTTGTGCCATTGTTATAACTATGATGGTGTGAATTGTGCCACGGAGCTGCTAAATCTTTCATTTATTTGGTTGCAAACAATTAAAGAACCATGGGGTTGTTTTTAACTCAACCTGCCTAGTGGTTGGTGGTGGATGGGTTACAAATCAGGAATTTATTTAATCTATTCAAAACTCCATTATTTCTCCACATTGCCCATTACCTGCTAGATTCTGTTGGTGGCCAAGGTGGTGAGCATGTACATTAGCGGGAACGCAACTGCATTTCAAGCGAGGCACCAATAGCTTAACTAACCAAAGCAGGTAATTAGAGTTCAGATACTGTTCAGTTGTGATCTGACTGGATAACAGAACAGAATTGAAAAGCTGAATGGCTTGCTTAAGTTACCTATGTCATATCTGGGTCTGGCTGGAGGAAACCCACAGCAAGACTGTGGACAGGATAGGTCCTCTTCCACATCCTCTGACCTTTGAGGATATGGAAGGAGCAGGACTCGATCTCCAGAGGATAGAATTACATCTTCACACCCAATATGAAATGCTATGGGGTTTCCTGTTGCACAATCTCACCTTCCATCTCACACTTCCCTCTTCCCCCATTCTTTCATCTTTGTGCGAATTTTGGAATTCCTCTCCTTGAAAGTAAACTTCTCAACTGCAATTAGTACAAAGGTGGTGGAAGGTCAGTGTGGACACAGAGGGCTGAAGGGCCTGTTTTGGCTCTATGACTACACTTAGAAGGACAATTGTTCAGCTACTTTGTGTTCGGACCGAGATCCAGCTGAAGATGGTAAGCTTCATTTGGTTTTCGTGACCAACTTTACTAGCAAAATAAAACAGGTCACGCAGCATCTCTGGATAAATTGGGTTTTGGGTTGGGACACCGTCTTTAGACCCATTTAGAAATGTCACCTATCCATGTCTTCCAATGATGCTGCCTGACCTGTTGAGTGTTTCTTTTGTAAACCAGCATCTGCTGTTCCTTGTGTCTCCATCTAACATTTACTGACATTGCATTTTAAATTCCAAACAGTTTTCTGAAAGAGAATTCAAATCTACAGATAGGCATGGTGAAACAAAGTTCTTTACAAGCTTCCTGAGCAATTAGTCATGCACTTGATCATGCCCAAACCATACCTACAGTCAAGTGGGGTTTAAAAATATACTTAGACCCCCAGACTTTATATCACAGACAACCTCACTTTTCTCCTCTTGGGGGTTTTTGCATTCCGGTGGGTTAGGGTGGTATTTGCTGAGGTAAATCAATGCCCTGGGACGGGTGGCAGGCAGCTGGCGGTTCTTGCTGTGATGGAATGTCACTTGCGGTGGTGGAATGTCCCACTCACACGCTCTGCACGGCCCAGCACCATTGCAGAGAGTCGAGGGGACCTCTGGTGCCCAGGAGGGCGGGACAGCCTGATTGGCTGAGCTGTAACTTGACCCCAATTAACTTTCTGTTTTTGGAGTGGAGGCTCAGCACTTTTGCTGATGTTTGAGTAGCCTAGCAACAAGCAGCCCTTGAAGTCACTGGCTTTATGCTTACCATGCTGTAGACCCCACTTGCAATTCGGTGTTTGAATTCAGCTAAGGGACAGAATTGGAAGTAAAACATTCAGATCAGTAACTACCGGGCTGCCCATCAACACACCCCTCCCATTCCCCACACCTGGTTCCACCCATCACTTGTGTAGGGAACTACAGAATGCTGGCTTACACCGAAGATAGACACAAAATGCTGGAGTAACTCAGCCGGTCAGTCAGCTTCTCTGGAGAAAAGGAATAGTTGACTTTTCGGGTCGAGACCCTTCTACAGTTCGGTCTGAAACATCACCTATTCCTTTTCTCCAGTGATGCTGCCTGATCTGCTGAGTTGCTCCAGCATTTTGTGTCTATTTTCCAACTATTTGGCAGCCGTTGCCTCACCCCTCTCATTCACCTTTTTAAACTGGCTATCTCCCCTCTAGTTAGTTAGTTTAGTTTAGTTTATTGTCATGTGTACTGAGATACAGTGAAAAAGCTTTTGTTGCTTGCTACCCAGTCAGTGGAAAGCCAATGTACATGGTTACAATCAAGCCGTTCACAGTGTACAAATAAATTATAAAACGTTTAACGCAAGATAGTCCAGTGAAGTCCGATTAAAGATAGTCTGAGGGTCTCCAAAGAGGTAGGTGGTAGCTCAGGACTGCTCTCTAGTTGGTGATAGGATGGTTCAGTTGCCTGATAACAGCTGGGAAGAAACAGTCCCTGAATCTGGAAGTGTGCATTTACACACTGCTGCACCTCTTGCCTGATGGGAGAGGGGAGAAGTGGGAGTGACCGGAGTACTCTCTACTTTATACTCTGAGTCCTGATGCAGGGTCTCGGCCAGAAGCGTAGACCATTCCTTTGCCTCCACAGAAGCTGCCTAACCAGATGCTGCCTGGGTTCCTCCAGAAGTTTGACTTTTGCTCGGGATTGCAACACCTGCAGTTTCTTGTGTCACTGCAAAGCCATTAGTTTAGTTTAGAGATACAGCGTGGAAACAGGCCGTTTCGCCCACCGAGTCCGCGCCGACTTGTGACCCCGCACACGAGCACTATCCTACACACACTAGGGAGAATTTACAATTTTTACTGAAGCCAAAACTTACAAACTTGTACGTCTTTAGAGTATGGGAGGAAACCGGATCATCCAGAGAAAACCCACGCGGTCACAGGGTTAATGTACAAACTCCGTACAGACAGCACCCATAGTCAGGATGGAACCCGGGTCTTTGGCGCTGTAAGGCTGCACCACCGTGCCGTCCGATATTTTCCCTTGTACCATTGTGACATTGTTCCGTTGTAAAAATTAAACTAATTTACCATTCGGGAAGAAAACCTGCTGGACTTAAGTCACGTCAGCGGGAGTCAAGTGATCATTGCACTGAGTGACAGTGCCTGAGATTGGTACAAAGTGTCACCGCTGTGTTACACTGCTGCAACAAATCCAATGGACTTTTATTTAAATGAAGGCGAGGAATTTTCCCACCCACCTTTGCTTGCTAATTTAATATAAAAAACTGGCTCTTGCTGTTGTGAGGCTGTGTCTCAGTTGACAGTGCCAACACCTCTTCGAGGAGCTTCCTACTGATGTGGAACTGCATAGTGCAGGTCTGAGTATGGCATGAAGGATTACATCGCAGTACTTTTGACAGTTGATCAGAGATAGCAGGTGCATTGGAGCAAATCCAGGTTGCACATTACAAGCCACACTTCATCCCAACTAAGTATTAAATCAAAACACAAAGTGCTGGTATAACTCAGTGGGGAAGGCAGTAATTATGGAGAGAATGGATAGGCAACATTTTGGGTCAGAACCCTTCTTCAGACTGATTATAATAGGGGAGAGAAAGTTGGAAAAGAGGTGGGAGCAGGACAAAGACTGGCAAGTGATAGGTGTATATATGTGAGGGGGGGTTAATTGGCAGATGGATGTGGTAAGTGACAAAGGCTAGAGATGAAAAAGAGATAAAGGGCGTTGTATAATGAAAGAAGAGAAGTGAAACGTAAAGCCAAATAGACGGATATAGGTGGAAGGGAACGGAGGAGGGAAAGAGTGGCAGGATAATGAGAACATGGTTACGCACTGGTGTGTAGGGAGTGCAGAATAAAGGCGTAGAGGAAAGTGGGGGTTATACTTAAAATTGGAGAATTCAATGTTCATATTGTTGGGTTGTAGGCTGCCCCGCCAAAATTCACCACCCAAATGGATTCTGAAGACTTAGTCTGCTGAATATGGACTTTGTTTCTGAGTATATTCAGGACCAGGATCGAGAGTGGCTCCGTTGAGTATGGCTGCCCTGCTTGCATCTGTTGGTACTTTCATCCTTTTTTTTATTTTTAGTCCGTCAAAAAGTTTTGTTTTGGAGGTCTTTTAGGCTTTTTATGTGGGGGGGGGGGGGGGGAGGGAGGAAACTGTTTTCTTACTCACTACCTGGTCGAGGAATGCGTCTTTCCTCCGAGCCGCATCTTCGCCCTCTCCTCGCGGCCTACCATCTGGATTGGCACGGCCTTTCCTGCCAGAGACCAGCCAGAGCTTCAGCTTCAGCAGCACTGAAGCACCAACGGGGAGCGATGCCTTACAGGGGTCATCGTGCTGGGACTGCCGACTTCAACACTGTGGAGCTGTGGTCTACTGAGCTTCCAGCCAGCCAAGGGCGGCGCTGACTTTAAAAACGCGGGGCCCTGGGATCCTTCGCCGAGGATTGCAGTGTGGAGCTCCGCCCAGCTCGGCCTGTGGACTTCAGAAGCCGCCGTCTCCGGTAGGCAGCGGCCGATTCGGAACTCCAAGCCGCTGAGAGTGTTCTTCCGACGCCGGAGTTCCATTATCCAGCGAGAGGGCTTGAAACATCGGGCCGCCGTTGGGCTCAATAGGCCCCGTCCACGGGTGAACATAGAGGAAGATGACTGAACTTTAATGCCTTCCCCCACAGTGGGAAACGTTGATTCCGCTGTGTGGGGATGTTCATGTTAAATTCTATCGTGTGTTGTGTTCTTGTTATTTGTATGGCTGTATGGCAACCCAAATCTCACTGTACCCAATTGGTGCAGTGACAATAAATGCAAACTTGAACTCGAACTTGAGAGATTTTTAGATATTAGGTTTATGTTTATTTTTGTCACGTGTACCTACATCACGTACACTGCATTGATGCAGTGAAAAGCTTTGTTTTTCATGCAGTCCAAACAAAGCTTTTCATTATTCGGACCTAAGGATGTAGAGTGTATGAAGGAACTGCAGATGCTGGTTTAAACAGACACAAAACGAAGGGTCTCAACCCGAAACGCCACCCGGTCCTTCTCTCCAGAGATGCTGCCTGTCCTGCTGAGTTACTCCAGCATTTTGTGTCTACCAAAGGATGTAGAGTTAGTGCAAGAAAGTGGCATTGAGGTAAATGATCAACATTGATCTTATTTAATGGCAGAGCATATGTGAGAGCTGAATAACCTTCTCCTGCTTTGATTGTTTATGTAATTATTATCCACCTACTGAACATTTGAAATGTTGAACTCCAAGCAACATAATTTGACTGGCAGATAATTGGAACCAGGTATTCTCTAATTTCCACAAGAAAGTTTCCACTCCTGCAGAATATGCAGATAGTGTTCCCACAAACAATAAATCCAATATTTGAATTGTCACTGAACATCATTAAAATGCTTACAAAACCAACCCAATTTTCAGACAGGGGTGCTTGGTGTTTGATAATACATGGAGAGTTAATGTATGATGTTGGTTATATCCCGCAGGTGGACTTTGAAGATGTGATTGCGGAGCCTGAGGGGACATACAGCCTGGATGGCGTGTGGAAAACCAGCTTCACAGTCTTCACCGTCTCCAAATACTGGTGCTACCGAATACTCTCTGCTATCTTTGGTATCCCTCTATCACTGATCTGGGGCTTCTACTTTGCTTGCCTCTCCTTCTGCCACATTTGGGCTATTATGCCTTGTATCAAGAGCTACTTGATTGAGATCCAGTGCATCAACAGGATCTTCTCCATATGTATTCATACCTTCTGCGACCCCTTCTACGAAGCCCTGGGGAAAGTATTCAGCAACATTCGTGTCAATTTACACAAGGAAGTTTAACTGCTCCCGATGGCTCCAATCAATAAATGCATTCTGACAGAAGGCCTGTCTGCTAAATTGCCAGATTTTATTCAGAACTTTTGCTTCATGTAATTGTACTTCACTTTGACTGTTGATATGATTGTAGCTTTATCTCACTACTGTTTTCCACTTTTGATTATTGTGAAGTTCTAAAAATCTCTGAGAATTCATTGACCAAGAGTTGTCTGAGTCATTTTTTTATTCATGTCCATTTACAATTAATTCTGTCACTATTGTGTCTATATCCAAATTTCATCACTAATGCTTTCCAAGTATACTTCTATTCTCTTTTCAGTTTCCTATTTTGAGTGCATTCAGACTATTAGCAATCTTGACATCCTATGTAATCCAGGGGTGAACTTCCAACTGTGACCTCTCCACCGCACAGACTCTGTACTACCTCACCTATAGTGTTACCAGTTCCTTCTCTACCTCAATCCATTTTCTGCTAAAATCCTTATCCATTATTTCGATCTCTCCATATGTCTAACGCTGGTCATTGGGCAATGATTACCACATTCATCCAGACAATCACCGTGAACCTATGGGTCGCGTCGGCAATGGCTGCCTCGCTAACAGTCTGTCTCGTCCATTCCTTTTTTTGTTGTTTTATAGCATGTGTTAAATGTATGTTTTAGGGTTCTTTAGCTTGTTTTATTTGCCGGCGCCACCCGTAGGTTCACCATTGTGCCAGAGCTACTACACTCCAAACTTTCCGAGTTGACTGTGCCTGAACCTCTCTGTCAGTGGATCACCAACTTCCTGACAGACAGGAAGCAGCATGTGAGGCTGGGAAAGTACATCTCGGACCCGCAAACACTCAGCATAGGAGCACCGCAAGGCTACGTACTCTCACCTTTCCTCTACTCTCTCTACACCAACGACTGCACCTCCACGTACACCTCTGTCAAGCTTCTCAAGTTTGCGGATGACACAGCCCTGATTGGACTGATCCAGGATGGGGAGGAATCTGCCTACAGACTCGAAGTGTCACAGTTGGCGTCCTGGTGCCGTAGCAACAACCTAGAGCTCAATGCGCTTAAGACAGTGGAATTGATTGTAGACTTTAGGAGAGCTCCCCCTCCCCTCACCCCACTCACCATCAACAACATCACAGTCACATCTGTGGAGTTTTTCAAGTTCCTGGGAACCATCATCTCCAAGGACCTTAAGTGGGGGGCTACCATCGACTCCACAGTCAAAAAGGCACAACAGAGGATGTACTTCCTGCGGCAGCTGAGGAAGCACAATCTGCCACAGGCAATGATGGTCCAATTCTACATGTCCATCGTAGAGTCTGTTCTCACCTTCTCCATCATGGTCTGGTTTGGCTCAGCCACCAAGCACGACACCTGGAGGCTGCAGCGAATCGTCCGATCAGAGAAGATTATTGGCTGCAACCTTCCCTCCATTGATGAACTGTACACTGCAAGGGCCAGGAAGCGAGCGGGTAAGATCATCTCTAACCCCTCTCACCCTGGCCACAAACTCTATGAATCACTTCCCTCTGGAAGGCGAATCCGGACTGTCAAAGCTGCCCCAGCCAGACATAAAATGTTTTTATCCACGAGTAGTTGCCCTACTCAATAACCAAAAATCTGTAGCCTCCCTTTGATCTGGTATTTTGTTGGTTCACATACTTGATCAATGGTGTTTTATCATTAATGTTTTATTATTAGTAATGTTTAGTATTTTGTGAGTCATTCGTAACTGTCACTGTATGTCATGTTGTTACTTGTGGGCGGAGCACCAAGGCAAATTCCTTGTATGTGAATACTTGGTCAATAAACTTACTTTATGTGGGGGATGGGGGGAAGGGTTGGGGGGGGGAACTTTTATTTGGTCTCACTGGCCGGCGTGGACTCAGTAGACCGAAGGACCTGCTTCCGTGCTGTATCTCTAAACTAAACTAAATTAAAGCTAGATGGGGAGATTAACTAGTGGGGTGTTACATGGATTCCTACTGGGGTTCAAGCTGTTCACAATCTATATCATGATATTAATCAGGGAATCAAGTGTAATGTAGCCAATCGATGCCAGTCAATGTGGCAGAGTGGGATGTGGGGCAGATTTAGTTAGGCCTCACGGGAAATGGACCAGCCACATGAATGGGCAAGGATGGAGCAGAATCTCCCACACCTCCTGCTCTTCGAACACTGCCTGCTTCCTCCTACTTAAGACACAGACCGCATCCACCATCATGTCTTCCTACTCATCCCTACCTGCATCACATTCTTCCTGTTGTTCAGGCATGACTGACATACTCCACCAGCCCTGCTCCACCTTCTAATTGGGAAGTGCATGAATCCTCCTACTCCGCTGCTCAGACTGCCGGCTTCTCCATCCTCCCCCTGCTGTTCCTCAGACCGCTGCCTGCATCCTCCTCCATTTCTGCCTCCAGCCTGTTCCTCCCCCTCTGCCCGCCTGCGCCTCGCACATTGCCTCCGTCCTCCTCCTCCTCCACATTACTTGCATCAGTCTCCGCCTCTTTCCTCCACCCCCCGATGTCTGGAATCTCCCTGGACCTACTTCTCCTCTCTTGCTACTCCTTGGATTCAGCCCGTATTGTGCTCCCCACACCTCCTACTCCTGACAGTCTACAACCTTTTATTCCTCCTGCTGTCACTCAGGCACTCTCTTCATCCTCTACCTCCTTCTGATCCACACATATTCCTTCATCCTCCTCTTCCTCCTTCTCCTCTTCCTCTTCCTCCTGCTCCACCTCCTCCTGCTCCTCTTCCTCCTGTTCTTTGACACTCCATTCATTCTCCCATTCTTTCTCCTCCTCCACCCAGCCGTCAGATATTCCCCTCTCCCCCTTCTTTACTTTGGCTCTGGCTTGCAGGATAATTACTCAGGTGACAATGGCCCCTTCCTCATCGTGCTTCTCCTCAAAAACTGCCTCCCTCTCTTCATCCTGCTCAGTTCAGAGTCTGCTTTACCTGAGACGCATGTCCAAAATGGCAGGGGGAGCAGTCAGCACCATTGCTAACCACTGCTCTCGCCCTGTGCCTTGGTGTTATTGGTTTATTATTATCACAAGTACCGAGACCCAGTGAAAAACTTTGCTCTGCATGCTATCTGAGAAAATCATCGATGCACTAGTACAATCAATCCACACATGAGGACAACAGGTGGTACAAAAAGGAAACAGAGTGATGAATATACTGTTACAGATAGAAAGAACGAGGCAGAAAAAAAAAAAATTGAAAGCCCACAAGAAGATAGATTGGGATTACATACTTAGTTTATGAGAGGGCCGTTCAAGAGTCTGATAACAGCAGGGAAGGAGCTGTTATCAGACTCCTGAATCTGGAGATACATACACACAAGCGTTTATATCTCTGTCTGACAGAAGAATGAATAAGAGGGAATGACCAGGGTGTGAGTGGTCTTTGAGTTTGTTGGCTGCTTCCCCGAGGCAGCATGAAGTGTAGATGGAGTGATTGAAGGAGAGGCTGGATTGATTGCCTGATGGACTGGGCTACGTCCACAACCCTTGGCACTATACATACACCCTGTTCCCATGCCGAATATTGTGTTGGAATGGAAACCAGGGACGACCCATGTCAAACACACAAGCTCCTGCCTGTCTTTTTCTGTATGTGATGAATATATATATTTCACCTTCTCAAAAGGTTTTTCCAGAATGAAGCCGGACTCTGAAATGTTTCAGGTTTATGTCAGGTTTCAAATCTGCTGATTTAAATCCCTTAACTGGTGCAAAGGCCATGTATTTAGAGTGGTTATTTTGCTCCTGTGTTATCTGAAGAGTGACAGATACACTTCAGACTCACGTCGGACTCATTCATACTCACGCAAACAGAAAGAAGAACTCCTCATATTATGTTTTGGTAGCAGCCAACTGTGTGAACATTGCATTAATCACTTTTAGGTAACTATATAACTCCCTCTCCCTCCTTCCCCATATAATCTGGCATCAGAATTGATTTTCTACTGAGCATCCTAGGCACTCCACCTTCATAAATGAAGAACTTTCCAACTAATATTTCAAAGTACATTCTGCATAAGAGAAGCAAGTGATTTTACAATACCTGGTGCCACTTTTAAATGAAATTAGGTCCATGCATTTCATTGAAGTCCCCGCTCCACACCATCACTGCTGTGTGGCATCCAAACAGCGCACTTGGCACAGTTGATAACCTTTACTGATTCACCCAAGCAGGACAAACTGGTACACAATACCCAATGATAGGCACTGCACTGGTGGAACACAAATATCTTGGAATCATTTCATGCCCGTGTAGGAGCTGAATAGTAGCCACTTATTGAGTGAGAATTGTGAGGCTGGGTGGTGTAATCCTAGTGCTAAGGAGCAGAATAACTGTATAGCTGTTGCCTTCATTTAAAGCAGCATAAGCAAGTGTATTCCTCATGTAGAAACAAAGATGTTGGTTAACACACAAAAGGACACCAAGTGCTGGAATAACTCAGCATGTCTGATAAAGGATCTCAACCTGAAAATGTCACTTATCCATGTTCTCCAGAGATGCTGCCTGACCCTCTGAGTTACTCCAGCACTTTGTGTCTTTTTTAGCATTTCCCATAATCAAACGAGATTGAGGTACGTGTGTTACGGGTAGGGGGTAGTTAACACTTACATTTAATCTCCTTTCTTGCAGATTCTTCGGCACGCCATGCATGAAACTGTGTATAAGGATACGTAAATCTTGTTATCTTTGTGGATCCCTCCCAGCTGAATTAAAATAAGAATCCATTAAACTTGGGTTTATTAAATAATTGTAATAAAACTGATAGAAATGAAATGCAGTGTGAAGCTCCAAATACAGTACTGGATATAAATCTGAGGAAGGTCTTCGAATCCCAAAGAAATTCCAGACAGAACAGCATATTGAGTAAGATGTATTTAATAGTAAACAGGCTCGCAGTACAAATCAGTAAACAATGGCACCTCATCTTTTGTTTTTTACCTCACTGCTTCTCCCTGCGCCACCATTTGCATCTGGCATCGGACACTTTATTTCCCCATCTCTCAAACACCTTTCCATAACTGAAGTTGTCATTATTGGTCCAGCTCACCCCGACGTTCTTGGGAAAGTTTTGGTGATTCACCACATTAGCCCCCGAATTTTAGCAGAGGGCGGAAGCCTCAGTTACAGACCAGCCTGGTGTTGGAATTACAGGCTGGTCTGTAACTGATGCTTCTGCCCTCTGCTAAATTGTGGCTAATTGTGCCTGAACCTTGCTGGAGAATACATCCTATCGGACAAAACCTCAAATCCCCGTTTACTCACCCAGTGGCGTACCTAGGAATGTACAAAGAGAATGGCACGCAGACTAATTCGATGGTCATCATAGACCTTTCACTCTTTTGGAATGGAATTTTAAGTTCCACCTACCTACTCCCTTGTTGTGAATAACATGTTAATGAAGTCACAAGCGATGAGGCGATTTTCGTGTCTGTCAGAGGGTCATGAGTCATTGCAGCTTTCTTCCTCAAAGGGTGATTTTTAAGGCAAACAAAGATAGATTCAAGCAAGATGGTAAAATGTTGCCCTAGGTAAACAGGAACGTGAATTTGAGGCTGCAATCCACTTCAATACTCTTTCCTTATACCTCAATCCTATACCATCTTGTTATTGATACTGCTAACATTGGACAAAAATAACGTTGGCTATTTCTCCTATCTGTCCCTCTCATTATGTTATATGCTTCTAGCAGGTCATCCCTCAGCCACCTTCGTTCCAGGGAAAACCAGCTGAGCCTGTCCAATCTCTCTCTGTAATAAAAGTCCTCCAAACCAGGCAGTATCTTGGTGATTCACCTCTGATTGAACAGGAAGGATCTATTTCCCTTATCAGAGTTAACTTAGAATATACACAGATAATTAGCAGGGGATGAGAAGGCAGTTGAGGAAGGGACTCACACAAAGGATGTAGGACCGATGTTTACACTAAAGATAGACACAAAATGTTGGAGTAACTCAGCGGGACAAGCAGCATCTCTGGATAGAAGGAATGGGTGATGTTTCGGGTCGACACCCTTCTTCCCCGACTCTCAGTCTGAATAAGGATCTCAACCCAAAATGCCACTTATTGCTCCTATCCAGAGATGCTGCCTGTCTCACTGAGTTACTCCAGCATTTTGTGTCTATCTTAGATATGGAAGAAGCAAGACTAGATGCTCAGAGGATAGATTTACATCCTTCACATCTGATAAGTAATGCCAAACAGTTTCCTGCTGCACAATCACACCTTCAGAATCACACTTCCCTCTTCCCACATTCCCTCATCTGTGTGAACATTTTGTAATTCCTCTCCTTGAAGATAAATTTCCAAACTGCAATTGGTACAAAGGGGCTGTATGTAATTGGAACAAGATGTCCTTATTCAGGAAACCAAATCCTCATGAAATAAGGTCAACATATTGCTGCTCTGCCTCAATGCTTTGTCCACCCAATTGTTATCTTTCATTGACAGTGATACTAAGATCCCTCTGAAGATACTTTTCAATCGCTCATCACATTATAAATGCTCCCCCTTTTCATTTTAGATCACCTCATGTTTGTGTCATACAAATATGTGTATGATTTGTGTCAATATTTTGTGTCTATCTTCATACAATGGATGGTGGGCAACAGGAGCTCAGTGCCTGAAAAGGTGAAAGCAGAAACTCTCTTGGCATAGAAACAGCATCTGGATAAGCACTGGAATTGCTGTGAACCTCAGAATTAGGTAGAATGAGCCGGGAAGAGAGATGTTTGGGCAATTTCATAAACTGCTCAAGTTCTTACTTCAGGAAGTGCAGATGTAACAAAAAGATCCCCATGGGATCACCAACTGCTTTGGAATATCTCTGATCAATTTGTGGGGGAAAATATCCACAATAAACATTTGGCTATAATTATGATTCATAGAACTGGGAAAAGTTATAGCAAAATTCACTCCCTGAGTGCGCCTCTTAATCTGTCAGAAACAGTGATGCTGTATCAGGACTAATGATGAAGCCTGGAGCATATTTCGAAGTTTTGCAAAATTAATGTATCTTTCCTCATTTACAGCCTCATTGATGGAGTTGTGGTATAATTGTTTGTTGGTCAAATAGCCACTCATTAGATGCTCATGCCACACTCGCAGGAGAGTGGGAACTACATGCCCTGCCAATTTATGGTTCATACGTAGTTTGTTCTGATACTGATGGTTCTGTTCCCACCTTCCCCTGTAGACTTGCTAACAGAGCTTTTCTGAACAGTTTGGGGGCCATTTCCTCCCCTTGTGTTTCTTTAGGTATTCTTGATTCACGATGGCAATTATTAACCCAGCATATGGATGAATCAGAGCTAAGGCTGCTCTCCCCAACAGTCTGTTGATTCAACTTCTGTTGCCCACTCCTCCCCTGTATGAATAAAAGTGATAATCGATAATTTCCTACAGTTGTAGTCATTCAGCATGGAAACAGGCCCTTTGGCTCACTCATCCATGCTGACCAAGATTGAAGCTAGTACCATTTGCTCACATCTGGCCCATATCTCTCTAAACCTTTGCTATCCATATACCCATCCAAATGTATTTTAAATAGTGTTATTGTTGTCGTCTCAACTACGCAGTTCCTTTAGCAACTCAATCCATATAGCCACCACCTTCTGTGTGAAAAGGTTGCTCCTCGGTTTCCTATTAGACTTTTCCCCTCTCCCCCTCAGCAACTAGCTCATGTAATTGGTTTGGTGAGATGAACACCTGTCAGAACTAGGTTCTGGGATCCGTAAGAACTTGAAATGAAGTTCTTCAAAGATGACACTAAAGTAGGTGGTTTCGTAGATGGAGAAGATGATTATCAGAGATTACAGCTGGATCTGATCAGTTGGGCAAATGGGCTGAGCAATAGTTAATGGAGTTTAATGCAGATAAGTACAAGGTGTTGCGTTTTGGGAAGTTAAATCAGGTCAAGACCTTCACAGTGAATGGCAGGGCTCTGGGGAGTGCTGTACATCAGAGGGATCTAGGAGTGCAGGTACATAGTTAGTTGAAATTGGCATCACAGGTAGATAGGGTCGAAGAAAGCTTTCATCGGTCAGGGTATTATATAAGTTGGGATGTTTTTTTACAGTTGTGCAAGACGTTGGTGAGGCCACAGTTGATGCATTATGTTCAGTTTTGGTCAACGTGGTACTATAGGAAAAATGTTGTTAAGCTGGAAGAGTACAGAGACGATTTACAAGGATGTTGCCAGGACTTGAGGGTCTGAGCTGTAGAGAGAGGTTGGGCAGGCTAGGACTTTATTCCCTAGCTTGCAGGAGGATGAGGTATCATGTTATAGAGGTATATCAGATCACGAGGGTGATAGATAGGATGATTGCACAGAATCTTTTACCCAGAATAAGGAAAAAATAACCAGACATAGGTTTATGGTGAGAGGGGAAAGGTTCACTCGGAACCTTAGTGGAAACTTTTCACACAGAGACTAATGGATATATGGAACCAGCTGCCAGAGGAGGTAGTTGAGGGAAGTACTATAACCACATTTAAAAGACATTTGGACAGGTACATGGATAGGAAAGGTTTAGAGGGATACGTGCCAAATGCAGGCAGGTGGGACTAGTATAGATGGAGCATCTAGATTGGCTTGGGCAAGTTAGGCCAGAGATGTACAACTCTGATTCTATCCCTATCATAAATTGTATTCCTGCCACAAATACAGAAACCCTATTGGAACCTTTGAAGAATCCCTGCAGGCAGTTGGAAGTAAGATGGGTCCAGAATATTGTTAACTTCTGGTCTCAACCACAAATTGATGGAAGCAATAAAATAAATCCAGATAAAGCAATACAATAAATACAGATAAAGATGTAGAACAAATAACACAGATAAATTCCTCAGTAATCATAGCATTTTTACCAGTCAATGTTCGCTTCATACCACTGACGATAAGACAATCAGATGGTAGCAAGGTGCAGACAGAGCTAGGCTTCGGTGATATCTGGACTTCAGTCACATCTCAGCCCACCTCTCAAAGTGATGCGGGCATATCAAGTGGGTGCACACTGCAGGCCTATTTCTCATACCCAACAAGTGGCAACTGATCTTGGGGCATCTTTTCTTGCCAAGTCAGCTTCCTATGATCGACTTTGGCCTCCCTGGAGCGAGATTATGTCTTATTGCCTCCACGCCTCCACCCTCAGTGGCTAGTCCTGCTGAGTTAGGAGCGCAACCCACTGCCCCGTGCCATTTCTCTCCTCAGCTGCCAACCACTAGTAGTGAACATGGCATACCCAAAGGAACTAGCTGCTTTAAGGCCAAGCTCTAGCAGTGCATTAAGGGGGATTTGAGAGGAATTAGAACTGATAGCTGGCACAGCATCGTACAGAGCAGGTAAGAGCACAAGGGGAAGGGTCCCAGGGGAAGGGTCCCCGCAGCACCTGGTTGAGAGCGTTCTGGTTTATTGTTCCTCCGGCTGCTGTTGGACTGAGAGGCTCTTCTGACTGCTTGAGCTCTTGAGACTGACGGCAAAGGTGGAGGAGTTGCTCTTCTTGCTGCAGGTCAGCTCGCTGCTGGGCTGCTCGGTTTTTCTGAGCCGGCTGGAACAGCAGAAGAAGCGCTGGACCAGGTCTTGTAGCAGGCGGCCGGTGAAGAACATGTAGATCCAGGGGTTGCAGCAACTGTTGAGGCTTGCCAGGAGCATCGTGATGACAAAGGCCCAGTCTGGGGGAAGACGGAAACAAACATTCTGATGACTCCCTTAACCAACAATTATTACCTCATAATATCTCACTTTAAGCTGGAGTAATTCAGCGGGCCAGGCAGCATCTCTAGAGAGAAGGAATGGGTGACGTTTCAGGTCGAGACCCATCGTTAGACTGTAGAATATTCAAAAGCTGCCCGAAATGTCATCCATTTCCAGAGATTCCGCCTATACCGCTGAGTTATTCCAGCATTTTGTGTCTGTCTTCGGTTTAAACCAGCATCTGCAGTTCCTTCTTACACATATCTCACTTTAAAGTTTGGTTTGTTCCACAGACTAGACTTCAGAGTCTAGTCTCTGAAATCATATTTGAAACTATCAGTTTAGTTTCCAAATTCCAATTGTTAAGACCAACAATTTGAACCTTGAAGACTGAAAAGGGCGAATTTATTATTGGGAACAAGAAAATGGCAGAAGTGAACAGGTGCTTTGGATCCATCTTCACTAAGGAGGACACAAACAATCTCTCTGATATACTAGTGGCCAGAGGATCTAGGGTTATGGAGGAACTGAAGGAAATTCCCATTAGGCAGGAAATTGGTAGACTGATGGGACTGAAGGCTGATATATCCCCAGGGCCTGGTGGTCTGCATCCCATAGAATGGAGCGGCTAGGCTTGTTTACTCTGGAATTTATAACGATGAGAGGATATCTTATTGAAACATATAAGATTATTAAGGGTTTGGACACGCTAGAGGCAGGAAACATGTTCCCGATGTTGGGGGAGTCCAGAACCAGGGGCCACACTTTAAGAATAAGGGGTAAGCCATTTAGAACAGAGATGAGGAAATACTTTTTCACACAGAGAGTTGTGAGTCTGTGGAATTATCTGCCACAGAGGGCATAGGAGGCCGGTTCTCTGGCTGCTTTCAAGAGAGAGTTAGATAGAGCTCTTAAAGATAGTGGTCAAAGGATATGGGGAGAAGGCAGGAACAGGGTACTGATTGTGGACGATCAGACATGATCACATTGAATGGCGGAACTGGATCGAAGGGCCAAATGGCCTACTCCTGCACCTATTGTCTATCTCTATATATAGATAGATAGATAGATAGCCTTTTATTGTCATTCAGACTTAGTCTGAACGAAATTGCAGCAGTCATACATATAATACAATACAATAAAACAACAATAAACACACATTAACATCCACCACAGTGAGTCCACCCAGCATCTCCTCACTGTGATGGAGGCAAAAGTCTTAGGTCGCAGTCTCTTCCCTCCTCTTCTCCCTCTGCGCTGGGGCGATGTGTGTCTTTATATGTTCGCTAAAACGCTACGCGGTAACGTTAAAACGTTCACATATTCTGACTCACATTTTTCCCCTCTAAGCAGTGATCAGCTTCACTTAAGATTTGATGCTATATTTCACGACTTATTGGTGGCGAAAGTTTAAGAAAAAATACAAAACTGCCTTTTAAGCTTCGACTGAGGTGGGTAGCCACGATGGCTCGGGTCAGGGCCCGTTTTACATGCAGAATATTAAACGAGCTTCGAGTGACATCAGGGGGAAGGCCGCATTTAAATTAATGTTCCGCTTTTACCGACCCGGGCTTCTACCCGCGAAGCCCCGGCTGGGATTTTACGCGGCCATTAAGATGGCGGCGGTGAAGGAGACATCGAGACTGCAGCGGTGAAGTTGCGACCATGGGGTCACGCCAGCGGTGAGGCATCGCTTTGTTTAAATGTTTTAAATGACTTTTAAGCCTTTTATTGATTTTTACCTATTATAAACAACTGTAGTCATATTTTTGTTTTTAGTACAATTTTAGTTATTTCAAAGTAGTGGACAAATAAAATTTCATGAACATTTCTTGAGAGGAGATAAATCTCTGGCCTCAGATTCACCGGATCAAGGGCTACCAGGGGACACCCTGGGGAGAGGACACCGGAACTATATTTCCAGCATCCTAGCTGCTGAATGGACCTTGCCACCCAACCCGAGGGTGCAGTTGCTTTGTGAGATTGGCTCACGGACTCAGGCAAGGAAGGATAGCCATGGTTGAACAATAGACATGTCGGACGGAGTACAGTTCAGTTTATTATTGTCACGTGTACCAAGGTAAAGTGAAAAACTCTTTTGTTGCATTGAATCCAATCATGAAAAGACTATACATTATTACAATCAAGTGGGAGCGGCGAGAAGAGGTGAGACTCATCCTTAATTATGCTGGTGGCCTTGCCGAGGCAGTGTGGTGTAGATGGAGTCAATGGAAGGGAGGATGGTTTGTGTGATGGTCTGGGCTGTGTCCACAACGGTGTTGTATTGTGGAGGTTGAGGGGAGACTTGATAGAAGGACCTGTTCCTGTGCTGTACTATTCTATGCTCTTTGTGGACAATGGTTCTGGGCTATGCAATATAATCATTAAGATGTGGACCACTGGCAAAATCAATGGGGGTATTTTCTGAAGAGCCAGAAGCAAGGAACTATGAACTATCAGAGAGCTTTATTAGTCCCTGTAATGAAATCACAGCGATGAAGATGACAACTGGCATTAGCTCAAGGGAGCTGCAAAACAAAGGAGTGGACAATATGTTTCAGTTCTATAGATCACAAATTCTAACCACGGACTCTAGAATACTAACTTCCATCTTAGGCATGACAACAGTGAAGGATGCATTGGGAGGGGAGAGGCACAGACTCACCAGATCAATAAAAAACAAAGCCACAAATGCAAGAGACAAAAGTGGAAAATGCTGGAAGAAATCAGCCAGTTCTGAAGATGGGTCCCTGATCTGAAATGTCTCTCTTTTCACATATACTCCTTGACTGAGTTCCTCCAGCTTTCTGTGCTTTTGTATCACTGTAGATAAAAGGTCTGACTCATAAGAACTTATTGAACAGACTGGGTGTCACTCACTTGAGTATAGCAGATCAGGGGATGATCTAACAACGTTTTTCAGAATATTGAAGGGTTTTGTAGGCAGGGATAGGGAAGCATTTTCTTGGATGTCAGAGTCCAGAATACTGGACCTGAACTAAAACTTGGACATTAAGGGTTGGCAAAAAGAAAACCTTATCATAGCCAGTGAAGATTTGGGAATATCTAATCTTTGGAACCTTGTATCAATTGAAAACTTCAGAACTAAGATGGACAGATTTCTCAGAGGCAGGAATAGATGAGTCAATTGAATAAAGGCATGGCTCAATCCGTGGAAGTTGCATGGTGATGAATGAAGTATTCTTGTTCTTATGCCCAATTTGTCTTAATTGCTGGGAACTGAGTTTAGAAGTTGGAACATTATGCTACAATTGTATAAGATGTTGATGAGAGAGCAATTTGGAGTATTGTGTTCACATTTGGTTCAAGTTCAGGTTTGCCAGGGATCGACCGCAGAGCTCCAACCGTGGGTGCTTGTGGTCTATCACATCGCGGAGCTCAGGGTCTCTGGTCAGAGTCTGACTTCGGGAACTCCAAGCCGCAGGAGCTTCGACCACCCCGACGAGTGAGTTTTGATTGCCTCGACGCGGGAGCTTCGAGTGCTGGCTGGGGGAGCGCCGATGGATGGTTCGACTGCCCCGACTGCTGGAGAAGAAAGAGGAAGAAGAATGGACTTTTTTGCCTTCCATCACAGTGACGAATGTGGGGAATCCCCTGTGGTGGATGTTTATGTTAACTTTAAAGTAGTCGTGTGTCCTGTTGCTTTTTTTTCCGTATGGCTCTATGGTAATTTGCATATCAATGTGCCTTAATTGGTACATGTGACAATAAAAGACCTTTGAGACCTTGTGAAACCTTTGCTTTGGGGAAGATGCCATTAAGCTGGAAAGAGTGCAGGATGAGGAGAAATTATTTTACTCAGAGAGTTGCAAGTCTTTGGAATTCCCCAATACACGTGGTTGTGGATGGCTGGTCCATCACTTTAATTAGGGCTGTGATATATAGAGTTTGGGTGCAACGGGAAAGCGGACAATTAAAATGTCTGGTGGCAAAGTGGATGAGGTACAGTTTCATCCTGAATTTCTAACTGATGGAGTGGCTGCGATGAGCTACGTGGCCTACTCTAGCTTTTATTTCCTATATTCTGAGTTAAGTGGAACCAATCGTGCAGAGCTGAGTGTAGCCTGCACTTTCCTATGTGTGCATCTTTTACCACTGAAGACAAATGTCCCCACCCCCTCTGTAATCCACTCAGCTTCTAGACCTGGTGTACTGACTGACCGAGATGAGGAAAACTTTTTTCACACAGAGAGTGGTGAATCTCTGGAATTCTCTGCCGCAGAAGGTAGTTGAGGCCAGTTCATTGGCTATATTTAAGAGGGGAGTTGGATGTGGCCCTTGTGGCTAAAGGGATCAGGGGGTATGGAGAGAAGGCAGGTACAGGATACTGAGTTGGATGATCAGCCATGATCATGTTGAATGGCGGTGCAGGCTCGAAGGGCCGAATGGCCTACTCCTGCACCTATTTTCTATGTTTCTATGTAGTCTAGCATTCGTTGATCAATGTCGAAACATAACTGAAAAGGTGATGGTAAATGCCATATTACTGTCAATCTCAGATGGTATAATCCTTGATCTCTGACAATATTTAGAAGTTTGATTGAATTGGAAGAGACAAGATTGAGGGGAGATCTCATGTGGGTTTAACATGATTAAAGTAAAAGACAAAAGACAATAGGTGCAGGAGTAGGCCATTCGAGCCATTCAATGTGATCATGGCTGATCATCCCCAATCAGTACCCCGTTCCTGCCTTCTCCCCAAATCCACTGACTCCGCTATTTTTAAGAGCCCTATCTAGCTCTCTCTTGAAAGCATCCAGAGAACCTGCCTCCACTATGGCAGAGAATTCCACAGACTCACCACTCTCTGTGAGAAAAAGTGTTTCCTCGTCTCCGTTCTAAATGGCTTACTCCTTATTCTTAAACTGTGGCCCCTGGTTCTGGACTCCCCCAACATCGGGAACATGTTTCCTGCCTCTAGCATGTCCAAACCCTTAACAATCTTATAGGATTCAATGAGATTCCCTCTCATCCTTCTAAACTCCAGAGTGTACAAGCCCAGCTGCTCCATTCTCTCAGCATATGACAGTCTGAAAGCATTAGATAAGAAGTAATTATCTCCACTGCCATTGAAGGAGGCAATGTTTGAGACTTAAGAACTGGTCACTTGGGCTAAACCGAGAAGCATTTCTCAAATTACAGTTAGACTGTTGGGAAAGTGGAACTCTTCACCTCCAGTGAACTGGAGTAATGCTGGATGACAGAAGCTGTCAGCATCTGCTGGCTATGCTTGTTAGCTATATAGTGTAGTGCAATTTCTAGGACTGTGAGGCATCTTGCTGTTCTCCACAGTATTCCAAAACCAGGTTTATTCATTGTCTTCCACATGACATAGTCGATCGTGACAATAAACAGTAAGGGGGATAGAAGGCAACCTTGTCTTACCCCTGTGACAATGTCAAAGAATTCTGTGTTTCCTGAATCGACCTTGATGCAGCAACTGGATCCCTCGTAAAGGTTCTTGAAGATGTTTATGAAAGCCTCTGGGATGCCATACACTTTAAGAATTTGCCACAGGGTGTCTCTATGTACACTATCGAATGCCTTTATGAAATCAACAAAGTTTATTAGTATTGGCTTCTGAAATTCCAGGCATTGTTCTACCACATTTCGTAACACAAAGATCTGGTAGGTATAGATATCTGGAAATGTCGAGCAAGACCAAGTAGATGAAGTTGTGATTCACGCCCATCATCATTGAGTGGGGTCAAAAACTGATCTGATTCTGTCCGGGAAACTCCCACTTAGCACCTGCTTTATATTGAACATCTGAACTCATTTTACAACTGAATACCTTCAGAAAAAAAGCAAACTGCTGGAGCAACTCAGCAGGTCAGGCAGCATCTGCGGAGAGAAATGGACAGACAATGTTCAGGTTGGGACCCTTCATCAGTCAGAAGAAGAGTCCTGACCCAAAACATAATCTGTTCAATTCACTTCAGAGATAATGCCTGATCCACGAAATTCCTCCAGCAGTTTGTTTTTTTTACTGAAAATTACAGCATCTGCAGTCTCTTGCAGTTTCAGTTGTTTTAGTAACAAAATGACTGCACTGTAAACTTGCCGGATAATTTCCCCTCCTCACGTCCTTCCCCACCATTAATTTAGCCCAGTTATAAATGTAACTGTCCTAAAGCACTAGCTCTGCTTTATTCCCTACAGTTGGTGCATTAGCCCTGGAGTATCACCACAATTTCCGTTTACCACCAACCACAATATTTTGCTTTTATTTAACATCATGCATGTCAGAAGTTGACCTGTTGCACCAGATTATTAATGATCTATGTCACATGAATTACATCTGAGGAAGAGACCCAACCAAAAACGTTGCCTATCCATGTCCTTTAGAGATGCTGCCTGACATGCTGAGCTACTCCAGCACTTTGTGTTTTTGTAAAATACAATTTAACAGCACACCAGAGAATGAAACTTCCTGCCTGTGTTGGAACAGTTGGAACATAAATCAGGTTGGACCCCAACCACACAATTTAGTGCAGAGTGAGGAGGTGCTGAATGTACATTAACGGACTATCAACAGAGGGCAGCAGAGCACAGGAGACCAACTTGCATTGACACCGGTGGGTAGTAGTGGATCAGAAAGGTCCAAATTCAAGTCTCATCCCCAGAGCCAAGCATGTAATCTAGCCTTGCATTTCACAATGGGATTTGGAATAGTTTGATTTTGGTCCTTCTTGTTAAATATTTTATTAGCTTTCGTAATTAAAAACATATTGTTTGAAACATGAAAGTTATGCAAGCTGCATTTTGGGAAATCTAATAGGCGCGGGCAGTGTTTATTTTGTTGACAAAAAGATGCCAGTACGCATATCCCTTCTTCATTTTGGTGTCCATGACAGATTGTTGTTCTTTAAGGGCCTGACTGCCTCATTAATTAAATATATTTTAATTTTTAGACTTTAATAAATTTGTACGTATAATAAGTCAATTTTTAACATTTTAGAAGTGCAGATGTGCCGTATCACTGCATACCATCAGTAAAACACTGGGGGTAGGGCTCAGTGAATGGTATGGCTCTACCACCCACATTACACCATTTAAACAGTAGGGCTGTCAGCAATGTTGATGACCAGAGAGACTGAGAGGTTCTCGACTATTGTTGCTTGAAAATGGCAACACAGGTCGATAGGGTGGTGAAGAAGGCTTATGGCATGCTTGGACACAAGCGTTAGAGACATAATGCTGAAACATTACAGAACACTGTTGAGACTGCACACATAGCATTGTGCGCAGTTCTGGTCACTGCATTGCAGAGAAGGTGTGATTGCACTGGAAAAAGTGCAGAACATTCACCAGAATGTGGCTGAATTGGAGGACTAGTTATTGGGAGAGATTGGTTCAGCTGGACTTACAAAGGAGACTGAGGACTAGGCATGTCAACTGTCCCGTATTTCCCGGGACATCCCGTATATAGGGTTAAATTGGTTTGTCCCATATGTGACCGCCGTTATTTGGCTGCTATTACTTGGGTCGAGGGAACTGTCGAGTTGGAGCACCGTGTCCGCCTCCGCCTCACCAGTCCCGACATAATGCAGCCCATGGAGTGCAGCAGCAGCGCCTCGCGCGTGGCGCCATCGGTCAGTAGCCCGGGCCAGCTGTCCGACCTACGGACCTTCGCTTACCGCCGACACCACCACCCCTCCTTCTCATGGTTGATCATCCGTTCATGAGTTGGATGGGGTGCTGGACTTTGCGTGCAGCAGAACACAAAGCCCAGCCGGTGGGCCAGCTGAGGAGTTTTAAGGAGGCGCAAAGTCTGGCGCCCGGACCAAAATTCCTCAGCTGGCCCGCCGGCTGGACTTTGTGTGCAGTCCAGCACCCGGGCCAACTCATCATTCACTCAGCCATGTCCGAGTCGGTCAACGAATTGCCGTCGGGAATTTGTCCCGTATTTTGACCTTTTGTCCCTTAATTGGGAGTGAGAAAGTTGGCAACCTTACTGAGGACGATCTGATAGAAGTATATAAGACAATGAATGGCATAAGTTTGTTTTTCATAGAATGGAACACGTTATCAGTAAAGATGGTGAATCAACTGTAATGACCACTTTTAAGAGGCGTTTAGACAGAGAGGAATACAGACCTAATGCAAGCAAAATGGTTAGCGTGTGTGGAGAATAGGCAACAGGGGAAATTAGTGTGAGTGATCGGTTTGTTCTGAGAATAAGTTTGCTAACTTTCTCACTCCCAAATATGGGACAAAAGGTCATAATAAGGGAAAAATTCCCAACGGCATTTCGTTGACCGACGGCCCTGGCTGGGTGAATGATGAGTTGGCCCGGGTACTGGTCTGCACACAAAGCCCAGTCTGGCACCCCATCCAACTCATGAATTTATGATCGGCCATGAGAAGGAGTGGTGGTGGTGTTGGCAGTAAGCGAAGGTTGGACAGCTGGTTGGGCTGCCGACCAACTGGGCCGCGGGCAAGGCGCGACTGCATGGGGTGCACTACGTCGGGACGGGAGAGGCGGTCCCCTCGACCTGAGTAGTAGCAGTCAAATACGGGACAAGGGCGGTCCTGTATGTGGCAAACCAATTTAGCCCAATATACGGGATGTTCCGGCTAATACGGGACAGTTGGCAACCCTTTCTGAGAACCACTATAGACTTCTTCTATGTTGTAAGAAAATATGAAAATATTTCTGGCCCAGTTAAAGTTTTTACACACATTTTTGCCAAGCCTTTGAAATATAACCTTATAAATGTCTCAGGAACTGAACTTTGTATTTAAAGTCACACAGCACAGCGATCTTTTAGCCTACTGAGTCCATGCCAACCATCAACCAACATTCAAAAGACTTGTAGGTTTGTAGGTTAATTGGCCTCTATAAATTCTCCATAGCGTGTAGGATGGAACTGGTGTACGGGTGATCATTGGTCCGCGCAGACACGGTGGGCCAGTAAGAAAATGTGGATTTCGTGACCACATATAGGGAGGCCATTTGGCCCATGGATCTCTGTTGACAATGTTATCCCTTTCTCCATTAATACTCCCCACATTCCCAACAACTCCCGCCAGATTCTACCTCCCACCTTAACGGTAGGGGCAATTTATAGCAACCAATTAACCTTCTAACCCACACTTCCTCAGGATGTGGGTGGAGGCCGTAGCCATCGGAAGAAACCCATAAACACAGGAAATTTCCCTCGTGCACATGGGAAATCTTAATTAACTTAATTGAAAAGATGTCCTATTGAGGGATCGGAACAGAACAAAAACTATAACTTTCTCATAGCATTTGTGAAAATGTAGTTTCTGATTTAAAAACAAGCACCAACTAAAACCAGTTATTTGATCTTTTAGTACCTTGAATTACTCATATATTAATTATTTCTACATAAGTAATTCAAGATAATTCAAACTTTGCTGCCTTCCCTCACAGTGGGAAACGTTGATCCCGCTGTGGGGGGATGTTTTTTATGTTTAATGTTAAATTCTATAATGTTGCCGAACAGGCTTGCTATATTTACATTGTTTTCTTTTGCACATTTATGGCCTGGTTTACTTGGAATATTTGATAACTTATTGTATATTATTATGGTTGCATCTACATTATTATGGTTACATCGACAGTCCCGGGATGGCGGGATTGTCATATGCTGAGAGAATGGAGCAGCTGGGCTTGTACACTCTGGAGTTTAGAAAGATGAGAGGGTATCTCATTGAAACATATAATGCCCCTGTCCCACTTAGGAAACCTGAACAGAAACCTCTGGAGACTTTGCGCCCCACCCAAGGTTTCCATGCGGTTCCCGGAGGTTGCAGGTGGTTGACGGAGGTTGCAGGTAGTGGAAGCAGGTAAGGAGACCGACAAAAACCTCTGGGAACCTCTGGGATGAATTTATTGAACTGTTGTATCATTGGGTTAGGGAAATACCTGTTATGTATGGGGTTAATCGATATCTGGAATTGGGTGATTAAGAGACCACCCCCAAGTGGTTCGGCACCTTGAGGTCCCGGGACATATAAAAGTCCGCAGCCATGAGGCTCAGCGTTGATCTTCTGGAAGAGCGCTCAGGACCGTCTGAAGAAGGGTTTCGGCCCGAACGTCGCCTATTTCCTTCGCTCCATAGATGCTGCTGCACCCACTGAGTTTCTCCAGCAATTTTGTGTACCTTCGATCTTCCAGCATCTGCAGTTCCTTCTTGAACAACATGTATTGTGGGTTTGTTTGCTTTAACTATTTAATCTGTCTTGCTCATTTAAACTGAACTATTTTTCTTTGGTCAGCGCACATTGTTTACATTTTCTTAGTGGATTCGTCGATGGAGTAACCATTCAGAAATTTATATTTTGCTCATTTTAATTCCTTGCGAGGCAATTATTTACTTCATTTCATCCTTGAGCATCGATTAGTTAGAGTTGATCATTATGCATTGTGTTATATTGGTAGTGCCTTACTTTTGAAAGATATTTGTTCTGTGGGAAATGACTAGGACTAATCATTTACTTCAATATAATCCTGTTCCAAAAAGTGCTCATTGACTGCCTCTCTGGGGAAAATGTTTGGTATGTGATTTTAAACATTTCTCTGACCGACTCTCCAATGCAATAATCTCTCTCACAACTGCATTTCACTGTAGTGACTCACTTCACAGGTCTTCCTGTAGATTTACGAGAGCTCACCTACAGTATCCTAATATCCCTACCGTTAATGCATATTAATTTGTTTGGTTTCATTTTATTTGTCGTTTTGCCAATGTATTTATCCTAGTCAGCAATGTAAACTTTATTATCTTCTACTAAACTGCTGTTGGAGAAAGTATGTTAATTTAATGTTTGTATTAATCCTCTCGCATAATCCCATTTAATTACTTGTACATACATCTTATTACACAATTGGCTACAGCTGCATTTTCTTTCTCCCCTGTTCATGTGACTAAACCAGTTGTCTGAGAGCATTGTTAATTCCATGTTAAGAAAATATTACAGATTAATCTAACTTTCCTGGGGGGGGAATTACATTTGTAACAGTTGCACAATTCTATAAGTACCAACTCAAATAAACAATAATGAGGTGCACACATTTCTTTTAGGTGACCGTTAACTGGATAGATTATATCTGAGACTTATTTAAACATCCTATGTAAAGGACTTCAAGGAATAACCCACCAGAATAGCAAGGGAATGGCCAGAAATCCAACAATGTGAGATTTGACAGAATTTATATAGAACTTTGCTAAACAAGGGATCTGATCAAGTCTTCTGTTAGCTTTACTTATTCTGGACCCTTCAGCTCAAAGGATATGTGCCATTGAGTTTCTGAAAATGCTGGCTGACTATTGCTTCTCAAGAGAAATAGACTGTCTGGGATTTGAATAAAGCATGACCAAAAAAGGGATTACTTTCACCGATGAGATTTAAGGATTGGGAAAATAAAAGGGGAAAGACTTAGAAAAAGAATTGGAAGAAATAAATTCATTACCCAATTGGGTCCAGGAAGTGAAGCTAGGGTATGGGAAAAGAACAGAATGGGAGAGAAAGAAAATACAGTACATTGCTCCCTGTGATATTGAAGGACTGCGTTCATAAAAAACTGGTCATATTGTGATTTTCCGTAACATAAACCCTTGACAAAAATGACATTTGTCGTTTCTTTATCGTTTTGTTTCCATGTAGTAATTTTTTTCGCACGTAATTCTGTAAAAATTCAACTTTGTAAATTTATAAATGATTATGATTTGTGAATTCTGTTAGGGTGAATTTACACGACCTGAACGCTGTAACAGAGGGCTTCCGTCGTTTGAGGACGAGTTCATTTAATTGCTGATTGTTTTAAATTTTTAAATAATTGACGACCTGACACTAGGCATTCATTACATTACGTTTCCACTCCACAGAAATAGATTGGACATCATTAACCCGTATTAAAGGTGAATGGAAGCTTTACGTAACCAGCCCTGTGGCAGGTTTAATCTTACACGCTCCAGACACAACGCAATAACATATGTCAATGATGTGGCACTTTGCAGAACAACATTTAGCTAAGAAAGGAGTGGAAAATACTCAACAACACTTGGATGTTAGAATTCAACTGCACATCTGCCTCTTTCCTGAAATTGTGGCACATTTTACACATAAATAACACAAATTCACTGTTATTTTGACAGCAAAACCTGGCCCAATTATGCGTTGTTTATTATGAAACTTTGGCCCAAATGTTGCATTGAGTAAGCCACTTGTATCATGCGCCATTGATTAGACTTTATCTGCACCTTTTAACTACATTTCTCTTTCCTCTGTAAGATGTTGCTAACGTAAACTTAGTGGAGTATCTTGGACCACGGCCAATGGAGGAATTGGGGGCATTGAAAGCCAACGTCAGTAAATCCTTCAGAGAGGTGAACCCTCAAAAAGCGCCTGGACCTGATGGTATACCCGGTCGTGTTCTAAAAACCTGTGTGGACCAACTGGCTGGATTTTTTATGGACCTTTTCAACCTCTCACTTCTGAAGTTTGAGGTTCCCACCTGCTTTAAAAGGGCATCAATTATACCGGTGCCCAAGAAGAGCAAGGTGACGTGCCTCAATGACTATCGACCAGTGGCACTAACGCCGGTGGTGATGAAGTGCTTTGAGAGGTTGATCATGGAGCAAATCAACTCCAACCTCGACAAAAAGCTGGATCCACTGCAGTTCGCTTACCGCCACAACAGATCAACGGTGGATGCGATCTCGCTGGCCCTCCACTCCACTCTGGACCACTTGGACAACAAAAACTCATATGTCAGGCTGTTATTCATTGATTACAGCTCGGCATTTAACACAATCATTCGCACCAAGCTGGTTACCAAACTCACAGAACTGGGTCTCTGCGCATCCCTCTGCAATTGGATCCTCGACTTCCTCATTCACAGACCACAGTCAGTTCGTATTGGTGGAAATGTGTCAGCCTTGGTAACAATCAGCACGGGAGCTCCTCAAGGCTGCGTGCTTAGCCCCCCCCCACTGTATACTCATGACTGCGTAGCCGGTTATAGTGCGAACTCCATCATCAAGTTCGCTGACAATACCACTGTTGTGGGACGTATCATTGATGGGGACGAGTCAGAGTATAGAAGTGAGATCGACCGACTGACCAAATGGTACCAGCACAATAACATGGCCCTCAACACCAGCAAAACCAAGGAACTGATTGTTGACTTTGGAAGGGGTAGGATGGGACCCACAGTCTCATCTATATCAACGGGTCGATGGTGGAAAGGGTCAAGAGCTTCAAATTCCTGGGCGTGCATATCTCTGAAGATCTTTCCCGGTTGGAGAACACTGATGCAATCATAAAGAAAGCACATCAGCGCCTCTACTTCCTGATTAAATAAAACCAGGCAAATGAAACCAGGTTCTCACTGTGACCTGCATGGGTTTTCTCTGGATGCTCCGAATTCCTCCCACACTCCAAAGACATACAAGTTTGTAGGTTAAATGGCTTTGCTAAAATTGTAAAATGTCCCTAGTGTGTGTAGGATAGTGCTAGTGTATGGGGGTCACTGGTTGGCATGGACTCAGTGTGCTGAAGGGCTTGTTTCTGCACTGTACCTCTAAACTAAACTAAACGGGAAGGGTCTTGCCTAATATCAGATGGAAACATTAGCATGCGCAACCAGGCTGGATTCCGCCAGGGAAAGTCAACAACAGGACAACTGCTGAACCTTACTCAGCACATTGAAGATGGCTTCGAGGGGAAGCTGATCACAGGTGCAGTATTTGTAGACCCGTCCGCAGCATATGACACTGTAAACCACCGTACCATGAAAGCCAAACTGCACCAAACACTACAGGAGTCTCATCCTGTCCAGTTCATCATGACAATGATGGAGAACCGCCACTTCTTCGTATGCTTGAATGGTCAGGACAGCCGTTGGAGATGCCAAAAGAATGGTCTACCACAGGGCAGTGTCCTTGCCCCAATGTTGTTCAATATATACACCAATGACCAACCCATCACCCCGAAATCTAGGTCATTTCTGTATGTTGATGAATTGTGCATCGCAACGCAATCCTCAGACTTCAGCCAGATTGAGACCGTACTAGAGGCTGCTCTGCAGAATATGACAACATACCACCAACAGAACTCTCTGCGCCCAAACCCAACACCTCCACCTCCGGAACCGGGATGCGAAACGTCAGGATCCAGGCCTTTGGATTTATGAGGTAGCAGTTCTAACTACTGCACCGTTCTGTCGCCTGATGGTCATGTGCTTACTTGCGCTTAGGGCGTGAAGTCTAAGTCTAAGTTAACGTAAAATGCCAGTACATTTGAGAATAAATTAATTTACAGCTGCTCAATATTTACAACGTAAAATGACCAAAACATTTATGTAAGAGTCAGTTAAGATGACTCTTACATAGACAACACAACAAGCATTAGCAATACAAAGTAGATTAAATTGGCCAAAGCAGTGTAAAACAGTGTAATATTTTAAACTCAGGCACTAGAAACTGCAGTTGCTCTAATCTTGAGCAACAAAGCGCGGGAGGAACTCAACAGGTCAGGTAGTATCTGTGCAGGGAATGAATTGAGGACTTTTTGAATGTGGACACTCTTCAGACTGATTGGAATAAGAGGGGGCGAGAAGCTGGAAATGAAAGGTGGAGCTGGAACAGTCTAACAAGTGATAGGAGAATTTATAAGAAGGAACTGCAGATGCTAGCTTACACCGAAGATAGACACTAAATGCTGGAGTAACTCGGTGGGTCAGGCACATCTTTGGAGAAAAGGAATTGGTGACGTTTCTGGTTGAGACCTTTCTTCAGACTCATACTGATAGGAAGATACAGGTGACTGGGTGTGATGACAGATAGGTGGAGTACGTGACAAAGCTCAAGATGTAAGAAAGACAAAAGTTTGTCAGAGAAGAAAAGATGAGGAGTGAAATATAAAGATGGAGGGAGAGACATGGGTGAAAGGGGACCTTTTCATCTCCCCTCTCCCATCAGGCAAGATCAACAGAAGTTTGAAAACACACAGCTCCAGATTCGGGAACAATTTCTTCCCAGCTGTTATCAGTCAACTGACCAGTCCTCTCATCATCTAGAGTGCGGTTCTGACTTCACATCTAACTCATTGGAGACCCTTGATGTGAATTTATCAACGTTATATCTTGCAGTGTACACTGAATGTTGTACACTTTATCCTTTATCCGTGCACTGTGGATTGTAGTCTTTCCTCTGACTGGGTCCCCACTCTCTCACCAAAGAGACAGATGCGCTGTTGTTCATTTTGACCATTTGATGAATATCTACAAATAGGGCAGTTTATTGTGTTTCAGGTACACAGGCACCATTAGGCATCTTAAAGAAAGACTACTAAGGAATTGACAGATTATACCACAGAAGTTAGTCGAGATTTATATATCAGAACACCTCATGGTGGAGGATCGTACAAGCTTAGTAATAGCACTCTAATTTTGTGATAAATTAATTGGCAATTGCAGTAAAAAATCTCACTAGCTTGCCACTCTTACATGCAATAATAGTTCTTTAATCGAAGGAAAAGTAGTAAATAATAATCTAGGCAAAGAACTGCAGATTCTGCTTTATAAAAAAGACACAAAGACTCAACTAGTCAGGCAGCATAAAATAACGATGCTTTTTGGGGGGAATTATTTGCACTGCTTTATATAAGATTTTAGATTTGTGATTATGCCAATACATTTACACATTTTCCACCCATGTTTTAATTACACTGCAATCAATTGGTATATACCATGTTTACAATCAATCCACATTAGCTGTGCACTCAATGTCATTAGTTTGTCAATGCTGTGTGCACACCAAGTAGCTATGATGATAAGCGACAATCAAAGGACCAACCAGTAAACAATATATAATGAATTAGCATTCATTTTAAATAGGCAGTAAGCAATGTGAGAATATCAGTGTTAGTCTGTAAATTGTGTGAGTAGGTGACATATAATTAACCACCTCACCTATAATAAATATCAGAATGTCATATTGAGATATTAGCTCAAAACATAATCAAAACCAATCAAACCAATTTATGGATTAAAAAAACAATTAACTAGCATAGCGTAATTGGAATAATACTGAAGAAGGTCTCGACCCCAAACGTCACCTATTCCTTCTCTCCAGAGATGCTGCCTGTCCCGCTGAGTTACTCCAGCTTTTCCGTGCCCATCTTTGGAATAGTATAACCGATATGTGTCGGGATAGCTAGTATATACAACTATCAGTATAACTAATACACGACAATAACATATCCGCGAATTCCATTACTATGAAGCCGTTTAATATAAATAAATCACGAATTATACTGTTAGTATAAATAACGCGTGGCTACTTTGACATCTAATTTGTCAGTACATATAAGACATTGATTTAGAATTAGTCAAAATGTGTATAATAACCGAACATTATACACAAGATAGGCACGAAATGCAGGAGCAACACAGCGGGTCCGCTGAGCTCCGGCGTTTTGTGTCTATCTTCGGTGTAAACCAGCATCTGTAGTTCCTTCCTACACGTTGTACAGAAGAATCAGCACGGTTCCCAGATGCGAAGATAAGGGCGATATCTATGAGTGTAGCCTGTTTCGTGACCCGTCTTATTGATAGAATATTGAACTCACTTCGCCTCTCGCCCGCCCGCTGTTAACCAGGAACGGGATGGGTGTGCGGGCTGGACGGTCCCGCTCGCACTAACCTGAGTCCCATTGACATCAACTTACTCTCTTGAGGAGCCTGGCGGTCCCAGACTTTCCACATCTGCACGACGAAGAACGGCGTCCAGCACACAACATAAGCCAGGACTATGACGAAGGTCATCTTGACGGTCCTGATCTTGGCACGGGTTATGATCCTCACGCTGCTGACTCGGGAAAACATCACCCCTCCTCTCGACGCCTTGGCCTCCCTGCGGGTCTTCAGCTTCACGTTCTGCCAGATCTTGAAGCTGATCAGGGAGTAGCAGACGATCAGGAGGATGACCGGGATGACATAGACGGAGAGGGTGATCCAGGTGATGTACGCCTTGGCACCCCAGGGCTCCACAAAGTGACCCCAACAGTCGTAAATGCCGGGCGCCACCTCCGTGAGGGAGAAGATGAAGACCTGGGGGAGGCTGAAGATAAGGCTGATGAGCCAGGAGGAGACCACGAAGGCTCGGTTGGAGCGCTGGTGCAGGGACATCAAGGGTTGGCAGATGGTCATGCAGCGGTCGATAGACATAACGATGAGGAGGTAAGTGGAGGCGAACATCCCAACCACCTGAAGGTACTTCACCGTCCTGCACACAAAGTCGGGCGCGTAGAACCTGAATGTGATGTCCCAGATGAGCTGCGGGAGGACCTGGAAGACCGCGACCACCAGGTCGGCGATGCTCAGATGCTTAACGAAGAAGTTGACTCTGGAGGACTTGTGGCGGTTGGAGTAGATGGCCAACAGGACGCCGATGTTGCCGCCGAGGGCCAGGATCAAGATGACGGCGAGCACGGTCACCTCCAGCCGCGCCACCACCTCGTCTCTGGGGGGGATGTGGGCCGAGCGGTTACAGGTGGCCGTGGTGTTGTCCAGCAGAGAGTCCCAGCCACTGGCGGAGACATTGCCCGGGCCCAGCGCTCCGCACACTGCCTCCATCCGCTCTCAACTGCGTCCTCACTCACCCCTGCATCTATCTATCTATCTATCCTCTTCTCTCTCCGCCCGGCTCTTCTGCCCCACCCGCCGGGTAGCGAGTTTAATGGGAACTTTCTCCTGTTCCAACGCGGTAATCGAGTCCGGGGTCTGCTGCTGCTCAAACCTCCCCGGGATGACCACACTTCAACCAACGCGCGTCCAACGAGGCTGTAAAAAGAAACATTCTGTCACCCCGCTTTGCTTTAACCTAGAGACCGCAAACAACAAGATCAGACCCAGTTACACGAAACTCCCCTTCCTCCCAATGGCTGGACTGGTTATTCTGGGAAGTTACCCACACCATCCTCTCCTCCCAACGAAGTGACCCTCCTGCACTCATACAAACAGGAGCTGGAATCTGGACTCCCGTCTTTCATTTCTCTATCTTTTAAAGGGAAACAATTTCGAGCTTTTCCAATTATTTGAAACTTGAACACGGGTCTTAGTTATCGGTAGAAGCCGAGAACCGAGAGCCATGTCAACCCTGACCCAACGTCCGCCTGCCACCTCTCGCCATTCAACGAAAATGGGGTATTTTCAGACTTACCTGCTTGTGCCGGCTTTTGGCGTGAAGAGGCAGCGCAGGACTTGAACCTGTTTCCCTGAATCCTTAACCCCTGTGAACTGCGAGCGGGTGAGTTCCAGAGAGAAGCAGAGCAGGGATCGTCTGTATCACTGCACGGAGTTATGTTTTCTTTGCCGGGCTGGGGATTCGGGGATTCGGGGATTGGGGGTGATTGTTTTTGCTCTCGGTTTGCTGTTAACTGGAAGCAGACCAGGAGGTTGCGCGGACTAACCTAATGAGCTTCCAGCTCCCAAATATATAGCAGTTTGGGGAGATGGGTGGGGAGGAGACACGCATTGGCGGTGCAGCGACCCTTCGACAGGGGGAGCCAGGGCCACGCAAAGCCCGGCCGGAGCACTGAAGCTTCGGTTCTCCCCGCATGGGGAAAGGTGGGCAAGGAGAGGAGAGGGGGGAGGGGAGGGGAGGGGAGGAGGGAGGGGGGGGGGGGGGGGGGGGGGGGGGGGGGGGGGGGGGCAAGGAATAGCGCTGGGAAGGTAGAGGTGAAGATTGAGGGAGTGGGAATGAGGGAAACAACGGGGAGGGGGAGGAAGAGGTTGGAGATAAGGATAAAGACACGTTAAGCAATGGGGCAGTATGCACACGGTGGGCCGAAGGGTCTGTTTCTGTGCTGAATGTCTCCATAGAAACACCAGCCTCAAGCCATTCAATATGATGACGGATTATCTCAATTGCCTCAACTCTTCAATGAGGTTGAGGGTACAACGGAGTGAGGGGGCAAGAGGGGGGGGGGAGGGGGGGGACGAGTGAGGTGGAGTGAGACGGAACAAGGAATCAAGGAGGGTGAGGATGAGGAGAGGAACTGGAGAGGGGAAAGGGTCATGGATAGGAAGAGAAGAAATGGGGTAGAACGGCAACAGAAGCCAAGGGAGGATGTGGGGGATAGCAGGAGTGCTTGCGGGGGGAATGACAGGAGCGGGAGATTTGGAGGCGAGGGGCAGGAAGGGGATTGGGGAGAGGGATGGCGTGATAGAGAGTGGGGGATGTGGGGGGGGGGGGGGAGAGAGTGGGGCAGCAAGGTGCAAAATAGGGAGAGAGGCAGGAGGGGGAGAGAGTAATTGGGAGAGGAGAGAGACAGGAGGGGGAGAGATAGAAACAGGGGGGGAGGAGGAGGGATAGGGAGGGACAGGAGGGGTGAGATAGAGCGAGGGGACAGGCAGGGGAGATTTGGGGAGAGGGGCAGGAGGGGGAGAGATAGAGGGAGGGGCAGCAAGGGGTGAAGAGAGAGGGACAGGAAGGGGGATTGGAGAGAGGGGTGTTGAGCAGTGGGACAGGAGAGGAGGGTGGAGGAACCAAGGAAAATGGAAGGATATGGGAGAGCAATATGAGGGGGAGAGGGACATGAGAGAAGGAGAAAGAGGAGGGAGGAATGAATAGAGGAAGGAGAATAAGTGGAGGGAGTAATATGAGGGGGAAACACCAGAGAAGGAACTATAAACAAGCACATCCAAAACTCTGCTGTCTAAAGCCAAACTCACACTGCACCAGGCATCAGCATTCTGGGATTGCTAAATACATTAGCTCCAGGTTAGGAATTCTATTAGAATCTCTGCCTCTCTAACTCTCCATCCTCCTTTAAAATGCACCTTACTGGAATTTTTTTTTCCACTCATTTCCATAACATCCTCTTTTGTGGCTAGGTGTTGAGCATTGTGTACTGACCTAGGATGCTGTCCCTTGTCCAGTATTCTACATGTCAATGTTGTTAAGCAGAAGAAAGGCCAATAGAAGGAGGTTTGGAGAGAAGGAGAAATGGGAAAAGAGAGGATGGAGGGGAGATGGGAAACTTGGTAATGTAGAAACAAGGAACTGCAGATACTGGTTTACTCAAAAGGATACAAAGTGCTGGAGTAACTCAGCAGGCCAAGCAGCATCCCTGGAGAACATGATAGGAGGTGTTTCAGATCAGGACCCTTCACAACATCACAATCCAAAACGGTACCTATTCATCTTCTCCAAAGATGCTGCTTGATCCGCTGAATTACTGCAACACTTTGTGCCCCTATGTGGATGGGAGAAACAAGTAAATAATAGAAGCAGGAGTTTGCATAAGAATTCAGGTTTGTGAACTTTGGTCGGCAGCATGTGGTCCTTTCATGTTATGGGTTAACGTGTGTGGTTGTTTACTATGGATGATCATTGTGTGGAGTGTTGATGTGCTTCTGTCTGGCTCCACCATACACACACCATGTGCATTGGATGAATTCACTAATCCTCCCTCATTTCATGGTGTGCTTTCCTACACATCTGGTAAAGGTCTACACATTTGTTCCCTGCCCCAGTGACATCTGTTTAATATTTTCTTCTGTGCAGCAGGCTTCCATAGTCTGACAGTTTGTCTCACCACGATGAGTAATGAGATGTCATGTTGATGCATTCAGAGTGTGAGATTTGCAGCAACGTCAGTAAACATTGGTTTTAGAACGTGGGTGGAAGAGAAGTGAAAAATTGCTGCCAGAATCACACTGTGTGTTAGATGGGGATGCACACTGTTTGCTGTTTAATGTTAAAAATGTTTCCTGTTTTCCTTTCCCAACCTGCTGACCCCTAGTTTGGCTGGTGTCGCTTACTCTAGGGGAGCATTCTTTGTATGAGCTTGAGCCTTCTGTGTATTCCACAGTTGTTCCCCACTCCACTGGCATCTGTCCTGCCAGCTGCCAACATCTGTAACCCGGTGGTCTGGGCGGCACACAACAATAGAGACCCGGGTTCAATCCTGACCTTGGGTGCTGTCAATGTGGATTGCTCATGATGGTTCCCTCCAGGTGCTGCAGATTCCTCCCACATCCCAAAGACGTGCGGATTTGTAAGTTAGTTCGTCTCTCTAAGTTGCCCCTTGTGTGTAGGGAGTGGATGCGAAAATGGGATAATATGGAACTGGTGTGAACGGGCGATCGATGGACGGAATGGACACAGTGGGCCAAAGGGCCTGTTTCCATGCTGAATCATTCAATCAATGAACACTCCCACATCTCTCAGCCTCCCTCCCTTCACAAGATTCAACTTTTGATCAACTGCATTCTTTGGCTTGCTTCCGATCCTGCTTGATAATTGCTGCTGTGAGACTCCTTGAGCTGCTGTGCTACAATAAACGTGTACTATAAATGCAACCTGTTGTTCTCATTCATCGCACAGTGACTATAAACAAGGCAGGGCGAACCTATTAGCCTGCAGACAGAGCAAACGTGAGCATCCATTGGGTAAAACAGGATCTTGCAGCAAATCGGCCAGTGTTTGCACTCTGACATCACAGTCAGCTTGTTTCTAATTACCATTCATGATTTTGAGAAATCCCAAAGCGTCTCACAGCCTTCAAATCCAGCCGCAGCTGTGCTGAAAGAGGATATGAGAGCACACACTGAAATATACTACACATGCTTGGGCTTAAGATCCAGAGACAACTTCATACAGCAGCTGGAAAATATAAACACCCATAATTGAATAAACCTGCAAATAAACCTGCAAAGATGCTGGAACTGGTCATCTTTGGGGGAACAACACTTAAAGCCCTCGGAGGCACGAAAAACTGCAGATACTGGAATCTTGAGCAAAATTCCGAGTGCTGGTGCAACTCAGCGGGTCAAGGTAGCACCTGTGCAGGGAATGGTCAGATGACATTTTGGGTCAGGACCCTTCTTCGGACTCACAGTCCTTAGCTGACGGCCTGTATGTGACATCATTCCCCATCAATGTGGCTGACTCTGCTTTCTAAAATTATAATGTGATCCTGCAGTATCAAACAGCTACAAAAATCTTAGCTGACGGCCTGTATGTGACATCATTCCGGACACTTGCAGTAGGGTGTACTCGCCTGATATGGTCCAGGTCTACATGGAGATACTGGCCCTCATTGTCAGATCGGTCCTGGCTTCGAAGGAGGAAGTGCAATGATCTCAAGCCCTGCAGTTCACCCTTGCCTTGAGAGGAGACGCTGGCAGTCTCAGGCTTATCCTGGTGACTCAGTCTTTGTCTCTGTGTTGGGCCACAGTCCCTTGTGTCTGTGGGCAGTTAAGACGCACTGGTGGTCTCAGGCACTGGCAGTCTAGATTATGGCCCGGCCACTCAGTCTTTGCCACAGTGGAGGCACTGGCTATCTAGGCCTTGTCCTGGCAGCCTAGTCTTGACCAAAATATATTGGCTCTGGTGGTCTTGGGTTTGGCCTAGTGGCTCATTCCTCCAGACTTGCAACAGGGGAACACAGCTAGCAGGGAGGCGCCCCACTTTCTCTTCCTTCCTCCCTCCCACCCTCCCCACTCCCTCCCTCCCTTCCTCCAACCCTTCCTCCCTCCCCCCCCTCCCTCACTCCCTTCCTCCCTCCCTTCCTGCTTCCTGCCTTTCTTATTTCCTTCCCCCCTTTCCTCTCCACCCTTCCTCCCTCCCTCCCTCCCTCCCTCCCCCTCCCTCCCTCCCTCCCTCCCCCCCCTCCCGCACTTCCCTTCCCCCTTCCCTCTCCCTCCTCACCCCTTCCTCCCTCCCATGCTTTATTTCCTCCCTTCCTCTCTGGAACACCCCTGGCTGGAACACCTGAGTTTAAGAGGACTAACATTGCTGACCAACCTTCTGTGTGGGACCTCATCAAAAATACTTTCACAGTTACTGATTCCTACTTCTCTATTCTACCAGTCATGTCCTCAAAATCTTCAATAGTTTGGTCAAACACAATTTTCCTTTCAGAAATCCTTGTTAACGCAACCCTATTATTCCATCCCTCATTACAGACTCCAGTCTTTTCTACACGACAAACATTAGTCATTTGTTCCCTGTTTTCTTTCTTCCTCTTTTCTTAAATAGTGGAGTTACACCTGGTGCTTTCCTCTCCACAGGTGCAATTTCAGAACATATGGGAAGGTGACGTGCAGGTAAAAATGTGCAAAAGTGGAAACAAGACAGATTGGGAGATCACTCATTTCAAACGGATGAGCGATCTGGTCAGGAGTCTGTTCTTGAATTTGGTATGTGTTTTCAAGTTTTTGTATCTATCTTCTGCCCAATGGGAGTGTGGCAAAGAAAGAATGACTGGGATGTGAGGGGTTATTGATGATGTTGATAGCTTTCTTGAGGTAGATGGAGTAGATGGGAGGAGGCTGGTTTGCATGATGGACTGAGCGGCATTCACAACTCTCTGTGATATCTTGCAGTCTTGAGCAGAGTATTTACCACATCAAGCATACATAGTGATAAGATGATTTCTGAAGTGCAACTGTAGAAATTGGTGAGAACCATTGGACACATGCCATATTTTCCTCGCATTCTGAGGAAATAGAGGTCTTGGTGAGCCTTTTGGCCATCATAATTACCCTGGTGGTCCCTGATTGCATGGGGAATAAGAAGGGACACCAGGTATGTGGCATTTCAAGTTTTTGATTAATAAGGGTGTCAAATGTTATGGGGAGAAGGCAGGAAGATTGAGTAGAGAGGGAAAAATATATCAGCCATGATTGAATGAAGGAGCACCCTCGATGGGATGAAAAGCTTAATTTTGTATCCTGTCCTATGGTCCTAAAATGCATCACTTAGCTCTACCTGTATTAAATCCAATTTGCCATTACTCTGCCCAACTTCCCAGCTGATCAATGTAGCCTAAGACTATCCACTTCACTATCCTGTAGTTAATATCCCATAATTTAGGCATTATTCTGGTAAACTGCCTATGCACCATTTCCAAAGCCTCCACATCCTTTCAATAATGAGGCGATCACAACTTCACATAATGTCAAAATGTGGCCTAACAAAAGCCCCATAAAACTGCATCATGACTTCCTGACTCTTATACTCAATGTGTGGGTATTGTGGGAAGAACTGGTCTGTTCTACCATTTTGTCTTTCAACATGGGCTCCACTTCACTCTGTGGGTATTGAACGTTACTACAGTGCATGTAACCTGTGTGAAGTAGGCTAAACATTTCTGGTGCAGGTGGACCATAGAACTAAGAAAACAAGTTCACTTAACACAAATAAGAGCTTGTGAACTCAAAGCTACACCGAGATACCCTAATCTTCCTACATGGATAAAAAAGCTTGTTTCTCAGTGGAAAGTTACTGAATTCTGGTTCACAATAATCTATATTACTAAAAGTCTGTTCTTGACCGGTTTTGGCTTTCTGTGCTGCGATTTCGGAGAGTATGCCGCCACCTACGGCCGTCATTTTAGGCCACCTCGCTCAGAGCTCCCCTCCGCCGCATGTGTGCCGAGGATTTTTCCCGTCGATGAAAATTGACAGAGATATTAATGTTTTTACAAAATTCCCCATTCTTTCTGCTGCCCCTGCTGGAGGGAGGGGGAGGGACTATAAAACCAAGAAGTGGTGTGCCTCAATCAGTCTCTGCAAGTGGTGTGCCTCAATCAGAGCTCTGAATGACACTGCCAAATGTCTACAGCACTGTGAGTACCCTTAATTTGGTTTGAAAATTAAAATATGGTTAGAGGTAAAAAAGCACTGCCTGCAAATGGTTGTTTGGGTTTGGGGTGAAGTAAAAAGGCAGTCTCTCTCTCTCCCCCCCCCCCCCCCCCCCCCCCCCTCCCCCCCCCCTCCCTCTCCTCTCCCCCACTCCCCACTCCTCTCCCCCCCTCTCCTCTCCCTCCCCCCCTCTCCTCCCTCCCCCTCTTTCCTCTCCCTCCCCTCTCTCTCTCTCCCTCCCCCCCTCTCTCCTCTCTCCCCCTCTCTCTCCCCCTCTCCTCCCTCCCTCCCCCCCCCCCCTCTCCCCCCCCCCCCCCTCTATCCCCCTCCCCCCTCTCTCTCTCTCCCCCCTTTTTTCGCCCCCCTCCTCCCCTCCATCCCTTCCCCCACCGTCCCTCCCCTAAACCCCCCCTCCCCTCCACACACCCCTACCCCCCTTCCCTCCACCCCCCCCTCCCCCCTCCGTGCTCCCCACCTCTCCTCGCCCCTCATCTCATCCCCCTCTCAGCACTCCCTCTCTCTCGCCCTCTCTCCTCCCCCCCTCTCTCCTCCCCCTCTCTCCTCCCCCTCTCTCCATCCCCCTCTCTCCGTCCCCCTCCTCCCTCCCCTCCTCCCCCCCTCTCTCCCCCCCCCTCCTCTCCCTCCCCTCTCTCCCCCCCCTCTCTCTCTCTCTCTCTCTCTCCTCTCTCTCTCTCTCTCTCTCTCTCTCTCTCTCTCTCTCTCTCTCTCTCTCTCTCTCTCTCTCTCTCTCTCTCTCTCTCTCTCTCTCTCTCTCTCCTCTCCCCCCCCATTAGCATGAGTACGGGGTCGGGGGGGGGGGAGGTAGTTAGTGTGTGACGCTGCATGCCGCCTCCCTCCCCCCACAACCGCACGTTGGGGGAACAGATCCAACGGGTCTGCACTTGGTCTAGTTAACCATGTAATTAACCATGTAACCAAGTGTACGTGACTGACCTTGCTATTATGCTATCAAAAATTATATAATGCTTTGAATTGAGAGAACAGTCTCTTGCTTGACTGTTCACCTTGTCTGACAAGTTATTGCTAATAAAGTAGCTACTGTTTGAAAGTCACTCACGTCTCGTGTAAATTATTCTAACAAATGCCCCATCTTATGAAGGCAAACATAACATATGACTTCTCTACCACTATCTATTTGTGTTGCCACTTTCAGGGAGTTAAAGACTTGGATCCCAAGATCCCTCTGCACATCAGTGTTGCTAAGGGTCATGACATTAACTGCATACTTTCCCCTTATATTCAACGTCAAGTTCTCGTAAAAAAGAGGTCCTCAGCCTCGTACCTCTAATCCTGCTGATAAAGCCCAAGGTACCAAGAACACGCTGGACATAATTACTGTCCCTTCATCAGTGAAGTGCCAGAAAATGATGTTAATGTGGCTCACTAACAGCCTACTAACCAATGCTCAGCTTGGGTTCCATCTGGACTGCTCAGTTCCAGATGTCAGTGCAGCCTTAGCCCAAACAGGGATAAATTTGTTTATTTGCAAAGGCAATAAGAATTGCCCCAGGCATCATGAGGGCAAGTTGTCATGTTTGCGAGGAGCAACACAACGAGGGATTAGTTAGACAGGATAACAAAATGTCATGTTACAGTATTAATGAACTCCAATTCAACCCCGTGAATACAAAGGAATTACACTGAACTATATTTGAAAGTGCCATCTAACTGATGCATTAACAGCTGCTGGGTCTGATTGCAGGGAAATGAGAAGAGACAGCAGGTACATGCCACTCTCATGAAACAGGCTGTCCTCAGCTGGCCCCACCTCTGATCCGAAAATAGGCACAACATGCTGGAGTAACTCACCAGGTCAGGCAACATCTCTGGAGAAAAGGAATAGGAGGTTCATCCAGAGATGCTGCCAGACCCGCTGAGTTACTCCAGCTTTTTGTATCCATCTTCGGTGTAAATCAGCATCTGCAGTTCATTCCTACCGACCTCTGATCCCACTGACAATGTCCACGGCACAAGGACCACAGTGGTCTTGCACGTCCTACCATCTGTTTCTCCGCAGCTGCAATCTCCATCTTTAACACATTTAGCACAAGGAAAGAGTGTGTGTGAGGAACATCAGTTTTTTAAAAGATGCTGCACGGAGATGGAATTTCCAATTTAGTTGTAATACGTTTGTTGCACACTCATAGGAAATTCAGCAGGATCTGGGCTTTTGCTTGAAGGCGGCTGTTTGCCCAGAGTAGATCTTTCCTTTGGTTTACCATCAGTACCAGGATTCACAATTTTCAAAATTAATAATGGTATCTCCTTCCATTTACACCTCCATTTACAGATCACAAGAAGAGAGCAAAGCAGAATAGTGGGAACCATAGGACGGTTAGTCTGACTTTGGTGGTGGTAAGATTTTAGAGTACGGAGTACATAGAAGTTCATGATAAAGTAGGCCAAAGTCAGCATGGCCTTGTGAAGGGGAGGTCATACTTGACAAATTTGCTGGAATTTTTGAAGCAGGACAGACAAAGGAGAGTCAGTAGATGTTGTTTACTGAGATTTTCAGAAAGCCTTTGCTAAGGTGCCGCACGTGAGGCTGCTAAGGAAGATGAGAGCCTACGGTATCAAAGGGCAGATACTAACGTGGATAGCAGGTTGGCGGATGGCAGAAGACAAGGAGTGTCAATAAAGACTGCTTGTTCTGGTTGGCTGCCAGTGACTAACGGAGTTCCGCAGGGGTCGGTGCTGGGGCCGCTACTTCACGTTGTATATTAATGATTTGGACGAGGAGATTGAAGGCTTTGTGGCCAAGTTTGTGGATGATACGAAAATAGGTGGAAGTTCAGGTAGTGTAGAGAAAGCAGGGGCCTTGCTGAAGGACTTGGACAGGTTGGGAGAGTGGTCAGAGAAGTGGCAGATGGAATATAGTGTAGCAAAATGTGGAGTCATGCATTTTGGTAGTAGGAATAAAGGAATAAACTATTTTCTAAATGAGGAGAGAATCCAGAAATCGGACTTGGGAGTGCTGGTGAAGGATTCTCAAAAGGTTAATCTGCAAGTGAATCGGTAGTAAAGAAAGAAAACTCAATGCTAGCATTTATTTCATGAGGGCTTGTACACAAAAACAGGGATGTAATGTTGAGGCTCTGTAGGGCGCGGGTAAGGCCGCATTTAGAATATTGTGAGCAAATTTGGGCACCATATCTGAGGAAGGATGTGCTGGCTCTGGAGAGGGTCCAGAGGAGGTTTACCAGAATTATACCAGGAATTAGTAGGTTAACCTATAATGAGCGTTTGATGACACTGGGCCTGTACTTGCTGGAGTTTAGAAAAATGAGGGGGGACATTGAAAAATACAGAATAATGAAAGGCTTGGACAGAGTGGGTGTGGAGAGGATGTTTCCACTAGTGGGATGGTCAAGGACTAGAGGTCATAGCGTCAGAATTAAAGGCCGTTCTTTTGGAAATGAGATGAGGAGAGATGTCTTTACTTCAGAGGGTGGTGAGTCTATGGTATTCTTTGCCACGGAAGGCTGTGGAGGCCAGGTCAGTGGATATTTTTAATGCAGAGATAGATAGATTCTTGATTAGTACAATTGTCAGAGGTTATGGGGAGAAGGCAGGAGAATGGGGTTAGGAGGGAGAGATAGATCAGCCATGATTGAATAGCGGAGTAGACTTGAAGGGCCAAATGGCCTAATTCTACTCTTATCACCTATGACCTTATGACCTTGATCAATTGTGATTACAAGCCTTTATTGCCTTCTCTCAACCAGCACCACACAACATGTGCTATTCAGTTCCTCTCATTCTTCTCACACTCACGGATATATCTCCTTGCATCTCCATATTCAATCTCCGACTCTGCAACTTATATTATATTTGGTTTTCTAATTTTTCTCATTACTGGTGAATAAACATCTACCTGAATGGTTAACTCTGTTTCTCTCTGCTCAGATGCTGCCTGGCCTGGTGAACATTTTCTGCTTTTGTTATAAATTTCCAAAATTTTTTTTTTCTTTTCCACTGGTAAAATGGATTATAAACTGCGACTTCCTGATTTGCACTATGTGATAGTGGGGAGATGAGAACTGAAAGAAGACCAAGAAGATTAGCCCCTTAAATCTTTAGCCATCAGAATTTATTGAATCAGTATCGCGTGCTGAACTGCAGAGCAGTGTCTCTCTAGAATATTTTGCACAATAGTGCAGTATTCACAATTAGTCCTCCATACCATGACCATCTCAAAAACAACCCCGCAGACATCCACCAGCCTTATTAAAGAACTTGGAATTACAATCTTGTCGTCATGTTCCCAGTGCTTGAGCGACAATAAGTCAAGAGTCTGAATGCTGGTTCTGTGATGTAAAGGGTTCTGGCGTCATTGAACAGATTCTGCCAGAGAGAAGTGTGTTTGTCTAAGTTGACCTAAGTTGACCTAACTTGCTGCAAAAGCAAAGCTAGTGCCAATTGTGACATTTATTGTATCATTCATAAATCTTTCTCACCTGCTTTTGCCCAACATCCCTATATAATCTGGGATGGCACAGTGGTGTATGGGTAGAGTTGCTGCCTTACAGTGCCAGGGACCTGGCGTGTACTCTTACTACAGGGTCTGTCTGTACAGAGTTTGTACATTTTCCCCGTGACCGTGTGGGGTTTCTCTGGGTGCTCCGGTTTCCTCGCACAATCCAAAGATGTACAGGTCTGTATGTTAATTAGCTTTGTAAAATTGTTCCTGGTGTGTAGGATAAAGCTAGAGCATGAGGTGATCACTGGTCAGCGTGGACTTAGTGGACTGAAGGGCCTGATTTCATGCTGTATCACTAAAGTCGAATGTAATGTCTAAGTCCAAATCATTCTTGTGTTGATGTTTATGCATCGAAAATGAAAAGAATTGATTGGATAGAGTGAAAAACCTTTTTGTCACCCTACCAGGAATATTGAGGCCAAGGTGCAGTGTATTAAGTGTGGATGAAATTCCATTTACACTGAGATATTAAAGATGGCCAGGCCAAGATATGACACAAGGTAAGACATGGAGACTTCCCCAATGTACAACGTGAAATATTGAGGCAGGCCATTTCAGAGTTTAGTTATTGAATAACGTTTCAAGGATTCAGTTTGCTGAAGTTTGAAAGCATATTTTTTGCTGGTCAACTCTGGTCAATCATTGTGTTATATTTTAACCTTCAACGCCATGTATTTCTTTCTTCAGCCATCTTGTAATATTTCTGCAATGCACAGGATACCTTTTAAAGAAGGTGAATGAATACTAATTTTGTAATATTCTTTCACAAAGGTTTTCAGATAAACAGATCATTTTCTTTTGCAACTTCCTATCATGCCCATGTGTTATAATATACAGCAATGCTCAGAGATCTCCTCAGGTTAGTCCATTCCTTCAACCCAAACAATGCGTTGTCACATTCTCCTAGCTGCAGTTGATTCTACTACCTGAAAGCTCCTACCCCATCAGATTCTAGTTGTGCTAATTCATGGGTTGCCCTTGAATCTCTAATTTGCAATTTCCTCATATTTTTAACCATATTGTTCATGACATTTGGGAACTCTCGTTGGTGCGAGGGGAGGAGTACCTGCGCTGTAAGTATAAAATACATCGCGGGGCTTGCTTTCACAGAGGCCCAGGGAGCCGTTGGTGCAAGGGGAGTAGAACCTGACACCAAAATCGGCAACGTTCCAGAGAAGGAGTCTGGTGGAAGCCTCTGATTGGTGGAAGAGGACCGGGTTTACATTTTTACATTTCTGCCTTCAGGTTAAGGATTCTGGGAGTTGAGTGTACAGTATTTATCAGTATTTATTAGTAAAGTTTAAAAGATAAAGTTTTGTGTTTTTTAATATTTAATATAGAGTTAATTTGGGAGTAAGATATGTCAGTGGAGATTGGCCCCGTGGTTTGCTCAGCCTGCAACATGTGGGAGATCAGGGATATGGTTGGTGTCCCTGGTGACTACGTTTGCAGGAAGTGTGTCCAGCTGCAGCTCCTGGCAGACCGCATTGAACGATTGGAACTGCGGCTGGATTCATACTGGAGCATCCACGATGCTGAGAAAGTCGTGGATAGCACGTACAGCGAGTTGGTCACACCACAGGTAAAAGGTAAGAGGACAGAAAGGGAACGGGTGGCCAATAGCCAGCAAAGCAGTAGGCAGGTAGTGCAGGAGTCCCCTGCGGTCATCTCCCTCTTAAACAGGTATACCATTTTGGATACTGTTGAGGGAGATGGCTCATCAGGGGAATGCAGCAGCAGCCAAGTTCATGCCACCATGGGTGGCTCTGCGGCACGTGAGGGGGGGAAAAAGAGTGGAAGGGCAATAGTAATAGGGGATTCAATTGTCAGGGGAATAGATAGGCATTTCTGCGGCCACAAACGAGACTCCGGGATGGTATGTTGCCTCCCTGGTACAAGGGTCAGGGATGTCACAGAACGGCTGCAGAACATTCTGGAGGGGGAGGGTGAACAGCCAGTTGTCGTGGTGCATATTGGCACCAACGATATAGGTAAAAAAAGGGATGAGGTCCTACAAGATGAATTTAGGGAGCTAGGAGATAAACTTAAAAGTAGGACCTCAAAGGTAATAATCTCTGGATTACTACCAGTACCACGGGCCAGTCAGAGTAGAAATAGGAGGATATTGCAGATGAATACGCGGCTTGAAAAATGGTGCAAGAGGGAGGGATTCAAATTTTTAGGGCATTGGAACCAGTTTTGGGGGAGGTGGGACCAGTACAAACAGGATGGTCTGCACCTGGGCTGGAATGGAACCAATGTCCTTGGTGGAGTGTTTGCTAGTGCTGTCGGGGAGGATTTAAACTAATGTGGCAGGGGGATGGGTACAAGAGCAGAGAGGCAGGGGGGTGTAAAATGAGGGTAGAAGCAATAGGTAGCAAGGTGAAAAGTAAAAGTGGCAGGCAGACAAAACCAGGGCAAAAATCAAAAAGGGCCACTTTTCAACATAATTGTATAAGGGGTAAGAGCGTTGTAAAAACAAGCCTGAAGGCTTTGTGTCTCAATGCAAGGAGTATTCGTAATAAGGTGGATGAGTTGAACGTGCAGATAGCCATTAATAATTATGATATAGTTGGGATCACGGAGACATGGCTCCAGGGTGACCAAGGCTGGGAGCTGAACATCCAGGGATATTCAATATTCAGGAGGGATAGAGAGAAAGGGAAAGGAGGTGGGGTAGCGTTGCTGGTTAGAGAGGAGATTAACGCAATGGAAAGGAAGAACATTAGTTTGGAGGATGTGGAATCGGTATGGGTAGAGCTGCGAAACACTAAGGAGCAGAAAACGCTGGTGGGTGTTGTGTACAGGCCACCTAACAGTAGTAGTGAAGTTGGAGATGGTATCAAACAGGAAATTAGAAATGCGTGCGACAAAGGCAAAACAGTTATAATGGGTGACTTCAATCTACATATAGATTGGGTGAATCAAATTGGCAGGGGTGCTGAGGAAGAGGATTTCTTGGAATGTATGCGGGATAGTTATCTAAATCAACATGTAGAGGAACCAACGAGAGAGCAGGCTATTTTAGACTGGGTATTGAGTAATGAGGAAGGGTTAGTTAGCAGTCTTGTTGTACGTGCCCCCTTGGGCAAGAGTGACCATAATATGGTTGAGTTCTTCATTAGGATGGAGAGTGACATTGTTAATTCAGAAACAATGGTTCTGAACTTAAAGAAAGGTAACTTTGAGGGTATGAGACGTGAATTGGCCAAGATTGACGCAATTAATTCTAAAAGGGTTGACGGTGGATATGCAATGGAAGACATTTAAAGACTGCATGGATGAACTACAAAAATTGTTCATCCCAGTTTGGCAAAAGAATAAATCAGGGAAGGTAGTGCATCCGTGGATAACAAGGGAAATCAGGGATAGTATCAAAGCGAAGAATAACCATATAACCATATAACAATTACAGCACGGAAACAGGCCATCTCGACCCTTCTAGTCCGTGCCGAACACATAATTTCCCCTAGTCCCATATACCTGCGCTCAGACCATAACCCTCCATTCCCTTCCCATCCATATAACTATCCAATTTATTTTTAAATGATAAAAACAAACCTGCCTCCACCACCTTCACTGGAAGCTCATTCCACACAGCTACCACTCTCTGAGTAAAGAAGTTCCCCCTCATGTTACCCCTAAACTTCAGTCCCTTAATTCTCATGTCATGTCCCCTTGTTTGAATCTTCCCTACTCTCAGTGGGAAAAGCTTTTCCACGTCAACTCTGTCTATCCCTCTCATCATTTTAAAAACCTCTATCAAGTCCCCCCTTAACCTTCTGCGCTCCAAAGGATAAAGCCCTAACTTGTTCAACCTTCCTCTGTAACTTAGTTGCTGAAACCCAGGCAACATTCTAGTAAATCTCGTCTGTACTCTCTCTATTTTGTTGACATCCTTCCTATAATTAGGCGACCAAAATTGTACACCATACTCCAGAATTGGCCTCACCAATGCCTTGTACAATTTTAACATTACATCCCAACTTCTATACTCAATGCTCTGATTTATAAAGGCCAGCACACCAAAAGCTCTCTTTACCACCCTATCTACATGAGATACCACTTTCAGGGAACTGTGCACAGTTATTCCCAGATCCCTCTGTTCACCTACATTCTTCAATTCCCTACCATTTACCATGTACGTCCTATTTTGATTTGTCCTGTCAAGATGTAGCACCTCACACTTATCAGCATTAAACTCCATCTGCCATCTTTCAGCCCACTCTTCCAACTGGCATAAATCTCTCTGTAGACTTTGAAACTCTACTTCATTACCCGCAACCCCACCTATCTTAGTATCATCTGCATACTTACTAATCCAATTTACCACACCATCATCCAGATCATGATGCGTACAAATTAGCCAGAAAAAGCAGCATACCAGAGGACTGGGGGAAATTCAGAGACCAGCAGAGGAGGACAAAGGGCTTAATTAGGAAAGGGAAAATAGATTATGAAAGAAAACTGGCAGGGAACATAAAAACTGACTGCAAAAGTTTTTATAGATATGTGAATGTATATATGGTGGCCGATTAGGAAAAGGGGAGATGCAGCGAGACCTGGGTGTCATGGTACACCAGTCATTGAAAGTAGGCATGCAGGTGCAGCAGGCAGTGAAGAAAGCGAATGGTATGTTAGCTTTCATAGCAAAATAATTTGAGTATAGGAGCAGGGAGGTTCTACTGCAGTTGTACAGGGTCTTGGTGAGACCACACCTGGAGTATTGCGTACAGTTTTGGTCTCCAAATCTGAGGAAGGACATTATTGCCATAGAGGGTGTGCAGAGAAGGTTCAGCAGACTAATTCCTGGGATGTCAGGACTGTCTTATGAAGAAAGACTGGATAGACTTGGTTTATACTCTCTAGAATTCAGGAGATTGAGAGGGGATCTCATAGAAACTTACAAAATTCTTAAGGGGTTGGACAGGCTAGATGCAGGAAGATTGTTCCCGATGTTGGGGAAGTCCAGGACAAGGGGTCACAGCTTAAGGATAAGGGGGAAATCCTTTAAAACCGAGATGAGAAAAACTGTTATCACATTAAAACCGAGAGAAAAACTTTTTTCACACTGAGAGTGGTGAATCTCTGGAACTCTCTGCCACAGAGGGTAGTTGAGGCCAGTTAATTGGTTATATTTAAGAGGGAGTTAGATGTGGCCCTTGTGGCTAAGGGAATCAGAGGGTATGGAGAGAAGGCAGGTACGGGATACTGAGTTGGATGATCAGCCATGATCATATTGAATGGCGGTGCAGGCTCGAAGGGCCGAATGGCCTACTCCTGCACCTAATTTCTATGTTTCTATTTCATTTTTGCCATCTGAAAAGGTGGTGAACAATCCTCTTGAAACAATGTGATCTTTGTTGAGATGGTGTTCCCCAATAGTTTGGTAAGAAATTTCCATGGGCAGATGATGAGAGTATAAGGGTCTTGGATGTGTGTGAGTGCTGTCATGGCAGCCTTGGCAAAAAGTCACAGCATGTCCTATAAGTTGTAGACTGTGCAAACATCGATCCACTCTGGATACTTGAAAAATTGGCAGGCAGCGCAGTTATTAAGGAAAGCATTGCTACACTGCTGGAATTGCCTTGTTGTAGATTTTTTAAAAATCTGACCTCTTGGATGGCTGTACGATATCCTATGACTCTATCTGAATAAGAGTAAGGTATTTCTTTCCAGGACCCTAGCAATATTTTTAATTCATCCAACAACTAATTAAAACAGAAACAGAAGTAGAAACTGTAGATGCTGGTTTATACCAAAGGTGGACACAAAGTACTGGAGTAACTCAACGGGTCAGGCAGCATCTCTGGAGAAAAGGGATGGGTGACGTTTCGGGTTGGAATCCTTCTTCAGACTCCTCAAACTCTTCAGACTTCTTCGGTCAATTTCAATTGCTTGTCAGTTTCAATGGTCTCCGCAGTGCAACTAGCAGCCTGTGTTCTTAAAGACAGTCTGCTATAACCAAAATCCATTATAAGGAGATCTGTAAGTACTCTTTAGCGCCTAAAAAGTGAATATGATCTCATGGAAGTTGTAATAAAAATAACCCCCATTAGTGTGGAAAATTGACTATTTTGGTTCATTCACCATTCATGCAGAGTCTGTCAGTTATGACCAAGTTAAAGAATTTACTCACTTGGTCAGTGGTGTTGTTAGTTGGGGTCAAGTAGAAGCTTGGAACCCTATACATGAAAACCATAGATCAAGAAGCGTTACTGAGAGAAGAGAAGGTCCAGGATCTGACACTGTTCATAAACAGTGAAAGCTCAGACCATGAAGCTCCAAACAATGTGCATATGAAGTTGAAGCTGAGTAAACTGGAGAGTTGCCAATGTGATGTGCCTGTTTAACGAGGGATAAGTTCAGAGGATGATAAACCTATTGTTCTAACATTGATTGAAGCAAAAATAGGCAGATGATGGAAAGCTGTAAAATAATAGAAAATCCTTGAAACGTATAGGGTCAGGCAGCAGCAGAACAGAACAGTTCGGTAAAAGATCATTGAGCAGAAAAGATAAATCATTTTCTCTCCACAGATGTTGCTTGAACTACTGAGCTTGTCTGGAAATTGTCTATTTAGATTTAAACCGAACATTGTAGACACAAGAAACTGCAGGTGGTGGAATCGAGTTAAAATCAAAGTGCTGGAGGAACTCAGTTGGTTAGACAGCATTTGTGGAGAGAAAGGACAGGTGACGTTTCGGGTCAAACTGATGGAGTATGGTGGAGAAAGCTGGAAAAGAACAGTGGGAGTGGGCCAAAGCCTGGCAAGTTATAGATGGATACAGGTGAGAGGAGGGGGGTGATTTGCAGGTGGGTGGTGATAGTGACAAAGGCTAGAGGTGAACAGGAATCAAGACGGTGTCAGATAAGTGAAGGATGAGTGAAATATAAAGCTGGAGGGACTGATATGCATGGAAGGCATGGAGGGAATGGGAATATGGGTCTTGGGGATGGGAGATAAGCATACGGAGGAGTGGAAATTAGCAGTGTGACTGGAATGGTGGGAGATGGAGGGAGAAATGTGTATAAACCAGGGTGACAGTTTGAGCATAGGCAATGTGGGGGGGGGGGGGGGGGGGGGGGGGGGGGGGGGGGGGGGGGGGGGGGAGTGGTATATTTCTTGAAATTGGGTAACAGGCAAAACACCTGGAGGCTGTAATGTAGAATCAAATGAATGTTTGCTTTTTTTTTAATTAATTTAATTAAATGTAAAAATCAAAGATTTGTTTGAGCTATTTTGGGACTAATGGAAGGAAATGCAAGTCATCAACAGAAACAGAGATGTTGACATTGAGGCAAAGAAGGAAACTTCAGGAAGTAGATTAAAATTAAGGGGTATAAATAAATCTGGATTCTTAGGGGAAGTGCATTGGTTATTTAATACACAGAATCTTATCCTTATAATTGAAGACAAAGATGGGTTTTTAATTAATATTTTTATCAGAGGGGATGGGGTTGGAGAGGCTAATGAAGGGGGCTTCAGTGTTCAAAGGTCCAGCTATAAATAGTGGGGCAAAGAATGGGGAACTTTCAATGATCCAGAGATGGAAGAATTTTGAATTCTCAGAATTATAAGGTAGAAAATTACAACATAATTATTCACATGTAGTAATTTATTGATGATGAAAATGCTCTAAGCGTTGTATATTTTTCTATAAAATTAATTTGATGAGGCATTGTATGGAGACTTACTGATAACTTTGAACGAACAGCATGAGCGTGATCCAGCACCTGACCACCTGGTGTGCCAACAATAACCTCATCCTCAACTCCAAGAACACAAAGGAGATTATTGTTGACTTCAGGCAGACCAGAGGAGGCAGTCATACCCCCATCCATATAAACGGGACTGAGGTGGAGCGCGTCTCCAGGTATAAATTCCTCGGAGTACATATCTCGGAGGATTTGTCCTGGTCCCTCAACACCTCCAAGCTGATCAAAAAGGCACAGCAGCGCCTTTATTTCCTGGGAGGCTCAAGAAAGCCCACCTGTCCCCCCGGATCCTGACCAACTTTTACCGCTGTACCATAGAGAGTATCCTGACCACCTGCTTCACGGTATGGTACAGCAGCTGCACTGCTGCGCACAGGGAGGCACTACAACGGGTGGTGAAAACCGCGCAGCACATCATCGGTGCCCCGCTCCCTGCCATGGATGCCCTCCACCGAAAACGGTGTCTGAGACGGGCTGGGAAGATCATCAAAGACCCCTCACACCCCAACTATGGACTGTTTGCCCTCCTCCCATCAGGGAGGCGGTACTGGAGCCTCAGGTCACGTACTAGTAGGATGAGGAACAGCTTCTACAATAATACAATCACATTGCTGAACTCGGAGTCCCGACGATAGATTTCTCCGGTCCCTCCGTCCCCATTGTTTAATTATTCTGTATTTTTTTATTATTCTGTATCTTCTCTCTTTCTATTTTTTTTTAATTTCTTTATGCACAACATACTACGGACTGACGCAAAACTGCATTTCGTTGTACTCATACTTGTATTTGTGCGATGACATTAAAGTTGAATTGAATTGAATTGAATTGTTGGAAGTTGGCTACGTTGGACAATTGAATTATTAGCTAATTGGATGTTCTTTTTAGACCAGAAGTGTAAACAGATGTATCTCTCAGAGATTAGTGCTAAGACTAATAGTTTACCAAATATGTCAACAGATTCTGCAGACAATATATGCTTAATCGTGAAAGCAGGACATAGTTGGATGTGATGTGATTCACTTTAAATTAGTGAAATCAGAATTGATACATTCAGACTTTGGACTTTAGAGACACAGCACGGGAATAGACCCTTCGGCCCATCAAGTCCTTGCCGACAAGCAAGCACTCCATACACTAGCACTATCCTACGCACTAGTGACAATTTACTATTTGCAGAAGTCAATTAATCTACAAACTTGTACGTCTTTGGAATGGGGGAGTAAACGGGAACACCCAGAGATATCCTACGTGGTCACAAGGAAAGCGTACAAACTCCGTACAGACAGCATCCGTTGTCAGGATCAAACCGGGGTCTCTGCTGTTGTAAGACAGTAACTCTTCCACTGCGCTACCGTGAAACGTAATATAACAGAAAAACAAAGGTATTAAGAAAGTTCAAAACAGAGAAATATTTATAATTAGGAATAGATGGATAAATTATTAAAATATAAATGACATTTGGGTTTGCAACTTATTAAAAGCAGAAGTGATGTGATAACTGTCCACATCATTGGTTGATATATTGTTGCCAGTGCAGAGCATTTCAAAAAGCATGTGAACATTATGAATAATGTGCAGAAGAGATTTAGTGAGATGCTTATTCTATGAGGAAAGATCAGACCAGTATTATTTCATTAGAATCAAGAAACTTATTTTTGAGATGCTCAAGGTAATTCAATTTTTTGACAAGGAGGATGATTTCAGCAGATCAATGATGGTGAAAAGGCATAAATCTATGATTATCGCCAAAGATAAAGATTTGGAAAAATTATTTTATGCAGAGAAGGTGGTATTGTTGAGGATGACAGTGGAAGAAAGTCCACTGCAAAATGAGATAAATAAATATTTTAAAATAATCATTTTTGAAGGAAATGGGAAAAGGACATAGAACTGGGTCTAAATGAATTATATATATATTTATAATAAATAAATAGTTTATTTGGCTCATGAAGCCAATACTAGCAGTCATGCCTCCTTCATATCTGCAATCAACTCTTTTCCAACCCAACATACCCTTTTATTTCATTCTCCGCCACTCATTTGTCTAGCTTCTCCTTTCGGGACGGGACTTTTCAGAGTCTGATTTTTCTGGTGTGAGAGGTTTTAAAGTACAAATAAAGAGTTGTATAAGAGGGGCTGGAGCCACGGAATTAGGAGAATGTTGCAGCCTGGTCGTAACTATAACTTTCCAAAGCCCTTGTCATTCAGCAACATTCCCTCGTATCCAGAAAATCGTGTGGGTCACTTTTTGTCTTACAATATTTATTTCTGGGTAATTGCTACCATTTAGAATGAAGGCTAGGATGACACTGCCTTGAAGCTTTTCAGATGGTCAGAGAGAGCAAGCATAATTTGTAAGTGGGCATGTGGTGTTTGAGTTTTGATGCTTAAAACAGCAGACAGGGAATTTCATAGTTCTCCTAAAGTAAGAGGCCATTCAACCCATTGGTGTTTAAGAGGTATTTAGACAGACTTTTGAATAGACAAGGCATAGATAGATATGTTCCTAATGCCGGTAAATGGGATTAGTGTAGATGGGCAAAAAAGTCGGCATGAATGTGGTGAGCCTCAGGGTCTGTTCCTGTGCTGCATGACTCTGTGACTCCATCCCCACTCTGAAATCCCGTTCCTTCCCACATAACCATGAACCCCTAGTCACCATGAGAACGTGCAAACTCCACACACTCACAACATGGGAGGTCAGGATAGAAGCCGGGTCCCTTAAGCTGTGAGGATGCAGCACTAACCACTGTGTGTCTTTGAGTGTCATTAATATGACTTCCAGAAGTAACTTGATAAAGGAACGGAGAAGTGGCTGTTAGCTAAAGTTGAAATTCATAGAAGTGAAAACAAATTCTTAATCTGTCTGTGAAATTGATTGAGAGAGTAGGTATAATGAGAGAGTGCTCACATTGACAGGATATGACTAGTAGTGCTTGTCAAAATTTTAATGGGACTGCACTATTCATTATATTTATAAATGATGGAATGGAGAGTAGTGTATCCAGGATTGTTGATGACTCAAAGATAGACAGCAGTGTGTGCGGTGTAGGTGGAAGCATTGAATTTCTAGGAATAAATTAAGTAAATGAGCAAAATTGTAGCAAATAGATCTTTACAAAGGAATATCTGAGAACACCCACTTTATGAGGGAACTGAGTACTTACAAAATGATGAAAAGTTGAAGGCGAAGGAGGACTAATGATTTGAAGTCGAAGAACATCAATCATTAAACGACATGACATGTACAGAAATTAATTAAAAGGAATTTATTAAATCGATAGAGAAAATCTCTTTTCATTAACTGAAAAGCGAAGGACGGGGAAGGTGTCAAACGTGAGCGCCAGGCTTTGTAGGAGTGAATTCAGTAAATAACGTTACACATAGGCACGGAAATCGCTATCAAAACATGGGGGGGGCACAATTTCTTGGCGGCCGTGCACGCATGCGACACAGGCAGGGCTTCGGCCATGGACCCTATGGACAGTAACATCGGGAGCTGACCTGGTTGGTGACCGACTCCGAACTGCAACAACAGCAGCTTTGTCCGCCCCGAATCGTGGGGCTTCAATCGGCCCGTTCGCGGGGCCAACATCGGGAGCCTCGGTCACCTCGACACAGCAATTTGACCGCGGGGCGGCAGAAGATCCTGCGGCCGGCCGGGCCGAGCCGGGCGATGAATGGCCCCACGAACGGGCCGGTTCAAGCTCCGCACTATGTTCTTTGCTCCACCAGGGCGCCTCCCTCCTCTAATCACCGCGCTCTATTGTTAGTCCCACCCCCCTGCTTCCGCCTCTGACAGACACCTCCCTCTTCCAATCATCGCGCTGAATCATCATGGTCCCCCCCTGTTGCCTGCTGACCGACGTCTCTCTCGTCCATTTAGAATTATCTTCTTCCAACAGCAATTCCCTGCGCGCAATACATGAAGCCGATGAAATGAGACAACTGTCACACCAAAGATAGATACAAAATGCTGGATTTAGATTGCCCAGTCACCTATGGCTTGAGTGGGAAAATGATCCTGTCTCCACCGGCCAGTGATGTGTTGGACGCGGGGGTCTGGACCGATCGCTGACAAGTCCCGCCCCCCGGCAACGTCATGTCCGTTATTTGACTTTTCTGTTGAGCGGCATTCAGTCCGTTGGCTTGAAGGTGATGCAGCCTTTCAGGTAGATGGCGTTTCGGCAGAGCGGCCTTTCGGTGAGTTTGCTTTTAGGCGACGCAGCCGTTCGGTTAGTTGGTTTTTAGGCGTCCCACCCTTTCGGTTGGTTGGCGTTTCGGCTTTGTTTCCATTCGGTTATTTGGCTTCCATTTCTTTGCTTCGGCATCTCGTCCTTCGACACCACATCTGCACACGAATTGGCCACTATAAATTGCCCTTAGTGTGTAGGTGAGTAATGGAATCTAGAGGGAGTTGATGTGAATGTGGGGAATTCACACATGAGATTAGTGTAAATAGGTTGCTTGCAGTCACTACAAACTTGGCATGTCGATAGGTCTATTTCTGTGCTGTGCAATTCTATGATCCTATCTCGTTCAACCATCTTCAGCCTGGAGGTAATAGGCTGCTCTTGGAGAGCATCAGCCCAAAGTTGCACGGTTGGAGAACAATAATGACGAATAGGGGTATGTAAAACTTTAGAGGATGACACAGTGGTAGAAAGCATTTTACTGGGATGCAACAGTCAGCATCATTCAAGACTGCAAGAAGTTGGGCACGTGACCCAGACCATCACACAAACCAACATCCCTTCCATTGCCTCCATCTACACTTCACGATTTCTCGGCAAGGCCGCCAGCATAATCCCTGGTCCTTGGTCTCTCCCTCTTCTCTCCTCTTCCATCAAGCAACAGGTACAGAAGTTTGAAAACGCAAACCTCCTATTCAGGGACAGTTTCTTCCCAGCTGTTATCAGACAACTGAACCATCCTATCAGCAACTAGAGTGCAGTCCTGACCTCCCATCTATCTCAATGGAGACCTTTTAACTAACTATTGGACTTTATCAGACTTTATTTTGCACTACAGCTTTGCCTTTTATCCCCTTTATCCGTACGCTATAGACGGCTTCATTGTATTCATGTATTTATCTATGCTTTGACTGGATAGCACGGCAACAAAAACTTTTCACTGTACCTTGGTACATGTGACAATAATAAACTAAACCAAACTAAAGTAGCCTGATCCTTTTGAAGAGATGATAAAAAAAGGTTACATTCATGAAATGTTCATGCAATGCTAAGATTATTGATGCTATCTACTTCTGTGCAACTCGACAAAGGACTGAAGCAAGCCACTGGATGAGCATGAAATATAATTGTTCCATGAAATTCTCCTACTGAAATTAGCAGGCTTTTAATCTAAGGCTTTGCCTTGCAGGGCTGAGAGTTCCAACAAACCCAAATTGTGAAGCAGATATGTCTTTTGCCAACGCAGTCCAGTATTGTTATGAAACCCTGCAACAGCGAGGGAAGATAATAAAAGCAGTGAAGAGAGGCTTGTCACTGTTGAGAACAGTCATGGGATGTGTATCATAAGCAACTATTCTAGTTCAAGAGCACATAGGAGGCTTTATATCCTGCAACAACAAACTGAGTTCCAGAATTGCAAAGGCTTTCCACCAGTACAAGTCCCACATCGGGAGTACTGGACAGATCTTTAACTGCCTTTGTGAGGATAGCCTAAAGGGATTAATAATTGCATATTAAAAATTGAAGATTGCTTTTTGCCTGTGTATTGGAGTACAGCACTAAAGAAATTAAAGAAACACAAATTAATTCAGATTAACCCAAGCACATGCTGTTGTCTGCCGTTGATTGCAATGCACACCATTGGTCAACTGGATGTCCATAACTATACCAGGACATTGGAGATGTCCTCATTCTTTAAGGAACGTGGGTTCCCCATCTCCACCACTTTCCGCTTTCCGCAGAGACCATTCCCTCTGCAACTCCCTGGTCACTCGTCCCTTCCCGCCAAACCACCCCTTCCCCAGGTACTTTCCCCTGCAACACCTGTCTCTATACCTCCCCCTCAACTCCGTCCAAGGATCCCAACAGTCCTTTCAGGTGAGGCAGAAATTCATTTACACCTCCTCCAACCTCATCTACTGTATCTGCTGTTCCAGGTGTCAACTCCTGGCATCGGTGAGACTAAGCGCAGGCTCGACAATCGTTTTACGGAACACCTCCACTCAGTCTGCCTAAACCTACCTGATCTCCCAGTTGCTAAACACTTTAACTCCCCCTCCCAGTCCCACACTGACCTTTCTGTCCCGGGCCTCTTCCATTGTCAGAGTGAGGCCCAGCGCAAATTGGAGGAACAGCACCTCATATTTCGCTTGGGTAGTTTACACCCCAGTGATATGAACATTGACTTCTCTACCTTCAGGTATCCCTTGCTTTCACTGTTCATCCATCCCCCTTCCCAGTTCTCCGACCAGTCTTACTGTCTCCGACTACACTTTATCTCTGTTTGCTTTGTTGTTAGCTTCTCCCAGCTAACAATGATCTATTCTACATTTTCCTTGATTTCCATTCCCTTTGTTCTATTTTCACACCTTACACTTCCTTATCTATGTATCTCACTCTCCCTTGACAACAGTCTGAAGAAGGGTCTCAACCCGAAACATCATCCATTCCTTCTCTCGTGAGTCATCCCCGTTTTCTCACATTAGATTGTAATCTCCAGATGGTGACATTTCCTGATTGCAATTTCATTTGGGGTTGTACATCTGCAGTTAGCAAAGGTGAAGGGAGGTGAGTTCAACAGCTCTAATAGATGTGCCCAACAAAGCCCCTTGTTATCAAGTAACCTACAATCATTGAGTGAACTCCAGAAACACTTTCTATTGTCTCACCGTTGATTTGTAACTGCATCTCCTTCGCAACAGCTAACTTCCTTTGAGCATAGCTCGAACAGTGTTGACTATGTTACAGGTGCACAAAAAAGCTGGAGAAACTCAGCGGGTGCATTTATGGAGCGGAGGAAATAGGCAACGTTTCGGTCCGAAATCTTCTTCATTGACTATGTTACAAATGGGTTTCAAAGTAAACATCACTTTTATTCCACTTCACCTATTTAATAATCAGACAGGCTCTTCATCAAAGCCATGGAGTAAAAGAGACTGGGTGGGAAATTGGCTTAGCAACAGAAATGGAGTAATGATGAAAGGAATAAAGACAGAGAATACTTCAAATAGTCAGACAGCGTGGAAACACTTCCTTACCACTACTTAGACTGCACCGGCCATCAATCACCCATATACACCAATGTGTTGGAAGGAACTGCAGGTGCTGGTTCACACAAAAGATAGACACAAAATGCTGAAGTAACTCAGCGGGTCGGACAGCATCTCTGGAGAAAAAGTATAGGCGACATTTCGGGTCGAGACCCATCTTCAGATGAAACGTCACCTATTCCTTTTTTTCCAGAGATGCTGCCTGACCCGCTGAGTTACTCCAGCAATTTGTGTCTACACATTTACACCAATTCTATTTTGGTGGAGAATCTGTGGAGCCAAAAGCAGAGTGAACATTTCAAGTCTATGCCCATTCATTAAATGAGTGATTTAAACAGGCTTTACGGAGGGAAGTGTACAGCAGAGTTCCCAGAAGCAGGTTTGCTTTTCTTAATAAATATGAATGACATTGATTTGTCTGTACAAGGTACAAGTTTCAAATAGCAGACGATGCAATACTTTTAGGCATACAAAGCTGTGGTGCTGTTTGCAATAGATTTTAAGAAGTCAGGGAATGGCTAATGCCCTGGCTGAATAATTACAGAAACAATTTTATACAGAAAAATGTGAAGTGTTATATTTTGTTCAGAAAAATGAGAATGGTCATTATGAACTAAAGACCCCATTGTGCCCTTTAGTTCACAGATTATCAAAAAAAAAGGTTTGGGAGCAAAGATGGGTCTGAAGCTGAGCTAAATACAAAGCACCAGAGGAACTGCTGGTGGGACTAGTGTAGATGGAGCATGTTGGTCAGATTGGACAAGTTGGGCCGAAGGTCCTGTTTCCACACTGTATGACTCTATGGCTCAATGGGTCAGGCAGCAACTGTGGAGGGGAATTGACAGACTAGGTTTCAGGTCATGATCCTTCTTCAGACTGAAGTTCTCCAGCACTTTGTTTTTTTTTCTCAAGATTCCACCATCTGCAGTCTCTTGTGTCACCGGTCGCTGAAAGTGGCAAAGTTGAGAAAGTGGTTAAAAATGCAAATGGTGGTCTGAGGTTTATAAATCAAGGTCTAGAGTACAACGGCAAAGAAGTTGTAATGAACATTATAAAACAGCAATAGACACAAAATGCTGGAGTAACTCAATGGTTAAGCAGCATCTCTGGAGAGAAGGAATGGGTGACATTTTGGATGGGAACCCTTCTTCAGACTTTGTGACTATCTTCGGTATAAAAGTATCTGCAGTTCCTTTCTACACTTGTCAAACAGTGGTTCTGCTGCAGGAGGAGTATTCTGTACAGTTCTAGACATGACTGTAGGAAATATGTAAAGGCTTTAAATAGGGTGTAAAGATGAAGGATATTGTTATGTTGATAAACTGGTGACTCTGGGAATGTTCTTAAACAGAGTAGTTTGTGAGGTAACCCATCAGAAGTATTCCAAATCAAAACTGTCATAGAGAGAAGCGCTTCCCCTTATGGAAGAGTCAAGAATAGGAGTGAGGGTGATTGGGAAAGCTACTAAAGATGTACAGGTTTGTAGGTTAATTGGCTTGGTATCATTGTGAGTTGTGCCTAAGTGTGTGTAGGATAGTGTTAGTGCGCAGGGATCGCTGGTCGGCGCGGACTCTATGGGCCGAAGGGCCTGCTTGCATGCTGTATCTCTAAACTAAACTACTTTATTTTAAATTAAACTAAACTAAACCAAACTACACCCAAACTAACATGAGGAAAGATGTCTGAATGCAAGGATTGGTCAAGATCTGCATGTTGCAACCCAATGATGACTGCAATCATGCCATTAAATAAAGAAGATAGAAGCACTTTTCTCTGGAATTTCTCAGACTTTATCTTTTACACGCATTATATAATGCTGTGCATAAAACCAAACGAACTCAGTAACCAGTCTTTTAAGTAAAATCCAACTGCGTTCCCACAGAAATACATGGGAAGGGGTGGGGTTGGAGGTTTTGACTTTGGGACATAACAACTGTAAACACACAGTCCCCACTTACCAAATCTCCCCTGGTTTACTTTCGTAGCAGCATGATTGGAAGTCACACGTGGACTCTGAATGGAGCACACTCTTTGAAACTAATGACCAGTGATCAAAGATGGAGAATGTGGAAGAAGGTTACTGAGCACAGATGCTGGCATACACCAACATGTCATGTGGGTTGTATATCTTAAATGGAGATCAAGAAATTGCATTAAGAATAGACATTTCAATTAGAAATGAATAGTTATATTTATTGAAGTTTCATAGATGAATAACAGCCCAGAGCAAAATCAAGGATCTCACAAGGCAGCTACCATCTGTCTTTTTTCCTATATCTAATGTTATTAACTGCCTGGGTCAATGACTCTATACTGTATTTTAGATTCCATTCAAAGACTCGCTTCCACTCAAGAATGACCAAATTCAGCCCAGTGGTGTTTGGTGCCATGTCTGAATCATCTCCCTATTTGCTCAGGCACATCTGCTCCTGCCTTATCCACCCCCACCCCGGACTGATATATATAATTATGAGAGGCCATGATAAGGTGCATATGTGTAGGATCAATTAATTCTTAATGATTTGCCGAGTCTAGTCATAGCGTTTTGAAACATTTCATTCAAGCACAACGGTTATACGGCATCAGAGCAATGCATTAAAATATCTGCAGACTGAAAATTGAACATATCAGAAACTATGGAAACTATGGAACTGTAACTAAATGACTGAAGACTGAACATGCCTAGAGACAAATGACACTGGACATTCACGCAGAACTTTTACATAGAATACACTGCTGAAAAACAAGCTTCCTTATGTACATTGGGTGACTGAGGCCCTTTGAATACAGCCATCCAGGACGAAAGCTGCAGGGGTTAAAGTACTGAGCAGTCAGCTGACATCTCACTGTTCATAGCAACCCTAGTTTAGTTTAGTTTAGTTTAGAGATACAGAGTGGAAACAGGCCCTTTGGCCCAATGAGACCGCGCCGACCAACGATCCCCGCACATTAATGCTATCCTACACACGAGGGACAATTTACATTTATATAAAGCCAATTAACCTACAAACCTGTATGTCTTTGGAGTGTGGGGGAAAACCAAAGATCTCTGAGAAAACAAACATGGTCACAGGGAGAAAGTACAAACTACATATAAACAGCACCCGTGGACAGTATTGAACCCGGGTCTCTGGCGCTGTAAGCGCTGTAAGGCAGCAACTTTACCGCTGCACCACCATGCCGCACTAGAAATGTCTTTGTGCTAGACCTCACAGAACCACAGCTTTTGCAGTCCGCTGTCTTCTCAAAAACAATAATCCTCTGAGTCAGTTGTACCAGGCCCCACAGAATAATGTCTCTGCTCCAAGATTGCAATCATAGTGAACATAGTGCAATTAATCCATTCTCTGCAAGACACTATTTCTATCAAAAATGTGCAAGGGTCCGCAATAGGAGAATTGTTTCCTTACCTAATAGGTTGCCAGCTAATGGAGGTAGATTTACAGTAACTGTCTGTAGATGAGAGATTATGTGGGGTTTAGGAACTCACTGTCCAAAATGTGCATTGGAGGCAGAAAGCCTCACTGAAAAAGCTATTTGGAAGTGCTCAGAGGTGTGAATCAAGAGCTTGGGATTAACATAAATCGCTCCCCCTTGGCTTAGCATGTCCTCCTTCTGTCCAATTAATCTCTAGATGTCTATGAAGGTTTGTGTGCCATTAGGCTGGCAAAGCGTGGCAGGTTAGAATCTACCTCTTCCTGAGCATTAACAAATTGTGCCATTGCGAATGAGAAATTAATCTCCTGCAGAAAATATTCTCAACACGCATTCAGCAATGAGATTTACAGCCCACACCACCTCGCTGAATGTATAGGAACTACTGAAGTTGTGGCATCCTTTTCTTGTGGAATATCTATCTATATATATTACTAAAACTCTCATCTTGTTTGTTTGTATGTGTGCGTGTGTGCGTGAGCGTGATATCCTAAAACCCCGCAAAAACGGTACACGACAGCACAACAATTTTTGGCCCACCTTACTCATGTAAATGAAACAAATTTCGTTCAGATTGATGGTATATTTTACAAGTTATTAACATTTTAAGCTTTACAAAAATCACTTTTCAAACCACTTTTCCACTTGCCCTGCCCTGCCCATCAGCCGTGTTACAATGACGTCACAATGGGACCGCAAATGTCATTTACATAAAAAATCGTGATTTTCAAAAAAACTCTGTTTTAATCAACTTCTTCGGTTTCATTAACAGCTAACATTGTGTTTAGGTTATTTTAAAGAAAAAATGCGATTTTCATTGAGAATTTAATTTTTTAAAAAGCACGATATTCATTGTGGGGGGTGGGATAGGAGGAAGGTATTAAAAAAAAATCATGATATTCATTGTGGGGGTAGGATAGGGAGAGGTGAGGAGCAGGGGGGTAGAGGGAGAGGAGAGGGGTAGGGAGGGAAAGGGAGGCAAAAGTGGAGGAGGTGAGGAGGGTGGGATGGGGAAGGTGAGGAGTGGGGGAGCGAGGGAGAGGGAGAGGTGGGGGGTAGGGAGGGGAGAGGGGTAATGGAGGGAGGGAGTGACTGAGGGTAGGGGAAAGGAGAGGGAGGGAGAGGTGAGGGAAGGAGTGGGGGTAGGAGGAGAGGGGAAAGAAGATGGAGGGTGAAGAAGAGGGGGAGGAAGTGCTGGGGGATGAGGGGGAATGGAGGAGGATAGAGGTAGGATGAGGGATGGCGAGGTAATGGCGGAGCTGAGGGGGAAGAGGGAGGAGGGGAGGGAGTGGGTGAGGGGAGGAGGCAGAGGAGGGTCGGTGGAGGGTGGGGAAAAGGAGGATAATGAAGGAGGGAAATAGAGGAATGAAGAGGGAGAGTGAGATGCGTTCACATTGATCTTATATTTTACAGGTTATGAACTTTGGCTGGCTCCCACTTGCCAGCGCGCCTGCGCAGTCGGGGGAGGGTTTGCCGTGACTCACAGTGGGGATCTCTGGGATCACAACGGGACCCCGTCAGCCGCGCCTGGTGGCTTTGGGTCAGTGGTGGCACATTGCCTTGGGGGACGGGCCAAGAGCGGAACTCGCTATCAAAACATGGAAGGGACGGGGGACACTATTTTATGGCGGCCACACGCGCATGCACACACACACACACACACACACACACACACACACACACACACACGCACACACACACACACACACACACACACACACACACACACACACACACACACACACGCGCGCGCGCGGCTTCGGAGGATCAATCCAGCACTAAAAGCGGAGATTTTAAAATCGGGATCACAAAAACTTGGGGGGGATGTCCCCCACCTCTCAAAACATGGTGGGGACGTGTCCCCTCTGGCCCCCCCGGGTTTTCCGCCCCTGGACGGGCCCAACGGGTCCACACCTGGTCAAGTCTAATTTAACAAAACTTTCTTTACTTACATTTTCATCCTCTCCCTTTTTCTCTCTCTTGTTTAATCCACTTGTTCTCCTTCTCTTGTAAAATCTTGCTGTTTCTAATTTCACTCTGTTTCACTTTTCTTTTCATCCGCTTTGCTTCTTTCTCTGGTCCTCGAAGCTCACTAACTTGGAAGGTGCAATGACTGACCATGTACAGTGGTCTCAGAAGCCATAATGCTGGTGAATTGTATTTACAGCATTTGGCAGCAGTGAAATATTTTAAGCTGTGGGTGAAGGGAAAATGTCTGACAGTTTGACCACAGCCCACAAAACTCAGAATCAATTTGTTCTTCCTAATGAATGACTTTGTTCCATTTTAGTTAATCACTGATACAATATATATTCCTGCCCAAGAACTTTATGTCTGCTTTTTCCATCAGGACTGAGAACAATATTAATAAAAATCCAAATCCTAGTAACTTTTTGAATCCAAACCAATTTCTCAAATAACACTTTGATAACTATTATAATCTTGTATTTTAACAGTCACTCAGGAGCTGGCAGATAGAAGCTGGAAATTTGCTTTGGGAAAATTGAGCCTTGGTGGATTCACGCCACTGCTGTCATTTGTGGTTGCACTTTGTAAGGAGATACCTCCAAAATTTTAACAGAGCTGCGGTAAGAATAAAACCCAGTAAAATACATCTGTATTTAATTACCCTGGAATTCTTCACAACGGTAAATTATATCTGGGAATCCTGGAATATATGAAGCGGGCCCGGATTAAGGGAGTCATGTGGTGGAGGTCATGTGGGATGACATGATAACGCAGGAAACAAAGGGGCTACAAAATTCAGTTAATCCCCTTCTTGCTCATACATATCAAAATACTTCTCTCTTGGAGAATATTATCCTATAGTCATAAGGTCATAAGTGAGAGGAGCAGAATTAGGCCATTTGGCCCATCAAGTCTACTCCACCATTCAATCATGGCTGATCTATCTCTCCTAACCCCATTCTCCTGCCTTCTCCCCATAACCCCTGACACCCGTACTAATCAAAAATCTCTGTCTCTCTGTGTCTCTCTCTCTCTCTCTGTGTGTCTCTCTCTCTCTCTCTCTCTCTCTCTCTCTCTCTCTCTCTCTCTGTGTCTCTCTCTCTCTCTCTCTCTCTCTCTCTCTCTCTCTCTCTCTCTCTCTCGCTCTCGCTCTCTCTCTCTCTCTCGCTCTCTGCCTTAGTTGTAGAGTTATACATCATGGAAGCAGGTCTTTGGCCCACCAAATCAATACTGACCTACCTACGGTGATCCTACACTCATCCCACTTTATTCACACACATTACCATTGATCCTACCACTCAACTACGCTCTAGGGGTAACTTACTGTGGGCATTTTATTTACCATCCTGCATATGTTTGGGATGTGGGAGGAAAAAAGAGCACACAGAGACGGCTTTGGATGTCCATTGATGGCTGGCTGTGTGTGGACATGACCTGGGTCTTATGGAAGTATCAATGGTCAGACAGCAGGTAGGCTCCATCCACTGGCCACTTATTGTTCGTCAAGGCCCAGTGGCAATCCTGCACTCCTCTATGTGGGTCACCTTTAGAAACGCATGGGCCAATGGAAATTCATAGAGTTGTGCAACACAGAATTGAGCCCTTCAGCCCATCATATCCATGCCCATCTACACCAACCCATTTGTTTGCATTATGTCCAAATCCTTCTATGCCTTCTATTTGAATGACTGTCTAAATGTTTCTCAGACATAGTAATTGTATTTGATTCTACCACGTCCTTTGGCAGCACATTCCAGATATCAACTGTTCTCAGTGTGAACAAACATTCAACTACAAACCCTTTTAAAGTTCCTTTCTCTCACTTTATACCTATCATTTTTTGTTTTTGATACCCCTACCAGGAGAACAAGAATCTGACTATTTGTCCTCTCATAACTTTATAATCCCTCCAGCAAGCTTCTCCTCAGTGAAGAATTCAATTTCTTATAACTAAAGATTTTAAATCCAGGCAGCTTCCTTCTAAATCTCATCTGTACTCTCTCTCTCGAGCACAATCATATACTTCCTGTGGTGTGACAACCAGAACTGCAAATAATACGACAGTTTTGTAAGTTGCAACATATAGAATATAAGATATGGGCTGTTATATCTTGAACATTAGACAAACATGCTATATGGCTTCCAACAGATTCGTAGAATCAATATGGAATTGGACACTTTGGACAGACTCGCCCATGCCGACCCTATCAACACTAATTGTATCTTCCTGTAGTTGGCCATATATCTCTATCCTTTCCAGCCCATGTATCTGTCCAAATGCTCTTTTAGCACTGATTACATGCACCTCTAGTTGTTTTTCTGGCACCTCTACCCGTTCCCCTGACAGCTGGTCCCATATACCCACCACTCTCTGTGTGAAAAACTCACCCTTCAGGACCTAGAAATATTTTCCCTCTCAGCTTAAAGTTTTGTCCTCTAGTTTTAGATTCCCTACCCTTGGAAAAAGACTATGACTATCTATGCTATCTATGCCCCTCGTAAGTTTCTAAACCTCAGTAAGGTCATCTCTCCACCACTCCAGTGAGAACAATTCCAACCTATCTTAACTCTCCTTGTAACTAAAGCCCTCCATTCCAAGCACCATACTGCTAAATCTCTTTCTTGTGTTACCACATTCATTCAATAATGTGGTGACCAGAACTGCACACAAAACTCCATGTAGTCTTATCAATGTTTTGTACAACTGTATAATTATATTGTGTCTCTTATACTCAATACCCCTGCCATGAAGGGAAGCAAACTAAACCATCATCACCATCCCATCCACCTCTGCTGCATTTTCAGGGAGCTATGAACTTGCATCCTTAGATCATTCTGAATTTTAATGTTTCTAATGTCGCTGCCATTTTCCTGTGTATGTTTGGTCAACATTAGATGATCCAAATGCATTACCAATCCTTCACCCCCCTATCTACATGTGTTGCCATTTTCAGGGAACAATGGACTAGGACCACAAAGAAATGTCCATTCCCACCCGGTAGAAGATGGCTTGAGCCCTACAGCAGCAGGCAAATCCATCCTTATCCCCATCCCCATCCCCATCCCCATCCCCATCCCCATCCCCATCCCCATCCCCATCCATCCCCAATGCTTGTCTGTGTGCAGAATGCCCATAAATTGATCATTCTGAGAGGACGTAATATAACAGGTATTTTGTATATGTATAATATCTGATGATATAAAGCCGGGTGAAAAAAACATAAAGGGTCTGTCCCATCGTACGAGGTAATTCTCAAATTCAAACTCGCAGAATGTTCGTAACGAGACTGTAGGAGGCCGTAGGAGTTTGTGGATATTTTGTAGCAGCTCGTTATGCTAACCGTAGGTACACGGGGCATCCGGTAAGTCGGGACATTTTTTTCATCCAGAGGAAAAATGTCCACGAGTAAAAAAATAGTCAGGATGAAAAAATTGCTACTTTTTACTCGTAGTTAGTTCGTGGGCAGACCCTAGTAGGCCGTGAGGGTAGTCGTAGGTTGTCGCGGGTACTCGTAGATATTCATGGGTACTCGTAGATCGGCAGCTGGACAGAGAAAAAAAGGTGAGTGAAACAACAAGCTTAAGTCAACATCAGCACGTGACCTCTGTCACTCCAGTTCACGAGCATATTCGTGGAAGTCATATGAGTTCGGAGATTACCAAAATCTTTTTTTTAAGGTCCTTTAAACTTGGCAGAGGTTTTGGAGTAAACTCGTTACGTGAGACAGGCCCTTAAGGATATGGAAGGGAAGATAGAAGTGCCAAATATTTTTAAATGGCTAGTGACCGAAAGATATTGTAATTCAGAGAGACCCGGGAGTATTTAGATAGATGAAACGTTAAGGTGCAAGTTCAGTAAGCAGTTAGGAAGAATTATATATTCACCTTACCAGCAAAAGGATTTTAGTGGAAGGGTAATGACATGTGACTGCAGTTATATAGGGCCTATGAGGTCATATGTGAAATGTTGTATACAAATCTGGTCTCCTTATCAAGTAAGGATGCATTATGAAAGGGGAAGTGCAGTGAAGATTTACATTACTGACTTCTGGAATGGTAGGTTTGTCATCTGAGGAGAGATTAAGCAGATTGGCTCTAGACTTACTTGAGTTTAGAAGAATGAGAGATGATGTCATTTAAATGTACAAAATGTTTATGCTGTTTAGCAATGTATGATACAGGGTGAGGTTTTGCCTGAAGATTGACAAAAAAAAGCTGGAATAACTCAACAGGACAGGCAACATCTCTGGAGAGAAGGAATGGGTGACATTTTGGGTTGAGACCCTTCTTCAGACAGAGTTCAGAGTTTTGCCTGGTTGACTGATCAAGGATCACAGTATAAAATGATGAGTTAGTAATTCAAGACTGTCTTCATTTATATGTGAATTTATTTCACCCAAGTGGGTGAGTACATTCAAGCAGAGGCTGATAGATTTTTAGATAACAAGTGAAGAAATGGATTGTAGGAGACACAAGGAACTGCAGATGCTGGAACCTTGCATAGAACACAAAGTGCTGGAGTAACTCAGCAGGTCAGGCACCATCTCTAGAGAACATGAACACAGAAATTGCAGATGCTGGAGTCTCGAACACAAAGTGCTAGAGTAACTCAGTGGGCAATACTCACTCTGAAGAAGTGTCTAGGATCGAAACATCGTCAAGTCTCAAAAAGCATCCTGACCTGAAATGTCACCCACCCATGTCCCTCAGAAATGCTGCCTGACCCACTGAATTACTCCATCACTTTGAACAAAGCAATTGAGATAAAGTACCATAAACCTCTTGAATAGGTACAAGGAGTAAACACATCCTTCTCTTGCATCTGTTGCCTATGTTCTTACATAACAACAATGCACAGGAATTTCCTGCTACTAGTGTGGACAGGAATTTGCCATGGAAGAAACATGAAAAACAGGTATTCCGGATGAGAAATAGATACAGTTCAAAGTCTTTTTAATATATCGTGGATAGGATAGAAAAATATCAAATGTGCAAGATTTTTAATCAACGTATGTCCACAACGAACAGCCTCTCCGTGCATGGCCAGATCATTCCAAGGGCAGTAGATGGCACTGTCAGCATAATGTTATATGACCAGGTACTGCTGGTCAGAATAGTTATGCACTGCTGGTCAAGAGGACTAGGAATTACAGACCAGGAGATCGAGGCACTGTAGATCAGGAAGTCTAGGTACAGCAAGTCTGGATGCCCAGGTAGTGCATGCTGGGAGGTCCAGGTAGTGCAGGTCAGGAGATCTAGTCAGTCAATCTAGTCAACAATTAAAAGGTCTAGTAATTGCTGGTGTGGAAATTGAGATATTGCAGGTCAGGGGGTTTAGGTAATGCAGGTGAAGAGGTTTAGGTCAGGTCATGCAGATCAATAGGGCTAGGTAGAGCAGGTCAGGAGGTCAAAGAGGTGCAGGTTCTAAGGTCAAGGCCGTGCATCAAGAGGACTACATGGAGCATGTCAAGAGGTCCAGGTAGAGCAGTTCACGAGGTCTAGCAGATGCTGGTCAATAGGTCTTACAGATTGGGAGGTCTGGGTAGTGCAGATTGGGAGGTCTAGATAGTGCAGGTCAGGAGGTCTAGGTACTGGTGGTCAGGAAGTCTAGGTATTGTTGGTCAGGACCTTTAGGGAGCAGGAAGAAGAGGGAATGACTGGGATGGGACAAGACTTTGATTATGTTTGCTGCTTTTCTGAAGTAGTGTGGTGTAGATGTAGTCATTGATGGGAGTGGTGAGTCAATGGGCCGATGGTTTGAAGGTTAAGAGTTCCAGATACTGCAGGTGGGAATGTTATGGTTTAGCAGATCAGGAGGTTTAGGTAGCGCAGGTTGGAGGACCTAGGTAGTGCAGGGAAGGAGGTCTAAGTGGCGTAGGGCACAATGTCTAAGTCAGGAGGTAACATAGAAACATAGAAAATAGGTGCAGGATTAGGCCATTCGGCCCTTCAAGCCAGCACCTCCATTCAATATGATCATGGCTGATCATCCAGAATCAGTAACATGTTCCTGCTTTCTCCCCATATCCCTTGACTTTGTTAGCCCAAAGAGCTATATCTTCTAACTCTCTCTTGAATACATCCAGTGAATTGGCTTCCACTGCCTTCTGTGGCAGAGAATTCCACAGATTCACAACTCTCTGGGTGAAACAGTTTTTCCTCATCTCAGTCTTAAATGACCTACCCTTTATTCTTAAACTGTGACCCCTGACTTTGGACTCCCCCAACATGGGGAACATGGGGAACATTTTTCCTGCAGCAAGGAAACAACATGTTATCATATGAGAACAGAATAATGCAGCATCATCTTAGTAAATATGCTGTGGAAAGATTTTCTATTGATAATTATTCAAATTGGTTTGGGGAGAAATTGGAACTATAACCTGACTTTGGAACATTCCTAACTGTCACTCTATGTCATGTTGTTACTTGTGGGCAGAGCATCAAGACAAATTCCTTGTATGTGAATATACTTGGCTAATAAACTTATTCGTCCATTCATTCATTCAGTGCAATTTAGCGTAAAAAAGATTGTGACTTGTTTCTCAATTGCATTTAAGCAAAAGCTCTAGATTTAATTAATTCACTCTCCCAATACTAATACAGGTGTTCACCCGAGGAATCTCTGTTGGGGATCCAGTCAAGGACCTATGCTGCCCATTGCAATTTTCCAAGGGTTAATGTGGCATTCTCAAAATGTAATTCCAGAAAATACATCCTGAAACACTGATTTAAAGGCCTGACGTAGACAGGGCTTGTGAAATATGGAGAACATGCAGCGTACAGATGCAAGTCTGAGTAAAAATTGTTCCAGTTTCCTTGATGTATCATTGCAGAGAACTGTGCTGGCCAGTTACATAATTAGATTTAGGGAGCTTTACATGCATAAAGGTGATTGCAGGAGTTATGTTCGTAAATAAGAAATTGCTTCTTTCAAGGGCAAATGATTTTGTTTCCAAACTAACTCTTGCCCCAGGCAGCAATTTGTAAATAGTTTCATATAATGCATGCACAGCATGTATCAGCACTCAGCTCTCCACTTGTCTCTCCTCTGTTAGCCACTTGGCTGGTTATTTTCTCTTCATCGGGGTATTTTGTTATAAATAGGTTATTGGATTTCATGGGGTCAAGAGGTTTCTTCTCCCTTGTGATTGCTGTATTGTGATATTGTATCAAGATCAGACCTATTATATAAGTGTACAGAATGTCTCATGGCATTCCTTGAATATAAATGGAAAAGTTTTCCCCACAGCTCTGGCCGATAACGATGCCTGAAGCAACATCAATGGAAATGAATTACCTGGCCATAAATATAATCCTGTCTGGGAGCTTGCTGAGCATGAAATGGCTGGTGGCTTTTACTCCTCTGCAACAATAACTACACTACAAAAGTATTTCACACATTGTAAAGTTACTCTGGACAGCCTGTGAATGTGAAAAGTGCTATGGAAATGCAAGTTCTTCTTCATAATATTGGAGGGAGTGTTAAAGGAAATTGGCAGAATCAAGGAGGAAACAGAAAGTGTCAGAAACAGTCAACAGGTTGGGCAGCAACAAGGGAGGGAAGAAACAAGTTAGCGTTCCAGTCTGGTGATCTTTCATCAACATAAATGTTTCAGGTCAATGACTCTCTGATGAAGGATTATCAACAAGAAACGTTAACTGTTTCCTCTCCATAGTCGCTGCATGACTGGCTGTGTATTTCCAGTTTTTCTACCTTTAGCTTTTTTCTAGCATTCAGATTTAAAGGTATTCGCCTCAACTACCTGATGTTAGGAACATCTCCTTATTGACTCCATCTCAACCTGTTATCTATTGGTTAAATGATACTATAAAGGAAGAACAGGCTCCCCTTGAGTAAGGTAAGGATAATAATTAGGTGACAGTGAGGTTGGAGAAGAAAGAAACGCAAGGTCTTGATGTTGTGCCCATCGTGTATACGGGCCATGCCTGTTATACTAGCTGGTCTTTTCTTGCTTATCAAATCCTCATTGCCATGAACGGATAGAATAAGAGGAATGTAAAATAATACTTGGATCATGACGGGAGTGAGATATTAGTGAGATTGGAGGAGGTAAAAAAAATTCCCAGAGGATTCTCATGAAAATCATAAGAAGTTTCTTAGCGAAAGAAAAGTGGCAGGGAAAGACCAACCTGATGTTTCATCAAACTTCAACACAAACCTGATACAGATGCTTTGGGGGGTTTTTGTACCTACCAGGACTCCCAAAGAGTTTAAAATAGGTCATGTTACTATTGAAATGTAGTTGTAGTTTCCAAAATAATTTGCACAGCGATTCCCAAATTGAGAATTCCTCATGGGCTTTTGCAAAAGTGTGTTCTGTACATTTTGAAGGTGCTTTCAGGTTGTTTAATGGTGAGCAGTAAAAAGTAAACTGCTGCACTGCAAATAGCAATAATCAGCTCTGTACTTCACTGAAGTTTCACCCAATCTCTTGCTGTGGCTTATTAGGAGATAGACAGACCTTTTGTTTGTGTTATGGGCCAGAAATGCTCTTTGAATGTCATGGTAGTTTCTTTCTAAAATTCCTAGCTGGAATGGCTTATTTCAGCTCCCGTTTTACCCTGTTTCTATTAACCAGGACACAAAGGAAAATATTTCTGGCTCTTCTTGGAAGCAGAACCCACCTGAATGATAAGATGGGAGTCTGAGCTTAATGTCTAGGAAGGAACTGTAGATGCTGGTTTGCACCAGTCAGGCAGCATCTCTGGAGAAAAGGAATAGGTCTCAACCTGAAATGTCACCTATTCTTTTTGTCCAGAGATGCTGCCTGACCTGCTGAGCTACTTCAGCATTTTGTTATCTACAGTGGGAACATTGACACTAATGTGTTCAGTAAATATTGGCTAATAAACTAGGATACCTTCTATTCATAGACCCCACATGGAAGTAATGTCCTACTTAGAGAACATCTAAGAACATTAAAGAAGAAGCACAATGGATGAAAGCATGGAAACAGGCTCTTTGGTCCATCATGTCCGCACTGACCATCAACTGCCCATTTTACACTATTTCTACACGAATCCCATTTTATTCTTCCCACATTCCCATCAACTCCATCCAGATTCTACCTGCTAACTACATGAGGGGCAATTTACAGTGGTCAATTAATCTAGCAACCTGCACCTCTTTGACCTTTAAAAGAAACTGATGCAGGAAGACGTGCAAACTTCACACAGAGCACCGGATGTCGGGATTAACATAGAAACATAAAAAATAGGTGCAGGAGTGGGCTATTCGGCCCTTCGAGCCATTCAATATAATCATGGTTGATCATCCAAAAAAAATGTTGCCAATTAGTGTACCTACCGTGGAGCTACTTGCTTTTGAAGGCTTGTTGTTACGTTTGTTTTAACAGGTTTGATTGAACCAGGGTCTCTGATTGTGAGGCAGAGTCATTACCAGCTGCACCACTGGGCCGCCTGGTGATTGTGATTCATGTCATTGTGTTGGCAAACAAAGCATTAGAAATATCCAGTAAGTCACTTCTCATGAAAATCACCCCTGCGCTGCCATGTTGCACTCGGCGGCTCTGATTTCCCACTGATCCTTTTGTTTACGTCAGCAGGTGCCTTCAAAAGCAAATAGCTCAACGGTAGATACACTATTTGGCAACATTTTTTGTGCAGGCTGAAGCTTGAGAGGTATCCAGGGGATTAATCCAAATGTACGTTTGCTGCACAAGCGAGAGGCTCCTTTGCTCATTGACTGATCTATCCCTGGTGACCTTTGTTGAGGAGTTTGTTCTGAAAGGTGACTCTTTAGAGATAATTTATCTTCATTGTTTGAATTTTGATAAATCTCTCAAGGTGAGGTCATTTCTATCCCTTTATGACTACTGATGAGATCCAAACACATGGCAGAATTCAAAGGATCTGAATAGATCTTTCCCCTTTTAGCATTTTTTCCAACAAATTGCAACAGTCACAGCAGTCCCAGTGGGCAGTTCTACTGAAGGTGGTGTTCCCTGGTGGAAACTGCAGAAAAGAAGTCAAGCATAAAACGCTTGCTGAACCCCACCCCAAATTATCCAATGGTCAAAATTCTGCTTGTTAGACTGCAGAGCGTGCATGACAAACTCTTATGAAAATAGAGAAAACCTGCGTATATCCCTTGGCCCTGCATAGGAATAATGTAAACCTTCAAAAAAGTCACTGTTGTATCCAGTTTTTTCAGAGCACTGCATGTAGGAAGGAACAGCAGATGCTGGTTTACACCCAAGATAGTCACAAAATCATGGTGTAACTCAGTGGGTCAGGCAGCATCTAAGGAGAAAAGGACTAGGTGATGTTTTGGGTTGAGATCCTTCTTCTGACGAAGGGTCTCGACCCGAAACGTCACAACTTTATTTTCTCCACAGATGCTGCCTGACCCGCTGATTTACTCCAGCATTTTCTGTCTATCCTTTTTCAGAGCATTCTCTGTTAACTACACCTACAGACTGGGGCTCATAGTCCATTTCATTGCCATTCTCATGTAGCATGTCCTGAGGAATTAAATTACATTTTCTAACACAGAATATACAGTAGTGCACCATTGTGAGATGACACACAAGATGTGTGCTAATACCTAATAATAGTTCATTTATTCTTACAATGTAGAACATTCCCTTTTTTCCTTTTTCTATAAAGTTTTCTTTTCAACGTTTACTTGGATGATCTATTAGAACTTGCCTGCATTATTTTTCCAATAAATCATTCTATTCCCAGTGTCACTTAAGCATTAACATATCCTAGTCTGTTGACTTGGCTGCAGTCATTTCTCTCTATGATCAGGTTAGTGTTTTGTTTTTCTCGTGAACTTGCTGCTGGTATTGGTATTTGCTACTCCTGCTGGTATTGTCTTTGAAATTAGAGACACAAGGAACACTTGAAAGACTCAGCAGGTCAGTTGCACACGTGGACTTTGGACTCCCCCAACATGGGGAACATGGGGAACATTTTTCCTGCAGCAAGGAAACAACATGTTATCATATGAGAACAGAATAATGCAGCATCATCTTAGTAAATATGCGGTGGAAAGATTTTCTATTGATAATTATTCAAATTGGTTTGGGGAGAAATTGGAACTATAACCTGACTTTGGAACATTCCTAACTGTCACTCTATGTCATGTTGTATTGTCTTTGAAATTAGAGACACAAGGAACACTTGAAATACTCAGCAGGTCAGTTGCACACGTGGAGACAATAGACAATAGAGAATAGGCGCAGGAGTAGGCCATTCGGCCCTTCGAGCCAGCACCGCCATTCCATGTGATCAGGGCTGATCATCCCCAATCAGTACCCCCGTTCCTGCCTTCTCCCCATATCCCCTGACTCTGCTATTTTTAACAGCCCTATCTAGCTCCCTCTTGAAAGCATTCAGAGAACCTGCCTCCACCACCCTCTGAGGCGGAGAATTCCACAGACTCACCACTCTCTGTGAGAAAAAGTGTTTCCTTGTCTCCGTTCTAAATGGCTTACTCCCTATTCTTAAACTGTGGCTCCTGGTTCTGGACTCCCCCAACATTGGTAACATGTTTCCTGCCTCTAGCGTGTCCAAACTGTAAATTGTTTTTTTGCAAATGAACCAATCATAGTAGAAATAGCATTACTAACCCCACCTTACTGTATGCTTTATATTAACACCCACTTCCTACACTAGGCAGTCTTGGAAGCGGTGATGGGGTGGAAGATTGCAAACTTCACGTGGTCCGCCCTGTTTCGACTAATGCAATCAACTCGACGTGCACAAACGGAAGATCAAATGGAACAAGTTGTCCAACAACTTTAGGCTGTGCACGCCACACAAAAGAAGAAGAAGAAGCGATGATGATGAACTAGCAACTAACAAGCTGCTGTACCGCTATATTATGTGTATTAATTAAAGAAGATGGGCAATAGAGCAGTGTTCCAAAGTGTTAACCTAATCTGTTTCTCAAATGTAAAGGGGGACCATGACTTGAACGATACGTAAACTACACTCCAATTGTGTTTCTGCTTTAGTTTCATGGCGGTCTTGGGTCGCTGGAGAGTGGGAAGTTGTAAAAGAGCTACTGTTGTGCCTCTTGTTCCAGATTAATGTACTGCTTTCAGTGCTTGCAATGCATCTCCTCTACATTGGAGAAACTAAAAGCAGATGGAGTAACCACTTTGCAGGACACCTGAATTCAGTTTGCAAGGGCCACTACATGGTTCCACTTGTTGCAGGTCACTTTAATTCTGCATCCCCATTGAGATCTCCCAAGGATAATTTTTACATTTTTATACCAAGCCAATTAGCCTACAAACCTGAACGTCTTTGGAATGTGGGAGTTCTTCTCATCTCAGTTTTAAAGGATTTCCCCCTTATCCTTAAGCTGTGACCCCTTGTCCTGGACTTCCCCAACATCGGGAGCAATCTTCCTGCATCTAGCCTGTCCAACTCCTTAAGAATTTTGTAAGTTTCTATAAGATCCCCTCTCAGTCTCCTAAATTCTAGAGAGTATAAACCAAGTCTATCCAGTCTTTCTTCATAAGACAGTCCTGACATCCCAGGAATCAGTCTGGTGAACCTTCTCTGCACTCCCTCTATGGCAAGAATATCCTTCCTCAGATTTGGTGACCAAAACTGTACGCAATACTCCAGGTGTGGTCTCACCAAGACCCTGTATAACTGCAGTAGAACCTCCCTGCTCCTATACTCAACTCCTTTTGCTATGAAAGCTAACATACCATTCGCTTTCTTCACTGCCTGCTGCACCTGCATGCCTACGTTCAGAGGGGAGCCGTAAACCAAATCAGCAGATGTCGTGGCCAAATCCGCCTTGGGGGGCCGTGTGGATCCCCAGCAACACCCATGGCAATGCATCCACCCAATCAGGGCCCATCAGCCGTGCTTTCCACGAGGACTGCAGGTGCTGGTGTAAGCGTTCGACCAAGCCGCTGGCCTGAGGATGATACACAGTAGTATGATGCAGCTGAGCGCCGTACAGTTGGGCCATGGCCGACCACAGGGCAGAGGTGAACTGAGCACCACGGTCTGAAGAGATGTCAGCGGGAACTCCAAAACGTGCAACCCAGTGGGCCGTGAGAGCCCGAGCACACGTCGCGGTGATGTCAGGGAGTGGGACTGCCTCAGGCCACCGTGTGAAACGGTCCACAGTAGTGAGCAGGTGGGTGACACCTCGGGACAGACAGCGGCAGCGGACATACCAGGTCAACGTGAATGTGATTGAACCGGAGTTGAGGGACGGCGAATTCTTGGAGAGGCGCACGTACATGACGCTGGACGTCTGGCAGGGAATGCAGCCTCTGGCCCAGGCTCCAACCTGCTTGCAGAGGCCATGCCAGACAAAACTTGGCCACCACCAACGCAGTATTCGCCCGGATGGAAGGGTGGGCCAGACCGTGGATAGTCGAAAATACGCCGTTGTCAAACCGCAGGGATGATGGGCTGCGGCTGCCCAGTGGAGACATCGCAAAGGACTGTCACGCCCGAGGGCCCGAGAGGGACGTCCTCAAACACCGACCCCGAAACAGCAGTGCGATAGGGAAGCATCTCATCCCCATCCCGTTGCGCAGCAGCCAGTCCAGAATAATCAATGCCTGAGGCAACGGACAACACGGCATAAATAGCAGGGTGAGATAAGACCTGGTTAAGCTTACCCGCCACGTGCCGGACACTGGTGGTAAACTCGGAGATGAATGCCAGGTGCCGTTGTCCTGGACGTCAGCCAGTAGGGAATAGGCCCGTAAGAAATCAGCACCTAGCAACGGCTGGGAGACGTCCACGATAGTAAACGACCATGTGTAATGGCGGGAAACGAAAACTAGGGAAACAGTGCGAGTGCCATACGTGCGGATGGGGCTGCCGTTGACGGCGGTCAGTGTGGGGCCTCACTTACCAGAACGGATCAACCCCGGACGGAGGTAAGATGCTGATCTCAGCTCTGGTGTCCACTAGGAATCTGAGCCCGGAATGGCGGTCCCAGACATAGAGCAATGTTTCTGGCCGACTGCGATAGCCTCTACTGGCGATCATCGAAACATAGAAACATAGAAATTAGGTGCAGGAGTAGGCCATTCGGCCCTTCGAGCCTGCACCACCATTCAATATGATCATGGCTGATCATCCAACTCAGTATCCTGTACCTGCCTTATCTCCATACCCCCTGATCCCTTTAGCCACAAGGGCCACATCTAACTCCCTCTTAAATATAGCCAATGAACAAGATACAAGATACAAGATAAATTTAATTGTCACGTGTGCCAGATGGCACAGTGAAATGAATTCCCATACAGCCATACAATAAAAATAAACAGGACTCAACACACTATAGAATTCAACACAAAACATCCCCACACAGCAGAACCCACGTTCCCCACTGTGTGGAAAGGCACGAAAGTCAGATACTGAGGCACGAACTGGCCTCAACTACCCTCTGTGGCAGGGAATTCCAGAGATTCACCACCCTCTGTGTCACTTTAATTCTGCATCCCCATTGAGATCTCCCAAGGATAATTTTTACATTTTTATACCAAGCCAATTAGCCTACAAACCTGAACGTCTTTGGAATGTGGGAGTTTTTCTCATCTCGGTCCTAAAAGATTTCCCGCTTATCCTTAAATTGTGACCCCCTAGTTCTGGACTTCCCCAACATCGGGAACAATCTTCCTGCATCTAGCCTGTCCAACCCCTTAAGAATTTTGTAAGTTTCTATAAGAGCCCCCCTCAATCTTCTAAATTCTAGCAAGTATAAGCCAAGTCTATCCAGTCTTTCTTCATATGAAAGTCCTGACATCCCAGGAATCAGTCTGGTGAACCTTCTCTGTACTCCCTCTATGACAAGAATGTATTTTCTCAGATTAGGAGACCAAAACTGTACGCAATACTCCAGGTGTGGTCTCACCAAGATCGGCTGAGGCATTTCCTGGATGCGAGCAGGGAGCATGGCATCAGTGGGCCTCCGCACCCCAGTGATGGTGGCAGTAACACCACTGGCGCTTACTGTGATCCGTGGCGGTCGGTTGCGGCGCTGTCGATGGTGGCGGCGTTCATTTTCAGACCCAAGAAACATTCGGATCGTCGGGGTCACCATTGTAGCGAAACCAGGCAGGTTGAACAAAATGCTTTTTATTGACAAAAACTAACAGAATCTCGTAAAACCACGTGTCTAGTCTGGATAGAGTGAATATGGAGAGGATGTTTCCACTAGAGTCTAGGACCAGAGGCCAGAGCCATAGAATAAAAGAACGTAACTTTAGGAAGGAGATGAGGAGGAATTTATTTTGTCGGAGGGTGGTGAATCTATGGAATTCAGTTCAAAGTGTTGAACGATTTGCTTTTGTATGTGTTTTACTGCCAGTTACATTCTCATTAAACTCTAGTTGAGGGTGTTGTGATGTTGTCAGCCAAGTTGCAAGCTCCAATTAAATAGATGAAATAGCCAAGTGGTTTTCAGCAGGGGAATTCTTTCACTTTCATTTGAAGCTGAAATTAGATCTTGGTTGAGTGTCAAAGATTAACCATTATACTGAAAGAGCTCAATTGCTCATCTTCAAAGTATTGGATCTTGTGGAAATCCAGCACACAGTACGGTGGTGCATTAGCAGTCCTCAGCAGAGCCAGCTCAGGTCCTGTCCACCAGACTCTGGAGTGGTATTTTAACCCTCAACTCTCTGACTTAGCTGAGTATTATTTATGAAACTGCAGACCACCACAGAGCTTACTTTTTCAGACCTCTAGTTTCCCTCTCCCCTGACTCTCAGTCTGAAGAAGGGTCTTGACCCGGAATGTCACCTATTCCTTTTGTCCAGAGATGCTGACCGCCCTGCTGAGTTACAGTAGCATTTTGTGTCTATCTTCAGTGTAAGCCAGCATCTGCAGTTCCTTCCTACACCACAGAATGTTGATAGCTGGCCCTTCCTGATTTGAGTAACAGCCTAAGATCAATCTCATTGAATTTTCATTTATAAAGGAGGATTCTGTGCATCTCGCAATGGCAGTTACTGCAGAGCATTGCAATAGTGCAGGACACGAGTGTTAAGCTGGCCTGTCGGGGTGATGATGGCAGGTTTACTGCCACAAAAATGATTATATATGATCTCTATGATTCCATACGTGCACTATAATCTTTCAGAGGCTCTCTTGTAATTGCATTTGCATTTGTCTTCATTATTCTAAATTTAATATTCCAAATGCGCCCGATTTACGTCGCCACTTTGTCTCTTATTTTTTTCACTTTTCCATTCCTTCAACTGTCAGCGAACACTTAGGAAACTTCCATTAATCTCAAGTTCAACTCTGATCTGGAACAATCTCTCATAAGAACATTTTGGAGGAAACACATGTCTTTTGCTCTCTGATAAATGATCTGTTATATAAGGATTTTTGGAAGGCTTCTTGTAAATTGAGATCAGTTCCAAATGTTCCTTTTTCTCAACAACCAGAATCAGCCTCCAGTCCATCAGCCTCACCTGTGGCTCTGGCACTCAATGTTTAATCAAGCCATTCAGGCCCCTGTTAATAGATTTGCATGTCTAAATCGCTGGAATCGGAATTGAACTTACCGAGGAACCTTCTGATTCAAACATATGAGTCCCCAGGGCTACCAAATAAATTGAAGTTGACACTTTAGATAATGCTCAGTAATTGTCTGTCTTAATGGTTTTTGAATAGATTGCAGACATCTATGTGCAGGAACGAACGGCAGAAGTAGGTTTATACCAATGATAGACACAAATGCTGGAGTAACTCAGCAGGTCAGGCAGCAATTCTGGAGAAAAGGAATAGGTGGAGTTTCGGATCGGAACCCTTCTTCAGACTGATAGATGGAGAAGACATCTTTGTTTGTGACTGTTGGTTCTGTGGCACAATCTGTTATTTACACTCCCGGGGACAAAATGCATAGGAAGGAGCTGCAGATGCTGGTTTAAACCAAAGATAGGCACAAAAGACTGGAGTAACTCAGCGCGACAGGCAGCATCTCTGGAGAAAAGGCATGGGTGACCTTTTGGGTCGAGACCCTTCTTCAGACGCATGTTGTTGCACATACCTAATACGGGCAGTCCTTTGAAAGTGCAGGTAAGGCTAGGACTATCACCGAATGCAACATGTGGTTCTGTCAAAATTAAGAAGAGTTTTGTTAGCAAGGTAGTCACGAGGGACTAGAGAGGTGGAAGCAAACTCCTCTGCCAGAAGAATCAATATATGAAAAGAACATAAATGTGACTCTGACAAAGGAGCTGGGATGGGATGTGTAGGATGTTTTATGCAGTGAATTGCTCTGAGATGGATTGAAAGGATGTCCAGACAGTTTCAGCAGTAGCTTTTACTGAGGACTGGCTACATATATGAAAGGGAGACATTTGCAGTGACTTGGGAATACATCAAAGTACTGGGAAATAAACTTAGAAAATATCCATTCATAGATGCTCAACCACAATCTCAATGGACAGTTTCTTGAATAACTCAAAGGCAGTTCTCAGCAGCCACCTTTATGCTTATCATCCCCCACCTGTGAGAACTGGAAACACAGTGAGTGTAGCCAGTAAAAATAGCAGAGAGCAGTGGCGAATGGTCATGCACCATGCCTCTTGTCAGAGGGGCTCATGACAGAGGAACATACAGTTCACACAGAGAGTGGTGGGTGTATAGATCGAGCTGCCAGAAGAGGCAGTTGAGGCAGGAGACATTTAAAATACATTTGGACAAGTGCATGGATAAAAAGATTCAGAGGAATATGGGTCAAATACTGGTTGGTTGGACTAGTATAGATGGGGCATCTTGTCTGCATGGTGAAGTTGGTGCCAAAGAGCCTGTTTCCAGTCTGTATGTCTCCATGACTCGAGAGCAGACCCCAGTTCACTAAGACAAGCAAAACTGGATACAATTTTTCAGCTGAGTGACCAAAGATCACGCTCCAATGAGCCAATGTGCTTTCAGTCAATGCTCTGCTTATATTCACTATTTGGAGTTCTTCCTACAATATCATTATTCCATGGTCGTTTCCTGAGGCATCTGCCTATGGCGTCAGCTCTTTTCTCTAATTAAAGTACCACAACACAGAGTGTAGTGTCACTGTGTTGTTCATTGTTTGACCGTTAGTTTGCAAGGCTCTATCCAGCATATCGCATCTCAGAGAGGCCACGCAGGAAAGATTCACAAGGATGTTGCTGGGAGTGGGGGGCTTGAGTTAGAAGGAGAGATTGAGTAATTTGGAACTGTTTCCCCTGGGGTAAAGGAGGCTGAGGGACAACCTTTAAGATGGCTAAAATCATGAAGGTCATTGATGAGGTGGATTGTCACCGTCTTTTCCCCAGGGCCAGAGAGTCTACAACTAGAGGGTATAGATTTAAGGTGAAAGGAGAAAGATTTAAAATGGTGCATGGAAGCACAGTGGATGGAAGATATATACAAGCTGCTAGAAGAAGGGGTGATGGCGAGTACAATTATAACGTTAAAAGATATTTGGAGAGGTATTTGGATGCGAAAGGTTTAGAGTGATTTGGACCAAACTCAGGCAAATGCTACTAGATTAGGCTGGCAACTTGGTTGACATAGATAATACCGAAAGGCCTGTTTTCATGCTGTATAACTCCGTGACTCTATGACTCAAACAGTTATTTAAAAGTACACGTAGATTTAGAAATAGACTTTTTCCATTGCATTGTTATTTTCAAGTGGAACAAATCATGCACTAAGCTATAAAGTGGACATTAGTGTTAAAAAGATTTCAATTACAGTTAGGTATGTAAAGTGATATAGTTACCAATGTAATTGTTTGAACTTTTTGTACGCTGCATTACCTACAGGGCTCCTAATCTTCATGTTTCTCTAGGATATCATCAGCTTTATGAAACATACAGTTATAGACAATAGACAATAGGTGCAGGAGTAGGCCATTCGGCCCTTCGAGCCAGCGCCTCTATTCAATGTGATCATGGTTGATCATCCCCAATCAGTACCCCGTTCCTGCCTTCTCCCCATATCCCCTAGCTCCGCTATTTTTAAGAGCCCTATCTAGCTCTCTCTTGAAAGCATCCAGAGAACCTGCCTCCACCGCCCTCTGAGGCAGAGAATTCCACAGACTCACCACTCTCTGTAAGAAAAAGTGTTTCCTCGTCTCCGTTCTAAATGGTTTACTCCTTATTTTTAAACTGTGGCCCCTGGTTCTGGATTCCCCAACATCGGGAACATGTTTCCTGCCTCTAGCGTGTCCAAGCCCTTAACAATCTTATATGTTTCAATGAGATTCCTTCTCATCCTTCTGAACTCCAGAGTGTACAAGCCCAGCTGCTCCATTCTTTCAGCATATGACAGTCCCACCATCCCGGGAATTAACCTTGTAAACCTAGGCTGCACTCCCTCAATAGCAAGAATGTCCTTCCTCAAATTAGGGGACCAAAACTGCACACAATACTCCAGGTGTGGTCTCACTAGGGCTCTGTACAACTGCAGAAGGACCTCTTTGCTCCTATATTCGACTCCTCTTGTTATAATGGCCAACATGCCATTCGCTTTCTTCACTGCCTGCTGTACCTGCTGTACCTGCACTGATGTACAAGGACCCCCCAGGTCCCGTTGTACTTCCCCTTTTCCCAACATGACGCCATTTAGATAGTAATCTGCCTTCCTGTTTTTTGCTATCAAAGTGGATGACCTCACATTTATCCGCATTAAACGTCATCTGCCATGCATCTGCCCACTCCCCCAACCTGTCCAAGTCACTCTGTATTCTCATAACATCCTCCTCACAGTTCACACTGCCACCCAGCTTTGTGTCATCTGCAAATTTGCTAATGTTACTTTGAATCCCTTCATCCAATTCATTTATGTATATTGTAAATAGCTGCGGTCCCAGCACCGAGCCTTGCGGTACCCCACTAGTCACCGCCTGCCATTCTGAAAGGGACCCGTTAATCCCTGCTCTTTGTTTCCTGTCTGCCAACCACTTCTCTATCCATGTCAGCACTCTACCCCCAATACCATGTGCCCTAATTTTGCCCACTAATCTCCTATGTGGGACTTTATCAAATGCTTTCTGAAAGTCCAGGTACACTATATCCACTGGCTCTCCCTTGTCTATTTTCCTAGTTACATCTTCAAAAAATCCCAGAAGATTAGTCAAGCATGATTTCCCCTTCGTAAATCCATGCTGACTCGGACCGATCCTGTTATTGCAATCCAAATGTGCTGCTATCTCATCTTTTATAATTGACTCCAGCATCTTCCCCACCACCGATGTCAGGCTAACTGGTCTATAATTCCCTGTTTCTCTCTCCCGCCTTTCTTAAAAAGTGGGATAACATTAGCTACCCTCCAATCCACAGGAACTAATCCTGAGTCTATAGAACATTGGAAAATTATCACCAATGCATCCAAGATTTCTGGAGCCACTTCCTTAAGTACCTCAGTTATAAATATTTCAGTCAATTTTAAGCCAACACAAGTATTATCATCAGTCTGAAGAAGGGTTTCGGCCCGAAACGTTACCTATCTCCTTTGCTCCATAGATGCTGCTGCACCCGCTGAGTATCTCCAGCATTTTTGTGTACCTTCGATTTTCCAGCATCTGCAGTTCCTTCTTGAACACGTACAATCTCCTTCTTTTGCAACATGTTCTCATTCAGTAGTTTTCAATAGCATTCAGAAACCCAGAACAAATCAAAGTGATTATATTATTTTTGCTTAAAGTAGCCTTCTCACCTTGGTCTATTCTTTAAAGATGAGCGGTGCATCCAATATCCACAAGGTATATTGATATCTGTTGTCCTGGTATTCTTAATAATGCCATAGAGGGAATTGTAATGTTGTAGAGTTTGTGAGTTCAAAAGAAAGTGAGGGAATTATCAGAGAAAGTTCCTGAATGTCGTTTTAATTCAGCTGTATGTGTATAGTGTGCAGAGAAGGGCGCACTGAAGTATTAGGCAATTACACTATTAATTCAACATTATTTAATGCTGCATTTAAATGGTTTCCTAAAGGCTATAAAAACAAGGTAAAAAGAGAACAGTAATTCACAAACAAAAGCTCAAACAAATAGTCTAGAAATTAGATTAAAATTCAGATTCAGGTTCAGTTTGGTTTATTGTTATGTGCAATGAAATTTCTTGTTCACATGAAGCTTAGGGAGTAAACAGTATACATGGTAATGATGGATACAACAATAAATGCAACAATTAATGTAAAACAACGTTACATAAAAGTCATCGCTCTCTGGTGCCTGGTTTAGAAATGCTAAAGCTGTGTTGCCTTTGGTTTGGAAATGCTAAAGCTGTGTAGCCTTTGGTTTGGAAATGCTAAAGCTGTGTTTGTTGCCTAATTAAAGTTGTCTTGTCTATTTAAAGTTGCCTTGCCTAATTAAAGTTGCCTTGCCTTCTATATAATTAAAAGCCCAATCTTGACTACTTCCTGTTTGCACGTTATATTGATTTTTGGCCATCTTAATCAGAATCCCCCTCCGCTCATCAGGTGCTGAGGATTTTTCCCGTCGATGGAAAATAAAAGAGTTATTAGTGTTTATAAAATGTTGAGATTTTCTCTCCTCTCAATCACACCATGAAGGCCACGCCCCTTCTGGTGGGAGGGGGGGGGGGGAGGGAGGGACTATAAAACCCAGCAGTGTGGGTGTGATGAAGGAGGGAGAGTTCACGATTTGGTGTCTTTAGTGGCCTTGCACCCTGCTTGAAGTGGTATGAAACTGCACTTGAATTTGGCGGCCTTGCACCCTGCTTGAAATGGAATTTCAAGGAATAGCCGTGAGTCAACTGCCAGCCCACCAGCTGTGAGTGAGGGAGCTGCCAGCACAATAGGCTTGAGTGACTGAGCCGTCAGCCCAAGAATCCATTCGGCCCACAATGTCCATACTAGCCCTCTGGAAACCAGTCCCTTCAGCCCACGGCACCCATACTAGCGCTCCAGAAAGCCCCCTCCCCCCCGCTGGCCACCAATATTGAAATTGGTGGAGAGGTGGAATATTGCGTTGGTGGCCCAGCCCTCCCGTGTGATCCTGGGACCCAACGGGGCCCACTTAGTCTAGTGATATATAAACCTGTTAAAATTGTTAAGCATTTGGATAGAATAAGAAAAGGAGGAATGATTCCCATTGGTTGAATTCATGTATTAAGGTAATTGGCCATAGATGCTGTACATAGGCAAAATTAGGAGAATATTTCAATTAAAAAAGATGGTTACTATTTCAAGAGCACTGAGGGTGTGTTGAATAGTAGCTTTCAGATGGGAGCAGCATAAATATCTAAGGAAGATAAATATTCCAGGGGAATAACATCAAAGGGCAGGAGAATGGATCTACCTGATTGGTTTAATAACGTTAGATGAAACAGGTTTTAAGCCATGTCCTCTCAATCAAAGGGAATGTCTTGTTTCTCAAGATCTTCTTGGTGCATTATGCCGATGTGTTGCCTTAGAGCAAAATAGTCAAAGTGGATGCTGACATTATATTAATATTTATGCTAACATTTTGAAATTAATATTTATGTTATTCACAATTTAGATGTATATATGTGTGTAAAGAGAAATGGATGAGGTATGAATAAACAAACAATGTTTCTTAAAAGGTGCATCTTTTATAGAACCAATTTGTTCATTCTAAGAAATTGAATAAAACAATATGCATTTTATGGCCTCACAATCTTACAAGACATTTTGCATTTAGTGTACTTCAAAGGTTTCATAAATCGTGTACTGTAGGATATACGGTGTCAAAAAATTCCCACCAACAATAATATGATCATTGTTGTATAAATGAATATATAATGCATATATATGATGCATGGCTACAAACACAGTAAGTTCCCGTGTCCTGGTGTGATATCGGTTTTGGAAGGGGCAGCATCATAAGAAGACAACTAGTTAGAATAGAGCTGAATACATTGGAAACTGTGGTTTATATATCATTCGGAATGAGAGCATTTCAGATATTTGAAGGTATGGAAATTTATTTGTTACAATAAATAATCACAGATATTGACAGTGATTATATATGTAACAGAGGTGTGTGCTTTATGTAACAGTGCGTGAGTATCCTTATAAGATGTGGCATGTGACCAACAGCTCTCCTGACGTTGACACAAAGTTCAATAGAGTCTGAAGAAGGGTCTCGACCAAAAACATCACCTATTCTTTTTCTCCAGATGCTGCCGGAGCCTTTGAGTTACTCCAGCTTTTAGTGCCCATCTTCGGTGTAAACCAGCATCTACACAGTTCCTACACAGTTAAAGAGAGAACTGGGCAGCAGCTGTCTGCCTGCCTGAGAGCAAACCACAGCAACATTCCTGTTCCTTTAGGCGGTTGTTTAATAAAGTGCTCTTGATGTTTATTTGGACCATTTCTTACTTCCCTGTCCGTCACCTCACAGCTGTAGAGAAGATTAAACACCAATTCCTATTGGGCTGCTAAATTACTTCAGCACTTTTTGTATTGTTTTTGTAAACCACCATCTGCAGTTCTTTGGGAGGAATACCATGGATACTGAGGGTGGCAAAGAAGGTGATTACTGTGATTTTAACAAAGATCTTTCTATCCTCTTTAGCTAGGGGTGAGGTCACATAAGATTTGAGTATATCCATTGTAATTCCTTTGTTTAAGAAGGGCAGCAGGGGTAATCCAGACCAGTTAGTTTTTCATCAGTGGTAGGGAAATTTTTGGAGATGATTTTTAGGGACAGGATTTATGCACATTGGGAAAAGTATACACTTAACAGTAGCCAGCCTGGCTTTTTTGTGGGGAAGTCCTATCTCGCAAATTTGAATTAGATATTTGAGATGGTAATAAATATGACTGGCAATGGATGTTTTCTACATCGATGTTAGTCAAGGTCTCCATGGTCGACTGGTCCAGATTAAGTCGCATAGGATCCTTGACGAGTTGATAAATAGGATACAAAAATGTCTTTGTTTAATGCATGTTCGTAGAAGACAAAGGGTAGAAGTGGAGTGGTATTTCTCCAAATGGAAGTCTCCAGGCAGCGGTGTTCTGCAAGGATCAGTGCTGGAATCTATGTTGGTCAGAGTGTATAAATTATATAATTGAAAATCTGTTTAGTAAGTGTGCAGACAACATGAAAATTGGTGGAGTTGTGGATATTGAATAAGGTTGTGAAATGATGCAGTAGTATATAAATCAGTTGGAAGTATGGGGAGAGAAATGGCAGATGGAGTTTAATCTAGACAAGTGTGAGATGATACATTTAAGGAGGATATTTGAAAGGAAAGTATTTATTGCAAGACTCTTAGGAGCATTGATGTACAAAAGGTTCTTGGGTTCATGTTCATAGTTCCCTGGAAATGGAACCATGTGGATAGACTGGTAAAGATGTAAGGTATTCATCAGTCAGGGCATTGAGTGTAAATGTTTTCCCATCATATTGGACTGTAAAACGTTGGTTAGTTCACATTAGATGTATTGTGTGCAGTTCTGGTGTAGGAAGGTTTGCAAACGGTCTCAAAGAGGTTCACCTGGATGTTGCTTGGATTAGAGTGCATTAGCTGTTAGAGAAGTAGGAAAACCTTGGATTACGTTCTCTGGAGTGACAGTTGTATTTCTCAAAACATCCTAAAAGTGTCATGTCAGATTCATTGTTATATACGCGAGTATGATGAGGTGCAGATACAATAAAAAATAGCAGCAGCATCGCAGACTCAGTGACTCAGACAACACACAAAACAAATTATACATAAATTACACATACATAAATTACAAGATAATGAAAAGAAAAAATAGTGAAAAAAATGTGCATAAATACACAAAATAGAAAACAAGTCCATGGTGATGCAAATGTTGATCCGTTGTGTTCCATTGCCAAGGTGGGATTTGAGTTGTGCAGGTTGGTAGCTGCAGAAAAATAGTTGCACCTGAACCTGGTGGTGTGGGACTTCTGGCATCTGTGCTCCCGGCCGATAGCAGCAGCAAGAAGAGATCCTGACCCAGAAAGGTGGGATTCTGATGGTCGAGATCAGTGATACCAATTAAAAAAGCAACCAAGAAACGGGTATCGCAGGGTATTAACATAAACAATGAAAGACACAAGAGGTTGCAGATGCTGGAAACTTGAGTGAAAAATATGCTGCTGGAGGAACCCAGCAGGTCAGGCAGCAACTGTGGAGGGAAGTGGACTGACAGCATTTCGCATAGGGACACTTCAGCAGACGAAAGAATGATACTCTCTTTAATTTCAGGCACTTTGCTGGTGTCTTTCCGTTGTGACTCAAAAACATTAATTCCTCTGCCATTTAAATACACAGAGTCTCTTGCCCAGAGTCGGGGAATTGAGAACCAGAGGACATAGGTTCAAGGTGAAGGGGAAAAGATTTAATAGGAATCTGAGGGGTAACTTTTTCACACAAAGGGTGGTGGGTGTATGGAACAAACTACCAGAGGTGGTAGTTGAGGCTGGGACTATCAAAAACTTTAAGAAACAGTTAGACAGATACATGGATAGGACATGGTGTTCAAGAAGGAACTGCAGATGCTGGAAGATCGAAGGTACACATAAATGCTGGAGAAACTCAGCGGATGCAGCAGTATCTATGGAGCAAAGGAAATGGGCGATGTTTCGGCCCGAAACCCTTCTTCAGACTGATGGGGGGTGGGGGGGAGAAGGAAGGAAAAAGGGAGGAGGAGGAGCCCGAGGGCGGGGGGATGGGAGGAGACAGCTCGAGGGTTAAGGAAGGGGAGGAGACAACAAGGGCTAGCAAAACTGGGAGAACTCAACGTTCATGCCATCAGGACGCAAGCTTCCAAGGCGGAATATGATGTGCTGTTCCTCCAATTTCCGGTGTTGCTCACTCTGGCAATGGAGGAGACCCAGGGCAGAGAGGTCGGATTGGGAATGGGAGGGGGAGTTGAAGTGCTGAGCCACCGGGAGTTCAGGTAGGTTATTGCGGATTGAGTGGAGGTGTTCGGCGAAACGATCGCCCAACCTCCGCTTAGTCTCCCCGATGTAAATCAGCTGACATCTAGAGCAGCGGGTGCAGTAGATGAGGTTGGAGGAGATACAGGTGAACCTTTGTCGCAGCTGGAACGACATGGATAGGACATGTTTGGAGGGATATGGACCAAACACAGGCAGGTGGGACCAGTGTAGCTGGGACATATTGGCCGGTGTGGGCCAAAGGGCCTGTTTCCACACTGTATCACTCTATGACTCTATACCTTGATTAACAAACTTTCATAACTCAGAATACACTACGTGGCACAACAGGTTGTACCACCACCGAGTTATGAATGTGTAGACATCACAGAACACAATGGAGTTTAGTTCTGCCAAATCTTAACAGGAAACTGCAGGAGAGGCAGTTATCAGAAACAAAATTATGACTCAAGTGATGGCGAGAAACAGTTTAAACACAATGAGTTTATATGACAACATCACCTACCAAATTCAGAAATAGGATGTTTCAGTTAAATTTGAAATATGTGGCACAATTTTGTGAAAATAGACGAATCCATCAATAGTACACGAATAAATCATAATTCCAGCAGGAGATATACAAGCAACTATCGAAGAGTTATGTGATTCCGAGTGTGTTGCAGACTTTGATCCAGTGGGGACCCTGGAAGAGATGACGTAAGTTTTACAATTGATTTATGGAGTGAGACCTTCTTCCTGACAAGAAGTGCATGAAACGCCAATCACCCAGATCCCTTTGAAAAGATGAAAGAGACTGAGAAAATCTGAAAAATAGCTTAAATGTGTAAATAATGTATTTGAATGACTCTTCGAAAAGGGAATATGTACTCTATGTAAATGCATGATATATATTATATTGAATACAAGATAATTATATACAAAAGCTTGAAAGCACGTACCACCAGATTCAAGAACAGCTTCTTTCCAGCTGTTATCGGACTCATAAATGATTTTGTCATTTGTGAAGAATTTATTTCCAATCTTCCAATCCATCTCCATTGTGGCCCTTGCACATTTATTATCTTCCCTTACATTCTGCATTCTGTTTATTTTCTGTTTTGTACTAACGGTTGTACTTTGGTATGGTATGATATGCCTGGGTAGCACACAAAACGAATGGTTGTAGTGTAGTTTAGTTTAGAGATACAGCCCGGAAACAGGCCCTTCGGCCCACTGTGTCCGCACCCGACCAGTGATTCCCGCACATTAACACTATCCTACACACACAGTGGGAACAATTTACATTTATACCAAGCCAATTAACCTACAAACCTGTACGCCTATGGAGTTTGGGAGGAAACTGAAAATCCCGGAGAAAACCCACACAGTCACGGAGACAACATGCAAACTCCGTACAGACAGCACACGTAGTCAGGATCAAACCCAGGTCTATGGCACTGTAAACGCTGTGAGCCAGCAACTCTGCCGAATTCTGTAAAACTGAAACTCAAACAAAAAAAAATCAAAGTTCAGAATTTCTGCACTGAGATCTTCAAACATAACTTCGCAACATATGTGCCAAAGAATCCATTGACCCATGCTGACTGAGCTTGCTGCGCCAAATTGGCCGCTGTGTTTCCCACTTACAATAGCAACTTCATTTAGTACCTCACTGTTTATGAAGTATTTCAAGGCATTTCTGAAGAATGAAAAATACAATATAAACCACAATTCTTTCCTCGTAGCTCCTGACCAGTTGTGTCTAGCTATATTCAGAAATTAGTTAAAACCTAAAACAGGCAAAACATTATAAAACTCAGGTTGGGCCTCAACTGAGGTACTGCTTGTTTTTCAGGCCACTGAACATAATAGGAAGCATGTGCTTGGGCTAGAAAAGGCGCGGAGCAAATTCACCAGGATATCTCCTTGGATGGAGCAGTTGGGTAATGATGAGGGACTGGCGAAGTTCGGTCAGTTCCTCCTGAAGCAGAGAAGGTTAAGGGGGTGAGGTATATAAAATTATGAAGGTTTTAGATATGGCAGACTGCAGGAAACTTATTAGAGTTGAACAAAACTAGAGGACATAGATTTAGAGTAAAGGGGAAGTGATTCAGATTGGATCTGAGGGGATCCTTCTAACTCAGAGAGTGGCGAGTACCTGGAATGCACTGCTGAAAAGAACGGTCAAAGTAAGATTGCCTATGGCTGATAGCATTTAAGAAGTCTCCACATGAGCACGTATCAGGTAGGTATAGAGCAGTTTGGGCTAAATGTTAGGGGATGGGCTTAGACAATAGACAATAGGTGCAGGAGTAGGACATTGGGCCCTTCGAGCCAGCACCGCCACTCAATGTGATCATGGCTGATCATCCCCAATCAGTACTTCGTTCCTGCCTTCTCCCCATATCCCCTGACTCCGCTATTTTTAAGAGCCCAATCTAGCTCTCTCTTGAAAGCATCCAGAGAACCTGCCTCCACCACCCTCTGAGGCAGAGAATTCCACAGACTCACCACTCTCTGGGAGAAAAAGTGTATCCTCGTCTCCGTTCTAAATGGCTTACTCCTTATTTTTAAACTGTGGCCCCTGGTTCTGGACTTCCCCAACATCGGGAACATGTTTCCTGCCTCTAGCGTGTCTAAGCCCTTAACAATCTTATATGTTTAATTGAGAATCCCTCTCATCCTTCTAAACTCCAGAGTGTACAAGCTCAGCTGCTCCATTCTCTCAGGATATGACAGTTCCGCCATCCCGGGAATTAACCTTGTAAACCTACGCTGCACTCCCTCAATAGCAAGAATGTCCTTCCTCAAATTAGGGGACCAAAACTGCACACAATACTCTAGGTGTGGTCTCACTAGGGCTCTGTCCAACTGCAGAAGGACCTCTTTGCTCCTATATTTGATTTCTCTTGTTATAAAGGCCAACATGCCATTCGTTTTCTTCACTGCCAGCTGTACCTGCATGCTTACTTTCATAGACTGATGTACAAGGACCCCCAGATCCATTGTACTTCCCCTTTTCCCAACTTGATGCCATTTAGATAGTAAGGCTTAGGACAAATGGATATGGGGTTGAATGGTCTGTATGTCTCTCTGGTTCCAAAGCTCCATTTTGGTTCATTTCTCCAACACTGCCACTCTTTCTCCTAATGGGCACAACAACTGTGAAAGAATTAAGAAGGAAAAACAATCTGACAAAGCAACTCAGATTCTGACTCATTAAATTTTAAAGCACATACTCAACTCTAATATGAAATAGTACCAAAGAGAATCATGTCTCTTTAGTTGAACTTTGCCAATCTTTTAGCTCTCTAACTTGGCACAATAATACCCCAAAGGAGAGACAAAAATTGGTTGGGGTTATCCAGAGAGGAATAGGCTTCCTTCCTATCTTCTGCATCTCTATAGAGGATTATACCTCAGTCTTGCCTTTCCATGGAAAGTGGTGATTGAAATAAGCTAATCAAAATACTAAAGGAAAAAAGTATGTTTTATAAATGACTCAATGAATCTCAATGTATTCAATGAATCTATTCCATCAATTCTAACATAAAAACATGTTTAATTTACTTTAAAGATACAGCTTGGAAAGGTGTAGATTTGTCATTGTAGATAAACATGTTTTAGTTTTAATTTAAAGATACAGCGTGGAAACAGGCGGTTTGGCCCACCAAGTCCATGTCGACCAGCCACCACCCATACACTAGCTCCATCCTATACACTAGGAACAATTTACAGAAGCCAATTAACCTACAAACCTGCACGTCTTTGGAATGTGGGAGGAAACCGGAGCACCCGGAGAAAACCCACACAGTCACAGGGAGAACATGCAAACTCCGTACAGACAGCACCTGTTGTGAGGAGCGAACCCAGGTCTCTGGCGCTGTAAGGCAGCAACTCTACCGCTGCACCACTGTGTCATCATGATCTCATTCCATCAATGCCATGACTCTCCTTATATATTTGTCCTAACTTTTACAGTTATAAAACTTCTAGAGCAAACTTCTAATTTTGCCCTGTCTCCCTCTGATTAAACGATTGGAAAATCATTGTGCAGGATCTGAATCTCTCAGATCTCCTGTTACCTGTCAGACCATGTACCATATCATTGAAATCGGAAAATAATCTCTCCTCAACACGTTTTAATTTAAATAAGAAAGAATGATTCATGATCAGTAATTTGGCCCAGGAGGTAAAAAATGCAGTGTTCCTAATGTTAAGATAAAGATCATTAGGCATTTCCTGCAAGATATCTTTACAGCAGAGACATAAACAAAAGTACAAAGAATACCAGGTTTAAAAAAACAAAGAATCACAAACAAAACGTTTTAGCCAACGCTCTGTTCTATCAATGCAACACAAGGTTATTATCTTGTTTGGACTCCAATACCTTCTGCGATCGGATTTAACATGATACTGATAGCTGCCTGGAAAGTTTCAAGGAGCGGTCTCCAATTAAGAGTGAAATATAATATGTGGCTGGAATTTGAAATAAAAATTGAAAGTGCTGTGGACAATTTGCCAGTTTGATCCATAAGGATGGAATTAGAACCGTTTTGAGCAACATCAGAATTGAGAGGTGTTTAAGATGGAGGCCTTGAAATAATTCGGTGCATACAAACATGTGTTCAAGAAGATGCACTCGAGGGACCTGGATTAATTGATATATTCAGTGAGACAATAACAAGAGCAGGTTGTGCAAAGCATCTTGCACCTTTCAAAATGCATACCTCCAGATTCAGGGACAGATTCGTCCCTGGCAACTGAACCATTCTCTCACAATTAGAGAGCGGTCCTGAGCTGCCATTTTGGAGACCATCGGACTATTTTTTATCGGAATTTACTGACCTTTATCTTGCATTAAATGTTATTCCCATCATACTGTATCTGCACACTGTGGACTGCTTCATTGTAATCATGTAAAGTCTTTCTGCTGACTAGATACTGTAGCATACAACAAAAAAGCTTTTCACTGTACCTTGGTACATGTGACAGTAAACTAAACTAACACTCAGCTTCCTGGAACCACAGTCCACAGAGGTCCAAAGTTCCACATATCTCCATGATCTCCCATTGTGGCAATGTCATTTAAAGCAGAAACAAGGGCTTGACCTACTGGGGCAATCTTGAGGTAGATTTACCCTGGAGAGGTGTGGGTAGAGGTAGAGGGTTATTGGTGGACATACACCCTTAATGGTCAGTGGGGCATCAGCTGTAAGAAGTAGACATAGATTGTAGAAGCCTGGGAAGAAACTAAAGCAGTTACAGCTGAAAGAAGAGCAATCTATTCCAGGGAAACATTAACTACCAAATTTATTGGCAGTGGACCAGATATTGAGAGGCCCGTAAGGAATGCAGGAGGATACATGCAACCAAAGATCCTACAGCTTGCAACATCTTGTCATGTCTCTGGGACAAATTTCACAATTCGTGCACATTCCTGAATGTCCATGGGGAGGACTTTGCAAGCATGCTCCACCATGCTGAGCTGACTCTTGTTGCATCCGAATCTACGCCCTAACTCAACGCAAGACAGCCCGGCCAGTTTCGAGACAGTCATTTTCTACAACTTGCTGTGCCATTTCAGAAGGTCGATAAGAATGAATCATATTCCAGTAGGAATTTTCACTCATCAGCCAGACTAGATAAGTACAGCATCTAATGGTCATTAATGAACCAAATACGATCTTACAACAGTCTGGTAGTTTTATCTTCAAAAAGCATTGTATTATATTTATCACCTGCTTTTTAACCTCTTTCTATCTCTGGAAGCTACTTAGTAGTTAAATATCTGAGTTTAAGTTCCTCCGGGTGGCGCTGTCAGTGATGGCAGCCTCGCCAATGGTTTGTTATTTTTTGTGTGTTTTTGTGTAATTTACTGAACTGTATGCAAAAAAATAATTTCTCTGTACATGTGATAATAAAGAACCATTGAAATTCAAAAAAAAAGAAAAAGAAAAAAATATTTTTTTTTTGTGTTTTAAAAGTAACATTTTAAAATGTTAATGCTCTCTGGTTTGTTTTATGTGGGGGATGGGGTAGGGAAAACTTTTTTCCCAATCTCTTACCTTGCCAGAGATGCGATTGTTTTCCGGATCGTATCTCCGGTTGCTCTGCGGCCTAACATCATGACCGGCGCGGGGGAGCTGAGATCCCCCCCGATATGGGAGCTTGATTGCCCCGACGCGGACGGCCCGACCGTTGGCTAAAGGAGCCAAGATCGTCCCGTCAACGGAAGGTTCGAGTGCCCCAACGGCGGGAGACCAAAGAAGGGAAGAGATTGAACTTTTTTTTCGCCTTCCATCACAGTGAGGAATGTGGAGAAGTCATTGTGGTGGGTTTTATGTTAAAATGTATTTTGTGAGTTTTGTTGTTTTTTATTGGTATGACTGTACGGCAAGTCAAATTCTTCGTATGTTGCAAAACATACTTGGCTAATAAAATATGATTATGAATATGATACAATTTTATTGTATTTGTGAGTCATTGGTTCAGGAATCTGGGGTTTAATCCAGGTAATTGAAGCATTATTTTACCATTCCCCAGTTTATCATAAATTAACAGAAGTTTGGATGAATACTGTTATGTACAGCAACACCTCTATCCCCCTGGAAATTGAATGAATGAATGAATGAATGATACTTTATTAGCACGTGACATGTCACTGTGAAATTCTGTATTTTATATACCCTACACAAAGTATGCAAAGAGTCGCCATGCTGACAAAGTTACAAAGTGTTCAATGTAGTCCCAATGGTTCCCCCCCCCCCATGCTCGGTCTCTCTTTGTTCTCTCGACGGCGCGTCCTCAACCGACCTCCAGCCCTCATACCTCAGACACCCTCTGTGGGCCAGAGTAACCGTATCTGGAGATAAAACTTCTCTCGGCAGCTGGGAATGCAGAAGGTGCAGGATAAGTTCATTTCTCAGAGGAAGAAAGATTCCAAGGGGAGAAAGGGACGGCCATGGCTGACAAGGGACGTCAGGGACAGTATAAAAATTAAAGCGAAGAAGTACAACATAGGAAAGATGAGCGGGAAGCAAGTGGATTGGGTAATGTTTAAAGAACAAGAGAAGATAACTAAAAAGGCAATAAGGGGAGAAGAGATGAGATACGAAGGTAAGCTAGCCAAGAATATAAAGCAGGATAGTAAAAGCTTCTTTAGGTATGTAAAGAGGAAAAAATTAGTTAAGACCAAAGTTGGACCCTTGAAGACTGAAAAGGGTGAATTTATTATGGGGAACAAGGAAATGGCAGATGAGTTGAACAAGTACTTTGGATCTGTCTTCACTAAGGAGGACACAAACAATCTTCATGATATAGTAGTGGCCAGAGGATCTGGGGTGACAGAGGAACTGAAGGAAATCCACATTAGGCAGGAAATGGTGTTGGATAGACTGATGGGACTGAAGGCTGATAAATCCCCAGGGCGTGATGGTCTGCACCCAGGGTACTTAAGGAAGTGGCTCTAGAAATCGTGGATGCATTGGTGATAATTTTCCAATGTTCTATAGACTCAGGATCAGTTCCTGTGGATTGGAGAGGTAGCTAATGTTATCCCACTTTTTTAAGAAAGGCGGGAGAGAGAAAACAGGGAATTATAGACCAGTTAGCCTGACATCGGTGGTGTGCAGATGCTGGAGTCAATTATAAAAGATGAGATAGACGAATATTTGGATAGCAGTAACAGGATTGGTCCGAGTCAGCATGGATTTACGAAGGGGAAATCATGCTTGACTAATCTGGAATTTTTTGAAGATGTCTAGGAAAATGGACAAGGGAGAGCCAGGGGATGTAGTGTACCTGGACTTTCAGAAAGCATTTGATAAGGTCCCGCATAGGAGATTAGTGGGCAAAATTAGGGCACATGGTATTGGGGGTAGAGTGCTGACATGGATAGAGAAGTGGTTGGCCGACAGGAAACAAAGAGTAGGGATTAACGGGTCCCTTTCAGAATGGCAGGCAGTGATTAGTGGGGTACCGCAAGGCTTGGTGCTGGGACCGCAGCTATTTACTATATACATCAATGATTTGGATGAAGGGATTCAAAGTAACATTAGCAAATTTGCAGATGACACAAAGCTGGGTGGCAGTGTGAACTCTGAGGAGGATGTTATGAGAATGCAGGGTGACTTAGACAGGTTGGGGGGGGTGGGCAAATGCATGGCAGAGGAAGTTTAATGCGGATAAATGTGAGGTTATCCACTTTGGTAGCAAAAACAGGAAGGCAGATTACTATCTAAATGGCGTCAAGTTGGGAAAAGGGGAAGTACAACGGGATCTGGGGGTCCTTGTACATCACTCTATGAAAGTAAGCATGCAGGTACAGCATGCAGTGAAGAAAGCGAATGGCATGGCCTTTATAACAAGAGGAATCGAATATAGGAACAAAGAGGTCTTTCTGCAGTTGTACAGAGCCCTAGTGAGACTACACCTGGAGTATTGTGTGCAGTTTTGGTCCCCTAATTTGAGGAAGGACATTCTTGCTATTGAGGGAATGCAGCGTAGGTTTACAAGGTTAATTCCCGGGATGGCGGGACTGTCATATGCTGATAGAATGGAGCAGCTGGGCTTGTATACTCTGGAGTTTAGAAGGATGAGAGGGAACCTCATTGAAACATATAAGATTGTTAAGGGCTTGGACACACTAGAGGCAGGATACATTTTCCCGATTTTGGGCGAGTCCAGAAGCTGGGGCCACAGTTTAAGAATAAGGAGTAAGCCATTTAGAACGGAGACGAGCAAACACTTTTTCTCACAGAGAGTGGCGAGTCTGTGGAATTCTCTGCCTCAGAGGGCGGTGGAGGCAGGTTCTCTGGATGCTTTCAAGAGAGAGCTAGATAGGGCTCTTAAAAATAGCGGAGTCAGGGGATATGGGAAGAAGGCAGGAACGAGGTACTGTTTGGGGATGATCAACCATGATCACGGTGGCGGCGCTGGCTCGAAGGGCCGAATGGCCTACTCCTGCACCTATTGTCTATTGTCTATTATACCTAGGAGACATTCATTTTATAACTTGAGACGTTTGTTTAATATAATTTACTCGCACAGAACGATAAACAAAGATTTAACAATCATTTCCCTAGGCGCTGAAAAAGCGTTCGACCAAGTGGAATGGGTTTATCGTTTTACAGTGTTGGAAAAATTCCAATTAGGAGAAAACATAATTTCATGGGTGAAGCTGCTATATAATAATCCGACAGCCAGAAAACTGACAAATCAAATTATTTCACCTAAATTTCATTTATGCAGGGGTAACAGACAAGGATGTGCCCTTTCACCAATGTTATTTGCCTTAGCCATAGAACCTCTCGCAGAGAGTATCAGAGTACACTCGGGAATTCATGGATATAACTCTAAATATACCAGTAAGAAGATTTCCTTATATGCAAACGGTGTACTTTTATACATTACTAACTCCCGTTAGTATCCCAAATGTATTAAACCTTATAGAACAATTTGGTGCCTTTTCAGGTTATAGAATAAATTGGAATAAAAGTGAAATTATGCCAATAAAATAATGCTCAAGATCCATCTCAACTTCAAAAATTTCCCTTCAGAATCGTCACTGAATATACGTGACGAGAAAATACACCTCCCTATTTAAAATAAATTTCCCACCACTAATTACTAAACTAAATGCCCTTGTTCAATTCTGGAAAACACTCCCTATTTCCCTTACAGGTAGAGTAAATGCCATAAAGATGATCTTCCTTCCACAACTCCTATATTTATTTCAAACAATACCGATATATCTCCCCAAAAGATTTTTTTTTAAATGGACTCTTATTACAAACTTCATCTGGGACTACAAAACCCACAGAATACACAAAAGACATCTGTGTAAATCCAAAGAAAATGGAGGATTAGCTCTTCCTAATTATCTTTTCTACTATTGGGCGACCAACATCGAAAATATAATCTTCTGGATGGATGATACATGTCAACAGGTAAATTGGTTAAAAATGGAGAGGGAAGATTGTTTGCCTTTTAACATAGGCGCAATTCTTCTTTCTCCAATACATCTGAATAAATCAACGTATGAGCAAAATCCGATAATACACAGTACCCTACGTATCTAGAAACAGTTGAAATTAAGTCTCAAACTGAGAAATTTGCCTCTCCCTCTACCTATTGCTAACAATCCCTCGTTTAAACCGTCAACAATAGGTAAAGGCGTTTGCGCAATGAATGGACACAAAGTTTGCTATTTTAATCCTGTCAAATGATCATCGAGAAGGAAAACATTGATAAAAAGATAAATGCGTGAATCTTGGTGAGTCTATCCTCCCCATTCTGCTGCATTCCTTGTAAATATTTTTGCAGTATTTTCAGCTCTTTTGTATCCTTCTCAGAGTAGAGATAATAATTTAGCAGAGATGATGTGGAGGTTTATAACACAGTAATTATTGACACAAGAATGATCTGATAGAGTTATAGCATTCTGTGGACATCTTTTATGAATTAGATAGATTCAGTTTTCTTTTGGCTGGGTTTTGGTATTGTAACTTTGGGACGATGTTCAATGCTTTTTGCGTGCGAACTTCAAACACAATAAACATAGTGATAGAGAAATATAACACAGAACCAGGCTTTATGGCCACCACCGAGTCCGTGCTCTCTTAATTGCTTGCTGTATTAGTGTTAACATTTTGTGATTGTGTACAAGGACACCCACATATGCTAATCATACATCAATCCCATTTTTTATTCTTCCCACATTTCCATTAACTCCTCCCAGATTCTACCAACATGCGAAGAGGTTATTTACAGTGGACAACTAAGGTATTTGGAATGTAGGCACTTCAAGGAAACCCATGCAGGTAGTATGAACAAACTCTGCACATTCAACTCCAGAGGTCAGGATTGAACTCGGCTCTGGAGATGTGAGGCAGTGCTACACAGTACTGGTGTTTAATGAGACCTGTTTTTCCTTGTACACTATCACTGAAAGTTAACACATCGGCAAAAACAATTAAGAAAGTAATAGATATGTTGCCTTTCATTAGAAGATTATTTTAATGCATGACTTGATCCAGTTGTAATGAACTCTGATAAGACTGGAGTATTGTGTGCAGTTGTTTAGTTTAGTTTAGAAATACAGCACAGAAACAGGCCCACTGAGTCCGCACCGACCAGCTATCCCTGCATGCTAACACTATCCTACGCACGCTATGGACAATTTTATATTTATTCCAAAGCCAATTAACCTACAAACCTGTACGGCTTTGGAGTGAGAAAGGAAACCAAAGATCTCGGAGAAAATGATCATGAGGTCATGAGGAGAATGGATAAATTCCGTACAGACAGCACCCGTAGTCAGGATTGAACCTGTGTCTTTGGTGCTGCAATCACTGAGGGCCTGTCCCACTTGCTGATTTTTTCGGCGACTGCCGGCGTCATATCAGTGTCCCCAAAAGATTTTGAACATTTCAAAATCCAGTGGCGCCGAAAAAATGTTGCGAGACTCGAAAAAACACCACGCGGCAATATGTCATCATGCCGCATCACGCCGCTAATTTTTCGGTGACCTGATACGTCAGTCAATGATGCTGGCAGTCGCCAAAAAAATCGCCAAGTCGGACAGGCCCTTAAGGCTGCAACTCTACTGCTGCACCATCATGCCACCATTGTGAGCTCTCTACCCAAGGATGGATAGACTTGTGACAGAGGGAATTAAACAAATATTTACAAAATTGATTGCTGGAATAGTGCATTTGTCATTTAAGGGGTGATTAAGCCCTTTGTCATTTGTTGTCATTTTTCAAATTCTCCCCGTGACCATGTTGGTTTCCTCTGGGTGCCCCGGTTTCCTTACATATCACAAAGACATGCGAGTTTGCAGATTAATTGACCTCTGTAGGTTGCCCCTAGAGTACCGGGAGTGGATGAGAAAGTAGGATAACAGAGAACTAGTGTGAACGAGCGATCAATAGTCAGTGTGGACTCTGTGGGCCGAAGGGCCTGTTTCCGTCGTGTATATCGGTGTCAAAATAAGAGTTTGTCCATCCAGGCAAAAGTTGAGGAAATTTCTCCACCTGGAGGGTGAATCCTTGGATTCTCTAGATAGACATAAAAAGCCAGAGTAACTCAGCGGAACAGGCAGCATTTCTGGAGAGAAGGAATGGGTGACGTTTCGGGTCGAGACCCTTCTTCAGACTAGTTAGGGATAAGGGAAATGAGAGATATAGACAACGATGTAGAGAGCTAAAGACCAATGAATGAAAGATATGCAAAAAAAAACAATGATAAAGGAAATAGGTCTTTGTTAGCTGTTTTTGGGTGAAAACGAGAAGCTGGTGCAACTTGGGTGGGGGAGGGGGGGGAGAGAGAGGGAATGTCGGGGTTACTTGAAGTTAGAGAAATCAATAGTCATACCACTGGGCTGTAAGCTGCCTAAGTGAAATATGAGATGCTGTTCCTCTAATTTGCATTTAGCCTCACTCTAACAATGGAGGCGATCTAGAACAGAAAGATCAGTGTGAGAATGGGATGGAGGAAACAATCGCCCAGTCTATGGTCTGGCCGATGTATGACAGTCCACAATTTGAACAACTGATACATTAGATGAGGATGGAGGAGGTGCAAGTGAACCTCTGCCTATACCTCTGGGTTCTTTACCCAGGAGGACTAATGGGGCTTAGTCACTGAATATAGACCTGGTGAAACAGCTAAAGTTCCCACAGCACATTGCCATAACCACCCAGACGCCAGATATCATAATATCAAGTCCTATAAGCTCAACATTGAACCATATACCATTGAATGTGTGGCATTATTTTCGTCTTGTTTCTATAGTCAAAGGAATAAGGTTGATTAAGGTTACACAAAAAAGCTGGAGAAACTCAGCGGGTGCAGCAGCATCTATGGAGCGAAGGAAATAGGCAACGTTTCAGGCCGAAACCCTTCTTCAGATTGATTGATTGATTTGTGCAGAACAGTGATGGAAGTCCGACTCTTGCCTTGTTTCTCTGTTTTTTTCACGATATATATATGCATAATATTCTGCATAATCCACATATGAATTTTAATCTGATTATCATAGATGAATATAGTAATTCATGTGCTGCACCTGTTGATCAGAGCCTGGCTCCACTGTGGAATGTAATTAGGAATGTAATTTAGCCTAACCTTATTCATACCTAATCCAATTTAAAGCATAAATGTTGCATTCAAGTGTAAATTAAAAGACTCACTACAGTATGCACCAGATTGCACAATTTCAAGCTGAAAAATGCGAAAGCTCCCTTCCTTAGGAGTGGGGGAACCCTCCTCCCACACCCACCCATATCGGTAGCTACACTCCCTCACAATTTCTCACTCTCAACTCTCACCCAATGTTGGCAGCCCTGGTGGGTGTGGGTGTGTGTGAGTGCATGTGAGTGGATGTGGGTGGTTGTTTGTGAGTGGGTGTGGGCGAGTGGGTGTGGGTGAGTGGGTGTGGGTGTGAGTGGGTGTATGTGAGTAGGTGAGTGTGGGTGGGTGTGTGTGTTAGTGAGTGGGTGTGAGAGTGTGTGGGAGTGGGTGGGTGTATGTGAGTGAATGTGCGTCTGAGTGTGTGTGTGTTAGTGGGAGGGTGAATTTTGTAAATGCACAGTTAAAACCATTAGACATGTTGAACTTGTTAACAGAGTATAGACTTGGTGACCTGTTTCCAAATGTTTGCGTTAGCTTAAGAATACTATTAACAATTTCAGTAACAGTAGCTTCTGCAGAGAGGTCATCATTTAGCAAACTCAAGCTGATGAAGAATTGTTTAAGGTCTACAATGTCTCAGGAACATCTTGTGGATTTGGCCAGGCTAAGTATTGAATCGAACATTGCCAGAGCAATACATTTTCATGCTGTGATTTGAAAATTTTCACAAAAAAAGGCCAGGAAGACTAATAATGATGTCTTCTGATGATCTGATCTGCATTGAAATATAAAAGGATGTTTCAATGTGAATTCTTTATCGTTACCTGTAGTGTAGCATAAATAAAGATTGTCAAAACAAATGTGCTTTCTTCTTTCTGATCCTTTTATTTTATTTATATTTATCATGGAGCATAAGGCCTCAAATGCAGAAAATCAACAGAGTGCTCCATTCCACCCCTCTCTCATCTTCCATACCCCTTTTTGCCTTACAGGCTACAGCTGATGGCATAAAACTGTAGTGGATAAAAGCAGGATGACTAATGGAGAAGGGAAGGGGGCCAAAAGAAACTTTGTACCCACTGTTAAAATTCCTCTCGGAGACCCTGGATGTGTCTTCTAAATGCTGTTATAATACCTACCTCAACTACCTCCTCTGGCAGTTCGTTCCATTTACCTACAATTCTGAATGAAAAAGTAGCCCCACAGGTTTGTATTAAATCTTTCCCCTCTCTCCTTAAACATATGTTCATTTGCTTTTGATTCCCCGACCCTAGATAAGAGACTCTGTGCAAGTATGCATATCTCTGTGGAAAGAGATAGGACTCTCCCTCCTCCACCAGCTTCCATTGATTTGCACAACTTAATTCCCTATTCCAATCCTTGTGCTCGTGAGACCAAAACAGGTGGCCCCCAGTGGCAGGCATTCTCTGGGCTTCAGATTGTTTTATCACCTTTTAAATGCATCGATGCAGCATTGTGGACCCTCCTAACGTTGTTTGTGAAAATGCAGGAAGATTGAGATTGTCATGGCGGAAACATAATTGTGCACGATAATGCTGATCCCCGACCTCCATTTTAATTCCGACTGCCATCCGAGAGTTTCCACAGTCTCCCACCAGTTAAGCCCCTGTCCCACTTTCCCGAGTTACTCACGAATTCTCCTGAGTTTTCCCCTTGATTCAAACTTGGAGAATTACGGTAATAGCCAGCCGTAGGTACTCGGGGCTATTTCTTTTACTCGTGGACATTTTTCAACATGCTGAAAAAACGTCCCGACTTACCTGATGCCCCGAGTACCTACAGCTGGCATTACGAGCCGCTACAAAACATCTACGGACTCGCTACGGACTCGCTACGGACATTCTCCGAGTTTGAAGCAAGGGGAAAACTCGGGAGAATTCATGAGTAACACAGGAAAGTGGGACAGGCCCTTTACTCTGCCACCCTGCAGTAGATCCAGTTCCACATCTTATTTCATAGTCCCTTCTGTTCGATTAATGAAGAGGTTTGAATGGATTCTTTGCAGAAATTTGCGTCCTGTGATCACACAAGGTAAGAGCGTGTTTATTAAGTAAGTAATTGGAAAAGGCAAGAAAATTGTTGCGTTTGTTTTTCTCATTGCTGTTTCGTGCAGACTTTACTTTATGCAAATTGTTCTTGAACATTTCAAAAGAGACTAGAATACAGAAGTACTTTGATCTCTCTATCCTTAAGCCTTTAACGCTTTTCCTACAAAACCTGATATCCTGTAAGATCAAGGAACAGCATCTTATCTTCCCTGAAATCATATTAAAGCCCTCAGGGCTCAACACTGAAGTCAATCATTTTCGATACCCATTATTTCCAGCTTTGTATCCGGCCTGGCAGCTTTTAATGGAAAGCCACCAACCTGTAACATTAACTCAGTTTTTCTCTCTGTCGATGCTAGCTGATTTTCTGGGCTTTACCACCAATCCCTTTTATTTCAATGTCCTGCAGACGCTGCATTTTGTATCTCACAGACACAGCACTTTTTTTTAAATTTTGCTTTCACCTTATTCATCTCTCTTTATTCACCTGGACAGATCAGCTATAATTAAAACAAACCTTCACAGCCTCTCGCAGCAAGCTGACCATTCAGCCCTTCATTGTCTCCACCTAACACAGACCACTCCTTCCTTTTCTCTACAAATTAAAGGGGGCTTGCTGTCTAAATTTCCCTAGTTCCAATCCGATCTAAAACATCTCTGTTTCTCTCTCCACAGATGGCCCAGTGGCACAGCCGGTAGAGCTGCTGCGTCATAGCACAAGGGACCCAGGTTCAATCCTGACCTCGGATGCTGGAGGGGGTGGGGTGGAGGGGAAGAATGGGTGGGAGTCTAGGTGTGGCACAGGGGAATAAGGGGAAACTGAAGGGTAGATGTGGAAAAAAGGGAAGGGTTGGGGGGGGGTGGGGGGTTAGTTAGAGGAGTAGAGGTTTAATTTAGAGGCTACCTAAAATTGGAGAATTCAACATTGGATTGTAATGTTGGATTGTAAGCTACCCAAGCGGAATATGTGCTGCTCCTCTAGTTTGTGTGTGGCCTCACTCTGGCAATGGAGGAGGCCAAGGACAGAAAGGTCATAATGCTGTCCAAATTTGGCAAAGGCATTCAGTGTCAGTGGTTTTGCAGTCCATTAGTGGCACTACAACGGGTGTATTCATCGTGGCCATGTCTGATGCGATGTCCGTGACCGGAGAAAGCAGATTCAATTGGTTACATACGATTACGTCTTCAGCGAGGTTGCTTGCTCGTTTCCACTAGCACATAGCGATGAAACAAAGTCAGCCTTTTGTCGAACATTTTAGTCCTCAGTAGCTGGTTGAACCACTTTTAGTACTTATGGGTCATCCTAAAGGGCCTGTCCCACTTAGGTGAATTTTTTCGGTGACTGTCACAGTCGTAGCATGTCTGCGAAAAAGTGGCCTCTGGACTTCCTTCCTCTTCCCCCTTCCTCTCTGAACACCCACCATCCACCACCTGATTTTGCCTCGGCCTTTGTCCACTCCCCGGCCCCTCCTCTGATCCCAACTCCCACCTTGTCATGTCTTCACCAACCTCGTTGCCAATTTTGAAGATTTCAAAATCTGCTGGGCAACCATAAAAACGCTACGACCACGGCGACTGAGGAGGCCCCCCCTGACCTCCCCCTTTCATGATACAGAAGGGGTCTGTCCTCAAAGGAACAGAGGCCTCACACTTTTAATGGGTTCCCTCTCACACCCCAACATCTCAACGAGTTCCAGGTCCCACCACATTTTTTTTTTTCAAAGTAGTGCTGTTTTTCCGTCGCCTCCGCCTCAATGCCTTATTCTATGGGAAGGAGTCTTCACCACCCAGTTATGACCCCTTCTCCCGTCTCCACCAGTCCCCCTCTTCTTGGAATCCCTAGAACAGCCTTCTACCCTCTGTAGACCTTTTTATTTCTATCTGCCTGCGTGACATCAACCATCTCAACTTTTCCACTCCCCTTACTCTGACCCAACTCCAACCTCACCCCCCCCCCCCCCCCTTAATGTACAGCCCCCGCTCACTCTGTAGCAGCCCTGACATTATAATCAAACACGCCGAGAAGGGAGGTGCCGTGATAGTCTGACGCGATGATCAGGCTGAGGCCAGGCGACAACACTCAGACACCTCCTCCTACTTATCCTTGGACCAAAATCCCACAGATGAACACCAGGCCTTTAAACAAAGCCTAACAAATGAGCAATGTTCTTCACTGCACTTCAAGTAAAGGAACACTGGCACTCAGCACACCGATTTAATCAAACATCCTCCTTGGTGAGGAAAGAGATTTTTAGTGACTCACTTCTGGAAACCCCAGCTAAGTAATTCCATGAATTTTTCATGAAGCAGTGTGGTGTGATGGTGCAAAATAGTCAATTAGACTGCCAATAAAAAATGACATGCTTTTGGATAAGCACTTAGTAGCCTCATGTTCTAAAGCACACAACAAGTATTGAAGGACCACTTGGATTGTAGCTGCAATTTAGATGAGATAGAGCGTGGAAGCAGGCCCTTCGGCCCAACAAATCCGCGCTGATCAATGATGGTCCCATACATGAGCACCATCCTACACACTGGGGACAATTTACAATTTACAGAAGTCAATTAACTTACAAACCTGCGCGCCTTTGAAATGTGGGAAGCAACCGGAGCACCTGGAGAAAACACACATGGTCCCGTACAGGCAGCACCTGTCATCAGGATCGAACCCGGGTCTCTGGCACTGTAAGGCAGCAACTCTACCGCTGAGCCATTATTGTCACCCAGGAACCACAGCTACCGATTCCTCTTGGAGGCTTTCTATATCCACCTTGCTGTATCACGTTTTTATGTCAATCCTGAATCCACCCATCCTTTCATGGATTATTCAATGGGACTCTGGATCCAGCTCCCTTTTCGATGGGAACTCGGTGCAAGCTACCTCCCTCCCTGGGAATGGTGCCAGCGTCCTTAATAAAATAAAAACCTTTGTGCCACATCCCTCGTCATCCAGGAATTTACACTTTGATCAAAGCACAAGATTCTGTGCTTTAATGTGTACACTTGATTGTCAGTCATTCCTAGAACACCACTCCTATCTCTGCTTGTGTAGTTGAATCTCTACAAAGTGAACCCTGCCTTGCTCCAGATGTCTGCAGCTGTAGGATTATGCCCTTGGCCCTGGCACTGAGCAGGCAACTGAATGTTTGGAACCCTGATCCTGGCTGCAGAGAATAACATCTATTCCATGGTAAATATTTAAACAAATGCATTCAAAGCCATTTACATTTTAATTATTGGACCAAAAATCCAGTTTCATGTTTAGACCTTCCAAGGATACTTGCAAATTCTTGGGGTGTTGGCAGCTTAAAGGGCAGGACTGCGGTTCTTAAAAACAACTGTGGATTCCAGGTGCTGAGCTGAATGCAGTTTGCACTTAAAATTGTACAGTTGTGCAGTCTTCTGGTCAGCCGAATTTCACCAGTAAAAGCACAAATCATGGAAAAGTGGTCTTTATGATTGCTGGGGTCAATGTCTTCCATCCTTTATTGCCATATTGGCAGCAGTTTCTTCTTCTGTGTAAACAAATACAAAGTGCTCACTTACTTTCAGCCTTGTCCCTGGCAGTGCATGGTTTACCTTCAGAGTCTTCATTCATCTTTTAGAGGAATTGCTTTATACAGCCCTACCAGCCTAGTGGGGAACGTGACAGAAGTCTCCTCATGGCGATCCCTGGAAGTGACAATGCGATGCACTCTGTGACGTATCGGGCGACAATTCTGTCAACATGTTGGATAATGATAGAAGCCAACAGCGAGCTACATCGTCTGACACACGAGCAAACGAGCCAGCCTGGCGACTTTAGTTATAACATGTTCATAAGTTATAGGAGCAGAATTAGGCCATTCAGCCCATCGAGTCTACCCCGCCATTCAAACATGGCTGATCTTTCCGTCCCTCCCTGCCTTCTCCCCATAACCCGTGACACCTTTACTAATCAAGAACCTGTCAATCTCTACCAATTGGTTAAAAATAACTATGATAGCCTCCACAACTGAATACCACATAATGAATACCACAGATTCACCACCCTCTGACTAAAGACATTCTTCTTCGTCTTTCTAAAGATACAATATTTTATTCTTAGGCTGTGCTCTCTGGTTCTAGACTCTCCCACTAGTGGAAACATCCTCTCCACATCCACTCTAGGTCTTTCACCATTTGTTAACTTCAGTAGGTTTCTATGAGGTGCCCCCTCATCCTTCTAAACTCCAGCGAGTATAGGCCCAGAGCCATCAAACGCTCATCATACATTAGCCCAATCATCCATAGGATTATTCTCGTAAACCTCCTCTCTTTTAGTCCTCTCAAAATAAATGCTAACATTGCATTTGCCTTCCTTATTAACAACTCAATTTGCAAATTAACCTTATGGGAATCCTGCATCAGCACTCCCAGGTTTTCATCCTAATAACAAGTTCTTTATTTAATTAGATCCGCTCCTTATTATCTAAGTGGGCCTCTCATTTTTCCAATGCTAAATGATTTAGGTTTCTATTCCTTGGAGTTTAGAGGAATGAGGAGTGATCTAATTCAAACACATAAGAAGTTAAAGTGCCTTACCAGGGTAGATGTTGAGATGTTTCCACTAATGGGAGAATTATAGCCGAGGTGAAAGGACTTAACATCTGTGCCATCTTGAATTAATATGGAGTCTGAATGTGCTCCTGGCAGGCAGCTCTTGTCAGTGTCTCAGCCTGAAGATGTTCATCAAACAGGCAACTTATTAAAGCTTGTGTAATAAAATACAGCCAGGTTTTGAGGATCTGGATCAATGATGGAGGATGAACGCACAAACTATATGAAATTAAGAGGAAAACCATAGTCAGACAGCAGTAAAACGATGGATAATCACTGAGTCTCACACATTCTTTTACTGCAAAAGCTCACCAGTAACTCCTTATAACTGAAGATAGACACAAAAAGTAGGAGTAACTCAACGCGTCAGACTGAAGAAGAGTCTCGACCTGAATTGTCACCTATTCCTTTTCTCCAGAGATGCTGCCTGACCTGCAGAGTTACGCCAGCCTTTTATGTCTATCTTCCGGAGTAAACCAGCATCTGCAGTTCCTTCCTGCACTTCCAGCAACAGCTGAGACTGAAGGATCTTGACATTTGTGGGTCCTCGCACATTCTGGAATCTCGTCCCTTGGTGGAGTCCGGTGAACTCGGGCGCAGAGCGTCTCGGATGTCTCTGAGAAAGCAAAGTTGACCTTGTCTTCTTACCAGGTGTCCTTGCAGCTGCGGGATCAGGCCTCATGATGTTACTGGTTAATGTTACAATATGTTATAGGAAAGATGTTGTCAAGGTAGAAAGGTGCAGAGAAGATTTACAAGAACGTTGCCAGGGCTCGAGGGCCTGAGCTATAGGGAGAGGTTGAGTAGGCTAGGACTTTATTCCTTGAAGTGCAGCAAGATGAAGGGTAATCTTATAGAGGTGTGCAAAATCATTAGAGGAATAGATCCGGTAAATGCACAGTCTTTTGTCCAGAGTAGGGGAATCGGGGACCAGAGTACACAGGTGAGTGGTAAAAGATTTAATCGGAACCTGAGAAGCAACTTTTTTTACACAAATGGTGATGGGTATATAGAACGAGCTGCCGGAGGAGGTAGTTGAGGCAGGCACCATCATAACATTTAAGAGACAGGCACAGGGATAGGACTGGTTTAGAGGATTGTGGGACTAGTGCAAGTAAGTAGGACTAGTGTAGATGGGGCATGCCTTATGGCCGGCACAGGCACATTGTTCTGAAGGACCAGTTTCTATGCTGTATGACTTTGCGATATCTTATTTTGGGTGATCTTCCCACCCCTGTGCTATGGCTCTTCACTTGTGACTGTGGCGCGGTGTACTCTTGACTCTGAAGGAGTGATGACCTCTCAGGGTGCCTATGAAGAGCTCATTTCCTTGATGGGCAGAGCCTCCTGCCTGCAAGGTACCACATGTGCCTGTAGTCTGGGATACAACTTTGATGCACTGGCAATCAACAATGCCTGTGATATAGTGGTTGCAGGAGATATCCGAGTATCCTGAGAGAGGACCAGAGTCTCCATTCCTGAACTTCCAGGTGGACTCTCATAGTACTAGTCTAGTGAAGTCAAGTTTGTTGTCATGTACACAAGTACAGTGAGGTACTGGTAGAATAAATCTTGCTTACAGCATCATCACAGGGACATCGACTCAAACAACACACTAAAACATAAATTATGAATGAAGCATGCGTAGGTCCTACATGATCCTGAATAGAAAAAGACAGCAAAACTAAGAGACATTAGTGCCAAAATACACAATTAGGAAAGAAATCCATGTAGTGCAAGAGGTGGTCCATTGTGTGCTGTTGCTGTTGCTGAAGTAAAAGTAGATTTGTGCAGGTCAGTTCAAGAATCTGATGGTTGTAGGAAAGTAGCTGTTCCTTTCAGACTCTGACAGTCACTGCGGATGTTGCATTTCTTGAGCATATCTTTCCATCTTTTTCTCTATTCACCTGGTAATCTCATCCTCCAATTCTAGAGTTAATTACATTCTTCTCTTACTTTCAGGGATCTAGGCAAAACTTTCTGGAATTCCCTCCCTGAATCTTTCCACCTGTCTCCCTCAAAACCAAGGTCTTTGACCAGAATCTGAGCTAGTATCTGCATGCGGCTCAATGTAAGTGGTGCACATGTGAAATGTATCAGTGTGCTGCACTGTGTTGAAGATGCTATAGAAATGCAAGCAGCAGCTATAATGCTCAGTGCCTCTAACACTATTGCTTTCACCCTCTCTGCTGCATAATCGGACTTATCTTTAAGCCAACAGACCAGGAGATAGTTTTAAAATGAGTTTTTATTGCTTATTTCAGAGGCAGTAGTTATTATTAAGCTGGTCGTTGTGATTTATAGGTTTGGGAACCATTGAGGACATTGGTGATATTGAATCCTGCTGCTGCAAAACAATTTAGAAATTTTGAGTATCCGATGTGTGATCTCCAGGTGCTGAAATTTTACAGAGCGATATGACCAACAAGAGCATAATATTTGCCCATTTTGTTGCAGAAGCCTGCTCGAGAGTGCCAGAATGGATAAAATAATTTACCCAGAATTGCAAAATCGTGGATGTGTTTTTATTTTATAGTCTTTCATTAACATGAGGGTGTGTCATTTTTGTGTGATGTTATCAGACTTTATGTGCAGATAAATCATCGTTATTATTTTTGAAGTTGAGACATGGCTCTCCTTCAAAGCAAAGCGATTTTGTCTAAACACTGTTGCCTAGAAATTGAATTGCACTGATATAAGAGTTCTAATCATGTGCAACACTGTTAACAACTTCCGTTTGGTTGATGAGGCCAAAGTTGCAGATGCTGTCAATATGGACGTCAGCAAGGCATTTTGTTTAGTTTAGAGATGCAATGCGAAAACTGGCCCTACGGCTCACTGAGTCTGCACCGACCAGCGATCCCCGCACACTACCACTATCCTATACACACTAGGGACAATTTACAATTTTACCAAGCCAATTAACCTACAAACCTGTACATCTTTGAAGTGTGAGACGAAACTGGAGATCCCAGAAAAAAGCTATGTGGTCACAGGGAGAGCATACAAACTCTGTACAAACAGCAGCCGTAGTCAGAATCGACCAGGGCATCTGTCTGATGGTTATTGATTAAGATGTGTTACTGACGATTCATATTGATTGTGTCCTGCTGCAACTTAGAATCATAGCGTCATACAGCTTGGATATTGGCCCTTCAGCCCAATTTGCCCATGTTGACCATGATCCCCCAAATACATTTGTTCCACCTGCCCATGTTTGGCCCACACCCCTCTCAACCTTCCCTATCCATGTACCTGGGCAACTGCAGTCCCAAAGGCTGCCATCTGAAACCAACCAGAGTGTTGCAGATACGGGGCATGGTGTGCAAGTGGCAGATGTAGAAAGTCTAGTTGGAAAGGAATACATTAGGATGATGATTAATTAATATCAATGCATGGTTAGAAAGTTTCCTTATTATTAATTTGAAATATAATGAAATAAAGTGCCAGGCTCCCGATGGGGACTGATTGTTAAGACTTCTGTAAGGACAAATGATGATTACTTCTTTATCCTTTCTCATCACTTATATTGTCAAGCTTGAAAGATATTGCCAAGCTTGATATGGTTCAGAGAAAATTTACAAGGATGTTGCAAGGTCTAGAGGGTGTGAGCTATAGGGAGAGGTTGAGTAGGCTGGGTCTCTACTCCTTCGAATACAGGAGGATGAGGGATGATCTTATAGAGGTATACAAAATCATGTGAGGAATAGATCGGGTAGATGCACAGAATCTCTTGCCCAGAGTTGGGGAATTGAGGACCAGAGGACATCGGTTCAAGGTGAAGGGGAAAAGATTTAATAGGAATCTGAGGGGTAACTTTTTCACACAAAGGGTAGTAGGTGTATGGAACAAGCTGCCAGATGAGGTAGTTGAGGCTAGGACTATCCCAACATTTAAGAAACAGTTAGCCGTACCATCCAGCCTCCAACGGGGCGGCGGAAAGGTCTGTTCGAGTTGTCAAAGATGCTCTCAAGAAACATGTTTTGCAGCGTTGTTCAAAGCTTAGCATGAAGCATGTAAGGGGATACAAAATATATGAGAATTTCCCTGTATAACCTCTTTCATATCTCTGCCACACTTTCATATTTTCAAGTGGCAGCCTTCAGCTGTCGGGAGCATGCTTCCATATGGTAAAATTGTTTTCATCTTTCAGACTATTCTCAAGATTAATATCCATGACCATAATTTGACAGCAATCAAAATCTTTTCCCAGCAACTGCTCAGCATTGGTGCATGTCCTGGAGCTGAATATTAAATAAAACGTAGTTTTATAACTACAAAATTAATGATGTTTAGAGTATGAACTGTCAAAAACGTGTTTGATAAATTAACACATTTATACTCATGCTAGCAGTTAAAAGCCTGTAGAATTAATTAGGTAATGGTTGCACAGATCGTCATGTATACACTATTACCGTGTCGTTGGTTCTGGCCCCTCATATCATTGAGATAGACACAGACTCTTGGGTCAGTCAGCAAAAGGAATAGGAATAGCTGAATCTGAAGAAGGGTTCTGACCCAAAATGTCACCTATTCCTTTTCTCCACAGATGCTGCCTGACCCGCAGTGCTACTCCAGCATTTTGTGTTTATCTTCGGTATAAAGGGTGTTGCTGGAGGTTGAAAACATTGGTGCTTCTTCAAGACCATTGGAGTGTCATTCATTGAGGCGTGGAGAACGTTATCCAGGAGCATGACAAATGTTTTTCAACAACATGGAATGAATCATTCACTCCACTATAGGTTACCTACAAAGCACTCTTTTAACTACTTTTGCATCTAGTTCAGTTTCGTTTCTGCTCTGTGATTGGGTTTTTTACCTGCATTTTTTCTGTAGCTGTTACACTACATTTTGCACTCTGTCTCCTCCACCTGTTATAGAGCCATAGAGTCAATAGCATGGACACAGGTCCTTCGGTCCAACTTTCCTACACTGACCAAGATGCCCATCTACACTCCACATGACTCAAGGGACAGGTTACATAGTCATGTAGATGCCCATCTACACTAGCCCCACCTGCCTGTGTTTGCCCCATATCCTTCAAAACCTTTCCTATCCATATACCTGTCCAAATGTATTTTCAATGTTGTGATGGATCTGTTTCATCTACCTACTCATCCTCCACATGACTATATAACCTGTCCATTGTCACAAGGTCAACAACTTCCCTTCAATCCCCTGTTACACACCTATACCTGGGGTAATGTATCGTAATCTGTAAATTACCTAACAGCATCAAGAACTATCATTAACTAGAGAGCAGTCCGAAGCTACTATCTACCTCACTGGAGACCCTTGAACTATCTTTAATTTGACTTTACTGGACTTTATCTTCCAGTAAATGTTATTACCTTTATCATGTATCTGTACACTAGATGGCTTGATTGTAATCATGTATAGTCTTTCTGCTGACTGGTTAGCACACAACAAAAGCTTTTCACTGTACCTTGGTACATGTGACAATAAACTAAACTAAACTAAGGCATGTCTGGCAATGTAAGCGGAAACCAGTTCACCTGGGGTAAAAATCGCACGCAGTCACAGGGAGAACTTGCAAGCTCCACACAGACAACACACAAGGTCAGGATCAAACCCAAGTTCCTGGAGCTGTGCGGCAGCGTTTTGTGGCACCTGCAGTATTGGGTCTGGTACATCGTATTTGAGGAGGAATGATAGAATGGTGCATGTCAGGCTTTGCAAAGTGAAGATGGGGACTTTGAACTGAAATGTTGGTATCAAATGAACCAACCTGGTGGCACAGGGTTTAGGTTAAAGGCTGTGTGGGAGTGTCAGTTATGACATAATGAAACCGACTGCATGGCTTAGATAGTATTATTGCACGACTGCATGTGGATGAGGAACAGGAGGTTTTCACGGTGATCATCTATGAAATACCTGAATTGACTGCAAGATGTGGAAGGTGAATGAATAATACTTTAGTGTCACACGTACAGAGTTACAGTGAAATTCCTTGTTTTGCATAAGAGTTGCCACGTATGGGATGCCGACAATGTTACCAAAGTATTCATTATAGTCCCAAGGGTCCCCCATTGTTCTCAGTGCCCCACCCCCAATGCTAGGTCCCCCTTTGTCTCGGCAGCCTGTCCTTGACTGACCGTGGGGAATCACACAGCCTGTCCTCAGCCTGCCCACCACCAGGTCCTCTCTGGGACTGCTCCACAACATTCACCAGGAGCTTCCTTGTAACTGCACTGCCGCGCACTCGCCGGGAGCTCCGGTTGAACACCGGTTCATTATGGGTTCATTATGGAAGATGTACTAATTGTACCAGGACAGATAGGAATGAAAACAAAAGCTATTTAATGGATAAAGACACACGATGCATTGGAGACACTTAACCTGGACAAAATAGCCTGTTAACAAGATCTAGAGGGAAATTAAGAAGGGAGAGCACAGCAGATTCATACTCACACACACTATCGCTGGCAATTCCAAGGTTTTCCTTGTGTTTAATGAAGGTCAATAACCTACCATTAGGATTTGAACAGAGAACACAAAACTGTTCTATGATCCTCAAGAGCACTAGACACTAAAAGAGATTAGAAATTGGCTATTATTTCAAGATGAGAGAGGTTATATTTTAATGAGGAATCAGTCATTAGTTATGCAAACTGTCTAATAAAGCCTTAGGTATTTTGAAGTCTCTCTCCGCTGATGGAGGCTGACCTACTAAGTGCTTCCAGCAACCTCTGTGTTTCAATCAATCAATCAATCAACCTTTATTGTCATCTTGCAAGCAACAGTTGTACAGTGCAAAATGAAAAGACGTTTCCCAGGGAATAGCGGAGCATCGCACATGAAATTTAAAACATTTTCACACATAATAACACTAAAAACAATCCAGTCTCTAATCGAACAGTATAAATAGTTAAAAGCAGGTAAAACACAACGTTAAAATACAATAAACCAATCATAAAAATGTCCGGGGCAGCTGATTTGAGTGGCCAGTGCCAGTTATTAAAGTGGCCAGTGCCGGTTATTAAAGTGTCCGTGCCAGCCGCAGAATCAGGTGACTGTGAGTACAGAGTGACTGTTTAGCAGCCTCACAGCCTGTGGCAGGAAGCTGTTTAGCAGTCTTGTAGTCCGGGCTTTGATGCTTCGATATCTCTTGCCTGATGGCAGGAGTTCCAGGTGTATGTGAAGGGGGTGCAGTTTGTCCTTAGCAATTCTCTGAGCATTTTTCAGACAGCGGCTCTGGAACAGTTCTTGTACCGAGGGTAGGGAGACGCCAATGATCCTCTCTGCTCCCCTCACTACCCTCTGCAGAGCCTTCCTGTCCGAGCAGTTGCTGGTGCAGTACCACGTATTTATGCAGTACGTGAGTACAGACTCCACCGTGCCCCTGTAGAAAGTCCTGAGGATGTTGGTGGTGAGTGAGGCCTGTTTTAGTTTCCTCAGGAATGCAGTCGCTGATGGGCCCGTTTGACGGTCCCAGGGGTCACATAAACTATAACACTTTAGCCAATTCAGTAATGTTTTCCCAGTCTAAAATCATCATTCTTTTCGACAGTGTCTCTTTTACTTATCACAGCTGTTAAAATTGCTGTTTAAAGTCACCATCTACATCCCGAATAGTTGCTGCAGATGTTTTTTATGCTCAGTTAAGCTGCCAGAAAGCTAATACTCACAATAAACAAGGTGCATTCTTACATCACATTTTTCTGTTATTGCCATATGTTATTCTGTACATAATCCTTGCACTAAACATTCTCTCAGATATTTAACGCATGGCAAAACTACATAAATCATCTCCAACATTATGCAGATTTGTGATGACTTCAAAATACCTAAGGCTTTATTAGACAGTTTGCATAACTAATGACTTTCCTCATTAAAATATAACCAGAGATGTCCAATTCTATCACTGTAAACAAAATATTATGATGTGTGCAAAGAATTATGAGAATATTGCCAGGACTTGATGGCCTGAACTATAGGGAGAGGTTGAGCGGGCAAGGACTCTCTTCCTTGGAGCGCAGGAAGGGGATCTTATAGAGGGGTACAAAATCATGAGAGGAAAAGATTGGGTAAATGCACAGTGTCTCTTGCCCAGAGTAGGGGAATCGAGAACCAATGGACAAGTTGAGGGGGAAAAGATTTAGTAGGAGCCTAAGAGGTAACTATATCACACTAAGGGTGGTGGATGTATGGAACGAGCTGCCGGAGGAGGTAGTTGAGGCAAGCACTATTGCAACATTTAAGGAACATTTAGACAGGTACATGGATCGGACAAGTTTAGCAGGATATGGGCCAAACGCAGGTAGGTGGGACATGTGGAGCTGGGACATATTGGTTAATGTGGGCAAGTTGGGCCGAAGTGCCTATTTCTACGCTGCTTGACACTATGACTCTATATATATTACCTTGGACAAATGACTATCATTTGCTTATAATATCTGAATGTTGCATGGATTGGAGCTGACAACAAAACTATGGGTCAGATCTCTGCAAACTACAGGCAATTGGTTTTCATCCAAAGTAAATACATGGCAAATGTGGCAACCTATTTGGGGAATCAATCTGCACTGTGAACTTGATAGCCCACTCACACTTGGAGAAGATTTTCAATTCTTGCTCTTTTGCTACTTGCGTCCAAACAACAGAACCAATGCTGAAGATAGACACAAAATGCTGGAGTAACTCGGCAGGACAGGCAGCATCTCTGGAGAGAAGGAATGGGTGACATTTCGGGTCGAGACCCTTCTTCAGATTGAGAATCAGAGGAGATGGAATCTAGAGATATGGAAAATGACAGGTCAAAGCAGACACTGATCAAGGAAATGTAGAATGGTTCATTGTTGGCTGTGGGGAAGGTGACAACGTGGCATTCAAACAGTAAAATTAATCAGGACGACAATGAAACTTGTTGAAGAACTAGGGTGGGGTAGGGACGGAGCAAGGAAGTTAGAGAAATCAAAACTGTTAGCTGCCTAAGCGAAATACTGTATGAGGTGTTGTGCTCCAATTTGCGTTGGGCCTCACTCTGACCGTTTAAGGAGGCCCAGGACAGAAAGGTCCGTATGAGAATGGGAACGGGTGTTAAAGTGTTTAGCAACCGGGAGAAAGATCTAAGAAAGTTCCCAACTAAAAATCACTTATCCATGTTCTCCAGGGATGCTGCCTGCCCGTGGAGTTACTTCAAGGAATTTGTGTCTATCCACAGTTTGTTCCTTATGTTTGAAATGTAAAGTTGCGAACTTTAATACTAACCACCTTCAGATTTCCCTCCTGACCACTTTCTACCTTCCTCAACCACAATTGAAATGCTCCCCTGCTAACACTGGACCTTTGAAAACCTTTGGACCCCACCATGTACTCCATGATCTAAACTCCAGCCTAGGGTCTCTCTTCCTCCCAACCATACATCTTTCCTCTTGTAGATGACATATGTCTTTTCTTTGACTGGACAGCATGAAAACAAAAAGCATTTCAACGTACCTCAACACACTTGACAATAATAAACGGAATACAACTAAACCTTTGTGGAATATGTTTTCTGCTCAATAGTCCCGTCAGTCAAGCTGCCTGTGGTGGAAATACTGACAGAAAGAAAAAAGAATAATCACCCTGTAGTTTAAAATGTAGGCGTAGGCCTAGGCAGACTGAGCGAAAGTGTAACACTGAGTATAAATATATTATTCCCATTGTCTAAAAGTGTGGGTTTGAGGAGACATTTGCGCTCGAGCGCAGGTGCTACATTTACCTCCTTGAACAACAATAACTAAATAATTCAAAAGTATTTCAAGACTTTGATCTATCTGTGGATAATGCAATTATATACCGCAAGCTTTAACCTCTTTATGAAAAATGCAAAGTAGTTTAATTGGGCCATTGAAAGACGTTACGTGGCATGTCAGCCAGAATGTACCCAACAAATGCGCCAATATCATCATACTCTTTTTGGTGGGTAGACAAGTGTTTATAAAGTACATGTTTGTGATTTTATTGGACTGACAAGCCTGAGGAGATTTTTTCCCTCTGTGGCCGGGAGCCAGCCAGCATAGCTTGTGTTATATAATGTCTGCATTATCCCCAGATGAATCAAAGCCTTGAAATGAATCATCTGCCCTGAAGCTTGGCCAACTCATGGTATTCCTTGAGCTGTCGTTAGTTTTCCCAGTGAGGGCAATTGGTGTTTCCCAAGCTTGGGATCTGCAAGAGTGCTAAAAGTCTTACAAACTTCTGTTCCCCACCTTGGAGTTAGCAAAGCTCGGTACACTCACACACGGCCAGCTTCATTCCAACTGCACACCAGCTGTGCTTCAAATCCGGCTCAGACGTCACAATGGGGTTAAGAAGTCCCATGTGATTTCTTTGACTGCTGGTGAATGAGCATGTGTTAAAAAAAAACATCTTGTATTTAGGCAGCGCATTCCACAAATTCATTATTTCCCAAAGCCACTAAAGCCAATTAAGTACCCATTGAAGCGTAATCTCTGTTATAAAACACTGCCAATCCACACATGGTAGTGTAGTAATGGTCAGATAGTCTACTGTGTTGGCCATCAGGAGGTGCAACGTTGATAAAAGCTGGATGTTAATTGCCAGATGTCCTGTATTTTTAACTACAGGATGATTATTATTTTTCTTTCTGTCAGTATTTCCACCACAGGCAGCTTGACTGATGGGACTATTGAGCAGAAAGCATATTCCACAAAGGTTTAGTTGTATTCAGTTTATTATTGTCAAGTGTGTTGAGGTACGGTGAAATGCTTTTTGTTTTCATGCTGTCCAGTCAAAGAAAAGCCATATGTCATCTACAAGACGTATGGTTGGGAGGAAGAGAGACCCTGGCCTGGAGTTTGGATCATGGAGTACATGGTGGGGTCCAAAGGTTTTCAAAGGTCCAGTGTTAGCAGGGGAGCATTTCAAATGTGGTTGAGGAAGGTAGAAATTGGTCAGGAGGGAAATCTGAAGGTGGGTAGTATTAAAGTTCACAACATTACATTTCAAACATAAGGAAAAAACTGTGGATAGACACAAAGTGCCTGACGTAACTCCACGAGCAGGCAGCATCCCTGGAGAACATGGATAAGTGATTTTTCGTCGGGAACTTTCTTAGACTTCTTATGCCCCCCGCCCACAATCAGTATGAAGAGGGGACATGTCCCAAAACATCACCTATGCATGTCCTCTAGAGATATTGCCTGACTCGTTGAGTTACTCCAGCACCTTGTGTCAGTTACTACAGAAAAGGCTTCCCTCCACAGCACAGTAAATATCCATATACTCCCAAAGATATCCTAGGATATTGACTTACTTCCAGAGCACTGGTCAATATCAACCCACCCCTACAGTGTACATGTGAGTATTGAAACACTATCAGTGAGCTCCAGTGAATGCTGACTAATTCCCAGTGTTACGCACACCCAGAGTGCCTGTTCATATTGACATAGTTCCAAATGGTTCATGTAAATATTGATGCAATAAATATCCCAGGCAGTCCTAGTACATAGTAACACACTCTCAGATATCCCCCTCCCCCTGGTAAACACTGACCTTCCAATGAATATTGATACATTCCCAGAACCCCAGTATGTACTGATGACCTCCTCCGTAAATACTCAGAACCTATAAGCATTTCCCTGTGAATATTCAAACATAGATGCAGCCAAATACACACGCATGCGCACACACACGCATGCGTACACACACGCGCGCGCGCGCGCGCGCACACACACACACACACACACACACACACACACACACACACACACACACACACACACACACACTAGACTAAGTGCAGACCCATTGGGTCTGCTCCCCAACGGAATATTCCACCACTCACCTGTTCCTCTAACGCAACCCATTCCCCAACTCAATATTCCACCACTCACACATAGCCCCCAATTGCGCAGGGGCGGCTCATTTCCCCTCATCCTCCAGCAATCCGTCTCCCTCCTCTTCACCCTTCCTCTTCTTTCCCCTCTCCTCCTCCTCCCCTAACCCAATCCCTCCCTCTCCTTTCCCCTACCCTCAGTCACTCCCTCCCTCCCACCATAACTCTTCTCCCCTCCCTACCCCCGCCTATCCCTCTATCCCCCACTCCTCACCTCCCCTATCCCCCCTCACGATCCATCCTGGCCTCCCCCACTGCCCTCCTCTCCCTTTATTCCCCAATCCCTACCTCCCACATTCCCCCCTCCTCTCCGGGGTGGGGTATGGAGTCGGTGTACATGGTGGGCACCATGAGTTTTGACGAGCTGGTGGAGGAGATCTTCTCCGAGAGGGCCGTGAGGATGAGTTACCATGGCAGCGGAAGAGGAGATGGACAGTTGCAGCCATTCACCCGTGGGGACGGGTAGACGGGACTGCCAATGCCACAGAGGACAGGCGGAGGAGAGGGGTGAGTGAGGGAGAGAGAGACGGGACCAGGGCCTCCACTGAAACCCCACCCCCTGGTCGCCACCGGTGGTGGGGGAAACGGTAGACAAGTTACTGTGAGGAGGGGAGAGAGGAGATTGTGAGTGAGGCAGGAGACACCATGGTGCAGGAAGGGGCGTCGCCATCCCGGGCATAGCGGTGACTGACAGGAGAGGAGACAAATCTGCGTGGCGCTGACTGACAGGAGAAGAGACCAATCTGCGCATGCGCGGTTTTTAAACATTTTAAACCTTAATAACTTTTAAAATATACCGTAGATTGAAACCAAACTTGTTGCACTTGCAGCACAGAAGAACGGTGAGTAAGATGCCGAACAATCGTAGCACTATCGTGTACCATTTTTGGGCAAATAGAAAAACCATGCAAACCGGACGAGCACATGATCAGAGTTTTAGTTACGGATGTAAAGACACAGATTATAAACTCATACATGCAATCACATAAACACACACATATCACTCAGATTACACACACAAACACAAATATATGTATATATATATGTGTTGTGTGTGTGTGTGTGAGTGTGTATATACAGACACATACACACACAAGCACGCATTGCTCACTTTTGAATTTCTTGACTTCACGGTTAGCAAACCAATAGCAAACCAAAAAAAATGTCATGCTCTCATTTGCATGTTATCTCTCTATTGCCTATCAGGAATATGGTGCTCTTGTATTTTCTATCAGGTCAGTGATCCCCAGTCTGTGAATGCAGGGTGTTAGTGGTGTATCCCACCCATTGACTACATGTGCTAGCACGTGTTAGCACTGCCGCCCACTCCCATCTGATGGACCCTCTTCCACCTTCCAGAAGGTCAACCTGTCAGGCAGACTGCAGTTTCATAACATTGTCCTCAGTGCATAACTTAATAAACATTAGAACAAGAGCAGACTGCTCAGTTTAATCACAGCATATATTCTCTCAACTCATAGTTGATATGTTCCTTGACTCCTTCAGCCCATTTACATTCTGCACCTGACAAAAATGTGATATTTAATGAGACAAAAAAATAGATGGAGGGAAATTTGGCCCTGAGGAAGAGAACTGGAAGACAAGCCAGAAAATATAAACCACCGCTTACGCTAAATTCATGCATCATTAGGGCAGCAAGTTCTAATGTCAAAAATGACCATGGGAACTGACTAACTTGTTCTCAATGAGTCAGGTCTTATGTTATAAGAATTTCAATAATTTCTCTCAAAGCTAGAGAGCAGCAAACTCTAGCTCTGTTATAACAAGGCTGAAATAGAAAGTTTTAATACTGAAAAAGTTTGTTTGTTGGTAATAGTATAGGATAACTCAGAGTTATGTATTTAGCTGATATATTACCAAGTCCTCTGATTCCCAATTTGAGTTGAGAGCTGCAGCATCTCTGGAGAGAAGGAATGGGTGGCATTTCAGATCGAGACCCTTCTTCAGACTCCGTGCCTACTAGTGAACACCTCTGTACACTAAAACTATCCTACACACTGGGGACAATTTTATAATTCTATTAAAGCCAATTAAATTGAAAAAACCTGTATATCGTTGGAGTGTGGGAGGAAACCAGAGCACTGAGAGAAAACCCACACGGTCACAGGGAGAACATATAAACTCCATACAGATAGCACCCTTAGTCAGGATCGAGCCCATGTCTCTGTCATTGTAGCACCACTGTGCCACATATTAGATATAAATGCACAAAGTTATGGTAGCACAATCATAATATCATAAGTGATTAGAGTAGAATTAGGCCATTCGGCCTATCAAGTCTACTCTGCCATTCAATCATGGCTGATCTATCTCTCCCTCCTAACCCAATTCTCCTGCCTTCGTCCCATAACTACTAACAATGGAAAGATTAACAACACAAATAGCGGTAAAGACTGTGTTGCGTGGGCTGCATGGAGGTATGTTTAGTATTTTGAGAAGCAGAATGGGAAGGGAGATGGAACAGCCCTGAGAACAAAGAAGAGATAAAGGCAGTGAGAAGAATCAACTTGGACAAAGCTACAAATGAGCACCATCACATTGGTGTATACATTTATAGGCCACCAAGCAGTTCTGGCAACATTGGATGGAAAGTACAAGCCAGGAAGTGAGTGGGACATGTTAAAAAGATAATGCAATAAACCTTAGGGAAAAAAATCCACACACTGAGTAAATCAAATTGGAAACAGAAGGTTGGGGATGAGTTCATGAACTGGATTCTGGGAATAATATTCAACAGGGAAAAATGAACTTTAGATCTCAGAATGGTGGCAACATTAAACAAATGATTTGTGTCTGTCATCGTAGAACGAACACTAGCAATTTATGAGGAAACAAGCATCTAATATCAAGAACATTAATATTAGAAAAGAACACAACTTGGGCAATTGAAGAGAATGAAAGACAACAATTCCCCTTGACCTGAAAGCTAACATACGTGAGGCATCTGAGAGCTTTGGCACTTTGCCATCCCTGAGACCCTTGAGGTCACAAGCTTCACTTCAATTACAGTATCACTTTCCATTTGTAGGGCACCTTTGGTGTTTCAGACACAGGGAATGCAAGCCACAATGTTGAAGGTAGTAAACAAGAACAATGGGAGTAACAATGTTCACCATGTATGTCCCTCTGCCAGGAGAGGTTGAGCATGCTCTCCAGTGTGGTCAAGGAAATTATGGCAATCCCTCCCAGCAACATCAGAACTGCTACACCTTCCAATGATCCAATATTCCTGGGCATCTCACTCCTCTTGCAAATTTCTAGCAGGACAGTACAGAGTACAGGTTAGTCCTTACCCTCAGGCAATGCTTTCCTTACCCCTACCATGATGGCAAAACCATCAGGACAAGCTTATCCAATCTGCCCATCCTCTGCAGAAAGGTATTGACCAGAAACATTCTATTCCACTCCAACAGTTGCTGCCTGGTCTAAGGAATATCTGCAGCATTTCCTGCGGGTTTATTTCATTATGGGACACATGGTGTTCTTTGTTGGGTGTGAAAAGACATTGGGGATATGGAGTTGTTTTGCAGAGATATGTGGGATGTAAAATTGAGAAAATTATATAGACAGAGAAATACTCAGAAGGCCTTAAACAGTAAAGATCTAAAAATCTATTTGTTGAGTTTTATTGAGAGAAAACATTTTCCACTGGGCCATTCAAAAATATCGCTATTCAATAAAGCAATTATCTAATTCAGTTGTAAATGGTAATGAAAATTAAACATGTTGAAAGGCATCATAAATGATAAAAATCTTTATTACATATTTCCGTTAATAAATTAGTCAATGTCATACTTTTCCAAACATATTTTTTATTATTTAGATTTTTCAGTTACATTAAAAAAAAATGCTTTCTTAATCACAACCAAATTTCTTGCGAGCTGGAAGCAATCCTCCAACAATATCCAGGACAAAAGCCTGGAAGCCTTTGTTCAGATCAAAGTTGGCTCAAGGTAGGTTGAAAGATATGCATGGCAATGCAGCAGTGACCTCACAGTTGTCCCCCAGCCATGTATGTCAAGGCCATGCAGTCCCAAGCCAGCCTGAGTGATTCTCAATCATCCCTCATGGCCATCTGTCACTCCCTCTGCTATCGGAAGCAGTTATTCACTAACTCCTGAGCACCGCATAGTAACTGTGAGCGAGGTAAAGATGTAAAGGCGTTTGGAGTAGCACAGTGGCACAGTGGTAGAGCTGCTGCCTTACAGCGCCAGAGATCCAGGTTCGATCCTGACTACGGGCCCTGTCTGCATTGAGTTTGCACGTTCTCCCTGTGACCGCGTGGGGTTTTTCTCAGGGTGCTTGGTTCACTCCCCCCCTCAAAAGACATACAGGTTTGTAGGTTAATCAGCTTCTGTAAATTGTAAATTGTCCCTGGTGTATAGGATAGTGCAAGTTTACGGGGTGATCGCTGGTCGGAGTGGACTTAGTGGGCCGTAGGGCCTGTTTCCATGCTGTATCTCTAAAATCTAAAATAAAGTGTACTACATTATCAGTTAAAGTGAATGTCTAAAGGTGGCAATCACAAAGGGATAGCACAAGTGTGATTCGTTAATTTTTGCATGGTGTAATATTTGATGTAATGTTAGCCTGATCATGCCTTTGATTTAAAGTATAAACAATTTACTGGTAGTTAAAAAATTGCTCCTGCAGTCAAGTCTTCTGCTGAGATAGATGGTTACGTGGGAGATGGAACAACCCAATGACAAAGGAGGGGCAAAGGCAGGGAGGAGAATCAGTGTGGATGGAGTTAAATAACACAAGGGAAAAACATAGTGGAAAGCAGATTCAGGGTGGGGATTTCTATTTGTCATTGTTCACTAGCGGAAATCAGTGATGGGCCACGCAGAGAACTTATCATTTGACGTGGAATCTTGGCTTCTCATGACTGTGGTGAAGTCTCTTTCCAAGCCCACTGCAACCACATGCGGTGGGAGTAAACCATGCTGGCAGGGAGTAAAACTAACAATCTGGAAGCAAGCACAGTATCCAGATGAGGATGCTGCGTGATTTGAGATCCACATTGGAAAACTTTCATGAGCTTACAATATTACAATTAGAATTACAATATTTTATTCCATGTCATTTGAACCTCAGTGAGGCTTAAATGAAACTCCGTTTCCACAGCCATACAAACAAAAACAATTCCTACAAGACATACAAACAATTCAATTTACACAAACATCCATCACAGTGAATCTCCTCCTCACTGTGATGGAAGGCAAAGTCTTTTCTCTCCCCTGCACCATTTCTCTCCCGATGTTGAAGCCCCAGGCGGGCGATGGTAAGTCCCACGGCCATTTAAGGCCGCGCCAGGCAATGTACGGCCCCGCTCCGGGTCGTTCCAACCCCGCGACACGGGCTGGAGAAGTTGCGTTGTGGGAGCTCTGAAAAGCGCTCTCCCACCCGGACCCACGAGCTTCCGATGTCCGAGTCCACAGGTCTGCAGCTGGAGCTTCCGAGCTCCGGTGTCGGGCCGCAGTAGCGAGCTACCACCGCTCCCCACGCTCCGAAGCCGGCCAGCCCCACGATGGTGAGTAGTCCACAGGCTCCGCGACTGGAGCCCCCAGGTCGTTCTGGTTGGAGGCCGCTCCACGGTGTTAGGCCCCAACGCTAACGGAGACCCGACAGGGAAAAGGTCAGGTCTCCCGTGCAGGGAAGAGATTTTTAAAAGTTTCCCCCGCCCCCCACATATACACAGTTAAAAACAGTATTAAAAAACACGAACAACTACATTTAACTAGACAAAAAAAAAAGACAGACAGGCTGTAGGGGCCGCTGCAACATGAGTCACGCCGCCACATGTGCCTACCACTCCACTGGATGTGACTACAGTATTGGTGTCAGAGTCCAAGTGGAGGGAGTGGGTTGGCAGCGTGATTGTCTACAATGAGGTCGGGCATTGCTCAGTGCTGGTGGAGCTGCAGGTAGTAGGTAGGCTGTGACCTTCTGGTGAGCCTCCAACTTGGAGAGAGGGTAGGGATAGTTCCTCAGCATCCATTCTGGATTTCAGCTTCTGAGGTGGGGATGCATTGGCGATTGAGAAGAGACCTGCCACTGTCGTTGGTCTTTAGTCTATTGCTACAGTTTTCAGGTATCAATATAATTTAATTGCTGATCCTGTCTGGTAGCAAAGGCATGTGGTTGTTGCCATTGAGTCCAAGAAGACGATGAGATTTCCTCTTAATGTTGGTGGTGACTGAAAAACATTGACATGTCTCCTGGCAACTCCAGAGCCATTGGATGGCTCGAGCTTATAGCAAAAGAGTAAGGAAGAACTCCTTCTAGGCAATGGATATCTCAGGACATGCATCTTTTGACAACATCATCCCTCTCATCCTTCTGCTGCCCTGCAGGCAGGGGCCGAGGCTCAGGTCCAACATCATGAAGTGTGCAACCGAGAATGATGATGAAGTACGAGACTCTCTTTGGTGAGCTCTTCAGTCCGTGGGTTTATATTCACAAGTAGACATAGGTCCCTGTGGCCACAGTATTGGTGTCAGAGCGATTGTCTAAAGGGAGGGGTTGCTACATGGCAGCATCTTAGTCTGCCATGAGTTCAGGCACAGTCGAAATTTGTCTGTGCATCAACCCGAAAGGCCTGAATACTGCCATTAAGCACGCACACCATCCCATGAAGACCGCCGAGGATGTTGCGGCAAAATTCGGAATGGCCACCCTCTTTTCTGTCCTCGATGCAAAGAGCTCTACTGGCAGATCCCACTTCTGACACCATGTAAACAAGAGACAGAGACAGTGTGTGATTTAAACACATCTTTAATGAGCACTTGAAACTTAGCAGCATTGAGGACCACAGGTTATCAGTGCATCCTAGCCGCTCCAACTGCAGTGCTGGGAACGAGTGTTAGTATAAGTGTTATAGTGGGGTGGAGTTACTGATGTTGGCTTATGTGTGATTGGTTCACATGCATCATCAATCTACACTACCAAATAACATTTAGGATCTCAAACTTCTTGAGGCTCCCAAGCTGACCCACAGCAAATTTTCTAAGGAAGAAAATAATTGCCGTAAAAATGTATAGGAAGGAACTGCAGATGCTGGTTTCCACTGAAGATAGACACATAATGCTGGAGTAACTCAGCTGGTAAGGCAGCATCTCTGAAGAAAAGGAATAGGGGAGGCTTCGGGTCATGATCTTTCTTTAGCCTGAGAGTCAGGGGAGAGGGAACCTGCAGGCATAAAGAGATACAAAGAACAAACGAATGAAAGGTATGTAAAGAACACATCAAGGCCGGTAGCAGTAGTTGTTTAGTTTTCCTAGGCAAGTGATAGGATGTTACTCAATGGACTGTCATCCAAGATTATCCCTCTTTGAATTGGAGGTAGCGTCTTTGCATCGATTGCAGATTGCATATTGGTTAGGAACCTCAAAACAGAGAGTAAGTATAAACAGAGTGTCTATGGGATGGTGCATTGTAACTGGAGGCAGACTGCTGGGGTCCAGAACCTGTGCTACGACCCACTTATTTACAATCTATATCAATAATTGGAAGAAGGACCCACTCTAACATATCCAGGTTCATTGATAATATGAACATGTGGAGAATTGTCCTCTGAAGTGACTGAGAGCCAACAAAGGGATACAGACTCATTAAACAATCAGACAAGAAGATGGGGTATAATGTGGAACAGGTGAAAATAGTAATTCCATCAGGAAGATATTTGTTTGAAAGTGAACAACTAATTCCTGTTGGTGGTGGTTCTGGTACGTGAAACGCAGTGGACAATGAGCCATTTGTGAGGTGTGCGATATATCATGACAAAGGTTTGCACAGTAAGTGTAATGAGCACACAGCAAAGTAATGGTGACCGGCTGAGTCCTTCTTGAAGAACTGTATTTAGTTTAGTTTAGCTTAGAGATACAGCGCAGAAACAGGCTTTTCCGCCCACGGGGTCCACACCGACCAGTTATCCCCGCACATATACTCTATCCTACACACACTAGGGACAAATTACACATACACCAAGCCAATTAACCTACATTCCTGTACATCTTTGGAGTGTGGGAGGAAACCAGAAAACTGAAGATCTCCTGAGAATTACAGAGACATGGCTGCAAGGGGATCACAGCTGGGAACTGAATATTCAGGGGTATACGTCTTATCAAAAAGACAGACAGGTGGGAAGAGGGGGTGGGGAGCTCTGTTGGTGAGGAATGAAATTCAGTCCCTTGCGAGAGGTGACGTAGAATCAGGAGATGTAGAGTCAGTATGGATAGAACTAAGGAATTGGAAGGGTAAAAAGACCCTAATGGGAGTTATCTACAAGCCCCAAAACAATAACTTGAAATAATGTGCAACAAGAATCAAATTTACAAGTTCCAAGTTACAATATGAAAGATAATTGGAATCGGTGGTGTTTCTCAACTTACTGGCTTTGCTTTCAGGGTGTGGGATTGGGAAGAGCTGTTGAAGAAGCCTGGGAAAGTTCCGTAGTGCTCCCGTATAAGAGTTGTGGTGGAATAGGGGTTTAAAGTGATGGGTGGGCTCCCAGTCAAAAGATCTGGTTTTGTCCCCGTTGGAATATCATCACAGTCCTACGGCACTTACGTTTTTGAAACATTCACTGAAGCTTCACACTTCACCCTTTCCATATAATCTCACACCTGCCATTCTTAGCAATCACAATCCAAACATCTCCGAAGTGGAGAATCCATCAGATCTGGATGTAAATCATCGTGTCAAAACCTACGCCTATTTCAACAAACTACATTGAAGCAGATCTTCATGAGATAACTAAAGCTTTCATTGAATTTGAACCACTATACATTTATTTTCTAGATATGTTTATATTTCTTATATTTACGACAGGCAAATCTGCCCATCAGGTCCACAGGGTATCTGAGAGCTAATCCATCAAACCAAGTCCCATTGCATCAATCACCGTCATGCAGTAACATGGTCATTTTATAACAGTAAATACATGAAAAATACAGCATTTCTGCATCAGACAAATTAATTAAAGCATTATGTCCTCAACTTTCTTTGTTTATTGAACATGAAGGATCAGTAGTCCATATAACTACAATTTGTATTCATGGCACCAAAAAAGCAAAATAATATTTCAGCATGCATCATTACTTCGGGTGCACAGTGACACAGCAGTATAATGACTACCTTACAGCTCCAGAGACCCGGACCTGACTATGGGTGCCAACTGTAAGGAGTTTGTATGTTCCCTCTGTGACCATGTGGGTTTTCTTCGGGTGCTCCGGTTTCCTCCCACACTCCAAAGACGTTCAGGTTTGTAAGTTAATTGGCTTCTGTAAATTGTAAACTGTCCCTTGTGTGTAAGGATAGTACTAATGTACGGAGTGATCGCTGGTCGGCACAGACTCTGTGGGCCGATGGGCTTGTTTTCACGCTATATCTTTAAAATCTAAAGTAAAGTCTATCACATCATCAGTGTGACATTGAGGCCAATGAGACATTAGGACAATTGATCAAAGGCTTGGCCAAAGAGGGGTTATAGACTATGCTGGGAAGACGGAAGGAACAAATTACTCCTAGAGAGGATTTGTTTTTGAACTAAACATCTCTCAGGAACAGATTAATTTTGGTTCACAATCTATAATTGATGTGTGTCGTTCAGATCCCACCACTCAATATTACAGAATGCATCTCAGGGGCAATATTCTTTGACTTGCTGAGAATCCATGAGATGCAGCTCACTCTATCTACCGTGAGTGTTAACAATTGGTGTAGAGCAGAAGGTTTTTGTGGTGTCAATTAGTTTTTCTGGGTGAGTGCTGGCATCATACGTGTGCCTCGAGGGTATTTTGATCATTAAATCTAAGAGCAATGTGCGTTGGAGAGTGGAATGAATAGAGAGATGAGAGAGACTCTTCTTAATGCAAATATGGAAGGTGATCAAAGTCAGTGCATTAAAGACAATCTTATTAAAGTCGGTGCCTCAAGGACAATCTTATATCACTACTCTGTTGCTGAGGCAACTCAAAATCAGCTCTGATGTCCTGGTTTTGTACACTAATTTATGGAGTGTACCAAGTTATTAATATGAGAGTCAGTTGTCAGACAACTTTTATGCAAAGCACAATGTACGTCTTCCAATGGTAACAAAATAGGCATGCCTCATTGGATAGCAATCTCACCTCTGAGTCAATTGTTGCTATGGATTCAAGACCCACTCTAGAGAAGCAAATGCATAATCTCACTGCATAGTTGCTGGAGTACTGCACCTTTAGAAATGCTGCCTTTTGTACAATTAAACAAATAGCAAGTTACAAATTTTTGAGATTTTAAAAATCAAGTCTGTAATTTATCCCATCAGATAAAGCATAAAAATAAGTTTAATTTGATACCTAATTCACTTTCATATCTTCAGTATTAAAGAGTTATGGCCATTTTCACTCTCGGAAATTAGCATCTTGTTCCCTATTGCTTTTACCAACATTGACTTCACACAAAGCTGTGATCAAGGACAGTCAAAAGCCCATAACTTTCTTAAAAATTAAGAGAACTGAATGAAATGTTCAGTTATTATGGATTGAAGCATTCTGAAACAAAAATAAAACATCTTACTTTGATGACCTGAAATTAAAGCATATAATTAGTTAATTACCTAATTGTACCTAATTACAAAATTGACCGTTAGGACGGAAATAGTAATATACACCCAAACTGCCTTGAAAATTCAAAAATGTGATATACTCAAGATCAGAACTTTAATATTATTGTATTATATGCTGTAAGTCCATAACAGATAGGTAAATAAATTACAATTTCTAGCAATAGACCAAGTCTTTATGGAGAAGAACAGTTGCTAGCTGGTACATTGGCATATCATAATCAGTAGCATCATCATATTCCTCAGATTGTAACCAATAAGCAACTCTGTACACCTTGTTTTTCCTCAACTTTTCAATTTTGGCATTGTAAACTATGTGTTTTTGCTCTTCAAACCACGCATAACATGCCTTTCTGCCCACTACTTTCCCATTGAGAATGTCCTGTAGATTCAATTTCTTAAGAAAAGGATAATTTTTTTAAATAACCTAAGTATCCAAATAACAAACGAATCCCATTCACACAAGAATTAACATGATTTTTAAATCTCACTGTCATGAATTTATATGCCAGAATGAAGGAATTTAGTGTTTAATTCCCATAAATTAATCCAGAAACATCCACTCAAAATATAATCAAAATTATTGTTTTTTGCACAATACATGTGACTCAAACTGTTGTGAATATTTAGTTTAAAAATAATGATCATGGAGAGAGAATAACACAAAATATGGACAACTTAGATGGCTTATGACATGATTGTCCAAATAAAATGGGCATTTTAATCATCTTGCTTCTCGAACGCGATCGATTGGAGCGTTGCATTTGCGGTGAATTTTCAGTAAAGGCACTGCCGGTTCGTATGGGGCCTAAATAATATTTTTGCTACGTACAATTAGCTTAAAGCCATTCCAAGAAGCAAGATTATATGTAAAATAAACGACTTACCCTTTGTTTTGTCCCATTCTTGCAATCTGTCACGTTGTAGGCGCTGAGGGCATTAGAAGTCGCTTTTTATTTTAATCTAATTATTAAATTGTCTAGCGATTAAAAAAAAAACGAGAATGGAAGTCCGATCGATTTTTCTTCAGCAGCTAGCAGCCCAAGGAAATCCGCCTTCGACAGGCAGTACTAAACTGGATTTTAATCCCGCCCCCCCCCCCTCAAAGGCGCCAAAGTCGCGCACACGGCCAGTGGCAGAACTGCAGCATTGAAGGTAAGTTTTGTAACATCTCTACAATACCCTGCTCTCTCAGGTAGACAAAATCACGTCATAAGACATAGGTGTAGAATTAGGCCATTTGGCCCATGAAGCCTACTCCGCCATTCAATCATGGTTGACCTATCTCTCCCTCCTAAACCTATGCTCCTGCTTTAACCCTATGTTCCTGCTTTCTCCCCATAACCTCTGACACGTGTACTAATCAAGAATCTATCTATCTCTGCCTTAAAAATATCTGACTTGGTTCCACAGCCTTCTGTGGCAAATAATTCCATAGATTCACCACCCTACTTCATAGTCTACTCTGTCCTGGTTAGCATGTGACATCCCGTCCCCATGATCATGGTAGATCTCACTGAGAATCCACACTTACCCTGACCTCTCACTTACCCTACTTGGTAATCAATAACTAAACATGTGCAGAGAGTACAATCCATCAGTGTATTTCCTGACACAAGGTTCCGGAGATAAATTATCCAGTCAGCACCACTATCATTTGCAAACAAACTACTTTGAAACTATAGTCCTGGTCTTAAACTAAATAGCTTATAACTACATTTTTTGTCTGACACTGAAGAAGGGAAGATAATTATCTTGGTCTCCTGGCCAACATGTACTCTGAGTTAATAAAATAGACATAATTATTATAAAATTGGTAACTACAGGATTTTATTATGTACAAGTTGGCTGTAATATTTCCAACACAACAACAATGACTACGCTTTAAATGTACTTATTTGGCAGTTTAGAAGTCGGAATATTCTTCAACTCTTAGCTGTTTTCCATGGGACCTGGCCAACATCAGAACTATAGTCCAGGTCAAATCCTGGTTCGGTAAATATATTCTGCAGAAAATGAATAATGAAAATGCATTCTGAAACGTATTTAAAGAAATGTTACAAGAGTAATCTAATTCATGAAGCATGGGAACACAGAAAAGTAGAGCACAGGAATAGGCCCTTCAGCCACTCAATTAACTAGATTTCTCTATGTCAAGTCTATTTAAATCTGATTTTTGTCTGCACCTTAATTAAGTGCCTGGAGATGTTATACTATATTACAGATGTGATGTACTGTAAATGCAAGCTGCCATTATTTATGTGAGTGTTCTGTAACTGCAAATCAATGTAATCAATGTAATCATGTAGCTTAGCCTGTAGAATTGCAAAGTAGAATATTACAGGTACAGAAAATCAGAAATAAAACCAGAAATCGCTGGAATTGGGAGATCTGGTTGCATTTCTGGAGAAAGGAACAAAGAATAAAGTCCTTTAGTCGATGCTGCCTTAACAGACACTGAATGGAGAATTCCCTCCCCAGTCCGTCATTTCTATGATTAGCTGAAATTGATTTTATGCTTCTAATTTATATGTGATTGTTCATCTGTGTAAACAAATTCATCTGCTTTTTTGGGAAGAACTGATTGCAGTTTATGTTTCTTCTACACTTTAAAAAAACTTTGTTTTGTGAGTATATTGACTCCGCTTGATGTAAATTTGTTGGTTTGCTTTGAGTTATTTCCCCAGCCCCACCTCCAATGTGTAGGCTAAATTGCTGTTGTCAGAAGAAATTAGCAATTCTAAAAAACATAAACTGCAGATGCTAAAAATCAGAAGTAAAAAGAGTTATAGATATACCCAGAAGTCAGTGAAAATTGTGGAGTAAGAAACAAAGTTAACGTGTCAAGTTAATAACATCTCGCTAAGAACTCAGAAAGTGAGGAAACAAACATGTTTTAAGATGTAGTGAAGGTGATGGTGAGGGGGGTGGGTGACGGAGTCAAGAGAAGAGAATGCCCGTGATAAGGTAGTGATTGAAAGACACTGAGGGATTGGTGCCTGCTGAGAGGGTGATGGAGATTTATAATCTCAGCTGATCTGTCTGGAGGAGATGTAAATAGAAATAAATAAATGAAAAAAGAGGAGCGAGAAAGAGAAAAAAAAATGCTGGAACTTGGAATGCAACACTGCAGATGCTGGAAATGTGAAATTAAAAACAGAAAATGGAGTCAATATTCAGGAAGTCAGTCAGAATTTGTGGAGAGAAAAACAGAGTTGCTGTTACCAGTCAACAACCTTGCGTCAGAACTGGCAAGGTCTGATACGAACCGCAAAAAGGCTTTGGATCTGAATTTGTTTCATCCAATGTAAAACCCTGAGGGCTGTCATGCAATGTAATCAGTTGAGGACAGTAATGGAATGGAAGCTGCCAGAAGCTGTTAGAACACATTAGTTCAGAGCAGTCACGAAAGATAACGATAGGTTTTATGAAGCCAACAATATGAGGGAAACAGCAAGAGTGGAGATGGAATATGGAAGAAATAAAGTATCAAATGGGATGACAGTACAGGTGAATGATTTGTCAGGGAGATTAGCAGAGAAATAAAGCTTCATTCTGGAGACGATACCAATAACAGAAAGATCATCAATATCTGAAATTTGCAAAGATAATTAATGTGAATGTGGGAAACCTGAAATATAAAAATGCCGCAAACATGGAATTTCTCAGTTGATTGAACCTCAACAGTGAATTCTGAAACCTAAAATGTGCGAGAGTTGTTCCTTGACCTTACAATGAGCTTCACTGTGTAGGGGATTGAGAATAGGAAAGCTGTGGGAGTAGGAAGAAAGAAGTGACAAGCAAATGGAAGCTTGAGGCCACGTTTGCAAACTGCAAAATAGACTTCGCCAAAGCTCCCACTCAATCCATATAAATCCTCCGCCAAATCTATAAGATACTACTGCATAAAAGACATAGACTCCGAGAGTGGTGTCTGAGTCATTGTGCCTGTGATTCTGCCAAGAAAAAGGGAGGGTTGTTGGTGGGGGTTGAAAACCGAGCATGTATATTAGGGAAGCAACTATTCCTTCAGACTACTTAAAGGGAAGGAGAGGAAAACGTATGTTTGGTGGTAGCATTATCCTAGAGTTTTAGAAACTGGGGAAGATGACCCATTGAATGTGATATCTTGTGGGCCGGAGAAAGGGGAGCTCTATCCTTGTTAGGGAAGGAAGAAGACTGAGTGAGAAGACATGGTCAAGGGACCTCAAGATTAATGGCCTACTCCCCCCACATCAAGCTGAAATTCTTTGTGTGCTCTTAAACCAATACATTGGAGCAGATAGACCTACCCAGAAAGGAAAGGCCAACCCACCAGGTGCAGTGCTCCTGCCAAGTTCTTTGTTGACTCACTTGTTATTGTGCCTTTTGTCCCACACATCCATCATTCCCAGCCTGGTTACTCAAATGTACACCCATCTCATGTCATATCTCCTCCCGCAGGCTGGTCTTCTGGATTCAGCAAATCGTCTAATTAAGTCCGCAACACTGCAAATATCTGCTCCCAGTGACATGTAAGTAAATGATAGATGACAACTGTTTCATTTCCAGACAGCTTGCATTGTGCTTGTGGTGACACTCCCAAATGTCAAAGACTAAATCAAATTTATTCATCACATGACCAACCAAGGTACAGTGAAATTAATGCAGCGATACAGTTGAAAAAAAAGAACACTTAATACACAATAAAAAAATCCAACACAAACATCCATCACAGCATTCTTCACTGTGGTGGAAGGCAACAACGTTCAGCCAGTCCTCTCGTGTTCATCCGTGGTCGGGGCCATAAACCCTCTGTAGTCGCCGTGACGGACGGCCAGATGTACAGACCCTCTCGTCGGGATGATTGAAAGTCCGACGTCGGGATGGTCGAACACACTCCGCGGCTTGAAGGGCCACTTTCCTACCGGAGACCGCGGCTTCAGGCCGCAAGCCGGCGGTCGGAGCTCTTCTCCGGCGATCCCCGGCAAGGGATCCCAGACTCCAGGTGGTAAGTCCACGCCACGCCACGCCACGCCTAGAAGCTCCCCAGACCACAGCCCAATAATGCCAAAGTCGCCAGGCCAGCGATCGGAGCGCTTCTTTCTGGCGACCCCCGGCAAGGGTTTGCCCCCGCTTCTTGAAGGAAAAGTCCATACTGCGCCCACTGCTGAAGCTCTGGGCCCGACTCTGGGAAAGGCCGCGAGGGAGGCAGAAAAGCGACATGGAAAACGTCGTCTCCCCTTGAGGAAGTGACCGAAAAATGGTTTCCATCTTTATCCCCCCCCCCCACCACCCCCACATAAGACACACTGAGAGACCGATGATTTCATGGTATGGGATAAGTTATTCTATTTTGGACAATGAAATCCAATGATATATTTAACTTCCCCTTTTGTTCTGCTTTGGCCATCTCAGTATATAGTTTAAATGCCTATGTCCACTTGGTTACTTCCCTGGACATCCAGAGACTTGGACCTCCTCCTTTTTTGTCCTATTGTGGTATTCCTCAATAGAAGCAAGCAGTTCACTATCTCTTGAAGTACGTCCGCATTCAGCCTCATTTGGGAGGCATCAAACCTGGGGTCTGTCCTACTGAAGCATGCACAGCACTTAAATGCAATGCTTCAAAATCAGCACTTCTGCCACCACTTCTCAGTATCCCTATCTGAAGTATGAAAAAATTAATCAATAATCCATGCTAATTTAAGAAAGCCGACCCTTTATGCATGTTCTGTCATTCATTAAGATTGTGGCTAATCTTCTACCTCAGTGCTATTTTCCTGCACTATCTCCATATCTCGAGTCCATTAATATCCATATACAGTATAAGGGATAAACTACAAAAGATACATTATAAAGTGAAGAGAGAGTCTACTCCATTAGGACAGTATTTTAAGGATCATGTCATGACTGACTGCTATTTGCATTGTATGATCATTAACTTGAGAGAATTGTCTATCTACCTGTATGTCTATCCAACAACAATCAGTCCTTAAAGTGGTACCACAATGATTGCTGTTAACCAGAATTATATGTAACATGTTATTTCCTTTCCTGCTTTAATAATGAAAAACACTAAGGGGGAAAAAATCAAAACTAAAATCCAGTCTCAATACGCACAAAGTATTCGAGACAGACACAAAATTCTGGAGTAACTCAGCGGGTGAGACAGCATCTCTGGAGAGAAGGAATGGGCGATGAAGGAATGGGCGATGTTTCGAGACCCTTCTTCAGACTGATGTCGGGGGGGGGGGGGGACAAAATTAGAATGTAGTCGGAGACAGTAAGACTAGTGGGAGAACTGGGAAGGGGAAGGGGATGGAGAGAGAAAGTAAGGGCTATCTGAAGTTAGAGAGGTCAATGTTCATACTGCTGGGGTGTAAACTACCCAAGCGAAATATGGGGTGCTGTTCCTCCAATTTGCGCTGGGCTTCACTCTGACATTAAGTATTCCAAATAGTTGGGTTCACAAGTTGGCACATTTGGAACATAAAAAATGTTTTTTTTAAATTAACATGCATGAACAACTCTAACTAATGACAGATGACATTGGTGCACAAATAGGGCAGACTTTGGCACAATAAATTCCTTTGCTTCATCGTTGTAAATGAAACGAACAGCAGGAAGCAGAGACAGAAATGAATGAGGAACATTTTTGTCAAATTATTTTCCAATGGTATGCACACAGTTGGAGATAATATATTAGGCCTTTGTGGTTAACTTTTGACAATTTAAAACGTCAATAATTGATCATATACAAAGAAAACAATGTAATGGTAGGATCCAGCTCCATTCTACTAAATGCAAAAACCTGTGGAAATAGAAAATAAAAGAAAAAATGCGCTGGAAGTAAACAACAGGTCAGGCAGCATCTGGCTGGCTTTGGACTTCGCCACATAGCCATGGACGTGCAGGGACCAGAGCAAGGGACTGAGCACATAACCCTGAGAAGCACCAACGTTGAGAGTCAGGGAGGAAATGTTATGACCTATTTTAACAGTGAGGTCTGCTGATTACTGAGTCACTTAAGTGAAAGCATGGTTTATACATCTCGGCAACCTATTAAACTTTGTATGTAAGAGTATGTAAGAGTAAAATAACAAATATGAGTGCATTTATCTTCACCGAAGTACAGAAAAATAATGTTTTTCTGCTATTCTGTGTTGGAATACTTGGCTGCAATGGTTTACATCAATTTAGAGAAATTACTGTTATCTACCAGTTAGAATTTTTTATTAGTTTCTATTGTTGCTCCAAGACAACAGTATATAATGATGGTGCAGACAGGCCATTATTCATTCATCGAGGAGAGAATTTTCAACCACATTATATGCATATTCTCTCCTGTGTGCAGCAATTGACGTCTGAACACCCCAGGCTGTGTTCAGTTATGGTAATTAGACATTGTTATCTTTCTTAGGCAGACTCTCATAAGCAAAGGTCACAGAAGGCTTCCTCTTGCTCTAGTATCTTTAAACCCCTTTCTCACGGGGCGACTTGACGCAAGAGTTAACCAGAGTTGAACATCGTGGGAACCTCTTGCGATAACCGTACGGCATTCGTGGACCACCGTGGACCACCGCGGCGCTAACGGCAGGTACTCGTGTAACTTGGTGACTCGGGAGAAAATTCAAACAAGCTTGAATTTCTCCAAGAGTGACTTGTACACTTGTGGTTGAACATTGCAACATTATATGCACGTAGTGGCCAGTGCGATATCCGTACTGACTCTTGCGTGTACCGTGGGAACTCCTGCAAATGGTGAACAGAGGGGACAGAAGGGGACAGAGGGGGACAGAAGGTGTAAAAATTGTCTTCTGTGGGATTGAATTTAAAAAATAAAGATTTGCATCCGCATATGGACATCAACTTATTCATGAGTTATGTTAATGAGATTCAAGAAAATAACTATAATCTTTAAAAGGGACTTTACTGAAAGGTCCCGCAATTTTTTGGTCCGTGAGAAATTTTTCACATGTACTTCTTTGAGAGATACAGCTCAGAGTCCTCGCCGACCAGCGATCGATGCCTTTCTGAAGCAGGGTCCGGAACGCTACCAATCAATGTTCTCCAGAGATCCGTGTAAAGGAGTGAACTGCACATGCTGGTTTAAAACGAAAACAGACACAAAAAGCTGGAGTAACTCAGCGAGTCAAGCAGCATCTCTGGAGAAAAATAGGTGGTGTTTCGGGACGAGACACATCTTCAGACTCAATTCCGATTAGGATGTCTGAAGAAGGGTTCCGATTCGAATCGCCACCTATACTTTTTCTCCACAGAAGCTGCCTGACACGCTGACTTACTCCAGCTTTTTATGTTTTTCCAGTCCAAGGTTTGCAACGCTGGTTCCCTCTTGGGATCACACTATTCCTAGCCAACAATTGGCCTATCAGGTAACCAAATATAGACATAAAGTGCTGGAGTGACTCAGTGGGTCAGGCAGCATCTCTGGAGGAAAGGGTTAGGCGACATTTCGGGTCGGGAACCCTCTTCAAAATACCCTGCTGAGGTCATCTGTTGTTGGCCCTGATTTGTCCCGGTCTTTTCTTGCTTCCAGTTCCCCCCCTACAATCATCCCGAAGAAGGGTCCCGACCAAAAATGGAATCTATTCCTTTTCTCCAGAGATGCTGCTTGGCCCGCTGAGTTACTCCAGCATTTTGTGTCTAACTTGCTGATTCAGACAGTTTTTGATTTACTCTGAAACACACATTGGAAATTTAAACTTGGGCGCAACTAACATCGTCTTACTACCGTGGGAACTCTTTAACTCAGCCGGCAGGCAGCAGTTAATTGTTGCTCCCTTCAGTTTCCCAGGGGGTCGGGACGGGACTGGAGTTGGGAGGGAAATGTGGGGGAGTCGAGGGAGAGGAGGGGGAGACAGATGGGGGTGTCTTCATTTACTGGCGGCAGGTGTCTGTCACTGAAACAGGCAGGTGAGATTTCACATCCACCTTGTGTGTGCCTCTCTCTCTCTCCCTCCCTCCCTCTCACACAGGCTGAGAGACTCTGCCTCTGTGAGTGTACGTCTCTTTCTCCCCCTCTCCCCCGCACAGTAAAGACCGAGTAACTGTGCTCACTCCATCTGTGTGTCCCACATACACAGTAAAACTCTGCTTTGTGTGTGTATATACCAATTCAACCAAGGGAGGATATTTATAGTGTGTGAAAAAAAAAGTGACATCATTTGTGCCACGTGATGATTTAATTACACTTGACAGTTACAATGTCATTCAAGATTTAACGGGAAAGCTCGGGAGACGGACAAGTCACTCGCACAAATAACAGAAATGCCGAGTACCGTGGGAACTCTTTGTCTACCCCCCTGCTGGAGGAGCACTTGCAGTACATATATGCCAGGGGAACTCAGTGAGCCAACCGGCATCAGTGCAGATGAATGGGATGGTCAATGTTTTGAGTGGAGACCCTGCATCAGGACTGAGAGGGTGACCCTTCTTCAGACTTCTTCTGCCTTATCTTTCTTTATCTTTCCCTATCCTGGTGGACACCCATCCACTTTCTGCCTGTATCATAGACATGACCACCTCACTGCAACTCCTCTGCAATATCCTTAGTCGCCTGGATGATCCTGAGGTCGCTCAGCTGCCCCTGCAGAATATTTTAGTTTGTCGTTAGTTTTGTTTTACTTGGGGGGTGGTGGGGGGAGCTTTTATCTCTTTCCTCGACGGAGATGCAAATTTTTCCATGTCGTCTCTCCGTCCGCACTGCTGACTAACATCGTGGAGTTGGCGGCCACATTTGGCTGACACATTTCCACCAATATGATCATGTTTAAATTTAGAAAAAATTAGGAGTGACATTGTTGAACCTTTGGTTAAATTTGACAGGACTTGGGGAAGCTTTATTCAACATTTTCATACAACATAAACTGTCCCTTCTCCAACAATTACAATATATTTTTTTACTGTTATATGGTGGAACGGACTTGACGACAAACACGGACTTAAATTGTTGAATCTCTTTGCAGCCCAGATTCTGTTTTGCTTTTTTTTTTCCTTTAGTTTAGGAGGGTTTTGTTTTTTTGTTTTTTCTCTTTTTTTTCTTTATTTATCTTTTTGTTTTTATACATATAAGTTCTCTTTTAAACACTTAACTATATTTACATAGAGACTTTTTGAGGTCTTTATTCAATGTGTATTTTGACACTGGACTCATATTTAGGTTATACCTGCCATTAATGTAACCCTGATCCCTATGTCTCAATATCACTGTTATGTTTATCATTACTTTTTTGTTGTTTTGTTTTTGCTTTTGAAAAAAATTAATTAAAAAAGAAAAAGAACCTAATTTGTTCGGCATGGAAAATAAAAAGATATGGTTAACCCTCGTCATTGGTCGGCTCGATCACGTGACTGCGGAGGTTCGTTCGCGGGCTTTTCAGTTAGTTCGTCAGCGCTCCTCTCAGCGACAGGAGCTGTGTTTTGTTAGCAAACCAGGCACGCGTATTGCACGAGTTTTGTTTTCGTTTTTATTGATAATAAAAATTACTTCACTCAACCTGCCTGGTCTCGCTATAACGTTATATATGTGTGTGTACATATTCACGTGCATGCACTTTCATATTCTCCATGCAGCACAGCAGATCATCTTTCTTCATCTTTCTCATTCTCATTTGGCTCAGCATTGGGCTTTTCTAATATACCAGAATAAACTGGCTGTACATAAATAGTATTGCCTGATTTGTCTTCTGTAAAGTATCTTGTGACATCTTTGTGTGCTGAAAGCATGATATAGAGACAAACGTAGCTGTTTAACTAATATGAAGAATTGTTCCCTTAAAGAAAGAAGCTCCCTACTGCTTCCTTCAGGGACAGAGACACCAGGAGGAGTCACAGGAACTCTCTCATAGCCACATTCCTCAGTCCCAGTTGACAGGTGGAACAAATTTTCAATTATCACAAATCGCTCACAGGTATTGGTAACTTTTTATAGTACTCAAGATAACTCTGAGTATCTAACTAAACTTGCAATGTCTTTGCGAGTTCTGAGTTTGTTTGAGATTAGTTTATTTTCACGTGTACCGAGGTGAAAAGCTTTTGTTGCGTGCTTAACCAGTCAGTGGAAAGACAATACACGATTACAATCAAACCAACCAGTGTACAGATACATGATAAAAGGTATAACGTGAATAAAGTTTAGTGCAAGATAAAGCCAATAAAGTCCAATTAAAGATAGTCTGAGGGTCTCCAATGAGTAATCCAGGTCTGCTCTCTAGTTGTTGGTGGTATTGTTCAGTTGCCTGATTACTGCTGGAATGAAACTGTCCCTGAATCTAGAGGTGTGCATTTTCACACTTCTATAGCTTTTGCCCAATATGAGAGGGGTGAAGAGGGAGTGGTCAGGGTGTGACTCATCCTTGATCATGCTGGTGGCCTTGTCAAGGCAGCGTGAGGTGTAAATTGAGCCAATGGGAGGTTAGTTGTGTGATGGTCTGTGCTGCGTCCACAATTCCCTGCAATTTCTTGCAGTCTTGGATGGATGGAGCTGTTCCCAAAACCGTGCTGTGATGCATCCCGATAACATGCTTTCCGCGGCGCATCTGTAGAAGTTGGTGAGGGTTGCTGGGGACTTGCGAACTTCCTAAGATTAAAAGATGCTTTTAATTTAGGCTGCCTCAAAGGCAATACATTGCATACAATCTGTTAAAAGCTTGAGTGTATTGGAGCTAAGACTTTCCTTACCATTCACCCTCATGGATCATGTTTAAAGTTAAGATTCTCGTGGTGTTTGTGAAATGAGTGAACAAGACAGTAGGTCGACTGCCTGACCTCTTGTCACTGGGGTCTGTCATGGTTTGCTCTCTGGTTTCTCCGTCACTAACATGTGTCATGACCTTGTGGACATAACCTTAAAATTAGAGATAAGACGTATGAGGGCAATGTCAAGGAGCTGCTCGTCACACAGCAAAGTGGAAATCCAAAATCTCATCCCCCAAAAACCAAGATTTAGCTGAAAATGTAAAAATGATATGGCATTGTTTGGGAACTATGTTAAGGGATTTAGGACCATGGTGAGAAAATGATTCAGATTCACTACAACCTGTTGAGTAGTGGAACAGGGTCCGGGCATGAAAATACATTCTCATTCCTTAATTCCATTGTTCTACATTACTTGGTGTAGCACAAGGTCAGAAAGTTACTCATCTCAGCCAAGGAAGCTTCAGGCATTCTCAGTAAGTAAGTAATGGAGAAACCAGAGACACTTTTCTGTGGAAGTCCTGACAGGATGCTCAGCTTCCTTCAAATCTTTCAGATTTTCTTACATCAGATCATTCCTTCTTCCAAAGAACACATTGGCAGATTAAGAAAATGGAAGTTTCTACTGGTTTTTTTAACAATTAATTTGGAGATTTCAACTCTTAAAATCTAAAAGCTGAAGAAGATACAAAAAAAAATCCCTCGTCCTTTTCTGTTTGAGTTCTCTCATTAGTTCTTGACAACAAAAAATGAAACCAAGGTTACACTAAATGTCATTTCACAACTTTTTAGAATTCCAAAAGCTGAAACCATTGAATCAACTGTGAATTTACATTGATCACCATATCACCTTTTATATAATAGAGGAAAAAATGATCTGTATATATAGTGCATCTGATGCTGTACAATTAGAAGAATGTGTGGAACTGTCAGATATTTCCTGAATGGCCATTAATCTGTAGCACAGAAATTCTCCTAGTTTACTATAATTTGTAAATTAATGATTTGGATGAGGGGATTGTACGTTTTGTGGCCAAGTTTGTGGATGATACGAAAATAGATGGAGGGGCAGGCAGTGTAAAGAAAGCAGGGACTCTGCAGAAGGAATTAGATAGGTTGGGAGAGTGGGCAGAGAAGTGGCAGATGGAATATAGTGTAGCAAAGTGTGGAGTTATTCATTTTGGTAGTAAGAATAAAGGCATAGATTATTTTTGTAAATGGGGAGAGAATCCAGACATCAGAGGTGCTAGGGGACTTGGGAGTGCTGCTGCAGGATTCCCAAAAAGTTAATCTGCAAGTCAAATTATTAGTAAAGAAAGCAATCGCAATGCTAGCATTTATTTCGAGAGCGTTTGTATACAAAAACAGGGATGTAATGCTGAGGCTCTATAAGGTGCTGGTCAGACAGCATTTGGAATATTGTGAGCAATTTTGGGCATTATACCTGAGGAAGGATTGCTGGCTCTGGAGAGAGTCCAGAGGAGGTTTACAAGAATTATCCCAGGAATGAGTAGGTTAACCTGTAAGGAGTGTTTGACGGCACTGGGCCTGTGCTCGCTGGAGTTTAGAAGAATGAGGGGGGACCTCATTGAAACATACAGAATAATGAAAGGCTTGGATAGAGTGGATGTGGAGAGGATGTTTCCACTAGTGGGAGAGTCTAGGACTAGAAGTCGTAGCCTCAGAATTAAAGGACGTTCTTTTAGGAAGGAGATGAGGAGGAATTTCTTTAGTCGGAGGATGTTGAATCTGTGGAATTCTTTGCTACAGAAGGCTGTGGAGGCAAAGTCAGTGTTTATATTTAAGGAATAAATAGATAGATTCTTGATTAGTACGGGTGTCAAAGGCTAAGGGTGGAAGGCAGGAGAATGGGGTTAGGAGTGAGAGATAGATCAGCCATGATTGCATGGCGGAGAGAATTTGATGGCCGAATGTCCTAATTCTACTTCTATCACTTATGAACTTGTGGAATTAGCAAATGAGGAATAACCTACAATTGTGAAGCTCTTATTACTAAAAAAAAAACTGGTGACCATAAACGTCTTGAGTTTTATGTATGATTGGTGAGATGATGGTTCTAATAATCCTTGCTGTTTTTGGGCATCTGCTGGTCAATACCTAGTGCATTAGAGAACGTCCAAGAAATGGCAACAGAGATGTGGGTTGGGTTAAGTTCTAAATTGTGGGAGATATTAATGGGGTTGACGTTATTTTTATTGAATGGAGAGAAGATGTGCACCAGCCCTTTTAAATGAGGAATGAACAGTTGATATAAGGAAACATTACTCAGCCTGGATTTTGCGTGCAGAACTAAAGGAAACAAGTAGTAAATGAACAAGACTAGCAAACACACCCTCTCAGCAGATGTGGCTCTATAAAACCATTTCCAAGAAGAGCTGTGAAGCTCAGGCCAACATTTATTCCTTGGCAATCATCATTAATGTATATTATATGGTCATAGCAAATTAGGGCTATAGACAGATCATTTAGGCCTTTCAACCTGGTCCACTGTTTAATGATTTATAACCTAACTGGATATCCAACATTTGTCCTATTTTACCAAATATTTTTGTTGAGTAAATACCTATCATCAGAGGCTCCGACCTCACTATTTACCTAGCATCAATTACTGTTCAACATCTGTGATATATTAGTCTTGCAACTTCATTTCTGAAAGGTATGACTCTAAGGTTTAGACTGGACCTAATCTTGGACTCCACATCCTGTACAGCTTCAATCTAGTCCAACAGTTCCTTTTCAAACCTTGAAAATGTCAGAAAAATGTTTACCTTGATTTTTGAAATGCCATAATCTCCACTCATGACCTACGTCCTGCAGAATTGATGCAATGTTTCCTCCAATATATCCTATATTTCCTGGAATTCTGTAATTCACATTGAGTTTAAAGGTTTTGTCTAACTACACCATAACTTTACCAGATGAGTTCCAGATGAAAGGTCTCTATCCAAAACGTTGACTGTCCATTTCCCTCCACAGATGCTGCCTTGGTCAAAGTCCTCCAACACTGCTTTCTTTTTGATACAGATTCCTACATCTGAACTCTCTAATCTCTTTTATTCGATTGAAATCCAATCTGCTAGGTAGTTTATTTGCTTTCTGTTTATTTTTTACTCCAGACATGCAACCCAAATCTCTTTGAAGTGCAGTCTCGACCCTTTTCCCTCCACAGTTGCTGATTGGACAGCTAAATTCCTCCAGCACTTTTATTTGCTCACTTTGAAGGTCCATTGTTTTTAATGTTTCACTATAAAGTAACTGGACTGTCCTATTTCTTTTAGATCCAAAGTGGTTGACTTCATAACTGCCTGCAGTGAAATCCGTTCATCACAGCTTTTCTTTTCACTCATTGAATCTGCGAATGCTTCTTTGTAACTTAATGTTTTGGCAACACTGCTTGTTATGCTGCATGTATTTGCACAATTGGGAGTTTGTGGCTTTCTCTTTGATCGTAAGCCGTTCATAGCTGTGGTCTGACACACATGTCTTTGTAGGTGCCCACCACCAATTTAAATGTGTGGTGATTACCATCCCTCCCCCTGTTTCTCATTGCTTCAACCATGTCCTGACAAATTGATGAGCGTTCTTCAGCTGCTCAAGTGTAGTCTGAAGGTAACGGGACCCATCATACTTCACACAGGTTGATTGCTGTGTATTCAATTATGACAATGAGAACACTTTAACCTTCCTTCAATAAACATAAGGCATTTTGGGGATACTCTCACCCTGGTGCTCTATGGATGCAAGACATTTTTCACATCTGCGGTCAATATCTCTCAGACTTGCTGTCAGTGTAACATCATCTACTCCATTTCCAGTTTATAGCCAAACTTCCCGTGTACTGCCTTTGCTATTTCAGAGGCCGATTGTGGTGACTGGTAGAGCTGCTGCCTCACAGCACCAGAGACGAGGTGTGATCCTGACCTCAGCTGCTGTCTGTGTGTAGTTTGCATGTTCTCCCTGTGACGTGTGGGTTTCCTCCGGGTGACAATAGACAATAAACAATAGGTGCAGGAGTAGGCCATTCAGCCTTTCGAGCCAGCACCACCATTCAATGTGATCATGGTTGATCATCCACAATCAGTACCCCGTTCCTGCCTTTTCTCCATATCCCTTAACTCTGTTAACCCTAAGAGCTCTATCTAACTCTCTCTTGAAAGCATCTGGGGAACCAGCCTCCACCGCCCTCTGAGGCTGAGATTCCACACACTCACAACTCTCTGTGTGTAAACATTTTTCCTCATCTCCGTTCTAAATGGCTTACCACTTATTCTTAATCTACGGACCCTGATTCTGGACTCCCCCAACATTGGAAACATGTTTCCTGCCTCTAGCTTGTCCAAACCCTTAATAATCTTATATGTTTAAAAAAGATTCCCTCTCATCCTTCTAAAGGATGCTCTGGTTTCCTCTCACACTCCAAAGACATGTGGGTTTACAAGTTAATTGGGCTCTGTATATTGTTCCTCAAGTGTAGGGATTGGAAGCAATAATTATATAACGAAGAACTAGTGTGAGCGGGTGATAGATGGTCGGCATGGACCCTGTGTGCTGAAGGGCTGTTTCCATGCTGTATTTTGCAATTAATTAATTCAATTCAATTAATGCACACAAATCAGATGTTGGGTGTCATTTGATACAATCCTACATAATCAAAGTAGAAAATGGGTTTTATTCAATCTATGACAGAGGGCCAACCCAAGAGGATAACTTCCTGGACCTCCCAAGCAACTTGACAGAATGGAAATAAAACACAGATAACTTTGGAGGTGGGGGAAATGGGCAGATTACAAGGCCGAGTAATTGAGGTCCTGTGATGAAGGGAGACAAAAATGCTGGAGAAAGTCAGCAGGTTAGGTAGCATCTATCGAGCGAAGGAATAGGTGACATTCTGGGTCGAGACCCTTCTTCAGTGCTGCAAGAGGAAGCTTTCAAATCAAAAATAAAACCGCCAGCACGGTGGCCCAGTGGTAGAGCTGCTGCCTTACAGCGAATACAATGCCGGAGACTCGGGTTCGATCCCGACTATGGGTGCTTGTCTGTACGGAGTTTTTACGTCTCCCCGTGACCAGCGTGGGTTTTCTCTGAGATCTTTGGTTTACTCCCACCCTCCAAAGACGTACTGCTTTGTAGGTTAATTGGCTTGGTTTAAATGTAAATTGTTCCGAGTGTGTGTAGGACAGTGCTAGTGTGCAAGGATCGCTGGTCGGTGTGGGCTTGGTGGGCCGAACAGCCTGTTTCTGTGCTGTATCTCTAAAATAATCTAGATTAGAAATCGGAAATTAAAACAAAAAATGCTGGGTAAATTCCACAGTTCAGACCACATCAGTTAAAGAATTAGGGCTGAAATCGTTTATTTAAAACATTGTGTTTTGCTTTCCAAGAGGAATCTTTGGAGATTGCGAGTTTTATGGTCCTTTACACAGCGGAGATGGATCCAGCTACAGACTCGTGCATATGCCTGCACACATTCATGTGAAAACCCTTCATGCAAAATCATGCAAATTGGTAAATGTCTGCATTATTGAGCCAAATGAATGATGCAATGTCCATCATATTAGTGGCAACTCCACCCTAGAGTGTGGGAACACAAGGCAGCCATCTAGACATAGAGGCAGCGGGGGTGGGACTGCGGTTTGAAACACTGCCACGGAATAGGAAGAACACAGCTCCGACTCATTAGAAACCTGAGCACTTCCGTGCAGCTCGATATCCCACAGCCAACCTGGTAAGTTCTACCTCCGTAGTAGGGAAGAGGTCGGCGCAGCATCGTAGATCAGGTCTACCCGCTTTGTTATTCCAGACATGCCTCCAGGAGGATCAAAGCATCAAAGCATAGGAATGTAGAGGTCAAAGGAGCTTAGCTTCTTTTGATGACTTCTTTTACAACTCTAAGTCAGGAAATTCCTTCTCCAAAGTCTCTACAGATATTGGAATGCCACCTCTGAGACTCATGTGATGTTCATTTCTAACTGCGTTTTGTGGAACGACTGCTTTCCACTTGGAGAAAATAACATTTGGAAATGTTGATCCCCACAGCAGGATTAAAGTTACAACTGAATTTACTGTGGTGATAAATGAACTTGCCGCAACTCCCTCCACCCCAAATAACTAATCTCTCGGTAATGGCTTGCGCTCGGAGAGTCGGGGCCATTTAAGAGCCAGCAGAATTCTCCTGCTGAGACCAAGATTGGCCGTCGAGATTGAGTTTAGGGCTTTTATTGTTTCCTGATGCAAAATGTCGCTCATGGTATGGTTAACCCATTCCAAGGGCTGTTCACATTTTGGGATCTGCTAAATCAAGGAAGCTGCAACTGCAACTGACGAGAAGAAAAGGTTGGAAACTTCCACTACACCCATTTCTTCGCTGTATTGTCATCGTCATCCACCTGCCTCTCTGCCTTTGTGTTGTGTTTAGTTTACTTTAATAAAGTTAACTTTGCATTTTCTCTTTCTTCACCTTCACTCAATGGCATCCGATGAGATCAGCCACTTACATTTGCCTCTGGTGGGAAGAGAGGACCTGTCCTTTCCATTTGGGCCCAGTGATAAATGTCAGAGGAATTGCCGCTTTTCTGACCACGAGGAACAACATAACTAGACTTTATCAAATGGCTCTATAAATTTGAAGAAAAGTATTGAAAGTCATCAAGCCCAAAGGTAGATATTGACTGAGTGGACAGGTCTGATAGATTCGATAGGTTTGACACTGTTGCTCCACAGTCAGGCAAATGTTTAGCGTTCTCGCCACAACTTGATTCTTGCAGTTGGTGACTCCATTATGATGTCCACATGAGGAAAAGTGGTTGGAGAGTCAATAAATTAATGCAGAGCTAGACCTCGCCAAGAATAGAGAGCCAAGATGCAGTGTGTTAAATACGAGGCAGCAGAAGCCAGGTTTGTTCAAATATGCAATAGTTCAGATTGTACGGCACTCTCTCGGGGCTCAACTGGTCTCCGCCAGCATCGTAAAATGGGTTCACCATAAATCAATGACTTTACGATGGCTTGATTTAGATGAACCATCAACTAGCTTGCTAGGAGAGAGAGAGAGTCTTCCTGGCATGGAATCATTTTGTTCCCCCCCGCTATGTCTGGACACATTTATGATCACTGACCAGGGGCAATTAGGTTCATTCTCATGAAACCTCAGTCAAAAGGCCATGGCTTTCATCACAACAGTTCGGTGGGAAAGTACTGGTATTCTTCATTGGGAACTGGGCTAGGACGGAAGGGCTGGATTTCTGCATTAGGATTCAGTGAGAAGGACTGGAAATCTGTTTTGAATCAGTGGGCAAGGTTCAGAATTCTGCAATGGGAAATAGAAGGGGGGGGGGGGGGGGGGGGGGGGGGGGGGGGGGGTAGAGAATAAGACTGAAATTCAACTTCGGCAATCAGTGGGGAGGGAGAAGGCCCAGCATTCTACTTGTGAATCAGTGGGAAGAACTAAATTTGATGAAATGATGGCATTCAGAGTGTTGGAAATTGGGGGGGAAAAGGAAAGTACAAAATTCTGCATTGCAAATCAGGGGGGGGTGGGGAGAAAGCCACATTTCAAGTTGAGTTTACGGTGAGATACAGGTACAGTACAATGAAAATCTTGCTTGGAGCAGCAACACCACATTCACACAGACTCATAGTACACACAAACATAAATTATATGTAACTTATATATTGTTTACTCATGAATTCAGCAAGAGAGTAAAAAGAAAAAACAAAACCAGAAAAAAAAGAGACATTAGTGCAAACTACAATTGGAGAAAAAACAACTCAATGGAAGTGCAAGAGGCAGTCCACAGTTTCCATTACCAAGGTAGGGCTAGGGTTTTATGAGTCTTTTAAGAACCCGATAGTTGTAGGAAAGTAATTGTGACCGAACATGATAGTGTACAACATCAGGCCTCTGTACCCCCTGCCCAACACTTGCAGTGAGATGAGAGGTTTATCTGGAAGGTGCAGGTCCTTGATGATAGCTGTGCTTTCTTGAGGAAGTGCCTTTTGTTGATGATTCCAATGGTGGGGGTCGTGGGAGGTGGGGGTTTGAACTCACCTCTCTCTTGCATTCCCATCCATTGGAACTTGCCTTGGGAAGCAGTTCCTGTGTTGTTTGCTTTAGCAATTAGTTATGAGGAAGTCAGGGCAATATTTTGTATCAGTAATCGAGGAGGGAGAGTCGGCATCAGACATTGGCAGAAATCGGATGGTAGATTCGGATGGGCTGGAGAGAGGTCTTTTATGGGGAGATGATGCAATTCGGTGCACTGACGTTAGCAATGCACTTAAATATTTACTTATCTCACAGGTATCTCAGTTTGGCACTGAAGGATGTCAGATAATTTTATTCTGGGAGCGCCGAATAGCAATTTAGAAGCCGGGTTTTCCAAAACACGAGAACAGGAATATTATGCAAGGAATGGCATTATCCCATGAGGCGCCGGCACAGATATAACTTTGGGGTCAGAATGATATCAAAAGACTGAAATTCCCTCGTCAAATCTTCAGAGTTAAATGGGGTTGTTCAAATATAAATATTATCCTGTTTAATGCCAACAAATATGTCAATTTTACAGTTGAATAACATTGGAAAGAAAGCAGATTAAAATAATTGAATTACCAGCCAAGTGTGCCAATGCTACATCATTGATGTTGTAACTCTGCCGCATTCCATGATGGATTTTATGGATCAACGGGAAAGAGTATTGCATTTTATTGGCATTTGTATTGATCTCAGAATAACCTTCAAATGTCACAAGATGCTCTCCACAGTTACAGGAAAAGCAAAGAGAATTCTGCAGGGTAGTGCATATGAAGAGAAAGGCCAGTGAAGTCCTTTTCTCAATAGTAATTAAGGATGAGTCTCACCCTGATCACTCCCTCTTCCCCCCTCTCCCATCAGGCAAGAGGTATAGAAGTGTGAAACGCACACCTCCTGATTCAGGGACAGGTTTTTCCCAGCTGTTATAAGGCAACTGAGCCATTCTATCAACTATTAGAGAGCAGCCCTGAGCTACTATCTACCTCGAACCATCTTTTATTGGACTTTACCTTGCACTAAATATTATACCCTTTATCATGTATCTGTACACTGTGTATGGTTCGACTGTAATCATGTATTGTCTTTTTGCGGACAAGTTACCACACAACAAAAAGCTTTTCACTGTACCTCGGTACACGTGACAATAAACAAAATGAAACTAAACTATCTTGCTTGGGACCATGTCCCTTAAATAATGACAGTTATTTTTTAAAAGACAGAATTGTATTTCTGTAGCTTAGGACAGTTCAATGTACTTTCCAGCCACTCAGGTACCTTTGAAGTGTAGGCAGTGATTCAATGTGGGCAGTATAGTCCAAAGGCGACAGCTACTGAAAAATCACCCTATAGTCATCTCCGTCACGTGACACACCCGGACTTAATCATTTCCATCACACTGTGTCATGCCCGTCACATGCGTACTTTATGCTCATAATGTGTAAAATAATACAACAATGACCATAAATATGAATTGTAATTGATAAATGAACAGTATGCTTCTGCCTATTCATCTGAAGTTAAAATAGTTTTAGAGGAAGTTGGTGAAACGTTATGTGACGGTTACCATTCTTGCTGAAAATAGTAAGATTAAACGAGAACTTACCAGTTTGAAGTTTGATCTGTATTTTATGAGGAGTTACGATGAGGGATTACGTGAAGAACCCGCTTACAACGCATGCGTGTCATTCTTCAAAGCAGCGGTGTGAGGTCACAGGAACCTATAATGATCTAACATAGTAAGATTATCAAAGATATACCAGTTTGTGATATGATCATAAGAGGGTGGGAGCGGAGGGCACGTAATCCCTCATCGTAACTCCTCATAAAATACAGATCAAACTTCAAACTGGTAAGTTCTCGTTTAATCTTACTATTTTACTTCGGAGTCACGTGAGTGACTTCGTGAAGATTTCAAAGCTCTGTGACCTCATGCCGTGGAACGAGTCCATGCTTCACAACTGCCTTGGGTATTGGGAGAGAGCATAATTAGTAAGTTTAAAACACACTTATACAAAAAGTTGTGTGGTATAATGAAAAATATATACATTTTTTACATGGAGAATCATAGCCCTGTAACCTTTCGGGCAAATTATATTGTTGAACGTAAAATGTTTTCTGAATACAATGATGGCTCCAAAAAATAACTGGTTTATTATAAAACCTGTGGAAAACCCTTTTTGGATGACCATCCTGCGATTCTGAGGATTTGGTCTGTGGGTACCTGTACAATTTTTGCTGCGGATGTTGCTGCAGCACTGGTGGAATGAGAGTTAAAACATTAGTGTCTATTCCTGCCATCTTTAGGACATATTTGAGCCACCTTGATATAGTTTGAGTCGTGACCCTTTCATGCGGTTTCTTGTAAGAGATAAACAACGCCACTCTCTGACCTCGAATGCTCTTAGTATATTCTATGTATTGTTAGATGTGTCTTGCTATACACAGTCGTTTGTCATATGGGTATACCATAAATTCAAACACTTGACCCGATGAACCTGGTCTGTTTTCTTTTATTAAATCCTGTATGACAAACACCAGTTTCTCGGGTGAGATGATCAGGGAGTCCAGGCTCAGTTCGCTTAATGGCTGGACTCGTTGTGCGGTAAATAACACCATGAGCATAACCATCTTCCTGGTCCGTTGCTGAAGTGACAATGCTGTTATGAGCTACAAGCTCCTCAGCATGTTGAGAAACGACACCCACGTCCCAGATTTCGGAGTACCTGGTTTTCTTACCAGGGGTGCGTTCCCACCGCGTGCCGCTCCGTTCCTTGTGATAGGTAATTGGAGAGTGCACTTGTGGCACTATTGATGGCACTGTAGCTCCATTGATTATCATAATGGAGGCTTGTTAAAATTCCAATACGGCCAGAATGTTCTTGGCCTTTTGGTCGAGGTTGTTGTCCAAGCAGTATATGCCCCATTTCTTGATGTGTCCAAGGTACTGCTTCCGTGTTGACAGTCTTAGTACAGATGAGATGAGATTCATCGTCCTGTCTGACAGCCCAATGCCGTGTAGTGGGTCTTTTAGACTCTACAAATCAATAAATCCATAGTCTTATGGCATGGATGACTGCCTCCAGTCACTGGATAAATTAATAATTTTTGGCTATGTTCATTAGGGAACATGGTTCTAACACCATCCCCTGTATGACCGAATACCATGATTTAGTAGGCCAGTCGGGTACTCTGAGAATTCCAGATGCCGAGTGTAGTTGAATTTTCCCTAGTACCCCATTGATGGGGCCGAACGGGGGAAAACATCACCCTATGGCTTTGTTTACATAACAATGCCAAGCTGGTTTTAGAATTTTAGTAAATAATATTGGGGCTGATGATTGCCCCTTTTGTAAGCTCTATATTACCAAAGTTCCTCTATTGAGTCAATGCCTGCCATATAGAAAAACCCAGCTGACACCAAGTCTTTATCAGTAATAAGAGTATCCATCTTAAAATGAATATCTTGAAGGAATGTGTTTAGGGTTGAAAATCAATGATAATCCTGCAACCCCACTCTAATTTATTTTTAATAAATATGTTTGATACAAATTCTAATGTTCCATGAAAAGTATGCTCAATCACACCTTTTGTGTACAATTTTTGTAGCACCATGTGGGTTTTTAGATTGTTTGGTTTATGTAAGTACAAAATGCCATTCTGGTGTATGTTGTACAGTGGTTATTGGGATGAGTAAATCCTATCAGATAACCCTGAATACTGCTGAGATTATATGAATCTGTAGTGATTATATACCATACATAACTGTAGTGTTGCAACCTCCCCTCCCCCACCATCGTAGGTCCCTTTTTTAACAGAAGAAAACCACACCCACCTATCTCCATGGTTACCGGTGGTTGTGTTATTTCCTTGGTTTTTTGAAAAGGAGGTTCTGGTTTGATATCTCTTGTTCGGGGTTGTGTGGGAGGTTGAGGCTTCCGCATCTTCCCGGGTGGCCGCCCTGGCCATACCCTAAAAAAGGATCCTGCGGGTTATATTGATTTCTGGCACTGCCACTGGTATGAGCCACATTTTTTATGGCCTTGCCTGTGGCTGGTATCGTGCTCCAAAATAGGCCCTTGCGCTGGCCTTGATGAGCCCCAGTGTCTTGGCTTCGTCCACACATGGTTCTTTGTTTGCAAATGGTAGCATTTTTGGGGTCCCAGTGCTGGCTGAATGGCAGCCTTCCACATGTAGTTCAGGTCATATTGCATATTACTAAACAGAGCTAGTGCGTCTTGATGGTCTTTGGTTACCTACGTTTAGTCCAGGGTGCAGGTGTATGCTATGATCCCTTCGGTCAATGCCTTTAAGGTTTTCTGGATCTTGAGGTCCTGGTTCCTGATGTTCGTCCCCATACGCTGCCAAATGCATTGGTTTACACTGGGCACCCGTAATGCCTCACCGTTGCCAGGTGGCAGATGTCTGGCCAGTCTCTGTAAATATTTCTTGTTGGCGTTTGTGGCCAGACATATAGTAATACTATTGCCATCCTGGATCCAAGTCTACCCATGTTTGACTTGGTTAAAGTAATCAGCCACCATGTCCAGCAGAGTCCCTGCTGTGTTAGGATCATGGGACGCTGTATTACCAGGCTCTGGCCCATCAGGGTCCTGCCTACTCTTTTTTTTTAGAGTTAGAGATCTCTAGGGTCCCGCACGGGGTACCCATGTGGGGCTTAACTGCTGCCCACTTGTCTTTTGTTCTGCGGACCCCTCTTGCAGGTCAGCCCAGAACTGACCCACAGTGCTCCCCTCTGATGGGGTAGAAGCATTGTGCAGCCCTCAAAGAGGTACTGCTGTGGGTTTATCACGTTGGAGCAAGGCTCCATACACCGCTTCTCCCTGCTCCAGCGCTCTCGGGCGCTGGTTGCCGGTGGTTATGCAAAGTCGGACCCTTCCGAGTCCACTACCTTGTTTGATTTGTGTCTAGCCTTACCGCTCGGCCGCATGGATCTGGCCCGTGCGGGGCCGACATCGGGCACAGCTGATCCCACTACGGTTGATCCAAGTGCCGCTGGCTGCTGCTGGCTGCCCGCTGTTCCACGGTCCTCCTTCTCCAGCTTTGTCCTTCCTTCCGTGGAGTGGATATGGCCGGTGTGGAGGACATCTGGCACAGCTGATTCCATCTATTCCATTTCTTTAACCCGGCTCCAACGCTCTCAGCGCTCCTGGCTGCTCGTTTATCTCAGACCCCTGGGACCGACCATCGTACTGACGGTACTGGTCCCTTGCGGTCGTTGCAGCCGGTCAACTCCACTCTAATGCCCTCAATTCTGGGCACTCCTACTTATATGGTCCTTAGATAAGGGACGTATTAGATATTAAAGCTGATAATAACAGCTACTATAGTTGATCTTAGTCAAAAGGCGCAAGAAGCGATATCTGTAACTAAAAAAACCCGCTGGGACCGACCCCGGTACTCACATTACTGGTCCCTCGCGGTCGGTTGCAGCCAATCAACTGCACTGCAATGTCCTTGGCCTCGGCGCTGGCCGTTAGCGCTGCTTCAAGCCAGACTCGCTTCCAAAGCGAGACTGGCATACTGCCCCAGAAATGAATTTCCCCCCTGGTGCGGGAACGAAGTCGGGCACAGGTGTTTTCCCCTCCGGGAATCGAAGTGCCTTTGCTGCTCCTGCCGTTGTCGGCTGCCGCTGCTGCACCTGCCGCTGCCGCTGCACCTGCCGCTGCCGCTGCTCCTGCCGCTGCTGGCTGCCGTTGCTGTTCTCCTGCCGGCTGCCTGCACTCCGCGGTCTTTCTGCAGCTTACATGGACCCGGTCCATGTCTGCACCTAAAGGGTAAGTGGAAGGAAACGCAGAGTCTCTTACCTGCTGTTCCCGACTTTTTAATTTTTTCCCCCTGGTGAACGTCGTTCCCTCCGTGTCGGGTTCGAGCCCCTCGGACTGACCCCGGTGTTTACGGGGCTGGTCCTTCTCCGCTAATTTTAAAAAGTGCCAGAGCCCTAATACAACCCACTGTTTTGTGGGTTGTTGGCTCTGTTTTTCCCTCCACCCCGTATGGGGTGAAGTTGGCACTCGCTCCCGTTATGGGAGACAGTGGTGCCGACTTCCGTTGCTGGCTGACTGCTGCTGTAGAAACGGCAGCTTGTCAGCCTTCCTGGAAAGAATAAGAAAAGGTAAGGAATTTTCTTACCTGTTGCACAGCCCCAGGCCCATGTAGCGTCGGTCTTTGGGGCTGTGTCGGCTCCTGAGTGCTCCCTTGTCGGTATTTTCTTCCCGGAGCTGAAGTCGCACGAACTCCCGCTAAGGGGGACTGTCGTGCCACCGGCCGTTGCTGGCAGCCTGCTGTCCTTGTCGGCGCTTGCAGACTTCTCCCCCGCCAGCTTCCAACAGCCTTCTGTAGAAAAAAGGTAAGTAAAGAAACGATGTTCACTTACCTTACTGTTGCAGGTTCAAAAACCCCGCCGTTTGGGAGGAACGTCCTTCCTCCCGACAATGACGAGTTGCAATGCGTTAGCGTAATGACACGCATGCGTTGTAAGCGGGTTCTTCACGAAGTCACTCACGTGACTCCGAAGTAAAATCTCCACTTTTTTCGGCAGTAAACTGTTACGAAGGATTAAACTCAATGCATTAGACTGAAAAAGTTTTATTTTGGTGGTTTATTTGAGGAAGATACTCTATAATTTGATGACTGCTACAAAAATTTAATTTTATATTCTTAAATAAGTTCTATTTTAGTGTTGTTCATCATAAAAATGCGACGGAAATGACTGAATGCAATGGGCAACCTGGAAAAAGTAGAGGTAAAAATGAATTAAATTCTCTAAAAGATTGCGCCAAACATATGTTTCCCATAGTAGAGATGTTCATCTATGTGAAACAACATTCAAAGTTGCAAAATGTAAGTTTTATAATCGGGTTTCCAGAAATTTCAAAGTAGACACTTACTGAAGAATCACTCCAAGATCGTCCCATCAACGGAAGGCTCAAAGGAAGAGTCCGTCATCGCTAGTGCCTTCCTCCTCGGCTCTCTGGTCTTTGGGGTTCTTGCTTCAAATCAACAATTTTGTCATTTTAAAAAAAAATTATCAGGTAATGCTCCCTTTTAAATTTCAGGACATCTGTAAAAACTCTGTACGTAAGTACAGAAAATATCTGTATGGAATAAAGGGATTTTGGGAGAAAGCAGGAACGGGGTACTGATTTTGGATGATCAACCATGATGATATTGGATGGCAGTACTGGTTTGAAGGGCCGAATGGCACCAATTTTCTATGTTTCTATCCCACAGAGCTGAATAGTAGGGAGCTACACATTAACATTAAACTCAGAAAAGCTTTAAGGATTGTTACTGCAGGAAACACTTAGGGTTTTTAATTTTCTGATACTTGTGCAAAGTGTAGTAAACTTCCATTTTGGACTGTTAGCAAGATTGTTGTTGATGGGTGTGGTTATTTTGAAAGGGAAAAACTATTTTGTCTAATGAATGTAGAGTAATATTAGTTCAGCAGGGGCTGACTTTCACAATTGACAGTTTGAAATGCTCAGTCAGAACATAATTGCTAAGTGAGTAATGGTTTCGAAAATATAAAACAGATTTATGACTGATTCTCTCTTGTCTGTAATTCACACCAAGCTTGAAAACACCTTTTTTTTTTCTTCAGTATGCTGACTGCCACTGCAAATGAGTCAATTATTCACTTTGGCTTAAAAATATGTCCTGCTTTGGCAAGTCTCAACAGAATAAATGTGCACCCTCTATTTTGCCATTGGGTTTTCAGTCTCCATTATCCATCCAAACATCACCTGCTGTTGACAGCCCTGACATAATTTGCTCTTAGTAGTGTTTACTTTTTAATGCATTAAAAGTATAAAAAGCGTAACCTTTTTTGCTTTTCTGCTAACTTTAGTTCTGCTGTTAGATAAGAGAGAGAACATTTCCGGTCTGCCCTACAACAGTTTGTGATCATCGGCACCTTTGCACCATAGAGGTAATCATTTATGCAGCAGGAGAGAGCCTGGGGAAGCGATGTCAAAGCTTTGAATGTTTCTTTTGTTGATCGTGACCTACAGCTTTCTGTGAGCTCAGCTGGGAAGAGCTATCGATTGTGCTTCCAGGCTTCCTTGGCTGGATTGACAGGGATATGGTATCTGATCTATGGTATCTGATGCGCCAAGTCAGTCATCTGGCATAGTCTAAATTACCATCAAGCACCCATTTACATTACTTCCACACTAATAACATTTTATTCTACCCACATTCCCAACAATGCCTTCCAGATTAGTCAGCTCCCACATCCTCCAGCCTATTCTAACATTAGAGGCAATGTTAAAGTGGTCAGTTAATATACCAATGGTGCTTGCACACCTAGAGTATGATGTGAACCAATTTGCAACTTCCTTGCTTATTGTTTAGGATAGTGCAGTTTCTGACATGATGTACTGCACTAACTACTGAATAAAACATGACAGAACTTTGAATGGGGTTTGAGAGGGACAATGTTTAGTGAGAAACTAGTGTCTTAAATGCAAAATAAACCCACTAATTATAGACTGCATGCCAGTGCAGCTAATAGAGTGACTCATGTTCCAGAGACCTGGGTTCAGTCCTGACGTTAGACCAGCGTGGAATATGCTTGTTTTCTTGTGGTTATGTGGGTTTCCTCCTCGTGCTCTGGTTTCATCCCCCATCCTAAGTAGGTTAATTAGTAGGTTAATTGGCCACCATAAGTTGCCTCAACTGCATAAGTGAGGAGTAGAATCTGGTGGAGTAGACAAGAATGCGGGGAGAATGATATAGGATTAGACAATAGACAATAATCATTAGGTGCAGGAGTAAGCCATTCTTTCGAGCCAGCACCGCCATTCACTGTGATCATGGCTGATCATCCACAATCAGAACCCTTTCCTGCCTTTCCCCATATCCCTTCACTCTATCTAAAGGGCCTGTCCCACTTACGCGTCCTTGGCTCGCAAATTACGCTTTGTAAATCCATGCTATTTCATCTTTTATGATTGACTCCAGCATCTTCCCCACCACCAATGCCAGGCTAACTGATCTATAATTCTGTTTTCTCTCTCCTGCCTTTCTTAAAAAGTGGGATAACATTAGCTACCCTCCAATCCACAGGAACTGATCCTGAATCTATAGAACGTTGGGAAATTATCACCGATGGGTCCATGATTTCTAGAGCCACTTCCTTAAGTACTCTGGGATGCAGACCATCAAGGCCTGGCGATTTATCAGCCTTCAGTCCCATCAGTCTACCCAACACCATTTCCTGCCTAATGTGAATTTCCAGTTCCTCCGTCACCCTGGATCCTCTGGCCACTAGTACATCAGGGAGATTGTTTGTGTCTTCCTTCGTGAAGAGGTGCCATTGTATAACAAACGTCCAGTCAGGGCACAAGAATCCTTCTGTGGAGTCCTGTTAAGTTGTGCTCTTGCTATGTGTAGGGGAGGTCATGCCTCACACAGCTATCTGACTGAGTGTTGTTGAGGTCATTGATTAAGGCAGAGTGGTAGACGGGGTTAACATGGACTTCAGTAAGGCCTAAAGCAAAGTTCTGCATGGTAGGATGGTACAGAAGGTTAAGGCACAAGGAATCCGAGCAGTGTTGGCAAACCAGACCCAAAATTGCTTTGGTGATAGGTGTCAGAGGGCAGTGATTGATGGGTGTTGTTCTGACTGGAAGTCTGATGTATTGCAGAGAAACACTATTCCTTAAATAGTGTAGTGCCTGTGTTTACTTAGGACACAGTCCATGCATAGACAAAAATCCGATTGTGCCTTGAGTACTTTTCATTGCACAGAGTAGTGTCTCAGCATATGGAACACCATTCCATACAGTTGACAGTTCCACTTTTATATTGCAATAGTCTGAAAACTGATTGGTAAAACGGTAAAGGAATGTAGTAATATGATTCTTGGACACTTTGATACTGCATATAATTATGCTAAATAAATACTTTTGCAGGATAAAACATTTTGGCACATGAAATTTTTCAGTGAAGTGCTGTTCAGTTGTGGTTGCTATTGTAACTGAGGAAATGTAGGAGCCAATGTTCACACAATGATTTTGCAGGAACAGAAATTAGAACATTAGATAAAATACGATGATGTTGGTTCACTTCCAACTTCATCTACTCCGGTGTTCCCGATGTGGCATTTTGTACATCGGGGAGACTCAGCATTTGTTTAGCTGAAATTGGTCCATTGGGTCCTGCTGGATCTTCCGGTTGCTAGACATTTTGCATCCTGTTCCCATTCCCATACTGACCTTTCTGTCCTGGACCTCCTCCGTTGCCAGAGTGGGGCCGTACGCAAGCAGGAGGAATGGTGCCCCGTGTTCCACTTGGGTGGTTTGCAGCACAGCAATGTGAAAGTTGAGTTCTGTAATATTGGGTAATTTTAAACTCACCCCTCCCCTTCTGCTCCCACCTCCCCTTTCTTTTCATCCCTCCCCTATGCCCCACCAGGACTTACACACATTTCCCTGCTTCCCCTCGCCCTCCACCTACATTAATTCCTTGTTTCACAATTTACAACTCTTCAATTTTTTTGTCTAATTTCGTCTATATTTTCATCTCTGGTCTTTGTCCGACTACCTGCCTATCAAATATCCTCCTCACCTATATCAACCTATCACTTGGCAGTCTTTATCCTGCCCCTCCTCTCTTCCCCCCTCTTCCCCACCACCGCACTATTGGTCCGAGGAAGGGTCAGGACTCACATCAACCATCTATATTCTCCAGAGATACTGCCTGACCCATTGCGTAACTCCAGACCTTTGTGTCTTTTTTTGTCCTTTCAACCTGGTCCATTAGCAAAGCTTTCAAAAATCTATGGGCAAAGATATTACCGGGGGCAACATTTTCTCTGTACATCTGACATTAAATATTTGACAAACAGAGCCGTGTTTTTTCCCTTTCATTCCATTTCAGTGTTGTCTTAACTTTGGATCCTTTCAAATGATGGTAAGAGCTAGCCAGACTTACGAGTGGATGATTCTACGCTTACTTAGTAACTCACGGGACACCTTGTCCACAAACATTTTTCCAACTTCATTTAATTTCTATCGAATTTCTGATTTGATGGCTTTTTTCTATTGAATAATAGTTATATAAATGTTCTGCTCTCATAACACAATAGCTTATATGAGCAATCAGAAATAAAGTATAATCTAAGGAAGAAACCTTTCTGTTTTGGTGGCTTATTTCTAGTGAATAAAAGTGATTTTAATTTTGTACTCTAGCAACAAAAATGGTTGTGTGTTGCAATCAGAAATAAAATATATAACGTTACAAAAATCAATCTGTGTATGCAAAGAAGCAATGGGTTAGTAATTTTGTGTGGGGGTGGGGGATCTCTCAGACACAATACAAGACAATTGCCACTTGCAAATGCATGATTAATAAATGGCAAAAAATGCTTGTTGAAGGAAAATTGTTTGACTAACTTGATGGAGTTTTTGATGACATAATGGATGATAATAATGGTTGATGAGAATAATGGTGTTTTGTATTTGACATTTCAAAAGCTATTTGATAAATTATCACATAATAGAGCTTGCCACATTGAAGTTCATTTGCAGTAAAATGTAATTTAATTTAATGGAATTTAATGTGTAGTAAAATATGACACAAAGTTTGTCAAAGAACTAAAACCAGTGCGATTTGCTGGTTTATTTTACAAACTCAAAAAGTCGTAAAGTCGTGGAGCTATGCAGCACAGAAACAGGCCCTCCAGCCTACTTTATTCTCGCCAACTAAATTGAAAATACTGGGCGAGTCCCATTTGCCTGCCCAGCCCATAGCTTCTAAACCCTTTCCAACCTGACCAAATGTATTTGAAAAGTTGTCATTGTATTTGCTTCTACAGCTTTGAAGAGGAAGGTTGAGGAGCCACAATCCTGTTTATATCATGGTGATGATGGAGAGTCAAAAACATCAAATTCCTGGGCATGCATATTTCCGACGATCTTTCCTGGACCTAGCACACTGATGCAATTATAAAGAAAGCACATCAGCGCCCCTGAGAAGATTACGGAGATTATTTGTCACTCTGCCTGAAATGCTGTGAAATTGAATGTGATGGCCTGCACTCTGCTTGAAATGGAATTTCAAGGAATAGCCGTGAGTGAAGTGCCAGCCCACCAGCCCTGAGTGACTGAGCTGCCAGCCCACCAGTGACTAAGCTGCCAGTATACCAGGCCCACACAGTGACAGAGCTGCCAGTATACCAGGCCTGAGTGACTGAGCTGCCAGTATACCAGGCCTGAGTGACTGAGCTGCCAGCCTACCAGGCCTGAGTGACGGAGCTGCCAGCCCCACCAGGCCTGAGTGACTGAGCTGCCAGCCCATTAATCCATTCAGCCAACAATGTCCATACTAGTCCTCTGGAATTGGTGGAGGTGGAATATTGCATTGGGGGACCTACACTGGACATGTGAACATGGGACCCAATGGGTCCCACTTAGTCTAGTAAAACTTACATTTTTGCAACTTTGACTGTTGTTTCACATGGATGAACATCTCTACAATGAGAACAATATGTTTGGTGCAATCTTTTAGGGAATTTAATTTATTTTTTCCTCTTCTTTTTCCAGGTTGCTCATTGCATTCAGTCATAGCCGTCATATTTTTTATGATGAACACTGCAAAATATAACTGATTTAAGAATATAAAATCAAATTTTTGTCGTAGTCTTTCAAATTATAGAGTATCTTCCTCAAATAAAACACAAAAAAAAATAGCAGTCTAACGCATTGATTTTAAACCTTCGTAACAGTTTACTGCCAAAATAAAGTAGAGATTATCAGCAAGAATGGTAACCTTCACATAACTTTTCACCAACTTCCTCTAAAACAATATTAACTTCAGATGAATAGACGAAGCATACTGCTCATTTATTAATTACAATTGATAATTATGGTAATTGTTGTATTATTTTACACATTATGAGCATAAAACACTAATGTGACGGATATGACACAGCATGGTGGAGATAATCAAGTTTGGGAGAGTCATGTGATGGAGATGACTAAACGATCTTTAGGGATAGAGTTCGGGCTAGGGCTGAGGGTAAAGGTTGAGGGTAAGGCTGGGGCTGGGACTAGGGCTGGGGCTAGCGCTAGAGCTGGGGCTCGGGCTAGGGTTAAGGCTAGGATTAGGGTTAGGGTAGGGGTTAGAGTTGGGGCTAGGGTTACTTACCCCCGACCCCCAGCTCCAGCCGGACCCAGAGCCATCGCAGCCATCACATCTTCCCATGACCCTCTCCACAAACATCCTCACAGCATGATCCTGACACCATGCTTCACCATAAGTATGGTATTGACCAGGTGATGAGCGGTGCCTCGTTTCCTCCAGACGTGACGCTTGGCATTCAGGCCAAAGAGTTCAATCTTGGTTTCATCAGACCAAAGAATCTTGTTTCCCATGCCTTTTGGCAAACTCCATGCAGGCTGCTATGTGCTTTTAACTGAGGAGTTGGTGCCGTTTGGGAACTCTACCACAAAGGCTTGATTGGTGGAGTGCTGCAGATATAGTTATCCTTCTGGAAGGTTATCCCATCTCCACAGAGGAACTCTGGAGCTCTGTCAGTGACCATCGGGTTCTTGGTCACCCCCCTGACCAAGGCCCTTTTCCCGCGATTGCTCAGTTTGTCCGGGAGGCCAGCTCTCTGAAGAGTCCTGGTGGTTCCAAAGTTCTTCCATTTAAGTATGACTGTGCTCTTCAGGAACTGTAATGTTGCAGAAATTGTTTTATACCCTTCCCCAGATCTGTGTCTCGACACAATCTTGTCTCGGAGGTCTACGGATAATTCCTTCATCTTCAAAGCTTGGTTTTTGCTCTGAGATGCACTGTCAACTGTGAGACCTTATATAGACGGGTGTGTGTGTCTTTCCAAATCATGTCCAATTACCACTGGTGGACTCCAATCAAGTTGGAGAAACATCTCAAGGATAATCAATGGAAACAGGATGAACCTCAGCTCAATTTTGAGCGTCATAGTAAAGGGTCTGAATACTTATGTAAATGTGATATTTCAGTTATTTCTTTTTAATTTGCAAAAATTCCTAAACACCTGTTTTCATTCTGGGGTATTGTTGATGATTGATGATTGGAAAAAAAAGAGTTTAATCAATTTTAAAACAAGGCTGTAATGTAACAAAATGTGAAGGGGTCAGAATACTTTCTGAATGCTATATATATATATATATATATATATATATATATATATATATATTGCATTCAGAAAGTCTGAACTTTCTGAATGAAAGTCTGTGCTGCATCAAGTACAAATTCATTGTTCTATCTGGGACAGATGGCAATAAAACACTCTTGACTCTTCCACTGGCATCTTATTCCAGATATGGACTACACTCTAGTGAAAAAGTTGTCCTGAGGCTTCTCTTAAATCTCTCCCCTATTACCAAGCCAATGCTCTCTAGTTTTAGGATTCTCTACCTTGGGCAAAAGACTGCGATCAGTTACTTTATCCATACCCCTCATGATCTTGCACACTGCTATAAGGTCACCTCTCAGCCTCCTACCCTGTAAAGGAAAAAGTCTCAACCTATTTAACCTCTGCCTAGAACTCAAGCCCGCGAGCCCAGGTACTGTCCTGGAGAATATCTACTGCACAATTTCTATCTTAATGACATCCTTCCTACAGATGGGGTTGAACTGCACTTAATAATCCAAGTGTGGTCTCACTAAAGACAAGTAGAGTTGTATCACGATGTTCACACAGAATCTATTAAGGGCATAATCCATTTGATTCAATAGATTGAGTCATGATACAGCGTGAGAACAGGCCCTTCGGCCCAACTTGCCCACACCGGCCAATATGTCCCAGCTACATTAGTCCCACCTGCCCGCATTTGGTCCACATCCCTCCAAACCTGTCTTATCCATGTACTTGTCTAACTGTTTCTTAAACGTTGGGACAGTCCCAGCCTCAACTACCTCCTCTGGCAGCTTGTTCCATACACCCACCACCCTCTGTGGAAAAAGTTACTCCTCAGATTCCTATTAAAACTTTTCCCCTTCACCTTAAACCTATCTCCTCTGGTCCTCGATTCACCTACTCTGGGCAAAAGACTGCAATACCCGATCTATTCCTCTCATGATTTTGTACAGATGTAAGTGTTAGAAATGTTCAACACAAAGCCATTTTGAATCACAACCTCTTTCATCTGCACTATTTTAAAAATTAACTCAGGATATTACTAATTACCGTTCACCAATTAACTGCAGAAGAATCCTTGGAATGTTATCAAGATAATACTGCTGAGAGCAATCATCCATAAAGCAATTTTAAAACTCTGCTTTTGAGGTTTTTAATAGAAAGTATTAAATCACCATGATGATTACATTTTTGCAGTTTTAAACATTTATAGCAAATTAAAATCAATGATTACTGCTCTGGACTTTGCCTTTGGTTCTTTCAATCAATTGAAAATTAAAGGGTGAAAGATAATAATAGAGATGAATTGGAGCAGTTTATTGATGATTTTTTTTTCAGGTTGCAGTACTTTATACTGCAATTGTCAGCAATTAATAGATTGACTATAACTGGTGCTAAGTTAAAGCTTGATTTGGGAGCACTAACCTAGGAGCTGGTGTAGGGTCCTTTGTCTCTTTGGCCAAGATGTTGCCAACAAATGTAGACAAAAATGCTGGAGAAACTCAGCGGGTGAGACAGCATCCACGGAGCGAAGGAAATAGGCAACATTTTAGGAAACATTTTAAAGAAACACATTTAATTATCTGAGGTGATCACAGGGGGAAAGCTTGATGGTAAAATATTCAGAAAGGATTCAAGAAGTTGAGATAATGGTGCAAATTCTCACCGGGAACAGTGATAAGGCAGACAAGAAGCATATGATGGGTGTAACCAAGAGTGTTCACAGATGTCTGGAAGAAACTCAAAATCAACACCATTTTCTAATGGAAAATGTGCGACTGTGCCAGTGCAGCAATTATCTATAATGTATATATAATTTGTTTTTGTGTGTTTATCTCAGTCCATGTAAAAAGGTAATACAATAAATTAGGAACAGAAACCATCCAAATTAAAGATACAAATAAGATCAATCAATCAATCAAAAAGGTTCCTGGACTGTCAAATGTAAAAGCATCAATTAGGAGCTAAATATGCGTGTTCATCCTTCAAAAAGTGGGAACTGTTGTAGGATTCATTGGCCTTCCTTATCATTAAATGTATTGCTTTTCAGCAATTAAGTACCACGTATTAGAAAGGATCAGGAATGCTGAAAGACTGGCATGAAGATTCAATGTTTTTAAAACATTAGATTCTTCTTAAGCTGTGTGACGCTATATTTTGCTGCAAACACTTCTGCTATGATATGAGCATTGGTCTTTATAGGTAAAGCCACACACACCAGTAAAATTAAGCCTTCTTCTCATACTTTACTGGGTGAATCACTGTAGTCTGACCTCGGTAAGGGAGTCATTTTCTGTTCTAGATTATCATAAATTAAGAGTTGAAAGCAAGTAATTACCTGGTTAGTACAGTTGCCATTGGGATAGAACCTTTGAATTGCAACCAATATATATATAATAAGAAAATTACTCTCCCTTAGGCTCTGCAAATGAATGTTTTATTCATTTGTTTCCGCACTTTGATAAAATTCTGCTCTGGCAACCTGTGCTAAAATTATATTTTCATCTCCTTCGCTTTAAGAATACCACACATAGCATTTAAAATGTGCTCGCAGATGATATGTTTATCTGTGAGTTGGGCTGGTCAGCTGGGTGACCTGCATGACAAAGCCCAGAGAGTAAATGTGCAGGTGAAAGCAAAATAAAAAGCAAACCTGCAATCACACAGGAGATACATTTCAAAAAGAAATGCTTCTAATAAAGCCTGAGCAGCTCTGCAAATTCGGTCCCCACTGGCTTCATTTAAACTCTGCTTTATAGGGATTGAAAGTTGATGCACCTCTTCAATGCTGTTGAATCTAATATAAAGTTAATTTTTGCCAAATGCTAATAAAAACCTGAAAGTAACTGCCATGACTGAACCAAATATAAAAACTGAAAAATACAAACACTTGTGACACAAACATCTGCTTTAATTTATCTCCATCCCCAATTACATGCCTGATTATGGTGATTAGGGTCAGCATTGTGATGTAGCTGATACAGCTACTGCCTCACAGTGCCCCATTTCTGTATTCAATCCAGAACTTGGGCTCTGACTGCATGGAGTTTCCATGTTCTCCCATGTGTTCTGGTTTCCTCCCACATCCCAAAAATGTGTGGCTTGGCATGTTAATTAGCCAGAGTAAATTGCCCCTAATGTGCTGGTAAGTGGAGGAATCTGGGAAGAAGAAAATGTGAAAAGAATAAAAGAATAATTGTTACTGTGGGATACGTAAAATAGTGGTCAATCATCTACACGGACTCGGTGGGCTGGATGGACTGTTTCCATGCTGTTTGACTCAACATGGTTTCTCTTGTTCTGTCCCCTGGTTGGGGAATCACATCCACTGAGTAATGTCACCATCGGGAAGAAGTGCTTCCTCTTCACAGGAAACAAATGCATTTCTGGCCCCTTGAGAACTTTCTACTTATGTGAACTGCTTTAATGCACCTGTTCGATTACACAATGATCGCTGTGGGTTCTTGGACAGTTTGCATTGTCAGTTTCAACACAGTGCTAGTAAGATTGTAGAGCGATGGCTGGTATCTAGGGAATTTGCAAGCTTGCTGGAAATATAAGCCAAGGTGACTAAAATGATCCATCAACTATCTCCAGCATTCACATTGGCAGCCCTTGTTGTGATCTGGTACAACAATGGATTGTTGGTGCTTCTTGAGTGAAAGATTCTCAAATCATTTGCAGAAGAGACTGAGCCCAGAGTGCAGATGAATCACTTTGCTCAGTACTGTTGATAGTTTCAACTCCAGTTCAATTTTTGCAACTGCAACTGCATTTCTGGTTAGCACTTCACCAACATAATCAATATAAGTGATCTGGTCATTTCATTATTTCCGTTACTTTGTTTTAGCCCACTCATCATTCACTAATTTTACCCGTGACTCATTCTCCACGTATTCCTGTCCTTCTGCTGTACTCTATCACTCAGCTGTCAGTGCAATTTACAGCAGCCAATTAACCAACAAAAGCTTTTCACTGTACCTCGGAACACGTGACAATAAACTAATCTGTATACTATAAAGCTGTCAACCCATTTGCCTTCATAAAGTGGGAGGAAACCAAAGCACTCAGGTGGTTGCAGGGAGAAGCTACAAACTCCACGCAGGTGGCATCTGAGCTCAGCATTGAATCTGTGACAACAGGTCCACCAGCTGTGTCACTGGGTTGCCACGCTGAAACTTTGCTGATCATGCAGGAAATCTTAACGTTTTATTTATTCCGTTAGCTACGCTATGCTTTCTGCAGATTTAATTTGTATCCTGATCAATGTCTTGACACAAGCAGTTTTCAATTGGTCAATTTCATAGTTAGAGTCACAATGTCAGAGTGAGTGTGGAAACAGGCCCTTCGGCCCAAGTTGCCCACACTGGCCAACAATGTCCCAGCTGCACTAGTCCCATTTGCCTGCTCTTGGTCCATATCCCTCCAAACCTGTCCTATCCATGTACCAGTCTAACTGTTCTTAAATGATGGGATAGCCCCAGCCACAACTACCTCCTCTGGCAGCTTGTTCCATGCACCCGCCACCTTTTGTGTGAAAAAGTTACTCCTCGGATTCCTTTGAAATCATTTCCCTTTCACCTTAACCTATGTCCTCTGGTCCTTGATTCCCCTACTCTGGCAATAGACTCTGTGCGACTACCCGATCTATTCGTCACATGATTTTCTATACCTCTATAAGATCACCCTCATCCTCCTGTGCTGCATGGAATAGAGATCCAGCCTACTCAATCTCTCTCGGTAGCTCACACCCTCTAGCCCAGGCGATGTCCTCGTAAATCTTTTCTGAACCCTTTCAAGCTTGACAATATCTTTCTTATAACATGGTGCTCAGAACTGAACACAATATTCTAGATGCGGTCTTACCAACGTCTTATAAAACTGCAACATGGCCTCCCAACTTCTATACTCAAGGTTAGGTTAGATTATGAAATTTACCTGTTCTCTGATCTCCAAAGATACCGTTGAATTGCCAATATCGAATGGAGCATGGATTGATTAAATGTTGTTCTCCACATCCTCTGCATTTTAACTGCACTGATGATAAATACGGCACCAGTACCTTCTGTGCTATCGCTAATCGTTTAGCGTTTCCTTTCAATATCTGCACTAAACTGGAAGATAATTAAATCTTTACAAAACAAACAGGAACTCAAATAAACATTGGAAATGCACAATGGGTCAGTCAATAACTAAAGAGAAAGGTATCAACATTTCACCTAAGGCTATCTATCAGACCCTTTGAAAGTCTAATACGTTCCCGTCAATATATTGAGCTTTTCTTGTGCATTCGAAAGCTGTGGCAAAATTATCATTTGCTACTGCATCAAACTTTGCAAACACTCCTAAATTTAATCCCCTGTTTGTGCTGAAAAAGATGATATATTTGGCTGTGAAAGAATAAAAGGGGATTAACTTAAGTCCTGAGCTCTGATTTTTCCAAGCTAATGTGAAATAGACCTAATGCTGTAATCAGGATCTCTCTACGCTGCATGCATTCTTCAGGTGTTAATGTTGTGCCTGCTCCTGTCCTTAGCTCATGGTACTCACTTACAAGCATCTAGGCATCTACAGCATCTTTGTTTATTAGTTCACATTTTCAGGATCTGGGCATCACTTGCAAGGCCATCTTTTAGTGTCCATTCTTAATTGTCCTTGAGAAGCCTTCCGGAATAACTGCAGCTTTTCTGATGATGTATTTTCATAGTGTATTTAAGGAGGGCTTTCTAGGATTTAAACTCAGTAATAATGAAGGACCGGAAATTAACTTCCGACTCGGGATGGTATGTAATTTGAAGGAAACATGCTCGTAGTATTGTCCCCAAGCATCTGAAGTCCTTGATGGCAGCAGTGCTCAGGTGTTTGGGAGCTTCTATCAGAGTAATTTGCATATTTTACTGTATAGAGGTTTGTTGATGGTAGACAATGCAGCAAGTGTTGGTGAAAATGAACATTGAGGGTGGTAAATGGGGTACAAATGAAGTGGGCTATTTTTTCCTGGATGGCATCATGCTTCCTACGTTTTGGGAGCAGAATTAGGCCATTCAGCCCATCAAGTTGACTACGCCATTTAATCATGGCTGATCTATCTTTCCCTCTCAACCCCATTCTCTGACAGCTGTACTTATTGAATCTACTGTCATTCTGACAGTGGCGAGCATTCCATCACCTTCCTGAATCTTGCATTGTAGATCACGGAGTGTCAGTAGGTGAGTTATTTACTGCGGTATCTGTTCATATTGCCACAGTATTTATGTGATTGATTGAACAGAGTTTCTGATCAAAGATGACCCTGGGGATGTGAGAACTGTGTTATGATGTGCCAGTATTTCCTAGAGAACTAATTTGATTTACTCGGGGGGGGGGGGGGAGGATGGGTAAAATGTGGAAGACTTTTTACGCTGGTTTGTTGGTTTGTGAAAATTATTTAAATAATTATCCGGAGACTGATGTGAATAATAAGTCCTCAGAGTTACTTCTGCACGTTAAGATTTGCTCGATAGAGTCCATGATGTATTAGGTTTGACATAATTCAAGCAATAGAGGACAAGTCTCTGGTAGTACACAGTTCTATCTTCTTGGTATTGACGTAATGGAAACATTTCCACTTCATATTAATTTTAAAGCGAGGGAGACCCAGAAATGAATTCAAAGAAAAAAAGAACGCGCATGGATAGAACTTTTCACAACATAACAGTTATTACCAAAAATCATAAATATTGGGAATGTAGCAAAGAAACAGACGCTTTGGCCCAACTTGCCTATGCCAACCAAGACCCCCATCTACGCTAGTCTCACCTGCCTGCATTTGGCCTATATCCCTGTAAACCTTTCTTATCCATGTACCTGTCCAAATACCTTTTAAATGGTGTTATAGTACTGACCTCAACTACTTCCTCTGGCAGCTCATTCCACATACCCACCACCCTATGTGAAAAAGTTGCCCCTCAGGTTATATCTTTCCCTCCTATATTCCTCTGGTTCTTGATTCCCCTACTTTGGGTAAAAGCCATATGCATTCAGCCTATATTTCCTCCTCATGATTTTATGCGTCTCTATAAGATCACCCCTCAGCTTTGAGCACTCCAAGGAATAAAGTCCTAGCCTACCCTTTCTCTCAATGCTCAACACCAATGAATTTCTTGTTAGTGCAATTAATGTTGTTTTGGAACAAATGTGGCAGCAATTCATATTACACAAGTCTGTTGAAAAAGTGATGTGAAGGCTGATTCAGTGGTGCTCTGGGTGTTTCAAGATTAGCTGCGGGAGGTACCCTGGGGCATGGAGGCCGAGCGGTGGCCTTCTAAGGTTAGGGACAGTGCTTTCGCGAGTCAATCTATTCGAATCGAGGTGTAAGTGGAGTGGGTTGCTGGAGGCCATGCAGCAGCCTGGGACTCGATTAGATAAGGTGCCAATCCAAGTGGCTGAGCGACACCACCTGCAGTAGCACAGAACAGTGAAGCAGCAGTGGAGGACATCAACATCGCCAGGCCATTGCCTGTAACTCCAAATCAGTACCACTGCCAGGACAATGGTATTTAATACCCCAGTATAAACGCTGAACTTGAAGGGGACAAGATGGAGCCAGAAACGTGGTGACTCTTGTATACTACCTCAGCTTAATCTACATTCTTACACTTGTACTTAAGTATGATTGTTCCTTTGTATAGTAAGACTGTTACTGAACTGTATGCAAAAATAGATTATCACTGTACCTACGCATATGTGGCAATAAAGTACCATTGAACCATTGGTTGAAGAATGCCCAAGACTCTCAGCAACCATACAGCTGTTCAAAAGAATGGCACTGCATGTTGTATTTCCCCCAATCTGTTTCATGTGTTTTTATGGATATATTTACTCCAATAGTGTAGAACCTCCTCAGTATTGTTCTAAAGTCGCACCTTTGGCTGTATGCTTACAGTTGGACATGAGTGGGCATCTATGGGAAAGTTCAAAAAAAGTGATGAGCTAAATAATTCAGTAACATCTATGAGAAGCCGTCAGTAGGAATTATTGGCCAACTGCCCTATTGGAAAGGTAAATATACAGACAGAAATATATATATTGCCAAGACAATGTTAGCCAGGCAACTATAAATCTCTCATTCATGAATATATTTGCAATGGAGAACTGCCAAGTCATTCTAAATGCCATTAATGTTACAATATATCTAAAATTCAGCTACACTGAAGTTTCTTAAATTTTCTAACCTAACCTAAAAACAACATTGTTGTTTTCCTCACCTTCCCTCACTTCACACACACTGCCCTTCCCTCCTTTCTCTGGGTTTTCAGGTAAACTATGAGACAATAACTCCTAATGCTGTGTCCTGATCTGCTGAGGGTTACAGTATTTTCTTTCTTTATTTATTAAATATTGGACAAACATGCATCAAAATCATTGTTTTATTTGAAAAGCCTAAAAATAGTCTAAAAATAACTTTCCAGTTGTTCAAGCCATTGGAGAACAGTTATACAATGCCCTGATATTGGAATAGAATACTGAAGTATTCATTTTTCAAACCACACAAATCCAGACAATGTTTAATTTACTTTCATGTCTAAAAGGTTAAACAAAGGTTGAACAACAAGACTGCTCATTATTTTGTATTTACTTCCAGCATGCTTTTGATTTTGATTCATGAATGTTTTGGCAGTTCCCCCAAGTTTATTGTCCATGGTCAATAATAATTATGAACAGAATGCGGATTAATTGAACAAGTAGCATTAAGGAAGACACAACATCTGGCCATTGTTCTATTCATCAGGATTTATCATAACCTGCAACAGATTCAGGTAAATTAAATCTAATTTACACTGAAACTGAAGTTTATATAAATGCTGTCCCTGTACAATGATGTAATTGAATCAGCATATTTTCTGTTATTGATATTGATATTAGATGTTACCCATGGTGATTTATTATTTATATTGATGATGACTTCAGATGAAAAGTTTCATGTCCATATTGTAATTAGGCTACATTTGATGATACCATCAATCCCATTTTAATTCAAGACAATAAGTTCCTATCAAACATGCCAGGTATTAAAGAGGAAACTTATTTTATGGGTCTTTTTTTTCTGCAGTTTGGAGAGATTCTGTTAACTAGATATACAACCTCAGTGCAATCTACTTTCTTACACTTGTACTTAAGTATGATTGTGCCTTTGTGTAGTATGACTTTTACTGAACTGTATGCAAAAAGAGATTTTGCTATAACATTTTTCTCAAGTTCTTATAGTAAAACTGCTCCATCTCTAGAGAAGGATGATACAGCAGTGTTAATACATCAGGACAACTAAGCAGCATAATGGTTGAAATAACTCCAATCATTTAACAATGACGGTGATTTTATAAAGCACTCATTAAGGTCTGTTAGATTCTTTTAGATGAAGGAGGAGAGATCTGACCTTAAGATGAAAGCAAACATATTCACGTAAAACCTGTCTGACAACCACCCTCCTCTCACCCACTTCAACTTAAAAAAGGAGCAAAGAGAATAAGAACCCAAAAATAACAAACCCAAACACTATGTCATTTTAACAAGCTATAATATAGTTCTGTGAGGGTAATGTCAGAACAGCATTTGGATAATTATACACACTGTTTTTTATTACACGAGGAGATTACAAAGAGCAAACAACTTACAAATGTATTTACTCAGCAAACAATTTAATTAGAGTCTGCAAACTATAGCCCACACGCATATTTTATAGAATATACTATCTTTCCTTTATCCTCTACTGTTAAATTTTGTTCAATTTTCTGTGAAAGAATACATTTAACCTGAGCAGTAAAAGAAAATCACACATATGCCAAACAAATGATTATGAAAATGCTACGATAGCTCTTAAAAAGTATACTGAGAAATTCACAATTGTTCTTAGCTTTAGACTAACTTGTTTTGATCTCAGTTCCAGCGATAGCTATCAACTTTATGTACGGCAAGGAATCGGGAAGAGATCTATCTGTTAGCGTTCACTGTGAAATTCTTATTTCATCCCCATTTGAAGTATGAACGTAGAAAAGCAATGCTTTCAAAGCTAAAAATGAAGTAATGGCGTTTGCAGGCCTGGCATGGGTCATAGAATTAATAGTGAAATATCAACAGTGTGCAAAGCAAATTACTTGGGGTTCAATGGTATTTTTATCATTATGTAATTTAATTGATAACATTGGATACAATATACTAAATGATACATTAATCTTGTGTTTGGTAACATCCTAAATTATTGCTAGGTGGAACACATGTGCGTTTGATGATGGTTGGCTAATATTATAAAACTTTATGTGTTTGTATAATGAAAACTCATCTTAAGTTTAAACACCAGAAAGGCTAGAAGATGATGCAAGATTCATACAACTATCAGTAAAATGCACAACTAAGGATCCAACTATTCCTTATCTTTATTCCAGATGAGCTATGTTAATTCATATTCATACCTTGTAATTCATGTCAATTTATCATTCTCATAAGTAAAATACACAAACAGATACTGAGAGCCCACATATACTGAGGAATTCACATAATCAAAGAGATTAAACCACATTTCATCAATACCATGTGGTAAAAATAAAGTTACTTTAGAGTCAGTGCTTTTTTTTTAAAAAAAGTATCTTGTATGAAGAATTACCTCTCAACTTTCAATGTCTGGTGCAATGAGACAATTGCCAGGGGTGAACTTTGCTTCAGGTGTGCACATCTTGGCTATGTGCTTGCAAACTTGGTTACTTGTGTTCACACTTGCTCAACTTACATATACTTGCATCTGCATCTCAATACTGTACAACACAGTTATGTCAATGATTCATATAACCTTTTGAAAAGAGAAAGAGCTAGGAAGTAACAGCAAAGGTCTTCAGTAAAAATAAAATAGCAAACTTCGCAAAGGAAGTGTAATCTAGTTTTTACACTTAACTACAATGTTAAGTGACCAAAGTTAACCCCCTCCAAATATATAAATAAAATATGCTATATGTTTTGACATAAACAATTTTAAATAAAAATCAGTTGTAAGAAAATCAATCAAATACTTGGTTGCTCATTTTTGTATCGTCTCATTTACCACATCCAAGCTGTATGCAGTTGAATAAAATATACTGGCTAAAACTATCTGGTCACAGGCCAAAACATATCCCAGTAATAAACAAGTACATTGGGCAAATAACCAAGTGGCTACCATGAGATCCATGGCTTATGTGTCACTTTGAAAGCATGCAATTTCACTCAGTAACCTGCAGCTGTTACTGAACTTGCTCTTCCATTTACCTTTTTAAATTCCCTACCAAGCCATTATTACTTTTTGTGTTCCTCCAACTTTCTTTTCAAGGCACTGTAAAATCAAATCATCCAACCATGATTATAGCTGCGTGATTAAAACACAATGATGTCTCTTATCTGAATCGCAGGCTGAGGATGCTAATTGACTGCTACTGTGATTATTCTCATCACTGGCGAAGAGCCAAATTCACTGCAGACACTTCAAATGATATTGATGTGTCCACTGACTATTCGGTATGTGATCAAAAAGTAGCCTTTAAGTAATGGTATGTACTGCCTAGAGTAAAAAATTGACAATTTAACATTAATGAGCTCTTGCCAATAGTCCTGAATACGTACACAATTATTTACTTTCATTTTATATACCTCCCAAACATTTAGTTTCATTGTGAAATAAAACTTGTGAAGGTGATTCCTACTGGCAACAAAATACATCAGACATGTAGTACTGGTGACCAAAGATGATCTTTGCCCAAATTTTTCTTTCAATTAAATCAATTAAAGAGATCACTGAAGAGCAAGATGAAAGAATCAAAATATATAGAAAAAGGGGACTGTGCACTGTAGCATAAGAAATTATTAACCTATATCAATATGTAGCAAATAGAGGACAACAGCAATCAAATATAGCAATGAAATTATTGGTACACTATTCTTAGTTGTAACCTTATTGATATAAACCACATGTACTAAGAAGGATTTAAACTAATCCCTTAATCCTGTTACGTGAGTTATCTGCCTTCATCCTGGCTTTTTCGACACTTTTCGGATATTTTCCTTAAACCTGTAAGTTACTAAAAGTCTAGAGAGTAAAAGTCCAGCGGAGAATATTCCAAGAATATTCCTACTTCTTTATCAATAATTAAAGATAGCGTATTTATACCACCACCGTTCACACATCAATGCGTAATTGTTAAATGTTGAGTGTACACAGATTAAAACTACATTTTCTTTATTAACACAATATTCATTGCAAGCTTGTCATGTTTCTTGTAGGAATGCTCACATCCTTGCCCGCTTATTTATAGAACTCTTTTTCTTGAACGGTTCTCTCATTTTCCTTTTCCCAGTGTTCACATTTGACAATTGCCTGAAATTTAAAGAAAATTAAATTAATAACATGTTTTATTTGGCTCAGTTGCAATAAACCATTTGGCTGATGGTGCAAAAACTCATAGAATTCCATAAGTTTAAAAGCAAGGTGCCTCAACACTGGGCGAGTCAAGTGAATGTGACTCTGGAAAGTGGGATGTAGATTCACACTAGTTGAACTCCTGTGTACCCATAAAACTGAATAGAGTGACAAAGGAGGGCTTTCCTAAAGCTTGGTAAATTTAGATGTGAAATTGCTGGGGCACACAGACTAGGAAGATCATACTTTTGATGAAAGAGAGAGTCAAGAGAGTGTTTTATTGTCATGTGTCCCGAAACAGAACAGCACCTGCACTCTGGGATCATAATGGGGAAAACATGAATAGCTTATAGAGAAATGAAAATCATCAGAAAACTGCAAAAAATTCAAAATCTGACAAAGGAACAACTTGAAACATTGACTTGTTTCTCTAACTGTATGACAAGGGTTAAAATAGTTGGAAGGTGGGCCAAAAAATGACAAATGGAATTTAACTCTGACAGGTATAACATGTTGCACTTTAGCAGTTGAAACAAACGTAGGACTTACACAATAAATGGTAGAGCCCTAGGAGTATTGCAGAACTGAGAGATCTGGGAGTACAGAATGGTTTCTAAATGTGGTAAATCAGGGTAACAATGTGTGATGGTAGTTTTTGGCACATCTGCCTTCATTGGGAAAGATATTGAGTATAAAAGTTGGCACATCATGATGCTCCTAAGTGTTGGCGAGACATACTTGAAATCTGTGTGCAATTCAGATTGCCTAACTATAGGAAAGTTGGACAGGCTAGGACTTTTATCTTTGAAGCTTGGAAGGCTGAGAGATGAACATGATGGCACGAATAACGCGAATGCTCATCATCTTTTTTCTGCGAGGACGTGTGCTTATGGTGAGAGGGAAGAGTTTTTATAAGGACCTCAGGGGGCAACTTTTCACTTAGAGGGTAGTTGTGTTAGCTCAGTCAGGAATAACTATTCCTTCGTCTTAGTGCAGTAGGAATAGCGTCTGAGAAAATGAGAGCGCAATAAGTAGGAGTTACAGTGAGGGGTTCCCAGGTAAGGTACCGGCAGAAAGTAGATAGGTAACCCAGAGAAGAGAGTGCAGAAATCCACGGTGTCCACCCGCTCAAAAACAAGCATAAGGGCCTGTCCCACTTGGGCGTAATTTGCCCCAGGATTTTGGGATTCAAATGCAAACTCAGACTTAGACATGCGACCAGTTTTACCATATAGCCACATTTTGTATTTTCTTTCTTATATCGTTGCTATGAGCTAATAGAAAAGCAGAACAAACTCATTGGGCTGAATGACCACTCTGATCCTTTGTATGTAAGACAATAATTGTTTATCAAAATCATTGCTGCAAAAAAAATTAAACACTAAATGTGAATTTTACATTAAGACAAGTTATCTAATTTTGCAATCACAGCTGAACCAGATTGGCAATCAACAATTTCTGTTCTCCAATTTTGAAGTGGCTTGTCTCCAAAAGTGCCAAATGCCTCATTGTTACACAGAGTAATTGCGTATCAATTTTTTTTTTTTTAATTCCTTCTTCATTATCTAGTGGAGTGGGGTCAAGGAAAGAGTTGCGGCCCTGTTTCCACCAATCTTTCCACAAGAAGTGCAAGACGCAATTGTATGCAGATGCCGAGAAGTGTGTTTAGACTGGCTGAACAATTCCTAATCTTGTGATGTCGACTCGATAAGAAGATCTAGTGGAGTGATGATTGCCTTTCAACAAAGTCACTTACTAATTTGAAAGATGGTCTCTTTGTGACCATTATCACTTGTTTTCATAGATTAATGAACCTAACACTGCTGATGTGCATTTTATCAGACCACACAGGCTTCCAGACTGTGGTCATTATGTACACAAACTGGATGGGAATATTTTAAACAAAGTTGCAACACAATGCAAGAAGCATCAATTTTCATTTTAATGTTTACCATCGTTATTGATTAATACTTGAGAGATGTATCATGCAGAAAAGGCAGAGAGAAAAATTGCAAGATTTTTAAAAATACATAATTCATTATTTGATATATCAGCAGGAATTTCCAGTCATTACGTATGGTATGCAATATGTCATAGCTATGTGCAATAAGATTACTATAAACCTAAGACATGAGAATGAGAATAGTTGCTGCAGGTTTTCAATCTTCAGCACAAATAGGCTGTGGGCCGAGGAGCTTTATTCCAGTGTTTCGTGACCTAAGTACATGAAATTTTCACATATTGTGTAAAAATATTATAGAAATCACCCCTGAAACTCGTCATGAACAAGACTTGCACATTTTTATTAAATTAGTGAAAAAACTGAAATATTTTGGGTATTTTTAGTCCAATCAAAGCACGTTTAACATTGTATGCCAGTTGACCAATCACGGGCTTTGCATCAGGCTAGCACACAACACAGCTGAGAGGACTTCACTGATGCCTGTTTTATTGGAGATTCCGATGAAGGTTCTTTCTAGTTCTGTGGAATACACGTCATGGAAACTTGCAGCAGGGTAATTGAATTTAGTGAGAAAAGCATTAAGAAGGCTGAAGAATGTGCTGCTAAGTGGATAGAAGAGGAAGAAAGTCTAGAAAGCAAAGTCGCTGCTGAGGTGCTGCAGTCAAGCTTTGTGAATCAACTGGAACTGAAAGGTAACATCTAAAGTCTAAATGTATGAAAATCTATCTGTATGGACTATAATTAATTTAATTGCACCCTTTTATAATGTGAAAAAATGAGAGGCAGCGGCGACCCGGCCTCACAGCTGGGGCAGCGGCAGAGGCAGCGGCCACCCGACCCGACCGCGGGCCCAGTGGACGACATCGTCGGGAGCTCACAGTCACAGGTTGGTGACCTGTTCTCCCGCAACAACCGCTGCGTGCGCTGGACTGGAGGGCCGCAGCTTCGACCACCCCGGCCCGTGGAGTTGAACCGGCCCGTTCGTGGAGCTCGGATTCAGCCGCGGGACTGACATTTCTTACCATCGCCCGGCCGGGTCACAACATCTGAAGCCTGGATCGCCTCGGCGCAGAGGGAGAATAAGAAGGGATGAGACAAAGACTTAAGACTTTTGCCTTCCATCACAGTGAGGAGGTCCCTGGTGAACTCACTGTGGTGGATGTTAATTTGGTATAATAATATATAGTTTTAATGGACTTCAACAAGGAAATAGGCTGCCCATGGTGCAATACGGGCATTGGCCACTAGATGGCGTTTACTTTCCCGATTTCATTTTCTAATTAGTTTAATTAATTAATGTGCAGCTTTTGGCAATGATGAGTTATGACATCCTTCTCAATTATATTTCATCTATATCTGTGGAAAATATCATGTAGTTTGGTGACTTGGGTCACGAAAACCGATTTCTAGACACATTTTTGATGCTCGGCCCACAGCCTAAAATAGTTTAAACCTAAATACATTCGTATCAACCTATGACCGAAGTGTTAAGAGGCATTTTAAAGGATAGAGGAGGGATTAATAAATGGAGAAGTTACATCAAGAGTGTTTTATTGGCATATATCCCAAACAGAACAACGACATTCTTACTTATAGCAGCATAATAGAATATGGAAACATTGTTTTTGCATGTTCCTTCATGTGTCTGCTCTCAATGCCCATATTCTTGGAGCCTTCCTGGTTCTATATCCACCAGATGAGCAGTCAGGCCCAGGGATTCCCATGATTTGAACCACAATTACAACAGGCAAGAACTTGCATATTTTCACAGGTGAAAATATTCCATCTTCCTCTCGTGAGACAGGATATGAGATGTTGGCACCGTCTCAACAGGCTTATGCTATAGGGAGACAAGGGCTAACAGTGATCAGCAATTGAAGACACGATGGGGATCTTGCACTGGTGAATGTCAATTTGTATAGGGGACAAGGGTCTGCAAGTTGGATTCAGGAGTGGAGATGACAAATGTGAATTAGGAGTACAGATTAGCCAGATAGGATCAGGAGATAGAACAACGAGTTGGGAATGGAATCAGGGACCGGCCAGTATCGGCTGGTAACAGGAGAATGCAGAGGTTGTACCAAAATGTGGGGTAATCGGGATGGGGAGCTGGGATATGAAGGGGATATAAGAGAATTTGGATCAAGGAGAAGGGGAGGGTGGTTAGGATGTGAATTTTAATTCTTACCCTTTATCAAAAACCTCCTGGCTTCCGATTTAAGCAATGGCAATTCAAATTACAGACTACTTCCCAATTCTGATGAGAATTTGAAATGCTCTGCTCCCAATTCCATTTTGCTAGTAGCTAATTCCTACTTGTGTAGGATGGAACAGCAGATGCTGGTTTAAACCGAAGATAGACACAAAATGCTGGAGTAACTCAGCGGGACAGGCAGCATCTCTAGAGAGAAGGAATGGGAGACCCTTCATCAGACTAGTCACGGGAAAAGGAAATGAGAGATATAGACAGTGATGTAGAGAGATGTAGAACAATGAATGAAAGATATGCAAAAAAGTAACAATGATAAAGGAAACAGGCTATTGTTAGCTGTTTGCTAGGTGTGAACGGGAAACTGGTGCGACTTGGGTGGGGGAGGAGTGGAGGAAGAGGGAGTGCAGGAGTTACTTGAAATTAGAAAAATCAATATTCATACCACTGGGTTGTAAGCTTACAAAGTACACCAACGTCTCAGAATACTAAAGAAGTTTGGCATGTCTCCAATGACTCTTTATCAACTTCTGCAGATGCATCTCATTGTGAGGTGATTACACCTGTGTGCAATCAAACCATACACAAAAAAAGCATCTCATTGTAAGGCATCATAGCTTCATACGGCAACAGCTCTACTCAAGACCACAGGAAATTGCAGAGTTGCAGATATATCCACCACAAAAACTACCCACTCCTCAACCCCCCCTCCCCCCTTGACTCCATCTACACTTCACAAAGAACCGCAGATGCTGGTTTAAGTCGAAAGTACATAAAATGCTGGAGTAACTCAGCGTCCCTCATTCCTTCTCTGCATAGATGCTGCCTGTCTCGCAGAGTTACTCCAGCATTTTATCTACCTTCGATTTAAACCAGCATCTGCAGTTCTTTCCTACACATAATGAAAGACCATTTTCTCTCCAGTCATTCCCTTTTCTCCCCTCTTTCGATGAGCATAAGATATAAAAGCTTGAAATCACATGTCATCAGGTTCAAGAACAGCTTCTTCCCCGCCATTATCAGATTACTCAACAGACCTCTCATTAGCTAAGAGCATAGTTCCATCTCCCTGTCTACCTCAAATTGGCAGCTGCACTTTTTTAAATCTGCACTTTCACTGCTACTGTAGCATTCATGCTGTAATACCTTATTGGTATTTGCTCTTTTTGCACTACCTATTGTATTTGTGTATGGTTTGATTGCACAAAGGTGTAATATGAAGACACAAGGAACTGCAGATGCTGTTTACAATAAATGTCACAAAGTGCTGGAATGACTCAGAGGGTCAGGCAGCATCTCTGGACAACATGGTCTGAAGAAGGGTCCCAACCTGAAATGTCAGCTATCCAGGTTCTCCAGAGATGCTGCCTGACCTTGAGAGTCACTCCAAGCACCTTGTGTCTGATATAATATGGTTTGAGTGGATAGCACAAAAACAAAAGTTTTGCTGTTTGTTGGTACTTGCAACATTAATAAATCAATACCAATGCAGATTATTTAAGTCATATATGTGGGCAATAATTCATTTAGAATTTGTGAAATAGTCCAGAATGAATGAATTCAAATATTTAGTATGACCATCTACACTTGATAGGCAGTAGGCAAAGGAGTACTGCAATCCAAAATTGTAATCAATAATAAAAAAAGGCGATTGAAAAAGTAAAGAAACAAACAAAACGCTCTGCTGAGTCTATGACAAATTCAAGTAATTCACTTGAGGCCTAAACATGAATAATATTTAAACAGCATTAGTTATACATCAACAGACATAAGGGGTCAAATTCTGTTTTGTACTCTTAAAACTCGATTCCACCGCCAAAACTTTTGTAGTATTTGCACTCATGGTGAGAGTGTGCTTCAAACTGCGTAACCTCTCTCATGTCACAACAAAGTTATTGAGGGATTTGACAGGGTTAATACAGAATTGATGTCTCCCTTGGTTTAAATTTCTCGACCACAGTTATAGACTCAGAATGAGGAATTGGGCAATCAGTACATAGCTGCAAATAAATGTCTCCACTCACTGGGTGCTGATTCTTTGAAATGCTCCACACAAGATGATTATGGAGGCTCAGGTATCGAGAATAAACAAGCATGTTGCCAATTATTTCAAAAACATTGTAATTCCATATATCAGTACTATGATCAAAAATGCGTAATAGGTACAGTGATTTGATTTGTCACCCTCCCCTTGGGTTTTCTGAAAGAAAATTAATTGCCAACAGCACTTTCTCATCATTGTTCTCTGGAAAATAACCTATCTGCACTGGACAATATCTATAGAATCAAACAAAGGCAAGTTTAGCGTGGAAGGTGGATTAAATAATTAATTGTGTGAAACAGAAGATAAGACCCTTATTCTGTTATCTATCCATCTATATATATCGATGTAATTAAAAGTCTAAATTTGACCAATTCCTGTTTGCACTGTATATTGATTTTAGAAAAAACGCGACCACTTACGGCTGTGATTTTGGCCACCTTACTCAGAGTCCACCGCCAGCTGTCAGGGCCAGAGTATTTTTCCCATCGATTCAAAAGAAAAGACTTATTAATGTTTAAATAATGTTGAGATTTTCTCTCCTGTCAATCACACCATGAAGGCCACGCCCATTCAGGTGGGAGGGGGAGGAGTAATAAAACACGGAAGTGTGGGCGTGGCTCAGTCTCCACAAGATGGGGGAGGGGGAGGGTCACAATTGTCAGTCTGAGCTGGAAATCTACAGAACACTGAGAATACTGACCTGTGAGTTCCCTTTATGTGTTTTTAAACTGTGCCTTTTGTAACTGTGTGGCTATTGAAATGTGTGCCTTTTGCAACTGCGTGCCTTTTACAACTGTAAAAAAAGATGAAAATGTCTAAAATTGACTGTCCACCCTCTCCCCCTTCTCTCTCACCTGTTTTCGGCAGAATCTCGGGCAGTTTTTGAGCTGCCAGGTCTGTGACTGAGCTTCCAGCCCAAGAATCCATTCGGCCCACAATGTCCATACTAGCCCTCTGGAAACCAGTCCCTTCGGCCCACAACACCCATACTAGCACTCCAGAAAGCCCCCCCCCCCCACCATCCCCACACTGGCCAGCAATCTTGGAATTGGTAGAGAGGTGGAATATTGTGTTGGGGAACCAGCCCTCCTGTGTGAAGTTGGGACCCAACAGGTCCCACTTAGTCTGGTATATTACTAAAACTCTCATCTTGTTTGTTTGTGAGTCTGCCTGTGAGTCTGTCTGTGTCTCATGCCCTGATGCCTTGAATTATGCCAAAATGGTACACGATAGCGCTACAATATTTGCACCACCTTACCATTGTCCTGTGGTGTGTTGTGCCAACTTTCATTCAGATTGATGTTATATTTTATAAGTTATTCACATGTTTATCCTAGAAATAATTAAAACAGTGCCCCCAATTGCCGTCTTTACTTGACTGGCAACACAAAGGACACCCAAAGGGTCCTCATCCACAGTTCTGGCCTTTGCAGAATTTCAGACCGCCATCTAATTTTCCTTTCGCCTGCCACTCCAGCAAGGATAGGAGCGGAACTGGAGGCAAGGATGCAGTTGGTGCTGGTGCGGGGTCCGGGGGCGACCTGCCGCTGCGGCAAAGATAGGAGCGGAACCGGGGGCAAGGATGGGGTTGAGCCTGTCCAGGAGAGGCCGCGCCGGCGACCCACTCCTGGGCTCTAAGGCTGCGTCGGCTGCTTCAGGCCTACCGCTCCGGCATGGATAGGAGTGGGACCAAGAGCAAGGATAGGGTTGGAGCCGATGCGAGGACCAGGGCCGTGGAGAGGACGCGCCGGCGACCTGGGCCTGGGTGCTGAGGCTGGATCTGCTGCTTAGGGTCCGCGGGGAGAGAGATCGGCATCCGGGGCTCCGAGCCGCTCGGCCCAACACCCCTGACGCCCGGCTCCAGACTGCTCAGCCCGTCCCCCACCCCGAGTCGTGGAGAAAACTGCGTCGGCAGTTACAGCTATGATGTCACAATGGGATTGTAGCCCTGCCCGCTACAATGTTGCAATCCCAGTGCACTGAGTCCTGCCAGCCCTAGCAAGAGCAATTGCATTTTTATTTAAGTTTAAAATGAGGAAGGGTGAATAAGGGAAAATGAGCAGACCCTGCGCAGTTGGGGGCAATGGGTGAGTGTTGGAATATTGCATTGGGGGAATGGGTTGAGTTGGGGGAACGGGTGAGTGGTGGACTATTGCGTTGGGAAAGGGTTGCGTTGGGGGACTCCAGCAATGTGACAGGGACCCAACGGGTCCCACTTAGTCTAGTATATATTAAAAATATGACATCTAACTTTTTATTTACTTGTCTATTCTCCACAGAAGCATTTTCCTGTCTACAAAACCACCTGGAAAAACTAAAAATAAAATTAGGACGAACACAAACACTAGCAGTTCTCTCTCGCGCACCCAAGTGTTTTACGGTCTGTCTTTACATTTTAACTGTGTGATTATCATGAATTTGTCTTTTCACATTATAACATTAAATTAAATCCAGCATTGTCACACATTAATGGACATGGGAGTTTAATCATCATGAAGCGCAGAAGAGCCTGTCAGCATATGAAATACGTTATTATTGATAACAGTCAAGACATTTTTTTAAAAAGCCCATCACAGTGTTCTGAAAACATCTATGTTATTGACAGAGATTATTCCTTGTTAAGTAATTCACTGCCAATTTGACACGAGTTTGATGCAAAGGTGGTAATTTACATACCAAGTTGAAATGGTCACGGGAGATGCTACAATGTCAGGAATATGGACTCAGCAGGAACTAACAAAGTGTACTTTTTACCTTCCTATGATTGGGATAAATTCTTGAATGTGACCTTCCACGATGCTGAATGTCTGAGAGCACTAAACACAATACTTTTTTCAAGTAGGCAGTTTCTCATAAATTCTTTGTTTAGCTAAAAATAATAGCCTTTACATGTTTATTTATGCTTTTATATTTTCCCAAAAAACATGCCAAAACCAACCAAGCACTTTTCATGATAACAAGATCCCCAAGTAGCAATGGGATAATTAAAAAAAGACACAAAGTGCTAGAGCTACTGTGGGGTCAGGCAACATTGCTGGAGCATATGTATAGGCAATGTTTCGGGGTTGGGGCCCTTCTTCACACTGATTGTGGTAGGGGGGAGAAATCTGGATGAGAGGTGGAGGCGGGATAAAGCCGAGCAAGAGATAGATTAAAACAAGTGAGGGGGGTTTAATTGGCAGATGATTGGACAAAGACCAGTGATGAAAAGACAAGTTGTGATACAAGGAGATGAGAGGCATTAAAAGTGAAACCAGAGGGAGGTATGTAGGTGGAAGGACATCGGGGAAATTGGAGTGTGGGACTGTAGGAGAAATAAGTGCACATCTGGGTGGGGCACAGGGAAGAGAAATGGGAAAGGGGGGGGAAGGAGAGGTGAATTTGGACACTTTTTCAGCCTGAATTAGTCTGCTGAGTTACTCCAGCACTCCGGGGGGGGGGGGAGAGAGGCCGAGTGGACAGAAGCAACACGATAAATGGAGGAAGCGGCAGCAGTCGGGCGAACAAAGCGACAGCCGACGAGAAGAAGCAGCAGCCGATGGTGGGGGGAAAGCCCCACGATGACCGATGTACTGTTGGTGGCGGCGGCCTGAAGGAAGCGCTGTCCCCAAAAACTAAAACGTTACCCACAACAACAGCCATATCAACTGGACCGTACTGTGGGTGAAATGGGCTCAATGGTGCACCTTGTGTGTCGGGGGTGGCGTCGGAAGCCAGAGCTGTAAGCAGCCAGGGTGAGGGTTTGAGCTGACCGTGGCTTCGGCAGGTCCATCCACTATATCCGAAATCCATCATAAAGGGGTCCGTTAAAATGAGGGTTTACTGTATTTTGCTCTCTTCCACTTGGCAGTTTCAGATTCCTTTTTAAACGTGAATCCAAGCATTTAATTTTGGTGGGGTATTTAATAATGCAAAGGTAACACATCGGATCATTCCTTGTTTGCATGGCATGTTTTCCTAATCATGATCACAGCTGGGAGTAGAAATGTTTATAAAGTTACTTCTTCATAACCACTTCTTGGTACAGGAGAATTGGATTTAACAATTACAGCAATAATTCCAGTTTCTGCTAATCATTTCACCAACTCCCCATTTCTTCCTCATCAGTTAATAAGCCCATTTGATTGCAGTTTTCTCCCATCACTGTAAGCCTGATTTTTCCAGGATATCCCACCATTTTTCTCTGCTCCTTCCTCAGCATTTTTCTGTGGCATGCCCATACGATTCCTATTCCCGGCACAGTCTCAGCAGTAATCTAATTTAGCTCATCTTTTATCTGGGCAACTATGCTATCAGTTTACACAGAAAAGCTGGAGAAACTCAGCGGGTGCAGCAGCATCTATGGAGCGAAGGAAATAGGCAACGTTTCGGGCCGAAACCCTTCTTCAGACGAGTCTGAAGAAGGGTTTCGGCCCGAAACGTTGCCTATTTCCTTCGCTCCATAGATGCTGCTGCACCCGCTGAGTTTCTCCAGCTTTTCTGTGTAACCTTCGATTCTCCAGCATCTGCAGTTCCCTCTTAAACACTATGCTATCAGTTTGTTGGGTTGGAGTTAATTTTCTCCATCTCACTCCCTTCAGCCACTGGCTCTCCCTTTTCTCCTTTGCTGAGCTGAACGCAATTCCTAGTCACCGCGTAGAATCAGTGAATCAACAATCTTCTGAGGGATGTTGACTCAGAGACTTCTCAATTAATGTTATATACTAGTATATTACCTATCCAACCTTTTGTAGACCTGACATAATTTATTTTTCTTCTATTTTTACTGGTACATTTTCTTTGTTGGTGTACCTCAAGGTATTTCACCCTTCCCAGCTTCCTTAAAAAGCCATAAATGCAGGGCCTCCAGCTTTAATTACTGCACTGTGATTCCTCTTCTTCACCCAACCTACAGCCTCCCTTTAAATCTACTTTCATAAAGCGAAGTTAGCAGCATAGCACCACACAGCTGAAGAACTAGAATAATTGCCAACGAAATTCAAAGGTTAGTAAGTTAGTTGTTTTGCTTACCTTCAACAAGTTTTAAAGCATCAGATGTTTAATTTACATCACATTCACTCATTAGTCCGAAGGGAAGTCTAAGAATGGATCTTGAAAATTAAAAGGGATTCTGTCTGCCAAAAGCTGCAACAGTGTACTCACATATCTGTTGATTCTTCGTGCTCCTGGGAATATTCAGTATCTCTGCAAATATCTGAGTCAGAGCTGCTGAAATAGATTAAAGAGTTTCAATAGTAAGACAGATTCTAATTCACATCACTTTTCTACAGTCAAACTGAAAAGTGATGTGTAAATATTTCCAAACAACAAAAAGGTTTTGACTGTGTTTTATTTGCCGGTGGTTAACAAGAGCAATAGCCCTTCGGATGAGAAAGCTAAACCAAAGAAATAGCAGCAATAAGTCAACTTGGATTCATCCACTCTTTTCAGTCACAGATTCATTTCAATCAGAGCTTGCAGGCACTGAGCCGCTGCTCAAAATACCTGTCAATCTTTTGAAATAGGGCGGTAAGTTTAGGAGGGTGTCTAATATGACCTTGACCTCATCCAATATTTCAAATAACAATTTTCCAGTCATTAAACAGAACTTCAACTGATTTCTTCCTATCCAAAATCAAAATGCGTGTACGTATATTTATATTCTTTCTGATATTAACCAACACAATACAGAGTTGAACCTGGAACTAATCTCCATAGAACATAAACAACAGTACTTCAAGTCAAAGTAGATTTATATACTAACTCCAATGAGCACCATTCAAGACCATTTGAATAGGAATAGCATTAAGCTTCCTCAGTAGTTGAGCAAGTCAATAATATCTGTAACCTATCCATATATACAGTGCCCTCTATAATGTTTGGGACAAAGACCCATCATTTATTTATTTGCCTCTGTACTCCGCAATTTGAGATTTGTAATAGAAAAAATCACATGTGGTTAAAGTGCACATTGTCAGATTTTAATAAAGGCCATTTTTGTACATTTTGGTTTCACCATGTAGAAATTACAGTAGTGCTTATACATAGCCCCCTATTTCAGGGCACCATAATGTTTGGGACACAGCAATGTCTGCGATTCATGGACATCACCAGTTGCTGGGTGTCTTCTCTGGTGATGCCTGTATTGCAGCCATCTTTAGCTTATGCTTGCTTTGGGGGCTAGTCCCCTTCAGTTTTCTTTTCAGCATATAAAAGGCATGCTCAATTTGGTTCCGATCGGGTGATTGACTTGGCCACTCAAAAATTGACAATTTATTAGCTTTGAAAAACTCCTTTGTTGCTTTAGTTAATGTTTGGGATCATTGTCTTGCTGTAGAATGAACCGCATCTATGGAGCGAAGGAATAGGCGACATTTCGGGTCGAGACCATTCTTCAGACTGATGTCGGAGGGGGCGGGCGGGAAAAAGAAAGGAAGAGATGGAGACAGTAGGCTGTGGGAGAGCTGGGAATGGGAGGGGTAGGAGGGAGAAAGCAAGGACTACCTGAAATTGGAGAAGCCAATGTTCATACCGCTGGGGTGTAAACTACCCAAGCGAAATATGAGGTGCTGTTCCTCCAATTTGCGGTGGGCCTCACTCTGGCCATGGAGGAGGCCCAGGACAGAAAGGTCGGATTCGGTATGGGAGGGGGAGTTGAAGTGCTGAGCCACTGGGAGATCAGGTTGGTTATTGCGAACTAAGTGGAGGTGTGTGCAAAACGATCGCCAAGCCTGTGCTTGGTCTCACCGAGGCTGAATAATCCAACCACATTTTTGTTTGGAAGTGGAAAGAATAATAGAAATTGCATTCATCGCAATGTGTAAAAAGAGTTGAGATACTGTATTATAATTTTGCTGCATGTCATTGTGCTATATATCATGTCTTGATTGGTGAATATGCTTAGTTTGTGACTTTATTTGAAGCGAAATAATATGTGAATGCTTAATTGAGCATAATTCTGACGGGTAACTACGCACTTCGTCCGAGCACATTATCACACGCTTCATGCAAGCCGTCTTAGATGACCACCTAAACTGTCATTTGGCAACCTAAAAAGCTGCCGAGGTTGCCCGGCTAGCACCAGAGAAAAAAAGTTAAGTGAGAGCCCTGCACATGTGATTTTTTCTATTTCTAATCTCAAATTGTGAAATACAGAGGCAAATAAATAAATGATTGGTCTTTGTCCCAAACATTATGGAGGGCACTATATCTGCCCATCAACTGCTCCCACTTGGTTCGGCTTATGGCTTGCCAGTTCCTGACTCGTCTTCGCCGCTGACATCGTTTTTATGGCCGTCTCCCCATTACATTCTCAGTCTCGACCCAAAACGTCCACTATCCTTTTGCCTCAACCGTTACTGTCTGACCCGCTGCGTTCCCCAACAGGTTGTATTTTGCTCCAGATGCCAGCATCTGCTGTCTCTTGGGTCTCCACATATACTTGCCTTTGTCCTTAATCCCCTTAATTCCTTTTGATTAGCAAAGTTTTCAATCACATGTGTAAACTTGACAACTGATATAAAATGTTATTTGTGGAAGAGTTACAAACTTCCACTACCTTTTGCATGTCAAGGCGTTCTACAAAGTGCTTCCTAACTTCAGTCCTGAAGGGGTTAGCTCGAATTTCAGACAAACTTCAACCCTAGTCCGTATCCTGGGCTAGTTTCTCGTTACCTCCTTGATCAGTTTTACATATCAAAATGCAGATTAGAAAATGATCTTTTCACTTTAACACTGCTTATTCATACATAATCTGTGAATTAATGTCAGAAACAGATTGGTTTATTGTTATATACACCAGGCTGAATTAAATTTATTGTTCAAATGAAGCATAGAGTATTTTCTTTCCAACATCAATGATAAATCCAACAATACATACAACAAAGATGACAAAACAATGGTTCAAAGATTTTAGTGCAATATGAAGTAGTGCAACAAAAGAATAATACAATAAAATAATAACTGAATTAGGTAGTCTCACAGCAGCAGGGGGAAAAGCAGTTCTTTGATCTGGATGCCCGAATTTTCAAACTATCCTCTTCCAGAAGGCAGAGTGAGCAAAATGAGAATGGCCAGGGTGGCATGCAGTCTTCCTGACGCAGCACACCATAAAGATAGTCAGGACTGTGTTCATCGCTCCTTGCACATTTAGTTATTCAAGAGCACGGCAGTTGTCGTACCAGGCTGAAATGCATCCAATCAGGATACTTTCTATGCGACTGCTGAAGTTTGATTGAATCCTCGTGGACATACCAAATCTTCTCAGATGCCCAAGAAAATAAATACATTAAGGCTAACTGCAGCATCTGAATCAACATTCCTTTGGCTTGATAGAATGCCCTGAGAAGTTGGATAATTGAATCAATTTCCCTGAATGTAGCATTGCAGAATATGGCCAGATTAAAATTGTTGGCACAAAATGAAGTAGTTGCAAATCTGGCATTAAAATGGTATGAATAAAATAACATTGTCTAATACAATGTATCACTGTCATGGATCATTGAAATACCAGATACACAGATTTATGAATTAAAGGTACACAAAAAAGCTGGAGAAACTCAGCGGATGCTTCTTAACATTCTTCTTCTGAAGAAGGGTTTCGGCCCGAAATGTTGCCTATTTTCTTCGCTGCATAGATGCCGTTTTTCTCCAGCTTTTTGGGGATTTTCCAGCATCTGCAGTTCCTTCTTAAACTCTTTATGAATTAAAGCACTATTCCAAGATTTCTCAAAACAGTTCTACTTTACAAAAAAAGGCAGCATTTTATTAAGTCCATTAATTCCACATAGATGTTTGCAGCAGAAAGTAAATTATCGGTGGCTTTTTAGTTAACCTGAAAAAAAATTCTAAATGTGGTATGGGTCAACTAATTAGGCTGCAATGAAAATGTGTATCCAACCATTTCAAGTCATTTATAATATATGCATCTGTCAGCTCGGTCCAATGGTATGGTATGGAGAAACCCAGTATGATGCAATTTACAAACATAAAATCATAGAACCCATACTAGTCTGTCATTGTATCAATTAGCTCCTTATAAAAGTTATCCAATACCTTCCCTTGATGCTACAACCAATTCTTCAAATCTTCCTTTATACATACCCAATTCCCATTTGGATAGTATATTGAAATTTTTTCAACGACCCTTACTGTGGCAATATCAACTTCCTCAATTTAGTTAAAAAAATTTGCTCAGAATTTTGCAGGATGTTGTGGGCAGTTTCAAAATTAAACACTAGCAGCGCCCTGCGATGATGCCAGAAAGCTTTTGATTTTTGCTCACGTATCTGATAATCTGCATTTCTTGAAATTAGTAATGATTGTTTGACTAGTAATGATTGTTTGTTGATGTCTTATTGAAAGAACATTGCCATTTTCTTTGAGAAAACAAGTTGTGGAAATCCTCACCATTTATAATGAGCGCACTAGAATAATCTGCAAGTTAGGCCCTGGCACGGATTTCTCTCCGATTTCAATGGCAAATGGTTGAAAGGTATCAAGTGATAGCATTTCTTAGTATTTTCCATTTTTAACAGTTTGCAAGTGCTTTTTTTGAATGTTTTTTTAAATAGTTTCAGGAATTTATTTTAACACTTTTGGCATTTGGAAATATTCCAAGTTTCTTAGACCTACGAGTACGGCTCAGCCTACTGCCTGACTGCATTTCAACTGTTCTTTTCCGATAAGTGCAAAAATGTCATAGTGCATAAAGAGTGTAGACAGTTCATTGGCTGACTACAAGATGCATTCCATGTACTAAGTCGTGCTTTCGTGTTTCAGTTTTCCTTTGCATTTATTTATTTTGTAAGCTTTTCTGTTGTATTATGAGTGGCATGAGTATTATGAGTATTCAACATGATTTTAATGTAATAAAGTCTCACTGCTAACAGTTAACATCCTGCACAGAAGAGGCAGGATTAAGTTATCACATTCTGGTCTGGGTTACGGATATTATGGATGACCTTTCCCTTTGAAGCACTTGCTGTTCAGGTCCCACGTAATGGAATTTCCACCAGTTCCCTCTTCAAGATCTCTGTTTTTCCAAATAATATGAGATCTAATCTTTCTTAACCAAATGTAGTTTCTTGCACATTTATTGTAATTCTTTTGGCAATTATAATTCCCACGTGTACATTAAAACCTGCTTGAAAATTGTCGTTCTCCTTAGAACTTTTTGCATCATTCACAAAATTAGAAATCATGCTTTTTATTCCAAAGTCTAAATAAATAAATAAAATACGAGCAACATTGGTCCCAGCATCAATCTTTATTTAACCTTAGTTTTCACTTTCTGGAACTCAACAGTTACCCTTGACTTGCTCCCTTCATTTTTTTATGCAGCATTTTCCTACTCGTCTCCTTACTTTGCATGAACTTACATTCATTAATCTTTCATAAACACCTTTTTGGAAGTTTTGACATCTTATCCTTTTTTCTCATACTCCCCGTCATCTCTTGAAATAGTTCAACATGGATTAAGCAAACATTGCTTTTTGAAATTGATACTGTATTCATTATTAGGGCTTCTATTAATTTCCCCACAGCTGATGGTCTATGACATTTCAGCTTCTGCCATCTTCTTACATTTTCTATCTTCACTCTTAAAAAGAGAAATACGTAACGTAATACATCTGTCAGCTACATGGCAATACAGTCTTTCCTAATGCATTATTATATGTCTAATAAAATAGTGTTCTACATCTCTTCCACAGATTAAAATACATTTATGTACATTAGGAGAACGGATGAATATCAAGAAAATGGGCAAATTTCCCCATATGGCTTCAATTTAGCTTTGACAGAAACAAAAAAAATGCCCAGAACTGCCTACATTTTAAGGAAAATTTGATAATATTGTACATAGAATATTTTTTTTGCAAGAATGAAAGATGACTTTGCATAAGGTGGTGTATTGCCATAATGATTCTTCATGGGGTATGAATGAAACATTATCTGCATTAATTCTACCAACTACTAAGGCTTAAAATAAGTGCATGTCAATATAGTACAGTTGTTTGCTGCACAATTTTGTTTCAAGGGGAAGAAATAAAAGAGACATTTGAGAGACAAGGAAATAGAGCATAATTCATAAGCCAAATGCCCCCTACAATGCCCTTTGCCTCAAAAATGTCCAAAGGCCTTTTTTGCCTACTAAACGACTGAAAACAATGTCATTGTTCCTTGTGAATCCATTGAACATGAAAGCCAGAAAGCATATTTTACTTAAAAGATAAAATGATTGCAAACAGTTTAATTATTCCTTTAAGGAAGATATCCGCAAAGGTTCCACGGATGTTAATATATGACACACATGCCTTTCATGAACGACTGGGTAATTCTTTCTGGTGATAAAATGGTCAGAACACCACATAGTCATCCATATTTCATAATTATACTTCAGTGGTTGTCAAGGGAACTACTGTAATCTTTTCCTTTCTTGGCTTGAAACTTCTTACATGGCCCTTTGGCATATGATTCACTCTACTGTTTTTTTTTGTTTTTTCTAAGATGACTATTGAAATTAATGTGGTAACTACAAACCATAAACACCTCTGGGGTGGGGTGGGGTGAGGGCGGAGGCAGGAAGTACCTGAAAGGGCAGGATGATGGCAAATTTATGTAATAGCCCTCTCCTGCCATGGTACTTCCGTGCATTTGTGAGTTCTCAATGTCATGGGCTCAAGCTTTACAATACCATTACAAAATGCTCCTTCCCCACTTTGAGCAGACCTGGACTAGGGATTCTCTGAATTTATGGGGATTTTGCATTTCTCAAGGAGGCTTTCAGCATATCCTTGAAATGTTTGCTCTTTTTGCCTGGCAATTTCTCTCTAAAGCAGTGTGATGCAAGATTTAGGTACCCGGCAGGTGAATGAGGTAACCAGCCCAATGCAAGTGACTGAGGGTAACTAGAGCATCAATGCTGGGGATATGAGAGAATACTGACATAAGTTCACCTCTTAGTGAATTTGTAGGATTTTGTGCAAGCAGCATTGGTGGTATTTTTCCTGGTGCTTACAATGGATAATCTGTGTCTCAGAATGATACGGCTGGATTTTATGCTTGGTCTAAAGTCTTGATCTTGATCAAATGCCATTTTCCTCAATCAACTAATGCCGAGTTAGAGCACCGAAGGAAGTGGTGAATTTTATCATCAATGACTCCAAGAAGTGGTTCCTGAAATGTGGATAGTGGCCCACATATTCTGGGGTCTTGCAATTAATTTTTATTGCTGGAGGACAATGTGGTGCAGCAGGGTAAGGTTGGTACATGATCTCTGTCTGGGGATGTTATGTTTAAGACCTATCTTTTTGTGTACCTCAATGAATACGGTAATGATACATGGAGCATGGCCTCCAAGTACTAGTACACATATAACTCATCTGCAGACCACAGTTCCACTACTGAGGTTCAGTGACTTTTTGTATTGGTTACAGAAAACACTAGATTTCTGCTGGTAAGTAGAATCATGCACTTGTAGCTCTAAATGGGTTAGCAACCATTGAAATGATAATCTGGTATTATTCAATGCTTCATTTTTTTTCAAGATCAAGTAAAATTGCAATGCATAACTCTTACTCACTGGAAACATGAAATGACCAAAGTCTGAAATAGAATAAATGAAGAGAGATGGTCAATCCTCGATCACACCCGAGTTAAAGTGACAAATAAAGAAAGTACTTTCATTTAACATAGCACACATACCATAAACCTCAAAATGTCCAGAGACTCTGCAGTCAATGAAGTATTCGTGAAATAGAGGCAAGATGTAAGGTAGGAAATGTGTAGCCAAATGTACACAGCAGGTTTTGAATTTAATTGAATCGAATTGAATCCTTTATTTGCACAGGCTAGAATTGAAAGCACCGTGACAATAATAAAATTGTGTTAAAAACAGAAAACTGTGTTAAAAACGAAAAATGTAAAGTGTCAGGTAACATCAATGGAGAAAAAATAGTTAATATTCTAGGTCACAGAAATTCCATCTGCACTGACCATAGGCTGCTGTTGTGTAACAAACCCTGTATCTCCTTCTTCAGATGCTGACAACCTGAGCCCTTTCACCATGTCCATCATCCAGTCATTATGCTGTTCTAATCTGTTTTGGTATTTGTTGAAGGGAAAATAATAACCAAGGCATCAGAAAGAACTTCCCTGTTCTTCAAAATAGTAGAGGATATCTTTTAATTGCTTCACCTTAATCTCTCATGTGAAAGATACCAAAAATGGCACATCTAACAGCACAGTTGTTTCTATGAATTGATAGGGATTAAAATCTCCAGGCTCTTTGAAGCACGTTGCATAACCAATGTTGTTGATAAATATGTTTGAGACGAATGAATGCCATAATTTCAATATATTACAACAATTTTCACTGAGCACATTGTTGGTGTACATCACTGTTCATGCTTTGTATGTTATCTTAACAAAATACAGGATAAATGTTAGCTGATTTAGTTTTGTCTGAAGCATGCACACGCCATTAAGCTTCTTGACTCATGAGCAAATACATTAGGCGCAGACATCAACATTTAAGGATTATGCATTCAGTAGCGGTATATCGACAAGACTTCTACTGCAGGTGAAAATCTTATAGATATAATGGCAGCCAATAATTGATGAGAGCCTTAATTGGTACTTTGGGGAGATGTTGTTAATGCTCAAATATTCCTCACAAAGTTCTTGATAGATTCAATTGGCCTCACTTTGTGTTTCATTAAAGAAAGTGGGATAGTTCTCTCTGGATCAAAGGAGGTTCGACAGAAATCTGCTAGAAATATTTAAAACATGAAAAGTGTGAACAAAGTAGATGCAGAGAAACTACTCCCATTGGTGGAGGAGTGATGAACTAGGGGAGTTCAAGTAACTGGCAAAATAAACAAAATTGATGTGTGGAAGGATATTTTTTACAGAATTATCAATACAGGCGTGAAACTTTTGAAAAGACATGGAGGCTTTGGAGAGGATGCAGAAAAGATTTACCAGAATGATGATTTTAGAGTCAACCTTTTGGGATTTGGAATGCGCTGCTAGGCCTACCGTGGAGACAGAATCGGAAAGGATCTGCAGACCCATGGGGAAAGGGACTAGCTGCATTGCTCTTACATACAGGCAGAACAGAATCAGTACAGCACAAGCACAGGCCCTTCGGCACACAATATCTGTGCTAAACATCATGCCAAGACCAACTCTCCACTTCCTGCATATCTATACATCTATCCAAAAGTCTCTTACATGACATGATTGTATCTGATTCCACCAACCACTCCTGACATTCACCACCTTCAGTTTAAAACCTTGCTTCTTTAAACTTTGCCCCTCTTATCTTAAAGCTATCCCTCTAGTATTTGATTTTTCATCCTGGGGTAAATGTTCTACCCAATATATGCCTCTCCTAATTGTATATACTTCTATCAGGTTTCCCCACATCTCCAGTGTTCCAGAGAAAACAATCCAAGTTCGTCCAACTTCTCCCTGTAGTTAATATCCCCTAAACGGGGTATTATTCCGGTAAATCTCCTCTGCACCCATTCCAAAGCCACATGCTTTCTGTAATACGGCAACCAGAACGGCACAAAATACATGCAAATACAGGCCTACCCAAAGTCCTATGAAGCTACATTAAGACTTCCTGACTCATATTCAATGCCCCAAGCAAGGAAAGCCAGTATACCATATGCCTTCTTTACCACTCGATCTACTTCAGTCGCCATTTTCAGAGAATTATGGATTTGGAGCCAAGGACCCCCTGCACATCAATACTGTTAAGGGTCATGTCATTAATTGTATATTTTCCCCTTATACTCACCCTCCACAGTGCAATACCTCTCACTTGCTCAGATTAAACTCCATCTGCCATTTCTATGCTCATTTCTGCAGCTGATCTATATCCCACTGATACTTTGACAGCCTTCCTCACTGTCCATGACCCCTGCAATCTTGGTGTCATCTGCAAATGTATTAACAAAATATGTTTACGTCCAAATCATTTATATATATCACAAACAGCAAGGGTCGCAGCAGACCTCCAGACTGATCATTGTCCTTCCACCACAACCCTTTGTCTTCTACCAGTAAGTCAGTTCTGAATCCATACGACCAAGTCCCTGTTAATCCCGTGCATCTTAATCTTCTGGATCAGTCTACTATGGGGAGCTTCATCAGATGCCTTACTAAAATCCATGTTTACCACATCCATCACCCTACCCTCATTACCTTAGTCACCTCCTCAAAAAACAAAATCCAGCATGAATTGCCATGTACAAATCCATGCTGACTGTTCCTAATTAACTCATTCTCTTCCAAATGGGAGAAAATCCTATCCCAAAGAATCTTCCCCAATAGCACTGCTGACATTAAGCTCACTGCCTATAAGTCCCTGGATTCTCTTTATTTCTTATATAAAGGAAGTATGCGCACACTAGTCAAATGGCCTTTTTTGTGTGACAGCCATTCAATGAAGCTGCCATCGTATCGAACATATTAACCTGCTTGCAATTTATATCAGATTATTATTGAATTCTTGCACATATGCTCTTACATTGGAGAATATTTTTTAATTGCATTTCAGAACTTTAAAGAATGAAATATGGAATGTAAATCTCTCAATTCCCCAAAGAAAATCAGATCTTAAAATCATCAACATCTTACAGATCAAAATTACTTTCCCTTAAGACGGATTTGCTAGTCTTAGTGCATGATGTGATGCCCATGAACTTCATTCAAATTTCTAATAGATTCCCATATGAATATTCACGTAGCTTTGATTAAACAACAGTGACTTTTTAATGGTATGAGAATGATTGCCCTTGTGATTCAGCTGATTAAGGTAGAAAGCATACAATTAATGCTGAGCAACTCCTTTTGTTCTTGGTACATCTTCTCAGACAATGGCTGATCAAGTTTCCATGCGTAACTTCCTTCATGAAACTTGAAGTCCACCTGAGGCATTTAAATCCGATTAGCTCAAAACCAAGAGTAAATTGTAAACATCATAAACTACTCACTGTATGCCAGATTCTCATCACATTTAGGAGAGTTAGACCGATAAAATATGTAAAATTCGTAGATGATCTATTTGGATATAAATTATACAATGATGTTATTCTTGTAACAGAGAGGGTTAGCATTATACAACCGTATAAAGTGCAACACCTCAATCTTGCTTGGATAAGTTTTTCTTCACTTATTCAGAAATCCTCATGGTCAGCATCTCACCCACTAGGTAATACTTGCACTTTCCACTTACCCGAATCCTGATTCCTAATGCTCCCTTCCACTCGCTGGCACTTGAGTTCCCATCCTTTCTTTCGATTACTTCCCACATTCCTTTCTGCTTGCTGGAGTCTCGGTTCCAGTGCCATTTGGATCATTCACCGGGTCCCAGACCTCTATATTCCCCGACCACTTGCTAAGCCCACGCAATCACTTGGCTCTGATAGCCACTCCCTTGAAATTTACTTGGTTACACTTCCCATGCTCCCTTATAATCTAGGACTCCTGACATCTTTTAAAATAGTGAATTACAAGTGCGTTGGAGTATTAACAAATTAAATTTGCTGATCCAGCACTAAGTGTATGCTGGATCAACAGTTTTCCTGTAACATGCTTCTTTTCTGTAAAAAAGTAACAATCAAAAATAAATTGTGCTTTGGCATGTGCCAATGACCTCAGTTAATGTGGCATTTGGTCTCAGCACTTTCTCAAAGCAGAGGTAAATGAGAAAAGGATATTGCTGCAGCTGTTTATTATTTAGCAATCCTCAACATTACTCAAAACTGCTCTTGTCTGCAAAACTAGATAAGGGAAGGATTGGAATTAATTGTGATGCCTCAGTCTATCTTTAATTAAGATCATGATTTTTCACATGGGAAGACACTGTTATTTCAGGGGTGAACATTAACACCATATACATAGGCTCTCACTATATTATTGAAAGATTTGTTGAACCTAATAAGATTTCTTAAAGCTGTAACCCAGCATCCTAAAAAATCTTTGCTTCATCTTGTAGGTACAGATGTTTCTGCTTTTATTTTGATGAAAGATGTAATTTGTATATTTCCATACTGTACGACTCTACAACTGTTAAGTAGGGGCTCCAATCCAGCAGTCCTCATTCAAGCAGCTATCCTCTGAATATTGGAATATGGAATGTAGTCCGGCCCACAACAACAACCGCATCGTCAAATTTGCTGACGACACTACTGTAGTCGGACTTATTTCAAAGGGAGACGAGGCAGCCTACAGAGAGGAAGTCCTGAAGTTGACAACCTGGTGCTCAGAAAACAATCTGGCTCTGAACACCAGGAAAACAAAAGAGCTCATTGTCGACTTCAGGAGGCACAGCACCGACTTAGTCCCCCTACATATCAACGGCGAGTGTGTGGAGAGGGTCAACACCTTCCGGTTTCTCGGCGTCCATATCGCTGCTGATATCTCCTGGACAGACAACACGACAGCGGTCATCAAGAAGGCTCAGCAGCGGCTGCACTTCCTGAGGGTTCTCAGGAAGCACAACCTGGACTCTAACCTGCTGCTGACCTTCTACCGCTCGTCCATCGAGAGCCTGCTGACATACTGCATTACAGCATGGTATGGCAGCTGCACCATGGCAGACAGGGAGAGGCTTCAGAGGGTAACTAGGACAGCACAGAAGATCATTGGCTGCCCTCTCCCCTCCCTGATGGATATTTACACCTCCCGCTGCCTTAGCAGGGCAAAGAATATCATCAAGGACAGCTCCCATCCTGCGTTTGGACTGTTCGACCTGCTGCCCTCTGGAAGGCGCTATAGGTGCATCAAATCCAGGACAAATAGACTCAGGAATAGTTGTTTTCCGAAAATTATAACTACTCTTAATTCACACATGCACTGACTTCACAGCCCAACACCCGGACTTCCATCTGTATATATATATGTATATAGCGCCGCAGAATTGTGCACCTATCCCACCCCCCCTTCTCCCTTTTGTTTTTGTTTTCTGTTTCTTGTTTTTTGTACTAAATTATATGTATGCACTGAGTACGAGCAGCTTTTAATTTCATTGTACATGTATAGTGACAATAAATGGCATATCTATATCTATCTATTGTAAGTTTATGGTTCAGTAGATCGTGTAATTAATTCACGGCCATCAAAAGCAGTTTTATTTTAAAAATTCTATCTGCAATTTGTACAAAAGCATTTCTCATACCCACAAACTATCACCAAGAAAGACTGGTGTAAGTTCTACAACTTCCAGCCCTTCTCCACGTAATACATGATTCTGATTTGGGCACTAATTCTCTGTCCTTGTCAAAAGCTCTATACCCAACAGCTTTGTGGAAATAACTGTGCATACAGACTGAAATAGTTCAAGGTGATACGTTCAAGGATAACACGGGCAATAAATGCTGTCCTTGCCAGAACACCTCTCATTAACATAATTATTTTTATTGTGTATATTAATGAAAAATGAATAAAGAAGAATAAAAAAAAAGATGTGTATCAAATAACCTTGCTATGTCCAAGAGGGATCAGTATGACAAGAGGCCCCAAAGTAAATATATTAAAACATTCTACATTATTTGGATTCATTGCCACGTCTGAGGTTCAGTGGCTCCCACTTGAGTGCAGCTCACAGATTTCTGCTGCATCACATTTCCTCAGATAAGTTACTATTCATGAAAAAGCCGAGGAAGTGATTTCATTCAGTTTTGGTCATAAAGCTCTCGTTAACTTGACACATACTGGATCTGTCAACATCAATCCAAGTTTAAAGAACAAGTAGGGCATGATCACTAATTCTAAAGTAATATGACCTGTCCTTTTTCTTTACAGCTGCTCCCTAATCAGCAAGGCATCTCCAGCATGTTCTACTTTTATTTCTATTTAGCCTTTCTGAATAAATACACTATTTAAATATGCGTATTTTTACAATCCTGGCAGACAATAATGTGACATAGGGGGTCAAATTTAAAATTCCTTCAAACAAAGTTGACAAGCACTTTATTGGGTTCATGACTAACATAGTACCAACAAAAAAATATAAGAAAAGATAGCATATTGATGGCAAGTTTCCGAAAATGGCATCAGAATACACAAATACATTTTACGTAACGGTTGTCGCGTGGTGTCACCAATGACCTGGTTGGCACAGTAAGTGCACGTATTTCTTATTCCTTACTATGTTTATGAATACCATATGGAACATTAAAATTGCAAACACCGTTTCCACTTCATTCACCTGATCATGTTGTAGAATACAGCATCCATTTGTGTGGACACCACAACGAGCGTTACGTAAGAAAAACAGTATTCACAGACACTGTAACAGCTTTGTAGCTGACATGGGTCTGATGTTTTTTGGTTTAAGCTTGTAGAAAGAACTGAAGCTTGTCATCAATGATGGATTTTCTTCACAGAACAAAGAGTATGCTATTTTCAGCGAACACTCTATAACTCTTGGAAGTATACACTGCTGCCCTGCAAGGTAATTCCTTTGAAACATCGTCTTAGATAGAAAGACCACGCTTGATCCTTGGTGCTTTCATCCAGGGCATCGGATCTTTGTTTCCTCGAATCCAGTGTGTGGTTAGATGTACTGGATAGGAATTTCCATCTCAGGCCAAGTTGTATTTTCAAAGTTTTTTCTTTACGACTGGCTTGATGTAAAGGTCTTCGGAGTTATAGCTCTTGGATCTCTTGTCCCTAATTTACTATAGCATATTTTTCACTGAGTGTTTGTGGTAGAACGCAAGTTTCTTCTTCGAGCTTGGGCTAAGGATGCATTTCTTTTTCAGTGTTGACTTTCTCCTTGGTGTGCTCTTTCCAAGAACAGAAGACAGTACTGCAGCAAATTTATCAGGTGATCATGATAGAATTCGCAATGACCTAGAGATAGATTTCCATCTTGCATTTTCACTTGTGAAAGGCAAGGGTGTTTTTTCTAAGTTTCGAGACGCTTTCTCCTCCTTCGCCTTGTTCTCTGCATCCTTCTTCTGGGCATACAGTGCTCTACGTCTTTCAGTTACTCGTCGTTTTTTTTTCTTCTGGCATTGCTGCTCTTTCGTTCCTCTTGTATTCTCTTCACTTCGCAGCCTTGCAAGTGTTGCCTTCCTTGTTCGTTTTGGAGCAAGCTTGATACCAAAGGCTTTCTGTCTTGCTCTGAATGCAACTGATCGTTGCTTACATAAGTCTCTGTCTCTCAGTTCTTGTTCTTCACTTCTGTTCATTCTCCATAACTTACAACACAACCGGTCTCCTTCTTTCTGTGTTTGTATTTTACTGGATTTTCTTTCACTCTTTGTCTATATGCTCTCTGCCTTTCAGGTGCTGTCATCTTGCATGTGTTTTTTTGTTCTGCTCAGAAGGTTCTGGAACAGCTGGCATATCTGGGGGTTTGGTGCTTGCCGTTCTATGCTTACGAAGATACATTCTGTATAATAATAAAACAAACAAAAAAAAACCTTGGAACCTTGGAATTAGAGTTAATGGGTTTCTATCATTTATTCCTCAGGTAGCATAAATTTATCAAGGAGAGGATATCAATTTGTATAATCAGCTGTCGCTAAAAAATAGATATAACAAGAAAGTCTTTAAAAATGGCAAATAGAGACAAAAACTTTCTCTAAAAAAAATCCCCCCAACCACCCTAAAAATTGCAGAATTAAGAAGATCTAGGAAAATAAATTATGGTATTTGTAATGGGGTAGGCCTAGACCTCAGCCACTCTCTCAAAAAAACGAATACATTTTCAGCTGAATCTCTTGCTCCAAGAGAAGCTGGTAAGAAATGGTGCTTCTACCACCAACGCTGAGGTTCCGCGGCCCGCCAATGCCGCTTGCCCAGTTCGTTTCCGAGAAATGCTAGGGCCAGCCGCCAGTAATCACCTCGGAGGTTGGCAAGATACACCGCTTATATGCATGGGACCGGTGCTCAGGACGACGATTCCTGGTGTACACAGTAGTGGTGGAAATCTGCGTTTTGCCCCCATCGGAGGGTGGACACTCATTCTGGGAAGCGGGGGCCCTCGTTAACTCCCATGAATGGCAGCACCATACGAACTTACGGCGTCCGCAGCATTCCGCTTATCTTTGGCTCTTGCCACTTCACCTGGCCTTTCACCGTTGCAGACGTGTCCCAGCCGTTGCTGGGCGCCAATTTCCTGTGGGCACAATCACTTTTAGTAGACCTGAGGGGGAAACGCCTTGTCCACGCCTCCGCATTGGAAGCAATCTCGCCAATCCGTAACCCGGTGTCTGCAGTGGACAACATTTACGCACAAATTTTGGCGGGAGACTGTGTCTGTGGCTCACTTGAAGCCGGCCAATTTAGACCGTAGCGAACCTGTGCAGGTGGCCCAGCCTTGCCGTCGGGGGTGTCTGCCGCCCGGTTGCTCCCAAATTCGATTGTACCGGGCCTGTCCCCTATGCGTGGGGACATATGCACGAGGTCTGGTCGCTTCATTCGTCTTCCCGTTCGGTTCCGTGCCTCTGGTTCTGGGAGGGGGAGGGTCCTGTGGCAGTCCCTGATGGTTAGCCACGTATAGTGCGAACCCTCAGCTCTAGGGGTTGGGTCTCGTGACTTGGTTTGGAGTTGGAGTGGATCTCGGTGTGGCTTTGGAAACTGTTAGTTCATTATGAATAAAGAAAACTTTGCTTGACACTCATGTGGGCGCCGCATTGACGGCGTCTCTGCCTACAGTCTGTCTGTTTTTTATCTATCTTTTATAAAATTTTAGTTTGTCTAACCAGTTTGTTTTGGGGATACTTTAGTTTTTCTATGTGGGGGAGGGGCGGAGGTTAAGGGGGAAATCGCTTCCCAGTCGCTTCCTGGCGGGGATGCAACTATTTCTCCGAGTCGCGTCCTCGCCCCCATCCTCGCGGCCTACCACTGGATCAGAGAGGCCTTTCCTACCGGAGACCGGGGACCGGACAAGACGTCAACGGCGACGGCGCAGCGCCGGATTCACCGCGGACCGTTCGGTACCTACTTGGATCGCCGTTTGAAGCTCCGGAGCGTTGGGCCTGCAGCGTCAACATTGCGGGGCTGTGGTATGCGGAGCTCCCAACGCGGGCGGCGCTGACCGACATCGGCAAGTCTTGGGGCCCTTTGCCGTGGGCCGCCAGCGTGAATCTCCGCCCAGCGCGGCCTGGGGATGTCGGGAGCCGTGGACTCTGGTAGGAAGTGGCCGATTTGGAGGTCCAAGCCACTGAGGTTGGCCTTCCGTTCCGACGTCGGAGTTCCAACATCCCTGCGAGCGGGCCTGAACGGCGGGCTGCCCGTAGCCGCGACTGCGGAGCGCTCCTTAGGCCCCAACCATGGGTGAACATCAGGAACATTAGAGAAAGATGACTGACTTTGGTGCTTTCCCTCACAGTGGGAAACGTTTGATTCGGCTGTGTGGGGATGTTTTATGTTGAACTCTGTCGTGTGTTGTGTTCTTTATTTTTATTGTAATGCTGTTGTATGGTGATTACATTTCAATGTGCCAACTGGCACATGTGACAAATAAATGTATCTTGTATAAATGTATCTTGTCTTGTATCTTGTATGTCCCGCTTCAGTGGCTTTGCTTGACAGGCGTGCCCCACTTCATCACCACAAAGCACATTTCCCTCCCATCCAGTTTCAACATTCCAAAGGACTGCTCCCTCTGAGAGCAATTCCTTGGTTCTATCGTCATCAACCACCGCTCACTTCTCATAGCACCCTCCTACGCAACTCTTCCCTTCCCACCTTCCTTCTAGTGATACAGGGATCAGCTTACACTTCTTTGAACTCAATGTATTGCATTCGGTTTTTATGGTGTGGTTTCCTCAACACAGGAGGAGCTTTATGCAGATTGGGTGACCACTTTGCAGAATACCTTCATTCAACCTACAAAGGTTACTCTGAGCTTCCATTTCTTCAATTGTGCATTCCTACACACACTCTGACCTATCTTCCTTTGGTCTCTTATATTGTTCCAACCAAGCCCAATTCAAGCTTTTAGATCAACATCTTGGTGGATCAGGTGGTAGTTGAATGCAAGGTTGGCATTTTCGGTCAATGATGTTTCATGTTTCGGGTTAGTCGTCAGTCACGAACATCAGTTGTTTCTCTCTCAAAAAATGCTTCTGGCCTAATGAATGTTTCTCACATTTTCTTATTTTTTACTTTAAATTTCTTGTATTAGCAGGTTATTGCATTGAAATCCATGGCCAGCTCTGTTAAATCTCAATTATTCCCCCTCCATAGATTCTGCCAGGCCAGCTGCGTTTTCCCAGTGGTCCCTTTGACATCAGTGGGAACCTTGCTGGCAACTGCTCTTGAGTGAAAACAGAATCAGGTGCTCTTGTGATTCCTCCTCCAGTTAATAGTGGATGGATACAATCAGAGGGGGCGGCAGCCTCAAACCACCTGGATGACCACTGGAAGGCAAGTGGAATAGCTCAATTGTACCCGAAGAAGTCAAGGCAGCCAGAACAAAAAACACGTGCTATTTTCAATGGCTCACAACATTCCAAAGAGTTTTGTAGGTTTTGGAATGCCATTGAATCACTGTAGTTATGAAGGAAGGAACAACCTTACACAACTTCAAAGTGACAAAGCCTGAATAGTCTCATTTGTTGTAGTTTATTTGAAGGATAAATATTGTCCAGGTTATAAAAAAAGCTCACTTGCTTTCCTTCAGACCAGTGTTGTGGAATCTTTTGTGGCCATAGGCAGTCAGAAGGTATTTATGTCTAAAATAAAATCATGCAAAAGACAGCAATTCTGGCAGTGCAACTCCCACTCAATACTGTACTGATCAGTTAGCTTCGATATCTATCTATAATCTATCTATCTATCTATATATATATAAAACTCAAGTCAGTCCGCCTGCCGTCCGGCTGCATTTCTTCGTTTGATTCATTGCCACGCCCAATCCAGACGCTCAATCTCCGAGATATTTTCCATTTCGGTAGAGATTTCGCTTTTCTTTCTAAGTATCCGCTCCTCATTTCATTTCGTCGTGTTGAAGTACATGTTTTTAATCAAATCCTTCTCCCCCCCACCCACCCCCAAGTATTTCAAAAATAAACAGGCTTCTCCATTTACATGTCAGCTTCCAACACACTTCGAAACAAAGTTGCAAGAGAGGAACACTGAACTTTTCACTGCTGCAGCAGGCAGGGGACGGCTGCAATCTTACATTTGGGAACGGGCTCAGTTCCAATGGAGGAGACGGGTGCATGGCGGAATATTGGGTTGGGGGATCACACCATTGGGGGAGCAGACCCAGCGGGTCTGCACTTGGTCTAGTATATATATAAAACTCAAATCAGTCCGCCTGCCGTCCGGCTGCATTTCTTCCTTTGATTCATTGCCACGCCCAATCCAGACACTCAATCTCCGAGATATTTTCCATTCCGGTAGAGATTTCGCTTTTCTTTCTAAGTATCCGCTCCTCATTTCATTTCGTCGTGTTGAAGTACATATTTTTTACCAAATCCTTTTCCCTCCCCCCTCCCCCGCACCCACCCCCAAGCTATTTCAAAAATAAACAGGCTTCTCCATTTACATGTCAGCTTCCAACACACTTCGAAACAAAGTTGCAAGAGAGGAACACTGAACTTTTCACTGCTGCAGCAGGCAGGGGAGGGCTGCAATCTTACATTTGGGAACGGGCTCAGTTCCAATGGAGGAGACGGGTGCATGGTGGAACATTGGGTTGGGGGATCACACCATTGGGGGAGCAGACCCAACGGGTCTGCACTTGGTCTAGTATATATATACAACTCAAATCAGTCCGCCTGCCGTCCGATTGCCGCCCGGCTGCATTTCTTCCTTTGATTAATTGCCACGCCCAATCCAGACGCTCAATCTCCGAGATATTTTCCATTTCGGTAGAGATTTCGCTTTTCTTTCTAAGTATCCGCTCCTCATTTCATTTCGTCGTGTTGAAGTACATGTTTTTAATCAAATCCTTCTCCCCCCCCCCCCCCCACCCCCCCCCAAGTATTTCAAAAATAAACAGACTTCTCCATTTACATGTCAGCTTCCAACACACTTCGAAACAAAGTTGCAAGAGAGGAACACTGAACTTTTCACTGCTGCAGCAGGCAGGGGAGGGCTGCAATCTTACATTTGGGAACGGGCTCAGTTCCAATGGAGGAGACGGGTGCATGGTGGAATATTGGGTTGGGGGATCACACCATTGGGGGAGCAGACCCAACGGGTCTGCACTTGGTCTAGTATATATATATAAACTCAAATCAGTCCGCCTGCCGTCCGCCTGCCGTCCGGCTGCATTTCTTCCTTTGATTCATTGCCACGCCCAATCCAGACGCTCAATCTCCGAGATATTTTCCATTTCGGTAGAGATTTCGCTTTTCTTTCTAAGTATCCGCTCCTCATTTCATTTCGTCGTGTTGAAGTACATGTTTTTAATCAAATCCTTCTCCCCCCCCCCCCCCCCCACCCCCAAGTATTTCAAAAATAAACAGGCTTCTCCATTTACATGTCAGCTTCCAACACACTTCGAAACAAAGTTGCAAGAGAGGAACACTGAACTTTTCACTGCTGCAGCAGGCAGGGGAGGGCTGCAATCTTACATTTGGGAACGGGCTCAGTTCCAATGGAGGAGACGGGTGCATGGCGGAATATTGGGTTGGGGGATCACACCATTGGGGGAGCAGACCCAACGGGTCTGCACTTGGTCTAGTTTGAGCTTAAATCTCTGGAACTGGTCTTGAAACCACAACTGGCTGACCCAGGCAAGAATATTACCACATGAGCCATTGCTGATGGTGGGGTAAGGTGGGGGGGAATAGTGATGAAGCAAAACAAGTTACCTGGATGTTGACAAGGATGAAGGTAGAACCACATCGAAGGAACACGGCTCATGTTTCAAAGCATCCAATGCCTCAAGCGCAGCTGCTATCTCTGGTAACTGAGGCTCATCCTGGCAAGCCTTTTCTGTGTTACTGTCTATCTCATCAGCATCAATTCCTGCAAGTCAGATTTGCTAATTAGTCTCGTTATAATCTATGCAATAATTTCACTCATCATAAAATTTAGTCTGGTGGAAGTTTGGAGAGACTCCATCATTTCCATGTCATGCACAAGTATATCTGAACCTCAGGCCATGTGGATAGAAACCCAATATTCTTAATACAATTTTTTTCATCAATGTTGGGTTGGGAGATAATACCCTAACGCTGTTTTTTTTCCTACACGCTATCACTGCTGTACAATTATAAAAATAGTATCCCATTGGAGAGTTACGCAAGATATGTCTATCAATTATCAGAGATCACATAGTCAATAGTGACTACCTTGCATATAATCTCACATAATCTCTGAAGCATTTGCAAGGAACCAGGGAAATGGAAAGGAGGAAATTGAATAACTTCCATTAGTCTGGAAGGGGAACAGCCGTTTTAAGAATCGGGAGATTTAAAACCACCCAGGACAACTCAACCACTGACAATGAGCGTACCAGTGGCTGGAGTTTCTAGTAATGACAGGTGCATTTGGAGCAACTAACCAAGCTTCTTAATGAGCATGGGGTCAGCAGCGCCTCACGCGCTGAAACTTCTCCGCGCTGCCCCGCCCCTCCCCCGCCCGCCCGTTCCAGCTGTGGGATTCCAGAGAGACAGAGGCCGCTTCCGTCCCTCCGAATTTCGCAGCCCACTAACTCGCCCAGCTCCGCTTCGCCCCCCCTCTCCTCTCTACCCGTCGTCACAGGGGACAACCTCCTCTCCGGGGAGGCCCAATCGTCTGTCTCTCCACGCCTCCTCCCACCCCCCCCCCCCCCCCGGCCGGCTCTGTCACGCTGGTGGGTGCACTTCCATTAGCGGAAGCCACGATCGGCTGGTCCCCCCGCTGCTTTTCACCGTCCTCTGATCGGGCCCCTGCGAGCTGCCGCCCCACCCCCCTCTCTCTAAAACTCAGATCTTGTTATCTTCCTGTTTTTGCGTGTTTTTTCTATTTGCGTAAAAACAGTCCGCGATAGCACTATGATTTTTTGCCAGCTCATTCGTCTTTCTCCTGTGCTGTGAGTGCACAAAGATTCGTTCCGATCGGTGGTCAATTGTAAAAGTTGCGAAGTTTAAAAATCTTAAAAACAGCCCGTACGCAGATCGATCTCCTCTCCTGCCAGTCAGCACCGCGTGGATTATTCTCTTTTCCTGTCACTCCATGGAACGGTCCGCCCCTTCCTGCGCCATCGCTGAGGGACGCTCTGGAGCTGAGGGACGCTCTGGACGACCGGCGGAGGTCTCCAGCCGGACACAATTTCGGAGGGTCCGGAAGCAGCCCAGCCCGGCGCGGAGTTGGAGATGTCGCCAAACGGAAAGAGGAGACTCTGATCCCGGCGAAGGAGAATGACCAGCGTCCGCTGTGAATCCCCATCGCACCGCCAGCTCCAGTCCCTTCCCCTCTGGTCCCCCTTGCTGGCTCGCGCCACCCTTCCCCATGATACCCCCTCTCCCCCATGGCTGTTCCGCCGTCTTTTCTCCAAGCTCGCTCCCCTCTCCCCCCGCACACACACACCCCTCTCCCCCACAACACCCCCATGCCCCTCCCCCAAACCTCCCCCCACAAGATTCCAATACCAGATGAAACTTTATAACATTAAATACTTTGATTAATAAAATCCATATTATTTTTACCTCTGATAGTTAAACACTGTTGTTCAGTTTCTTTATTGTGTTCACTCTTTAATTTCGTCTCCTTAGATTTCCATCTGCTCGTCACCTCAGTAATCAGCTGTTGAAACTCCTGCTTGTGTTTTGCACCTGCAATGTAATAAATCAAATATTGTTAGCATATTTGCATGGTAGCTATGAGAGCAGTCCTGATATTCCACCGGACAATGTTACAATAAACTTGTTGACAATGGGAATAAGCGAGTTTGGTATTCCGACTGCGCATGCACAGATCATAGGTCACAAGCAAAAAACAGTCTCGGCAATGGTGGTGTACCTTGTGTGCAGGCTTGCGTTTCGTCCGTGGTCGGGGTCGGGCCCGGCTCTCCGTCGCTGTTGAGTTGCTGCTGGGCCGTCCCCGACCCTTTCCTGGTGTCCTGTCCCTGTCCGGGGTGGCAGTGGGTTGGTGGGGCAACCCCAGACTTGCAGCCGCTGACTCCAACTCGGCTCTGCCTGTCCTGCAGGATTGGCCGGCAGCCGTCCACCTCCAACCCCCTCCCCTCAGTCCGACACCAAGATCCTGCTGAAGATGGGCAGCCGCCGGCCCTGCTCAAAGACGGGCGACTCGGAGCCGTTGCTGCTGGAGTCGCCCTGGTCAGAGAGAGTCTGTGGACGGGCTCCTGCCGGCCATGAGCAGGCCAGGCGCCTGTTGGAGCTGCTGGTGCAGTTGGTGGTGCTGACGGCAGGAGCAACCTCCTCCCCCTCCCTTGCCCAGCCGCAAGGTGAGGGGCGCCCACAGCGCGGCCCAGTCACACACCGGGCTGGAGGAGGCCGAGTCCAGGCTGGCGCAGGCGAGGCCGGTGTCCTCGCTCCTCCTCGGGGTTGTGGATGAAGTGGCAGAGGGTAGCGTAGGGGCATAAGCCAGTGGTGTACAAGGCTTGTACTTGGGGCGGTGGCTGAGGGAGCGCAGCTTGGCCAGGCTGTGGGCGAACTGGCACTTGTCGCCATAGCAGCCCATCGGGGAGCAGGCAGGCTCCTCTGGAGTTGGAGCGGGATTGGGCTGGAGTTGGCACTTCTCCACGCTAGCTAAGGGCCTGGGGCTGCTGTTGTCATTGGTCCGGGCTGTCGGTTGGCCCTGCGAGAGAGGCGGAGGTGAGCCGGGGTTGGCACTTCTCCGCGTTGGCTGTGGGCCTGGGTGCTGGTCTCCTGTCGGTCCGGACATCTCTGGCCACCCCCCGGGCGGGGATGGGCCACTCAAGTGGGGCGGGGACGGTGGCGGTCCAGTGGTGGTTCGGCAGCACTTGCGGCGCCGGGGACACGGGTTCGATCCTGGATGTGGATGAGGCGTGGTTCTGTGTGCGTGCGGCTGCCGAGAGCCAGTCCAGTCTCCCCTCCCCTCCCCCCCCCCTTCCCACGTATCTGCCCCCGCTATCTGCCCCCGACAAATACAAACTTGAAAAAAGACAAAAAAAAGTCGGACCCAAACTACACCCACTGAATCTACAGCGCTTCGTTCGATTTTTATTGAAAGCCATTTTTTTGGAATGCCGAACTCACTTATTAAATAGCATGATCTCATTACTATAGAAAAACACAATTGTCATTTTCCTCTCAAGACAATCAAAAACAAGTGGAATAAAAAGTCTTGTTAGCTGTAGGATTAATCTTTGGAAGACGTCTTACAGCAATTATATCTAAAGGGCCATCGCACTTATGCGATTTTTTTGGCAACCGCCAGCACCCGTCAGTCGCAGCAGGTCTCTGAAAATTTTCAAAATATTTAAAATCCAGCGGCGACCAGATGAAGGTACCACTCTTTGGGAGCCTACTCACGACCATCCAGGCTTCACCTCGCGACATGTCACGACTGTATGATCATGAGTAGACGCCCAAAGAGACGAACCTTTTTCTGGTCGCCGCTGGATTTTCAACATTTTGAAAATGGCTGTGGGCTTGGTCCCCCAATTCAACCCGTTCCCCAACGCAATATTGCACCACTAACCCATAGCCCCCACGGGGGGGTGGGGGGGACGTGGTCCCCCAACTGAATCCATACTCGAACGTAAGATTCCAGCACTCCCCTGCTTCCCTCAGTAGTGGATTTAAAAAAAAATACAATTGCACTTCCACTGCCTATCGCAGCAGTTCCAATTGCAATACCGATTCGCCCTCCCCCTCGTGATGAAACACTTGCTGTGATATCCCATTGAGATGAAAAGTTCAGAGTGTTCCTGTTTTGCTTTGTATAGGGGTTGGAAGCTGGCAGGAAGGATTTTAACAGTAAAAATCTTGTTAAAGTTGGCATTTTTAATAGCTTTAATCATCAATAACGTGAAATTCATCCCCCATCCACATTAACGGGACGGAGGTGGAACGTGTTTCTAGCTTCAGGTTCCTGGGAGTTAACATCTCCGATGACCTCTCTTGGACCCACAATACCTCAAACTCTGATCAAGAAGGCTCACCAGCGTCTCTTCTTCCTGAGGAGACTGAAGAAGGTCCATCTGTCTCCTCAGATCCTGGTGAAATTCTACCGCTGCACCATCGAGAGCATCCTTACCAACTGCATCACAGTATGGTATGGCAACTGTCTCCGACCGGAAGGCATTGCAGAGGGTGGTGAAAATTGCCCAACGCATCACCGGTTCCTCGCTCCCCTCCATTGAGTCTGTCCAAAGCAAGCGTTGTCTGCGGAGGGCGGTCAGCATCGCCAAGGACTGCTCTCACCCCAACCATGGACTGTTTACCCTCCTACCATCTGGGAGGTGCTACAGGTCTCTCCGTTGCCGAACCAGCAGGTCGAGGAACAGCTTCTTCCCGGCGGCTGTCACTCTACTCAACGACGTACCTCGGTGACTGCCAATCACCCCCCCCCGGACACTTATTATTATTTATTCAAATCATTTGCTATGTCGCTCTTCCAGGGAGATGTTAAATGCATTTCGTTGTCTCTGTACTGTACAATGACAATGACAATTAAAATTGAATCTGAATCTGAAATGTAGCATCATCACTGAAAGCTCCTGGAAAAAGGCTCTGAGAAGCTACAGGTACCGTTGGCAACGTCCCACTGTGATGTCATCATGGCACTCAGCAGCTTGAGAGCCTATTGTGATTGGTGCTCTGTGAGTGGTATTGTGACATCACCACTGGAAGCTGCTGGAAAAAGGCTCTCTGTGGGAAGCTGCGGTTACTGTTAGCAATGCCCCATTGTGATGTAATTGTGGCACACAGCAGCTTGAGAGCCTATTGTGGTTGGTGCATTGCGAGTGGCATTGTAACATCATCACTAGAAGCTGCTGGCAAAAGGCTCTCTGTGAGAAGCAGTTTTTGGCTTTTTTTTAAACTTTAAACATGAATAATGTGAAATATAGGATGAAATCTTAAGTGAACCCTGAGTACGGCGTGGACGGGAAAAATGGGAGTTAGAATATGTAAAAATTTAAGCGCTAGTGCGTAGTGTTTTGAGGAAGATAAAAACATACAGAGAGACACACACACACACACATACAAGATGAGACTTTTAGTATATAGAAGATTAGTACATTTTAGTGACGTTGCAAAACACTTTAGTTAAAACCGTTAGCAGATGATGTCTGTTATAACGGGGGGATTGCTGTAAATGGACCGTAGTGGAGGGAGTGGTGTTCGCTATTGCCAATGACTGCAGATGATGGTTAGTAAAGTGCTGGAGTAATTCAGCTGGTCAGGATCTCTGGAGAACATGGATAGGTGACATCGGGACTCTTCCTCACACTGATTTAGTCGGTTGAGTTACTCCATATCTTTGTATCGTTTCACTTCAAAATTAGGCACGGTTACCGTGGGGCTCCCACCCCTATCCATGGACCCAAGCAGTCTTTCCAAGTGAGGCAGAGGTTCACCTGCACCTCCTCCAACCTCATTTATTGCAAACGCTGCTTTAGGTGTCAACTGCTCTACATCGGTGAGACCAAGCGCAGGCTTGGCGATCGCTTCGCTCAACACCTCCGCACAATTCGCTTTAACCAACCTGATCTCCCGGTGGCTCAGCACTTCAACTCCCCCTCCCATTTGGAATCCGACCTTTCTGTCCTGGGTCTCCTCCATGGCCAGAGTGAGTCCCACCACAAATTGGAGGAAAGGCACCTCTTATTTCGCTTGGGTAGTTTCTCAATCCGATACGTCACCTATTCCTTCGCTGAGTTTCCCCAGCAGTTTTGTCTACCTTCAATTTTTCCAGCATCTGCAGTTCTTTCTTAAACCTATCACATGCTGTCACTTCCAAGGAAGAATATGTTGACAACTCAGGGTGAGGAGGAGGCGGTGCACCTTGTGAGTCGCGGGGGAGGGGGGTCAGAAGCCGAGGGTCTAAACGGCCAGGGAGATGGTGCCGGGGAAGGCTCGGCAAGTCATTCCATTCACATTCAGTTTATAATGCCATCTGCGGCCGCTCAGGGAATTTCAAATGAGCTCACATAAATTTTTGCCAGATAATCGGTTTTCAACCTGTAGTTTGGATGTGAATTTAGTAGTGTATTTGTGCAAAAGACAGCAGCCAAAATGCGCAAAAAATATTTCCCCCAATGTAGTAACAAACAAATCAAACAATTAGGTAGTTTGCACTTCCCTTTTGGTTTAATTAATAGGCAATTTTTCAAAGTTTTATTTACAGAGTTTGGCCTGAATTTTGCTATTGGCTATGGAATTAACGTTGTGCAGGATATTGAGAATACCCTACTCTTCAAAATAGTGGGAGCTTTTATTTTCATCAGAGTCAGATGGAGGGCTTAAATTTCAATCAAAGGTAAGACTTCAGAGACAGTACAAGACTGGTGTGTAAATCTACATGATGTGCTTACGTCTCTGTAGTGGAACCTGGAATAAATAGCCATCTGATACGCTGAAGACAGAAAGTTACTGCTTCGTAATGCCAGAAAGCAACAAGGCATCAATTAGACAAGGTCAATCTCACACAATTGCTAATTTCTTACATATCTGGGATTTAACAAATCTAGTAGGACAATTGCCAAAACCAATCAGACTAATTCCTAAACAAGAACTCTGTAAAATATTGCTAATTTGGTGGAAAAAAATCATGGTGAAGGATTAACTTCACTACTCAAAAGACTAACAGAAACTGCAGAAATTAAACCAGTGTCCAGGATTAGAACAGACAGTATCTGTCCCATCTCAGATGATGAATTAGTGCCCTTCCATGTTCAACAACATTAGAGAAATGCATTCTATCACATGTAAGGACAGGGCCAGGGGCATGGGTCCACCTGGACTTACAGATTCCCCTCAAAGCCACACATCATTCTGACTTGGAAATATATCACCAACCATTCATCACTCTCCCCAAAAACACTGTGGGAGTTCATTCACCAGATGTCAAAGTTGTGAAATGACCTGTTTAAATAAAAATCCTTCTTTTCTTTTCAATGGTGATGCAAAATTGTTTTGATACTGGAGGACTTGGTGGTGGTAGTTGCATTTATGTCAATGTCATTTATTTCTGAATGATTAATGAAATATCCTTTCTTTAGTACAGTATTGGCAATCAGGAAACAAAAATTAGGTTTAAATATTTGTAAAATTATTCCCTTAACAATACGTACCTTAGTTTATGCAGAATTAATCCTGCAAAAACAACAGGTTCTGATTTTCCTAGGTAATTGCACCCCTACAATTGTGCGTCCACATTTTCAAATCAAGCAACAATACAGCAGGAAAAAAAGCGGGTTATTTACACCATCACCGTGCCACTCCACATTTCCCTGTCTCCCTGACACTAACCCTTGCTGATAGAAAGTAATTATTATTGTTCTGCCTCCATTCAAACCCATGGTATCACTATTTTGCAACTTTTTTCATTGCAAAAGCACTTAATGAAATCCTTTCAGTAGGCTTGATAACAGTATGATTTATTGTTCCAATATTGGGTTTGAACTACCAGTTATTAAACATGCACTTCTGCTGCACATGCTAAACTACTAAAATCTTTGAGTTTCCATTAACTGTGTCCGGGGCATCAATTTTACTACTGCTAAACTATTTATCCAGAGATCAATAAATTTAGGAAACTACTTGCAGATATTGATTTTAAAGGCTACATCATTTAATTGCAGATCAATACATTTTTGGAAACTTTCAGCTGCTGATTTCAAAGGACCTTTGTTTTATCAGGATAAAGTCTAAATAAATGTTTAAATTAATTTATGTATTGTTAAAGGGATCATTTTAGAGATATTTATACGATTTTTTTTCCTGGTTGGGGAACGATGATGCAGTAAGACTTGCACAACACCAGCACAATTCAAAACAAACCTATTTAAACTTTTCCAAGGTGATTTAGATACTTGATTATCATCATTACAAGGTTAAAGCCCATTCCTCTCCCTCTTAGGCACTTCCTTGGTATCAAGGATAATTCAATTTCACTACAGTTTTGCGGAGTTTAAAGCAAACATAGGGACAATCTCTTCTATAGATGGGACTAAAGCTGACTGACAAGGGGGTTGGCCATGAGGATAGCTTGCGAGATGGTGTATCCTTTCCGCCATTTGCACAGGATGTCTGTGAGCTCTCCGTTACGTTCTCATGATGGCGCCACAGTTGGATGAGTAACAGATAACAATGAGTCAGATTAGAGGAGGGAGATGGATCAACTGACTGAATGGAGCCAGAACAACAATCACGCTCTTAATATTAGCTACATCAAAGATCTGATTTTTGACTTCAGGAAAGGACTTCAGCGCCCATTACGTGGCGACTATTGAATACCTTGGATATGCAAGCAAAGAATTTCACTGTTACTTGTCACATGTGACAATAAGCTATTCATTTATTTCATTTCTTCTGTCCTGGGCTCAGCATATTGATGCAATCACAAAGAAAGCACATTGACGCCTCTACTTCCTCAGATCGTTGACGAAATTCTGCATGTCACCAAATACTCTGCCAGTTTAGTTTAGTGTATTATTGTCAAGTGTACCAACGAAACGTGAATTTTTTTTGTTGTATGCTATCCAGTCAAAGAAAAGACTATAGATGATTACCATCATGCTATCCATAGTGTTCAGATAAAGGATAAAGAGGTATAAGATTTAGTGCAAGATAAAGTCTAATTAAAGATAGTTCAAAGGTCTCCAATGAAGCCTGATTAAAAATAGTTCATAGGTCTCCAATGATTTCAAACATCTGAATGGGTCTCAAAAGGTCTCAAACGTCTACAGGTAGAGAACTGGAAGCATCATGGCCTGGTTCGATAACTAAAATCCTTGATATGTTTATATATTGCTCTTAACTTCATGATCCTTTATCTTGTCTAATGAACTTTTCAAAGTCTAATAATCTGTTTTTGGATTCCTTAAAGTTTAATCTCATATTCTATTTTCTTATTCTATCACTTTTTCATTAATTCTTTGCTGGCTTCTAAATTTCTCCTTAATCTCAGTCCCATCATTATTCTTCTCAACATTATAAACCTTTTATTTCACACTAATTCAATTCTTAACTTATGTGGTTAGTCACAGATAGATTTTTTTTTTTTTAGTGTGTCTAAATGTCTGTGTCTCTTGGTATGTTTGACACTAAAACATTCTTGGTATGTCTTGTGTGGGGGGCAGGGGAAAGGGGGTAACCGCTTTCGGTCGCCTCCTCCACGGAGAGGCAACTTTTTCCATGTCGCTTCCCTCGCGGCCTAACACCATGGATTGGAGCAGCCTTTCCCGGAGTCGGGCCCAGAGCTACAGCAGCGGGTGCAGCGTGGACTTTACATCACGGAGCAGCCGAATCCTTGCTGGGGGTCGCCACAGAGGAGTGCTTTGATCGCTGTCCCGTGGACAGTTACATCCTGAAGCCACTGTCTGCGGAGCTTCAGCAGCGGGCGCAGTGTGGACTTTCCATCGCAAGTGGGTCGAAGCCTTGCTGGGAGTCGCCAGAGAGGAGTGCTCCGATCGCCAGCCTAGTGACTTTGGCATCATGGGGCTGCGGTCTGCGGAGCTTCTAGCTGCAGGCGTGGCGTGGATTTACCATCTGGATCCTGGGATCCCTTGCTGGGGATCGCCAGAGAAGAGCTCCGACCGCCGGCCTGTGGCCTTTAACATCCTGAAGCCGCAGTCTCCGGTAAGAAAGCCCCGATTCAGGACCTCCAAGTCGCGGAGTGCGTTTGACCGTCCCGATGTCGGAGTTTCAAATCATCCCGACGAGAGGACGTGTACATTCAATTCAATTCAACTTTATTGCCATTGCACAGATACAAGTATAGGTACAACGAAATGCAGTTTAGCGTCTGGTCATAGTCATAGTGCAAGATAGGAATTTAAAAAAAAAATACAGAACAAGCATACATTAGAGTAAGAAGAGTACTGGTTAACAATGTGGATGGAGAGACCAAAGATATCTAGCGACGGGACTCCGAGTTCAGCAATGTAAGTGTGTTGTTGAAAAAGCTGTTCCTCATCCTGCTAGTTCGAGACCTGAGGCTCCTGTACCGCCTCCCTGATGGGAGGAGCCAAACACTCCATGGTTAGGGTGAGAGGGGTCCTTGATGATCTTCCTGGCCCGTCTCAGACACCGTTTTCGATGGAGGGCATCCATGGCAGGGAGCAGGGCACCGATGATGTGCTGAGCGGTTTTCACCACCCGTTGTAGTGCCTTCCTATCCACTGCGGTGCAACTGCTGTACCATACCGTGAAGCAGGTGGTCAGGATGCTTTCGATGGTACAACGGTAAAAGTTGGTCAGGATCTGGGGGGACAGGTGAGCTTTCTTGAGCCTCCTCAGGAAGTGAAGGCGCTGCTGCGGCAACTATGGAGGGTTCAAGGCCTCGACCACAGATGAACAAAGGAGGAGGACTGGCTGAACTTTGTGCCTACCACCACAGTGAAGAACGCTGTGGTGTATGATTGTGTTAAATCTTATTGTGTATTGTGTGTTCTTTTTAATTGTATCGCAGCTGGCAAATTCATTTCACTGCACCTTCGGGTGTATGTGATGAATAAAATTTACTTTGAGATCACCTTTCACATATGGCCACCATTTCACAATGGTGCTTATTCTTGTCAAAAAATGTTGTTTATCTTGTTAAGCATCAGGTAGTGTCATCCCTTTCACACTAATGTCCCAATTTACCTCAGCCACCTTACCTTTCATACCTTCAATCACACAAGACAATATTGAGGAGAGGCTGTTTCTGGAGATTTATCAAGGGAAATATAGATTCATTGAGTCATACAGCATTAAACAGGCCAAAGACAGACACAAAATGCCAGAGTAACTCAGCGAGTCAGGCATCATCTCTAGAGAAAAGGAATAGGTGACGTTTCGAGTTGAGATCATTCTTAAGATTGAGAGTCAGGGGAGAGGGAAACTACAGGTATGAAAAGGTTCAAAACACTTTAGAGCCGGCATTAATGACCAAGGAAAGATGTCTACAATACTCCATTATAAGCTGCAGAAGCATTCAGGCTACCACATCCACACAATGGACACCCAATCATTTTAATTTCATCTTCTAGCATGTGGCCAGTAACCATGTTTATCAGAATCAGAATTTTCTTCACCAAGTATGTTTTGCAACATACGAGGAGTTTCACTGACCAGATCAGTCATACAATTAAAAGCAACAGACTCAAAAACACATTTTAATATGAACATCCACCACAGTAACTCCTACACATTTCTCACTGTGATGGAAGGCAAAATAAAGTTCAAGTTCTTCCTTTTGTTCTTCCTTGGTCGGAGGGGTGGAGACGGAAAGATGTATTGGTGGCAGTATCATATTGGAGTTGATGGAAATGTCAACGTGATGTGTTGGATGCAGAGGCTGGTGGGGTGAAAGATGATGGCCAGGGGAACTCAATCCTTCCCCCTGCCTGGGATGAGGGGCAAGAACAGACCTACAGGACATGAGGAGACACAGGTCAGGGGTCCATCTATGACAGAAGGGCTGAGCCACGTTTACTGAAGAAAGTGGATATCTCGGATGTACGATTGGAAAGTCTCATCTTGGGAACATATGTGGCGGAGGAATTGAGAGTAGGGAATAGCTTCCTTGCAAGAGGCATTGTGGGTGAAAGTGTAGTCCATTTTGGGAGTCGTTAGGTTTATAGTGGATGCAGACTTGGCGACCATTTCATTGAACAATTGCGATGGGTCCACCAAGTGTTTCTGCAGTTTGCGTGTGAACATTGAATCTTCAAATTTAGATAACCTCTCATTTTCAACCCCGTTCCACCTCAAGGATCTCGACACTTATTCATGTTCTCCAGAAATGTTGCCTGACCTGCTTTGTTACATTAGCACTTGGTGTCATATTAACCAGTATAATAATAATAATAATAATGTTTATTTATATAGCACTTTTCAACAAAACCAGTATTTGAACCAAAGTGCTTTACAGAGATTGATTAAATTAATTGAACAGATCAATGCAATAAATCCATACAAATCAAAAAAAAGAGAAAAAGAAAAAAAAGACACAGAAACAGTACACTATAGAAATCAACATGAAACGTCCCCCCACAGCAGAATTCACTGTGAGGGAAGGCACTAAAAATATCCAGTTCTCCCCCTCATAGTCCACCCGAGGTCGGGGCCTATATCTGGCCTCCTCAGCCAACCCGGTGTTTTCAGGCCCTCTTGACGCGAAGCTGGATTATCGGCGTCGGTGAACATCCATCAGCGGCTTGGACTGAAGCGGCCGCTTCCCCCCCGAAGACTGCAATGACCAAAGTTCACAGGCCGCGCCGGCCGGACCTCCGACTCTGGCGATCTCGGATCCCAGGCTCCGCGGTGCTGTAAATCCAGTGCCGACCGCCCACGGCTGGACGCTCTGTAGCCGCAGCTCAACGATGTCGCAGTCGGCGGTCACAGTGCCCCGGAGCTTACCGCAAGGCGACCCGGTAAGGCATCGCCCGCTCCATGTAGGTGTCCCAGCATCTACACCGCCGTTGAAGCTGCAGTCCCGGCAGAAAACGCCGCTCCAGCGCTGCTCCAGTTCGATTGTAGGCCGCACAGAGAGGACGAAGATGCGGTTCGGAAAAAAACCGCGTCTCCGACCAGGTAGGACTGGGGTTAAAATAGTTTCCCCCTTCCCCTCCCCCCACCCACCACATAAAAGAAGACCACCAAGAAACATTTTATACGAACAGGACTAAAAATAAAAATAAAAAAGGGTGAAAGGACGGACTGCAGGAGGAGCAGCCATACACAACGGCGCATCACCCCCGCAGTCCGCCATCTTGAAAAATGTATATGTGATTCTTTGTTTCTACTGAAAAATGGACCTGTGTCAGTAGAATTGAACAATGATTAATGGCAAGAGAAATGAAACTCTAATTGCAGTGAATAATTTGATGAGTTAAAAGATCCGAAATCTTAAAGGAACACAGAAAATAATTCACATTTCTTCTTAAATATGAACTATTTTCTGTTGCCTTCGGATGGGCATTCAGACAAGGTCATCATATTGTTTATTCCCAGTACTCCAGAAAATACACTGCTGGACTAATTTACCAGTGCACAGTAGAAGGCATTTAAGAGTTAACCATATTAGTGTGGAAATATATACAATTGGTTTCTTTCCCTGGAAAACAATTGGATTTTTATGTTTTTATGTTAATGCTTACATACTAGATTTATTTTGAAATTGAATGCAAAATTTCATCGATAATGTTCTTTGGTCAAGCAACATAATTGCAAATTTATTGACTCCAGGATGACAAATATCAAAGATTAGTTCAATGATGAAATTGAAAACCATTAAAACATGAACACTTTGCACAAATGAAATAAAAATTAGTAATCGACAGGAAAATATAAAATTAGATTAACAGAGAAATTCAGAGCAAAGAATAAAAGCTTTTTGTTCAAAAACATGGGGGCTTGCAGAACCTAGCTAGAAAATCTATTAAGTTCTAACTAAATTGTAATAGCAAATTAGACCCCAAACTTGAGGTATCTGTGGAGTTAGTCAGTGGGATGAAAAATTTGGCTATTAACAAGTGTAAAGTGTGTGTGTGTGTGCGTGCGTGTGTGTGGTTTTGCATGTGAAACGTATCTCCTCGAAAACCAGACGCAGAAACGCGGAGATTTTAACCATTTCGGTAGGGATTTAACTTATGAGTTCAGAAATCCACTCCTTGGTCAATTATTTCCCCAGATTTTGAATAAAATTATCACAAAACTCAATTTCCAAAATATAAACGGCGCTCAGCAGCTGCTGACGTCACAATAGCATGTTGGGGCTATGCGTCAGTAGATAGGGCGATTATGGGGTAAAAGGAGCAAATTAATAATATTAATATATTAACAAGGGGGGTAGTTAGCGTGTGTGTGGGGGTGGTTAATGTGTGTGACGCCGCATGACACCCCCCCCCCAACCGCACATTGGGGGAAAAGGCCCAACGGGTCTGCACTTGGCCTAGTCTTCTTTAATTATTTATTCCACTCACCTGGTTTGTTTTGCACAGCCCTGCGAATGTTTCCTTTTCAAGTATATATTTAATACCTCTCTGAAAGCTTATATTCAATTTGCTTCCATCAAAATTTAATGTTGTGCCTTCCTGATTAAAACAAATCACTCTGGAATAATATTTATCTCATCGATTATTTTTTAGTCAATTGTTTTAAATCTATAGCCTGTTTACCATTAACTGCCATTGCTCATGCACTCAAATGTATTCCTCATTTTAAAAGGCGCTGGTTAAAATAATCATGTACTCACAATATTCCTTGTGGACTGCATCAATTTGTTCTTCAGTCTGATCTTTTGTGAATTTCATTGCCTAATGAAAACAATTGAACTGTAATTTTGTTCTCCTTGAGTAAGATTAAATTACAGTAAAAATATTAAAGGACACTTACATTTTCACCGAATTTGGCTTCCAGCTGAACTCGGGTCTTTTCATTCTTTTCAATTTCTTTAATGATGTCTTTGGCTGAATGAAAAAAGAAGTGATTGAAAATAATTGCAAGCATGAAAAGTTCCAGACAAAACTTTTTTTTCCCCAAATCTAAATGATGTTTGCTCAGTTTTGTCACCAAAATGAATATACTGAACTCTGATCTGCACAGGGCAGGAGGAAAACATACACTTACAACAGCCATACCTCGTTATATATTACACTGCAGGTTGAAGGGATCTACAAGAATCACTGCCTCAAAAAGGCAGCCAATATCATCAGAGACCCACATCATCCTGGCCACTCTACCATTTCACTCCTGCATTAGGAAGAAGGTATAGGAGCATAAAAACTGTAACGTCCAAGTTCAGGAGCAGCTTCTTCCCTACAACTATTAAATATTACAACCTCCAAAGAGGCTCCGAACTACCGTATTTCTCGGCAATGAAGACGCTATTTTTTACCCTAAAATAAGGCCTGAAAATTTACCTGCGTCTTGAAGGTCGAAGATTAGATTGTTTGCCAAGAAAGATAGACTTGGCTATCCCTCATTACAGCAACTGTAAAAGGACAGCATTGCTGGGGGGGGGGGGGGGCGGGGGGGGGGGAGAGAATTCCTTCCAAAGCGGGGGGGAAGTCTGGCCTAGGTCAGCACGGCTGGGCCGCCAGGGATAAAGTTGCGGGGAGGGAAGGAGCGTTGAGAAGGAGGGGGTCGGAGATCATGCCAGCAACTCACTCAGCAACTCGGGTGGCTGCGAGCGGCCGCCGGGACCGGACAGCGGAACTGTAGCTAGACCCGGGGCTCGCAGGCGACCTGGGCGCTACAGCCAGTCCAGGGGCAGGCGACCTGGGAACTGCAGCTAGTCCCGGGGCAGGCGACCTGGGAACTGTAGATAGTTCAGGGGCTCACAAGGAAATAATGGTTATCGGGGCTGTATGTTATGACAGACAGCCTGACACCTTGCATGTCATTTTAATATTACATTTATCCCATCCCCCTGGATATTCCAAATTAATAAATTAAGGCTTTGTCAACTAACTACAAATCAGGCTAATTACAAATCAATAACATTATCCAACTCCGAAACACAAGCGCATTGGGATCTGGACATCATGGACAACTGGCCTCAGTTCCCCGCTCACCTCTGGCAGTGCTCTCCATCTGATCTGCTGCAGAATAAGAGCAAGAATAGAACAAAGTGATGTCTGTACTAAAATTCAGTGGCAATAGGATTTTTGATTTTCACGGATCTTTGTTTCTTTGAAAGTTAGGATTCCCATATTGATTCACAAATCAAATGCTGAATTCATATTCATTTGGATTTATGAAGCCATACTTGCCAAATCTTGAGGACAAAGCAATAAAGTAGAAAAAGTAGAGTGTCAAGTAGGCCCACCTGTAACACCCAACTCCTCTCATGAAAATCCTGGTTATTGCACCCATTTACTTGATGATCTAAATGTACAAACAAGGAACTGCAGGTGCTGGTTTACACAAAAAAAGGTTACAAAATACGAGAGTAACTCAGCGGGTCAGGTAGCATCACTGGAGAATATGGATCGGGATCCTTCTTCTAACCCGACCTGAAACGCCACATGTCCATCTTCTCCATGGATACTGCCTGGCCTGCTGAGTTACTGCAGCACTTTGTGGCTTTTTTTTAATAACCTGGTCATCTAATTGGTCAAACTGAAAAACTCTGGAGCTGCTACATTCAAATGGATTATGAGTGAACTATACGGACCTCAGATAATCAAAACTCACATTTGTTGGAAGCTGGGGTCAGTTAAGCAGAACAACTTTACCCACTTATAAAGGCTTTTAATTTAGATTCCTGGCAAATAAGCATGTACTGATGGGTTGAATACTGGAGACAATTGGGATGGATGGCATCAGTGAAAATGCTACTTGGTCGGCCAAAGTTACCGGAAAAGCCCAATTTTTCTACAATTATCTCCACAGCTTGGAGACCTGGTGCAATTCGCATATGGTTCCAAATGTTATACTCTAAACTTTTAACCTTTAACTCTAATTTGTTTTTGCATTAGATCAACATTTTTCAGTGGCTTTCAGTTTATTCATCATAATTGCACATAACGTTCCAAGTAAACATAAAGAAAGAAGCGATTTGAACATGAAATGGCTTTTATTTCTTCTGACAATTTAAGAGTTTTGCTCACCTGATCTGGGGTTTAAGGAGTCGCACTGTGAGTTGTACATTTGTATGAATTCTTGATGTCGTTTAACCAGTTGTGCTTTGCTGCCCTGAGTTGACAGACCACACTCCTTCAACTTCTTTTTCAGATCTCGGTCAGAAAGTAAATTATATACCAGTTTAGGCAACAGTTTCCTTTTGTTCACAGAGCTTGATTGGAAAAAAAGATCGAGATAGATATCTTGTTAATATCTCTTACCAGAACAAAGCAATTTTGATCACAGTATTATGGCAAATTTACCTCTTTAATGGAGTATACCAAAAATCAAATTGTAAAGTGTACTGTAAAGGATGTGTGGTTTCGGGTGTGTGGAGGGATTAGAGAAACTGATTTTTCTCTTCACAGAACAGATGATTAAAAACAATTAGAGGTTTTAATATAGAGATAAACTGTTTCCACTGACAGAATGGTCAGCAAACAGAGGGCACTGGTTTAAATTACAAAAAAGGCAAGCAGTAACTTTGTTTATCAACAATTCACGTTTCTATGCATTATCCCAAAAGAGGCTGGGATAGCAACTGGATAAATAAAGGCTATTCCTTAAATTGCAGGAACTCCTACTCACTAGCTTCATGGAAAGGCCATATGGCAATTCATGAAGATGGCTTATGACGACATGACTAACAAACTAGAAATTAAGGTTTGTAGATGGGTCTGAAATGTTCCAAACACTAAGAAGGGATGTGAATCGTACTTATAAACTGATCAATAATCATCTTGAGGGGTGAGAAGACCCACATCTTCTGACTTTGACCATAAAATGATGAAAGTCAGAATTTATTCAGTTATTTTTTCATTGAACAAAATATACTTCGACATCTGAGTACATTTTAACTTCAAATCACATAACAAATACAGGCCATAAAATGGAAAATGCATAAAATCACTCATTGCTCCATAGTATTGTAATGAATGTTAATGAGGGCCAATTAACCTGAATATTTATCATCATCTTCCCTAGCTACAATGGTACTGAACCAGGGTGTCCTGCGTTCAATTGTCAGTCTTGACATTCTATCTTGTCCAAGACATGCCCTAATGAACAAAGTAATGTCACAAAAATATTTTTTCAATTGGCAAATGACAGTAAATGATTTATTTACAGTTCAATGCTATTACCCTTTTAACTCAGGGCATATGATCAAACATCAATTAGAGTACCTAATGTTAATTTTCTACATGGTACAACTAACTACTATGCTACATACTCGTGGCATCAAGTAGGTCGGGGCGTTTTTCTAGCCTGGTGAAAAATGTCCACGAGTAAAAAAGGTTGTGAATTAGGTCGTGAAAGAGGGACAGGCTCTTTAGTATTAAAAGGTTAAAGAACATTGTTGTAGATGGTGAAGATGGTTGTCAAAAATTGCAGCAGGATAGTCGGTTGGGTGAGCTGAGGAATTGTTGATGAAGTTAAATAGAGAAATGTGAGGTGTTACATTTTTTAAGTCTAACATGTACAAAACTTGCCCAGTGAATGGTAGGGCTCTGGAGAATGTTGTAAAGCAGAGGAATCTAGAAGTGCAAGTCTAGGGTCCTTTGAAAGTGGCGTCACAGATAGATAGGGTGGTCGAAAATGCTTTCAGCACATTGGCCTTCATCGGTCAGAGTATTGAGTATAGAGGTTGAGAGGCCATTTTGCAGTTATATAAGATGTTGGTGCCACATTTAGAGTATTGTTCAGTTTTGGGCACCATGTTATAGGAAAGATATTGTCAAGCTGGAAAGTGTGCAGAAAGGATTTACGTGGATGTTGCCAGGAGGGTGTAGCTATAGGGAGAGGTTGAACAGACTAGGTCTTAATTCATTGAAGTGCAGGAGAATGCGGGGTGATCTTATAGAGGTGTATGCAATCATGACAAAAGATCGGGTAATCACACATAGTCCTTTGCTCAGAGTAGGGGAATCAAGAACCAGAGAACAAGGGTACGGGGGGGGGGGGGGAAATAGGAACCCCAGGGGTAACCTTTTTTTAATACAAAACGTGAACAGTGTATGGAATGTGCTTCTGGAAGAGGAGGTCGAGGCAGGTACAATCGCAACGTCTAAGAATCATTTACATATATGGATAGGATAGGTTTAAAGGGATATAGGCGAAATGCAGGCAGGTGGAACGAGTGTAGATATGGCATGTTGGTTGGCGTGGGCAAGTAGGGCCAATGGGCCAGTTTCTGCGCTTTATGTATGACTTCACCCAATTTAATGCAATTTCAAACGTGTATGAGGCATGATTTTCTAATCACTCCTGAAGAAGAAAGTACCTAATGAAAATTGGGAATGCAATAAGATTCATAACAACTAGATTTGACCTTTGAATAAAGAGTGCATCAATCAAATGCTAAAGCACAGCTTATACTGTGACCTTGGGGGATTGATTAAAATCATAAAGGGTAGAACTAAATAATGTATTTTCTATCTTGATAGACAGCAAGAACATGACAACTTAGAAAATGAATTATGTAGATGTGTTTTAACCAGTGCTTAAATTATTTTTGAAAATAAATCATGACAATATGATAATTCTGTAAGAATTGTGTAGTTTCCAAAACTTATCCCTATATTTTTAGGCTAGAATATGTATAGAGCGTAATATTTGTTTCAGAAGCTGAAAGTGACTTGCATTTTGCACCTTTGGAAAAAAATTAAAAATGCTCCTTTGACTGCGGATGAGTGATTTAAAGATCAACATGGCCAAAATATTATTTTTGCAATCTGTTGCAGACAAGTCAAGATGCTGGCTGTATTCTGGGGAGATTGCCACAGGTTAACATAATGACTTTGGTGAATTACTTGACAGTACCTCTTGCTTGCAAATAGACAGGCTGCATGTAATGCATGACCTGGCCTGAAGGTCAGGAATCAGTAGCGAGATAAATGTCTCCTGGAGCATAGAGAGAAATGGAAAAAGAGGCCATCTGTAGAACTCTCTAAGGGTGCTCAGGCAGCCACATTCCTATCTCCTTTTCTCTGTAAAGGAATAGATGCACTAGATTTCTGTGTAAATAATTATATAATTTTGTGAGCTCCTGCAGTATAGCTGCAGTTCTCACCCCTTTCTCCATAGGTTATCTTTTCCCTCGAGCGGAAAGCATCAGGTGAAGCTACTGCATAGAATCTTGCACATGTGAATGTTGTTTTTATTCATTTGAAGCTCATTGTATTTCTATCTCTGTACTATGAATTTGAATAATGAATGCAGAAAAATGTGATGATCACAAGTTGAAAAGCCAAATGATTGCCTCCTGATAAAGTATAATGTGCTCTATCAAAACGGATACTTTAATAATGTTGTTACTTTAATATTCCATTCTTCCGCAACATCCAAGTTTCTACGTGTTTCAGCAAAATCTTGCTCTTTAGTGTGCAGTACATTTAAACAAATTACTGCAATGTCCATGTGCTGTTAATCAAATTACCACAAAGAGATCACGTAATTATCTGGCAAACAACATCTGGTGCATTTTTCAGAAGCTTCATTCTATAATCTTCTGCTTCTATGCTGCATTGCATACTTAGTAGAATTGACTAAATGATATATTTTGGACATCAACTTAGTCCTTTAGTGTTAACATTGTATTGTCTGATATCTATAATTATCCACCTTATTATAGCTTTAGTAAATCTGTTGTACTTAGTTTCATCCCTAGGCTAGAGACTCTGGGATCAAACGCTGCCCCAGTGAAGTCATTTTGTGCAGGACTACATCTTTCGAAAGGGTACGATCAATGTAGAATATAGAATAGTACGACACAGGAACAGTCCCTTTGGCCTACAATGATTGTGCCGAACTTGATGCCTAGCTGAACTGATCTCATCTACCTGCACATGGTCCATATTCCTCTATTCACTGCACTTCCATGTGCCTATCTGGAAGTACAGCGAGACCTGGCTGACCTTGTACACCAGTCACTGAAAGTTGGCGTGCAAGTACAGCAAGTACAGAAGAAAGTTAATGGAATGTTGGCCTTCATAACAAGAGGATTTCAGTATAGGAGTAAAGAGGTTCTTCTGTAGTTGTATTGGGCTCTGGTAAGACCACATCAGGAGTATTGTGTGCAGTTTTGGTCTCCTAATTTGAGGAAGGACATCCTTGTGATTGAGGCAGTGCAGCGTAGGTTCACGGGATTGATCCCTGGGATGGCGGGACTGTCATACGAGGAAAGATTGAAAAGACTAGGATTGTATTCACTGGAGTTTAGAAGGATAAGGGGGGATCTATGGAAATATAAAATTGTAAAAGGACTGGACAAGATAGATGCAGGAAAAATGTTCCCAATGTTGGACGAGTTCAGAACCAGGGGCCACAGTCTTAGAATAAAGGGGAGGCCATTTAAGACTGAGATGAAAAAAAACTTTTTCACCCAGCGAGTTGTGAATTTGTGGAATTCCCTGCCACAGAGGGCAGTGAGGCCAAATCACTGGATGGATTTAAGAGAGTTAGATAGAGCTCTGGGGGCTGGTGGAATCAAGGGTTATGGGGAGAAGGCAGACACGGGTTATTGATTGGGGACGATCAGCCATGATCAGCCATGATCACAATGAATGGCGAATCACTCTAAGGGTCGAATGGCCTCCTCCTGCACCTATTTTCTATGTTTCTATGAAATCCATATCTTGAAGTCCATGTCTGTGACATTCAAGTCAAACAATTCCAATCTATACAAGAAATCCAATAGGGGCCATCATAAAGCCATCCAGGATGTCAAAAGAAAATTCCTTACCAAGCCAGAATCCCAGACAAAACACATGGACACCCGCCAACTGAGACAAGAATAATATGTTATAACGTGCTACAAAGTGAAGTTGGACTGTATTGCTGACAATAAGTTCATTTTGAACATCAATAGAAGGTCTTCACCTGCTCCAACAGTCTCTAGAGCACCTTACCCTCAGTTATCAATGTTAAATCGGCCTTCCTAAGAGCGAACGAAAGGAAAGTAACTGGTCAGGATGGAGCTCTGGCAGTGACCAGAGGCTGAGCAAACCAGCTAGCAGGAGTTTTTGTGGATATCTTTAACCACTCCCTCCTCCATTCAGAAGTCTCTATCTGTTTTAAGAAGTCCACTACCATCCTAGTGCTAAAGAAATTCCTCCTCATCTCCATTCTAAAGGTACATCCTTTAATTCTGAGGCTATATCCTCTGGTTCAAGACTCTCCCATTATTGGAAACATCCTTTCCACGTCCACTAACCCTTTCATTATCCAGAAGGTTTAAAGGGGATCCCCAGTAAGTAGAGGCCCAGAAACATCAAACGTTCCTGATCCAATCATCTCCTGGATTATTCTCATAAACCAGCTTGGACCCTCTCCAAAGCTAGCACATCTTTCCTCAGATATGGAGCCAAAACTGCTCACAATATTCCAAATGTGATCTCCCTGGCACCTGATAAAGCCTCAGTTTTACATCCTTGCTTTTATATTCTAGTCCCCTCAAAATGAATGTTAGCATTGCATTTGCCTTCCTTACCGCTAATTCAACCTGCAAATTAACCTTTTGGGAATCCTGCACCAGTACTCCCAAGTCCCTTTGCACCTCCAATTTCAGAATCCTCTCCTCATTTATAAAGTAGTCTGCATCATGATCTTGTACTCCTCTCCGAGATCACCCCTCATCCTCCTGAACTCCAAGGAATAAAGCCCTGGCCTGTTCAACCTCTCCCAGTAGCTCAAGCCCTCGAGTTCTGGCAACATCCTCATAAATCTTCTTTCCAGCTTTAAAACATCTTTCCTAAAATGTAATGGGATGTTATGCTACAACAGTAACATAACATCCCAACTTCGACACTTCATTCTCTGACTGATGAAGAGCAATGTGCCAAAAGCTTTCTTGACCACCCTATCTACCCGAGAAGCCACTTTCAAGAAACCATGTACTTGCACTGCTCGATCCCTCTGCTCTCCAACAGCACTGACATTCACTGCAAGTTGTTAACTTTTCCTTTCTCCACAAATGTTTCCCAATTTGCTGATTATTTGAAGCAATGTGTTTTTGTTCTGTTCAGTTTTTATTTTAATTTCCATTATCGTCACGTGAAAAATGTCAAATCTCATGGGGTGGACTTCCACTCTGGAGTAAATATTTAAAAAACGCAACGCATTATCAACATGAAATACTGCTAGCAAGTCACGGAAAAACAATTTGTCTCTTTCCAATAGTACATTTGCTGGACGTTTGGCCAATTTTTTTTTGTGCGAGATCATTGAAGTAATCAATCTCCACAATTTATCTGTTTTAACTAATTATCCCATTCATTTTTTAAAGTTAATCGTGAATCTTCTTACAAAATCCTTCATTCAGTCGCACCCTGTCCAGCTCCTCTTCTTCCCTCTCCCATCAGGCAAAAGGTATAGCAGTGTGAAAACGCACACCTCCAGATTAAAGGACAGATTCTTCCCAGCTGTTTATCAGGCAACTGAACCATCCTACCACAACTAGAGAGGGGTCCAGAATTATTATCTACAGCATTGGAGACACTTGGACTATCTTTAATCAACTTTACTGGCTTTATCTTGCACTAAACGCTACTCACGTTATTCCCTTTATCATGTATTTGTACACCGTGAATGGCTCGATTGTAATCATGTATTGTCTTTCCGCTAAATGGTTAGCACACACATTTTTTTCCACTGTACCTCGGTACACGTGACAATAAACTAAACTGCTTATGCAATTGGATCCTTGACTTCCTCATCAACAAGCTACAATCAGTACGAATTGGCAATAACATATCCTCCTCGATAACCATCAGCACAGAGGCAGCTCAAGATTGTGTGCTCAGTCCACTGGGCTACTCACTCCATACACATGACTATGTAGACAGACATAATTCCAACTCCATCATTAACTTTGCCAACAACACTACACTGTTGTTGTATGACTTGCATGTAAATAAGTCAGAGCAAAGGAGGGAGATCAATCGTCTCATTAAATGGTGTCAGAACAACAATCTTGCTCTCAATGTCAATAAGACCAAGGTGCTGATTGTTGACTTTAGAAGAATGAGGCCAAGTATGTACGAACCTGTCTTGATCGATGGGTCAGCTGTGGAGAGAGTCAACAACTTCAGCACACCGACATAATCATGAAGAAAGCCAACCAATGCCTCTACTTCTTTTAAAGTTTGAGGATTTACGGTAGGTCGATAAAAACTCTTGAACATCTATAAGGATACTGTAGGGAGCATATTGACTGCTTCAATCACAGCCTGGTTCGGCAACTCGAACAGAGTGGTGGACGCCACCCGAACTATCACAGGTACAGACCATTCCATCATCGAAGGGAACTAAAGGAGGCACTGCCTTGAAAGGCAGCCAGTATCATCAAGGATCACACCAGTCTGGCCATGCTCTCATTTAACTCCTGCTATTGGGAAGATTGTGTAGCAGTCTCAAAACCGTGACCTCCAGGTTCAAGGTTCTTGAAAACTATAAACAGCAACTAAACTAGGAACTATTTTGTTTTTACTAGGGTCTTCAGGCTTATTTGTACTAATATTTACATTTTTAATTGTTTGAACTTCTTTTTGGTGTTTATTATGTATCAATGTGTGTGCTGCTGCAAGTAAGAATTTCATTATTCCGTTTTTGGTGCATATGACAATTAAAGCACACTTGACTTGAAATTGTCTCCACATTGATGGTTAGCTGTTGCCATCTTCAGGATTAGTTATGAAATCTCTATCCATCATTACATTCTGGTCCATGTGACCATTTCCCCAATGGTACCACACTTCAGTCCAATGAGTGCCTTCAAGAATGTATGAAAGAAATTGATTTTTCTTTTTTTAAATCAGATGGGCCAATGGTAAAATAGGATTCACAGCACAACAGAATGGAATTATTTCTGATAGTAAAAACAAGATGATAAACAGCTAAAACAAAAAAAGCAGAGACATTATATTAAAGGGCGCAATTAACTTTGGAATGCTCTAACCTAGCCATATTAACACATTAGAGCTCTGATTCACTTTCATTTAGTTATTTTGTGCAGAACCAGTTTAAATGCAATCTTGAATACCAATGTGTTGCTTTCAGTAATTTACACTTAAATTATCCATCATCCTGCAGAGAATAACTCAGAGCAACATTCATGTTTAATAAAACGCAGATGTTCAAATTAACTTTCTGTGACTAACATGAAGAATCTCTTTCCTTACAAGGAATGATGGAATGGTAATAGGACTAGCGCCCAAATAAGAAAATAACTTGAAGCACAACAGTAATATTTGAGGCACTTTGATTATACCTTCGTAGACTTTCTTTTTTATCTTCCCGTGTTAGGCAGTTGTCGAGATGCCTGTTAATATTCTTTTCAGGGATAGCAACTGCACAGACAGGGCAATCCACTGCGAGAGAAAAAAGGAGAAAGTGGAGATTATACAGTGCAGTAGAACATGTGCTACCATCCTCTGAATGCTGTTTCAGGCTTCTCCATTCACAGATGGAGGTGACTATCAATTACTTCCATGGCATCTGCCCAATGCAGCTAGCACTAAAGCCAAAGTACTGCAATGCTTAATCATTGAATCATGATGCACAAATGACCATTTAACCTTCTGCATCCTTTGAAAGTGCTTTCCAATTAATCCCAGTCCATTGGTCATTCTACAAAAGTCTCTATCTTTTTCCTGTAAGAGTATAACCAATTCCCTATCAGCAGCAATCCTGAACCTGCTTCCTCATCAATTTCTCAGGCACTGGTTTCATGATCATAATAACTCATACATTTAAAAAAGGAATTCTCATATCAATCTGTCACCTCATTACCAACGTTCCTTTTAATGGATACATTGTCATATTATTTCAATCAAGATGTAATGTTTCCATTGGCAGGATGTAAATCTAAATCGGCAGCGAATGAGATAATGGTTGCATTATTTATAATTATTCAAAAATACGTGGATTCTGGAGACGTACTAGAGGATTGGAAAACTATCAGTGTGAACCCGTCAAAAAGAGGAAGCAAATAGCAGGCCAATCAGAATTAGATCTATTTTGAAAATATGTTAGAATCAATTATCAAGGAAGTATTAGAAGCACATTTAGAAAATCACCATTTAATTACAGAGATTCAGCATAGTTCCATGAAGAAAAAATGACTGACAAATATATTCCAGAACAAGCCTCAATAAAAGTGGATAATGGAGACCTAGTTGATATATTGGATTTCCATAAGATGTTTGACAAGATGCCTCACAGCGGTTGATTCATAGGGAGAGAGCCCATGGTATTAAAAGTAATATGTTGGCATCGATAGAGGATTAGCAAACAGGTAGGAAGCAGTGAGATGGGGAAATGGGGTCATTTTCAGGTTGACAACCTGTTACCAGTGGAGTGCCACAGGGATCAGCACTGGGAACGCAACAACATTCAGAGGGAAACTGATAGGTTACTGAATGTGCCACATGTTAGCAAATGGAATGTATTACAGGAAATGTAAACATGTTCATTTTGGAGGAAAAAAAAATCAAAGCAACAGAATAAATTTAAATCAAGAAAAATTAAAACAAATCTGTAGAAAGAGATTAGACATGAAATACAGAAAGCTAGCACCCACGCACAGCAGGTAATAAAAAACTAATAGTGACATTAATAGGGAACCTAATAGGCGACGATAGGCATGATCTGAGGCTTTTAAATAGGCATATGAAGATGCAAGGAATGGAGGGATAGGAATATGTAGGCAGACGGTAGTAGTTTAATTTGGCATCATTCGGGAGTAGTTTAATTCGGCACTGACATCATGGGTTCCTGCAGTGTTGCGTTCTATGTTGGCCCTTAGGCCAAAGGGATTAATGAACAAAGGGATTAATGAACAAATGGATTGTGAAAGTTGTATTGTATCAGTACAAGACATTGGGAGAAACATCTACTGTGAACAACTTTGGTTCCCCAATTTTAAGGAAAAATATTATATTAGAGGTGGTTCGCAGAACATTAAACACAGACGATTCCAGATTGCTCTATGAGGAAAGGTTAAATAGGAAAGGACTCTACTCATTCAAGTTTAAAAACAGAAGCATTTATATTGAAACAAATAAGATTTTAAATGTAAACAAGGTAAATGCGAGCAAAACATGGCAGTGCTCAGAGCAGAAGGTACAGTCTCAGAATAAGGGCGTACCCCCTCAAGAGTAAATTTGGAGATTTTGTTTTTTCCAGAGCACTGTGAAGGCCAAATCCTTATGAATATTTAACTGTGTGATATTTATGATAGATTTCCATTTGGTATAGTAATAAAGGGTTATGGAGTAGGAATGGCAGATCAGGCTTAAAGGAGGGAGATGGGGAGGGGTGGAGATGGAGAGGGGTGGAGGTAGATGCCCCCTCCCTATTTACCCTCACTCCCATCCTCTCTACCCCCCCCCGTCTCCCCACCCCCCGCCCCCTCCCTCTCTACCCACCTTCCTATCCCTCTCTACCCACCTCCCCCTCCTCTACCCCCCCCCTACCCCCCCCCCCTCTCTCGACCCCCCTCCCTCCCTCTACCACCCCTCCCTTTCTAGGGATTGAAGAGGGAGGGTGAAGAGGAGGAGGAGGGAGTGCTGGGGGATGAAGAGAAATGAACCGCGCCTGCACAGTTGGGGGCTATGCATGAGTGGTGCAATATTACGTTGGGGGAACGGGCGAGTGGTGGAATCTTGTGTTGGGAGAGCAAACTCAATGGGTCTGCACTTGGTCTAGTATTACTCTAAATTTACCTTTCACAATATCCTTCAATCCAGAAGTTGATGGTTCAGGATCATTATCCTTTTGAGCTAGGTCTGCCAAGCAATTAGCAGTAATTGTTTGTGTGCAAGTGTTACTCTGGTCCTCTTCACACTGTTTCTCAGTAGATTCTGCCCCCGATGGCTTGATGGACGAACGGTTCAGAAAGAGAAATCTGTCCATGCAATTCATCTCCCTCTTCATTCTGGCATGAGCTTTGTAATCAGACAATTGATTCTTGTTGGATATATCCACTGCTTGCACTGCCTGAGGCGAGACTGGAGGGGATTGAAAATCACAGTCGGACAGCAGCTCTCTGTGAAGAAATTTTTATTTTTTATTTTTTTTATTGATATGTCTAAGAAACATTACAAACTAAAGTAATTTAAAAAATAGTCTTCCATAGCTAAGACCGCAAAATTTTAATCCTAGCTATCACCGTGTAATTATTAGCAATAAGGACATGGATCTGCTTTGATATTTATTTATCACTTTAATAGTATTATCATGTTGCCTTATTGTATTCTAAATAAACACAAGGTTTTGTTTCTTCTTATTTTATTAAATAGTTTTTTTCCAAGCCTTTTACTTTGAACATTTATCATGCAAATGCTAAAAAGAGAGCAGTCACCATATTTGGAGGCAATATTTCTGAGGATTCATCTAAGGTAACTTAAAATGGAAAAAAATCTATACTAGATGCAATTGAATGACACTGAATATCAGGTGTTTAGTTAAAAAAAATTACACTTTGAATAAAGTAAGGTGAGACCAGAAGGATTTAAAGTTTAAGGTTTCAAAGTCAGTTTATTGTCACATGTACCAATTAAGGTACAGTGAAATTTGAGTTCCCATACAGCCATACTAAGTGAAAATCAACAAGACACACAGTCACATAAAATAAAAGTTAACAAACATCCACTACAGCGGCTCCCCGCATTCCTCAGTGATGGAAGGTAATAATAAGTCCAATTTTCTCCCTCTATATTCTTCCTTCAGTCGGGGCTGTCGAACCATCCGCAGTCGGGGCGATCAAAGCTCCCGCAGCCAGCGAGCTGAAGTCCTCACGTCAGGGTGATCGATACTCCCGCGTCGGGGTGGTTGAACTCATAAAGCTCCCGAATCGGTCTCTAACCAGGGACTGTGGGCTCCACGATGTAAAACTTCACAGGCCCGCAGTTGGAGCTCTCCACAGTCTACGATTACGTACTTAAATGAGGCTGACTGAATTAGATCATCTGCATATGATTGCTTGCAATCTGATTTGAAGATTACTAGAACGATAAAGATTGTTATCATTCTTGCCACAGGGCTATTATATGGGATTATCTTCTATTTGTGATTTTCATTGCATGGTATTTTGCAATTTTGTTTTTCTACTGCATTAATTTGGTCAATGAGAAACATTTACTTGAGATTTTTTTTTTAGATTAGATTCCTTTATTGTCATTCAGACCTTTCCGTCTGAACGAAATTATGTTGCCTGCAGTCATACACAGAACCAATAAAAACAAAACATACAATAAACACAAATTAAACATCCACCACAGTGAGTTCACCAAGCACATCCTCACTGTGATGGAGGCAAAGTCTTAGTCTCCGTCTCTTCCCTCCTTGTTCTTCCTCTGCGCTGAGGCGATCGATCCAGGCCGGAGATGCCGCCCTCCAGTCCAGCGGACCTCCGTGGTGATGTCGCCGCCGCCGAAAGCCAGAACGCCGTCTCCGCTCCGAGACGGCCCGCCACAGCATCAGCTCCGGGCAACCGCCCCAGCTCCAGGTCCCCCCAGCAGTCTCCGCTCCGGGCCGCCGCCCCAGCTCCGGGTCCCGCAGTCTCCGCTCCAGGCCGCCGCCCCAGCTCTGGGCAGCCGCCCCAGCTCCAGGCCGCCGCCCCCGCTCCGGGCAGCTGCCCCAGCTCTGGGCAGCCGCCCCAGCTCCAGGCCGCCGCCCCAGCTCCAGGCCGCTGCCCCAGCTCCGGGTCCCGCAGTCTCAGCTCCGAGCCCCGCTGCATCAGCTCCAGGCCGCCGCCGAAAGCCAGAACGCCGCACCAGCAAGTCGGGCCACTGCTGCCTTAGCCCCGAAGACGGCCAGCCTCTCGTTGGTGAGTCTGGCTCTGCCTCCGGAGCCTCGGGGTCAGTCGCAGGCTGGAGGCCGCCAGCTCCGCCATTAGGCCTCAGCGCAGACGGAGGCAGAGAAGGGGGATACGACACGAAAAAGTCGCATTCCCTCGAAGGAAGAGACAGAGAACATGTTTCACCCCCCCTCTAACACAACCCAACAAACTAAAACTTAACCAAAACAAGACAAAAAAAACAACAGAAAAAAGTAAAGACAGACGGACTGCAGGCGAGCCGCAGCTGTTAACAGCGCCGCCACTTCCGGTTCCACGACAGTTCCTTGTTCATAACCTATAAACAATCCAAATAACTAATTTATGACTGTAAAAAGAAACACTACAGATACTGGAAATACAAAATAAAAAACAAAAATATACATCTGATCAAGCAACATTTGTGGAAAAATTAGAAAAAAAAACTAACATTTCAGCTCAATCATAAAGGATAATTAACTTAAAAGGTTGACTGGTTCTCTTAGTGATGCTGCCTGCCATGTTGAGCATTTTCAAATTAACCACTGCACCAGGCTGCAACAAACTTGTTAGAATAAATAGAGCAAAGGAATCAGAACAAGCTTGTCAATAACACAGAGTATCTTTATTCTTTTGAGCCCACATTGATGATATTGGCCATGAAAGCTTCAGATATGCAAACGTTCATGCAAAATCATATCTCTTACAATGTGTAATCACATGCAATTAAATATATGTATATATTGTGGCATTTATGTGGATTCCTATGCACAGAGACATAAAAATTGAAGATATGCTGATAAAGCTGATATGCTGCTCCACTGTGATGTGCTCTACAGTCAAACTGCCTGCTTGGGATTTACATGAAGAACTGCCAATTAATCTGATTAAGGAAATGTGCCTGTAATATAACTCTATAATGTTTGGGTCAAAGACCCATCATTTATTTGCCTCTGTACTCCACAATTTGAGAATTATAATAGAAAAAAAAATCACATGTGGTTTAAGTGCACATCGTCAGAATTTAACAAAGGCCATTTGTATACATTTTGGTTTCACCATGTAGAAATTACAGCTGTATTTATACATAGTCCCCCCATTTCAGGGCACCATAATGTTTGGGAGACATGGCTTCACAAGTGTTTGTAATTTTTCAGGTGTGTTTAATTGCCTCCTTAATGCAGATAGAAGAGAGCTCTCAGCACCTAGTCTTTACATCACCTTTGGAAACTTTTATTGTTGTTTATCAACATGAGGAACAAAGTTGTACCAATGAAGTCAAATAAGCCATAATGAGACTGAGAAACAAAAATAAAACTGTTAGAAACATCAGCCAAACCTTAGGCTTACCAAAATCAACTGTTTGGAACCATTAAGAAGAAAGAGAGCACTGGTGAGGTTACTAGTCGTAAAGGCACTGGCAAGCCAAGGAAGACCTCCGCAGCTGATGACAGAAGAATTCTCTCCATAATAAAAAAAATCCTCAAACACCTGTCCGACAGATCAGAAACACTCTTCAGGAGTCAGGTGTGGATTTGTCAATGCCCACTGTCCACAGAAGACTTCATGAACAGAACTACAGAGGCTACACTACAAGGCGCAAACCGCTGGTTAGCTGCAAAAATAGGATGGCCAGGTTACAGTCTGCAAAGAAGTACTTAAAAGAGCAACCACAGTTCTGGAAAAAGATCTTGTGAACAGATGAGACGAAGATTAACTTATATCAGAGTGATGGCAAGAGCAAAGTATGGAGGAGAGAAGGAACTGCCCAAGATCCAAAGCATCCCACCTCATCTGTGAAACACGGTGGTGGGGGTGTTATGGCCTGGGCTGCTTATCTTCATTGATGATACAACTGCTGATGGTAGTAGCATAATGAATGCTGAAGTGTATAGACACATCCTATCTGCTCAAGTTCAAACAAATGCCTCAAAACTCATTGGCCGGCGGTTCATTCTGCAGCAAGACAATGATCCCAAACATACTGCTAAAGCAACAAAGGAGTTTTTCCAAAGCCAAAAGATGGTAAATTGAGTGGCCAATCACCCGATCTGAACCCAATTGAGCATGCCTTTCATATGCTGAAGAGAAAACTGAAGGGGACTAGACCACAAACCAAGTATAAGCTAAAGATGGCTGCAATACATGCCTGGCAGACCATCACCAGAGAAGACACCCTGCAACTGGTGATGTCCATGAATCGCAGGCTTCAAGCAGTCATTGCATGCAAAGGATATGCAACAAAATACTAAACAGGACTTCTTTCACTTAGCTGACATTGATGTGTCCAAAACATTATGGTGCCCTGAAATGGAGGGACTATATATAAACATTGCTGTCATTTCTACATTGTGAAACTAAAATGTATAAAAATGGTCTTTAGTTGAACAAAGAGGACAATGGAGCCATGAGCTGGCCAAAGTTGACTGGAAAGATACCCTAGCAGGGATGCCAGTGGAACATCAATGGCAGGTATTTCTGGGAATAATACAAAGATGCAGGATCAGTTCATTCTAAAGTGGAAAAAGATTCCATGGGGAGTAAGGAGTGACCGTGACTGTGGAATTCTCTGCCTCAGAGGGCGGTGGAGGCCGGTTCTCTGGATAATTTCAAGAGAGAGCTCGATAGGGCTCTTGAAGATAGCAGAGTCAGGGGATATGGGAAGAAGGAAGGGACGGGGTACTGATTGTGGATAATCAGCCATGTCACACTGAATGGCGGTGCTGGCTCGAAGGGTTGATTGGCCTACTTCTGCAGCTATTGTCGATTAAAATCTGATAATGTGCACTTTAACCACATGTGATTTTTTTTTCTATTACAAATCTCAAATTGTGGAGTACAGAGGCAAATAAATAAATGACGGGTCTCTGTCCCAAACATTATGGAGGCCACTGTATAATAGCAAACAAAACACCATAATGTTTTAATCAACACTGCAAATGCTATTAGTCCAGAAGTATACAATTTTATGAGTAAGTTATAGCCAATCATTTCCAGAAGTGGTTAATTTCAAATTACAAGGAATAGTTTCCATCGTGGAAAAAACACAGCACAAAAAAATTGCAGCTTAGCCAGCAGTGAAACCTTCACACGCAAAGTACTTGAAGTCACCAAAGCAGATGGATAGAATTTCTACATATGTATTATAGGGACAACAGCTGTTCTGTTAAGAAAGGACAGAAGGAATGGCAGGACTGCATGGTCTGCAGTCAGTTTTAGTGGAGAACAAAATACACTTTCTGTGCAGGAACTGCAGTTGCTGGTTTAAACTGAAGATAGACCTAAAAATCCGGAGTAACTCAGCGGAACAGGTAGCACCTCTGGAGAAAAGGAATGGGTGACGTTTTGGATCGAGACTGAAGAATGATCTCGACCCGAAACCTCACCCATTCCTTCTCTCCAGAGATGCTGCTTGTCCCACTGAGTTACTCCAGCTTTTTGTGTCTATCTTCAAAATAAGCTTTCTATTTGGCACAACACAATGTAGGGGTGAATCATATCAAGTCCCAGGGCTGAGTGCCAGTCTGTGATGAATTAACTGATCACAACCAGGCATTATAATTGGCCTTAGAGCTCAAAGTTAAGGGCAAATTAACTTGTTCTAACCTGCATTCCCACTGCAACCATGATGCAGTTACCAACTTTCTTTCCAACCAGTGAAAAATTAAAAGAGTGCGTTCAATCTGAGCTAGTCAACTGAATCATATTTCTGCTGCTTGTGTTACTCTTTATCTAATCAAGCTGCGATTTCTTATTTATTATTAGGAACTGGAGAAAACATTGATAGGTCTTTGTGAAAACTACTACTACTTCTCAGGCAGTCCATCGGGTTCATAGATGACCTCCTTCCAACTTAATTTTGTACATTCCCCAAGGCAGCTGATGAGATCAATGTGGGAACTTGAGACACTGCCAAAGATGAAGCAGAAAGTGCCTAACAAGATAGTGGTTTGTTAATTTGTCAGCTGGTATGATTCTTATTTCACACAGGGCTTCTGCGAGTTCCTGATGCATGAAACAAAGGCTCAGGGACCAGAGATTCCCAGATGTCAAGGGCATGTTGCATTTATTTAAGACTGAGAACATCCTTAAATCTTTTCCTTTGCATGCCTGGTAATATCTTCCCATGAAAGAGCTCTGAATAGCAAATCTATCTTGGGCATCTGGTCTGAACATGGTCCGCTCAATGTAATTAGGCTCCCAAAGGTAGGAACGTTGGCCTTAACAGGAAACCGACATTGGTTCACTGATCCATTAAGTGAACTTGCAAAGAAAGTATAGGTGGTCATTGGCTTTGGACTCTGCAGTTGGGAGTCCAGGTCAGGGGTGGCACAGTGTACAGCAAATAGAGTTGCTGCCTCACAGCACCAGAGATCTTGACTCGATCCTGACAACGGGAGCCATTTGTGTGGAGCTATTTGCATGTTCTTCCCATGACTACGTGGGTTTCCTCTCGGTGTTCTGTTTTTTTCCCCACATCTCAGACGGCAGGTTTGTAGGTTAAAGGCCACTGTCAATTGCTCCTGTGCAGGGAATGAACGCAAATGTGGGATAGCATAGAACTAGTGTGAATGATTAATCAATTGACAGCATGGTGCCAAAGGGCCTGTTTTCATGCTATATCTTTCAATCAAATAATAACATAGGAGGGCAGGGATTACCATACTACAGTAAACTATGAAACTAGTGCCAGGTCTGATGTCTCAATCTTCAAAGTCCCTTTCCTCAACCGACGCAAAGAAATGTTGAATTCCATTGGTATCCGAGTTTATCAAGAGGGCACTCCTAAAATATAGATAATGGTCCACATTATGCAGGGTCTCACAACGGTTGTTATTATCACAGGGAAGCATGGCACGGTTGGAACAGGATAGTAGACGACCTCTACCTTGAAGGCATACAAGGCCCATCTTCACATAGACTTCAGCAAAAATGCCAAATGTGCCTTGAAATTTGGTCTCCAAGCTTGACAAGAGAAAATCACGTGGTTAAAGTGCACATTGTCACATTTTAATAAAGGCCATTATTATACATTTTGGTTTCACCATGTAGAAATTACAGCAGTGTTTACGCATAGTCCCCGCATTTCAGGGCACCATAATGTTTGGGACACATCAATGTTTGGGGATTTTTCTTTATTATAGAGAGAATTCTTCTGTCATCAGCTGTGGAGGTCTTCCTTAGCCTGCTAGTCCCTTCGTGATTAGTAAGCTCACCAGTGCTCTCTTTCTTCTCACTGAGGGAAAAAAGGCCAAGATTGCGGCACTCTTTGAATTACACTTGCTGTGCCATTCTTTATTTGTAAATTCTATCCATTGTAGGGAAACAAGATATAGTTCTAAAGTTATCCAGACACTCAGAGTGGCAGCTGCGGTCAACATAAATTGAACAGATCATATTGCACATAAATTATTTAATAACAAATGTTTTTGTACCTTGCAGTACGAAAGCACTTCACTAATTCATCCAATACTCTGTTGTTTAGCAGCTCTGGTTCAGTCACTGTCTATGTATGAGGAGGAGAAACAAAATATTTACAGATTAGCCCCTGGAAGGTGATGTCATCTCTTACAATGTGGAATTAATTATTCAAACAAGACAACTTTTATGTATTACAGAGCTTGTTTAGAGATCACAAAAGTCTAATTCTTTGTCATCTGTACCAATCAAGTTTAAGATGGCTGTACATCAAAATTCTGTCACTGATGTTCAAGGGGAATCTACCTTCCATTCCTGTGTTCTGTGTTCACTGATCTAATAATCTTTTTTTTAAGTCAGAACAAATGGTACAAAACATCAACTCAATCTTCTAATAGTGTTAGCCAAAATATCATGGCATAAAGTGCTAACATCATGCTAATGACAGTACAAATTAAATATACAGCATGCAAAATTCCCAAATTATTGCATTTACGGATTGCAACCACTGTGAAAATTAAATCTCTTGGAGCCCCAAGCCCATACATGACATTTATTTTGCTTTTCTTGTGCCCATAAATTTGAGATGTTTTTATCCTCACATAGCCCTCACTCTTAAATGAAATCTTCAATGTTTATATGTTCATTACATCTGAATTATTTGTTCACCAATTGCTACTCTCAACATCTCGCTCATTCTTGATATATATTTAATTTACTGTAAATAAGTAATTTTCACAATCTGAAGTTCAAGATCATCTTTAATCAGTACCCATATATAACAGTACAGCAGGCCGTTAGTTGTTAGTTCATCATGGCCGCTTCCAAGACTGATTAGTGTAGGAAGTGGGTGTTAGTATAAAACATACAGTAAGGTGGGGTTAGTGATGCTATTCTACTGATTGGTTCACATGCAATAACCAATCTACAAGACATTGACCAATGTATTTTTTCTATTTCCCAGTTAGCCTCATCTTCTTGGAAAGATGTCCATACACAATGCTAATTCAAAAAGCTTCTCTTTATAGTTAGATGCACTTTTCTCTGATCCCAGCATTTTCGTGCTTTTTGCTAGCTTACATTTGTTTACATTCCATTCGGACATTGCCTTAATTTTAAAGAATTAAAGGATTGGACACATCCATAAGTAATTCCTATTATTGGTGCAATTGTTAATAAGGAAATTACATTAGACTCTTGTTGCAGCCATCATATTTGTCCCAAATATTTTACAGTAACAATTGTATATCGTTCACAATTACAAGCTTTTCAAACTCTTAAAACTACAATAGGCACAGGCTTTAAAATGGAATAATATTGTTCAATATTATGCTTCTTTATGTGGATTCAAGTATGGCCGTCTCAATAACCTTTTCAAGCCAGCAAGGAACTTACTCACCACACAACATATAGGACACTGGGTCTTGTATGATAAAAATTTTCGTAGACAGAGTGAACAATCTGGAAAGTGAAAAGAATAAAATTGTTAGAATTTCACACAAATCCTCTCAGAAAATACAGTAAAATTTTGGATAACTTGGATAATAAGATTAAGTCTTTTCATACAATGTTTTAGGTTTAATATTCTGCAATTATATATTTTGTGCAAATCATAAATTTAGTAATTCTTTTGTTATTAAACATTTGTTTATCAACACTCTACATTCAAATCCGCCAACTTTATTTTCCCAACATTAGAAAAAATCAAAACGTTGGATTAGAAGTTGGCTCCAGTTCTAAAGGCAGAAATATTATTAGCATCTCCTTAGCATCTCTTTGAGATGCGTTACAGTCCCTCGAGACCTGATAGAAATCTATGAAATTACAGGAAGTATAGCTTGGATGGACACATAACCTTCTTCCCAGGGTAGAAATGTCAAGGTGAGAGGGGGACATTTTAAAAGTACAGAGCAATTATTCTTATTTTTTACAGATTGGTGGAAACATATACAATAATAGCATTGAAAGGGGTATTCAATAGGCACACAAACATGCTGGGAATGAATCACATGCAGGCAAAGGAAATCAGTATAATTGACATAATGTTTGGCACAGACATTGTGATGTACTATTCGGCAGTGCCCTCGATAATGTTTGGGACAAAGACCCATCATTTTATTATTTGCCTCTGTATTCCACAATTTGAGATTTGTAATAGAAAAAAATCACGTGGTTCAAGTGTACATTGTCAGATTTTAATAAAGGCCATTTTTATACATTTTGGTTTCACCATGTAGAAATTACAGCTGTGTTTATACATAGTCCCCCCCCCCCCCCCCCCCATTTCAGGGTACCATAATGTTTGGGGCGCATTGCTTCATAGGTGTTTGTAATTGCTCAGGTGTGTTTAATTGCTTCCTTAATGCAGGTATAAGAGAGCTCTCAGAACCTAGTCTTTCCTCCATTCTTTCCATCACCTTCAGAAACTTTTATTGCTCTTTATCAGCATGACCAACGTTGTGCCAATGAAAGTCAAAGAAGCCATTATGAGACTGAGAAACAAGAATAAAACTGTTAAGAGACATCAGCCAAACTTTAGGCTTACCAAAATCAATTGTTTGGAACATCATTAAGAAGAAAGAGAGCACTGTTGAGCTTACTAATCGCAGGGACTGGCAGGCCAAGGAAGACATCCACAGCTGATGACAGAAGTATTTTCTCTATAATAAAGAAAAATCCCCCCAAAATCTGACCACGTGCACTTTAATCACATGTGATTTTTTTCTATTACAAATCTCAAATTGTGGAGTGCAGAGGCAAATAAATAAATGATGAGTCTTTGATGGAGGGCGCTTTATAATAATCCGAGCTCTGCTAATCTTCAAGGTGCAGCAATGGTACCTTGGTTTAATTTGTCTGAAGATTGCACCAAGAGCTAGATTGTAGAAGCGCAGTCAATTCCAAAAAGACTTAAACGTGTTCGGAGGCAGGTTTTGGAAGCGGGTAAGTTTTCTGAGTTTACCTTTAATTTTAAACATAAATGTATTTAAATGCATTTCATTTTAAGTATTTTCTGTAGTTGTACTTTAATTAATTAATTTTAATGAACATTTATCATTGTTAAGTTTTAATGTGGGATTAATTTTCAGCAGTTTTTTAAATAATGCCATTGACATTAGTGATTCCCTCTTTGACTAACCTTTTGGATTCATAGTTCACAAGTTATACGAGCAGAAATGGGCCATTCAGCCCTTCAAGTCTACTCTGCCATTCAATCATGGCATATCTTTCTTCCCCTCTCAACCTCATTCTCCTTTCCCTCTCCCCTTACCCCTCACACCCATACTAATCAAGAATCTGTCACTCTCCACCTTCAAAATATCCATTGATGTGGCCTCCATAGCATCTGTGGCAATAAATTCCAGATTCAACATTCTCTGACTAAAGAAATTCCTCCTCATCTCCTTTCCTAAAGTACGTCCTTTTGTTCTGAGGCCTGGTCCTGGACTCTCCCACTTGTGGAAACATCCTCTCCACAACCACTCTATTCAGATCTTTCACTATTCGGTAACTTTCAATGAGGTCCTCCCTCATCCTTCTAAACTCCAACGAATACAGGCCCAGTGCCATCAAACGCTTATCATATTTTAACCCAATCATCCGTGGGATCATTCTTGTAAACCTCCTCTGGACCGCTCCAACCTCCCCTCCTTCTGCAGAGACCCTGATTTCTAAAACTACACTATCTTCTCCTCTGCCAATCTTTGTATCATCTGCAAACTTGGCCACAAAGCCTTCAATTCCCTCACCCAAATGATTGATATACAATGTGAAGAATAACAGCCCCAGCACTGACCCCTGTGAAACTATGCTAGTCACTGACAGCCAACCAGAAAAAGCCCCCTTTATTGCCACTCTCTGTCTTCTGCCATCCAGCCATCTTGCTATTCATTGCTTGTCTCTGCCCTCTGATACAATGAGCTCTCATCGTCTTTTGCAGCCTCATGTGCGGCACCTTATCAAAGGCGTTCCGAAAATCTAGCTAAATAACATCCACTGACTCTCCTATGTTTATCTTGCTATTTACTTACTCAAAGAATTCCAAAAGATTTGTCAGGCAAGATCTCTCCTTTCACAAAGCCATGCTGACTTCGGCCCATTTATCATGTGCTTCTCAGTAGTCAGAAATCTCATCCTTCATAACTCGAAAATCTTATCAACCACTGAAGCCTGGTTAACCGGCCTAGTTTCCACTCTTCTGCTTCACTCTCTTCTTGAACAGCGATAATATTTGCAGTTTTCCAATCCTCTGGAAACACTCCTGATTCTATTGATTCATGAAAAATCACTACTAGCGCCTCCACAACCTCTAAAGCCATGTCTTTCAGAACCCTGGGATGCAGTTAAGGACCTGTGCCTTAAATACCCCGATGTGTAATATTTTGTATGAAATTCGCATGTGACAGGCCACATGATGCTTTTGATCTGGCTTTATTTTTTGAATGTTGAAATACTGACTAAATTAAGTCTCCATGCCTAACATGAAACATGAACATGATTTAATTCACAAAAGATGTACTTGGATGGTATTCATGTTCATAATGACTCCAAAATATTTTGTATGTCCAGAAATATTTTGTCCAATTATATAGAAACATAGAAAATAGGCGCAGGAGTAGACCATTCGGCCCTTCAAGCATGGCTGATCATCCAAAATCGGTACCCCATTCCTGCTTTCTCCCCATATCCCTTGATTCCGTTTACTATTGATTACTATTGATGCTTGAGCTTGGCAAAGTCCTAGAAACTGCAAAGAGAGAAAGAATCAGTTCAATATTTATTTTGATGCTGTTGCTTCTAGAAAAAAAAAAATTGTTGCTTGAATTTTAACAAATTATTTTAAAAGCCACTGGAACAAATACATGGAAATTTCAGTTTAATGTCAAATCTAAAATGCACATTGTGTTTTTCAAGTCTTTCTCTCTTCTCTTGTTCAGTGCCTCAGTCTAAAACGATTTTCCTCGGGTACTGCATTGGAGCTGTCAACCAATTGTGCACTCAAGTAAAATGACAAGATTCAATATTTCAAAATAAAAGAGGACAACAAGCTAGGCTTACAGTGTCCTCTTTGACTCTAGAGCAGAGATAACTGACCTTGCTTCAATCCAGTTAACTGACTCTCCCTGCCATAGAGTTTATGTAGAATTAAAGAATCAATGGGGCTTTTATCCATAATCTATAGCAAAAAATACCCATTTCTCTCTACTATATTGCTCTTCCCCGGTTACCTGCAAAATCTATCCATTCATCAATTGTCTTTTGAATGCTGTGACATCTGCTGTTTCCAACCGTCTATGCGACACATATCAAATGACATCAACAGTCGGGAAAAATAAATGTCTTCTAGTTCTTTTGTCAATTACCTTGAATCTGTCCCCCACAACTATCAAACCTTATAGAAATACAAACGTTTTTTTTTCAGTCACCTGGCTAGTCTAGCATGATTTTTTTTTCCAATTAAATATAAATTTAATTATAAATTTCTCTCTCCGAAGGAGAATCACCCAAGCTTCTCTATCTTACCTCATGAGAAGTCCCTAATCCCCAGGATTATTCTAACAAATCTCCTCCAATGCCTTATATTCTTATTAAACCCGCTGTTTAATACTAAATTAGGCTGCTGGAATCAAAGTTTCTGCACCTGAATCTATCTACTGGTATCAGAAGACACAATATACTGCAGATGCTGGAATGTTGAGCAAAAAGTACAGGAGGAACTCAGTGGAGTAGGCAGCATCGGTGGAGGAAATGGACAGATAGTGTTTTAGGTCAGGACCCTTCTTCTGGCTCATGACCGAGGATATCTTGGGATATTGCACTTGGCATTTAATACCTTAGTTCAGGAAATGTGAAAAGCAGTAACTCAATAGCTCAGGAGATTTTTTTATAAGTTCACAGAATGTGTACATCACTAGGCATGCTGGCATTTATTACCCATCTCTAATCATCTGAACTGAGGAGGGAGTTATGGATGAGTTGGGAGTCATTAATGAGTTGGGAGTCATATATAGATGGCCTGGTTAAAATGGCAGATTCCATGCTTGAATTTTCCCAATAATTCAGTTACCATTATTCATGTTGGTTTAGTTTCTTAAATTTGAAATTCATTGGAATTCAAACTCCACAGCTGCCACGATGGCATTCCAACTGTATGCATGGGACCCATTTCTGCACAGGGCACTGTCAAAACTAACGTTCAACACTGAAAATGGTCTCTAGAAGAGTAATCTTCAATTAGCAGGGCAGAAGTAGGCTGTATGTTTTGATGAACTGAAACAAGTTGAGCAGACTTCATCTGTAATTATCTTCCAACATGAAACAATACGCCAAGGACCAATGTATTTGCTGATAATAAACGTACAAAAGATCATGCCTTGCTTGGAATGTCTTCATCAATTTTTTTTCCAACAATATTGTGCTAAGAATCTTGAATCCTTAAATCCAGCTACATATCTTATTTTTCAACAGGTTATTTTAACAGTATTTTCTGATTATTCTCAAATTCACTATATGTTTCTGTGGCGTAGATTTTAAAGCTGGGCACAGTAAATCCAGGTGAACCCTGTTCTGCATAATAATAGAATTGCTTATAATGATTTTTTTCTCATTTCTTCTTTTTGGAATATCTTGAATTCCAATCACAACTCCGCAGTGAATGATCTAGCACACAGGTATGCATCAAAAAAGGAGATAACGTTCAGCCATAGGCTAATGAATAAAAATAATATTTGAAACCAGAAGTGCCATGCAATGACCATTTCAAACAACAGAAGAAACCTTGAGATTCAAAAGTATTACCATTGCCGTGTTCCCCCCACCAACCTCAATTGAGGGATCAGCTGGTCTACAAATCCAACAAGATCAGCAGGTCAAAGGCTGACAACTTGCAACAAGTAGTTCACCTGATGGCATTCCAAAGATATTCGCCCCTCATGCCAGGATTGTGATAAATACAGGTTCAATAACACTCCAGAAGATTGACACCAATGGCCAAGACAGTGTGCTTGACAATCACACTCCATTTACAACTATAAATGTTTATGCCCTGCACAGAGTACAATGGCAGCATGGTGCACCATCTGCAAAATGCACTGCAAGGTTATTCAGACAGAGCCTCCCAAATCTACAACTTCTACCAAAAAGTTAAAGAGTTGTATGCACATGCAGTTCCATTTCAAGCAGGTCACCATTCCTCAGGGCTGCTGTGTCTAAATCTTGGAATTCCCTACACAAGAGCACTGTGGAAGTACTTTCATCCGAAGGATAATTAGCAATGAATTATGCTGACTTGCCAGCGATGTCCACATCCAGAAAAATAAGGTTAAATGAAAAATCCCCCCCCCCCCCCCCCAAGAAGATAAATCCAAAGGAATGGAAGAATGTGTCTTTAAGGGAAAAGGAGGGGGCAGGAGGAGAGCATAAACACCCACATGGGCCAAGTAATCTCAGTAGCCACTTACAAACTTTAAGTACTCTCTTCCATATTCTTCAAAAAGATTTAAAAATTACAAATCCCAAAACCAGGTCTGGAGAACTCTATTCACCAAATCTCGCCATTCAATTTGATATAATAAAATGTAGAAACTTATTTGTTGAATCGATAGTAGACCAATCCATTCAAAATAGAGATAGGCCAAAGGAAAAAGGCACATATCCCAATTCTACATGCTTACGTTCATGAAACGTACAGGGTGGAATAGACAATAAAGCAAAGCGTACAGCAGGTGCTAGGAGCCCAATACTGTGGAATACCATGGGTAGTATTGTGATATTGAAATTGGAATTAGGAAAACATAGACATGGAAAAAATATTGCCAAGGGAGATCAAGGAAATGTCGGCATGATTTATGTATAGATAAAGTGAAGGGATAGTTTTTTTTAAAGTAAGGCCAATTAGATGCTGTCAGGTACATTCCCAAACATTTGTTCTCTGATGGTTTGAGAGACTTTAAGCCTACGGCCAAGCTTTATCCAGATAACAAAGGAATTCTGCCAATTTCAATAAGAAAGGCTCTATTGTGCTCGGCATTATCCAACCACTGGTTGGCAGTTTTAATAAGTCTGTGCCCTGAAGCTACTTCTTCTTAAGCCCTTTGTTCCTCGAGGGAGCATAGGCCATTGACAAATGTCTTCCACCTCACTCGGTTGTTGGCAGATCTTTCGAGATCTCCCCAGTTGAGCCCACTGTCAGACATTTCTCTCTGAACACCTCTTCTCCAGCTGTTCCTGGGGTGACCTCTTTTCCTTTTTTCTTGGGGGTTCCATTTCAGGGCTTGCCGGGTGATGGTCGGTGGGGGCTTTGCAAGCCGGCAGCCCTGCCAGCAGCGTGTTAGTTTTATCAACTTTTTAATTTTTTTTTAGTGTGGCCTAGTGCGTGTTTTTGGTGTCTCTCTATGTCTCTTGTGGGGGGGTGGGGGGAGAAACCGTTTTGGTCACCTCCTCCACAGAGGTGCAGCCTTTCCCAGAGACGTGCCCGGGGCTTCAGCAGCAGGAGCAGCGTGGACTCTCGTCGCTGGTCGCCGGATGGGAGCACCCCGTTGCTGCCTTTTATCCTTGTGTTTTCCTAACCAAGGATCTATTATCCTTGTGATTTCAATCAGAAATTGCAGGGTCCCATTTTCAAATTACAATCCTACACAACACATATATCTTAATACATTTTTTGTACCGCTTCATTTTTTTTCAATTCTAATTACGCTTTTAGCATGTATTTTAATTACTCATATTGATCCCAACAACCCCCCTCTTTCTTTCTGCCAACAATATACATTTTTACCACTTTTCTTAATCTGTTCGGTGTCACATTTGTTTGGTCCTTATTTTCCATTAAAGCATCATTTGTTCTTTATTGAACTGTTGTTAATTCATTACTTTCCATTAAAGAAGCACTCCACACAGTGCTTTGCAAGTGAAAATAATCTTTGCATGCACAGTGCTCATTAAGAAGGGAAAAATCAATTAATGTACTGATGGATGGTTTAATTAAATCATTTTGACAACTTTCTATATTGCAGAATCACAAATTCTTCAGGTGGCGCCGCGCGCTGCAGCCTCACCAGTAGTCTGTTTGTCATTTCACCCTTTTTGTTATTTTTAGTCTGTTTAAAAGTATGTTTTTGGAGGTTTCTTAGTCTTTTTATGTGGGGGAGGTAGGGGGGTGGAAATGGGGAAACCATTTCTCAGTCACTTCCTGGTCGAGGGTGCGTCTATTCTCCGAGTCGCACCTTCGCTCCCCCCCCCCCTTCACGGCCTACCATCTGGATTCAGCAGTGGCGCAGCACTGAATTACCATCGCGGAGCGGGCGATGCCTTACCGGAGATCGCCGTGTTGAAGCTCCGGAGTGTCGAGCCTGCTGTTGAACACCATGGAGTTGTGGTTTGCAGAGCTTCTAGCCACGGGCAGCGCTGACTTTAACATCGCGGAGTCCTGGGATCCTTTACCGAGGCTCGCCAGTGTTGGAGCTCCACCCAGCTCGGCTTGTGGACTTCGGGAGCCGCAGTCTCCGGTAAGAAGCGGCCGATTCGGAAACTCCAAGCCGCTGAGTGTGTTCTTCCATCCCGGCGAGAGGGCCTGAACATCAGGCCGGCGTAGCGGCGACTGCGGAGGGCTCAAAGGCCCCGACCACAGATGAACAATGAGGAAGATGACTGAAATTTATTGACTTCCCTCACAGTGGGAAACCTTGATTCCGCTGTGTGGGGATGTTCATGTTGAATTCTATCGTGTATCATGTTCTTTTTATTCGTATGGATGTATGGCAACTCAAATTTCACTGCACCAATTGGTACATGTGACAATAAATGTAACTTGAACCTGAAGTGCTGGAGTAACTTGGTAGGTCATCTCACCCTTCCTGAGGTCATCTATTGCCATCCTGTTTTGCTTCTCTTGGAGGAAAGAAAAATAGCAAACTAACAATGAAAAATTGGTAGGCGATGTGCGAAGGAAATGAAGAATGCAAGATGAGAAGGAAGAAAAATAGATAATGCCTTTTTATGTCATTTTAGGGCAGCAGTCAATCAACTGTACAGTGCATCAATCAAGCAACAAATACAACTCCCACCGCAACAGTTCAGAAATATCTTCCATGTATGGGGCACAGTGGCTTAGCAGTAAAGCTGCTGCCTTACAGTGCCAGAGATCCAGACTATTTCTGCTATCTGTACGGAGTTTATACGTCCTCATTGTGACCGCATGGGTTTTCTCTGGGTGCTCCGGTTTCCTCACACACTCCAAAGACATACCGGTTAGTCAGTTAATTGGCTCAGTAAGATTGTAAATCATCTCTAATGTGTAGGATAGTGCAAGTTCACAGGGTGATTGATGGTTGGCACGGCCTCAGCGGGCCGAAGAGCCTCTTTCCGTGCTGTACTTCTAAAGTTTGAAAATTGTATACCGCATTAAAAAACTCAAGACCCAATTAAGTGGTATTAAGTATAAAGTATAGAGCCAGATGTCTTGTGGCAGCGTTGGAGAAATTTCCAACCCGAAACGTAACCTGTCTATTTCCCTTCACAAATACTACCTGATCCGCAGAATTCCTTCAACAATTTCTTTTTTGCTCAAGATTCCAACGGCTTTAGTCTCTTGAGTCTCCACAGAAAGTCCCTTTTTATTTTGAAATTTGCAATACATTGACTCTTGCAATCAACACCGGCAACCAAGAGCAAACATATTTCAATATGCTTCAATCTGGGCAAACTCCCATTTGGTGTCTCTGAACCGTTGCATCATTGGCAACAGCTCTGGCATCTCCAACCAGACTGTTGGCCATGCCAGCAAAATATGAATTAAGAGTTTGCCAACAATGAGGAGATCAAAGCTTCAAAGACACAATATTGGCAACAAATCAGACAAAAATAAATTTTTCTAAGGGCATAGAAATCCCTTTATCTAAATTCATCAGCATAATGCGACGAAAACAGCAGAGGGATGTGCCACAGGGAACAATCCAGTTTTAGAGTAGCAGTATCTTCAGAGGCTAAGTGACTCATGCTCTGCTTCCCTAAAGTATAAAATGTTGATTTTATGAGCTTAAGCAACCTCACTATCTTCCCACACAGATCAAAGCAGCCACCCCATATTTCTCCAAAGCTACCTCCAAGAAACAAGATCCCAAATTGCCCTTCCCAAAGATTTCACCACAGCGTTTTTTTCCGATTCAAGCAGAATCAAACCTAAACTTCATATTTATTGTACTTCTTACAAATTGTACCTATTACTTGTTGGGCAGATGGACGGTAAATTATTTGTGAATTGAATTTTTTTAAAAAAAGGTCGCAACTCCTCGCATCTTTGGAAACCACATCATGGGCAGAAAGTCACAAGAAAAATAAACTAGCCAACCAATGCCAATCATGTTGGATAATTCCAACCTCCACGATAATAGTTTCAGAATTTATTCTCATTAGAAATTATTGTAGTCCAAACAAGGGACAGAGGTATCCAGACGTTAGCTTGGATGTTACACTTACTTAAGAAACCTTCAGCATACCCTTGATTTTTTTTTCTCTGTCCACTTGGCAATATCCTCGCACACCAGAACTCAAAACAGAGTATTCACAATAGCTTATTTCATTACACCACCATTACAAATATAACACTCTTGATTTGCAATTTTCAGCACTCTAGAGGAATGCTGCACAATTATCTATGCCAAACTGGGACCCAACAATATGGAAATATTCTGGAATTATGAACTAACTGCAGAAATTATTCTGCATCTAAAGTGTAAAATAAATACAATGTTATTGGGACGTTTAATAGAATACAATATCTTTTCAACTAACCATCAATTAAAACAGTCTGCAGTCTGCTAATAACAATACTAATGTTATAAATATTTATATTTTTATATTTATAAAATATTATAAAATATATTTAACCCCATCCTATTTAATGTGTGAAGTCATGTTTTAAACACCATCATCAAATTAGTGGCAGACCTATAACCATCAACCCTTAGTCTACCTTTGAGGTTTAAATATCCTGTTTAGGGATATCCTACGTGTTGGTCAAAACCAATATTTTTTATAATGGCAATGAACAGAAATATCTCTACTTTCATTCTATCCTACTGGATTTTGGTTACAACATTTCTAATGCATGGATTATGAATGCTGCAACAAGAGTACTTACAATTATGAGAACAGTGAGGTATCATCATTGCAATGTTGAAATATTCAAAACAAATGCCGCACCGCAACAAGTCATCCATGGGCTGAAAAAGCAAAACATGTTTACAAATCCAATTTGAAATTCTTTCATACTAAGCAAGTGCAACAATCAACATTTCAATATTTGTAAGCTAGCCACAGAACTTGCTGTGTCGAGCAGCATCGTCAGTACTACTACATAACAGCAATGAGAAAAACTGATGCTCTAATCGGGGAAAAAAAACGAGGAAGAATGGGTGTGGTATAGACAGCTGGGACCCAGTGTTTCCCTGGAGGAGTATAGAAGCCGAGAAGGAAATCACGAGGCCAAAATGGCATGAGTTGGTTCTAGCAGATAAGATTAAAGAGAATCTAAAAATTTCATGAACATTATGGGTAAAGCGTCAATCGACAGAAAACTCACCAAAAAAAGCAATCATCTATGTATGGAACTGCAGGAGATGGGGAAGGTTCATAATGAATATTTCATGCTTGCTTTTACCGCGGAGACTGACATTTAGACTAGGGATCTTGGGACAGTTAATGGTGATATCTTGAGGACAATCTACATTACAGCTGCAGAGGAACTCGACATTGTAAGACATATGAAAGTAGACAAATCTTCTATATATCCAAGGACATTGCGGGAAGCTAGAGAAGAAATTGCAGGAGTCCTAGCTGAGATACAAATCATTGTCGTGCTTGGAATGAGGTGCTGGAAGACTGGAAGGTAGCGAATGTTCAACCACTATTTAAGGAGGGCTACAAAGAAAAAACTAGGACACCTATAGATTCAGTGAACCTAACATGCAAAGCAGAAAGTAACTGGAGAAGATTCTGAGAGATAAGATATGCCTGAATTTGCAAAGGCAGGGGTTGATTAGTTCAAGTTCAAGTGAGTTTATTGTCATGTGTTCCTGTATAGGACAATGAAATTCTTGCTTTGCTTCAGCACACAGAATATAGTAGGCATTTACTACAAAACAGATAAGTGTGTCCATATACCATAATATAAATATATACACACATGAATAAATAAACTGATATAGTGCAAATAACAGAAAATGGGTTATTAATAATCAGATGATGTTCTGACTGTGACTCTATTTATATGTTCTATGTTGTTTTTAAATTATTGTCTGTAACTGTGGAACTGTGCTGCTGCCTGTCTTGGCCAGGACTCTCTTGTAAAAGAGATTTTTAATCTCAATGAGACTTCTCCTGGTTAAATAAAGGTTAAATAAAAATAAAATTAAAAAAAGCAGGTGGGGACCTCAGACATCAGAAGTGAGAGGTTGAAAATGTCCGTAAAAACTCCAGCCAGTTAGTCCGCACAGGTTTTTAGAACACGACCGGGTATACCATCAGGTCCAGGTGCTTTTCGGGGGTTCACCCCTCGAAGGATTTCCTGACATCGGCCTCTGTGACTGAGACTGAAATGCGATCACAGCAAATGGGGGATCGGGAAGGCACATCAGTGTTCTCCCTATCAAAGCGTGCGTAAAACGCATTGTGCTCGTCAGGGAGTGATGTTTCGCTGACATTCGAGCTGCCTCCTGGTTTCGCCTTGTAGGAGGTGATTGCATTCAGGCCCCGCCACAGCTGCCGAACATCTGCCTCATCCTCCAGTTTGGAGCAGAAGTCCTTTTGGCCTTTTTGATGGCCTTACCAAGGTCGTATCTGGACTTCATGTAGGCCACTGTATCGTTTCTGAGTGGAATGCCCGGAAGGTGTGTAGGGATGCAGACTTCTTTAGAAGTCTGTAACGACTGTGGCGTATTTGTTCAAGTCCGTTGCCGAGTGCGCTCATCTCAAAGTTTGTTCCTCCAAGGTTTCTTCTGATTGCTGGAAAGGAACTCGGAATGGTTTTTGTAGGGATGCAAACGATCCATCCAGCAGTGGTCGATTTTGGGTTTACGAAGTCTGTAACGACTGTGGCGTATTTGTTCAAGTCCGTTGCCGAGTCCTTGAACATTGCTCAGTCTACAGACTCCAAACAGTCCTGGAGTTGTTCCTCTTAATAATAAATTGACTTTGTCCATAAAATCATTCTGATGAGGATGTTGCATTTTCCTTTGGATAATTTTCAGTCATCAACGTGACCCAAGTGTGGCAGTGCTTTCATGAGAGTCTGAATGCTTTCCATTTTGCAGACTCCCTGGAAACAACAAAATTCACTAAAAATTCCACAATGATTTAGTACCAATGGGAAAATTGATTATTTATGGTTGACCTGGTTAACCAGGTATTTGGGAGTGTGGGGGGGGGGGGTGTAGAATATTATAACAATGTAAGAACTGGGCGATCATCCTCTGGAGGTTTAACACGAAAGACTGATTTGGCCCAATAACCAGCTTGTAATCTAATTGCTACATTAAATTCAAGTTTGTGTGCAGAAAATTTTATACTCACAAATAATTTAGAGATTTATGTGCAAAAATTGTGTTAAAATGTTTACTAGCCTAAGTGTATTTATACTTACATGCACGTGAAATATTTCAGAAATGACACTGAATTGTTTCTCTAACACAGGCACATCAAGGCAAATTAGTTTCAGATTTATACAAAGGCAATGAAACATAATGACTGTACCACCGGTCTCAAAACAACAGCGCAAACAGTGACAGGCCAATCCACAGCACCTGTTGCAGGTTAGACTTGCCATTGCCTATGTGATGTCAGCGATATTTTATGCTGCAGGTTTCAGAAAGTGTAGGATGCAAGAATGTGGTGCCTTCTGTGGAACACTTGTGGCACAAAAGAACAAAGCAACACACATTTCACCTCAACCATTCAGATTATGAAACTTTCCAGCTTGTGAAACAAGAAATTGTAAACCGGAATGGTAAATTAATGATCAAATCTGGCACATTTAAATGGGAAAGAAAGATCTGAAGCACTTTTATTAAATAAACAAAAAATATAACAGTTCCTTTAGCCAAATTTAAAAGCTGGAAGAATGAAATAGTTGTAACTGCTCCTATCTATAGTGGAGAAGTGAACTGGTAATAAGTAGCACCTACTGTCATTAAAAGCACATTTAAGACTGAATAGGGAAACCCCTATCTGTGATGAATTTGGCTCATATCTACTGTACATCAAATTACAGAACATACTTCATTGCAAAGACAGCAACATTTTATTTTTAAAAAGTGACCCACAGAGTTGCCTATTTCAGAGAAATGTTTGCATTTCTGCATTTTATTACCCTTGACTGATTTTCTTTTAGAACTTGCACTGACTAACTTTTTAGCCTTTGTGTACTCTTCTGTATAATTTGATGGAAAATTAATCTACATGTTTCCACTGATGATTTCGAGACACACTTTCAGTGCCAGGTTTATGGACTGTCCCTTGTAGAAGCACCTTGTATTTATCCTTTTACAAGAGTAAAATCTCGCAATGTGCTTCAGAGGAGCTTTATCCAACAAGATTGTGTACTGTTAAGTAGTAGTAAACAGAAAACATGGGTCAAGGAGAAAGATCTTCAAGAAGGAGAGAATATCAGAGCTTCATACCTCAACAGCTAAAGCTAATGGTTAAACAAAATAAATTGCTGTGCGATAGTTTACAAAATAGCAGGGTATTGGAAACTGACGAATGGTGTGCATGAGAAATAATCAATGGAAACAAATGTAGGCCATTCTGCCTTCTCTGCCATTCAATAAGATTATAATTAATCTTTTACTTCACCTTCACCATTCTACACCAAACCAATATCTCTCAATTCTCTTAAAGCCTAGGAATCATGGAGCATAGGGTCTCGACCCAAAACATCACCCATTCCTTCTCTCCAGAGATGCTGCCATGCTTCCGAGTTACTGCAGCATTTTGTGTCTACCATACAATAAAACAGCACAGGAACAGGCCTTTCAACCCATGATGTCCGTGGCGACCACAATGCAAACTTAATGCAATATCCCACCATTCAATCTATGATCACATGCCTGGCTAAAAGCCTCTTAAACGTCACTATTGTATCTGGTTCCACCACTTCCCCAGGCAGCATGGTCCAATCATCTAGCCCTCGATCTGTAAACAAAAATGGCCTTGCAGGTCTTCTTTAAACTAGCCCTCTCACATCTTAAACTGATGCCCTCCAGTATTTGTAATTTCCACCCTAGGGAAGAAAAGACTATTGACCTTTTCTTCACCTGTCATATCTACTTTTTATATACTTCTATCAGGTCTTCCCTCTGCCTCTGGGGAACAAGAGGAAACTATCCACTGTGTGTCCAACCTCTCCTTATCATTCACACCATCCAGCCCAGGCAGCATACTGGGAAACCTCTTCTGCACCCTCTCCAAAGCCTCCATACCATTTGTAACGGGGTGACTCGAGTTGCACGACTGAGACCGATTCAGTCCAAACCATGACAACCAGACATCAGCAGTGTTAAGTGGATGGAGACAATCAAGGGGGGAGCAGCGTGAGACACGTGAGATCAGGGGGTTGGCAGGAGACCACTGTGGTGAAGAGGACAGAGTTTTGACTGGGAGATGGAGCCGGAACATTGGGTGGCTTGTCAGGCCTGGGTGCCAGTGAAGGTCAGGAGGGAGAGGAAGTAACAGATAGTTGTGTTCAAGAAGGAACTGCAGATGCTGGAAGATCGAAGGTACACAAAATTGCTAGAGAAACTCAGCGGGTGCAGCAGCATCTGTGGAGCGAAGAAAATAGGCGACGTTTCAGGCCGAAACCCTTCTTCAGACTGATGGGGGGTGGGAGGGGAGAAGGAAGGAAAAGGGGGAGGAGGAGGAGCCCGAGGGCGGGAGGATGGGAGGAGACAGCTCGAGGGTTAAGGAAGGGGAGGAGATAGCAAGGGCTAGCAAAATTGGGAGAATTCAACATTCATGCCATCAGGATGCAAGCTGCCCAGGCGGAATATGAGGTGCTGTTCCTCCAATTTCCGGTGTTGCTCACTCTGGCAATGGAGGAGACCCAGGACAGAGAGGTCGGATTGGGAATGGGAGGGGGAGTTGAAGTGCTGAGCCACCGGGAGTTCAGGTAGGTTATTGCGGACTGACGTAACAGGTAGTGTTTAAGAAGGAACTGCAGATGCTGGAGAATCGAAGTTTACACAAAAAAAGCTGGAGAAACTCAGCGGGTGCAGCAGCATCTATGGAGCGAAGGAAATAGGCAACGTTTCGGGCCGAAACCCTTCTTCAGACGTAACAGATCGTTGGGATCTGTCAGCAGCCCCGACATTAACAGCCACAAGATAGACACAAAATGTTGGGGAACTCAGCAGGTCAGGCAACATCTCTGGAGAGAAAGAATAGGTGACGTTTTACGTCGAGAGCCTCCGTCTGAAGAAGGATCTCTACCCGAAACGTCACCTATTCCTTTTCTCCATGGAAGCTGCCTGTCCCGCTGAGTTACTCCAGCATGTTGTGTCTATTTTCAGTGTAAACCAGCATCTACAGTTGCTTTCCACATGTTAACAGCCACAAGTTGGTGGGGTCAGCCCGGGCTGGAGCGGCCGCTCTCGTACCTGGCGAGCTGTCATTGCAGTCAGGGTCTGACAACTGCCGGCGCGGGGGAGCCCGGGCCTGGCCCTCCCTCCCTCCCTCCATCTTCCCTCCCTCCTTCACTTAACGCCAGCAGCCTCTCCCCGCCGGGCCCATCACTCACTCACCGCCGGGTCCATCACTCACTCACTCATTCACTCACCGCCGGCCCCTCACTCACTCCCGGCCGGGCCCCAGCCCCCTCACTCACTCACCGCCAGCAGCTTCTCCCGGCGCTCGCGCCGCCACATTCTCTCGTCCAAATCGCGCGCGCTTCACCCGCCGGATACACGTCACTACCAGCTGTACAATATTCGCCGGCCTGAGATACTATGCAACGTATATCGGCTGCGTCTTCCGCATTCGGGCACCGTGTCACACAGCGTGTGATAACATTGTATGCTCAGCACAAGGGACTGCAATATTCACCAGCTGCATCGGGGGTTGACTCAAAACAACATTTGCCGACTACATCCTATTTAGAATACAGTAATATTCAGCGATAATATATATTCTCCGTATTAAGCAGTGTGCAATATTCACCGGCTTCCACCTTGTGAGATTCAAAAATCACAAATGCTCTTGAGACAAATTCAGACAAAGAAGTGTTTTTATTAATTTCATATTCTGCAGAATAGGTGCCTCTCCTCTGATGTCCCCTGGAGGCACAAAGAAAATGGAGATGCTTTCTATCTTTATACCCTTCTTCACTATGGCCACTACCTCATGTCTCCCCATCGAGTTTCGTCCAATCATAACATAAAGCCCACGTTCCCACGAGAAAGTCCAGGAATGTCTCGGACCATCTCCTGACGTCAAAGACTCCCAAGGCCTTCTGCTGAAGTTGTTATCTGTTTGCTACTTTTTATCTAGAATTTCTCTCTGTTCTGTATATTGTTACTTTATTCTACCAGCAGTCTGGCTTCTGCTGATAAGCTCATTTATTTCTAAGTTATATTTTTCAGAGTTCTGGTATAAATCAACCATCCCTATTAACCCCTTTCTCACAACCTCGATACCAGGGAATGTGGTAGAAGCATTTGCTGCATATCATGCATTAGGCTCGTTTACTGGTCTGCCAAGGCCCATTGGATCTCCTGTTTCCTAACCACTTTAACTCCCCTTACCATTCCCATTCCCACACTGATTTTTTTTGTTCTGGTTCTCTTCCATTGCCACATTGAGGCCATGCGCAAACTGGAAGAACAGCACCTTATATTTCCCTTGGGCAGGGTACAATCCAACGTTATGAACATTGAATTCTTCAACTTTAGGTAACTACAAACACCTCCCCCCTCTTCCTTTACTAAAAGTGTGTTAACCAGCTCCACAGTCCACCACTATGTATCCTTTTGGGCTCACGCCTGTTCAGCTGGCAATGGGCCTATCGAGGAACTTCCTTCCCTGATGTCATCTGCTGCTGCCCCTGATTTGTCCTGTTTATCTCGCTTCGTTTTTTTCCTTATACCCAGTTATGTGTAACATTATCTACTTGCCAACCCTACATCAGCCATCATGCACATTCAGCAGGTTACACAAAAAAGCTGGAGAAACTCAGCGGGTGCAGCAGCATCTATGGAGCGAAGGAAATAGGCAACGTTTCGGGAAGAAGGGTTTCGGCCCGAAACGTTGCCTATTTCCTTCGCTCCATAGATGCTGCTGCACCCGCTGAGTTTCTCCAGCTTTTTTGTGTAACCTTCGATTCTCCAGCATCTGCAGTTCCCTCTTAAAACAACATGCACATTCAGCAAGTGTGCCCTTGCATCTGGCCCCCTGTGAGCAGAAACAATTCCTTGACCAGACACGTTGCAGTGTTTGCCAGGTGCATCCTTTCCCCCTCGATAAAGTGCAACATTCATTATTTGCACCCTCTGCAGCTGCCATAGTACAACATTCACCAGCTTAGCCCCCTATAACAAAATTAATGTATCACCTAGCTTCTGCATTGCTGCATCTTTCAAGTCTTCACCAGCACCTCCTGCGATAAATATTCACCATCCACATCCTCTGGAAGGCAGCCAACAAAATCTACGACCTCTTCCACCCCAATCATACCTTCTCTCCTCTCCCGTCATGCAGAAGATTGAAAATACATACTACCAGACTCAGGTACAACTTCTTCCCCTCTGTTATCAGACTTTTGAACGGTTCTCCCATAAACTAGGTCTTAATTTTCCACCCTATCTCATTGCGCCCATTAGATATTTTTCCCCAGGCACTACTACCACAAATCTGAAAACTATATTCTGCACTCTGGTATTTTTCTCTTTGCTCCACCTACTGTACTTGTGTACTTGGGCATGGTTGTATTCATATAGTCTTAACTGAATTAATTGGATAGCAATTAAATCAACAAAAACTTTTCACAGTACCAAAACAATAATAAACCAATGTTAATATTAACATTTAAAATACATTAAAAACATTAAAAAATCAGGTAAGTACATGGCAAGAAAAGGTTTAAAGGAATGTGGATCAAATAAGGATATATGGATCTATCTTAAATGGACATCTTGGTCAACATGGAATTTGGGCCTAAGGGCCTTTTTCTATGCTGTATGACTATGATTTTTTTTTTTTGCTGTGTTCACCGGCTGCAACACCTGCGCCAGGTCTTGTTCTTGTGGCTGTCGCCATCAGCCACTGTACAGCATTCACAATCTGGCTACCCTGCAACAGTCACAACGTGACATTCAATGTCCATGGTCTTCCAGTTGTAGTCCTACATTACAAACACTAGCTGCATTCCTTTCACCAGAACTGTGCAATATTCATCGGCATTCATAGCACCAGACAATGCAACATTCACAAGCTGCATCTCCTGCAGAAGGAACTGTGTTGCATTCAATGTTTGCAGTTTCTGCACAATGCAACATAGTTTGGAGAGAAGTGGGTCAGGCACAAACAAGTGGGATTAGTTTGGTTCAGCAATTTATACAGCATGTATGTCTTGGGCCGAAGAGCCTGTTTCTGTGCTTTATGACAATAACATTCACTGACTGCAACCCCAACATCAGGCACAGTGGAATGTTCACCATTGTTCTCATCCACGCCGTGACAATGCCTAATTCAAGCATCAGATAATGTTCATCACCTGTATCCACACCAGGTCCTGTATAACATTCACTGTCTGTATCCCTCACACCAGATAATGTGTAATATTCATTCAGCTTCCTTGTTTATCTGATCTTGTACAGCATTCATTATTTACAGGTGGAATACAAATTACTTCATAGTCTATGAACATTTTAAAACATTGCTGTTTGCATCCTCCACACACCTAGAAAGCTGCACCATTTACAGATGTTTTCTTTGGTTATTGAATCAATGATGGAGTAGATTTAATCTAGTCTAAAGACAAGAATCTTTTTTTCCATGTTCTATTTTTACATGTTCATAAAATAGTACTGGATGTGCTTGTGTATTGACAAGTTAATGAATGAGTTTCAAATGTACTTTAAAGAAGTTAATTATGACCAGAAATATTCCAAAAATTGAATTAGAGTAAAGTTGAGGAGAACGGAAAAATATCTACAAGACCTGTACAATATTTATCTCTCAGCACCCAAAGAACAGTTAATCTGGTCTTTTATTACATTGATCCTACATCACATAGACCTCAAAAATTACTTAATTGGCTGTTCAAGATATTAGGACTACCCTCCCTAAAACTTGTCATGTAAATATATTTTTCTTACCTACGCACAGGTTCATGTGCGACATTAACCTATCTGACATTTTAGTTTTAAGATTCATCATCAGCTGTGTTTAGGAAGGAACTGCAGATGCTGGTTTACACCGAAGATAGCACAGAATGCTGGAGTAACTCAGCGGGAAAGGCAGTATTTCTGGAGAGAAGGAATGGGTGACAATTCGGGACGAAATCCTTCTCCAGACTACTTTTTTTAGTCCTTGTATTAAATTTAACTGATTAATATCCAGAAGGTACAAGATATTCTGCTAAATGACTCAAATTCAGTTTGACCGACTGAATTACTATAAATTGCAGTCATTCACATAGGAACCTTGTTGCTGTGCAAGGTGAAGTGAACACTGATTGAGGTTGGACTTTGAATTAAAGGGCGCTCTTTTAGAAAAGTGAGGAAGAATGTCATTAGTCAGAGGGTAGTTAATCCGTGAAACATTGCCACAGAGGGCTGTGGAGGTAAAGTCAGTGGATATTTTTAAGGCAGAGATAGACACATTCTTGATTAGAACGAGTGTCAAGAGTTATGGGGAAAAGGCAGGAAAATGGGATTAGGAGGCAGAGATCAGCCATGACTGAATGGTGGAGTAGACTCGATAGGCCAAAGGACAATTTATAATGATACCAATCCAATGAACCTACATACCTGTACGTCTTTGGAGTGTGGGAGGAAACCGAAGATCTCGGAGAAAACCCATGGTCATGGGGAGAACGTACAAACTCCGTACAGATAGCACCCGTAGTCAGGATCGAACCCGGGTCTCCGGCGCTGTAAGGCTGCAACTCTACTGTTGTGTGATGCAGATGTTTTGTGTGATTTGTGTATAATTTATGTTTTTGGTGTTGTCCATGTTTTTGTATGTGCCTGTGATGCTGCTGCAAGCAAAATTTTCAATATACCTGTACCTTATTGTACCTGCGCATATGACAATAAACTCAAATTGATTTTGAGAGTTTAAATTGTTTTTTCTTTGAGTACCCCACATACACATTAAAATCATATTGCTGATGAACAAAAATATATAGATTATTACATGCAAATATATTTTATTGAAATTCTACTGACAATTAAAGTTTGGTTACAACTTTTTGGAATCGTATTATGAGTGCTTTAACTAGAGTACTTAACCCGAGAACAGTAAGGTATCATCGTTACAATGTTGGTATTCAAAACTAATGCTACACTGCAAATTTTCATCTATAGGCTGAAAAAAAAACATTTTTTTCACAATAAGGTTTTGATTGTGTACCTCCAAACAGCATTTTGTTATCCATCAATATAAGATATTACACATGGTGCTTAGTTCTAATACTTCAAATATTCTACATAGTTGCCTGGAATACACAAAATATGTGGAACATTAAGTGGCACATGTATCTATGTGAACATCTTGATATCTACAATAATAAGATGATAGCTGGAACAGTAAAACCTAATGGGTTATATTGTATAGAAATTTAGAACGGTAAATATTAATGTGCACGTTTCTCCTATTTGCACAGCAGTATTTTTTAATCTCTTATGCACTATCATACTCATGCCAATCCCTCTCACATGTAATTTTTTGTGTGCGCCTATCTCAGATCATGTCTCTCTTATGCCTCTGCATCTCACACAAATCTTTCTCTTGCCCTTCTGTCCAGTGGAAATGCTTGTTTTTATTATCTGTCAGGCAAGCACAGGAATATCCATCTTCTGCATGTCTATATTTCCTCTCCATGTCTCATACATATGCATTTTCTCTCATGACCAAGCTTGTGATTTATAAGCTGAGATTTTGTCCTTGCGTGTTCGACATTTCTTTCTGCTGATTTCCAGCATACTGCTCCATGTTCAAGTCGTCAGATCGCATTTGCAGAGGCTTAATTGAGGATTCTTGGAAGTCATTTGCAAAATGCCTAGCTGTGCAGTAATGGACTGAGCCATGTCATGAACGTACATTAGACATAATACAAGCAATTGCAGTCTGCAATGCTTTTCCCTTACAACTTGAAAAATTGAAAAAGGTTTTTCTGCCATATTTGCTTTTAGTTAATACAGTTCTGACATTTTTCTGGAGAATTGCAATGTTTCATAGCAACAAAGGTTTCTAGGGAGAGAAGCTTTGCAACTCTCTCCCAGAAGGATTAATAGGCTGGGTCTCTCTTTCCTTGAAGCCTAATCCTTTGAAATTATAAAGGATTTTTGTAGAATGGAGACAAAGGGAGTTTTTTAACCTGTGGGGAAGAGCACAACAAAATAGTCACCAAGAAATGCAAATAAAATATTCATTAGAAACGTCTTTTCCCGAAAGCAGGTTCTGGAGCACAGATCTTCATTTGTAAAGTTGGTGTAGTCTGGCCCCGTGCTCTCAGTCATCCCCTTGATATCATTTGTAATCAAATGGGTCGAATATTGGCTTCTGTGAATACGGCAATCTTGGAATTTGCGAAAAATCACATGCTCAGCACCGAAGGTGGGCTCAGTGGCACAGTGATAGAGTTGCAACTTTGCAGCGTCAGAGACCCAGGTTTGATCCTGACAACAGGTGCTGTCTGCACTGAGTTTGCACGTTCTCCCCAGTACCGCATGTGATGCCCGTTGCTCTGGATTCCACTGATTTCCTCCCACATTCCAAAAGACTTGCAGGTTTGTAGGTTAAATGGTTTTTGTAAATTGTCCCGAGAGTGCAGGATAGAACTAGTGGACGGGGTGATTGTTGGTCATCGCGGATTGGATGGGTCTGTTTCCACACTGTATCTCCAAACTAAACTAAACTTCTGGCTGAATATGATTGCAAGTGTTCCACCCTTGACTTTAATAAATGCTGCATCCTCCCATCATTGAGAATGAGAACGTCTTCAGAGTCATTTTCTCCCGTTAGCTGATAACTGTCCACCACAATAATGGTTAAATGCAGCAGGATTGCAGAGCTTTGACAAAATACAATTGACAGAATTGTTTGTGGCATTACCTAGCTCTGTCTATTTCAAGCTGTTTTTGTTGGTTGCATGTATCCCTATCTTACAACCTCATTTTGGGTATGCCTGCTGATGCTTCTGGTCAGCCCTGTTTTTGTTGGAATCAGATTCAATACTTATTTACTAACGTAAACTATTTCCTCATTTCATGAATGTCTTTCTTTTATGCACCGGCATACTGTGATTTTATGGGTCCATGTGATTGTCAGTTTAGTCAAGAACAACAATGGTTCAATGGGTTTAGTACAAATACAGTGCTCGCTAGCCTCAATTTAATATTGTATATCTCAGTTAGACTCACAACATCTAAAGCTGATTGCCAGGTATTTCCCGTTCATAAAAAAAGAAATCCAGTATGCTAAATACTCTTAGCCTATTGTAAATCATCATCAGAAAAATTGAAGCTATCATTGATAATGCTAATTGGTCTTACCTGCCACTAACCTGTTCGTTGTTTCTTTGCTCATGTGTTGGCAGATTTCCAAAGCTCCAAACTACTTTACAACCTTGGTCAAAATATGGACCAGTGAGCTGAATCACAGGATAAGACAACCTTTGAATGAGTATGGAATCAATGTGCCTCTTAAAGCTGAAATCAAAGCATCAGGGGAAAAAAATCAGCAATGAGAAATCAGAACCCGGTTAAAAAAAAAAATCAACCAAATTGGCCCATAAAAAGTGCAAACATCTAAATAGTGCAGATGCTGGAAATAGTACATTTTTGAAGACTACTGAACTGATGCTTTAGAACAATGAATGGTCATATTGGTTTTCAATTACTCCATTATATGCACATGCAAATAAAATGCATTGTATGATACATTTATCTGTATCTGTGCATCTAATTTTATAAACTCATGCACCTTATACATATCCTGTTTTCAAAATATCTTCTCCAAGCATTTACTCCTCCTTCAACTTGGTGGTAGTTCTAATTCATAAACAAGTATTATCAGCTTCACAGCAATCTGATCCACACAAATTGTAAAAGGTTTCCCAGCAAAACACCTCTTTTCCAACAAAGTTACACTTTGCAATTTTTCCGTTAGCTTGCAGTTTAGAGCTTAAACTCATAAATCTTGCCACTTATCCAGTATAACAGATTGGCATTCATAAGATCATAAGTGATAGTAGAATTAGGCCATTCAGCCCATCAAGTCTACTCTGCCATTTGATCCTGGCTGATCTATTTTTCCTAACCACATTCTCCAGCCTTTTCCTCCATAACCTCTGACACCAATTGTTAGCAACCTGTTCCCCCAGTAGTGACTGAGTGAAATCATTGCAAATGCACGGAAAATCCCCTACTACTTCAACAAAGCTTTTTATACATGATTGGTGAGCAGAGCAAGCCTCATTATTATCTAATAAATTCAGTACTTCCTAAGTGCATCACTCTTCTGTCTAGTGCCATTTCTCATCATTTTGCAAAATGCAAAGTGCTTATTAATTCTCAGTAATGCTTTACAAATATGTGCGTGGAGAACTGTTTGCTCCACAAATCACCAAACAATGAGTCTTTCATTCCCAGGTGAGGCATAAGGGTGATGAATTCTGAGGTAAAGCGAGTGAAATAGTATTCATTGATAATCTATCCCTAAATTTCTGGTTCACATTGGGGAGTCAGATATCTTCCTAAATTAAAAGTTATAAATGAGAGTGGTGAGGTCAGGGAATTCCACTGATGTTCTTCTACACTGATATGGCTCAAACACAATTTCCAACTATAATTTGTGCTGCCATTCCATTTCTTTCCATTCAGTTCCTGCCCAAACTCATGTTATTTGTACTGACACCTGGTATAGATAAGAATCAATTCCATTTGCTTCCAATATTGTGCTGTCTCTTTGTAACAATATCAAGAGCTGAGTAGACCCCGAGCACAGAGAGGACACAGCAGTAAGTTCAAACACTTACTAGAAGCATTTCTAGAGGGGATTTACTGGAATTGTGGTCAAGGAAACAGGCTGCAATGTAAAAATTAAAAAAAAACACAGGCAGAGGAATCGAGGTCCAGCGATCAGGCAAAAAGTCCAAACCAGAATTGAGGTAAACACGAGTACAAGGCTCAACACGAGAAAATCAAGGACAGGGACAAACATCAGAACTTAAATAGGGAATTCAATAACTAACACAAATGATAATGATACACAGGTGAAAATATGTAATAATAATATAATATAATAATAATCTTATTTATATAGCACATTTTCAGTCAACTTGCATTGACCCCAAAGTGCTTCACATAATTACATTACATTTACACACAGGCAAAGGTGGATGAAGTGTCTTGCCCCAAGGACACAACGACAGTATGCACTCCAAGCGGGATTCGAACCAGCTACCTTCCGGTCGCCAGCCAAACTCTTAGTCCATTGTGCTATCAGTCAGTAAACATAATTGAACACAAAAGAAAAGACAGTCTATGCCACCCTTAGTGGTCAACAGGAGGGATCAGCGTGAAACTCTTGAACTAGCCAGCAGTAATACTGTCCTTCACATACAGTACACAGATCGCAAGACATGTGGTTACTTCTATCAACCCTTTTGTGTGAACAATGGCACCAGTGATCTGGTTTCAATCCTGACCTTTGGGGTTGTCCGTGTGGAGTTTGCATGTGAGTGAGAATACTCGGACAAATGGATGGGTGCTTCCTCAAGGGTAGAACAGTGAGGACCAGGTAAAATAGTTTCATTCCTCACGATTCCTCTCTACCTGCTGCATACAGTGCCCTCCATAATGTTTGGGACAAAGACCCATCAGTTATTTATTTGCCTCTATACTCCACAATTTGAGATTTGTAATAGAAAAAAATCACATGGTTAAAGTGCACATTGCCAGATTTTATTAAAGGCTATTTTTATACATTTTGGTTTCACCATGTAGAAATGACAGCTGTGTTTATAAATAGTATTCCCATTTCATAGTCTGGCAATTAGATCTTCAGGACTGAGCTTGCTCAGTCAGTAGTGGTACCAGTATCCCTGGTCATGGACATTGAGTAACAACGAATTGTCACTTCCAGCGTTTCTGACCAAAGAATATTGATTCATCAATGGGAGGAGGACTTCAGCTGGTAATCAGAAACATGTTTCCGTGCCCATGATTTGATATGGTTTGGTCAATGTTGGCAGCTCCCAGCACCAATGTATGGTGATTATCGATCAGCACACTGCATATCACTCACTGGCTCTTCATTGTCAAAACCCATGATGTTTTTTAAGTCTACCTGAAAAAACAGACGGGTTTTAAGATCACAACGACCTTACATTCCACAGACTGAAAGCGGCATTATATTTTCTAATGGATTGATGCCTTTGGCAGGGAATTTTTTATTTTGTTCACATCTTATAATGCTTCTGGCACATGGAAATTAAACTCTTCTTTGTGCTTTGGATTACATATTGGAAACAATTCTGTTTGCAGTATTTTATCTGGACAGATTAATGCCAATAATATAATTCTGCCAAGATATGCAGCATTGTGATGATCTATCCCAGAGTTCGAGTACACCGACACAAATCAATGGTAGCTTTCCCAAACAGATCAGCAAGTTAAGATCTTAATAGATTAGGTTCAGCCCTTGGTCTATGGTACAATTAACTACAAAATAAAATGTAACGAAAAATGGAATAAAAGCAGAGAATGCTGGAAATCAGCAGGTCAGGCAGCACCCGATGGAGAGAAAAACAGTGTAGGAAGGAACTGCAGATGCTAGTTCACACCGAAGAGGAACACAAAATGCTGGAGTAACTCAGCGGGTCAGGCAGCATCTCTGGAGAACATGAATAGGTGATGTTTCAGCTCGAAAACCTTCTTCAGACTGGAGAGTTTATCTTTTTACTTACTATCTCCAGTATCTGCGTTATCTTTGGGCTACAACTGGTCATCACAAGATCTTATTGACGAGGGAAAATATTTTGCAGTATCATGTTCCTGACTATTATTCAGCAATTCAATTTATTTTGGCATTCAGGCACAGTACAGGGAACTCCTTGGCTTTTTCATCTCATTTCACACAGATGCTGGATCCTTGGGGAAAAATAACTTGCTGGAAGAAGTCAGTGGGTCAGGCAGATTCTGTGAAGGGAATGGACAGATTTTGCGATGGAACCCTTCTGAAGATTGACGTTCCAAAACTTTGCCTGCCGATTTCCTCCACAGATGCTGCCTGATTTACTGTGTTCCTCCAGCAGTTTCATAGAAACATAGAAAATAGATGCAGGAGGAGGCCATTCGGCCCTTCGAGCCAGCACCGCCATTCATTGTGATCATGGCTGATCGTCCCCCATCAATAACCGTGTCTGCCTTCTCCCCATATCCCTTGACTCCTCTAGCCCCTAGAGCTCTATCTAACTCTCTCTCTTAAATCCATCCAGTGCCTTGGCCTCCACTGCCCTCTGTGGCAGGGAATTCCATAAATTCACAAATATGGGTGAAAACGTTTTTTCTCACACTTAAATGACCTTCCCTTTATTCTAAGACTGTGGCCCCTGGTTCTGGACTCACCCCACACTGGGAACATTTTTCCTGCATCTAGCTTGTCCAGTCCTTTTATAATTTTATATGTTTCTATAATAAATCCCCTCATCCTAAACTCCAGTGAATACAAGCCTAGTCTTTTCAATCTTTCCTCATATGACAGTCCCACCATCCCAGGGATCAATCTCGTGAACCTACGCTACACTGCCTCAATCACAAGGATGTCCTTTCTCTAATTAGGAGACCAAAACTGTACACAATACTCCAGATGTGGTCTCACCAGAGCCCTGTACAACTGCAGAAGAACCTCTTTACTCCTATACTGAAATCCTCTTGTTATGAAGGTCAATATTCCATTAGCTTTCTTCACTGCCTGCTGTACCTGTAAACCAACTTTCAGTGACCGGTGTAGAAGGACACGTCTCGCTGCACCTCCCCCTTACCTAACCCCATTGAGATAATAATCTGCCCCCTTGTTTTTGCCGCCAAAGTGGATAACCTCACATTTATCTATATTATACTGCATCTGCCACGCATCTGCCCACTCACTCAACCTGTCCAGGTCACCCTGCAACCTCCTAACACCCTCTTCACAGTTCACACTGCCACCCAGCTTTGTGTCATCCGCAAACTTGCTAGTGTTGCTCCTAATTCCCTCTTCCAAATCATTAATAGATCTGGTAAACAGTTATGGCCCCAACACCGAGCCTTGCGGTACTCCACTCGCCACTGCCTGCCATTCTGAAAAGGACCCGTTCACTCCTAATCTTTGCTTCCGGTCTGCCAACCAATTTTCTATCCATGTCAACATCCTACCTCCAATACCATGTGCTCTAATTTTAGTCACCAGTCTCCCGTGCGGGACCTTATCAAAGACTTTCTGAAAGTCTAGATACACTACATCCACTGGCACCCCTTCATCCATTTTACTTGTCACATCCTCAAAAAATGCCAGAAGATTTGTCAAGCATGATTTCCCTTTCATAAATCCATGTTGACTTGTACTAATCCTTTTACTGCTATCCAAATGCCCCATTATTACCTCTTTAATAATTGACTCCAGCATCTTTCCCACCACCGAAGTCAGGCTAACTGGCCTGTAATTCCCCGTTTTCTCTCTCGCTCCTTTCTTGAAAAGTGGGATAACATTAGCTATCCTCCAATCCACAGGAACTGATCCTGAATCTATTGAACATTGTAAATGTCTTCCTTATCATGTGCTGCCAGCACCTCCATATAGTTGAAAATTATGTATATGCTGCTGGTTGGCAAGTCTTTTGTTTGTTGACATTCTAACCATGACACATTAGCAATCAGCCTACAGGGAAAATTGCAGACAATAGCTTTCTTATTGGTACTTGGTACTTTTTTTTTGCATTTCCTCCAACAATTTTAAGGTCATGCAGTGACTGAAGCATTCATATGCTTTATTGCCTTGGCAAACAGATGAGCCACAGGTTATTGCAAATGGAATTACTTTACTTGTTGATTCAGCTGTTGTGAAATAAATTATTATTAACTCTTTCCCCTTGTAACTCAAAGTATTTCCTCCATTTGGGGAAAAGTCCATTTGTATCACTTTCTGTTTTATCTGGAATTGCATTGGTAAGGAATCCTCATAAAATGATCATTAACGTTCATTAGCCTCAGTTAAAAAATTTGACCAACTCAAAGCAATTAAGTCTGGCTTTTTGCTGATATCTTTTCCCCAACAGCATTCTCCCTATTGTCTATGAAGTCACATACCAACTTGCAACCCCAACACCTTGTCTGAATTGGGATCGGCTGCACATCAGGGTCTAGTTAAACCAGTGTAACCTGCGCTCACTCCAAAATATTCATATATTTCAGCCCAGGCAACAGAATACCAACAGGAGCAAGATGCCTGTAACCAACCTGCATTGGAGTTCCTCCATTACTCAAGGTCAGCAAGCTCAGTCACATTGGGGAAGGGCAAATTCACACCCCTCCATAATTTGCAACATGAGTGATTAAAAGGAAATGTGGGAGTGGAATCAACTCCAAAGGCGAGGACTGAAAATAATTGCACATTCAAATGGTTTCTCCTCTGTCTCAGGCAAATAGTGTGACAGCATTGTCTCATTAAAGTGGAATAATCATAGATAATGAAACAGTATGGCACTGTTTATTGGGAGCAGTTTAGGAGAAAATTTAGAATGAAGTAGAATATTGATTGAAGAGAGTGAACCAAATGGATTTAGGAGGCAGGGAGGGAAGGAAGGGAGGAAGGGAAGGAGGGAAGGGTTATGTGTAAGTGAAAGAGAGAGTAAAAAAACATGCAAAAAAAATAAAATATCTAAATTCTGATATTTGTCAAATTTGTAACAATGGACTACACTAGTGAACCATGCTAGTTTAAATTATTCTCTCTCTCTCGGTTACATTCTATTAACTGGCATGCTATTAACAAGTATCACACTGTTTAACTCATTAAATGAGGACTAATGATCTGACTGAAGTGCTATCCGTAAAGGAAAAATTGGTGAGCAACGTTAATTAACCAGTGAGCACTGAAAGTTCACCTTAACATAAGACAAACCTGCAAACTGATTTCTGCATAATGGCGCCATGATTCATTTGTCCAATTATTTACCTGGGAAGAGGTGACCTTTTACTTTTACTTGGTATCTTTTGAAACCATGGATTTTATTTAAATCATCTTTTTTTTGTATTTAAATGAACAAAGAACACAGGAAACAGAACCAGGAGCAGACCATGAATCCCTTTATTCCTGCTCCACCATTCAACAAAATCACGACCACATTCCTTTACCAAACACATTTCTCTTTATTCGTTTAAAATTGAGAAATGAATCTGTTGCTTTTACCACAGCTCACTTGGGTAGAGAACTCCAAAGATTCACCACCCACTGGGTGAAGAAATGTCTTCTCTTCTCCACCCTGAAGGGCTAACCCTTTATTTTTAGGCTGTCATCTCTGGTTCTAGACACCCCAACAACAAAAAATATATATAATTTTTTTTTACAGCCTGTAGGAATTTTGTACATTTCTGTGGTGACCACTTCCCAATCTAACCTGCATTCTTAAACTATTCATGGCATCTGGAGACTGATTGTGATTTAGTTCATTTCTAACTATTTTAACTCATATTTTAATGTTATAACTGACTCATAGCAATTAATTCAAATAAGTAACTAAAGTGCAGGTGGTGATGTTTAGTCATGATTCTGAATTCACAAATGTAACCTTGGGTTATTTTTAAGTTTATTTTTTCGTTCTCTTGCCCTTCTCTATTTAGCAATCAAGCAGACACAATCTACAAACTCTTGTTTCTTACTGAACTGTAGAGAGAGTTATGATGCAAACATAATCAATGGAATCCCAAGACATAACCAAACTGCTGAAGGAACTCAACAGGTTATGCAACATCTCTGGAAGAAAATGAATGGACATTTCTTCAGACCCTAAACATCGTCTGTCCATCTTGTCCCAACCGGAAATGTCCATTTCCCTCCACAAATGATATTGATGAATGCAGAATATGGCAATAAAATACATTTTCAATTTCTCTTGATCTTCTTCTATTCACCAAATAACCTGTAAGTTTTTCTTTCTTAGTGAACTGCCTTTCAGATAGCAGAGATAGCAGTTATGATGCAGAACATAATCAATGGATCTCTAAGACATAAAACAAACTGCTTGAGGAACAAAGCTAGTTACATAGATCAGAAGAGCATAGTTTGGGGAAATGGCCAGCTAGACACATATAGAGACAATTTAATGCACATAAGTGTGAAATAAATCATTTGATATAATGAAGAGAAGCAAAAAAATATAAACAATTTATCTGGAGTTGATGAGAATAGACAATGGGATTACCATAAATTTAATATGTGATTGGTTGAAGTTTGGCTTGGACTTGGTGGGCTGAAGGGCTTCTTTCAGCACTGTATTAGTCCATGGTTCCATGACTCATTTGGCCCCATATCCGTTTTGGGTCCCATATCTGAGGAAGGATGTGCTGGTGTCGGAGATAGTCCAGAAGAGGTTTATGAGAATGATCCCAGGAATGATTGGGTTAACATATGATGACTGTTTGAAGGCACTAGGCCTGTACTCGCTGGAGTTTAGAAGGATGAAAGGAACTTGATGAATAGTGAAAGGTCTGGATAGTGAATGCGGAGAGGATTTTTCCACCAGTGGGAGAGTCTATGATCAGAGGCTATAGCCTCAGAATAAAAGGTAGATGAGGAGGAATTTCTTAAGTCAGAGGGTGGCAAATCTGTGGAATTCATTGCCACAGACAACTGTGAAGGCCAAGTCAATGGCCATTTCCATGGCCAAGATTGACATATTCTTAATTAGTAAGGGTGCCAGAGATTATGGGGAGAAGGCAGGAGAATGAGGTTGAGGGGGAAAGATAGATCAGCCACGATTGAATGGTAGAGTAGACTTGATGGGTTCCTGCTCCTAGAACATATGAATTTATGAACATGACCTCCATGCCCACTTTTAATGACCAAGATAAAAATATCGTAAGTACATTCTGACTGGCTGGAAGAAGACTATTTGTTTGAATGGAAAAAATCCAATTTAAGGAAATGTCATCTCTTCTTCAAGCACTAATGCCCAAGGCTTATTAATATTTTGCTTCATTTCTTGAATCTGCTCCAAATAGTGTTCTTTCCAAATAGTTTTCATAACAAATTGGGGTTTTTTTAACTCAAGTTTAAATCACAGTAAGTTATAGCAATGCAAGGCTTGGATGTATTTCAGTATCTGACTGTTCTTATTAGTTTTTAACTTCCCTCTAAGGATGATAACTATTCCGACTTTCTTTGTCAACAAAATAGAGAGAGTACAGAGGAGATTTACTAGAATGTTGCCTGGGTTTCAGCAACTAAGTTACAGAGAAAGGTTGAACAAGTTAGGGCTTTATTCTCTGGAGCGCAGAAGGTTAAGGGGGGACTTGATAGAGGTTTTTAAAATGATGCGAGGGATAGACAGAGTTGACGTGGAAAAGCTTTTCCCACTGAGAGTAGGGAAGATTCAAACAAGGGGACATGACTTGAGAATTAAGGGACTGAAGTTTAGGGGTAACATGAGGGGGAACTTCTTTACTCAGAGAGTGGTAGCTGTGTGGAATGAGCTTCCAGTGAAGGTGGTGGAGGCAGGTTCGTTTTTCTCATTTAAAAATAAATTGGATAGTTATATGGACGGGAAGGAAATGGAAGGTTATGGTCTGAGCGCAGGTATATGGGACTAGGGGAGAATATGTGTTCGGCACGGACTAGAAGGGTCGAGATGGCCTGTTTCCGTGCTGTAATTGTTATATGGTTATATTATATGGTAAAGAGGTTTATTATTATATTCAGTGATATTTTTAAAGTGCCACTGTCTATTCTCACGATGCCATACCTAACGTTGCCCTGTCATATCTACTTCCAGGACATAACGTGCAATATTTCAAATCATGACTATTCATGATACCTTTTGAGAATATTAAATGGTCAGAAATCCTCAAATCAGAGGCACCACTACAACATGGCCCAGGTTTTCCACTTAGTAGTTTCTGAGTTCTCACATCAAAGGCAATGAAGCCTTTGGCTATCAGTGTGCAAAATATACATCTTCTAGATGCGCTGGGACGCATCCTCAGTGATGTGACCTGGGGTCATCGGGTGTTTCTCACAACATCAGACACCCTCGCCCAGGCGACCCAGCCGGGGTTGATCAGGCCCCGACTTGCGTCCCAGCAGCAACCGCCCACGGATCAGCCATCTTAATAACTACTCTGCAGGGGTTGGGAGACTCGAGTGCGTGGAGCGACTGGGCTCTGTGGGGTGAATCCTGACCGGGCTCAGAAGCTTAATGCTAAAACCCTTCTGCCAACCTTTTCTAGGCATTTGTCAAGACTCTGCCCCTAGAGTTGATCTTGGTTCTGTGGTCTCCAATAACTCAGATAAATCCTGCACAACATGAAGGTATCTTTGCACGGAAAGATACCTTCATGTGAGAATTGCATTGATAGACATTAAAAGCTGAGTGTTCTTAAGTTATCAGATGGCAGAGGATAACTTTCGGATACACTATTCCTCACTATACACTTAAACAAAATAAACATGCAAGTGTACCAATGCTCTCAGTAAACATGACAATGATTAGATTAAAGAAACATCAAAACCTGTTTTTGCCTCCAGTACTAAAGCTCAACTATCTGAAGATGGGTCCCAATTCCAAACATCACCTGTCCATGTTCTCCAGAGATGCTGTCTGACCCACTGAGTTACTCCAGTACTTTGTGTCAAGACAAAAACAGTGAGCCCAAGTCTAGGAGCTTACTTGGAGGTGGTAGTGTTCAATAGCCTGATGGTGAAGAAGCTGCACCTGAACCTGGATGTTACAGTTTTCAGGATTCCATACCTTCTTCCCGATGACAGGAAATTAAGGTGCGGCCAGAGTGGTGTGGGTCTCTGATGATGCTGGCTGCCTTTTGAGGCAGCAACTCCTGCAGATCCCTTTGATGATAGGGAGGTCAGTAGCCATGATGGACTGGGCAGTGTTCAGCAGGTTGGTTTTTACATGGTGTTCAGAAGCAGCACGATCACCGTCATCACAGAGTCATGTTTCATAGAGTAGAAAATGCTATGAATGAAAGATTTAAATTGCTAGGAAAAAGAAAGAGACAGAGACTTGCATCGATGAGACAACTTTTATAACCCCAGCAAACCCGGAGTCAAATGCTGAACCATCAGGATTACTGGACAATCGGATGCCGGATTATCAGACTTGTAATTTTACTTAGTGTGACATTGGTTGAACAAATATTGACCAAACTTGTAGAAGATAGGAATGGGACAGACACAATCTCAATGAAATACATTCATGTTTCTCCTACTTCTATTCAGTTTGCACAGATGTGCAACTTTCCCAGCAGAGCCACATAAATTACACCAACAATAGTGTTTAAGAAGGAACTGCAGATGCTGGAAAATTGAAAGTAGACAAAAATGCTGGAGAAACTCAGCGGGTGAGGCAGCATTTATGGAGCGAAGGAAATAGGCAACGTTTTGGGTCGAGACCCTTCTTCAGACTGATGCGAGGGTTGGGGGGGGGGGGGGGGGGGGGAAGAAGAAACAGAGACAGTGGGCTGAGGGAGAGCTGGGAAGGGGAAAGCAGGAACTACCTGAAATTGGAGAATTCAATATTCATACCGCTGGGGTGTAAACTGTCCAAGCGAAATATGAGGTGCAGCTCCTCCAATTTGCAGTGGTCCTCACTCTGGCCATGGAGGAGGCCCAGGACAGAAAGATCGAATTCGGAATGGGAGGGGGAGGTGAAGTACTGAGCCACTGGGAAATCAGGTTGGTTAATGCGAACCATGCGGAGGTGTTGGGCGAAGCGATCACCAAGCTAGCGCATGGTCTCACCAATGTAGAGCAGCTGGCACCTTGAGCAGCGGATGCAATAGATGAGGTTGGAGGAGTTGCAGGTGAACCTCTGCCGCACCTGGAAAGGCTGCTTGGGTCCTTGAATGGAGTCAAGGGGGGGGGGAGGTAAAGCGACAAGTGTAGCATTTCCTGCGGTTGCAAGGGAAAGTGCCAGGGGAGGGGGTGGTTTGGGTGGGAAGGGACAAATTGACCAGGGAGTTACAGAAGGAGCAGTCTCTGTGGAAAGCAGACAGGGGAGGAGATGGGAAGATGTGGCCAGTGTTGGGATTCCGTTGGAAGTGGCGAAAATGTCGGAGGATTATTTGTTGTATGTGATGGCTGGTAGGGTGGAAGGCGAGGACAAGGGGGGCTCTGCCCTTGTTATGAATGGGGCATGGGGACTTCCAAAAAGGCATTTGGTAAAATGCCACATCATAAACTATTGCAGAGAATAGAAGCTCATTGTAGGAGATGATATATCAGTGTGGTAAGATGACTGGCTGCTAAACAGAAAGATCATAAATTGATTTTTTATTTCTAGTTGGCAGGATGGGGCCCCAAACTTTTAAAATACAGTATGTATAAATTTTGTTGATAGCACTGAAGATATGGTGCTAAAATGTGTGCTAACTCCTCTGGTAGTAGTTAGTTCCCAAAATCAAACATTTCTCTTTAATCAGAATATCTTTTTAAACCCCTTCCACTCATCTTAAACCTTTGTCCTCTTATTTGTGGTAACTCTACTGTGAAAAAAAGGTTTTGACAATCTATGCCTCTAAAAGTGATATATACTTTGTCAGGTCATCCCTCAACTGCCTTCACTCCAGGGGTAAAATGCACAGACATCCAGTCTCGCTACATAACTAAAGTGCTCCAATCAGGCAGCATCCAAGTGAATCTTCTCTACACTCTCTCCAATGCCACCAAAATCCTTCTGTTGTGTGGTAGCTAGAACTGCACAAAATAATACTCTAGTTTAATAAACTTGCAATTTAACTTCCCTATTTTTATATTCTATGCCAGACCCTTAAAGCTAAGCAGGATAGTTTGGATTGTAAGTGGTCAAGTGGACATAAGCAGCTACAAATGGATTTAGGTAGTGTATGTGTTCATGAGTTAATGGTGACTATTCGCAGTTGGACAGTGACGAGTTGATAAACAATTACAAATTCAGAACCATTTTATTTTCATTCGTGCTGAACAGAAAACAAGTGTACATTTTATTGTTTGTTGATCCTCAGGCAAATATCAATCACATCAAGTGACCAGGATCTTGATGTACTGCTACACATCCTGTTGCAGGCTTTGTGAATCCTTAAGTTAGGAATGTTAGATGAATGCGGGAGTACAATAATTCTTACTGCTCATGGCTAATGATGTGGTTAGATCTGTGGCAATGTCGCAGCCCAATTCTGTGAAAACCACTGGAAGAGCAAATGTCGCCAACTAAATATGACAAATAAACACACTTTATTCATGACTGATGGAGAGATTCATGCAACCTTCCATGCACAGCGTGAAAAGCTCACAGGATATCACCACTTAACAACATCCAAAAGTACCCGACAGAAAATCAGATTAATGTTGTGCCCTGTTTATTTTTATTGTATGGCTGTATGGGAATTCATTTCACTGTGCCATCAGGCACATGTGACAATTAAATCTATCCTGAATCTTGAATCTTGAATCTAATACTCAGTCATAAAACAATAAAGTAAAACCTGTGCAACGCCATGCAATTTCCATTGCAATCTCAGTTGTAAGTGCTTTTACTTTTATCGTTTATTTCATTCTAGTTCAGCTTCTCAGTCTTCCACTATTGTAACACAAAACCTACACCATACTCTCCCAATCTGCACATATTTAATTCTATTGGTTGGCTTTTCACAGTTCAGTGGACCAAGCGGTGATCAGAGGAAGGAGAAAATAGTTTTTTTTATATTAAGACTTCGGGTAAGTAGATCTGACAGCCTTCCTGTTCAATATATTGTGGTCTGAGGTGAGGAAGATTTGACTACACAGCACAAAATATATTTTAGCTGAGAACTTAAGACAGAAGCCCTATCAATCTGTGTCAGGGTAGGTTTAGATGTCTATCATGTATGCAAATGTCATATAAGCTGAAGTCTTCTTTCAAGTGAAGGAGCAAATGTACTTTTGTCACAACCGCTTATCAAAGAGACAGTGCCCCTGGCAATGCAGTACTCCCCAAAGATCATAGAGCGGAGCGCTCCTCACTACGATCTTTGGAACTACCTCACCACTGCACTGCAATGTCAAGCTAGATGTTTGTTCTCCAGCCTCATGAATGGAACAGGAAAAAATCCCTTTATAGAGGCTTGAGGGTAAGAAAATCTGAGAGATACTTTAGTAATGAGGGAAAGTTCCACTGTCAGTGTCACCATCATTTTGATGAGATGTTGAGCAAGGGTAGCATTGGGCATTGAAGATCCCATGGCCCTATTTCTCCCTGCCAATATTTATCTTACTCGGAAAAAAATGTGTAAACTTGCCATGACTAATTGGCTGCGATAATTCAACAGTGCTAACTGTTCAAAGCACATAATTGGCTTTAAAACATTAACTGCGGATGGCTCAATTGCAATCATGCATTGTCTTTCAGCTGACTGGTTAGCACACATCAAATTTTTTTTCATGACAATAAACTAAACTCAACTCAACATTTGATAAATTCCTGAGGGATTGCAAATGTGGATTTTTCTGGTACAAGCTGTGATTGAAAAATCAGCAATTGAGGCCAATATTGACTACAAATCCAGTTCTCAATCTATTATGATTTATAGAAAGTTGCAAAGCCAAAATTGATTTACTTCCCATAGCAGAGAAACAAACACAGAAAAATTACTGACTCCATGGAGTTTGCATAGTGACCGCGCAGGTTTCCTCCAATTTCTTCCCACATTCCAAAGGTTAATTGGCATCTGTTAAATGCCCTTCATGTATAAGGAGAGGGTGCACAAGTGGGATAACATAGAACCAGTGGAACAGGTGGATTAATGGTCGGCGTGGACTCAGTGGAGTGTCGAGGCTGTTTCCATGCTGTATCTCAAAACCAATTTAAACTGAAATTAAACTGCAAACATGTCTTTGTTTTTAAATTATACTAGACCAAGTGCACCATCCCAGGGGGGTTGGGAGGGGGTTGTTACCGAACTGAACTCACTGTGGAATGATCAGAGACTCTGAGGCCTGGCATCCTCGGCGCTTGTGGCACGCCAGCTCTGTCATGCTGGCTGTTCCCCCGCTGCTTTTCGGCCGAAGGCCGATGTTTGGCTTGAGGCAGCGTGACAGAGCCGGGCTGGGCACCAGCGGTTGGAAAAAATGTTGGCGTTTTACGAGCAGAGCCGGGCGTCAGCAGCTGTTATGGTCACTGGCCAGCAGGAGACGACAAAATGAATGAGTGGGGGGGGGGGGGGGGGGGGGGGGGGGGGGGGGGGGGGGGGGGGGTGGGGGGGGGGGGGGGGGGGGGGGGGGGGGGGGGGGGGGGGGTGGAGGATTTTATTAAAAAAGGTGGACATAAAAATGTCCAAATGTTTTGAGGAGTGCATGAGTGAATGTAACAGTGAATTAGTTAGCGAAATGGAAACCAAAGGCTGAATATCTCACACACACACACACACACACACACACACACACACTTAATAGTATATAGATAAAGGGTAAAGGATAAGTATATAAGGATAAGGATACGTAAATGTTGGAATGAGCATATTCATTCCAAATCATAACATTGAAGACAATTTGACACAGCGAATTAACAGTTCAACATTCAGAAGAGCCTGTGTGATTTCCCCCAACTTATTCCTGAATGTAACCTGAGAGACAAGTGTCTCACTTCTTCAAGACCAGGCTTTCCATAGCAATTTACCCTGTAGCTTCCTAAAAGACTCCGCATGGATACCCTGATTCCCCAAGGCTATCTTTTGATCTCGACCATATTTTAAACTTAGCCCATGCCACTGAAGTATCCCATAATAAAGGAGTCAATGGGACCCATATTCTTCATACTTTCAGTGATGTTCCTAACATATTTATCCATAAAAACCCTTATTGATCAATTGGTTGTGGATGAGGAAAGCACCATCCATTCCTTTGCCTCACTAATGGGAATGAGCTACTGTGGGAATCATATTCATATAGCGTTATATAAGATTTGGACCCTTTCTCCATCCTGGGTCAATGTTTTCAGGCACATGCATAGGCTGAGCAGAATGCAGTTTTAGCACCATCTGCTGGGAAAGAGTTATGATACTTAATCCAGAATTGGCTGAGGATGTCTGATGCAAGGGATTGATTTGAAGTGGTGTATAAAATATTTGAAGTTGTGCCCTGTTTGCACAGCTTCAAGGCACAGTTGATAGCCCATGAAATACTTCTGAAGTGTATTCACTGATGTAATGTGGAAATGTGACCAACTTGCATACAACAAGCCCTTTGAAAGTGGTGACTAAGACTTTTGGCACATTTATCAATCAGGGAACTGAGTATAGAAGTTGGATCATTATGTTACATTTGTACAAGCTGTCAGTAAGTCTGCACTGAGAGTATTGTGTTCAGTTATGATCACCTTGCCATAGGAAAGATACCATTAAACTGGAAAGAGCGCAGAGAAGATTTACAGGGATATTGCCAGGATTCAAGGGTCTGAGCTGTAGGGAGAGGTTTGGCAGGCTAGGAGTTCATTCCTTGGAGAGCAGGAGAGATGAGTGATCAAAAAGAGTTGTATGAGAGAAATAAATAGGATAGAAACATAGATATTAGGTGCAGGAGTAGGCCATTCGGCCCTTCGAGCCTGCACCGCCATTCAATATGATCATGGCTGATCATCCAACTCAGTATCCCGTACCTGCCTTCTCTCCATACCCTCTGATCCCCTTAGCCACAAGGGCCACATCTAACTCCCTCTTAAATATAGCCAATGAACTGGCCTCGACTACCCTCTGCGGCAGAGAGTTCCAGAGATTCACCACTCTCTGTGTGAAAAAAGTTCTTCTCATCTCGGTTTTAAAGGATTTCCCCCTTATCCTTAAGCTGTGACCCCTTGTCCTGGACTTCCCCAACATCGGGAGCAATCTTCCTGCATCTAGCTTGTCCAACCCCTTAAGAATGTTGTAAGTTTGTAAGGATGGATGCACAGAATCCTTTTCTCAGGATAGGGTTATAAAGAACTAGAAGGCATAGGTTTAAGATAAGAGGGGGAAATTTAATAGCATGGGGGGCAACCTTTTCACACAAGGGTGGTGGGTATATGGAACACAAAATGCTGGAATAACTCAGGCAGCATCTGTGGAGAGAAGGAATGGGTGACGTTTCGGGTCGAGACCCTTCTTCAGAAGGAGGGTCTCAACCCGACCTGAGATGCTGCTTGTCCCGTTAGGTTACTCCAGCATTTTGTGTCTACCTTTGATTTTAACCAGCATCTGCAATTCTTTTCTACACATGCTGCCAGAGGAAGTAGTTGAGGCAGTACTGTAACAACATTTAAAAGACACTTGGACAGATACAGGGATAGGAACGGTTTAGGTGGACGGTCTGTAAGATCCCTCTGTACATCAATGCAGATCAGGGTCCTTAACTGTACACTTTTCTTTTACATTTGACCTCTGAATGAGCAATATCTCACACTGGCTCAGATTATACTCCATCTGACATTACTTCACACAAATTTCAACTGACTATTACCTGCTGTATCCTTCAAAGTCTTCTTCACTGTCCTCAACTCCACCAATTTATGTGCCTTCTGCAAACTTACTCATCAATCCATCTACATTTTCATCCATTGGGACACAGGAAGGAGATAGTGTTCTGGGATCAGCTTGGTGGCAGTGCTAGCAAGCCACTCTTGGCAATAGACATTAAAGCTCATCCTGTGCTCTTGTTACTTTTAGATCTCTTTTAAGTGCTGATCAATCTGGGGGAGCACTGATTCATCATCTAAGGAAGGATGGTAAATAATATTCAGGAAGATGTTTCTTGTTTGACCTGCGGCCACAAGAATTCATTAGCACCAATTGCTGGTGACTCCCAGAGCACTGCCTCCTTCCTGTGTCCCACTGCACCTGCCCTCTAGTGGATCATTCCAGCAGGAGGGTACATGATGTACTCAGAAATTGTAACAGAGCACCAGCGCATTTCATCAACTGGCAATGTTTTCCAGTAATTGAAAATCCATTAATCTCTCATTCATCGGCACTGTGCTTGCTTTTTAGGAATCATTAATGTTTAATTTAACAAATTAAATGTTACCTTGACCTTATTTTTTACGAGTCACTTTTCACATTTACATAGTTGCTTCTAAAAGGCTGCTGCAGACCCAGTCCACTTAATGTTTCTCAGAGTTTGAGTATAACCATATCAGGGTGTGCTTGACCAGTCAGTGAGTTTGTCTTCCCAATGTAGACACTAGTCCCAGACGTTAGTGAGCAGGGAATACTTTTGTACGTCTGATATTGGAGCCGAGATTAGTATCAGGTGCCCTGTTCATCTTTATGCTTTTGTTGTTTCATTGTGCAAACTACGATGCAAATGAGTGGATTGCTAAGCCACTTCAGAAGACTGTTGTGAATCAATTCCCTTGTTCCAAATGTGAAATAGAGTCATAGAGTGTGGAAACAGGCTCTAGGGCCTGACTTGCCCACGCCGACCAACATGTCCCATTCACACTAGTCCCACTTGCTTGTTTTTGGCACATATCCCTCTAAACCTATCCTATCCATGTACCTGTCTAAATGTTTCTTAAAGGTTGCATTAATACTTGCTTCAACTACCTCCCCGGGAAGCTTGTTCCATCCATACCCTTGGTATAAAAATGTCACCCCTCAAATTCCCATTAAATCTTTCCCCCCTCAACTTAAACCCATGTCGTCTAGTTCTTGATTCCCCAACTCTGGGCAAAAGACTGTGCATTACCCGATTTATTCTAATGATTTTTACATCTCTATTAAATCATGCCTCAGCCTACTGCACTCCAAATAATAAAGTGTCAGCCTGATTTACCTTTCCCTATAGCTCAGTCCCTCGAGTCCTGTATAGACTAGAGGCCCTATATGTATATCCCAGAGGGATAATCATGTATGGGCCAGAGAGAATAATGACAGTAGACCTCCTCCCTGAGGAACATCAGTGAACCAGGCAGGTTTTTACAACAATTTAGTGTTTTCATGTTCATCATTACCAGAACGCATTTGTAAATTCCAAGAAATAAATATTTTGTACTTTCAGTACAGCTAATGAAGTGAATGACTCATTTTTGTGAAGAGTGGCTTCGGGAGATGCATCTTCTTGACAACTGCCATTGTTTTCCAATAATTGAAAATTCATTAACCACCCATTCGCATTCACCACTGAGCCTGCTGTATAGGAACCATTTACATTTAATTGAACAAATTAAACCTCACCCTCGACGATACTTGTTTTCTGACTAGCATTTCATCCAATGTTGCTTCTGTAGCTCCAGCCCTCTGAATGTTTCTTGAATTACGAACAAATCAACTGAAGACGTGCTTCCGAAATATTTCTAGATCCACATGCTATTTATGTTAAACCTCTTTCAGGGACTAGTTTACATGAAGGGGCGATGAGTTCTTGGGTCTTTAGTTCTTAGCAAAAGTCTTTGTGAGAAGACCAGTAGAAGGCGAAAATGGGAGCATTCAGGTTCTCAGAAAGGGTTTTTTCTACCTGATCTTGACAGGTCACAGAACACGGAATCTTGGGGTTGTGCCTCTGAAGTTTAGTTTAGTGATACGGCACAGAAACAGGTCCTTCGGCCCATTAAGTCTGCGTCGATCAGTGATCACCCCATACACTAGCACTATCCTACACACTAGGGACAATTTACAATTTTTACCAAAGCCAATTAACCTGCAAACCTGCATGTCTTTGGAATGTGGGAGTAAACTGCATCTCTTTGGAGTGTGGAGCAACTAGAGAAAACCCACGAGGTCATGGGGAAAATATACAAACTCCATACAGACAGCACGTATAGTCAGGATCAAACCTGGGTCTCTGACGCTGTACGGCAGTAACTCCACCGCTGCACTACCGTGCCACCCTAAAATAAATGCAGCACTTTCTGACAACAGTGTCTGCCTAATAATGTTTCTGTGAGGGATATGTTCTTTTGGAGGAGGAAATTTCTCATTCACTAACATCAATGGCTCTTTGCTCTGAACTCCAAACCTTACATGCGCTCTGTTAAAAAATAAGAGTGTCATGCATCTTGGATCACAAGCTGAAAGTTCCTTCACTCTCATTCAGCAGAAGATGGTACATGTACATAGAAACATAGAAAAATAGGTACATGACCTAGCATCGCCATTCAATATGATCATGGCTGATCATCAAAAATCAGTACCCTGTTCCTGCTTTTTCCCCAAATCCCTTGACTCCTTTAACCCTAAGAACTAAATCTAACTCTCTCTTGTACAAAATAGCACTTCTCTTTCTTCTGCCATTGATGAAGCTTCCACACTAGTGCCCTTAGAATAGAATTGTCTGCTCCACACGCATACATGAGATCTGTTTTTCCAGACTGTGTGTTAAAGCATACTCTTGCCATCAATGGAGGCAATATGGCTTTTCTCTTTCTCACTTTGTTACCTGTTGTGTTCCTTTCGATTGCATTTACCCAGCACAGAATTCCACACTGCTCACCCGGGTTTACTCGAAGAAAATACTCAGCACATTTCAATTTGTCGTCAATCCAAGAATTGCATCGTATCCATGGTAGTGATCTGAACAACTGGATTACCAACAATTGTTCACACGAGACAGAATAACATTTCTCTTAAGGGAATCCCTTCAATAAAAGTGAGATTGAGTAATCGTCATTTGCTGGGATTGGACCACGTGTGAAAGACACACCAATACTGGAAGTATTGTGTCAAAAAACGACAAGAGGTGAAATGAATACAGGGTGCATACTGTATCTCTTATTTTACTACTGGAACACACAATGTAAATCTAGAGGGCTAGCATCTGCAGAGCTACTAACAAGCAACATCTCAGAATCCATTTGGATTTCATGAATCAAACATCCTGAGTAGAGGAACAAGATAGAGCAGTGTGATCATGATCATTATCTCAAATGGATGAGCATGGCAATACATAGATACACACATAGACAATAAGTGCAGGAGTAGGCTATTCGCCCTTAGAGCCAGCACCTTCATTCAATGTGATCATGGCTGATCATCCACAATCAGTACCCTGTTCCTACCTTCTCCCCATACCCCTTGATTCCGCTAGCCCAAAGAGCTCTATCTAACTATCTTTTTAATGCATCCTGGGATTCGGCCCCCACTGACGTCTGAGGCAGAGAACTCAACAAATTCACAACTCTCTGTGTGAAAAAGATTTTCCTCATCTCAGTTCTAAATGGCCTGCCCCTTATTCTTAAACTGTGCCTCCTGGTTCTGGACTCTCCCAACATCAGGAACATGTTTCCAGCATCTAGCGTGTCCAATCCCTTAATAATTTTATGTTTCTATAGGATCCCCTCTCATCCTTCTAAATTCCAGTGAATACAAACCCAGTCGCTCCATTCTTTCATCATATGACAGTCCCGCCATCCCAGGAATTAACCTCGTGAACCTACCCTGCACTCCCTCAATAGCAAGAATGTCCTTCCTCAAATTAGGAGACCAAAACTGCACACAGTACTCCAGGTGTGGTCTCACCAGGGCCCTGTACAACTGCAGAAGGACCGCTTTGCTCCTATACTCAACTCCTCTCATTGTGAAGGTCAACATGACATTAGCTTTTTTCACTGCCTGTTGTACCTGCATGCTTACGTTCAGTGACTGATGTACAGGGACCCCCCAGGACTCATTGTACTTCCTCTTTTCCGAACCTGATACCATTCAGATAATAATCTGCCTTCCCGTTCTAGCCACCAAAGTGGATAACGTCACATTTATCCATATTATACTGCATCTGCTCACTCACCCAACCTGCCCAAGTCACCCTGCATCCTCATAGCATCCTCTTCACCGTTCACACTGCCACCCAGCTTTGTGTCATCTGCAAATTTGCTGATGTTACTTTGAATCCCTTCATCTAAATCATTGATGTATGTTGCAAATAGCTGCAGTCGCAGCACCGAGCCTTGCGGCACCCCACCAGTCACTGCCAATAAGGAAATGCTTGTTCTATGGTTTTGCTACCACATTGGATATTTTAAAACTTTTTTTTAAGCTTCATTGAAATTCAGCATGAACAGATCGCTACGTTTTAGAGGCTTGAGCACTATGTATCAGGTATTGTAATTCTAATGGAGAACATGGATGGTTGGCATTTCAGGTCAGGGCCCCTCTTAAGAATGAAAGGTGCCAATCCAAAATATTACCTATCTATGTTCTCCAGAGATGCAGCCTGAACCGCTGAGTTACTCCAGCACTCTTTTTTTTACAAACCAGCATCTGCAAATCCTTGTTTCTATATTGTAATTGTATTGTTTCAATGCCCTCTAGTGGATGAATAACACAGAGCAATATGTTTTAACTGCTGAATTTTTAGTTGATGTTTAGGAGTACAATGAACATTTCCTGAGACACCCCCCCACCACCTTATTGAGAAGAGAAGGGGCGGAGACAGTGGGCTGAGTGAGAGCTGGGAAGGGGAGGAGAAAGCAGGAATTACCTGAAATTGAAGAAGTCAATGTTCATACTGCTGCGGTGTAAACTGTCCAAGCGAAATATGAGGTGCTGCTGCTCCAATTTACGGTGGGCCTCACTCTGGCCAAGGAAGAGGCCCAGGGCAGAAAGGTCGGATTCGGAATGGGAGGGGGAGTTGACGTGCTGAACCACCGGGAGATCAGGTTGGTTATTGTGAACCGAGCGGAGGTGTTGGGCGAAGCGATCGCCAAGCCTACGCTTGGTCTCACCGATGCAGAGCAGCTGACACCTAGATCAGTGGATGTAATAGATGAGGTTGGAGGAGGTGCAGGTGAACATCTGCCACACCTGGAAAGACTGCTTGGGTCCTTGAATGGAGACAAGGGGGGAGGTAAAGCGACAAGTGTAGCATTTCCTGTGGTTGCAAGGGAAAGTGCCAGGAGAGGGGGTGGTTTGGTTGGGAAGGGACAAATTGACCAGGGAGTTATGGAGGGAGCGGTCTCTGCGGAAAGCCAACAGGGGAGGAGATGAGAAGATGTGGCTAGTGGTGGGATCCCAATTGTAGACAATAAAGCTGGAGAAAATCAACGGGTAAAGCAACATCTATGGAGCGAAGGAATAGCGACGTTTCGGGTCGAGACTCTTTTTCAGATTGATGTCTGGGGGGTGGAGGGAGAGATACAAAAAAGAAAGGAAGAGGCAGAGACAGTAGGCTGTGGGAGAGCTGGGAATGGGATGAGGGAGAAAGCAAGGACTACCTGAAATTAGGGAAGCCAATGTTCATACCGCTTGGGTGTAAACTACCCAAGCAAATATGAGGTGCTGCTCCTCCAATATGCGGTGGGCCTCACTCTGGCCATGGAGGCGGCCGAGGACAGAAAGGGTGGATTCGGAATGGGAAAGGGAGTTGAAGTGTTGAGCCACTGGGAGATCAGGTTGGTTATTGCGAACTGAGTGGAGGTGGTGTGCGAAGCAATAGCCATGCCTGCGCTTGGTCTCACCGAGGTTGATCATACGCTGAATAATCCAACCACATTTTTGTTTGGAAGTGGAAAGAAATAATAGAAATTGCATCCCTTGCAATGGGTAAAAAGAGTTGAGATACTGTATTATAATTTTGCTGCATGTCATTGTGGTATATATCATGTCTTGATTGGTGAATGTTTAGTTTGTGACTTTATTTGAAGCAGAAATAATATGTGAATGCTTCATTGAGCATAATTCCGACTGGTAACTACGCACTTCGTCCGAGCACATTATCGCACGCGTCATGCAAGCCGTCTTAAATGACCACCTAAACTGTCATTTGGCAATTTAAAAAGCTGCCAAGGTTGCCCGGTTGACAACAGAGAAAAAAAAACCAAGTGAGAGCGCTGCAAGCTGTATATTTTTGACATTGTCATGGACCTTTCTTACATATGCTGTCACAACGCACTGTAGTCTCTAAACAACCCTTCAGTAATTTTCCTTGCCCTCCATTTCAGAATAAGTGTTTTAAGCCAATAACTCGACACTAGCACTGGCAATAAATAAATAACTAAATAAGCGCAGCTTTCCAGCCCCTTATCTCATTGGCCATGCTCAGCTTCAAATCGGTGTCAATCTGGTGGACCATCTTCCTCTAGTCGTGGGGGTGGGGGATTGGGAGGGACCTCACAAGTGGAACAGCCTCTCTTCATCTAAATCCAGCCCTGGGCAAAGGGTATTGTTCCACACTCAAACTGCAATTTTTAACTTTGGATTACTAATTCCAGGTCAGGGTTATGGTTGTTTGTACAGGGCCAGGAGGGTTGTTCCAATTCGATGAATGAAAGCAGAATTCTTGCTAATAATAGTTTTGCAAAAATGCATTGCAGCAATTCATCAAGGGTTTGAAAAACATCCTATACTCTCTCTCTCAACCTAGGACAAGGACAGCAGCAGTATGGGATTGCTATCAACTGCGAGATTCCCCATCAAAGCGCACATAATCCTGATGAAATTCTCTCCAGCATTAAATCAACATGCTCAAATTGTACTTACTAGCATGATGTGGTTCAACTTCAATATCTGGTATGCAACAGTTAGTGGCAGCTCACCTGCCAAAGTAAATGGAGTTAAAATTTATAACTACTTATTCATGTTAAATGATTAAAATACTATTTTTTTGCTGTGATAATACCGGCAATTAAAATGACATTTAGTTTTAATGTCTGAAAAATATATAGGATTTAAGTATTTTCCAATGCCAAGAGTTCCAGTTCAATTCAGTGCCAGATTTTGTGGGTATCAGATCAAAATTTATTTCCATGGTCAAGCTTCCATGAGAGAGAGAGATCATGACTGCTGGAGCTGTGAGGCAGGAGCACTATTTGTTGGGCCACCGCAGGAAATAAATAATTCAAAATTGATGAAGTGAGCTCGGCAGCCAAGTTATTTTCTCAGTCATTTTCGGCTTCCTCTAAATTTCCAGTCTCAGCTTGCGCACACTTAGATACATTACATGCATGTACATGAAAACACATGTACATTTGGAATATGTATTTCAAGTTTTCAACTATTTTTCTTTTCACATGGCAATTAAGAACAAGTTCAGAGATTCACTGGATTTTTTTTATTATATAGTATGAGAAAATTAACAAACAAAATAGTCATTCATAAATAACAAAACTTAACAACTATATCAATTTTCATAGATATGCCATTATATTTACTGCTGAACATTGTCCAGCACTATATACAGAACTCAAATGTTTAAACACCCCTGGTGACTGCATTAAATTAAAGCTACTATTTACATTGGTTTTTAACATATGTCACAGTAATCTAACACAATTACTTGAAATAGCAGGTATTCTCGTGTACATCTGTACTGTGTGTTCTTATAAATGGATTCAATTTAACAGATCACTCTACAGACAATCATACAGAGAGAACATTTTGAGTGTTTGGCTCCTAGCATTAAAAACTACAGAAATTAAACAGGTGCCACACACTCATCAGGCCAGTCTCCATCGCCAAAATAAAGGACCATCAAGGGTTCAGCATCTGGCAAACTCCTATAGTCCAGTTTTACTCTGACAGAAACTTCCATTCCGGTCACACCTCACATAAAACCACTGGGAAATCCACATGGATTCGCGGATGGTCCAGTTTAACCATCCCCTGTCAAAACAAAGAAATAAGATCAGCCATTGCGGGGAGTGAAGATCAAAATATCCAGTGTTCATTGATTATTCAACACATGGTTATACACACTACCAGTTTGACATACGTTTCAATGCACTAATTGTGATGTTTGTTAAATGAATAATTATCCTTTTCACTGTAACCGTATGCATATTTAGTATTAAGCAACCAAATAGTTTGTTCACATGAAGAGCTTTTTAGATGATTGAGTTGCCACACATTTCATTGCTTGATGGTCACAGCACTTCACATGGTCCAAAGCCTAATTTCTAGCCATCATTTGGTAGCAAGAGGAGGAAGGTACAGACAGATACGTACAATGAAACCTCAGTGGCACTGAAACTGGAAAATTTCTGCAATTTCAAATTTGAATTCAACCAATAGTGAACATTGGCTTTACACAAGGTGTACATTTTTTATTAGCACTACTCCCGTTGAAAAAGATCTGGCATATATATTTTTTCCCTCAATCTCTCAAACCTGCTTCAATCTTACTGAATGGCTTTAAAAACTTCCACATGCCCACCCTAGTGGTAAAGTTGTTCTCTCTGTGAGTTTGTTCTTGGCCAATTGCAAAATCCCAACTACCACAGGAGGCTGAAAATGGCTATCATAGCATTCATACTTCACAGAAAATTTGCTGTCCCACATAAATCAAAAATGCTGTATTACTCAACTATCTGCAACACACTGGATTCTTAATTAGCTTAAAAGGAAAATATAAACACCTACATAACTGGGCCTCATATTTGAAAATATTTCCAGGAACAAGCACAATTCAGATAGACACTTCAATGCCACAGTCCAGTAAGTGCAGAATGCCACGTATGCAACGCACACTCTGCTTAACTAGATAACAGCAGTCAGCACATTGTCAAATTATGGAGCATGAAGTAGTCTTTAGGCATCCATTCCTTATTATGAATGACGTTAAGTCAGTCCATTGGCCTAAGAAAATAAAATTACTCCAAAATATAGAACCTGGCTCGCTCTCACCTGAGGTATTAAATTTTTATGAATTCTTTTCAGTTTTGCTTTTTTCCTTCCATTTTTTGTGACAAAGGTTTCTTCATAGAATTCATGTGCCAAATCGCCATCTTCATCATAGTACATTGAGCTACAAGGATAAAATATTTTTTTTTGTTAAGTTGAGAATATTTATACGCCCACTCGTGAACAAAACCACAGCTTTGTGTAATTACATGAATGATAAGTGACTGCTACAGCTGAAAATTCTAAACCTCTCCATTTCTAAACCAAATGATCTTTCTGGTGAAAAAATACATTGATTGAATTGTTGGGATTGGCTACAAAAAAAGGATTTTGCATCCAAACATAAAATAAGTTCTTTTTCAGTAATGTGAAGCATCCTGATATGTACTGTTAAGAAAAGCACCCATCCAGATTGATATATGTTAAGAGATATTGATCATGCTTCAAGATTTGATGGCACTCCTAAAGATAGTTCTTGGGGTGATTTCCCAAGCAAAAGTCCTAATTCCCTGGGAATATCACCAACTCTCCCAGTAAGCTTTCAGTAATGCCAGCTCAATTATAAAAGAAAATGGTAACGTTTGCCAAATTCTGAATTATATATCATCTGCTCATTAACACGTGTGGGATTATTGACTGAATTTTTGTCCCAAGGAAAGTTTCATTAATGTTAGAAAATGTGCATTATTAAATATTTCCAGTTTTACTTTTTCCATACTTTGCTAAATGATTCTAAATTTTAAAATTTGAACTATGGAGCTTGTTCATTAACATTACAAAAACAGCCTACAGCAGACTGTTTGGCAAAGAAATCGCTGAAAGTAACTCAATGTATACCAATCAGCATACCTGAGTTTAATCTCAAGATTTGTCTTTAACTTTGTTATCTGGTGACTCTTATGTACTGCCTAGGTCTGCTGTACGATTCTACCGGGTATGTATGCAAAACAGCATTTCACCGTACCGAGAAATATGTGATAATAAAGTTTTATCGAATCATTGATTATTGAAGCAATATAATTGGCCTCAAAATATCTACAGTTTGAATAAGGAGGGAGTAGAAAGAGGAATAAGATAAATCAGCCAGATCTCAGCTCCCAACTGCTATCCACTTCCCTATACCGAGTGGCTATATTGGATAACAGATTAGAACAGGATCAGGCTTGCCTGTTATACCCTCCGCAGTTAAACAGCCTGGAACACTCACTGTCTAGGCTCACACATGAAGAATGGCCACTTTGATGATGGTTGCCAGCACTCATAGAACCGTGCCCATCAAGAGTCAGCGCCTTCAGGAGGGAAGAAAACTGGAGAAAAAATTATGCAAAAAAACATCTTAAATAAAAATATTCAAAATATATTGTAACAAACAGATGCAAAAAAAAACCCAATAGGTTCCCAATAATTTAATCGACTATGGGTCACGTTGAGAGCTGGTTCCTGCACTTGAAACAATATTTGATGTCTATATTCCATCCCTACTTAAGAGTGAAGTAAAAAATGATAAGAATTTCAAATGAATTAGAATTAGAATTTCCTTTATTGACTTATTCTGAAATTTGACCAAAACAAATTAACATACGAGTTTGATTCAAGACTTGGCAAATGAAAGAGGAATTTAAAATGTTGGATGATGTGTTTTGTAGTAACTGGAAAGTCTTAGCATCTCTCTGAACCCGTCACTAAAGGGTGATGGTTTAAATAACAAATACAGGTCAGCTAAGGTAAAATGTTGAAAACATCAGAATGGCAAGACAGATGCAAACAAATCTACTATGCCTTATTAAATCTCCATATGTTTGTAATGGTCCAGCATAGTTGGACCAAGGAGTAAAGCATGCGATAAAATTAACCAAGTCAGACCTCAAATGCTACACTTTCCGCCTTTGTAAATGGTCCAGTTTATGCACTTAAAAAAAGAGAACTGGCCCAGATTATTTGCAACTACACCAATTAAGGGGAAGAACTAACACCATTTAACTCAAATAACATGAATAACATATCATGTATACAAGAGATCAACTTGTTCATTTACACACAATGTGTTCCTCCAAAATACACCAAGAACAAACATCCATATGTCACTTTTCCAGAACAAATTAAAACCTCACATGGTGTAAACTTATTTATCTAATACACAGCATAAATAAGTTCAAAAGGCCACCTATACTTTTGAGCTTTACCATTTTTGAAAATGTGTTCCAGTGGTTGAGAAGAGCAAAAAAGGTGGTCAGGGGGAATAGTTGTGGCAGGTTTGACCTGAACCTCAACCGGGACAGGGCAATAAAGAGCGAGCAGGCATGACGCTGATATTCTGACACGTTTGACGTCCCAAGACACAGGGGAGCATGTAGAACATTTTGCCATTCGTCTGGATGAGCAAAGTTCTCTCAAGAATTTCAACACCATTCAAAATACAGCATGTTGCTTGATTGTCCATTGCTCTAAACATATATATCCCATACCAGTAGCAGATAATTGCAATGTGTACCATATATAAAAAACACTAGTTGGTTTACTACAACATTATCTCCCAAATGCATGGTCACTATCATTAAGAAAGTAGAGGTTAGCAGGGATGCACAGACAACACTCTCTGCAATTTCCTCTCAAAGTTGCATACCATTCTGTCTTGCAAAATGTCACTAATCTAAATCCTGGAGACAAGAAGGTACTACTGCTGTGGTTCAAGGCAGCAGCAACCAATACCTTCTCAAAGGAAATTAGTGTTGGGAAATAAATGCTGACTGGCCTTGCCAGTAACTCAGATTCTGAAAAATGAACAACAAGTTTACCTCGGGGACAGACAATCCTGAGCTTGCAAACTGTCCAATTTAGTCTTATCTTGGCCAGTGACAGCTTGTGTATGCATCAACTAGATCTTTTTGCACATGACTAGTTAAAAAGTAGAACAAACTACCACATGATTCAGTGTCACTCAGAAAAGAGAATCTGCTACACAGTGTGGCCTTTGCACTTGGAATCAGAATTGGGTAAGCAAACCATTTAGTTAAGCAATCAACTTGTATAGTAAACCCATTCATCTCAATGCAATTGACAATATTCGTTACATGTGCAACAACTAAGGAAAATGCTGGAAACATCTTTCAAGTCATCAAAAATAATTGAAACCTTGGTAATAACTAAAAAATGAAAATATTTCAATTTCCAGAAATCAGTACATTTCACTCAGTAGACAAAAATGCTGGAGAAACTCAGCGGGTGAGGCAGCATCTATGGAGCGAAGGAATAGGCGACGTTTTGGGTCGAGACCCTTCTTCACTCAGTGATATGCATTGTTACACACACCTATGTTTGTCCTTACAATTAGGGAAAAATGAGCAAAAGCCAGTTAAAAATGGATATTACGTGCAATTGATCAAAGAAAAGCAGGCTGGAAATCATACTTTGGCAAAAACGGTTGCACTTTTAAGACTTTGGGACACTTCAAACTAACATGAAACAATGTCCATCCTTACACAGATGCTACCTGACCGATTTAGTTCCTCCAGCACCTTGTTTTATACCATTAGAAACAATTTTCGATGTTTGGATGTCCACGTGGAACTAAAATTGACTCAAAAATAATTGCTATAAATAATTGCTCCAAATGATTTGCTTGTGAACATCAGCAGCAGGCTGATTAAAGGCACAGCCATTCTGCCCTTCTATAACAATGTGCAGATTTCCATTAAGTAATGTACACTGCAACAGCAAATTGATTACAAAATCAACTTCTGTTGTAAACCAGAGAGCTTAGTATCAAAGCATTAGCTCACCAGAACCCTACTCCACAAAGCTGAATCATTATGGAGTTTTTCGTCCTCCACTGCAAGCACTTAACCCTGTATTCTTTTAAAAACAGGATTTGGCTCAACTGCACACTGCTGTGCTGATAACCTGGCTTGGAATATTGCATTTGCTCTCAGCTGCACCAGTAACCCGATGCAAATTCCTGCCTCTTGCTAGCACTACCAATAACCTAGTGTGGAGAACCTGTGTAAGAGATTTAGTTATGTTTGGACCAGGAGAGTAGTGTGGCTACTTGGCACTGAGAATGAGTGCAGACCTTTGCTAACAGATCACCCGGATCCTACTGTGTCTCCTCACCTGTGGAAAGGATTTAAGTTGCTTTCTCCCCCTCTGTTTGGCTGCACAGTTCTCCGCAGCACAGACACTTTCCTATGGTCACCTGCTCAACAAGAGTTAACATTCGACCACACTCCCAATACAGCTCATTCAGGCCTATCCAACACCAGCCCTTGTAAGCAGTCTCTCCACACCAGTGAAAAAAAATCTTTTCACTCTACCTTGGTACACGTGACAATAAACTAAACTAAAAAAACACCTAGCTAGGGTTGTACATTGCTGGATTTAAACCAAATTTGCAACACTGAGGTTATGGCCAAGGATCTCAGCATAGTACGAAACTAGAATATCATTCGGATCAGTGCGAAAAGATAATAGCATATTTGGGAACCTTGCTTTGAATGACAACATTTTCCCCAGCCATTAGAGTTATTCTCATCTTTCTAGATTTATAGAGTCTTCCCTCAAAAACCTTGCCCTGCATGTAATTTGTCCTGCATTTAAAGGAAGCATTTTCAGATTCTATCCAGAGAACCATATACCTCTTAACCAGGATAGATGTAACATACAAAACCAGTACAGAAAACTCGCATCATGTATTTAGAAAATCATAAAGTGGTTTGATGGTCAAGGCTCCATCAGAAACTGACATTGGAAGTTAGTGGTTACGTTGATGAACTTTTGCACTGTTGCAAGAGGCAGCTCTGATGCAGTAATCATTGTAGGGTTGTGAGGATGGTGCCAGTGTACATTTGGAACAGTTTTGTACGTTCAGCTTAACCAACAAAAAGTCAGACATAAATGGGGTCTGTGCGAGTGTCCATGGCTACAGCTTCAACTTGAAGATAGTTAGAGGAGTCAAAGGAGAAGTTGTTGAGGATGAGAACAAGTTCCACCAAGTAGAAGTAGAGTGTTCATTGATAGGATTTATTTGTGTTTTTGTTCAAGAAAGAACCAGAGGGCCATAAGGTCATCCTGATGGGGAATGGAGGAGTAATGGGAATGGATGTCCATAGAAGGAGGAGAGGGGAGCTCAGAGGAGGTACTGTGGAAGGGGGAGGGGTCACAGGTGAGGTACCATGGAGGGAAGCGGTGGGTGGGGATGGGAGAATAAGGTCAGTGGCATAGTTAACATTGGAAGGGCAGCGGGACCCCTTGGTGTCAACGCTAATCGCCCTGGCCCAGATGTGGCCATGGAGCAGTAGCATCCAACAGAATCAACAGTCCTAACACTTAGGCTGATGGAGAAGCTGTAGGAACTATTGACCTCGGGCCTGGAGGTCAACGACTCCAGCCTGTGAGCACACATTTTAACACTGCCATCTTCAGCTCCCCTGCATTATGTCAACATGCTTTTATTTATTATCTGCAAATTCTTTATCATGCCTTCTACATTTAAATATTTTAAAAAGCACAAGAACCCTTTAGAAACATACTGAAAAAGGGCTTCCAGTCATTACAAACACGTCCTGCATCCTACTACTGAGCCAAATATAAAATTGTCATCCTCACCTTGGATCCATGGACTTAGTTTTTTGTATAGCCTACTTTATTGACTTCATCTCCTCGTGAAGACAACTGTAAAGTATTCATTAAGAGCCTTATTAATATTTCCCACTTCCACACAGATAAACACAGCAATAATTTGGTCACCAATAGGCTATTCGTCTTTCAGTTACCCGCTTGTTGTTTACGTAGTTTAATAATATCTTTCCATTTTTTATCTACCAATATTCTTTCCTGGCTGAATTTCACTTTTACACCGAACACCTTTCAGACTTTTGATTTACATTTTTAGTATTTATTTCACTAACTATCCTTTATGTAATTTTACCCCTACGCTATGACATGAAGAACGCTCTAGTTTGAATACCCCACCAATTTTCTTTGAATCTGAATCACCACCTTTAAAGTAGATTGTATCACATTGAAGATGGTTAGCAAAAACTACAACAGGATTTTGATCAGCTGGGCAAGTGGGCTGAGGAATGGCTAATGGAGTTTAATGCAGATAAGTGAGAGGCATGCGACGACAAACTGGAGCAGGACCATCGTAGTGAATGGTGGACCCCTGGGTAGTGTTATAGAGCAGAGGGATCTAGGAGTACAGGTACAGTGTTCCGAGAAAGCACTGTCACAAGTAGATACGGTGGTAAAAGCTTTTGGGATATTGGCCTTCATCAGTCAGGATTTAGAATAGAGAAGGCACCGGGAACTGCAGGTGCTAGTTCACCAAAAGAAAATGCTGGAGAACCTTTATGTCAGGCAGCATTGCTGAAGGACATAGATAGGTGATGTTTCCAGTCGGGACCCTTCTTCTACATTTGTTGTAGAGGGAGAAAGCTGAAGTGGAAAAAGGATAAAGCTTGGCAAGTGATAGGTGGATACAAGTGAGGAGGGTTTGATTGGCAGATGGATGGACAAAAGGTGGAGATGAAAAGAAAACAAAAGAATGACAAATAAGGAGAGAAGTGGTGGTAAAATAGGCGATGTAGGCGAAAGTGAGAAGGGAGTTTGGTGTATAAGATGGGATGGTGGGAGAAATGGAGGGGGAGAGAAGAGAGTGAGTGGGTGTTTTACCTAAAATTGGAGAATTCAATGTTCATACAGTGTTGTAAGTGGAATATGAAGCGCTGTTCCTCCACTTTACGTGTGGCATCGCTCTGGCAATGGAGGCGGCCCAGGACAGAAAGGTCAGTATGGAAAAGATAGACACAAAATGCTGGATTAACTCAACAGGTTAGGCAGCATCTCTGGAGAAAATGGATTAGTGATGTTTCAGGTCGGAACACTTCCACAGACTTGCCTATTTTTGGTATAAACCAGCATTTGCAGTTACTTTTTATTATCTGAGGTCAATTTGGTAATCTGTAGGGAGTTACAATAGTTAACAACCAGGTGATAGGTGGCCTAGGTGAAGAGTATTCTGCAAAATAGACCCCTCGGCCACGCTTGATCTCACCAATAAGGAGGCCAAATAGGGAACATCAAATGCAGTAGATTAGAGAAGGTGCACATGGGCCTCTGTCTCACTTGGAAGGGCTTCTGGGGTCTCTGGGTGGACGCGAGAGGATGTATAGGAATAGGTGTTACATGTTTTTCTGTTGCAGGGGAAAGTACCTGGGGAGGAAATTTGAGTGAGATGGGATGAGTGAACCCAAAGGTTGCGGAAGAAATGGTCAATGGAAAGCATAAAGGGGTAGAGGTGGAGATGTTGTGACTGATGGTGGAATCATTGAAGGTTGCAGAAATGTCAGGGAACAATGTGTTGGATGCAGAAGCTGGTGGGGTGAAAGACCAGGGGAACTCTATCCTTCTTCCATCTTCGGGGAAGGGGAGCAAGAGCAGAACTACGGAACACATAGGAGGCACAGCTGAGCGATCTTCAAAATTAATGGGGGGAAATCACATTTACTAAATAACATCTCAGATGTCCTAGAATGGAAAGCCTAGTTTTGGGAGCAAATGCAGCAGAGGCAGAGAAATTAAAAGTACGGGATGACCTCCTTGCAAGAGACAGGGTGGGAGGACATGTGGTCCGTCCAGATAACTGCGAGACAGTGGATTTATAGTGGATGTTAGTTGATAGTCTATCGAGGAAGGGCACGGATGTATCAGAGATAGTCCAAGCTAATATGACGCCAGTGTGGAAGTTAGTGATAATGTTGATTAAATCACTAGTTCTCCATGCGTGCATGAGGCTGCCCTGATGCAGTCATCAATATAGTGAAGGAAGAGTTAGGGATGGTGCCTGTATACATTTGGAATATATTTCAAGTGGCCATATCCCAATCATTTTTGTTAAATCACTTCCAATTAAATTTTCATTCCTTCTTATAATTCTGGTAAACCTGAATTATGACCACTACTACAAAAACTACTTTTCTGTCAAATTGACACAATTCTAAACTTTCAAATCATGACTTCATGGGTTGAGATGCCTCTGCACATAGCAATGTTCACTCAGCAATGGTACTGTCATCATTCAGTTACAAGGCTGTGGAATCAAGCTCCAATGCACTGATGAACTTTCAGCTGACAACTCCGTAAAGAACTTAGGCAGTAATGCATTGTCAAATACCATCAAGGGAGGAAATTTAATTATTACATCTATTCATGTACATAGACAAAGATTCCAAACCCCACTCAAACATAAAGGTTGTAATAAAAATGCCATCCCAGCAAAGATTTCTAAATCATCAAAACTATTCTGTGAATCAGTTGTACTAAGAGGCAAAAACTCTTTTTTTTTTTAATTGATTTGTGAACTTTGCGGCTTGATAAGTACATCAGTGACAAGCCTCATTGAGCTACTCAGGTCATATTTGCGATTTTGACAACTTTTCCCAAAATGTTATTGCCTAGAACAGCTAAACATGTAGACTCAATTTCCCTCCCAATTATCTACAGGTTTATGGGTCTCTTAGAGGAAGGTAGAATTTTTACAGCTAAGATACAAAATACTGTACAAACTTTCAGTTAGATAAGTGTCCTTTCAAGCCCAGACCTAGCACACCTTTGACAAATCTTCATATTTGGAAGTGCAGAGATTTGTGCAGCGGCAAACAGGAACCTTCATAAGAAAGTGTATTTACATTGAATAACAGTGACAACAATCTAAAGCTGATGACTGTTGATCTCAAAACAGCTAAGCACCAAGACTTATTTTCCCTCCCAATTAACTGCTGACTTTTAGGTCCCCAATGGGAATTAATCAGAGCGGCAATTATTAGAATAAACAGGAGAATAAGGTCAAGAGCAAGCATCTCACCGAGTGCTGCTCCAATAGGGAACTCCTACAAGAATGTGAAAGTTAATTGAGTACCATCAAAATGAGAGCACTATCAGCATCTAATAGAATTGAGATCTAATATCATTCTGGGCAGATCTGGGCAGCAGACAACTGGATGTTACCTAATCCTACCAAAACATTCTCTATTCCTGCTCCTTCCCTGCCCCCTCTAACCTGCCCCCACAAACAGCCCCCGTCACCCAGCCCCCCCCCCCCCCCATACAAACATCCCCTGTCACCCAGAACCCCCCCCCCCCCATAAATCCCTTTCACCCCCTATCCTCACCCACGACGACTCCCATTACATATAACAACCCCCCCCCCCTCTTCCTCCTTCAGAGCAAGGCACCTTACACCCCCCCCCCCCTTACCCAGCCCCCTGTGCCCATACACCCCTAACGCCGCACACTTACAGGCTCTTCGCACTTACCAAGAGCATGACACGCTTACACCATCTCTCTCCCCAAGCCTCCCACCCATATACTCGCCCTTATCCAGTGTACCCACCCCTACACCCTCCCCTTTCTCGTCCCACACACGTACACCACCCATTTCCCCCAAGGCCCCATACAAATACACCCCTTTCACCCTTCCTAAGGCCCCGTGCCCCTATACCCCTTTTGCCCTTTATCAAAGGCCCCGCATCCATACCCCCCCATCAAATGTCCACCACCCTTCCCCCCGGGCTCAGCGCCCATACACCTCCCCTTACCCAGGATCCCCAACACATTCACCACCTTAACCAGGGCCCCCACCACACACCTCCCCTTCACCCAGGGCTACCCATCCATATATCCACCCCCTTACCCAAGCCGCACACCCATAGAAATACCACCCCCCTCTCAACCAGGGCACCCTGCCCATACAAACACCCCCATCCCAGGAATCCCACCCATTCAAGCAATCCCACAGTCCCTTTCTATTCACCCTTCCCCATCCCGCAGAAGCTCATACAATCACACTTCCATCCAACCTCTCCCACCCCACTCGTACAACACCCCATCTCTACTGGCCCATTCAAACACCCCCACCCCACCTGCCCATTTAAATACACCTCACCCTTCTCCAGGGTCTCCTGCCCACGCAACACCCCCCGCCCAATACCAGTGCTCCCCGCGCATTCAAACAGTCGCCCCACAGCTCCCTGCCAAAACCCCAGCGACCCTCCACCCCCATCCCTCCTACTCATTCCGCGTCCCGTTGCCCATGCAAATCCGCCTACCCCAACAACACAATTCCCCAGAGCACCTCCACTCCCTTTACCAAATAACATCTCCTAGGCACCTGCATCCCACCCCCTCCCATTCCGATATTAAACAACCCACTCCTCTCTCTTTCAACGCCCGGACCTCTCCGTCCCACATAACATTTCTGCCACCTCTCGGCTCACCTCCTGTCCGCAGGCCCGGCCCTCTCCCCTCCCTGCCCGGGCCCTCTCTCCTTCCACCTGTCCTCCCAGCCCCCACCTTCCCCGGAACGTCTCTCACTGGCCCAGCGGGCCTAAGGGCCTGTTACCTCCTGCGGCTGAAGACGAAGGGGGTGGCGCCCAGGCGTGCGGCACGGTAGCGGGCCAAGCTCTGCTGCCGCTCCCCATTGGTGGCGTCCGCGGGCGCGCCCGATCCGAAGGGCCAGAAGCCGCGGCCTTTGGAACTGCTGCCGCCCATGTCAGCGGGAGACCATCCCCGAGCGGCCGGGCCGGGCTCGGGGACAGGCGGGCGATTGCCGCAGAGGGGGGGGTGCAGCGGGTGGCCGTGACCGCTGGGGCAAGCGGGCTGGCGGGCGGCGGGGCTGGAGCAGGGTCACCGGTTACCGCTCGAGTCACTCCGGCAGTTACCACCGGCCGCGGGCGCCTGACGGGTAAAACAACTTCCGCTCCGTGGGCGGGACGAGCGGATGTGACGCTACAACGCAGCCTGAGCACCTGCTCAGAGCAAAGATGCTAAAGCGCCGGAGGTACAAGGAAATATACTGTATCAGAGCACGACCGCCCACTCGCCGTAGTAGGCCATGGGTAAATTGTAGCGCCATCTTGATAAGCGAGAACCGTCATGGCGTCCACATGTACACCTACAAGCTTAGCTCACTGTTCTGCTGTAAATTGCTCAAATCGCCAAAGTAATCGGCCTGACCTATTTTCCTTCAGGTACACAAAGAAGCTGGATAAACTCAGCGGGTGCAGCATCATCTATGGAGCGAAGGAAATAGGCAACGCAGGTTCCCCAATAACAAAAAAAGGTGGAAATATATTATTACTTTCAGTCGATATTATTCTGTCGTGAAAATATGATTTTGTGATCTACCACCAACGGTCATAGGGAAACTAGGTTCGTTGGTACATTAGAAAGTTTTCTCTGGAGAGAATGAATGGGTGACGTTTCAGGTTGAGACCATTCTTCACACTGATTAGTCTGTTCGAGTTGGACCCCTTCATGCAACAATGTTTGAGTGGCTCTTTCACCCCAGGCATGGTCCCATTTCAAATAGAGAGAGAGAGAGATTGAAAGAAAAAGGTTGCTGAACAAATAATTAGAGGAAATCACAAGCAGAGACCAGGGCTGGATTTAGATTAAAAGAAGTCCTAGGGCTGTTCTACTTGTGAGGCCCCTGCCAATCCCCCACCCCCACGACTAGAGGAAGATGGCAGAGTCCATCAGATTGACCCCGATTTGCAGCCAAGTGTGGCCAATGAGATAAGGGGCTGGAACGCTGCGTTATTTATTTATTTATTTATTGCCAGTGCTAGTGTTGAGTTATTGGCTTAAAACACTATTATTCTGAAATAGAGGGCAAGGAAAATTACTGAAGGATTCTTTAGAGACTAAGTTAAGTGCATTGTGATAGCATATGTAAGAAAGGCCTATGACAGTGTCAAAAATATTATACATCTTGCAGGGCTCTCACTTAACCTTTTTTCTCTGTTGGCAACCGGGCAACCTTGGCAGCGTTTTAGGTTGCCAAATGACAATTTAGGTGGTAATTTAAGACGGCTTGCATGACGCGTGCGATAGTGTGCTCGGACGAAGTGCATAGTTACCAGTCGGAATTATGCTCATTGAAGCATTCACATATTATTTCTGCTTCAAATAAAGTCACAAGCTAAACATATTCACCAATCAAGACATGATATATACCACAATGACATGCAGCAAAATTATAATACAGTATCTCAACTCTTTTTACACGTTGTAATGAATGCAATTTCTATTATTTCTTTCCACTTACAAACAAAAATGTGGTTGGATTATTCAGCGTATGATCAACCTCGGTGAGACCAAGCACAGGCTTGGCGATCACTTCGCTCAACACCTCCGCTCGGTTCGCAATAACCAACCTGATCTCCCGGAGGCTCAGCACTTCAACATCCTTCCCATTCCGAATCCGACCTTTCTATCCTGGGCCTCTTCCATGGACAGAGAGAGGCCCACCGTAAATTGGAGGAGCAGCACCTGATATCTCGCTTGGGCAGTATACACCCAAGCGGTATGAACATTGACTTCTCCAATTTCAGGTAGTCCCTGCTTTATCCTCCCCTTCCCAGCTCTCCCTCAGCGCACTGTCTCTGCCTCTTCCTTCTTCCCATCCCCCTCATCTTCACATCAGTCCGAAGAAGTACCCATTCACACAAGTTCTGTTATCCCACTTCCCTCATCCATCCCTGTGCATCAGAGACAAGTTAACCTACAAAGCCAATGTACCTTTGGGATGTGGGAGGAAACCCACTCACTTGCAGGGAGAATGTGCAAATTCAACCCAGACAGTGCCCGAGGACAGGATCGAACACATGTGTGGCATGTGCGGCAGCAAATCCACCAGCTGTGCCACTATATTTTAGTTTCCAACACACAAAAAATTATACGTTATAAGTTTGGTTACTAATAAAAAAGAAACTATTCATTTCAGTCTTAAATTTCTAAGTCACGCTATGTCCTCCTTTACAGCTTCTGTATGTTTTAATTCAGTTCAAGACCATGGGGCAGTACATTGGCCATAAAGTTGCTGCCTAAAAGTGCCAGAGACCCAGAATTGATCTTGAATATAGGTGCTGTCTGTATGGAGTTTGCTCCTTTTCCACTTGATCGCATGGGTTTTCTCCGGGTGCTCTAGTTTCCTTCCACATTCCAAGGTGCGCAGGAACCTATATCAGACCCAACACAAAATGTAATATTTTCCTTTTGTCCAGAGATTCTGTCTGACCTGTTGAGTTACTCCAGCTTTTTGTGTATATCTTCGGATTAAACCAGCATCTACAGTTCCTTCCTACACACACAATACTATACGATAGAACTTTATTAATCCCAGGAGGGAAATTGTGTGTGTGTGTGGGTATATATATTATACACACACACACACACATATATATATTTATATAGTTATATATCCATATATAAATATGCACCGTTTTGTTTTCTCGTTATAACATTGTTTACAGAATACTATTTTTACATATTCTGTTGTGCTGCTGAAAGTAAGGATTTCATTGTTCTAACTGGGAGGTGAGAATAAAACACTTGACTCTTGACTTACGTCGCTGATGTGTGGGATAGAACTAGTGTACGGGCGATCGGTGGTCGGTGTGGATTCTGTGGGCCGAAGGGCCTGTTTCCATGCTGTATCTTTAAATTAAACCAAATACACTAAAACCAGAGTGTCAAGTCAAGTGTCAAGTGAGTTTATTGTCATGTATCCCTGTATAGGACAATGAAATTCTTGCTTTGCTTCAGCACACAGAACATAGTAGGCATTTACTACAAAACAGATCAGTGTGTCCATATGCCATGATATAAATATATACACACATGAATAAATAAACTGATCAAGTGCAAATAACAGAAATGGGTTATTAAAAATCAGAGTTTTGTCCGAGCCAGGTTTAATAGCCTGATGGCTGTGGGGAAGTAACTATTCCTGAACCTGGTTGTTGCAGTCTTCAGGCTCCTGTACCTTCTACCTGAAGGTAGCAGGGAGATGAGTGTGTGGCCAGGATGGTGTGGGTCTTTGATAATACTGCCAGCCTTTTTGAGGCAGCGACTGCGATAAATCCCCTCGATGGAAGGAAGGTCAGAGCCGATGATGGACTAGGCAGTGTTTACTACTTTTTGTAGTCTTTTCCTCTCCAGGGCGCTCAAATTGCCGAACCAAGCCACGATGCAACCGGTCAGCATGCTCTCTACTGTGCACCTGTAAAAGTTAGAGAGAGTCTTCCTTGACAAACCGACTCTCCGTAATCTTCTCAGGAAGTAGAGGCGCTGATGAGCTTTCTTGATAATTGCATTAGTGTTCTCGGACCAGGAAAGATCTTCAGAGATGTGCACGCCCAGGAATTTGAAGCTCTTGACCCTTTCAACCATCGACCCGTTGATATAAATGGGGCTGTGGGTCCCCCTCCTACTCCTTCCAAAGTCCACAATCAGTTCCTTGGTTTTGCTGGTGTTGAGGGCCAGGTTATTGCGCTGGCACCATATGGACAGTTGGTCGATCTCTCTTTTATACTCTGACTCATCCCCATCAGTGATACGCCCCACAACAGTGGTGTCGTCAGCGAACTTGATGATGGAGTTCGCACTGTGACTGGCTACGCAGTCATGAGTATAGAGTGAGTACAGCAGGAGGCTGAGCACGCATCTTTGAGGTGCTCCCGTGCTGATTGTTATCGAGGCTGACACATTTCCACCAATACAAACAGACTGCGGTCTGTGAATGAGGAAGTCGAGGATCCAATTGCAGAGTGATGCGCAGGGACCCAGTTCTACGAGTTTGGTAACCAGCTTGGAGGGGATGATTGTGTTAAATACCGAGCTGTAATCGATGAATAACAGCCTGACATATGAGTTTTTGTTGTCCAAGTGGTCCAGTGCGGAGTGGAGGGCCAGCGAGATCGCATCCACCGTTGATCTGTTGTGGCGGTAAGCGAATTGCAGTGGGTCCAGGTTTTTGTCAAGGTATGAGTTGATTTGCTCCATGATCAACCTCTCAAAGCACTTCATCACCACTGGCGTTAGTGCCACTGGTCGATAGTCATTGAGGCACGTCACCTTACTCTTCTTGGGCACTGGTATAATTGATGCCATTTTAAAGTAGGTGGGGACCTCAGACCTCAGGTTGAAAATGTCCGTAAAAACTCCAGCCAGTTGGTCCGCACAGGTTTTTAGAAAACGACCGGGTATAACATCAGGTCCAGGTGCTTTTCGGGGGGTTCACCCCTCTGAAGGATTTCCTGACGTCGGCCTCTGAGACTGAGACTGAAATGCCATCACAGCGAATGGGGGGTCAGGAAGGCACATCAGTATTCTCCCTATCAAAGCGTGCGTAAAACGCATTGAGCTCATCAGGGAGTGATATTTCGCCGACATTCGAGCTGCCTCCTGGTTTCGCCTTGTAGGAGGTGATTGCGTTCAGGCCCCGCCACAGCTGCCGAACATCTGTCTCATCCTCCAGTTTGGAGCAGTAGTTCCTTTTGGCCTTTTTGATGGCCTTACCAAGGTCGTATCTGGACTTCATGTAGGCCACTGTATCATTGGAAGTGAATGTCCTGTGTCTGGACTTCAGAAGAGTGCGGATCTCAAAGTTCATCCAAGGTTTCAGATTGGGAAACACTCGGAAGGTTTTTGTATGGATGCAGTCCTCCACACATTTCTTTACGAAGTCTGTAACGACTGTGGCGTATTCGCTCTACCTTTAACGTCACCCAATTTCTTCTGTCCAGAGTTGCTGGCTGCTCCATGTTCCCCCACACAATTAAAGCATGGAATAGCCTTCACCTTACCATAGTTACCCAACCAGACACAAGTAAATTTAAGGTCGCTCTTTTTTCTCCAAGAACCCATTTTTGCTTAGGTCCAAGTCAAGAGTCAAGAGAGTTTTATTGTCATGTGTCCCAGATAGGACAATGAAATTCTTGCTTGTTGCAGAACAACAGAATATGCAAACATAATACAGAACAGGAGATAAAAGTTCAGTGTGTTTATATACCATAGACCATATATATACACAATAAATAAACAGATAAAATGCAATAGGCTGTTCAGAGTTTGGAGTTTGGTGATGGACCCTCCACCACCTCCAGTTTAAATTCCATTTAGAATATTTTTGGAGGACCAGGAAACCAGTTTCAAGAGTTACTCCAGGGAGTTACCCCAGCTCCAGGGAGTGATTCTGCGTTGGTTTTCAGCGGTCACGGCGAGGCGGTGACTGGACAGCAATGGCGGCCAGATCTCCCACAATTCAAAGCTAGGGAGAAAGTGCCCAGCGCCGAGCAGTTGCCGTGGCAGTGCGCATGTGCAGGGCGGCCGATGGTGTGCTGGCCATGCTTGTGCGCATGTGCATGGGGAGGATGTGCTGGCTGTAGCAGTGCGCATGTGCGAGGCTGCTGGCCATGCCGGCGGATGAGGAGCGAATGGAGAGCGGAGACCCGGCGGCCCGGACACGGATACGGATGGTAGGCGGAGACGGAGAGTGAGAAAGAGAGAGAGATAGAGAGGGGGGGCCACTCAGTTGAACGGCAGGTGTCCCGATTGCTTGCCAGGCCGGGCAAAATGACACAACTTTTAGGTTGCCTGACAGGATGTTAGGTGGCCATTGGCATCCAAGCAACTGTTAATTTCGGGTCCTGCCTTGGCCGGAGGCCCCCTAGATCTCGAGACCCTAGGCTTCAGCCTATGAAGTCTAATGGTAAATCTGGCTCTGGTAGAGAGATATGTGTGTATGTGCGTATATATATAGAATTAAACTATAAACAAACTATAATGATCTAATCGCCTTGTTTAAGAAGGAACAGCAGATGCTGGAAAATCAAAGGTAGACAAAATTGCTTGAGAAACTCAGCAGGTGAGGCAGCATATATGGGGCAAAGGAAATAGGCGACGTTTCAGGTCGAGACCCTTCTTCAGACTGATGTGAAGGTGAGGCCAGCACCGCCATTCAATGTGATCATGGCTGATCATCCCCAATCAGTACCCCGTTCCTGCCTTCTCCCCATATGTTAAATGTATGTCTTGAGTTAGTTTTTATTATATTTTTTTAGCTGTGTATATGTGGGGGGGCTGAGAGGGGGGTGGTGGGGGGGGCTGTGGGGGAAACCATTTAAATCTCTTTCCTGTGCGGGGACCTGACTATTCCCTGTCGGGTCTCGGATGTCGTTGGGCCTAACATCGTGGAGCCGGCGGCGACCTCCGGCCAGGACTAACCTGGGGGCTCCAGTTGCAGAGCCTACGGAACTGACATCGCGGAGCTGGCCGACTTCGGAGCGGGAAGAGCTGTGGTGGTGTGCGGCTGCGACCCGACTTTTGGAGTTTGGAGGCACCGGCCGCAGATCCGGAGGCCGGGAACATCGGGAGCTCCAAGTCCCTGGTGGGAGACCACTTTTCCGAGCTCCACAACGGCGACTTCTCCCGCTGGAATCGCGGGTTTAAGGACATGGAGCCGGGGCCTAACATCGCCCACCGGGGGCTTTAACATCGGAGCCCCAGTTCGCCTCGACACTGCAGTTGGACTGCTGGACCACGGGAGAAGGAACAAAGGGAAGAGATAAAGACTTTGAGGAGATGTTGGAGATTCACTGTGATGGATGTTTATGTAAACTTTTAAGTGTGGGTCTTGGATTGTTTTGTAATGTAAAAAACTGTAGAAATGATATTTCGTTCAAACCCAGGTTTGAATGGCAATAAGTTGCATTCTATTCTATTCTATTCTATATCCCCTGACTACGCTATTTTTAAGAGCCCTATCTAGCTTTCTCTTGAAATCATCCAGAGAATCTGCCTCCACTGCACTCTGAGGCAGAGAATTCCACAGACTCACCACTCTTTGTGAGAAAAAGTGTTTCCTCGTCTCCGTTCTAAATGGCTTACTCCTTATTCTTAAACTGTGGTCCCTGGTTCTGGACTCCTCCAACATCGGGATCATGTTTCCTGCCTCTAGTGTGTCCAAGCCATTAACAATCTTATATGTCTCATCCTTCTAAACTCCAGAGTGTACAAGCCCAACTGCTCCATTCTCTCAGCATATGACAGTAATCTGCCTTCCTGATTTTGCTACCAAAGTGGATAACCTCACATTTATCCGCATTAAACTTCATCTGCCATGCATCTGCCCACTCCTTCAACCTGTCCAAGTCACCCTGCATTCTCAAAGCATCCTCCTCACAGTTCACACTGCCACCCAGCTTTGTGTCATCTGCAAATTTGCTAATGTTACTTTGAATCCCTTCATACAATTCATTGATGTATATTGTAAATGACTGCGGTCCCAGCACACACACACACACACACACACACACACACACACACACACACACACACACACACACACACACACACACACACACACACACACACACACACACACACACACACACACCCCCCCCTTGAGGAATGTAATAAAAACCAGGACACACACCCTATTGTCAGTGGCACTTCTGTGTATTTATTTAAGATTAGAAGAGTTTCTCAATCCATGGTTATAGAAATTGTGCTAATGTGGATTCTAACCTGCATTGTGGATTAATACCAGCAGATGGCATCAGCAGGATGAGTTTCTGCCAAGATTGTTTGGAACGCTGATCCAAATATTTCTCTCTTTGATGCTTAAAATAAAGCATAGGGCCACACGTAAAACAAAGTGCAAGTAATTAATTCAAGTACAGGAACACTACATTGAGGACAATAGCACATTATCTTATAAATCATAAAGTGCAATTAAAGTGATGTGGAGCTTGGGTTGATTTCCATAGTTCAGGGGCCTCCAAACATTTCAGCACGAGGGCCACATCACATATTTGGCACATTTCTGCGGGCCGGATGAAAAAAATAAAGAAATGTCAGTTTTATAAATTTAATGAACTCAAGAAAGAACTTGAGTAAAACAAATGGAAGAAATTCAAAACAAAACCTGGAACCATCAAGGTTAACCAACGAAATCATGAAGTTTTATTCAATCACATTAATGGAAGGATGGAACTGCTTTTTTGAATTCAAAATTTCAATGAATTGTGGATACGAATTTGAGGAGCCAAATATGAGGATGGACACCAAATACTCATCAGATAAATTTGCTCGATATTTCGACTTGACATACTTCATTATTGAAAATGTTTGTTCACAGAGGTATGTTGTACCAAAAAGGGACAAAAATCTACAAGCAAATTGCTTCAAATTTGGAAACTGCTCAGGCTTCAAAAATGTATAAAACTCCATCAGATTTCCTTCTTTATACGTCTTTCAGTCCATCATCTGCCTGAAGATCAATAATTTCCTTTTGAAACTGATCGGATGATTTTCAACATTGCAATTGAATGGATTTTGAAAGAGCCTGATTTCATTTGCTTTGGCATTAAGGTCAGAAAATCGCTTCTGAAATTGTTTTTTTCAATCCTAAAATTACTTCATTTGCAAATTTGGAAGGAAATTCTTCTTCTCTTTCTTTATGAAATACTTCACAACATGGGAATTGAGCCAAATTCTGAACTTTCACCTGGCCTAGCATCAATGTTGCTCTGAATGCCTTGACATAAGCAAAAATATTCACAGTTCAAAATGTTTTTGCCTTGAAACTTCTAATTCAATTGATTCATATGGCTTGCCACATCGGCAAAGAAGAGTTGTGGACAGAAGAAGAAAACAAGTTGTGGCTATGACTGTTGGAGAAGGAATGGAATGAAGAGAGTTTGGTCCCACCAAAGTGGACAACAGGAGAGACATTGAAGGAAGATCTCATTTCATAAGCTATAGGCAGCCTGTGAACACTGAGGTGGGGGTAGATCACCTTATCACAATATTAAAGATGTCATTGGTGATTTGGTTCAAAAGTAAGACAGAAACTTAATCAGAAAGATCCATACCTAAAATTTAAGGTCACAGCACCAAATGTAGGAGGTGCAACGAGACCTGGGTGTCCTTGTACACCAGTCACTGAAAGTTGGCGTGCAGGTACAGCAGTCAGTGAAGAAAGCTAATGGAATGTTGGCCCTCATAAGAAGAGGATTTCAGTATAGGAATAAAGAGGTTATTCTGCAGTTGTGTAGGGCTCTGGTAAGACCACATCTGGAGTATTGTGTACAGTTTTGGTCTCCTAATTTAAGGAAGGACATCCTTGCGATTGAGGCAGTGCAACGTAGGTTCACGAGATTGATCCCTGGGATGGCAGGACTGTCATATGAGGAAAGATTGAAAAGACTAGACTTGTATTCACTGGAGTTTAGAAGGATGAGGGGGAATCTTATAGAAGCATAATAAAATTATAAAAGGACAGGACAAGCTAATGCAGGAAAAGTTTTCCCAATGTTGGGCGAGTCCAGAACCAAGGGCCACAGTTTTAGAATGAAGGGGAGGCCATTTAAGACTGAGGTGAGAAAAAACATTTTCACCCAGAGGGTTGTGAATTTGTGGAATTCCCTGCCACAGAGGGCAGTGGAGGCCAAATCACTGGATGGATTTAAGAGAGACAATAGACAATAGGTGCAGGAGAAGGCCATTTGGCCCTTTGAGCCAGCACCGCCATTCAATGTGATCATGGCTGATCATCCCCAAGCAGTACCCCGTTCCTGCCTTCTCCCCATATCCCCTGACTCCACTATTTTTAAGAGCCGTACCTCCCACAATATGTAATATGTAAAAGAATATGGGATTCTGTTCCATTCTGTTTGTAGTTTGTTTGTTTGTTTGTTTTTTTGCACAAAGTCCGCGAGCATTGCCACTTTTCATTTCACTGCACATCTCATATGTGTATGTGACGAATAAACTTGATTCTCAAACTTTCCTTCCCATTAATTTGAGAATCTTTTGTAATTTTTCCTGTAGCCACTTCCCCTTCAACTCCATCCTTATACTCCCAATTTGTCAATCCCTCCCCCCCACTATTTAGTTTAAACCCACACGTGTAGCCCTAGCAAAGCTGCCTGCCAGAATGTCGGTCCCCCTCCAGTTAAGGTGTAACCCGTCCCTTTTGTACAGGTCACCCCTATCCCAGAAGAGATCCCAGTGATCTATAAATCTAAATCCTTGCTTCCTGCACCAGCTCCTCAGCCACACATTCAGATCCCCTATCTCCCTGTTCCTGTCCTCACTAGCACGTGGTACTGGAAGCAATCCAGAGATAACCACCCTAGAAGTCTGGCATTTCAGTCTTCTTCCCAACCTTCTGAAGTCATGTTGGAGAACCTCCTTCCTCTTCTTCCCGATGTCGTTTGTGCCTACGTGCACAACTACTGCCAGCTGTTCACCTTCTCTCTCTCTCTCGGATGTTCAGAATTCGACTCGTGACATCCTGAACCCTGGCACTAAGGAGGCGACAGACCATCCTCGCATCTCGTCTGCCGCCACAGAATCTCCTGTCCACTCCTCGGACAATGGAGTCACCCACCACTAGGGCTCTGCCCGACGTCGGTCTCGCCGGTCGAGTCCCATCTCCAGGATTGGAGCCACCGACGTGTTCGCCGCTCGGACTGGAAACGTCGTATCACCAGACAGTTCCCAAGAGGGCGTACCTGTTTTCATTAGGCACAGCCACCAGTCTTCTGCACTTCACGATTTCCACCCTTTCTCTCCGTCACACACCTTGGTTCTTCCTGTAACCTCGGTGTGACCACCTCAATGTAGGTCCTGTCCAGGAAACTCTCGTTTTCCCGGATGGCCCTGAGGTCATCCAGCTGCTTCTCCAGTGCCCCAATACGGTCCTTTAGGAGCTGAAGCTGGACGCACTTGCTACAGTTGTAGCAGCCAGAGGCTCCATCTGTGCCCCTGGGCTCCCATATTCTGCAAGCCTCACACTGTCTCATCTGCCCCGACATGTGTTCACCGCAGAGAGTTAGATAGAGCTCTAGGGGCTATTGGAATCAAGGGATATGGGGAGAAGGCAGGTACGGGTTATTGATTGGGAACGATCAGCCATGATCACAATGAATGGCGGTGCTGGCTTTAAGGGCCAAATGGCGTCCTCCTGCACCTAATTTTTATGTTTCTATGTTTCTAACTCAGTGGGTGAGGCAGCTCTCTTATACCTGCATTAAGGAGGCAATTAAACACACCTGAGCAATTACAAATCCCTGTGAAACCATGTGTCCCGAACATTATGGTGCCCTGAAATGGGGGGGACTATGTATAAACACAGCTGTAATTTCTACATGGTGAAACCAAAATGTATAAAAATGGCCTTTATTAAAATCTGACAATGTGCACTTTAATCACTGACAATGTGCACTTTAATCACATGTGATTTTTTCTATTACAAATCTCAAATTGTGGAATACAGAGGCAAATAAATAAATGATGGGTCTTTGTACCAATCATTATGGAGGGCACTAGTTCGAATGTGTTTCCCTTCAAGTATTTGAGCAATTCTCTTTTGAACATTTCCATTGAATCTGGTTCTGAGCTCGACAACATTAAGGCTGTGCATATTTTGAACTGCATGTTAGTGTGGTATAATATTTGAACTCAATTGTTCGTGCTGTATATTCACTGAATTCAATGTTAGCACTGTGCTCTTTGTGTACCTTACCTAACAATGGATTTGGTTACTTTTGTAGAGACAATGAATTTCTCCACAGGACAGTGCACTAAATCATACATTCCTATGCATATGTGTGTATTATTCTCATCACATGGGAATGCGAGAACAAGGTAACCATGTATTTACACCACAGCTGTGTCAAAAGGCAGCCAAGAGCAAAGACTATTAATATGGGTGATTAACGTTAATGTCCGGAGGGCAAATAATGAGCAATGTCTCACCCACAACACGATCAAATAGAACAAGTTAACCTTCAACTTTAGGCTGTGCATGCCATACACAAGAAGAAGAAGCAACGGATGAAGTGTCTTTCAGATAATTCACTCATGTTTACTCAGAAGGGAAAGCAAGTCCTTTTTAATATCTGTTTAAAATGTATATTCTGTGAATCTAATAATTGGACCTATCGTTTTGGATCCAGTGCACGTCAGTTTTCTCCACACCTCTGTGAGATTGTCTCCTGTATTATTCTCATGTGGCTCTACTCGATCAAGGAAATCACATTACTCCTGGCTTGGTATCTTCAAACAGGTGTCACAATTTTAACATTTGTGTTTGCCCAGTCGAGACTGCAATGCGAAGGCATTTCTACACCCTGAACATACTAAATCTATGGAATTCTCTACTTGAGGTGGCTCAGTCATCAAGTACATGCAAGACAAAAAGTGTTTGCATTGAAGGGGTAAAGGAATACATCATTAGTGCAGGAACACAGTGCTAATGTTAAAGATCAGCCATTACATTATTTATTGGGGGATGTCTTGCAACGGTACAAATGACCTTATTCTGCATATAATTCTTGTTGTTAGCACCCCGCCTCGGAAATGTAACTTCAAGTCAAGCCGTGTTTATTGTCATATGTATTAGTACAGTAAAAATGTTGCTGGCAGCAGCATCACAGGCACATAGACTTTTCCCCAACTCTGCTTATCTTCCTACTTTTACCTGTTTGGGCATGAGCCAAATATATTTGGGGATGGGAGATTGGTGTGAGGGTCAGGGTTGTGCTGTTTCTCACAAGGTCACTGGAAACCCGAAAGAGAAAGCAAGATCAGCTCAATTTAATCACTAATGCTGCCTCGCCAATTAACATGGATATTCTACCATTGAACAACAATCCTCTTCACAGAGATTCCAGGCAGCTTGATCCTATTCTTCTACTGTTGATTAGAATGCTTGTTTTGAACGTCATTAGGCATCATAATTATTCCTCATTTCACAAGAGCCAAGCCTTGCGGAGTCTGTTAACATAGGCTTCACTGTCAAACTCCATGAAGCGGACAAGCTTCATAAATGTAGCTACAATTAGATCATTTTAAGTACATGCATCATATTTAGTCACGAGAAGCAGACACACAATGCAGCCAAACAACTCACACATGTATCTAATTATCCACCAAACTTGGCAGTTTTGATGTATTTGTCAATTTTCTCTTTTAGATTATATCATTGACATCGTTTGGTAGGAGCTTCATTCCCAGACAATCTCCTGAGAATGTTGCAGTGGAGCACATCAGGAGAAAAACAACTTTAAATTGTCCAAGATCGGGAACGCTGAACCTCACCCACCCCATAGTGGATATTTCAGGAGGACGATTAAGATATTTTAAATGGTAATACAAATAGACAACATTCACATGAATAGGCTAAGTCTTTGTGGAAGCATAAGTTGAAAGAGTACAGAAGAAAGTATGAAAGATTTAAACATAAACTTGGTTTCTCAGATGGCTCAAATTCATTTCATTTTCTTTTAGAGATGAACCATTACCTAATTAGCATGACTGAGTAGGTCTGGACATGGATCTGGTATGTACTGAGCATTTGGCCATGTGATTTAATATCCCCATGAGGCGATGTATCACATTTTGTTTCATGACATTTCAGTGAAATATTTGGGTAATTTTTTAATATTAAACGGTACAATCTACTTGCAAGTTCTGAGAGTAGATAACAGCAACAGCCAGAATTATTAGCAGCTGTTGCAGACTCAATGCTGAACTCCAAGAAATCAAAATCAAACATGGTTTGTACTACCATAAAGTGTATGGAAGGATTTCAAGGAAATCTCAGAATAGGAAAGGGATAAAGAGATATAGGCACAAGAGACAACAGATGCCGGAATCTGTAACAAGAACAAGAATCGGGTGGCACCACCGGGTGTTGCAACCTCGCCAGCGGTTGTCTGTCCTTACACCCTTTTTTGTTATTTTTAGTAAGTCACAAGGTATGTTTTAAAGGTTTCTTAGTCTTTTTTATGTGGGGGAGGTGGGGGGGGAAAGGGGAAAACCGTTTCCCAGTCACTTACCTGGTCGAGATGCGTCTTTTCTCTGTCGCATCTTCGCGGCCTACCAACTGGATTGGCGCGGCCTTTCCTACCGGAGACAGGCCAGAGCTTCAGCAGTGGCGCAGCACTGAATTACATCACGGAGCCTTGCTGGAGATCGCCTGTGTTGGGCCTGCTGATTAACACCGTGGAGCTGTGGTTTGCGGAGTATCTAGCCACGGGCGGCGCTGACTTTAACATCGCAGTCCTGGGATCTTTTGCCGAGGATCACCAGTGTTGGAGCTCCACCCAGCTCGGCCTGTGGACTTCGGAAGCCGCGATCTCTGGTAAGAAGTGGCCGATTCGGAAACTCCAAGCCGCTAAGTGTGCTCTTCCGTTCCGACGCCGGAGCTCCGATCATGCCGGCAAGAGGGCCTGAACATCGGGCCGCCATAGCGGTGACTGTGGAGGGCTCAAAAGCCCCGACCACGACTGAACAAGAGGAAGACTGAACTTTGTTTAAGAGGGAACTGCTGTGGAGGAGAATCGAAGGTCAAAAAAAGCTGGAGAAAACCCCGACCACTATGGAGCGAAGAACAAGAGTTTCGAAGACGTGAACTCCATACTGCTGCTGCTCTCAGTGGTAAAATATTGATTCTCTGCAGTGGGAATGTTGGGATGCTGTGTGGGGACGTTTACGTTAATCCTTTCGTGTATTGTGTTCTTTTTATTCGTATGGCTGTATGGTATCTCAAATCTCACTGTACCAATTGGTGCATGTGTGCTTTGTGTCACTTTGTGTCCTTTTCGTTCAAATGGCCATTAGCAGAGTACAAAAACAGACTACGATTTCTAAAAATAACACTAAATTACCAAGTGGACAGAGGAAACTATGCTTGGATGTTTTAATGCCTCCCTGGAAAAGTGCAACATTCTCACTAACTTCGAGTGCATCACTGCTCGGAATGTTGGATCATTCAGGAAAACCTCTAATCTACAGGTTGACACCATGCAGGAGCCTGGAATAAATGGGGAAAAGAACACACAACTAGCCAAACCACCCATCCATTCCATCAACTACTCCTGTACCAATTTGCAATTACCACATTGGTCTTAATCACCTCAGAAATGGTGGAAGTATAGGTCAGATTCTGAGGACTGTGTAAGATGATGAATGAGTTATGTGGACTGGGTAACAATGAAAAGCATAATCAATTGCCTTATGGAATAGGATGCGCTGTGTCTTTAGAAAACTCAAGTTTAAGAATAGGACACAAAGTGCTGCAGTAACTCAGTAGATCAAGTAGCATCACAGGAAAACATGGATATGTGACATTTTGGGTCGGATCACTTCTTCAGACTGTTTAAGTAGTTATCCAACAGAAATTTTAAGATCTGTGATTTCTTTGGGCTGTCCACGGTAAATACATGGACAAGGAACAACCAAGTGATTTTTTTTCACTGCATCCTTTAATACCAATTAAATGTCGACCTGCAATGACACACTAGGATCATAGTGACATGCAGGTAATCATGCTTGAAGATTCCCTGGAAACAGGCACCAAAAATAATTTGTAACCCGTGTTGATAGACAATGAAATATAAACTGTTGTCCTTTCACTTCCATGAGTGTTGTAGCTGATTTTTTTTTAACAAATTGCAAAAGTTGTTAAAAATTCTAATTTCTGCAGTTTTATCAGTCCTGTTTATAATCTCGAGTGACTTTATTGGGTTCAAATATTTAGTTTAGATCTCCACCACAGTTCTCTTGCCAGCTGACTTCATTAGCACTGAAGCCAGTAAAATGAGATACAAAAATGTGCCCAAAATATGAACAACTTTCAAATTAGCAGAATGGTACAGCGAACCATAACCTCCTGTGATAATGCTTTTGAAAAATATTGATGCTTATTGTGCATAGTACTGATGCTAATCAGTCTCTAAATTATTAGAAGTTCACATTACATGTAACAAATACTGTTAGTTTGAGTTTGTTTGGTTGTTTGGTTGTTTGTTTGTCATTTTGCACAAAGTCCGCGAGCATTGCCACTTTTCATTTCACTGCACATCTCGTATGTCTATGTGACGAATAAACTTGACTTGACTACATCAGACTATTAAGCATCAATTCCAACAATAAAACTTTTAAAATGAACATTTCACAGTTGATAGAATAAGTGTTAGTGGTAGAAAAGCAGAATTATAAAATAACGACAAAAGGAATCGGAAAGAGGAAATGGAAGCTATTTTTGATTGCTTTTATTTTTATAAACCTAGTCCTTAAAATATGTAAATTTAGAAACTCTGAACTAGAACTTTGCCTCATCTTTCAGAATGGAGATATTAATGGAAGTCATGTTAATTTTGTATTAAAAAAAGTCACAAAGCTAGTACTCTTTTCACATTTTATTGAATAAAAGTTAAAATACAAATATAATTTATAAACTCATTTGGTTAGGGTGAACTATTTCAGCTCAGATCATGGCACAAGCTCTAACAACGAGCCATTTCTCTTGGACTGCTGGTAGTTGTCCACATCATTCGGGATGTCAGGTCATGCTTTTCGATTAGATTAACACAGAACTGTGCGAAAAGCAATGCAGGCAGTTCCACATCATCACATCTGCCTGTGATGTGCCTCCTCCACACTTCACCCACTTTTTCATAAGCTCAGCTACCAGTCAATAATTCTCACCTGCACGGAATCCCATCAACTGTAGTGTTACAGCCAAATCTGAGCCTTCAATTCACATGGTGAAACTTTCCATGAATTACCACCCTGCAATCATGAGTAATTTATAACTAAACCAACTGCATCAAGCTTACAACTTGTAACACAGCTAATCTAAATCTGTTTAGAAAATACCAGAACATTCAACAGATCAGGCAACGTCAGATTGAGAAAAATACAGTGTTTCAGGTAGGAGACCCACCCTCAGAACTGTGGACAAAAAAACAACGTTCTGTTGCAGATTAGTGACCTGGAAAACAAATGCAATAAAACAATTGCTGCAGGAACTCGGGGGGTCTGGCAACATCTGTGGAGGGAATAGACAGACGATGTTTCAGGTCAGGACATTTATTCAGACCAGAGTTCCTCCAGCACTTTGTTTTGGCTTAAATTTCCAGAATCTGTAGTCTCTTGTAACTCTGAAAAATTAACGTTTTCTTTTCTACCAATGCTGTCTGCCCTGCTGAGTGCTTATAACATTTTCTGTCTTTCATTTCAGATTCCAGCATCTGCAGTTTTTCTTAAATTATTTTTATTTTCTTTGCCCAGGCTAAATCAACTCAGACCGGGGATTTCAAGCTCAACTCCATGATACACAAGTTCCAACATTCACCCATAGCCATTGGGAAATGGGTATCTATTCTAAGAGGCATTTCTTTGAATTACTCATATTCACATTAGAACAAACTTATTGCTAACTAGATACATCCAACAAATTTATACCTGCCTAGTCAATTTAGCATTGAGGTGTGTCCAGATCTGTATTCTGCTATTTAATTGCAGCCTTGAATTCAAATGTCCTCTCACAGTGATTACTCCAACCAAAACTAAATTGTATTAATTCTAACCTTTGCCATAAAATAAACAAGAAACACTACGAACTTCTCACTCAAGTGCAACCTAGCCTGCTGGTTTCCACTCATTAGCCCCATTCTAAGCCAAAACCTTTCTTTCCCACCCTCCCTTCCCAAACCTCAGACTCACTGCCCTTTCAACAATCCAGTCCCACACCCGCCCCAAACAATTCATCAAACACGCTGATCTAATTCTCATACTCGCTACACTGCATTGTTGGTCCGCAAATCAATTCTATCCACTGCAAGGTGGTCATCTCACTCATATCATCCATACCAGGCCAGCTCCCCCCTCTCAATGCCCCCATTCTAATCTGTATCCCCTATAGGCTGGACTCACACTGGGCCAAGCCTATGCTCCACTCCAAAAGCCCAAATACAATTCCACTCCTTAAATCAGATTCTCTCCCCCTTTCAAATGCATCATGTGCTACATTCTAACCGACAGAAACAATGTCACCTTGTCCATGATTCTACTATTTGCTTTCAGCTGGTATTGGTGTGAGAGGGTGGATGTATTAATGAAGGTAGGAGATTGAAAGGAAATATCTCAATGCCACTGCCTTTTGCTTAAGCACCCAAGTCTTTGTTCACCAACTTTACCCCCTGTCCTGTTATCCGGCTTTGGTGAATAATTCTCACCTACACGGAATCCCATCAATTCCATAATGAAATGTCCTTAGAATCATTATCTATAATACACACATATCAGTATACATCAGTGCATTAAGAGGTCTTGGTGGTTGATGAGAATGCAATATAAGAAACAAAGAAATTGTGCCAGGACCCTTGCCCCCATCTTACATAATGCCACACTATTGAATGAAGTATTCAGATAATTTATGGAAATTTCAAATTATGGAGCTCTGTACATTCATCTACACTGGCACTGCTCAGATTAACAGGACAAAGGGACTTTTTTCCTTGCACAGAAACATTCCACAAATTGCCCTCAACTGTTCAGTTCAGCATCAGTAAAGGTCTCATTCGCACTTGTTAATGTCAGGCAGAGCTTGTATACCACACAATATCCCACTCAGCTCGTAGTAACTCCACTCATAACTTGTGTTCTTCACAGTTCGTACTTTGTTCCTAGCCGAGCCAGGTAACATTAATTCAAGACCTTCTCACATTCATACATGTGAGCGCATGCACAATATTTTTTATTTCCCCCCCTCATTCTCTCGTTCTCGTTCTCTCTCTCTCTCTCTCATCACGTGGTGGCGAGAGTCTCCAGTCAGCCTGGTGAGCGGTTCGCAAGTTCCTCTTGCATCTTCTGCCGGCACCGGGCATACTTCCCAAACATCTGCCTGATGTGTTCCTCCTCCTCGCGCTGAAGAATTCGCAGGAAGTTCTGCAGCTCTGGTACAGAGAAGGCGTCCCACTGAACAGAAAACAAAATAAAAACTCATGGACTTGACCCCACAAGTGCATTTGATCTTCAATCCTATTTAATCACATCTGTAACTGGCCTGGGGTGAAACAGAGTAAGTAGGACTTTATGTTTTGCTTCCTTTGCTTTCAGGACAACTGAAAGTATCTTACAACTTCAGTTTTGTCACTATTATTTCATTTAGTTTAGAGATACAGCGCAGAAACAGGTCCTTTGGCCCAACGAGTCCACGCTGACCAGTAATCCCTGCACACTAACATCATCCTACACACACTTGCGACAATTTACAATTATACCAAGCCAATTAGCCTACAAACCTGTATATCTTTGGAGTGTGGGAGGAAACCGGAGCACCCGGTGAAAACCCACGTGGGTCACAGGGAAAACATACAAACTCCGTACAGACAAGCACTGTAGTCAGGATCAAACCTGGGTCTTTGGCACTGTAAGGCAGTGACTCTACCGCTGCACCACCGTGCTGCCCCTTGTGATGCAAGAAACATCGGTGGCAGTTTGTAAATAACAAGCTCCCACAACAGCACTGGAATAATGGCCATATGATTCTGTTTTTATAATTCTGGTTGTGGGATGAATGTTGCGGCAGGGTGCTGCTTTCCCCCAAATTTGTCCCTGTGAAAGACAGCCGACTCTTGGTTTAACATCTCAACTGTAAGAGAACACCTTGTGTAGCATTCTCTCACACTGAATTGGAATATTTGCTTAGGTGCTCAAATTATGTGGAGTGGGATTTGAAATCATGGCCATGTCTCAGAGCTAAGAGTTTTACTAAATTAACATATTTTGTTGCCCCAGCCCTATGACATAATTGAAACCATTTTAAAAGCTCTGTGATTCATTTCCTGTGACTAAAAATGGAGCTTGTCAGACTTGTAGCATTTCCATAAAGTCATGTCATAGGAATAGATTTAGACCATTCGGCCCATCAAGTCCCCTCCAACATTCAATCATGGCTGATCCATCTTTCCCTCTCAATCCCATTCTCCTGCCTTCTCCTTTGACACCCTTGCTAATCAATCATTTGCCAGTCTCTTCTTTATTCCAAGCTCCTTTTAGCCAGAAAAATGTTACACATTGGGGATCACTTCCAAACGAAATAACAATTTAGGAGAGTGATGGGGTGCTCTACATACATTCAGTGTGCCTTGTTCCTTGGTGTGGATATAACCATCAAGGCTGGCATTTATTGCACACACTCAACCTGTTTTGATGAAGCAGCTTGGCTCACTGGGCAACTCAAGGACTATTAGGGGTCATTCATGATGGTGTGTGGCTGGAGTCACATAAATGTCAGACTGCATGTTTCCCTCTTTAAAGGATATGAAAGGACTAGCCAGATATGAACAAAGCCTTGACAGTTGTTAAAAAATTGACAGCTTAACTGTCAATTTGTTAATTCCTGAATTTTTAAGAACGAAATTCAAAATTCCCTAATCTATATTATCTATATTATTAGTTTGTGCCTCTGAATAACTAATCAAGCAATGTGACGTGCATTCTTGGAAAGACAACCCAGTGGGTGGAAAAAACATTTCCAGGTGCAAATTTAATACCCCATCTCATATTATTTAACTGAGTTCTCCCAATTTGAATTCTCCTGGTTTTGTAATTGAGCTAAATGCAGGAGAGTTGACTCTTTAGCTGGAATTTACACCCATTCCACCAGCAAGATCGAAAACATTTTCACTTACGTTCACTTCTCCTGTCTCATTCTCTTTCAGGACAAGACTTAACATCTTCTCATCCGGCCCAGCCAACAATCTAAGGTACAAGGGGTGTTCATCATCAGAAATTTTCCGAGTATAAACTGGAGAGAAAAAAAAGGAAAAACTTCAGATATTTTATTTAATGGCGTAATTGTAGAATCACAACCTCAACTCCTGGGATGTATGAGGAATTCCCCCTCCCACTTCTGTAGGATTCCAAATTAGGGCTTGTTTGCAGAGCCAATATTTCCGCTTACCAAGTTTTAACTCAAAACATTGACTTGAACAACCTCCATGAAACATTCAGAAAATGAACCATACACATTCAATCAAATTAAGAATGATCATATTTTGACCTTCCATCTCCACCCCCTCATTACAACATCTCTCCTGGGGTGGGAGATTGCAACCTTCACGTGGTCCACCCTGTTTCGACTAATGCAATCAACCCGACGTTCATAAATAGATCGAATAGAACAAGTTGACCTACAACTTTAGGCTGTGCACGCCACATGCAAGAAGAAGTGGAACATCTCTCCTTGCCACAAGACTCAAAGCCTATGCATTTCTTTGCTCATTAACAATGAATCACTGAATGCTCCTCATCCAGAGTTTGGACATGCAGGTTTGATCCCAGTCAATGTGCAAGTTAGGAGATACGGCTTTGATACCAACAGCTTAATATCCTGGAGTTGGGAAATAGCAGTTACGACACAGAATGAAGAACATGTCTCTTAGCAATAACAGTGTAATTTGAGAGGGTGTGTGGCCTACATTGTAACGGAAGCCTTAAGGGCCTGTCCCACTTGGGCGTCATTTGTTCGTTACGCAGGTGGCGAGCGAGGATTTTGAGAATCGCAAAATTCTGGGGCGCCACGTGCTACCGCGCATCATTGCCTACACGACCGTGACGCGTAAATGATGTCGCGTAAATGGCACCCAAGTGGGACAGGCCCTTTAGACAGTGACAGGGTCATGTGGATGCCAGTTTTGTTTAGATAAAGCGCAAAAACAGGCCCACAGAGTCCGTACCGAGTAGCAATTCTCACACACTAACACTATCCTACACACACTGGGGACAATTAACAGTTTTACCGAAGCCAATTAACCTACAAACCTGTATGTCTTTGTAGTGTGGGAGGAAACCGGAGCGCCCAGAGAAAACCCACGCAGGCCCTGGGGAGAATGTACAAACGTCGTACAGACAGCACCCGTGGTCAGGATGGAACCCGGGTCTCTGGCGTGTAAGGCAGCAACTCTACTGCTGCATCATCATGTCATCCAGTTGATTAAAAGTTTGCTTGACTTAAAGTTTCAAAGACAGTGATGTCTTAAGAATAATGACCTCCAAATTAAAATGCCAGAAGTGATTCTTACATGCAACGTTTGAGTAATGGCTCCATAAAGATTTTTCAAACACATGATTTAACAGCATTAAACAAACACTTAGCTGGGAAAGTACCAGGCTTGCATTTCTCGAGTCCAGCTTCCTTGCTTGGAACAAAAAACATTTCAGGGAGGAGACAGGAAGCACGATAAAGCCAACTCCCAGGGGTGCGGCTGGTGAGCCATAAATTCACATCCTCGGGTTGGAATTGGCAGGGAATCAGTAAATGCAGAATTTCTATTTATGTCAGGATTTCCTCAGTGGAAGTGAACGTGCGGGTCTCATCAGATTAGTACTACTTGGATGCGATCTGCCATTCTCTGCCTTCTATAACACAGCATTTTTTAGGAACAGGAAGTGACCATTTGGCTCTCAAACATGCCTCTGGATTGCTGAATATATACAATTGGTTCAGCTGCCCTTACTCTGTAGTGTGATTAAAACAAAGACCCATCTACCATATTGCTTCTCGCACTAGAATCCAGATCCTCTCTTGGCCGGGTGCTGATTAGCAAACCCCCCCCCCCCCCCGACCCCCCCCACCACTGCTGATTCTGTAATAAAAAAAAAATCAGAGCCCCCCCCCCCCAAACGTATCCACGGGGGGGGGGGGGGGGGAGGGTTCTCCCCATTCCCTGACTAACACCTAACCACATAACATACCTCAATGATGTGTAATCTTTCTATAAGATAATTAGCAGTTCCACCACCCATATTACAATAATGAAACATTTTATAATGATCTTATTGGTTGGAAAGCACATCGTCCTGAGAACATGAGAGGCGTTATATAAATGCAAGTTTAAGGATCTCTTCGGACTCGAGTCCAATCTTTAGGAGGTGCTCATGGATCCTCACCACCCTGGCTACACGCCAATTTCACCCCTACCATCAGGGAGGAGGTATAGGTGTCTGAAAGCCGGTGGCCTCCATGTTCAAGATCAGCTTCTTCCCAACAACTGTCAGGCTCAAACACAAACTAAACTATGAACCGTCTTGTGTAGGAACTAACTGCAGATGCTGGTTAAAACCGAAGATACATACAAAAATCAGGACTACCTCAGCAGGGCAGGCAGCATCTGTGGAGAAAAGGAATAGATCATGTTTCGGGTCAACCCGAAACGTCAACTTTTCCTTTTCTACAAAAAAATGCTGCCTGACCCGTTGAGTTACTCCAGCTTTTGTGTCTATCTTCGGTATGAACTGTGTTGGTTGCACTAAGGACTTTTTATGTTTTTTTGTGTTTATGTTTTCTGTGATACCGTGCTTACAGGTCTGTATGCTGCAGCAAGTAAGAATCTGATCATTATGTGGTCGCTACATATGACAATTGAACACTCTTAACACTCTCAACTCCTCCCACTGAACATACCTTGATCCTCTTTCTCAATCCGCTCGAACAGGGCAAACTTGCGAGGATTGTCCACCACCATGAACTTGTTGAGCAGAGCTTTGATCACCTCACTGGCCTTTGTGTGGCTGCTGATGTGCAAATGCTTCACAGTGTCTTTTGGGAGGTAGAAGGACGTGCGCCGCTTTATTGACTGCGGCCGCGCCGACGCTGTCGACTTCTTAGCATCGTAAATGGATTGAGGCTTCATGTTTGCAGAGACAGAGATTGGCCTCACCAATTTCATCTGCACCTTTATGAATCCTGTGTATGTTCCATCATTATTCTGTGGAGATGCAGAATTGATGAAAAGAGGAAAAAAATGAGAGGTGCCATTACTAACCACATTTACATTGTGTGCCCTGTTCTAATGCATGTTGAATAGAAAGTCAGTCTCATTCCTGCTTCTGCAAATCATCTCCTAGTGAACCAATGAACCAACTGGCTTCTGCTAAGATATACAGTCTGGCTGGAATGCAACATGTGCATGAGGAGCAGGCACTTAAAATTCTGGAAGGAAAAGAATGCCCATGAAATCCATTTGATGGCTGCAGTTTTACTCGAAGGATGAAAAATCAAACCACCCACAGGTAACTTGGTCTAAATACAACTAGTGTACGGGGACCGCTGGTCGGCACAGACTCGGTGGGCCGAAGGGCCTGTTTCCGCGCTGTATCTCTAAACTAACCAAAACTAGAGGGCCCAACAAGTGTAATTGTCACATTGGATGGACATTCCATTGTCTGCTTCATCTTCAGGAAGCGGCTAATCAGAGGTGCTGTTTGAATTGGATGTCCCTGTACCAATGTATCCAACAGAGACAAAGATTGTAGGCTAGAATCAGTAATCTCAGCCCAAGGTTACATCAGCCAAGCCCAGCCATTTCTGTGGAGGAAGTGGGAGGATATTGTGGCATCATTCAATGAAAGTTGGAACAAAATGCACTCCCTCCCCAAATGCACTCCCTCCCCTGCATTTTGGGATGAGCAATTCTGAATGGAGAGAAGAGAACAAAACACCACCCACTTAGGAAGAAGTGTAGTCAGAAAGCACATTAGAACGCCAAAGACAAATCACAGACAAGGAGACCATTTACCCAGCATTATAAATTCTCACACTCTCCCCATGTAATCATCATATCTTGCAGACTTTGTTATCAAAAAAAACACGGCAGAAGAATGTTGACTGATCAGATGCTGAAAATGAAGGAAGGCTGTTCAGATATGATAATAGGAGGCAAGCAGTTTTTATTTAACAACAAAAAAATAATATTTTTTTGGGATAAAGGCATTATTCAACATTAAAAGGAGTTGGCGAGTCTCTGCTTGAACTGTTGCAATCCATCCGATGAAGGTGCTCGAACAATAGTTAAGTAACTTGACCTTTTTCTAAAATGCAGCTTGTAATACCAGGAGAACCAAACATCGCATGTTACTTGTAAGAGTGTGTAGGAAGGAACAGCAGATGCTGGTTTACACTGAATATAGGCATACAATACTGGAATAACTCAGCGGGCCAGGCAGCATCTCTGGAGAAAAGGAACAGGTGATGTTTCGGGTCGAGAATAAGAGTCAGGGGAGAGGGAAACTTCTTCAAAATAAGAGTCAGGGAGAGGGAAACTAGAGGTATGGAAAGGTACAGAACAAATTATAGCCGGCACTGATTGCCAAGGAGCCCACATTGTTCCATTGTTGGCTATGGAGGAGGTGATAAGGAAGGGATACGGACAGTGAAACCAGCAGGACGACCGGGTTACTTACCAGGGTCATCACGAGATCGCTGTTGATCTGCGAGTTGTATTCTCGAATCTTGTTTCCGATTTCATCACGTGTAAGGACCTGCTTCTCCCAGTTAATGTATTCATCCTGCAGAGTAACAGAGACACTTTAATAATGCTGTGGATTAGCCCACACAGCCTCCATTAACCTGTCACAAGCTATGTACAGAAAGGAATGGGAGGGTGATGCGGGGTACAGAGTGGAAGGCATTGCTTGAATTACTTTTATTATTCCAGGTTTCATGGCCCGCTGGTTCCAGACTCAATGTGGTGGTTTATACAAATGTCAAATGACTAGTTCCCGTGCCCCGCATCCAACCCCTTGGAGCAGCCAACAAGATCCAAATGGCCCACTTCTGCTTTTGTTTCTCATGTACTCATTTCTTAACAGTACATCCTTTCCATCTTTAGCATATAAGTGCTTAGAAGAGCCTTTGGTGGTCCAAAGGCCATCTATTAACATTTGATATTTAGTATACTCTTTTTTGCACCATTTTACCCATTCATTGGCCACAGTTTTACAGCACCTTTAGCATAATGTGTCCCAAACTGCCTCAGAACAACTATTTTTCATCTCTGTCCAAAGGAAGTGGACATCACGGGTAAAGGCAACATTTGTTGTGTGGCCTTCACTGTCTAGTTCTATTGCAAAATGTATTAACCACAATGGTGAGATATTGGCTAAAGTGGCAGACTTCTTCCCAGCAGAACAGGCGAACAGTGTGGGTTCTTTACAGCAAACTGCTTGCTCATGGTTAGAATTACTGAGCCTAGATTCTTTTTCTCCAGTTTCGTTTATGAGCTTGACCTCAAATTCCCCAGCTGCCGTGGTGAGATCTAAACTCATTTTCTGGACCAGTAGTCCAGAACTCTGTTGCTAGTCCAATAATTCACCCTTTACTATGCACTCAATTAAAAAAAAAAATCAAAGACAAAGAATATGACAGGGATCAAAAAGTTTAATAAGAACAGTACAGTGCATCTTAAAGGAGAGAGGAAGCAAGAGGAAGATTGGGGAGAATATTCCACAATTACTTTTGCCATCAGCCATCACACAAATTGCATAGGCTAATTGATGGTCACCAATGTTTCACTGTGATAGAATCATGGGATTATTTAAGAGTTCACGTCACAGCATACATACAGGCACTTGTGCCCACCGAGTCTACACCAATTGTCAACCACTAATCTCATTTTTTTTCCTTCCCATATTTTCAGCTTCCCCCAGTTTCCATCACTCACCTGAACGCTAGAGGTGATTTGCGATGGCCAATTAACCGACCAACTCGCACGTCTCTGAGGTAATGTAGAAAACCAGAATAGCTGGGGAAACTGTGTATCACAGGAAGAACGTACAGCAGCCAAGGTCAGAACCAAGCTAAGGTCCATGATGCTGTACGACACAGTGGCTCTAGTAGATGTGCCAGATTCACTATGTCCTTCACTTGACCAGTCTGACTTGTACTCAAGGAAAAAGGATTCATAGCAGTGGTGATAAGAATGAACAGCAGAGAATGTGTCATTTGATGTGCCACAGGACCACAGACTAGTAACAAAAACTTATTTGATCAAAAGAAAGGTACAAAAGCTTCAGAGTTTGTTTTTAGCTGAGAGTAAACTAAAATGTGCTCACACTAAAATTAATCACAGCTGAAGGATTCAGGAAGGAAAACTGCTTGGCAGTTTCTGTCAATGTCTTCAGGATGCGTCAAACAATTCCCGGAGGGTCCATTATCGAAAGGAAAGCCACATCCTGTGCACATCACATCTCAGGAGATTTCGTTGCTTGACTCCCTGCACACTTACGAAGCAAACCGTAGTGCGTTTTGGCAAATGGCACTGGAAGTCTGAAGCTACACCCAGTGCATAGAACACACAATGAACCCATTTTCCACTACACCCAACAAGTTCTTCTTTAATGATGCACTAAAATGGCTTCACAGAAAATTATCAATCTACAGTAAACTCAACACCAGTCACTTAACACGAAAATAGGACAGATGACCAATGGTTGGTCAAGTGGTGTGCCGTTTACCTAGATCCTGATCGTGTTGTACCTTGCCTCCAGCTACCAGTTTTGGTTTAATATTCCATTATAGTCGTGTCTAATTGAAATCTTTCAAATCAGTCTTCAAATTTTCATTTTGTGCCCTCGCCTCAATGGTTTCTCATGGGAAGAGTTTTATGTTTCTCCAACCCTTTGAAGGAAGCAATGCATTCTGTCAATCACCCCGAAAAAGACCAGATCTAACATCCTTATTCTGACCTCCCCCAAACTAAACACTTTCCAGCCTACTACCAACTCCTTTGATCATCTTAAACAACTCAATCTGATTATCCTTCTGTACTCAAGAGATTACAAATCTAATCCCTGTAATTAGTCCTCAATTTAACCCTTTTAGCCTAGGTAATCTAGCTAGTGAATCTGACCACCTCATCACCACCCCTCCAACTTTCCCCCCCCCCCCCCCCCGAAACCCCCTCTCCCCCAACTATTTAAGCTTGTTGGAATGGAATTCCTGGAACTAAACAGCCCACTATTTTTGTTGCTATATTCTTAACAATCTCAATCTCTGAAAATAACTGTGTGATACACTGTCTTTCATAGTTAGGACATCAAAGTACATGAGAGCCAATGAATTGTAAATTATTATTCTTTACACGTGGCTAATTTACAAGCCTGTTTCACCACAAGCAGCAAAGAGATGAATGATCAGCTAGTTGTTTCTTAACTGATGTTGCTCGATAGATAACTGTTAGCCAGGATATCAGAGCTCCCCGCTGCTAGATAAACACCATGATCCATCCGATCAAACGAGTCATCTGAATAATAACAATCGCTTGCTAATACATTTAATTGTTGCCTCGAGAATCTCCAAGAATTCAGGGTGTGAAAACAATGGTTGTTATGGAACTATTTATTTGGAGATACAAGTTCTGGAGGAAAGACCTTTACATGTGTGATATCTAAATTCATAAATAATATATGAAAAAGATCTAGTACTCATTAATACTGCATGAGATATCCAGCATTGCAAACACAGAGATCTGTATGTGTTGCATACATACATAATATCCAAACCGCTAACCTGCCGTTACCTTCTTTTGAGAGATAGATTTAATCCATATGGGATGGGCAAATTATTAACTTCCCTTATTTATTCACAATGATTAAATACCTAAGACTGTAAATACCATTATCAAAGAAACAACACAAAACTGAAACAGGTCAGTTGTACAGCACAAAACCGAGCCCTTTACCCCGAGGGTACTCAATCCATCTCCAGTATGAGGGACCATAAAACGTACTATTATAAAGAACTGAATGATCACCCTTCAGTGCAGGACATAGACCGACGCTGCATAAAGAGATGGGAGAATCCTGCAGAACGCTGGACCAACTCTTGCACTACCACGCACTTGTTTTCTAATTGTGCTTTGCACTTGTCAAAATCTGTGTTTTCGCCATCTCTTCCTTGTCATTGTCTTGTAGCATTTATGTTTTTGTGTGTTGTTTGGTGCTTATGTGTTTGTATAAGCCTGTGATGTCACCGTAGGCAAGATTTTTCAATTAACCTGTAACTCACTTGACTTGCTCATTTGGCAATAAACACAACTTGAATTGAATGAGTGGCATGCTTAGATTAAGGCTTCTATTTCTTTTTAAAAAGTAAATAGTTGAGGAAAATGGCAAGGGAAATCTAAATGTTCCCAGGATTCTGGGAGGGGAAAGGAAGGAAGCCAAGAGCATGTAGATAAGGAATGCATACTGAGAGAGTGTATTCAGCCTGACCCACCCCGTTACTACAGCACTGTTTTTTTTTTAAAGAGTCAACATTGTCCTGAAATGTCGATGATTCCTTTCCCTCCACAGATACTGTCTGACCTACTGAGTTTCTCCAACAGCTTCTTTACCAACCATTTGCCTTTGTTATCGAGCCTGGATACAGGCCCTTCAGCCCAACTTGCCCATGCTGACCAACATGCCCCATCTACACTGTGTTTGGTTCTTGTTCCTCTAAACCTATTTTATCCATGTACCTATCCAAATGTTTTTTAAATGTGGTGATTGTATCTGCCTCAACTATATCCTCTGGCAGCTTGTTCCATACCTATCACCCCTTGTGTAAAAAAAAAGGTCCCCCTCAGTTACCTATTAAATCTTTTCCCCGCCACCTTAAACCTATGTCCTATGGTTCTTGATTCCCCATACACTGGGTAAAAGACTATGTGCATTTACCCGATCTATTCCTCGCACGATCTTATACTCTTTGGTGTAGAAACTTCCCACACGGACTATCTACTGACTGCCTGCATTCACACAGCCCAGGACCATACTTCCGGCTGCGCTGTATTCAACTAACTATTAGATCATCACATTCCAGCGGGAGGATGGGCAGTCCACGTGGAACACCCTCAGGCTGTCTGGTATCACACATCCTGCTGACTACTCCAGCCTCGCCAGGCCTACTGCTTCATGTAAAAATGCAGCTGAACTAATCTCTGACCACAGCAGAAGAATCTTTTGAAATTGAATGAGCTCATTAATCCCGAGGCCCTCGAGTGATTGCAGTCATTCTAGGCACTGCCCTATCACATTGATATCCCCCTTATCAATTATTTCAGGAACAATGTGGAATCTTTGCCTCGGGACTGTAAATAAAAGAGCAACTCCTTAACACTGCAGGACTTCACAAAAGGACTCCAAATGAAAATGACCTCTCGCTGTGAACAAATAGATTCATCTTTGAAGATGCAAGGAACTGCAGAGGCTGGCTTACAAAACAAGGCACAAAGTGCTGAAGTTACTTGGCAGGTCAGGCAGCATCTTTGGAGAACATGGATAGATGATGCTTCTTCAGATTTGTCCCAGAACATCACCTAATCATGGAATAAGAAGGAACTGCAGATGCTGGTTTATACCAAAGATTGGCACAAGTAACTCAGCGGGTCAGGCAGCATCTCTGGAGAACATGTTGACTAAATATGCCTGACCCATTGAGTTACCTCCAGCATTTTGTGTCTATCTATATCACCTATCCATGTTTTCCAGAAATGCTGCCTGACCTGCTGAGTTACTCCGGCACTTTGTGCCTTTTTTTTTCGTAACATTCAGTATTGTCCTAAAGTGTCAACCATTCCTTTCCATCCACAGACAATGGAGTCTGCAGTCTCTTGAATCTCCAGATTCATGGTGGATGTGGTCTGGTAATCTGACCTTCCCCAAAACTGAACACAAGGCCAACTAATTCTGCATCATTGCCCGTACTGTTTTAATTGCCTGTTAAGTGTGACATGAATGTGAAACTGAACATTAGAAGAGTTTGAGAAGGATTGAGGCATCAAGGAAAGCAACAGTGCAAGCAGTAGAGGTTCAAGAGTTCGAACAGGATGAACAGTGCAAAGTGGGCATGGAGATCTGAGAAAAGGTCCCGACCTGAAACATCACTATCCATGTTCTCCAGAGATACTGCCTGACCCGCTGAGTTATTCCAGCACTTTGTGTTTATCTATGGAGATCTACGATGTCGATTCTCCTGCATCTCTCCCCTGAACTCTATCACTTATAGGGATGCGTAGGATTCTATATTTTAAGAAAAACGAAACAATGCGGAGTATTTTTTTGTGAAATTGACAGAAGTACCATCATTACCTTCGATGCTCTCAAAATAACCACACACGTGCAGAATGCGTTATTCGAATGACGCACAGGAAGAATGGTGCTTTGGAGTAGAGGGTTGGCCAAAAAAAATAAAGCAAGAGTGAGCTGGACTATGAAAATCCAAGCTGTGCACACGTGGAATCCTCAGTGCAAGCCGGTCTCAGAGCTCTTCTGGAAACCAGGGCCTTAATCAGGACCCTCTGTACAGACATTAAAGCTTTAGTTGGACTGGTTACCTAGCAACCTTGTAAATTCCAAGTTAACTCTGCTCTGCGCAATGTATGTCGGAAGGAACCACAGATGCTGGTTTACAGCGAACATAGACACAAAATGCTGGAGTAACTCAGCGGGTCAGACAGCGTCTCTGGCGAAAAGGAATATTTTGGGTCGAGACCGTTCAGACTGTAAAAGGGTCTCGACCTGAAACATCACCTATTTCTTTTCTCCAGAGATGCTGCCTGACCCGCTGAGTTACTCCCAACACTTTGAGTCTATCTGCTCTGGCCAATTTCAGTTGGATTGTGTAGGATGAACTGCAGATGTTGGTTTAAATCAAAGAAGTTTTGCGTTTAAATTTAGAAAAAATATCAAAATAAGCAGAACCAAGCCGCTCTAGAATTAGGTGTGGGGGCAGCAAGAATGGGCAAGTCAATCACCACCCTCCAGTTGAGATAATCTCAAGCAACATTGTTCCTTAAAGTGGTGGGGCTGGAGATAGGGATGGGGACAAGGTAGGTCAGTGCGTATATGACCAGTTTCTGCCTTGTGGTGAAACTATTATACGTCTGAACTCGCTCCCTCCCTCCCCAGCCAATGTTTCTTCCCATGGTAGTTGCTCAAGGTGGTGAAACCGAGCGAACTGTTGGAATTTGATGGAGCTTTAACTTTTTTTTTAAATGTAGCGCGAGCTGCCGAAGAAGTGCTGGAATTAGAGACATTTAAGAGCAGTCTAGACGAGTACTTGAATCCATTAGACATAGAAGGCTATGAGTCAATGTCTAGAAGATGGTAGTAACATAGATGGGTGATTTGAGGAAGGACATTCTTGCTATTGAGGGAGTGCAGCGTAGGTTTACCAGGTTAATTCCTGGGATGGCGGGGCTGTCATATGCTGAGAGAATGGAGCAGCTGGGCATGTACACTGGAGTTTAGAAGGATGAGAGGGAATCTTATTGAAACATATAAGATTGTTAAGGGTTTGGACACACTAGAGGCAGGAAACATGTTCCCGATGTTGGGGGAGTCCGGAACCAGGTGCACAGTTTAAGAATAAGGAGTAAGCCATTTAGAACAGAGACGAGGAAACACTTTTTCTCACAGAGAGTGGCGAGTCAGTGGAATTCTCTGCCTCAGGGGGTGGTGGATGCTTTCAAGAGAGAGCTAGATAGGTCTCTTAAAAATAGCGGACTCAGGGGATATGGGGAGAAGGCATGGACGGGGGTACTGATTGGGGATGATCAGCAATGATCACATTGAATGGCGGTGCTGGCTCGAAGGGCCGAATGGCCTACTCCTGCACCTATTTTCTATTGTGAGCACTCGTCCGCGTGGGCCAGATGACCTCTTTCCATGCCCTGTGAATTTTAAGGCCGATATACCGCTGCAGATAGACCACTGAGTTACTACAGCATTTTGTATCTATCGCCTTTATGAACCGGCATCTGTCGATCCTTCCTAGACAACGAACTTCAAATGGACACAAAATGCTGGAGTAACTCAGCGGGGCAGGCAGCATCTCAGGAGAGAAGGAATGGGTGACGTTTCAGGTCGAGACCCTTGTTCAAACCCCAATCCGAAAGTCGCCCATCCATGCTCTCCACAGATATTATCTGACCCGCTGAGTTACTCCAACACTTTTTGTGCCCCGTTTGACTGTGAAAGCACTTTGGGGCGCTCCGCTCCATATTCCCCCGGCTCCGTCCCCTTTCCCACTCATCCAAGCCCCATCTCCCATCACCCCATCACCACACTGGCTCCCAACGTCCCGCAACTCACCTTGTACTTTCTGGGTTTCTTAATGAAGGAGGTCCTAGCAGTGAAGAATTGTTCGAACTCCGAGTCTTCCTCCTGACTGCAGTAACCACTGCTGCTAGTGCTGGTCCACGTCATCTGGAACAACGAGGGGGGAGGGGGATTTCACTATTGACAATGAAAATAATGTATGTTTGTTTTCGGGAGGGGGGGGGGGGGTAAAAGTGCGCTGGGAGAGTGGAGGAACCCCGATCTCAACCGGCCGTCTCTACACAACAGTGGGCTCTCTCGCTGGCTCAGTCTCAGTCTCAGGACTGCCCCTGTATTGTCTCAACTCAGCGAGGACTCGCTCTCTGTCTCTCTCTCTCGCTCACGGCCGTTGAAATTGGAAAATACACACACCGCAAATCTCTGGAGCTGATTTGCTGGAAGGGGGAAGTCCGGGGGATGTGCGATGCAACCAGACCCCGCCTTCTTCCTGCCTTTAATGTGCAACGCCACTGATTTCATCTCCGAACTATTCAACGGCTAAATATAGCAGTTTTAACCCTTGCCCTTCCAAACTCCTTTCATGACTCTTGTTTCCCTCTCCCGTGGCTCTCAGTCTGAAGAGGGGTCTCGACCCGAAACGTCACCTATTCCTTTTCACCAGAGATGCTGCCTGACCCGCTGAGTTACTCCAGCATTTTGTGCCTGTCTTCGTTTTATCAAGCCTCTCGGTTAGAAAACAGAAGCAATACAGAATGAAATCAGGACCATCAGTCAACATCGCTTCCCCGCCTGGCCATTGTCTCGTGAAATCCTACGTGCCTTCGATGATATTGTTGTGATTATCCGGCCAATATCATATTGGACGTGTCTCGCTCGACGTGGATGCAGTACTGCACAGGAACAAGCCCTTCAGTCCACACTGTCTGTGTCCAACATGATGCCGTTAGATGAATCTCTCCGTATCCACCCATTACTTGCCAGGCTTTGTCCAGTCCCTCCCAGCTTCCCCCCTTACCCCACAATTTGCCCCAAGAAGGGTCCCAACCGTAAGTTATAGTTGTGTCGGAAGGAACTGCAGATGCTGGTTTAAACCGAAGATGGACACAAAAAGCTGGAGTTACTCAGCGGTCCAGGCAGCATCTCTGGAGAGAATGAATGGGTGACGTTTCGGGTCTGAACAAGGGTCTCGACCCGAAACGTCAACCATTCCTTCTCTCCAGAGATGCTACCTGTCCCGCTGAGTTATTCCTGCTTTTTGTGTCTATAGTAAGTTATCCATGTTCTCCACAGATGCCGCATGATCCATTGAGTTACTCTAGCACTTTGTGTTTGCTTATAATCTCTGCCTTCACGTGTTCTATATCTCCATTCCCCGCATATACATGCATTAATCTAAAAGCTTCTTAAATACCACTATCATATCAGTTTCCACTCACCCATCCATGGCAGCAAGTTGCAGGTACCCAAAACTCTATGTTAAAATGTGCCAGGCATTTCTTCGTTAAACTTTTCCTTTCTCACCTTAAGGCCCTCTGGTCTTTGATATTTTCACCCTGTCAACTTCAGGCAACTTGATTTCTCTGCCTGAGGTCATTTGTTGCCGGCTCTGATTTGTCTCATCTTTTCTCATCTACAGCTCTCACAATTTGCAGTCTGAAGAAGGGTCCCAACCTTAAACGTCATCTATCCTTTTTCTCCAGAGATGCTGCCTGACCTGTTGAGTTACTCCAGCACTTTGCGTCTATCTTTCATTTTTCTTCACAGATGTGGCCTGACCTACTAAGAATGTTTAAATTACTTTGTATTTCGGAAGGCCAGGGTAGTCCATGTCTGATTTCCCCTTCCACGTACTGATTCCCACACAAGTCGAGTCCAGGGACAATGTTTAGGCAAAGGCTCTCCTGGTGGGTAAAAGGTAGCAGACATGCGGCATCATCCTGTGAAGCAAATCCAATCCCATCGGTCTGGCTGAAGAGCTGGTATACATACACCAGTTGTGAAACAGTGTCTGGAATATGTTCATGGGACATTGATCACAATGATGGTAACACGCCACCCATCCACCTTCAATCAGATGATGCTTGTTGATCTGATTGCATATTTCAAAAAGTATATTTACAACATCAAACTAAAATTAAATAAAGCTTTCAAGTATAGACTGTGATCTACAATACCTTGCAGAGGTATGGGCCTGGTTGCGAAGAGGGAGTTTTTTCCTTTGGAACTTGTCTGTTCATGCAGAATTATCCCATAATCTGTGTGTGGGGGCATGGAATTTTACTCAGCTGTAAAATCATCAAGGAGCTCATTTCCTCATTTAGAGCCATCAGACTGTACATTTAAGCATTACCCTGGCTCGGGCCCCTTTCTACAGTGCTACCTCCTCTTCATAAGTCTACACCTTTTAGGAGCAGAATCAGGCCATTTGGTCCATCATCTACACCGCCATTCAATCACGGCCGATCTATCTCTCTCTCTCTCTCAACCCCATTCTCCTGCCTTCTCCCCACAACCTCTGGCACAAGTAATGATCAAGAATCTATCTATCTCTGCCTTAAATATATCACAAACTTGGTCTCCACAGCTTTCTGTGACAAAGAACTCCACAGATTCACCACCATCTGACTATTCCTCCTCATCCCCTGCCTAAAAGAACGTCCTTTAATTCTGAGGCTATGATCTCTCGTCCTAGACTCTCCCACCAGTGGAAACATCCTCTCCACATCCACTCTATCCAAGCCTTTCACTATTCTGTTTGTTTCAATGAGGTCCCCCCTCATTCTTCTAAACTCCAGCTAGTATAGGTCCAGTGCCGTCAAAAGCCAGATACAAGCCTACTTGAAGAAATGCAACATTCCCACCAACTCTTTTGAATATCTGGCTAATATTTGCTTAAAACACATTCTGGATGGTACTGAGAAGCACAAGTCCATGTACAGACACACCATGCAGAGAGCGGAAGGAGTGAACCACGTAACAAGCCAGACTTCCCCCTCTGCGGGAGGGTCTGCGGTTCCCACATTGGCCTCAGTCACCTCAGAATCCTTAGCAAGTCATCTTCATTGCTGAAGATCTGCCTCAGAAGCAGATACATGGACGGTGGTCGATTCATGGTCAGAGCTGTAGCCTCTATGGTGACAGTGTCAGCAACTATGTCCACCACTGCTCACAGTGATAGAATGTGTGCCAGTCACTGCTGATAGTGACAGCCACTCTGCCAGTCACCAGGAGTAAAGCAAAGAAAATCGAGATGATTAGAAGCCCAGAGCTGTGGGTGGAAATTGTAGGACATCTTGTTAGAGACAGTTAGAAAAGACTACTCCGCCTATTGCCAAATCTAAAACAGGCTGATCCTGTGGTCAGATGATAGGGGATTTTCACATTATATCTGCACGTCGGAGGTATGGCCTTAGACTGTAACAAAGTATGTAGGAAGGAATTGCAGATGCTGATTTACACCGAAGATAGACACAGAATGTTGGAACATCTCTGGAGAAAAAGAATAGGTGACGTTTCGTGTCGGAACTCTTCTTCAGACTTCAGACTCACCTTTTCTTTGTCTCTAGAGAAGCTGCCTGACCCACTGAGTCACTCCAGTGTTTTGTGTCTATCTAGGCTGTTACACAGGTATTTTTGAAGGACATAAAGAAATTCACACGAGGAACCAGAACACAAACAGTTCAAGCCCACAGCCCAAGAAGAAAGTGCGAGAGAATGAAAGAGACAAATGTGAGCTCTGATAGTTCCATCTGTTTTCAGTTAATCTACAAAAGGGAATACAAAAATTGTGAAGACACAGCAAGTATGTTACACGAGGCTGTTTGAATATTATGACCCCCTTATCCCGTCCCGAAGGGATGAGACTTTGCGCACATGCAGCAGCTGTGAAGTCAGCAAAGGCCTCTCTCCCTTCCCTGTCACGGCTGAGTTTTCCGTGGAGAGCTCCCGGCAGCGCTGACAGGCAGCTAGTCTGCCCTTCCCCCAAGGTGCCACGTCCCCATGAGCACACTGTGTAGCGAGAGAGTCTCCCAGACACTGCTTTCATTACCACGAATGAAGCTCAATATGCTCTGGGAATGACTGGGAAAGAATTTAAACAGCAGCACTCAGCTGGTATGTTGCTATTCTTTCTTGCACTGGCAGGAATGCATGCAATTCCAGTGTATCAATTACTTCCCGCTACCCCTCGGCTAGACCTGCCTTCTAGGCCTCTTCCTACTGTGTAGCTTATTTAAAGCAACACGTGTCCCTTCAGACGGAGCCACCGTGATCTATCAGCAGTTCAACCTAAAGTTCTAAGATTCCTAAGAATCTGATAATTCCACATAAAGTTCCTCCGCCCGTACCTAAATCCATAACAAATTCCAATCATGTTGCACCCATATTTGTGCACCCATATCGGCTCCTTATACATCAACATCACAGTTTTGAAATGGTGTTTCAATCCTCAGAAGCCTTGCCTCCTGAATTGAATCTATGGGCCGCTCGCTATATGATCTCTGTATTTCTCATGGCTGTCCTTTTGTCCATCACTTATTTTCACCATTTATCTCTCAGGTTCTTCCAAGCTCAGTAATTCCCTTCCTCAATTTCTTGAGGCTCTTCAGCTCTCCTCAGAAACCGCTGCAGTGATTGTGCTCACCAGTTCTACTGTCTCCGTGGATCTGTGTTGTAATGGTGCTGCTGTGGATCACATTAGGTCACTTTCAAGGAATGTGTACAGTTGAGCAGATTTTATTCATGCATTCTTTACGATCTGGATGTCGCTGGCAAGGCCAGCAATCATTGGCCATCATTTTGGCCGTGCAGCGGTAGAGTTGCAGCCTTACCGGGTTCAATCCTAACTATGGGTGCTGTCTGTACGGAGTTTGTACGTTCTCCCTATGACCTGCATAGTTTTTCTCCGGGATCTCTGCTGTCCTCCCACATTCCAAAGATGTACAGGTTTGTCGGTTAATAATTGGCTTGGTATAATTGTAAATTGTCCCTAGTGTGCAGGGATGTGCTAGTCAGCGCAGACTCGGTGGGCTGAAGGGCCTGTTTCCGCACTGTATCTCTAAACTAAAACTAAACTAATTGCCCTCATGATGAGCCACCTTCTTAAACCACTTTCAGTGAGAGGCACTTGACACTTCTGGATTTAAACCCAGTGATAAATGGCCAGCAGGTTGTCAGTAGTAACTGGCAGCAGACTCTACTGAATATCCAGCCAACAGATTGTGGTGATGGTACTCAAAAATGCTGGAGAAACTCAGCGGGTGCAGCAGCATCTATGGAGCGAAGGAAATAGGCAACGTTTCGGGCCGAGACGTTACCTAGCCAATAGATTGTGGTGATGGTTCTGTTGCGAGTCTTGGATGGTGATCGACTCCCTGAACATGTTCCAACAAGCACATTGAACGTTTGGTACTGAGACCAGTCCAACCTGTATGTCAGTCAGTCTATACTGCATCATTGATGTTGTTTTCCAAAAGGAGTGCAAAAACAAAAACAAAAACAAAAACAAAACCCAGTCACCTGTCATTTTCTAGCCTTTGAGAATTTTGTGGCAGGTTTGTAGGTTAATTGGCTTCGGTAAAATTGTAAATGGTGTGTAGGATAGTGTTAGTGTACTGACTGGGGTTAATGCTGGTCAGCGAAAAATCAATGAGCTGAATGGCCTATTTCCATGCTGTATCTCTAAAAATAAAAAACTCTTTGGTGTGTGTTTAAAGGTGATTATAGCCTCTCTCATATTCTATGGGATAGCATCCTCAGAATGGAACATTCAGAAATTCAATTAATATAAATTTGAATAAAAAATCATCCCTAAACATTAACCATCAGTCCTGATCCAGGAACTTGACCCAAAATTTTGACCATTGCTTGCCAACCAGTAATCACCCCTGACATTAGCAATATCTACACAGTAGGAACAATTTACAATCTTTACTGAGGCCAATGAACCTACAAACCTGTATGTCTTGGGTGTGGATGGAAACCGGAGCACCCGGAGAAAACCCACGTGATCATGGGGAGAACGTACAAACTACAAACAGACAACATCCGTAGTCAGGATCGAACCTGGGATTCTGCGCTGTAAGGCAGCAACTCTACCGCTGCGCCACCGTGCCGCCCACGGTCCCTTTTGTAACAGTAAAGATTATTCATAGATTAAAGGTTACCAGTATTAATTTCACAGAGTACATTTAGTTTGAATTAGAATGAGTGAGTAGATAATTGCTCAGATTTTATGTCCTTTACAATGGGCAAGGTTAAGGACATTGATTATCTGGTTCCGACTGTGTCACTCTAACAGATACTGACTGGAGATAAGGTTGTTGCTGAGCGAGGAATCAAATAAGATCAATGTTATGTAAGAGTATCAAATATACTACTATTAGTTTCTACACAACCATAGTGCGCTTGGCATACTGCCATAGTGTCTCAAAGGGCCTGCCTTGTCCCAGCTGTCCAAAGGAAACCTATGTTTTTCTGCCCTGCCTTCGTCTGTCGCCCCTCCCCCTGCTCTGGCTCCACAGGTTACCACACAGATCTACATCCCTTACCACATTGGTGTCTTGCTCAAGTGCCTGTTCTGTGCCGTCCGCGAGGTTCGACTTCTTGACCTTTGGCCGGTTACAGTCCAGCTGGATCAGGGATTGACAGCGGTAGTGGCATCGGAACTTGCAGTCTGAAATAGGAAGACAGAAGCAATGTTAATGTAGTCGCCAGTATACATGTACACAATAAACAACTTGCAATATTACCCCATCGGAATCTCTCCCAAAAGCATTTTGGCTGAGCACTTGAATTGGGTAAGCATGTGAATCACTGAGGTAAAAAACGCCATGGAGCAAATGGATTAGATCAGCAGGGCTTTGATGGTCATTATGGACATTGTGGGCCAAAGGGCTTGTTTCTTGACTGTACGAGTCTATGGGGCTTAACAAAATTTGACATGTTAAGTGGAACTAAGACACACAAAGTTAGAGATAATGTTATGTTCCAATTAGCCCTGGAAAAACCCTTCTGGAAGGTGGTTTTGGTTCTCAAACCCTTCACCACCGGTAGTTTTTCTTCTCATATCTGGGTCTAAGGTTGACTAGTTGATAGAGACCAGCCACTCCAATTGATTAGCAGACCTGTTAGTATCGCGCAGTGCCTACCATGATAGCAGAAGGCAAACCAGATGGTTTGTATTTTAACGGAGTGAGCCAGAGAGTATATTACAACATTTATTTTTAGCGATATCTGTTTGAGACCAAACAAAAGCAATGAATGATCACAGACAGGGCATATTTCTGCCCGGCTACTAATCTAAAGCAGGGGCTGACTATTTAATCCATCCATCATCATTGCACTGAAAATATCACATAGTTCTTGGGATGTTTTACCACGGACCTCCCCCCTCCCCGCCCAAAGCTCCCATAATACCTCCATTCGTTGCCATATATTAAACAATTAACAATGGTAGCTTTGATGCCCACTGCATTCCAGATTGTGCACTCTTACTGCAGTAAGTATATGCCTCAGTCCCACCATCCTGGTTGCTTTGTGTCTTTGCTGCTTATTACAAATATTGGTGAAGAAAATGTCCCCCTTATTTTTATTATACAAGAAATGTATCTTTCAGCGAGATAATTCAGTGAAGTTGGCAGCCTTTGCAATCCAAATCCCACTTCACGACCTGCAAAGGTAATTTAAGGTAGCACATCATTGCAACCGGGAGGGAGCAAGGCACTGTTGGGAGTAATTTCCAGGTCAGATGTTAAATTTAAACCAATCTTCTTTTCCCCTCTCGAAATGTCACAGTATAGTGGGGACTCGCAGGAAACCAGCCAAGAATCAGACGGAACACGAAGTTGCGTGAACAAAACGTATTTATTACTAACAGTGCTCCTCCCTACTCCTCAAATGGGCACGGGCGTTGCCCGACCTTAAATACCCCCAAGGATCAACCCCGTGACCTATGCCTCCCACACCGAGACACCCAACTCCTCCCTCCAGAGCCGAGGGTTTGCTCTGCCCGTGGTCTATCACCAGGTGCTGCCACACCTGCTCCTTTTCTCCAGAAGTGTTGCCTGAGCCTCTAGTTACTTCAGCATTTTGTGTCTATCTATCTGTGTCGACAGGTTTAAGAGGATTCTATTTCCAAAAGATCTATTTTATTCCTTAGTTCATTCCCAGTTCAGAATCTGGGTGTCTCTGTTAGAGCCAGCATTTACTGTCCACATGAAATGGTTCCTGAATTGAATGCCATATACTCACCCACATAAGAGTCACATAGGAGACAACTGTATTGGACCCATCAAGTTATTAAACTGTTTCACACAAAATTGGACCTTATGGTTTAACTTTTGAGCCCCACCCCCCATCTCCCCCTTTTCATACAATTTAATTTCTGACTGATTCACATCCATACAATGGTACGTACCACTGTAAGCAGGGTCACCAATAGGGGAACCCCTTTCTTTGTAGATGTTTCTTAAAACTTTTGGTCCAGTCTTAACAACTCATGGGCGGTACGGTGGCGCAGCGGTAGCCTTAAGACGCCAGAGACCCTGGATTGGTCCTAACTACAGGTGCCGTCTGTACGGAGTTTGCACGTTCTCCCCGTGACATGCGTGGATTTTCTCTGGGGTCTCCGGTTTCTTCCCACACTCCAAAGACTTGCAGGTTTTAGGTTAATTGGCTTGGTAAAATTGAAAATTGTCCCTACAGTGTGTGTAGGATAGCGTTAGTGTGCGGGGATCGCTGGTTGATGCCGGCTCGGTGGGCTGAAGAGCCTATTTCCGCGCTGTACCTCTAAACCAAACTAAACTAAACTCCTTTAGATCAGTGTCAATTATGTCCAATTCCCTTTCTGTGAGGCACTATTAAGATTCTTGACTATGTTAAGGTGACTCTATAAACCCAAGGTGGTGATGAGCTGAGCTGACTGCTCTCTGCTACAAAAGTGGGAGTGGTTGGGAGGGTCGGAAGGAAGGATGGGAACTTTGGCCTATGTTTACTCATCACCAGCCTTTTCCGGAATGAAACAAAGCAAGCCAAGACTTCCACTACATGCTGTGCTCTGTCTGAAGTCTGGCTGGGATATAGTTCATTCTGTGGCCACATAACTTAATTAAATGTGACTTAACTGAAAGCAGGGACTAAGGAATTATAAAATGGAAAGACTAAGTACAGGCTATTTCTCTTCCAACTATAATAAACAATATCATATTAATAGTGCCATTAGATTATTGTATTTATCAGTATTCATTATTCCACAACAAACCCAGTCATGAGGGAAAGAAAATTCTAGTGTTCAAAATATTTGGGAACCATCGTTCCAAATTTACTTGATTTTGAGTTGTGCATTCCCCCCAATGCTAAATATTCCCTGAAAATTGGTGGGATATTAATGTGTTGAAAATCTCAACCCTGAACACAATTTGGCCACCTTGATCTTAACAGATGTGCCTCAGCATCAGGCCAAACCAGCCCACTCCAATGAGGTTTTGGCCCAAAACATTGCCTATTTCCTTCGCTCCATAGATGCTGCTGCACCTGCTGAGTTTCTCCAGCACTTTTGTCTGTCCCACTCCAACGAGGCCACTGGCTCATTTAACTATTTGAATGGGCCAGCCGGGGTTCACATTGTCCATTTGGGTTTAGACTGTATGCTCAGAAACCCCATCTAAAAGGGAGTTAAGGCTCACAAAGCACTCCTTCGAGCAGCTAACGGTATTCCACATTTCTTGTGGGCTAGGAGAAGGCGGATTACTCCTTAGCTCCTCAAGCATATTTGTACACTACTCCCTGAATCAGTTGCCCCAACTTCCCCTTTAACTAAAGCCAAGATATCCTCCAATGCTACTATCTATGAATTTCCATCCACCCAAATCCTCCCCCTTACCCCCAAACTCCTGCCTCAGATTTCCTCCCTGCCTTCCAATCTTCCGCCCCCTCCACCCCCTCCGCCCCCATTCCCTTTCTCTTCTCTGTTCAGGCCTCCGGCTGTGAGCTGGAGCCAGGGATCCAACCACCCACCTGCATGAGAGTTGCTCAATCTGCTGCCTGCAGTCTGGAAACAGACCAGAAATATGTTGATCAGCCCAGTCATTAAGTTTGGCAAGACATGCCGGATCTGAGTGTAAAATAAACTCCCACCATCTCAAGCATTTTGCATCTTTATTCACAAAGGAGAAGGAGGTGGAGGATAGTGAGATGGGTGTGGAGAAGACCAATACACAAGGGGAATTCAAAATCAATAAGGAGGTGGCACTGTGGATCAATTCCCAGGGCCTGATGGGATCTATCCCAAGTTATTAATAAAAGCAAGAGAGGAGATTTTGCAGCAGATTCTGCAATTTCTCCAGCTACAAACAAGACCTCGAGGACTGGAGAGTAACCAATGTTGTTCCTTTGTTTAAGAAGTGAAGCAGAGATAATCCATGGAACTATAGGTCATTGAGCCTCACGTCAGTGGTAGGGAAACTATTCGAAAGGATTCTTCGGGATTAGGATTTACAATCATTCAGCATCTTTGGAATGAGAACCGACTGATGGTTTAGGTCTCAGACCTATCATCAGAACTGAGTAAGGAGGGAAATTAAGAGGCACAAGTGAATGCAGATGCTGGAATCTTGAATCTTTGAATCTTGCAGAAACCAAAGTGCTGGAGACAGCATCTGTAGAGGGCAAAGGTCGGGATATAAAATGTCATCTAGCATTTTTCCTCAACAGATGCTGCCTGGTCTGCTGGGTTCATCCAGCACTTTAGTTTAGTTTAGAGATACAGCAAGGAAACAGACCCTTCGGCCCATCGAGTAGGTACCAACCAGTGATCCCCACACACTAACACGATCCTACACACATACTAGGGACAATTTATACTTATATCAAGTCAATTAACCTACAAACCTGTACGTCTTTGGAGTGTGGGAGAAAACTGGAGCACCCGGAGAATACCCACGCGGTCATGGGGAGAACGTACAAAATCCGTACAGACAGCATCCATAGTCGGGATCGAACCCAGGTCTCTGGCGCTGTAAGGCAGCAGCTCTACCGCTGTGCTGCCCCTTTGTTTTTTGAGAGTGAATTGAAGTTAGTTTTCAGAGGCTTAGTGTTGGATGATGCTGGACGAATTACACATGATGATCAATTGGAGTATAAGAGGGTGATCGATTAACTGTAGAGAACAGATTGACTGGTTGTGTCACAGCTTCGTTCAGCAATTTAAACATCCTAGACCGAAGGACATTACAAAAAATGGTGCCCAGTCCATCACAGTACTGACCTCCCCACCATTGAAGGGATCTACAAGAGCCGCTGTCTCAAGAAGGCAGCCAGCCTCATCAGAGACACACACCACCCTGGCCATGCACTTATTTATCTCCTGCCACCGGGAAGAAGGTATAGGAGCTGAAAACTCTATCGTCCAGTTTCAAGAGCAGCTTCCCAATAATACTCAGCTATTAAACACTACAACCATCAAGTAGGCTCCAAACTATACAGACTTCGGGGCATTATTTTTGACTTCGCACTATTATTACTTATTTATTTGTCAGTTTGGTTTTATACACAAATAAAAACACTATCCAGAGTACAATTAGTACTATATAGAGTATTATGTTTGCACATCTGTTGCACAAAGAATTTCATTGTTCCGTTTCGGGACACACAACAATAAAACACTCTTGGCTTGACACTTGACTCTTGTTCCTCTGCCGCCCCCTGTGGTGACCTGCAGAGCAGCAAGGTTGGGGTGCCAAACATCTGGGTAATAGCCCTTTTTCACGGGGTGACTTGACGCAAGATGTAGCCAGAGTGGAGTGGTCGTGGTCTAGCACGATATCACACGATATAACGGGGGTAGAGTAAAGAGTTCCCACGGTACTCGGCAATTCTGTCATTTGTGCGAGTGACTTGTCCGTCTCCCGATCTTTCCCGTTAATCGTGAATGAACATCGTGGACTGTAGTGTAGTTAATCACGTGGCACAAATGATGTTACTTTGTGTCACACACTATATTGTTTTTTTTCACCCGAGCTCTTTAATGAGCTGAAGAATAATCTGTGTTTTTTCAGACAAATGTTGTTTGGTGTGATGCATCTTCTCTCAATATGTGCAAGAAGTCGTCTTTTTATTTTGTCAAATATGAATAAAGACTGTGTCTCACATTGACCGTGATGATTGTGTTATTTTATGATCTACTGAGAGGTGAAACTTTCAGTCTGAAGAAGGCTCTCGACCCGAAACGCCACCCGTTCCTTCTCTCCTGAGATGCTGCCTGTCCCGCTGAGTTGCTCCAAGCAACTGGTGTCTATCTTCAAAGGACTGACCAGGACTGCCTCTCTCTCTCTCTCTCTCTTTCCCTCCCTCCCTCTCACACAGGCATGACTGGAGGAACTCCGCGGGCCAGGCAGCATTTACGGAGGGAAATGGACAGGCGACCCATTCTTCAGGCTGCCTTATGTCTCTCTCCCCCCCCCCCCCTCCCCCCAACTCCCACCCACACACACGGAATGCTGGAGAAACTCAGCGGGTGCAGCGGGGGCCGAAACGTTGTCTATTTCCTTTGTTCCATAGATGCTGCTGCACCCGCGAAGTTTCTCCAGAATTCGCGTGTGTGGGTGGGAGTTGGGGGGGGGGGGGGGGGGAGGGAGAGACATATGGCAGCCTGAAGAATGGGTCGCCTGTCCATTTCCCTCCGTAAATGCTGCCTGGCCCGCGGAGTTCCTCCATTCATGCCTGTGTGAGAGGGAGGGAAGGAGAGAGAGAGAGAGAGAGAGAGGCACACACACAAGGTGGATGCGAAATCTCACCTGCCTGTTTCAGTGACAGACACCCACCGCCAGTAAATGAAAACACCTCCATCTGTCTCCCCCTCCTCTCCCTCGACTCCCCCACCTTTCCCTCCCAACTCCAGTCCCGTCCCGACCCCCTGGGAAACTGAAGATTTCCCGCTGTAATTAAAGAGTTCCCACGGTAGACTGTAAAACTGGGACCCTGGTTCTGGTCTTCCCCAACATCGGGAACATTCTTCCTCCATCTAGCCTGTCCAATCCTGTAGATATGATTAGACAGGTATCTAGTTATTTAATTCAATTAATGATTTCTATCGCCCAGCCTCTCATCTTTCAATCGGGTTCGGCCAGGAAGGAACTGCAGATGCTGGATTAAAACGAAGATAGACACAACATGTAGCTCAGCGGGACAAGCAGCATATCAGAAGGGTCTCGACCCGAAATGTCACCCATTCCTTCTCCCCCAAGATGCAGCCTGCCGTCGATCTCATTCTCTTCAAACCGGCATCTGCTGTTCCTTCCGACACATACACAAGAAATAAGCAACTTTTCGGGCCGAAACGTTGCCTATTTCCTTCGTTCCATAGATGCTGCTGCACCCGCTGAGTTTCTCCAGCATTTGTGTGTGTGGGTGGGAGTTCGGGGGGGGGGGGGGTAGAGAGATAAGGCAGCCTGAGGAAAGGCTCGCCTGTCAATTTCCCTCCGTAGATGCTGCCTGGCCCGCGGAGTTCCTCCAGTTAGAAACTGCTTTCAGACAAAAAGAGACACACTGACATTAATGAAATGCTTGTTAGCTAGTTTTATTAGATTTGTATGTAAATAGCAAACTGGCTGGATTCACTCTATCCAACTTCCGGGTTTACCGTTCGCAGGAGTTCCCACGGTAACCGGAAGAGTTACTACGGATATCGCACTGGCCACTACGTTCATAAAATGTTGCAATGCTCAACCACAAGTGTACAAGTCACTCTTGGACAAATTCAAACATGTTTGAATTTTCTCCCGAGTACCCAAGTTACACGATTACCTGCCGTTAGCGCCACGGTGGTCCACGAATGCCGTATTGTTACCGCACGAGGTTCCCACGATGTTAAACCCTGGTTACCTCTTGCGTCAAGTCGCCCCGTGAAAAGGGGGTTTAAGGTAACACAAGAATTTAAAAAGTGGGCCATTTCCCCCCCTCAGACCTGGTCATTCAATAAGATTATGACTTCCTTTGCACTTCTGCGACACTTTCCTACACTAGTTCCATAACTCCTAATTGCCTTAATATCTAAAAATCTTTAACTCTTGGCCATGAGTAGACAGTGCCTTCACAACCCAAGATAGACACAAAAAGCTGGAGTAATTGAGTGGGACAGGCAGCATCTCTGGGGAGAAGGAATGGGTGACGTTTCGGGTCGAGACCCTTCTTCAGCCTTCACAGTCCATCTGCACAGTGAGTTGTAAAGATTCACGGCACTCTGGTGGAGATTTTTCCTCATCTTCATGCTGAGGGCTGACTCCTTATTTCCAGACTGGACCTGGTTCTAGACAGGAAGCAACCAGGCCAAAGCAAACATCAGCTCTCCATCTACCCTTGTAACAGTTTTGCACCTTGCAATGAGATCACATCGCACTTGGTTGACAACTTTTAAGGAGATCAACCATACAGAGCGGGAAAAGCCTGCTGTACACTGAGTTCATGGATAGGCTTGCCCAGAGTGCAACATTACCCTGCATGCAAAGACATCCAAATATTTCCCTTGCACAGACAAAGATTAATTGCGAGCTGTGGCACACGGATGGACTGGGATTGAAGCCAGGCTCACATGGAATGCAGAGCCACCCCACAGAGTGACATCACTGGTGTACAGAGCCAGCCACACAGTGCCGACTGATTGGTGCTTACCTCCACAAACTAACCAAAAATAATCGTTTCTCAACCGCTGCCTCGGCAAGCACATCAACAAGGGCACAATTCCACCTGCTCCAAAGCTTCTTCAAGGCTGAGAGCTCGAAGGCAGGGCTGAGAGAGCTCTACATTGAGTGAGGAGCTGGTTTTCAGATGTGACGTTGAGCCAAGGGTTTGCCTTCCCTCTCAGGTCAATGTTCAGGGCAGGAGGGCTGCAGCAAGGCACATCTGGGATTTGGTTAACAATCTTCTTAGCTGCAGTGCTTGGTGATTGCTTCATAGAATTGCGCAGTATGGAAACAGGCCCTTCAGCCCATTGAGTCCATTCCAACATTTATACCGATCCATTTCATAGTCTCCAGAGCTCTAGTAACGGTTGACAATATTGAAGAATCTGGATTAACCATGAATTTAGACAAAGCGCTGGAGTAATTCAGTGGGTCGGGCAGCATTTCTGGCGAAAAAGGATGGGTGACATTTCGGGTCAGAATCCTCCTTCAGACTCAGGCTGAGCAAACTCAGAACGTACAAACAGGACCAGAGCAATGTTGGATCCAAACCAACTATTGCAAAATACTCAACCACTGATGCACTAAGATGTCCGGTTAATGGTGATCACTAGGGCTTGATGTTTGGGAACTTGACACAGCTGAAGTTATTGAATGTCAAAGATTAGACAGTTGGTTATTCCCATGCAGTTGTGACCTACGAATGATTCTTGCCCACTCCAGCCTGTGTCTGAATGTTGCTAGGTACCGCTACAGACAGCTTTGTTTTCTTAGGAGTGATGAATGGATCTGTACAAAGAGCAAAGCCACTCCTGATCTTTTTATTTAGAGACGCATTTGTTTCTGGGAAGTTGAGGTGTAGCAGTGCCGTGATGCAGCAGTTACTACTGCTGCCGTAAACCTCCACACTGCTCATATGTTCTTTGTGTTTCTGTGTGGCTTTCCTCCGGGTGCTCCTGTGTCTGCTTACGCCCCAAACACATACAGGCCTGATTCATGCATTTTATCTCCAATCCATAAATGTGCCATCTGGAGTGGGGATGTAGTCCTGTGTGACTGTACCTTCAACGTGAATGCTAGTCAGGTTACATAAACCATGCAAGGAGGATAAGGGATTAGATGAGTTTAATCAGTTTTTGCAGACTACTGGATTTGGAAGCAGCTGTCGTTCTATCTGGCGATAAATCTCTTAATTAAATTGCAGACTTGCAGGATTCCCTTGCCACACATCTAAACCATCTGCAGTTTAGATATTCTGATCCTGTCATAGGTAGATCGTGTTAAAGCATGGATAACGGCTGCCCCTGAGTAACAAACGGGTTTCAGTTTTACAAATGTCTTTTGGTTTATTTTGTCCATAAGTCAGAAAATACATAAAAATTACTTAATTTGGTAACTACAGCTCCACTGCTTTGTAAATAATGGCATCAAAAGCACATAAGTATGATGAGAAAGAATAATGACTAAAAGTGGAGTGAGCGAGAGGGAGAGAGAGAATAAATTAGTTCTGCTGCTCATATGAATGAACGTAGTACGTAAGACAGAATGATACAGCATGGCACCAGGCCCTTCAGCCCAACGAGTCCATGCCAACCCGTTGGCACTGGTTCTATATTATCCCACTTTGACATCCACTCCCTGTGCATCAGGCAATTTACATTCATTTGTCCATAAGTCACAGGAGCAGCAGTAGCCGAGTCTACTCTGCCATTCATTCATGGCTGACACAAAGGCCAATTAATCTACAAACCCGCATCCCTTTGACTTGTGGGAGAAAACCAGAGCAGCCAGAGAAAACCCACGTGGCCACAGGGAGACCGTGCAAACTCCACACTGCCAATACCCGAGGTCGCGATCAAATCCAGATCTCTGGAAACGTGAGGCAGTAGCTCTACCAGCTGCACCGTGGATGCATTGGTGATAATTTTCCAATGTTCTATAGAGGTTCCTGTGGATTGGAGGTAGCTAATGTTATCCCACTCTTTGAGAAAGGCGGGAGAGAGAAAATGAGGAATTATAGACTAGTGGGGTACCACATCGGGACTGAAGAAAAGAGGAATGAGGCTCGGTGCTGGGACCACAGCTATTTACAATATACATCAATGAATTGGATGAAGGGACTCAAAGTAACATTAGCAAATTTGCAGATGATACAAAGTTGGGTGGCAGTGTGAACTGTGAGGAGGATGCTATGAGAATGCAGGGTGACTTGGGCAGGTTGAAGGAGTGGGCAGATGCATGGTAGATGAAGTTTAATGCGGATAAATGTGAGGTTATCCACTTTGGTAGCAAAAACAGGAAGGCAGATTACTATCTAAATGGCGTCAAGTTGGGAAAAGGGGAAGTACAACGGGATCTGGGGGTCCTTGTACATCAGTCTATGAAAGTAAGCATGCAGGTACAGCAGGCAGTGAAGAAAGCAAATGGCATGTTGGCCTTTATAACAAGAGGAATCGAATATAGGAGCAAAGAGGTCCTTCTGCAGTTGAACAGAGCCCTAGTGAGACCACACCTGGAGTATTGTGTGCAGTTTTGGTCCCCTAATTTGAGGAAGGACATTCTTGCTATTGAGGGAGTGCAGCGTAGGTTTACAAGGTTAATTCCCGGGGGGATGGCGGGGGGTACTGATTGGGGATGATCAGCTATGATCACCAAATGGCCTTCTCCTGCATATGTCTATTGTCCCTGAGAGATTGGAGCAGCTGGGGAGTTGGTTAACTCTGGATTTTAGACAGGATGAGAAAAGGGAGCTTTCAGGGTGCAATATGGGATAGAAGTTGCAAGGTGAAGTGAAATAGAGTAAAACCTGTAGAGGACAGAACAACATTTGGAATTTGTTTCATCACTGAGGAGAGTGGGGAGGTGACTGATGGTGCACAAAAGGTGCTGGAGAAACTCAGCGGGTGAGGCAGCATCTATGGAGCGAAGGAGATAGACAACGTTTCGGGCCAAAACCCTTCTTCAGACTCTTCTTCGCCTGAAGAAGGGTTTCGGCCCGAAACGTTGCCTATCTCCTTCGCTCCATAGATACTGCTGCACCCGCTGAGTTTCTCCAGCATTTTTGTGTAACTTCGATTTTCCAGCATCTGCAGTTCCTTCTTAAACAGGTGACTGATAGTAACTGTTCTCATGTCAGCTTCTATGAGGCGTATGTGTGCACATAGATCAGTTGAATGTGGTTAGTGTGGGGTTAGCCTGATCGAGCAAGCTTGCAGAGTCTGACCCATCATGGACTAACCAAACATGTGCTGTGCTATCCTTCCTTCCTGCCCTGCATTGTTTTGTACATTATCTATAACAGACTTGTTGCCTAAGCAGTCGTTTCAAGAACCTTTGGACAAACTTTTTGAAAATCCTGAAGAAACCCAACCCTAAGTTCGCACTTCATCAGAAAACAGATGGCCATTACCGTATCTCCATCTTCTAACTCTGAAGATCGAAAAGTGCTTTGTAGCTTTTTTTTTATCTTTGTATAGCTAAACGGGAAAGCCTGTCAGCTAATTTGCATGCAGCAAGCTTCCATTGTCCACAAGAGTGTCCAGCAATTTACGAAAAACACTAGGGATCAGGGCTCAGATCCACTCTCTCCTTTTTCCGTTGCAAGCTGAAAGGATCGTTGATCTACTCACCTGAATTAATCTAACATAGAATAGTATGGCACAAGAACAGGGTGTCCATGCACAAGCACAATGTCCATGCCCTACTTGATGCCAGGTTAAACTAATCTCCTCTTCCTATGTGGTCCATATACCTCTATTCCCTGCGTATCCATTGCCTCTCTGAAAGGCTGTTAAATGCCACTATCATATCTGAAGATGGACATAAAAAGCTGGAGTAACTCAGTGGGACAGGCAGCATCTCTGGAGAGAAGGAATGGGTGACTTTTCGGGTCGAGACCCTTCTTCAGACTGATGGGTTCACCGCAGTCTCAAGGGACCTTGAACATACATACACACATATATATATACACACACACACACCCACATATATATATATGTATATACACACACATGAGGGATTATAAAACCCGGAAGTGTGGGTGTGGCTCAGTCTCTGCAAGATGGGGGAGGGAGAGGTCATGACTGAGCTATGAATCAACTGAACACACTGAATGTCTACTGAACTGTGAGTGTGGTGTTTATGTGGTGTTTTGTGTGTTTTTATGGTGGTTTCCCCCTGCTTGAAGTGGTATGAAACTGCACTTGAATTTGGTGGCCTTGCATCCTGCTTGAAGTGGTAGGAAACTGCATTTGAATTTGGTGGCCTTGCACCCTGCTTGAAATGGAATTTCAAGGAATAGCCGTGAGTCATATAGTGTGCGTGTGTGTGTGTGTGTGTGTGTGTGTGTGTGTGTATGTGTGTGTGTGTGTGTGTGTGTGTGTGTGCGTGTGTGTGTGTGTGTGTGTGTGTGTGTGTGTGTGTGTGTGTGTGTGTGTGTGTGTGTGTGTGTGTGTGTGTGTGTGTGTGTGTGTGTGTGTGTGTGTGTGTGTGTGCTCGTGTGTGTGTGTGTGTGTTCCCCCAGTTATAATTTGCCAGTACAGCAAGTAACCTAGAGCTGTTGGGAACCAGAGGAAAATCACTCTTTATTTGACTGAAGGTGGAAAGTTGTACAGGGAGCTGGTGAGAGGTTCTGCTGAAATAATGATTACCAAAGGGAGTTTCCACCCATTCCCAGAGTAAGTGAGCTAAGATTGAATTCGGTGGGCCTGATCTCAGACAACGACAAGAAGGCCTACCGGGAGGAGGTGGCTGGTCTAGCACTCTGGTGCCAGGATAACAGCCTCCTCTTGAACATCAAAAAAATGAAGGAGCTGATCATGGACTTTAGGAGGGCACATCATCCGAGGACGTACACTCCATTGAGGATAAATGGGGATCCTGTGGATTGGGTGAACTGTTTTAAATATCTGGGAGTCCACATCTCCGAGGATATGACAGGGGCATCACACGCCTCAGCACTCGTGAGTAAGGCAAGGCAGCGCCTTTACCACCTCAGGCAATTGAGGAAATTCAGAGTGTCTCCGAGGATCCTCCAGTGCTTCTACGCAGCGGCAGTGGAAAGCATCTTGTCCGGGAACATTACCATCTGGTTTGGGAATTGCTCTGCCAAGCACAAGAAGGCTCTGCAGAGAGTAGTGCGTTCGGCCGAACGCACTATGGGAACTTCACTTGCCCTTCACTGCAGGAACTATACATCAGGAGGTGCAACTCCAGGAGCCAACAATGTCATGAGAGACCCCTTCCACCCCTGCAATGGACTGTTCCAGCCGCTACGGTCAGGCAAACGCCTCCGCTGCCATGCGGTGAGAACGGAGAGGTTGAGAAGGAGTTTTTTCCCAGAGGCCATTCGGACTATAAACGCCTATCTCACCAGGGACTAACTCTACTAAACGTTTTTCTTTCCATTATTTATTATGTAAAAGAATATGTGTGTTATGACTGTGTTTGGATGTTTGTCTTTTGCACAAAAGTCCGCGAGCATTGCCACTTTCATTTCACTGCACATCTCGTATGTGTATGTGACAAATAAACTTGACTTGACTTGATATAAATGAACTATTTGCCAACATGGGAAGCAATGTTTCAAAAACAAATGGAGACACTGCCCTCAAGTGGAAGTGTGAGTTAACTACAATTACCCAAACAACAATTTATACTTTAATGATAAACACAAAATGCTGGAGTAAATCAGCGGAACAGGCAGCATCTTTGGATAGAAGGAATGGGTGACATTCTGTAGTCCCTATTTTGTTCGGTCATATTTGGCTTCCCTCCCCATGCAGATACTGTTTTCGCTGTGATACCCTTTAGTTATACATGACCCGTGAGCTCTCAGCATCACCAGGCTGTGGACGTCACTCTCTAAAATTCCTCTATACTCCTTGGATATCCACTAAGATTGAACTTTTTCACCAGGCATTTAATCATCCATCCTAATTGCTCGGCAGCATACGCCATATGATGCCATGAACCACGAGTGTATTGGGGCCTTTCATTGTGTTCTTGCAGCCTTTGTAAAGCAAGTAATGGTGCTTACAGCTGTACTCATCCTGTCCTCCCCTGCTTTCAAGCAAAGACCACTTAACAGCAACAGCTGCAGGGCCTTGGCTGGCTTTCCTCCTCATGTACTCACGGGTCTTTAATTAAAAAAGCACGTTTGCATCAACTGCCAGCATCTGCAACTGGGACGTCCACATTGCATGACTCACCACTGAACCGCATGATGCATTCTTCCCCTGGCTGCCGGAAATGATCTTCACTCAGATAGTCAATGGTACTGGTTATTTTCTTTTACATGCAATGTACAACAGTAAAGTGAATTTACATGGTGTTTTAATGCACTGTCACAGGGGTCATTAAATAAAAAGTTAATTGCATTCAAGCAAAAGAACCCAAACATTTAGTCGAAGATCTGTGCTTTAATGTGCAGGAAGGAACTGTAGCTGCTGGTTCACATCGAAGATAGACACAAAATGCTGGAGTGACTCAGCGAGACAAGCAGCATCTCTGGAGAGAAGAAATGGGTGATATTTTGGGTCGAGACCCTTCTTCAGACTGAAGAAGAAGGGTCTCGATCTGAACCGTCACCTATTTCTTCTTTCCAGAGATGTTGCCTGTCCCGCTGAGTTACTCCAGCATTTTGCGTCTATCTATGCTTTAATGCGGGATACAAAGATGGGTTTTGGGGGTGAAAGGGTGAAGTGGATTTGGTAAGATGGTGAGGAGGGGCAAGGAATTTCAGTACAGCCCTCCTTGATGAACATTAACAAGTGACCAAAGCAAAACTCAATCCACTATTGAGTGCTTTAGGGGCCCTGGTCAATATTTATACTGCAGATCTTTGCTCAGTTTTAGCTATCACTGCAGACCAGAAATGACAACACCTCAAAGCGGTATTTACAAGCTGTAAAACAATTTGGATCAGCTATACAGATCCACATAAATGCAAATCCCTTCTGCCTAAGATGTGCCTGGAATTTGAGCAGGAGACTGCAGTGGGAATGATGATATGTTGAACACAAATTCCTTGAGAGCCCCATATGGCTTAAACTGCAAGAGGAGAAGCTCATCCAAGCATGCCACCAGCACAAAGATATTTCTTCGAGATTCCTTCACTGTGAAGTAAACAATAAATGTGCTGTGGTTAATATCTCGCGTCGCAGAAGCAATTGTGCTTCAGACCTACACCCACGGAGTAGCGTGTAGAGTAGACTAACTTCCTGTACAATACGGACCATTTCCCTCATACCAATTAGACCGGTGAGTATTAAAATGTCCTCTGCCAGCTTGAGTCTGCATCCTGCCTCTGTTAGTGTGACCCTGGCCTGATTTCCAGCAAGTAAGCACTTAGAAGTGGCAGTGCATGACAGATGCATCTGCAGCCCGTGTGGAACAGCAGATCAAGAGACCATGCGATGCACATGTAAAAACACAAGGCAGCAGGAGCAGGAGTAGGCTGCTCAGCCCCTCAAACCTTTCCCACCATTCAATATGATCATGGTCAATCTTCCCCAGTGTTCAACGTTTAACGAAGGGGTTACCTGGTGGGGTTGGGGTAGGGACGGGGGTTGCTGCCACGTGTGGCGGAGGCAGTAGGTAGGGCTGTTCGGTGAACCTTTGTAACTGTGTCAGCGACAAAACATGGCGACACGTGTATACTGTCTAGGTGTGGTCTGCTGCACCATCGCACTGGGTTGTATGCAAAACAAAACATTTCACCATCATCAGTCTGAAGAAGGGTCTCGACCCAAAAGGTCACCCATTGGCTTCTCTAAGGAGATGCAGCCTGTCCCGCTGAGTTACTCCAGCATTTTGTGCCTATCTCCGGTTTAAACCAGCATACGCAGTTCCTTCCTACACAAGGCATTTCATTGTGCCTTGGTAAGTGACAATAAAGTATCATGGAATCATTGTCCCAGTTCCACATGGACTTTAATTCCCTGATCGTTTAAATGTTCATCTACTTTCTCTTTATATACTCACAATGATCAAACCTCCACAACCCTTCAGAGTAGAGAATTCCAGAGATTCACCACTCTCTGTGAAAACTCCAGGTGTACCACCGTTTTATACGACTGTCCCTTACACTTGTAACCCTGGTTTAAGATTCTACCATCAACGAACATACCGCAACATCCACTCTGCCATACCAGTGCAAGGACTATCAACGTCATACAGTATTGGAGCCTTTGTGGCACCAAAGGTAGTTAGTTATGTGGCTCATCGCATTTGTGCTGACAAGTTTCAGGAATTGATCGGCCATGCTACTTAGTTTAGAGATTCGTCGCGGAAACAAGCGCTTCGGCCCATCAAGTCCACACCGGCCAGCGACCCCGCACATTAACACTACCCTATGCACACTAGGGACAATTTACATTAAAACAAAACCAATTAACCTACACACATGCACTTCTTTGGAGTGTGCGAGGAAACCAAAGATCTGGGAGAAACCCACGCGGTTGCGGGGAGAACGTACAGACAGCACCCATAGTCAGGATCGATCCCGGGTTCCTGGCACTGCAAGGCAAGCGCTGTCAGGCAGCAATTCTACTGCTGCGCCATCGTGTCGCCCTTTGAAAATGCATCGTGAAAGATGCTTTAAATTTTATTCTGTGAATACCTTTGTTATTTATGAAAAATATATTTTATTTAAAAACCAATCTGGTTTCAAAAGTATGTTCACAGACAGATCAGCTGAGAAGGTGGATGTGACACAAGGGTTGTGGTATGGGACGTGAGATTGGGGTGCTTGAAGGTGAGGCCGTGTGATAGAACCTCCAGGAACAGAGCTGACACTTACTGCTGTGATAATTTTGAGGGTAGAAATAGTTTACAGGAAGTTAGACTACACAGCACTCAGCGAATAAAGTTCCCAAGTGCAATTGTTCAGTTGTTTCCTCTGCACCAATTCCATCACTGCTTATTTACAAACATCAAAGGCACAGATAAAGCAAGGGCAAACTGCATGGATGTATTATGGCAATCTCATGTATGTCTAATTCAACACAATTATATCTGAAGTGGAAACAAGGAAAGCTACACAAATAGAACATTTAACAGTCTACTTAGATTAGTTAAGCAGGTTGTAAAGGGTTAGTTAAGCAAGAATTGAAAGCTGGATCCAAAGCAGACATGAGGGAGGGAGGGAGGGCGGTGTTTTTGTGACTGGAGGCTCTTTTCAATGGGAATCCATCGAACCCCACAGAGTTTTCAAGAGAAACATTTGTTGTGCGGTTGGTTGACAGTGTGTTCCACACTGTAGACAACATGAAACCATCCATAGACAAGGCAGCGGAGTGGCAAAAGGGATTCAGTCAAGAGAACTGGGAGGTTCAGAGGGAGTGCCAGACTGTGTAAGGGCTTGCGGAGATGCACAAGCTCACATACTTCATGTTGTTCGATGAACTCTTGTGTGCACATTTATAACCTGAAGATCCCTGGGGCCTGAGTTCCCTGCTTAACCCCAGCACCCCTCTCCATGCACACACCTCCAGAGAGGTAATGATGGGTGTGGAACAAACAAGGGGCAGCACAGTGGCGCAGCGGTAGAGTTGCTGCCTTACAGTGCCAGAAACCCGGGATCCATCCTGACTACGGGTGCTGTCTGTATGGAGTTTGTACATTCTACGCACCTGTAGTTTTCTCCAAGATGTTTGGTTTCTTCCCACACTCCAAAGACATAAATGTAGGTTAATTGGCTTGGTGTAATTGTAAATTGTCCCTAGTGTGTGTAAGATAGTGTTAGTGTAGGGGGATTGCTGGTCGGTGCGGACTCGGTGGGCTGAAAGGCCTTTCTAAATTCAACTAAACAAAGGACACATAGGCAGGAGCAGAATTGCAACGAGTCCATACCCACAGATTCCAGAAGGCAGCAGGACAAGCAGAGCAGGTGGTTAAGAAGGTTCCCCACAGACAGATTTCTAGAGCATTGTTATTCCTGATGCAATGGAAAATACACAAATCCTAACTAAAACCTTCAACCAGCTTTACAGTTACCGGCACAACTGCACTCACCATCCCATTAAACTTCATTTACCAAGGGTTGTAGATTTTAATTAACTACTTAAACTCTCTATTAAAAAAAACAAAGCATAAGGTAGTTATTCCTCGTGTTTGCCCAATCTCATTGTGAATGAAATCGAGAACATTGGCCCGGCTCACTCTTTTACCCCACCACCCTTCTATCAGAGACGTGGATTAAACAGACATTTGTACTGTTTCTGCTCCTTGTTACAGTCGGGATTAAGGAAAATTAACATTGAGTGTTTAAAACTGGCTCACATTAAAATATTATGCTGATGTTAGGGAGTTTGGTAAGAAATTAGCTGCTTAAATATGGCAGTAATGTTGCAATAGTTAAATTATCAGACTAGTTATGCAGAGAACAGAAATCAAATCCAACCACAGCATCTGTGAAATTTAAAATCATTATCATCTGGCTTTTGGAAATAATACTATTCGTAGGCAATGGAAATGAAAACTACTGGTTACTTGTATCATTTCTTAATATGGTTTAGGGTAGAAAACCTGTCATCTATTTAACTGTAGAAACAAGGAATTGCAAATGCTGGTTTGCACAAAAGGACACAAAATGCTGGAGTAACTCAGTGGGTCAGGCAGCACCTCTGGAGAACAAGGATATGTGATGTTTTGGGTTGGTCTGATGAAGGATCTCGACCCGAATCATCACCTCTCAATGTTCTCCAGAGATGCTGCTTGACCAGTTGAGATACTCCAGCACTTATGTGATCTTTGTGCTTGGCCTTTTTGTAGCTGCAGACCCTGTTTTGATGATTGCCGTCTGAATGGCCTTGCAAGGTACTCAACTCAAGGGCAAGTAGAGATGGCCAATACATGCTGTTTTTCCAATGACACCCAGGTCCAGAACATCTATGCTTCCATGTAGGGGTGGATCTAACCTAATTACGTCACAGGTTGACAAGGCCACCAGTATCCTTTAAGTGGATCAGAAACTTGTATCATGGAGATCTTAATACAACTTGCTAAGTAGTAGAACAATTAAGCATTGTTATTTTAAGTGCTGAATACAGATTTTTAAAAATGTCAAATCCACATCTCTTATATCTAAGTTAGGTACCATAAACACGTTCACTGTTAACCAAGCGGATTGGATATGCTTGAAATGAATCATTTCCTTGTGGACTGACTATATGCAAAGGATTGCTTTGACTTTCAAAGCAGAGCTGGCTGAAGTTTTGGGGTTTGCGGTTTATATGCCCGTTTTAATGCTGAGCCGTTGGAAAAGGGCTCTGCAGAAAGTCTTTGTCATCAGAGACCCAGAATCTGCAACAAATTATCATGCTTTGGACTCTGAATCAAACTTGTCTAACAAATGGTATTCTGCTCAGTTGGGAAACAAATGGAACCACAGCGAGAGATTCAGAAATATGTGTTAATCACTTCTGCTGCTGCTCTGGGAGAGTGGGATTAGATTTACGGACGTGAATTCAAAAAAGGTTGTTAAGCGGCGTCTGATCCAGGGCCAAAACACGTGGAAGTCTAGCCATCTGACACAGACAGTGCTGCACCAGACTGGATGGCTCTCTAGGGAAAAACCTCTCTGAATGTTTCGATGAGGCAGATTGTGGCTCACTTGCCCGTGAGCTGGTTCACAGCAGTGCTGTAAAGCCACATCAGGTCCGCAATAATGTTAATACCATGAAATCATGCTGACTGCACCCAAGCTACTGATTTCAACAGCTGTCGGTTCGGTCTGAACGAGGCTGAAATGGATATGCCTGGCCTCTTCCTCTGCATTCTGCAGTTTGATGTGAAGCACATCAGGATGAAAGCTGCTAGGACAATGCAAAGCCATTCTTTCGGCAATAGATATACTTAAGGGAGCCTGGATTGGAACAAGGGGAGGAAGGAATAAGGGTCCATCTGTGGGATGTACCTCGGTGACTGCCAATCACCACCAGCACTATTATTATTATATTATTCAAATCGTTTGCTATGTCGTTCTTCCAGGGAGATGCTAAATGCATTTCATTGTCTCTGTACTGTACACTGACAATGACAATTAAAATTGAATCTGAAATTGAATCTGAATGAGACCCAGCTACTGTTATCGAGTCATATAGCAGGTAAACAGGCCGTTCGGCCCAACTCATCCAGGCTGACCAAGATGTGATTTGTTTTTCTATGTTTTATGTTCTAAGTTAGGGATATTCTGTGGAGACTGAAACAGAGTAAATGTTTCAAGTCAATGAAAAACAAATCAGACATTTACCCAGAAGCAATGATTCGTAAAGTACCCAAAAAAAACAAAGCATTTAACATTTGTTCTTGATCTTTGAGCAATGTAATATTTCATGCCTGCAGCTCAAGGACCTTGGGTGGTAGCGACTGGCTTCCTCCTTACATTGCTGGTGATAGGATTCCGAGATATTGGTGGTGTATTTAACAGTAAAGGAACAGTGGTATCCATGAAGGCAAGATGGTGTGGGATTTCATGCCCCTGCAAAATTTTACACCACTCTCCTACACCACCTACAGTTCAATGGTCCAATGGTGCTTTTATTGTCACAGGTATGAAGTACAAATGCACAGTGAGATTATTTTCGTACAAACGTATTGCCGTACCTAAGCACATCCCCGATTAGCAAGTTGTAAAGAAATAGTCTAATGATCTCACATGCAAGAGGTGCCATATTTTGGCGCCATTTTCAAAGTCCAGTCTGTGCTCTAATTCTTATGAGAGGCGTCTGATCCAGGCAAACCCTGGGTAAATGTCAATGACTGCTTGCTCCTTGAATGCCATGCCAAACATGTGCACAATCACCTTCTGTGAAGCAGATTCCTTCATTTAAAACCAGTTATCACTTGAAAAGGGGTCACAGTTTAAGGATAAGGGGGAAATCTTTTAGGACCGAGATGAGAAAAACATTTTTCACACAGAGAGTGGTGAATCTCTGGAATTCTCTGCCACAGAAGGTAGTTGAGGCCAGTTCTTTGGCTATATTTAAGAGGGAGTTAGATGTGGCCCTTGTGGCTAAAGGGATCAGGGGGTATGGAGAGAAGGCAGGTACAGGATACCGAGTTGGATGATCAACCATGATCATATTGAATGGCGGTGTAGGCTCGAAGGGCCGAATGGCCTACTCCTGCACCTATTTTCTATGTTTCTATGTTTCTATGAAAAATGTCAGTTCTCCAATGGAGCTCCATGCAGATTAATTCCTGCTATTTTCAGAAATTCAAGGCTCTTGGGGAAAAAGATTCAATTAAAAACAGTTTGACAATTTAGCTGAACCAGGATTGGCACATTCTCAGTACAAACCCACACATTCCTTCCAACTTCCCAATCAATACCAGATTGCCCACAGCAAGCAACTTTGAAGATTTGCCTGGTCTCTAAACTTAGATGTAGAGTACTTCCAACATCCTGAGAAGTATTAACACTCTAACTTGGCCAGAGGATCCACAAGAAAGCAAATCCTGCATTGTGAATATCTACAGTCAATTACAACTCCGTGGCAGGCCATGCTTTTAATTGAATAAACTTAAATTTAACATAGTGTTTACAGCATCTGTGGTTTCAGTTTTCTAGACAGACTAATTCATACAATGCATCACTGTTCCTACTTGCACCGTGCCCCCAGATTATCCCTGGGGTCCCAGAACCTCAACTCAGTTGTGGTCTTGCCCTCTCTGTAGCATAACCCACCCTTTCCCCTGCAAACAGTGACCCATCCACAAACTCTGATGTCCTTGTAACTTGCCTTCGATGGTTGAAGTTAACACCCTAGAATTTCTCCACACACCTCTTCAGTTCTAAAATTTGCTTAACACATCTGTAGACTCACATATTTGGTCAAACAACCAAATATAGCCTTAAAGTCATAGTGTACAGTGTGGAAAATGCCCTTTGGCCCACCGTATCCATGCCCACCTTTTTGCCGATCCACACAAATCCCATTTGCCTGCATAAGGGTTGTGTCCTATGTGCCTTGCCCATTCGTGTCTGTCTAAATGCCGATAAAAAGGTAGTAATTACATCTGATTCCATTGCCTCCTCTGGCAGCATATTCTTGAAATCAACTACACTTGGTGTGAAAAACCTACCCCTCCAATCCGTTTTAAAGCTCCTTTCTCTCACCTTAAACCCATGCCTTCTTTGGCTCTCATTGTTTCTCTGAAGTTACCTCTGAAGTTACCTCTGAAGTGAATATCTGGAATTCTCTGCACCTGAGTGTGTTATAGGTCAGATCATTCCATAAATTTAGTCGGAGATAGATACATATTTGAAAGATCAAGGGATTGAGGATTGGGGGGAAGTGGCACAAAGGAGGAGATGAGATGAGCCGAGCAGAGACCAGCCATGATTAAAATGAATACAGTGGTCTTGATGGGCTGAGTGGCCTGCACCTGCTCCTATTTTCTTGTGTAGGAAGGAACTGCACATGCTGGTTTACATCAAAGATAGACACAAAGTGCTGGAGTAACTCCGTGGGCCAGCATCATTAGAGAAAAAGAATAGCTGCTTTTCAGGTCTGAAGAAGGGGTTTCAGCCTGAAACATCACCAATTCCTATTTTCATGTGTTCTGCTAAATAAAAGTTAACACCTTATAAATCACTAGTGAGGCTTCAAGAATATTGTGCCTGGGTCTGGGCAGATTGTCAAGGCTCTGCATAAAATAGAGGTTTACCAGAATGATACCAGGAAGTTTAGTTACACAGAAAGTCTACAAAAGCTGGGATCTCTCCCAGAGGAGAGAAGGTGAAAGAAAGAATTATGAAGCATGCAAGATAATAAGGACTTTTCAAAGAGTGAATGAAGCAAAACTGTTTCCACAAGTGGGGGATTTGGAATCCAGATGGAACTGTTCAAAGTTATTTGTCAAAGCAGCTTAAAATATAAGAAGAATCTATTTGAAGAAGGATCCCCACCCAAAATGTCACCCATCCTTTTTCTCCAGAGATGCTGCCTGACCCGCTGAGTTACTCCAGCACTCTGTGTCTATCTTAAGAAGTGCTGGATGTAGTGAGACCCCATGATGGAAGTGTCCCACTGAGTGTGTGACCCCTATCACTGTACATTCTCGTTTGTCGAGGTATGCCGAATATACATTCTCACAGTAGCTGTTATCATTGGGAGGTGCCGGGTCAGGCTAAGTGAACAGGAAACTCAGGGTGTGGTGCATAGTTCAAACAGTTCAAGTGGAAGAATAACGGGTTATTTTGAGCAAGGAGCCTCTGGTTGTTCTCAACAATTTGGATATTGGCCACATCTGGTTGCCAGTGTAGGATGTGCTTGACAGGACAGCCACAGGAGTGGGGGCAGGAGGCACACCAACTATATCACCAGGCTTATCCTTCACCAGCCCGAGCTGATGGCCTAGTCATAGGGAAGTTCTCAGAAACAACCCAACTTGAATTAATCGATACCCACCCTATGTACCTTATATCGGATTTAAATTGGAATTTCAATTTGTGTTTTCCTATTTATCAATTTTTTGTGCCCGATTATTTGGCGGCCAATCAACCGCTGTCTCCAAAGGGGTTGCGTCCAATCACCGACGAGCTTCCCTTAAAATTCCCGTCCAATCAACAAGTTGGTCTCCTCCCCTCCAATCAGCAGTTAGGAAGAAATGCAGGGGTCGCAAAATTATTTCTTGATGATTTCCCTAATGCAACTGTTTGGCACTGTGCCAGTCACAGGCTTGAACTCAATGTAGGTGATGCTATGTGAAGTTGCAGGTTTGAATCATTTTCAGATATTTTGTGATAAATTATATTCCTTTTTTCATAGGTCTCCTAAGAATCAGGATGAGTTAACTGCATGCACTGAGGCTCTTCACTGTCAACTGTTGAAAATTGGTCGTGTTTTCAGTGTGAGATGGGTTGCTTCGTCTTACCGAACTGTAAAGGCAGTGGCAGTCTTATAAAGCTATTTGGGAGCATTTTGTAAAAGCAAGCGGTGATGCTTCAAGATCTAGTGCAGAGAGAGCAAAGTACGAGTGGCTGAGAAAAATATTAGAATCATCAGCTTTCATAAATATTTTGGGCTTGTTGATGGACAGTTTCCTAGAGCTGGCTGAACTGTCACTTGAACTGCAAAACGGAAATTGTACACTTAGTAAAACACATGAGGAAATTAAACAAACTATCAAGGTTCATGAATGTCAAATAGAGAAGCCAGGAAAATGTTATACTCAAGTGGAGAAAGCAACAAGCCAGATGATATTTAATGGAATACATTTGAGAGCTGGTAAATTAGCAACTAGACAACAGTTTTTGCGGAGTTTGGTCAATAATATGAAATCCAGGTTGCTTGAATCTACAACAGCTTCCAATGATAAATGTAAAAAGTTAATTAACAAGTTGAAATATTTAGATATTAATAATATTCCAGAAGATTCACTTTTTAAACTTTGGGGATAATGATGTAGAAGAAATAGCAGAATAATTTGGCTTAAATGGTCGGCTTTGTATCAGAGCCTTCAGAGAATTCAAGGAATCTAAAGGGAAGATAGTTTCTGCAGATTTTCAGCAGCTGCTAATGGCTGTAAATACAATTCCAGTATCAACAGCAGAATGTGAAGGAAGTTTCAGTGGCATGAATTTCTGCATGTCACCACAACGTGCAAGACTTCAAACTGATCATCTCTCAACTATTCTATTTATTAAGTTGGTGGGACCTCCTCTGTCAAAATTCAACCCCGAAGAATACGTGAGGACATGGCTTCTTAGTGGCAGAAGGCGTGCTGAAGAAACGGCATGCAGAAAGAAAGAGGTGACAGAAAAAAATGGGGATTATATACCATTATGGAACATTTTGTAATGTAAATAGAGAGAGAGAGAGAGAGAGATGGCAGAAAGCAGCTATGACATATAATACACAATAAACTATATTACAAATATACAATAAACAAGTTATGCATTCTTGTACTCTTACATGGGTATGACCGCATGATTTAAAAAAATCACCCCCCACCCTTCCTTCCCAACCTCAGCCTCATTGACCTAGATTACCCCTAGTTCCTAAAACCCAGCACATTACATATAAATGCGCTTTGAATGTGCATCATTGGCAATAAAGCTCACCTGCGTTTGGGGCTATATAATTGCAGTGTCTCTTTGTCTACAGACACCACCTTCACGTTGCATGATTATTCGTCAAATAAGAAGTCCTTCCATGAATGAACGGAAACACATACTTGTGGTTAAATCTCCTTCCTGCGGAACATCCTTAGGCCAGCTAACCTTTCGAGTCTGCTCTGCCTTGCAGTGAAACTACAGCTGATTTGAAATCAAACTCCCCGACATGTGCCACATACTTGGCTGGTAAAATAAAATCCAACAGAGCCATTTAAAATCGACAACTGATCAAACGTCATTTTTCTCGTCTGACAGCGAGTACCGAACTTTCAGAATTGACAGAGCATCAAAGGTTACGGGGGGAAGGCAGGAGAATGAGGTTGAGAGTGAATAATAGCATAGCCATGATCGAACGGTGGAGCTGACTTGATGGGATAATTGGCCAAATTCTGCTCCTATGTCTTATGGACATGGACTATGGCAGGTGGTAATCTAATTCCCTCCGTAATATCAACACTGCCTCCGTTATCAGTACCGGATGGTAAAGATTTCATCAGGTCCTAGGAAACAGCTACAGATTTCATGTTCCATGTACCTCCCAACATTCTGCAAGGTAGTGAGTCATCCTTCAGTTTAGTTTTGGTTGAGTTAACATTTCTGATCAATGACTTGAACAATTCTGGCAGAAGGTCACCAGCCTGAAACATTAACTATTCCTTTTCCCTCCGATGCTACTGTACGTAACCTGCTGACCATTTCCACCCTTTTCTGTTTTTACCTAGGATGCTAGAAATTATTGCAAGTCCAGAGGATGGAATTGCAAAATTAACACACCTGAAGCCAGAGAGGTGGCTGCAAGTAGTGGACATATGGAAAGGATTCCATTTGGAAAAGTTCCACCTTCTAGAGGAAAAGTTTCCCTCTAGAAGGTGGATTAGCAACACCAACTGTAAACTCCTATCTCACTAGGGACTAACTTTACTGTACCGATTTACTGTTGTGTGGTGTCTTTTTAAAATTGCTGTTTTTTTCTTTTTTTCCCTCCCACAAATATGTAATATGTGAATATGTGATTCTGTTCCATTCCGTTTTGCACAAATCCGCAAGCATTGCCACTTTTCATTTCATTACACATCTCGTATGTGTATGTGATGAATAAACTTGACTTGACAATAAGGGCAATGGTCACATAGGTACATATTCCAAAGTTTCACTGCGCTACCACTTGTCTGGGAGGATCTGAGGGCAGAACACAACCTCAGGGTGCCCCAAACATTTCACAGCTAATTAAATATATTTTTTTATGTTCTCGCCCACACATGACTCCCGACTTTCAGGAAGGGAAGGGAGGCAAAAGGAAAAAGGGGAGGAAGGGTATTCACTCTTTAAAACCTCTTCTAGCTTACCATATCAGAGAAGCAAAAACAGAAAGAAACGGACAGATTACGTTTAGTTTAGAGAAACAGTGCAGGAACAGGCCCTTCGGCACTGACCAGTGATCCCTGTACACTAGCACTATCCTACACACTGGGGACAATTTACAATTTTTACCGAAGCCAATTAACCTACAAACCTGTATGTCTTTTGAGTGTGAGAGGTACTCAGAGGGAGAATGTACAAACTCTGTACAGACAGCACCAGTAGTCAGGATCAAATACGGGTCTCTGGTGCTGTGAGGCAGCACTGTGCTACCGTTCTGGAAAGTCATTTTAAAATAAAGGAGGGAGTTACTTCTAAAGCTTATTTTTTCAAAGTATAGCTGCAAACCTTGGCTGACTGGCTCTTTAAGATCCATATATTCTAAGAGACATCAATTCCTTCTCCACAATGAACACATTCTGTAGAGAAAATGAATCAAACAGCTGCAGCTTTCTAAAATAAATTATTTGCCAATTCAATGGAACGGCTGACAGATAGCGCTGCAAATTGCATTGTTTACAGCTGAGTACTGTGCGCCTCTGTAATGGGCCTTGGATCTTCATAAATGCTTCAAGTATAGCTATACAGCTGGGTTTATATTCCACACTCACAATACAATGGATGCAGAGCTAGGGAGCAGGATGGGCCAGTTTTACAAGTCGCGTAACACTTCTGGACCACAGATACATGGTGGCACTAGGTCACCAAACAGATGTTGCCATTTGACTTTGGTGACAGGTTCAAATTGAGCTGAAGTAAAGAATTTGAAAAAGTCATCACTGGAAGTATGAGGGCTCCAAGCAACAAACCTGACCATGCCAATCCCTAGGTACACAAAAATGCTGGAGAAACTCAGCGGGTGCAGCAGCATCTATGGAGCGAAGGAAATAGGTAACGTTTCGGGCCGAAACCCTCTCATGCCAATCCCTAGTTCACTGCATAGCTGTAAATACAGTTGCTTGGCGTTCTGTAATGCCCCTGTCCCACTTAGGAAACCTGAACGGAAACCTCTGGAGACTTTGCGCCCCACCCAAGGTTTCCGTGCGGTTCCCAGAGGTTGCAGGTGGTTGCCGGAGGTTGCAGGTAGTGGAAGCAGGTAGGGAGACTGACAAAAACTGACATTGCAAAGGACTCTGCTATCCTTCCTAGAACCAATTCAAAATCTTCCTCTTTTAATTCTGTTCCAGTTGAGTAGACTAATGGTGATAGAAAGTTAATGGCGACACAGATTTCTTCACATGAATCTTCTTTCTGGTGTTAGTCTGAGGAAGGGACCCAACCCGAAACATCATTTTTCTCCAGAGATCCGTTGAGTTACTCCAGCACGTTGTGCTTATCTTTGCTAGAAATCAGCATCTCCAGTTCTTTCTTTCTACTTCTTCTTTCATCTTTGATTGGACTAATTGGATGGCAGCTCTGTCCCTTCCTCTCCCTACTGGTCTTGCTATTGTATTGTTATATATCTGACAGTTTTCCTAAGTTACACAAAAGGGGGTTTCTGAATCCACATTATTCATGTAATTAATAAACCCTAGATTCTATGTTGTTGATCGTCTCCAAAAGTCCAAAGCTAAGCCCTGGCCGTCACACTCCCCTTTCCCATTTTTAAATCTTATTTTACATCCCTCCCACTTGACCTGATTTTGTGGAATGAAAGGGTCTGGGTCACGCTTTTTATTAGGACTTAAAATCAGGTTGTGTTGAGGCTCATCAATCCACAACAATTGTTCCAATAGAGCAGAAACCTCACACTTTGTTGGCTAATCGAGTGAGTCTTATTACAGAGCTGGCTGGACTATACATACTGCTAATGATAAACCTCCCTACATATTGCTATTAAGGTCTACTAGGGTATTTCATTTAACCTCAGCCCAAACCCAATTCATGAACCTGGCCTAAGCCTGAAGGCTTGTTATTTCCTCTGTAGTTTCTCCACTTATAGTTGGGTCCTGTGCTGCTAGTGTCAAGCAGTCCAGACTCCACCTTGAAGCAGAAGCCACTTCCTCTGCTATCTGCACTCTCTGGTTATTTGTAGCAGACAGCCCTATGACATCCCAAAGCACCCTGCCTTCATCCGATTACTAATAAAGGATGCAGTTTGACCCAAGCCCACCCCAACCAGATAACATATTATTTTTCCTATCCACCACCAAGCCTATTTGGGGAGTAGGGTTCCATTGGACTGGAGTTAGATGGCCAGGCTCTGGTTGTTATCAGAGTTTGTAGTATTGTGACTGGGTCTGAAAATGCCCATTCAGCACCTGGCTAACCAGTGCAATACTTAGCTCAACACCGCTCGGAGCCAGCACTGTGTGCCCAAAGCAATAAATATTACAGGGTAGAGGCACAGGAGGTTAAGCTGGTTTACAAACGTTCAGATGGTGATCTCCTGCTACTAAAAGACAAGTGGTTGCTAGGTCGGAGGGAGGGAGGGATATGGGTGGAAGGGGACTATGGGGAGAAGAAAGAGTGGGGGTTAAAAGGGAGATTAAGGAGCAGGGGTGGGAGAGATGGGCAGAAGGAGGCGGGGCAAGGAACAGTGAGTGACAGGGAGAAAGGCGGAAAACCGGAGGTGGAGTGGGGGAAATGAGATTGGGGGGATTAGTGGGTTTTAATTAAAATTAGATAATTCAATGTTCATGCTGTTAGGTTGTAGGCTAACCAAGCAGAATATGAGGTACTGTTCTTCAAATTACCATCCCCTTATCATGCTACCCGCACCCTCATGGCATTGAAAATATTCCCACACACAAGACAGCAATGACCTCCAGTCAACACGCCCCAAGTCTCGGTATCGGTGGGAGGGGCTTGTACTTGGTCAGCTGTTCCCGAGGGAAAATTTCCTTTGCTTCTTTCCATGAAAAGACATTTGTTGCATTCTCAGAAATTGGCCACAGTAGAGATATCCAAATTAAACCAATCTCCAACCTCCAGAGGGAAAACAATAAAAAATAGCTGACCAATGCAAAAGAAAGTTATGGAGACCTGAAAGATTGCAGATAGAGGAATCTGGAGCAAAGAACAAACTCAGTGGGTTGAGCAGGTCCTGGTGCAAGGTCTTGACCCAGACCATCGACCACCCAGACCATCGACGCTGCCACCGAAGGGACAGGAGTATTTGCAATGGAACAAGATGCAAAGTGAACGGACACCATTATTAATCTGCAGTGGGGGGGGGGGGGGGGGGGGGGGACTTTAGAGGCCTTGGGGGAAAATATACTGCAGCAGCAGTGGCTTCCACATTTAACCACAAGGCACTGACTTTGCAGAAACAAACAGTCCTAACAGTTTTAATCTCTGGTCAAGGGCTGACGAAGGGCTGGAGTGAGCTGTGCAAGAAGAGGGACGTCAGATCGCCGGAATGGAGGCGACGACTGCAACGGGCCTTAGTGGCCAGCTGCAGCTGGAACTGAAAAATGGCGACACAAGCAAATAGAATCAGTGAGCTGCTCTGTACATTTTGTACTAACCCGGGGATTGTGCTCATGTATGTGATAGTCTTGCTAATCAATAAGCAAAACAAGAATTTCACTGTACCTTGGTACACGTGATAATAAAGATACTATTGAATCATTGGTCAAATTTATTGTAATAGCAGTCGCAAAAACTGTAGTAGCACTGATGTCAGCGGTGTGGGGTTTTTCTGCGAATGGTGACGATAATCACTTAGTGAATGTTTAAATACCAAGGTTTCTGATACCATTTGCATACACGGTACATTGCTGCAATCTCTTCAGATGCACGCACCAGGAAGAAGTCTATGTGGCTGGCCACTAAGGAGAAAAAGGGAACTGCTGGCATTTTTCACCTCACTGCTCCAGGGATTTTTTTTTAGAGTGACAAGGGATTAGAGCAGAAGAAAATAAGAGCAAGAGCAAGTCAAGTTGCAATTGCTTAAAAATTTGATGAGGCTGCATTTCGTGTAATGTGTGCAGTTCTTGACACTGCATCACAGGAAGGAATGCAGGCTGAAGGGATTAGTTCAATTTGACATCACAGTCAGCACAGACATCATGGGTCGATGGGCCAATTAGAGTCATAGAGTCCTAGAGTGATACAGTGTAGAAACAGGCCCTTTGGCCCAACTTGCCCACACTGGCCAACATGTCCCAGCTACACTAGTCCCACCTGCTCGCGTTTGGTCCATATCCCTCCAAACCTATCTTATCCATATTCCTGTCTAACTGTTTCTTAAATGTTGGGAAAGTCCCTGCCTCAACTACCTCCTCTGGCAGCTTGTTCCATACAACAACCACCCTTTGTGTGAAAACGTTACCCCTCACATTTCTATTAAATCTTCTCCCCTTCACCTTAAACCTACTGTATGTCCTCTGGTCCTTGATTCATCTACTCTAGGCAAGAGACTCTGTACATCTACCTGATCTATTCCTCTCATGATTTTACACACCTCAATAAGATCACCCCTCATATTATCATATTGCGGGACCGTCATATGTTGATAGAATGGAGCGGCTGGGCTTGTATACTCTGGAATTTAGAAGGATGAGAGGGATTCTTATTGAGACATTATGGGATTATCCGAGTCTCGCCCAAAACCTCAAGTGTGCCTTTGGTTTTCTGTCCCCATTTCAGATTTCCAGAGGCCGTTATGTTTGTGATTTCCGCGATCCTGAACGAGCAGCGGCAACCGAAGCCAACTCTGGTATTCTTTGATAGGCAAAAAAAAAATGCTGGAGTAACTCAGCGGGACAGGCAGCGTCTCTGGAGAGAAGGAATGGGTGACGTTTCAGGTCGAGACCCCCTTCCTCTGATATCAGTCTGGACAAGGGTCGCGGAGTTACTCCAGCATTTGTGTGTCTATCTTCGATTTAAACCGGCATCTGCAGTTCCTTCCTACACAGAGGTATTCCTTGCCCTGATATCAAGCCGCCTTCACAGCCAACGAGAAGAACAGCGAGGAGATGCCGTTCTGTCACAATGCTGGCACACTCTGTCACCAGTGTCATCCTGAGATGTTTGCAGCACAAGTATTTCAAAGCCCCCCTTTTTTTTCTGCATCATCGCGCTAAATTTGTCAGCCAAAAGTATTTAAACCGCAGCAGCTTCACTCCCCCCGCCCTCAGCCCCAAACTAATCTGGAAGGTGTTATCGTGGAGTGAGTGGCCTCTCAACAAGGTCACGCACAGAAAGCGATGATCTAAACCCTTTCTAAAATAAACGTTAATCACATTCGACTTACACCATATACTGTATATCATGATAATCAGAAATTAATTGCAGATGCTGAAAATCTGAAACAAAACTAGAAAATGCAGGAGAGTTAACTACAGAACGATTCTGACGAAGGGGCTAAAATCTGAAAAGTCAACTGCTTCTCTTCCCATGGACGCTGCCTGACACATTGAGTATTTTTCGAGCATTTTCTAGTTTTATTGTAATGGGAAATTATATTTGGTATTAAATTTGGTAATGTCATTTTACTAACTTTATAGTGTATTCCCATAAATTACATCCAATTCAGCCCGCATAGCTGAATTTGCACAGACACTAACTTTGGGGACCTTATAGTGTCATTAGATGCACTGGGTGTGTTTCTTACTTCCGCTCCCAGCGGAACCTCTCTCTCTCTCCACAACAAACTGTAACCTGATAAATATTCCCGATTAACTCGATTTGGATTGAAGCCGGTTGGTAGTCTGTCTACTTTTTGTTTTGCATATTTTCCATTATTTATTCTACATCTCTCTATATATGTCCATATCTCTCGTTTCCCTTCCATAGAAACATAGAAAATACGTGCAGTAGTAAGCCATTCGGCCCTTCGAACCAGCACCGCCATTTAATATGATCATGGCTGATCAACCAAAAACAGTACCCCGTTCCTCCATTCTCCCCATAGCCCTTGATTCCGTTAGCCCTCTGACCTATATCGAACTCTCTCTTGAAAACCTTCAGTGAAGTGACCTCCACTGCCTTCTTTCCCCTGACTCTCAGTCTAAAGATGGGTCTCAACCCGAAACGTCACCTATTCCTTTTCTGCAGAGATGCTGCCTGACCAGCATGTTGTGTCCATCAGCACTCTCCCCCCTCCCTGACTTACTCGCGCACTGTAGACTTTGCTTGTAGAGTCCCCAGATGAAGTCGCCGCAAAGGTCGCACCAGCTGGGCTGGGTCTGGGTGCAGGGGCTGAAGTCGTGTCCTTCCCCCGCTCTCGCCGTCAACCTGGGGTCCTGCTCCAGCAGCAACAGGCGCTTCTTCCCCGACTCACTGGCGCTCTTGCCCCGGTCCTTGCCGCTCGACGCCCGCACCCTCGGGTTGATCCTCATGGCGTTGGTCCTCTCCAAGCCCGGCGAGCGGCAGAGTGACTTGGTGCCGCCGGGGCTAGGAGCCCCGTCCGCCCGCTTGCTGTCCCTTAGATTTCGAAGCTCTATCAACTCAGCCATGAGAGGCAGGAGACGGGGAGAGGGTCTGACGCCGCGAGAAAGACAAGAGGAAACTCCAGCAGGGAAGTTTCAGCCTGGGTTTGAAACGTATCCCAGGGTTTGAATTGCAGCGTAACTCAGCCCAGTTGTGGTTGAAGTTGCATCTGGCGCTGTCCCGGACCAAGTGGCCGCTCTCTGGCCCGCTGCTCCAAGCGCTGCCGAGAGATCCGCCCCCCAGAGCCGCTCCCACCAAACTCAACGAGTGACACTTCACAGCTGCCGGGACTCGAGTTGCGGTGCAGAAACCCGCCACGAGTGCCAGAGGCAACCAACGGCAGCGAGCGCCGCACTGTATTGTCAAAGAGACTTAACCCTGCTAGCAAAGGGTAGCTGGGGGAAGAAGCGCGTCGGTCGAGCGGTCGGGGTCCGCGCCGTGGAAATGTTCACAACGGTTCTAGGGCCGCTCTCACTCTCCTGCCTACCTGCCCCCGGGGGCTGCGCTGAGCCGAGCCGAGCCGGGCAAGGTCTCTGCTCACTCACCATCATCCCAGCCGCCCCACCCGCTGTTGTAGTTACCTCACGGCATGGCGGGTAGAAGGTAGTAATTAATCCAGTGACATCCCCGGGATTCCGGGTTTGAGCCAAAGTCTTGGACATTTATGAAAACCCCCTGTTGCTCGTGTACATCGACATGAGCCATCAACCTCAGGCTTTTGCGAGTTATCCCGTCTTTGTGTCTGTGTGCACTCACAGTGGGCATCTGCCTTGGGATCACAGTGTATACATACATTGCATACCCAGTTGACTATGTGTCTGTGTGTGCACCCACTGTGGGCATTAAACTTAGGGTCACAATGTTTGCCTAATTAACTGTGTGACCACGTGTGCACTCACTGTGTGTATCAGGATCACACTGTATACATATTGGCCACCTGACTTTGGATGTGTGATGGACCCAGTGTACACCTGACCTGTTTACCCAGTGTGTGTATCTGAGGTAGAGACTGTGCGCGGATCCAATCATAAAGTCATGGAGTCGTCTAACACAAAACAGGCTTTTAGTCCAGCTCATCCATGCTGAGCAATATGCCCCATCTAATCCCATACGCCCATGTTTGGCCCTATTCTATCAAAACCCCTTTCCTTTCCATATACCTATCCAAAAGTCTTTTAAATGTTGTTATTGTACCTGCTTCTCAACTACTTCCCCTGGGAGCTTGTTCCACATACCTAATATTCTCTGAGGAACAACTACAGGACTGTTTGGAGTCTGAGGACTGGGCAATGTTGAGGGAGTCGGCAACGAACCTGAACGAATACGCCACAGTCGTTACAGACTTCATAAAGAAATGTGTGGAGGACTGCATCCCAACAAAAACCTCCAAGTGTTTCCCAATCAGAAGCCTTGGATGAACTATGAGATCCGCACTCTTCTGAAGACCAGACCACGGGCATTCATGTCTGATGATACAGTGGTCTACAAGAAGTCCAGATACGACCTTGGTAAGGCCATCAAAAAGGCCAAAAGGAACTTCTGCTCCAAACTGGAGGATGAGACAGATGTTCGGCAGCTGTGGCGGGGCCTGAATGCAATCACCTCCTACAAGGCAAGATCAGGAGGCAGCTCGAATGTCGGTGAAACATCACTACCTGACGAGCTCAATGCGTTTTACGCACGCTTTGATAGGGAGAATACTGATGTGCCTTCCTGATCCCCCATTCGCTGTGATGGTATTTCAGTCTCAGTCACAGAGGCCGACGTCAGGAAATCCTTCAGAGGGATGAACCCCCGAAAAGCACCTGGACCTGATGGTATACCCGGTCGTGTTCTAAAAACCTGTGCAGACCAACTGGCTGGAGTTTTTATGGACATTTTCAACCTCTCACTTCTGAGATCTGCATTAAAAGGGCATAAATTATGCTGGTGCCAATTACTATTGACCAGTGTCTGTGGTGATGAAGTGCTTTGAGAGGTTGATCATGGCAAAAATCAACTCCTACCTCGACAAAAAACTGGGCCCTCTGCAGTTCGCTTACCGCCACAATAGATCAACGGTAGATGCGATCTCGCTGGCTCTCCACTCCGCTCTGGACCACTTGGACAACAAAAACTCATATGTCAGGCTGTTATTCATTAATTACAGTTCAGCATTTAATACAATCATCCCCTCCAAGTTGGTTACCAAGCTCGCAGAACTGGGTCTCTGCACATCCCTCTGCAATTCAATCCACGACTTCCTCATTCACAGACCACAGTCAGTTCGTATTGGTGGAAATGTGTCAGCCTCAATAACAATCAGCACGGGAGCACCTCAAGGCTGCGTGCTTAGCCCACTGCTGTACTCACTCTATACTCATGACTGCGTAGCTGGTCATAGTGCGAACTCCATCATCAAGTTCGCTGACAATACCACTGTTGTGGGACGTATCACTGATGGGGACGAGTCAGAGTACAGAAGTGAGATCGACCGACTGAGCAAATGGTGCAAGCACAATAACCTGGCCCTCAACACCAGCAAAACCAAGGAACTGATTGTGGACTTTGGAAGAGGGAGGATGGGGACCCACAGTCCCGTTTATATCAACGGGTCGATGGTGGAAACGGTCAAGAGCTTCAAATTCCTGGGCGTGCATATCTCTGAAGATCTTTCCTGGTCGGAGAACACTGATGCAATCATAAAGAAAGCACATCAACGCCTCTACTTCCTGAGAACATTATGGAGAGTCGGAATGTCAAGGAGGACTCTATGTAACTTCTACAGGTGCACAGTGGAGAGCATGCTGCCTGGTTGCATCGTGACTTGGTTCGGAAACTTGAGCACCCTGGAGTGGAAAAGACTACAAAACATGGTAAACACTGCCCAGTCCATCATCGGCTCTGACCTCCCGTCCATCGAGGGGATCTATCACAGCCGCTGCGTCAAAAAGGCTGGCAGCATCATCAAGGACCCACACCATCCTTGCCATACACTCATCTCCCCACTACCTTCAGGTAGAAGGTACAGGATCCTGATGACTGCAACAACCAGGTTCAGGAATAGCTACTTCCCCACAGCCATCAGGCTATTAAACTCGGCTTGGACAAAACTCTGAATATTAATAGCCAATAATCTGTTTATTTGCACTTTATCAGTTTAATTATTCATGTGTGTGTATATTTATACAATGGTATATGGACACACTGATCTGTTCAGTATTCCTGCCTACTATGTTCTGGTGTGCTGAAGCAAAGCAAGAATTTCATTGTTCTATCAGGGACACATGATAATAAACTCTCTTGAACTCTTGAAACTGGAGCACCCAGAGAAAACCCATGGACAAAGTGCAAACTCCATAAATACAGCACTAGTAATCAGTATCGAACCCGGGTCTCTGGCACTGTAAAGCAGCAACTCTACTGCTGCAACACTGTGCTGCCCCTTAAAGCTGCTCTTGAACCTGGATGTTACAGTTTTCAGGCTCTTATACCTTCTTCCCAATGGCAGGACTGAAATGTGAGTGTGGGCAGGATTCTGTAGGTCACTGATGATGCTGGCTGCCTTCCTATAGTGGATAAGTGGTTAGAACTTCCTATAGATCTCTTCGATGGTGGGAAGGTCAGCTTGTGTTCCCATTAACCATGCCCACCCATTGGCCAGCATATGAGGGTTACCTGTTACATCCAAGTAGTGTGTGCACCTGCCCGGTGTGTGCTGTCTCAGTCTGGGTGTTTACGCAGCCACAGGTTCCAGTTCTTGTGGTCCTGACTTCAGTGGCTGCGCATGTCATTTGAAGTCTGTGAATGGATAGCTGCCTTGGGGAGTTTCCAGGCCTGAACAGTGCAGCTTGGGGGAGGGGGGGGGGGGGGGGGGTGGGGTGGAGGGGGTAATAGTTATGATAAAAAATATTGCAGAGGAGGCATTTAAAAATAAGCCTCTTGGACTAGAAATTGCATTTGCTGCCCTTAGTCTGAGGCTCTGCGTTGCTCAAAGTGGAGCAAAAGCCGTTGAACCGTGGTTGTGTGATGCTGACGCAAGCATTTCCTGTATGATCAGCAGTGCCAAAGTCAAGGTGTTATTGCCTCCTTTAACCCATTAGGAGAAGTGTTGGGTTGCTCCAATGTTATAACCAGGAGAACTTGCACCGTGACTTTAATAGAGATTAATGTGATCTGGAGTTTCACACTGAGCAAAAGAGTCAATTAGACTCATGACCAGGAATCTTGGTCCAAGATAATTTTAGTAAGGTCAAAAAGTGAGAAAAAATTCAGTGAGCTGCAGTGAGGATCAAAGGGCTTGGGACCTTCCAGTTAAAGTTACAGCTAGAATCCAGAAATGAAGTAAGTGGGGATGAACAAGAGGCAGAGTCCTTTGTGTGTTGTGGAGCTAGAGATTGGAGTGGTGAGGTAGACAGAAAGGCAACACCTCAAACCATCACAAATATTTTTCAAGACTGAACTGTATTACATCAAACTAAACAAATTATTTCAATCATTATTTAAAGCTTTAATTCTTGCATTACACACTATTTACAGAATGCCCCGCATATACTACTAGGGCGGCATGGTGCACAGTGGTAGAGTTGCTGCCTTACGGCACCAGAGATCTGGGTTCGATCCTGATTAGCTGTGCTGTCTGTAAAGGGTTTGTCATTCTCCCTGTGACCTTATGGGTTTTCTTGAGGTGCTCCAGTTTCTTCCCACACTCCAAAGACAAACAGGATTGTAGGTTAATTGCTTTGGTAAAATTGTAAATTGTCCCTAGTTTGTAGCATTGTGCTAGTGTACGGGGTGATCGCAGGTCGGTGAGGACTTGGTGGGCTGAAGGGCCTGTTTCTCCTCTGTATCTGCATCTGTATGTTGTGGCTAAGAGGATATCAACAGAAATATGGAGATGAGTGGTTTATACTGCAAAACAGGCAATTTATCAGAAAAAGAGATAAAATGTCATCATATTGCCCTTGAAGTATTCAACTACAATGAACTAATCTACCTAACATTTTATTATCTAATACTTGAAAGAACATGACTTCTTTATTTGCAAATATACCATGTGTAGACATTGTGCACATGGTTTAAGAGGTGCAAAATCTTTCTCCATTTACCTGATACAACAAAATTAAAATATTCCTGAGTAATCATTATTTCCATTCATCTCTCCCCCCCGCTACATATTGTTTACCCTCATTGTATCTCCCAGAGTTAGAACCTCTGGCACTTGATCGCATTAATAGCAAAAATCTTATCATCTTCCTACTATCAACATCTGAACTTTAGTTTGCTGTCAGTCCATTGCCCATTCTTTACCAATTGATGCTAGGACTCAAGGAAGAGTTTGGACAGGTTAGGACTTTATTCCTTGGAGTGCAGCAGGCCGAGGGGTGATCTTATAGTGGTGTGCCTTCCACCACAGTGAAGAATGTTGATTCCACTGTGGCGGATGTTCATGTTATATTCTATTGTGCATTGTGCTCTTTTTGATTGTGTGGCTGCATGGTAAATCAAATTCCTCTGTACCTTAATTGGTGTATGTGGCAATAAATGTGAACTTGAAGAGAAGTGGTGAATGCCCAGTCTTATACCCAGAGTAGAGGATCAAGAACCAGGGGACATTGGTTTAAGGTGAGAGGGCAAAGATTTTATTGGAACCTGATGGGCAACATTTTCAACGAGGGTGGTGAGTGTATAGAATGAGCGTAGAATGAGCTGCCAAGGAGGTAGTTGAGGCAGATACTATAACAACAATTAAAAGACATTTGGACAGGGATAGGAAAGGTTTGGGCCAAATGTGGACAGTATCCTGTTCCTGCCTTCTCTCCAACCAGCATAGAAACATAGAAACATAGAAAATGGGTGCAGGAGTAGGCCATTCGGCCCTTCGAGCCTGCACCGCCATTCAATATGATCATGGCTGATCATCCAACTCAGTATCCTGTTCCTGCCTTCTCTCCATACCCACTGGTCCCTTTAGCCACAAGGGCCACATCTAACTCCTTCTTAAATATAGCCAATGAACTGGCCTCAACTACCTTCTGCGGCAGAGAATTCCAGAGATTCACCACTCTCTGTGTGAAAAAAGTTTTCCTCATCTCAGGATCCCCTAAAAGATTTGTCCCCCCCAATCGGAAACAATCTTAAACTATGTCCCCTTGTTAAGAATTTTGTAAGTTTCTATGGACTTCCCCCTAACATTGGGAACAATCTTCCTGCATCTAGCCTGTCTGGTGAACCCCTTAACTCCCTAGATGGGGTATCTTCCTCAGTTTGACATGAACACGCAGTAGTGCTGAAGGGCCTATTTCCCTGCCGTAGTGATTGTCTGCCGTACTCTAATACATTTGTTGTTCCTAACTCTCTTTTTCTTTAAACATGACCTCACTTTCTAATGTAGCACAGACAGCAGGCCAGCATTTCTGTATGGTTCACTGATTGTTAAGACTGATCAGCTTACTGACTCTGCACATTTGGGCTGCTCCCATCATGGCTGTGGATTCAAGTATGCAAAGGGAGTTCCAGGATGTCACAGCAGGCCAGTAATTTGCTCTCCCAACAAATTAAATCCTTCACTTTCAGATGCAATGCATCCTTATAGAACTGTTTCAATTTCCTGTGGAGCTGTGCCATTGCCACAAAATGAAAACCCTCCTCTTGGCACCAGACCTTCAGCCTCAGCTTGAGCCTCTTCATTGTTTCATGTACCAGCATTTGGTTATGTCCAATATTAAAATTTCACACCACAACTGCAAGATGAAATGAAAATAAAAAATGCGAAAAAAATAGCTTGCCTCCAGCCAAAATATTAACCCAACAATTCTCTTTAGCGAGTCTAATACATATGCTGTCTTCAATCAACACACTAATTTTATTTTTCCTCCAACATTTTGAGGATCTGCTGTTTGTTTTCTCTTTTTGCAAATTCTAGCTCAGAACATTAAGCAATGGGATCAAGTGTCAAAGATCCTGAACTACTGCATAAAGCATATGAAACATCATTCATTAATGGAAGTTAATGTCACAGCTGTATGCTGTCAAGGCATAGTAATTTCTCTGACTGTAACCAGCCTTGGGGTTCATGAAGTTTAATGGAAATACTTTTTTGAATTGGATTAACCGGACATTAAATTTTGATGTAATAAGAAGGCTTTCCTGATCGAACAATATTTTTCTAAAAATGTACTAAGATTAGATTATAATTTTATTCTTCCATTGTAGGAAATTTCAAATTGGATTAGCAATGTTTTTCACATCATTTAATATATTGCAGCAGTTCCAGACTTTGGCAATTATACAAAGTAACTTTCCTCTGTGAATTCCAATTACTGAAAAATCTCCTTTAATCCCGTCAAGGACAGAATATTCCCTGCAGTTTGCCAAATGCATATTAATTGTCCCAGACTGCTGGAAAATATGCCATAGGTGATTACAGCTTGAGAGTTTAACTGCTTAATCTTAATGAACTGGTCAGGCTCTAAGGGCCCTTAAAGAGGTTGCTCTTATAACCACCAGCTGGATGGTGCCATCATTTTGTGAATCCAGTAACTGAATTGTTGCCTTTCTGCCTCAGTCTGGGAACCAATAAATCACTTGCAAGAATCTCCCTTTATGGGAACACCATTTTACACCTGAAAACAGAGAAGCAGTTTGCTTGTCTTGTCAAGCTAGAGGCCTTGCGCTGGATCCGTTCTTATTGTTGCATGACTTCCCACAGTTTCTGTTTGGACCTATGTTTATCAGTTTGGAGATGAAGACCAGTCGCAGGACTGTCAACCCAAGGTTTCAACCACCAAATTTAGGTACAGCTTGGCAGATTTCTCAATGGGCCACAAGGCCTCCTTCTGTGGTGTTGTAATTATAATTAGGAAGCTGGTGTTTGCAAGTTAAACACAAAAAGTAGGCCACTTATAACCCTTGTCAGTCAATATAATCATTTTGACCTGGCCCAGGCCTCAGCTATGCCAAATCCACAGTTCTTTGACATTCAAATATGTATCTGCTTCTTTTCCAAACACTCCCAGTGATTAAGCCTTCCCAACCCTCCAGGTTAGAGGATGCTAAGAGATTCACCCCCTTCTGCAAGAAGTAGTTCCTACATACCATAGTTACAATGTGATCATTTAAAACTATGTTCCCTCATCTGACATTCTACCATTAGTGGAATAATTTCAGTAATTTTGTGTGGGTAGCATAATACATTGGGCAAGGACAGGAACTACCTGGAGTGATATTCCCCACAATTGAACAGCCCATCTAAGCTGACATGATGAGTGGGCATCTGGCCCTGCACTCAGGGAAAACCGGGCAAAAAAAATGCCAGGAAAAGAGGGAAGGAAAGTCATTCTTTTCTTACAAATCAAATTTAGTGACATAATCTAATAATAGTTTCATTGCCTCATATTATGTACATGACATAACTGAATGCCTTCACCGCTGCAGAAATTACTCATGACCTTTACCTCTGTTCTCTCAACAAACATTCCATTTAAGGAGCTGGTTCCAATTCTACTTGAATTTGTTGTTAAAAATACTCTTGCCGGTTATCTGATAATAAACATTTGGTATAAAATGTTTATTTATTTTCCAGCATTAAAATACATTGACTAAAGAGGGAACTGCCAACAGAAACCGGAAGGAAAGACAAACCACGCAGTTTGACACAGCAACAATGAAGGGCTTTTTTAGATTAGGGCTATTTTAATAAGTAATTAACCATGATATTCCAGGTTTTTCTCTTCAGGATTGTAAGACTACCATCATTTTGGTATTTCCCTTTTTCCATCCCTGTCTCCTAGTATTTTCTGAAGGTTTTAATTGTCCTTCATTTCTCCTCATCCCTGCTCTCTGCCACCCACCACTAACATCCTTACTCCTTTTACTCCAAAGCACTCCAGTTCTGCAGCTGACTCACTTCCATCATTACCTCAGCAGTTTAGTTGCTGCCAAGATAGTTTTACTCTCCCTTCAAAAACCTACACTTATATATTAAACCACTCATTATTTAAGCATTTAAACTGAGCTCATAATTTCAGGCAAGATCCAAAATAAGTAAGGATCGCAATTATGTAATGTATCAACTATGAGATGGCTGGACTGAATCTTAAGTGATTCAGTTAATTGATCTTATAATCTGTTTACAATTGTTCTATATTTCAAGTGGTGTCAATGAATTTGTGTAGTCTGCCAAAATGTAGATCTTCAGTTTCTCTGCTGCCCAGCTTCCAGAGACAGGAAATCTTTATTTTCTTCCCTTCACAGGGCCTCCTAACAACAGGCACTCTCTGTTATAAATTGAGAAAGGCAATTTCTGTATCAAGGTCTTTTCTACAACATTAAGCACTGCTCTGCAATGATCACAGTTGTACAAGACATATCCTTGGAATATTGCATTCAGTTTTGGTCATCCAGGTTTAGGAAATATGCCATTTAGCTGGAAAGAGTGCATAAAAGATTCACAAGGACATTCCCAGGACTCAAGGGACTGAGTTATAGGGAGAGGCTGGGCAGGCTAGGATGCCAAATATTCATTGGATTGCAGGAGACTGAAAGGAGATGTTATAGAGGAGAATAAAATCATGAATTTACAGTCTTTTACCCCAACAAGGTTACAAGATCAAGAAGTTGAGGGCACAGGCTTAAGGAGAAAAGGGCACGATTTAATAGGAATTTGACAGCAACTTTTTCCCACACAACAGGTTATACGTATACGGAATGAGCTGCCAGAGGAAGTGGTTGAGGCAAGTACAATAATAATCTTTTAAAAAACATTTGAACAAGTACATGGACTGGGAACATTTGGAAAGATATTGATCAATGATACAGATAAATGATACTTGCGAATATAGGCATATTGGTCGGCATGAACGGATTGGGCTGAAGGGCCTGTTTCTATGCTGTATGACTCTATGGAACTCCCAGGATCAACTGGGAAATACAGCATATCAAGTAATGATATTTTTTATCAAATATTTTTCTGGCAATATTCTTCTTTTGCCAATTTAATTGGTCTATAGGTTTTACGGTAGCTTTTCTTGCTGCACTGATGTATGAGGCTCAGTATCTCATTGGATCTCAAAAACAAATGTGATAGGTGCATCACAACTGATTAAGGGTCAGTAGTAATCTCATAGATATTTCTCAATAATTTCAATTTTTCAAAATGGCTATTCATAGACACCTTCACGATCTAATGTTGCTGTTCCTGCTACATTATTAGCTGCATACCTGTCTTCAATTTTATATCCATCTGCTCCCTAACTAGGCACTGAAGTTGCTTATAAGATGAATATTGTAAATGTATTGTCAGCATGTCAATTTATGGCTTCACGTTAATCTGTAAACTTCTGTTAGTGGTAGAAATTAAGCAGCAAATGACCACAACACAATATTTTTTATTTTAATTTCAGCTCAATCTGTTTAATTTTGTTTTGGTTAAATTGCAGACAAGAATTGTTTGTGATGCTACCAATAACCCCCTTTCAAACACTTCTGCTGACAACAATGGTGGAAATGTATGTCCCACTTCTCTGTGTATTCAAAACGTTGCACTACCAAAGGTTACTCCACAAGTAATATAATCTTGATGCCTGAAATGTTAACATATTTAAGAAAATATACAGATTTATCTTTTTGTATGCACTGGCTGGTTTCAGACATTTTCCCACGAGCAGCACCAACTGACGTGTGCATGTTGAAAACTGCTGAGGGGACCAAATAGTCCTTCAATTTCTGTGGTATTTGAAATGCTAGCAGTTGGAAACATTTAAATTGATTTAAATGTGTATTTCATCGCAATGCTCTGAGCACCATCTTTCCAACCTCACAGATCCCCAGTCCACATGTCACTATTCAAATTGCTTTCACAGACCCCAAAATAATAGCAATTTGACAAAAACCATTACAAAAACGTGAAACTCAACTTCCTTAAAAATATTTTCTAGAAAATTACTTTTTCTTTTGAACTTTGCAGAAGAAACTTGCACCAGAAATAAAATTGTTTTATATCTTAAGCTTGCTCTCCTAAATCCACAATGATATGAAGGAGACTCCCATTCTGCAGCACAATGTTAGTGGCCTGCTTCATAAGTTTCTGAACAAATGGGAAATCCAGATGGCTATACTATCAGCATACAGTATGTACCATGCTCAATAGTGGGAATACCCAAACAGATGTACAACTCCGCAATTGGAACTGCATAGTTCTATTCAGTTCCTAGTTCTCAGAAATTGCAACCAAGCCATCACTAGTTTGGTTTCTGCTGAATGATTTCCAATACCGCAGTCATGCTTTTACGGCACCAGCCATCAGATCACAGGCTTTCTTGTGCTTCGCCCAGTGCTTCACCTGACACTCTCTGAAAAAGAATAAACATTCATTATTAAACAGTATCCCAATTAATTAGTTTAAGAAGGAACTGCAGATGGTGGAAAATCTAAGGTAGACAAAAGTGCTGGAGAAACTCAGTGGGTGAGGCAGCATCTATGGAGCGAAGGAAAAAGGAAATCCTGTGCCTCACATGAATGGACTAAAGGGCAAATGTACAATGTGACAATCATCATTTTTTAAATCATTGCCCAGCATTCATTACAGATCACTTTTCATTGCTCAATCAATTACAAACACATACATCATCCTTACACAACTTCCCCAAAATACATGTATTGTAGAATAAAGAATTTCAGTGCACCTAGGTATGTGACAATAAAGTATCATTTATACATTCATGAACACTCCATTTACCAATCTCCTCTCCTTCACAGGTTCTTTGACCTTTATTATTGCAGAACTGAGAGAATATACCACCTTGCACCAGAGCCAAACCCAACCCACTAAAGATGACAACAGAGGTGATGAAGAGATGTTCCCTGCATTAATCAATAATGTTTTATTATTAATGTTTAATATTTTATGTGTCATTCCTAAGTGTCACTGTATGTCATGTTGTCACTGAGGCTCAAATGACAATAAATGGTATTGTATTGTATTGTATTTGCGGGTGGAGCACCAAGGAAAATTCCTTGTATGTGAATACTTTGGCCAATAAACTTATTCATTCATTCATTCATTCATTCATTCATTCATTCATTATTGTATCTGTCAGCTCCAAGTACCTGCGCTAGTAACTAGAGTAGAGGTGCAAGAAGCAGTAGCAGAAAAAGACCAATCAACTCCTCATGCCTGCTCAGCCATTCAAAATCATCTTTGACATCAGCGCCATCTTTCCGAACTGTTTGTTTTGCACAGAGACATATCTGTCTGCAGCTAGGATAAATGGCCAGGGACAGCAATATGTCAGCTTTTGGAAGGTAAAGCTACACGGGTTTTGATAGGAAGATCAAATGAGAATTAACGTAGTCTATCTGAGGAGTCCCAAGAAGATGCTTAGCATATTGTTTGCCTGCTAGAAATCCCAAGAGATACGTTTGATGTATTTTATAATGCTTTGAGCTGCTGAAGCCTATCTTTGCCAGCTTACAGCTGATACCCTCTAATCCAGGGAGCATTCAGGTAAACCTCTTCTACAAGGTCTTCACTCCCTTCTTATAATGGAGCGACCAGATCTACACACAATACTCCAAATGTGGCCTAAACAAAGTGCTGTAAAGCTGCAACATGATTTCATGAGACTCGTATACTCAATACCCTGATTGATGAAGGCAAGCATACCAAATGTGTCTTCTTCACCATTCGTTCTACTTGGGTTGTCACTTTCAGGGAGCTATGACCCCAGAATCCCTCTTTACATTCATGCTGTTAAGGTTCTTGCTATTAACTGTATACTTTCCCCTTACTTTCCACCTCCCAAAATGCACCATCTCACACTTGCTGAGATTAAACTCCATCTGCCGCTCTCCAACCATTTCTATAGCCGATCTACATCCTGCCGTATAATTTGACAACCTTCCTCACTATCTACAACTCCACATTAGTTTTGAGCAAGAAGTAACATATAATTTTACTTTGATTTTCTTGTGGAATTGATCCTGCAAACCAAGAATCCTTTTCTCACTGAGATATTTAAATTTGACTCTCTTACCTCGCACAGTACCATTCAATCTGGCATCGGGAACAGCGCTTTGCTGCCTCTTCTCCACAATATCCACATTTTGGGCGCTCTGGAATTAGATTCTCCATCACATTCAGATTGTAAGTTTCTGCCAATCTGTGCATCAGAAGGGATTATATTGTGTGATTCTGCAGCATGAATTACTTTTCAGTGCCTCAGTTAAACAGCTTGATAATGACATTAACAAACATGGCAATTTGTTTCATAGGTACACCTCTCCAATTCTCTCTGGTTCGTATTTTGTGTGATTTTGTACTGATCAGCAAATATGGAAGATAGATCCAAAAAGCTGGAGTAACATTCGGGGGGGTCAGACAGCTTCTCTGGAGAAAAGGAACAGGTGACGTTTCGGGTTGAGACCTTTCTTCAGACGTGGTAGAAATTAAATGTCATTTATTCATTAATGGCCACCTGTGAACCATTGACTATTCACAATATCAATGCAGGAGGAATTGCAATCTACAGAAATATATTTTCCCACAATGATTAGTGATTATAAAGCATGAAAGTCAGAGTGTAAAGAATTATTGTATTTTACTTTCATTTATGGGTCAATTGATTAGTTCAACTTAAACTAAAGGGATTTTCTCCAGTCTCGTAGTTATTAAGGTCCTAGCTAATAAGGTTATTCAACTCCAACCAGCAATAGTGGGTATTGAACCTTATCTCCATCCTGTCTTTGAAATTTTACTATTTGCACATAACACCAGAGTAGTTAGCATGGAAGTGAAATCTCAAATGTACTTTTTAAAATTGCATTAAATGTACCATGATAGGTCAGGATAAAAAGAGCTTGGGTCTGTCTCCATCCAATATTGTGCTGGAATCGGAGCCATCGTAAGTGGAAATTGGAGTTGCGACAGACATACTGTCCTTTAAGCAAGTTTGAATTACTCCAGCTATTGCCTAATCTAAAAGTAAATTTTCTGCCGATCAAACATAAATTGCCCAACTTAGAAGCGGGTCTCATATTGCTTCAGGTGTAGAAAAGAACTGCAGTGTCTGGTTTAAATCAAAGGTAGACACAAATTGCTTAGTATGAAGAAGGGTCTCAACCTGAAAAGTCACCCTTCCTTCTCTCCAAAGATGCTGCCTGACCTGCTGAGTTACTCCAGCATTTTGTGTCCACCTCATATTGCTTCATCTAAGCAAGGGGGCTTGTTTCATGTAGGTTTTCAGTGTCTAACATGGAAGAATACATTTTCTAGCCCAAGTATTTTCACCTCAGTGCATACAAATGTATTTGAAAGGAAACATGTTTGAAGATCATGTTTGAGACTTAAAATTAAAAGAACAAACGATCTCCTTGTACAGTGCATTCAGAAAGTATTCAGACCCCTTCACTTTTTCCACATTTTGTTACTTTACAGCCTTATTCTAAAATGGATTAAATTATTTTTTTATCGTCAATCTACACACAATACCCCATAATAAAAAAAGCAAAAACAGGTGTTTAGAGATTTTTGCAAAGTAATTAAAAATAAATAACTGAAATATCACATTTACATAAGTATTTAGACCCTTTACTCAGTACTTTGTTGAGGCACCTTTGGCAACGATTACAGCCTCAAGTCTTCTTGGGTATGACACTACAAGCTTGGCACACCTGTATTTGTGTAATTTCTCCAACTCTTCTCTGCAGATCCTCTCAAGCTCTGTCAGGCTGGATGGGGAGCGTCGATGCACAGCTATTTCAGGTCCCTCCAGAGATATTCGATCGGGTTCAAGTCCAGGCTCTGGCTGGGCCTCTCAAGGACATTCACAGACTTGTCACAAAGCCACACATGCGTTGTCTTGGCTGTGTGCTTGGGGTCATTGTCCTGTTGGAAGGCGAACGTCCGACCCAGACTGAGGTCCTGAGTGCTCTGGAGCAGGTTTTCATCAAGGATCTCTCTGTACTTTGCTCCGTTCATCTTTCCCTCGATCCTGACTAGTCTCCCAGTTCTTGCCACTGAAAAACATCTCCACAGCATGAGGCTGCCACCAATATACTGAAATTCACCATAGGTATGGTATTGGCCAGGTGATGAGCGGTGCCTGGTTTCCTCCAAACGTGACGCTTGGTGTTCAGGCCAAAGAGCTCAATCTTGGTTTCATCCGACCAGAGAATCTTGTTTAGGTGCCTCTTGGCAAACTCCAAACAGGCTGTCATGTGCCTTTTACTGATGAGTGGCTTCCGTCCGGCCACTCTACCATAAAGGCCTGATTGGTGGATAGCTGCAGATATAGTTGTCCTTCTGGAAGTTTCTCCCATCTTCACAGAGGAACTCTGGTTATGCCATCGTGTTCTTGGTCACGTCCCTGACCAAGGCCCTACTCCCCCGATTGCTCAGTTTGGCCGGGCGACCACCTCTATGAAGAGTCCTGGTGGTTCCAAAGTTATTCCAATTACGAATGATGGAGGCCACTGTGCTCTTCAGGACCTGCAATGCTGCAGAAATTGTTTTATACCCTTCCCCAGATCTGTGTCTTGACACAATCCTGCTCGGAGGCTTACGGACAAATCCTTCGTCTTCATCACTTGGTTTTTGCTCTGACGTGCGCTGTCATCTGTGGGACCTTATATAGACAGGTGTGTGCCTTTCCAAATCATGTACAATCAATTTAATTTGCAACTGGTGGACTCCAATCAAGTTGTAGAAACATCTCAAGGATAATCAATGGAAACAGGATGCACCTAAGCTCAATTTTGAGAGTCATAGCAAAGGGTCTGAATATTTATGTAAATGTGATATTTCAGTTATTTATTTTTAATTACTTTGCAAAAAATTCTAAACACCTGTTTTCGCTTTTTTATTATGGGGTATTGTGTGTAGATTCATGATTAAAAAAATAATTTAATCAATTTTAGAATAAGGCTGTAACGTAATAAAATGTGAAAAAATTGAAGGGGTCTGAACACTTTCTGAATGCACTGTAATATGGTATTTTCAACCAAAGTTGAGAGTGAATGGGTTGAGTTAAACAGCATTATTAAAACTTGTTATATGGCTACATATTCTGAACTAAAATGGAAAATAAATAAAACTACAGATGCAGGAATCTGAAACAAAAAAGAAACTGGTTAATGAAGGGTCTTTGACCTGAAACGTCAAATGGCTTCTCTTACCATTATTACTGCTTGATTGCCTGAGTTTTCCCAGCAATTCTAATGTTTATCATATTATCATCCAACTTTTGTTGTTAATATTATTATACTGATTTGAAAATACATTTCTCTGTATTCCATAGTAAAAACATTGTTTAATGTTTATTTCCTCTCAATACAATCCTCTACATAATTCTAGCACTGGGTAAACCCAATCTGTATGTGTATAGAACCATATCCTAATTTTAAATCCAGAAGTGAAACAACAAACGTTCAATCATACCTGTGTGCCTGTTGAAGTAACTCCTGCTCAGAAGGGTTAAATGCAGTTTTCACTAGGTGCTTGGCAATAGCTTTCCATTTGTTTGAGTTCTCGCGAAAAATCCTATCTCGGATATCAGGAACCTTGCAGCAGAAAGGGGAAAGAGACAGACGTAAAACATAAACATCATATCAAATTAAATAGCACAAAGATTGATCCATATATCTTTTGGCACATTATACTCACCTTGATAATCTGTAGAATATTTTTACTCATCTCAAAATCTAACCAATTAATTGCTACGCTGTTTGCATGGATTCTTCACAGAAAGGTGCTTCAATATTCTTAACACAATTTTAATTGAGAAGGGCCTCTCATCTCATCATTAGAGCTATCTCTCCTTATTAACAAAGTCCATGTTTGAATCGAAAATATCACTGTCATTAATTGAAGAAAGATGATGACCAAAAAAGATTGCCTTCTTTACTGCAGTTGTTTAATATTGAACTGTTTACAGTCAAAATATTAAAAGGAATAAAAATATTTGCAAGTTCACCAGTGGGTTTTTTTCTTCTCTTTCTGCCAATTTCCCAGCCTGCTAAAGCGAATTATAACAGACAGAGTTTGGTATGGTTTCAGATTATGGCTGCTCTTTGGTACTGAGCAACAAGTGTCAGTGCCACTGATCAACAAGGATGTATTTCCACTGCAGTTCAACATTCCTGCCCAAACACTTACTTCCTTATGAAGTCAGCATGCAACAGGAATATTGCTGGCCCAGTCTAATAACATAGCAAATACATTAGATTGAGCTGGAGATTCCCAGGTGTGTTTTTTGAAAATTTCTGGGCAAGTTAACAAAACTAACCCTGGTCCATTGTTGATTATAAGTTCACAATGAAAATCATGTTTGGTAAAGTAGGGTGGATGAAAATCCTTCCAGGTGAGATTCACATCTCAGGCATTTGAGAAGCTTGGAACTCTGAAAAAATTATTTAGGCCAAAATAGTGATTGTTAAATCGCAGTTTCTGTTGCTGAATTAAAAAAGTTTATAACTTATAATTCAGCTTCTATTTTTAACATCAAAGGCAGACTGCAAATCAAGATGATAAATATTGTATTCCAAACAACCCAAAGAAACATAAACCAATCTTTTTAAACACAAAAAGGGCACAGTTCAGCTAAATGACAACCCACTGTGGCAGGAATAAGACTTGACATTGTCATGCAATCTTGGTGACAAGGGCTTCAAATAATAAGCGTGTTTAGAGCCTTATAATTCTACCTGGACTAGAAAGGTTAAATACTTGGCAGAAAATGTTTAAAATATAAATCTATTCTTTCCATAGAAGAATCAGAAGTATTTTCCTCTATGAACTCAGTGACTTACTAAGCTATCTGCTAATAATACCACTGACCACATTGCATCAGTCAATCTTGATGCCCATTTTGAAACTAACTTTACAAAATATATGCAGCACATAGGATTACAACCAACACTGGACTAATCACGTATGTGGGAATTTTCTACTAACATTAGATGTTGTGTGTCCACGTCTACTTTACTGAACAGTACACACAAAGGGTCCCTTGTAACACATATGTGAATTCAGCTTTGTGTGAGCAGACCATGTAAATTGCTCTGCCAAGGACAAGAAGGCTCTGCAGAGAGTAGTGCGTTCGGCCGAACGCACTATGGGAACTTCACTCACCCCCCTGCAGGAACTATACAACAGGAGGTGCAACTCCAGAGCAAACAAAATCATGAGAGACCTCTTCCACCCCTGCAACGGACTGTTCCAGCCACTACGGTCAGGCAAACGCCTCCGTTGCCATGCAGTGAGAACGGAGAGGTTGAGAAGGAGTTTCTTCCCAGAGGCAATTCGGACTGTAAACGCATTTCTCACCAGGGACTAACTGTACAGAACGTTTTTCCTTCTATTATTTATTATGTAAAATAATATGTGTGTTATGATTGTGTTTATAATTTGTTTGGTTGTTTTGTTGTTCCGCGAGCATTGCCACTTTCATTTCACTGCACATCTCGTGTATGTGACAAATAAACTTGACTTGACTTGACTTGACTTGTCTTATGTAATGGAAGCATTTCTCCGTACCCAATTCTTGATGTATGGGCGAAAAGGTTTTTCAAATTTAGTAGAAGATCTTTTTTAACTAGTCCAGGATAGGTATATGATTAAGACTTTTGAAAAAAAGATTTGGATATAACATTTGCAAAATTAATGCTATAATTGTAATTTATAGGAGATTCCGTTTATTTAAAAGTTGTTGCCTTTCTAACACTTTTTATGGTGGTGAATTGTAGCATAACATCTAACATCTTACCTGTTCTAAGATGAGATTCTTCTTTGTCGGAGGTGGATCTACCATGGCAAGATGGCTTAGAAAGCGTTGTAATTCCACCAGGTTGGGTAGCTGATCAATGAGAACTTCAGTTAGGAATCCTTGAAGCTGAAGAATAGAGAATATTGTTGTAGAACATTTAATTCAAATAGTTGAATGTGACAATAGATCATTAAGGACTACTAGAATTGGTATTGGTTTATTATAAGAGGACATTCTCAAAATGACACATTTTAATTTCTCACTGTATATAACAAACCTCATAAATCACAAATTTATGTAAATTATTGGCTGTGTGGATACACAATATGCAACTTCTCACCAGAAAGGGAAGTGTATGAATGAATGAATTATATTTTATTGTCACGTACCTAGAATACCTAGGTACAGTGAAATGCTTTGTTTTGCATACAACCTGGGCAGTACACAAGTGTCGAGAATGAACAAAAGTACAGAATCTGCTCCCTGCCACTGCACATGACTGCAGCCACCCACCCTTCCCAACCCCTGCCAGTTCCCCCTTCGTCTTTGGTGGCCCTCCACCGGGTCTGCCTTTGTTCTCGGGGGCCCCACGCCATGTCTCCCTTGTGAATGCTCCTGCAGAAGTAAAAGGGGGAGGACTGAAAGGAAACTTAGAATGACATTCATATTTTTAAGATGTGCCGAGATGTTCCACTGCCAAATGATTAAATATTCACAGTACAGCCATACAGTAAGCAGTCATAGAAATTAAGTGTGAGAGAATTATACTGTCATAGAGAATTATGCTGTTAATTATACTGTCATAGAATTATACTGTACACATTTTTTCACGCCCCTCCTCTCTTCTAGATATCTTCCTCCCCCACCCTACAATCAGTCTCAAGAAAGGTCCCGACTCAAAACACCTATCCATATTGTCCAAGATATTGCCTGAACTGCTGAATTACTCCAGCACTTTTTGTTTGTAGTAGATCTGCATTTGCTTGTTTGCACATATTGGGGCTGTTTTACATTGTCCAATTAATCAATCAACCAGCATGTTTTAGGGATGTAGGAGGTAACTGGAGCTCATAGTGGACAACATAAGTGCAGCTGAAAGTTCTGTATGTAGTTTTAGACACAAACAGGATCAATAGTAGGTAATGGTCCCTGCTTCGCTCTACATTTGCTGTACCTGTTGTACTTGATGTGTAGGAAAGAACTGCAGATGCTGGTTTAAATCAAATGTAGACACAAAATGCTGGAGTAACTCAGTGGGACAGGCAGCATCTCTGGAAAGAAGGAATGGGTGTTGTTTCGGGTCGCGACCCTTCTTCAGACTTAAGTTTGGCTGATTGTATTTTGTACAATATTATCTGATTTGTTTATAGAGTATGCAAAATAAAGCTTCTCACTGCAACTCGGTATATTTAACAATAATAAACCTAAACCTGAACCTGAACAGAATAACTGTGCTTCATGTCACTGCATGTTCAGTGCCTGTGGTGTAGCTTGAACCAAACCACAGCTATAAGCTTGATAGTGTAGACAATTAGCGAGGAAACAATGCACTCGGGCCAGTAAACAGTTATATTGTGCAACACACATTTTCATAACAAGATATCCACTATCCTTGAAAAACCCACAACGGTGCTTCACTGACACATTAATAAAGGTTCTTTGATTGTTAGACTGTTGGCACTGACATCAAAAATCAGCCAGGATCTTATTGAATGGCGAGCAGACACAAGGTCAGTATGGCCTACATTTGACTATGCGGTATGTTCTTATTATAGATTTACAGCCTGGCAGCCCCTTCTCCAAACTAGAAAAGACAAAGCCTGTAATTAAATTCAGAATAAATTAAACATTTGGGAAGTAATGGAGAGTTCACATATCTACCACGTCTTATAGAACTTGTGCTGAGACACAAAGGAAACTGTTTTTTGACAGTAAAATAGGCAAAGTTTCCTTCTGATATGCCAGCAAATGCAAACCTCCAGCTGAATTGGTGCTCACCACATAAAATCTTGAGCGAGGTAGCAAGAGAACAAAGTACATCAATGTATTCACCTGTCAACGAGTGGCCACAGAGGTGGTTGCTATCTAAATCTCACCATTCATCCAAAGGAGTTGTGTGCAATCAATGTTGGACTATTCGTTGCATGGTGCATGGCAAGGAAGAGTATTTGGTCCATTCATCAGAAAACTGATGATTTGCAATAATTACTTTCTAAAATTATATATTTTAAAACAATTGGGTATGACTGTAGAAGAATGCCATCAAAACCATTTTATGGCAAAAATTAGCCACTGAAGATGAAACAAATCAGAAAACACATTCTGGAACGACTATCTCCATCGCAGTTAACAACTGCTGACCGATATCTAATATAAACCCACTGACTCCCATGGCTATCTGGACTACACTTCTTCCCACCCTGCTTCCTGTAAGGAATCTATCCCTTACTCCCAATTCCTCCGTCTACGTCGCATCTGCACCCAGGATGAGGTGTTCCAAACCCGGGCATTGGAGATGTCCTCATTCTTTAGGGAACGGAGGTTCCAGTCTTCGACTATAGATGAGGCTCTCATCATGGTCTCTTCTATACCCCGTAACACTGCTCGCACTCCCCATCACCTCACTCGTAAAAAGTGCAGAGTCCCCCTTGTCCTCACCTTCCGCCCTACCAGCCGTAACATACAACAGATAATCCTCCAAAATTTTTGCCACCTCCAACGGGATCCAACCACTGGCCACATCTTCCCATCTCCACCCCTTTCAGCGTTGCGCAGAGACCGCTCCCTCCGTAACTCCCTGGTCAATTCATCCCTTCCCACCCAAACCACCCCCTCCCCTGGCACTTTCCCTTGGAACCGCAGGAAATGCTACACTTGTCGCTTTACCTCCCCCCTCAACTCCATCCAAGGACCTAAGTAGCCTTTCCAGATGCGGCAGAGGTTCACCTGCACCTCCTCCAACCTCACCTATTGCATCTGCTGCTCTAGGTGTCAGCTGCTCTGCATCGGTGAGACTAAGCGGAGGCTTGGTGATCGCTTTGCCCAACGCCTTCGCTCAGTTCGCAATAACCAACCCTATTCTCCTGATGGCTCAGCCCTTCAACTCCCCCTCCCATTCCGAATCCCACCTTTCTGTCCTGGGCTTCCTCCATGGCCAGAGTGAATGCCACCGTAAATTCGAGGAGCAGCACCTCATATTTTGCTTGGGTAGTTTACACCCCAGTGGTATGAACATTGACTTCTCCAATTTCAGGTAGTCCTTACTTTCTCGCTCTTTCAACCCCCCCTTCCCAGCTCTCCCACAGCCCACTGTCTCTGCCTCTTCCTTTCTTCTTCCCGCCCCCACCACCCCGACATCAGTCTGAAGAAGGGACTCGACCTGAAACGTCAGCAATTTCTTCGCTATATAGATGCTGCCTCACCCGCTTAGTTTCTCCAGTATTTTTATACACCTTCGGGAAAGAACAGTCAAGTTGGATTTGCCAGCCACAAGTCCCCCATTGGCCATTTATCACTTAAAAAAATATGTTTTTAATGAATTTGTGCACACTTGTCTAAAAGCAGTCAATTTAAAATTCATGCATACTCCCTTGAAAGCAATGCTATTAAAATACAAGATGTAGCTGAAAATATGCAAGAATACCTCCCTCTGCTGCCAATTAATGGCCATTACAACCACCAATTTTAGAGAGAAATCTTTGGGATGGGGATTTAGATTAGATTCATATTTAGCCTCCCAATTTTGGCTGATGGTTCACAAATTCGGTAAATTCCATTAAAGGAAGAAAGTTGCTATGAGAAAGATGAAAATGGCTAACTTAGGAATTTAAGGATAATATCCAACTGAAAAAGCATATAAAGTTGAAACAAGGAATTGCAGATGCTGGTTTACTAAGGAAAGACATAAAATGCTGGAATACATGCATAGGTGACATTTTGGGGATCCTTCTTCATGCAACCCGAAATGTCACCTATCCATGTTCCCCAGGGATGCCTGACCTGCTGAGTAACTCCAGCATTCTATGCCTTTTCTCTCAACAATAACAGGTAAGCAAGGGGCTGTATGGAGGGAGGAACTTAAACTAATCTCTATCACTTAAATGGCAGAGTAGGCTCTGGAGTTGACCGGCTACTCCTGCTGTTGTTTCATAAGTATTTAAGGCAAGAACCTCCAGCTCTTCCTCTCCCCCATCCCCATTCAGTCTGAAGAAGGGTCCTGACCTGAAACATCACCGATCCTTTTTCTCCATAGCTGTTGCCTGTCCCGCTGAGTAACTCCAACACTTTGTGTCCATCTTTCATTTTTTCTCCTTCCAGCTCAGAGCAACTGACTTCTATCCTTATACAGCTTGAGATCAATGAATTCAGCAAATATCAAAGAATGAATTGGAAACCACTTTTTCCAATGTATCTCAATTATTGGCTGGATAAATATTGATAGATTATTAGATTAATCATTCCCTGTTGCCTTAACTACATGGGATAAATAAAACAATAGTAAAGCACCCAAAGAATATGCAGAGCTGGAAATAAACCACACAATTCATCCTAGTATAACAACAAAAGCTTATATGTGAAACTATTATTTTTTGACCGATTAACCAAAATTGGCAAGCAATACCTTCTGATAAACTATACCTTAAGCAACTGTGTTTTGTTGAAGTTGTTGAAATCATAACTCTTCTGGCAATCAGGCCTCAGCAATAGGTTGTACAATGCAATCCAGACCTGTCCATCCACTTTTGTTATTTTTAGATGATCTTCAAGGGGCACTGTATACCACTTGCCATCAGCATATTTCTGTAATTCACCTATTGGGATACAAATACATCCAAACAAGGGGAAGCTATTTTAGTAAAAGTTGCAGTATTATGCAATTTATATTATGTAAATAACAATATTGTGAATGACCAGAGTAATATATTGTAAATAGATTTATTCATGTAAATAGATTTATTTATTGAAATCATATTCTATGTCGCTCTTCCAGGGAGATGCTAACTGCATTTCGTTGTCTCTGTACTGTACACTGACAATGAAAGTTGAAACTGAATCTGAATCTGATATTGGATATAACATTAATTAATTATTTTGTCCAGGGAATGAACTAAGAGATTTGCGTGTTGGATGAAGAAAAGGATGTTGTTCAAATTACCTTGCATAATCACCAGTTGACCAGGACAATTTATAACAGCTTTGGATTCATCGCTTAATTAGCTGGTCAGCGGAATAAAGGATAGTGAACATAGAATAGCGCAGTAACAGGACCTTTAGCCCACATTGTCTGCACCGACCATGATACCAATCTAGTTAGACCCATCAGCCTGCAAAAAGTCCATATCCTTCTGCTCTGCCTCTCACAATTTTACGTATTTCTATCATGTCACCCTTCAGCCTCTGATGCACCAGAGAACACAATCCACATTTGTCCAGATTCTCCTTATAATGAGAAGCTGGACACTCTACTGCATGCAACATCCTATTGAAGATAGACACAAAAATGCAGAGTAACTCAGCGGGACAGGAAGCATCTCTGGAGAGAAGGAATAGGTTGCATTTCGGGTCGAGACCCTTCTTTAAATTCTTCCACACCCTCAACAAAGCTTCCACATCTTTCATATAGTGTGGCAAATGGAGCTTCAAACAATACTCAAAATATGTCCTATAGGCCTCTTCCCTCCCCTTTCATAACTTTGAAATGATTAGGTTTAAAATTGCACGTGGAAGATTTTACCACACAGGATACAAAAGGAGCATAATTTAAATAATGCTGCACTCAATTTTCTGTCCCCTATTGCTCACCAAAGATGTCTGCTGCAAATCATGTATAGACTTTGAACTTGAAGCAACAAAATGAAATTGTCATTACTCTTTCCTTCATGGAAATACCTCAGCAAGAATCTGAAGAGACTGCATTTCAAAAAATGTATTTTAAAAAATCACTTCAGAAAATCTCTTTTCTTTGGCTGTTTATAATCTTCTGAATTAATTAATTTCTCATTTATACTACATCTGTTTACTATTTATTGCACAAATGTTTTCTATTCAATTATAGGATGCAGGCATTGTGGCCAAGGTCAACAGATAATATCTAATTCTAATTACATTTGAGAATTATAGATCAGTCATTTAATTGAAGGAGTCCATTTGGACCACTGAGTTTGTCTTTGCTCAATCAAGAGCAACCCAGCTAGTCTCACTCGGATACCCTCTTCCTGTAGCTCCGAAAATGATTGAGACTGAAAGTAGGGATGGATTTGTTTTAATTTTACAAAACAATACAATACAGAGTTTGATTTTTTGTGTTTGATTCCTTTGGCATGATCAAAATTTCATATTTTCCTACAGTTCCTCGAACATGAAAGTAAGGCTTCAGACATCCGTAGGAAGGGTGCATGGAGAAGCACGGGAACACAAGTTAGTAAGTGAGTAAATGTGAGATAAAAGGATGGTGGTTCACACCCCTACTACAGAACATTGCATTCAAGGTTTCAGTCACATAGTTGTGCAGCACAGAAGTGTGCTCCTTCACCTATCACGTCCACCTTTTTGCCCATCTACAATAATTCAATTTTTCCACATTAGTACCGTATCCTCTGCGTAATTACCTCAAACACAGTGATTTTCAGTGATTACTCATTAAGGAAGGGAAACAGAATCCTTAGCATTCTGAAGATAGTCTGAAGAAAGACATCCTAAAACATCACCTTTCTATTTTCTCCAGAGATGCTGCTTGATCCGCTGAGTTACTACAACATTTTATGTCTATCTTTGGTATAAACCAGCATCTGCAGTACTTTTTTATTGGAATCCTTAACATGTTTGGATTGTCAAAATAACCTACGATTGTGGCAGCTAACACAAGGACATTTACCTTTGGAATTGTATCGCCTCCAGGGGCAATGATCCACCAGCTGAACCAGCAGGCATGGCACATTGTGGGTGTTCAGCAGCCGTGTCTGAACACTGATTGGCAAGCTTGACGTAAAGAGACACAATGTACAATAAAATTTAACTAAATAGCATCACTAATGAAAACCAGATGTTCACATATACAGGCGCCCATCTTATTGCAAAATTATTACTAGGATTTGGCTGGGTTATTTAAATACGGAATTAAGATTTATATAAAGACTTGCAAATATATATAACATTTTATTACCTGGGAACATTTTGAAGTGCCTTACAAAGCCTTGAAATATAGTCACTGTGGGAAATTAACCAGTTCATTTGAGCACAGCAGGTTCCTATAAACAGCAATCTCGTAACAACCGGATACTGGGAAGATCTATTATGCACAATTCAGTTTGAGGAGTTGTCTTCAAGAGCATGCCTCTACATCTTTGATTCAAAATGATATGTTAGCTATCTAAAAGAAAACTGATGTAACTGCAAAGAACCAAAAATGCCTAGAACTTTACATATTACCTTTAATGCGAGTCCTAAGATGTCGCAAGGTGCTTAAAAGGAGAATTTTTAAATAAAAATTTAAGGAGCTAGGATGTCTTATGGTGTAGAATTTATTTCCACTTCGAGGAAATATAAAGATTTAGGCCAAGGGATTGAGAACACAATCATCTTTGGGCAACTATGAAAGGCAGGAAGGTGCAACAAATCTAATTTGAGAATCTAAAGAACTCAGTGTTTAATAGGGCTGTATATATCCCAACCAAATAGAGTCATAAAAGTCCTCATGAAATGCTGCTCACAGCTATGTGGTTGCACAAGTATAAACAAGTACAGAATATAAGAGCCTTATGGAGCACAAAGCACAAAAATGACAACACCAATCAACTGTGTTAAAAAAACAAAATAGTAAATATAGTTCACCTTTTAACAATCACAATCGCAATCACAAACAATCACAATAATACTTTATTAGCCAAGTATGTTTTGCAACATACATGGAATTTCATGTGCCAAGTCAGTCATACAACTAAAAAGCAACGGAACACACAAAATACATTTTAAATTAAACATCCACCACAGTGACTCCCCCACATTCCTCACTGTGATGGAAGGCGAAAAAAAATTCAAATTGCTTCCCTTCTTTGCTCTCCCGGGGGCTTCGAGCCCTCCGTTGACGGGACAATCTTGCCTCCCATAGCCAGCGACGTTTGGGCCTTCCGCGTCGGGATGATCGGCTCCTGCATCGGGGGGGATGTCAGCTCTCCAGCGCCGGTGTTCGGACCCCGCGCCGGGGCTGGTTGAACCTCTAGGTCGGTCGTTAGATCTTCCCGACTCGGCCTCTCCCGAGACTGAGAGCTTCCGATGGTAAAGTCCGCGGTTGGAGCGATCCCAGGCAAAGGATTGGCTCCGATGTTAAGCCCACGCCCCGTGGTGGGGCTCAAGGTCCGTGGGCTGTTGGTGGGGCTGCCAATCGTGCGGCGCCCCTTTTGGAACACCAAACTAGGTGCTAAATGAACAACTAATTAAATTAAGCTATAATACAATCATATTGCTGTATAAATGGCATTCGAGAGCATTCTGATATAGTTAAACGAGCATGATTTTTGACATTGAGAGTCTTTCATGGGATAATATTCTGGGATATATTGCTTTCCATTGTAGTACCAGCATCTCAACGAGCACAAACTTGATACTCTTTTTATTTTAGAAAATAAAAAATAAATTCAATCAGCTTTCTAAATGTGGTCCTTCATCGACAATTAATATTACACACAACAGTGATCCTGTTACTCACCTGTCAATGTGATCAGTTATATAGCGAAGAATGGAAACAGCCTTTACCGCGATATCAAATTCCAAATCTTGACTCTGCTTTTTCAATTCCTTGATTTAAAAAAAAACATTTCAACCAGACATTTACCATTGAAGCAAAAAACTACAAGGAATCCATAATAACTTAATTTACAAGTTGACAGGATTTCCAAAATTTATGAAGAACAAGATGCATTTTGAAAGACATCTCTAACAGCTCTGATCTTGCTGGACAATTTTCATTTGATAATTAGAACATATTAATAATTATTATATATCTGTAACACCATTTTTCCGTACAAAACTTTTTCATCCAGAGAGTTGTGAATCTGTGGAATTTTCTGCCACAGAAGGCAATGGAGGCTAATTCACTGGATGGCTTCAAAAGAGAGTTGGATTTACAGTAGCTCTTGGGGCTAAAGGAATCAAGTGATATGGGAAAATAGCAGGAACGAGGTACTGATTTTGGATGATCAGCCATGATCATATTGAATGGCAGTACTGGCTCGAAGGGCTGAATGGCCTACACCTGCACCTATTTTTCTATGTTTCCAAGAGACGTCATCTATCCATGTTCTTCAGAGATGCTGCCTTACCCACTGAGTTACACCACTGTGTCTTTTTTTGTGTCTAAAAACAAGCATCTGCAGTTTCTTGTAGAAACAAGGAATTGCAGCTGCTAGTTAATACACAAAAGGACAAATTGCTGGAGTAATTCAGCAGGTCAGGCAGCATCTCTGGACAACATGGATAAATGATGTTTCAGGTTGAAACCCTACTTCAGATTGATTGCAGGGGGGGAGGAGTAAAAGCTGGAAGAGGGGAGAGGCAGGACAAAGTATGGCAAGTAATAGGTGGACACAGGTAAGGGGGGCGGGGGGTTTGATGGACAGAAGGTTGGAACAAAGACCAGAGATAAAAGCAGAGGTGTGAACAGGATTGATGAGTTGCAAATTGTTGCAATGTATCCGAGATGCTTGGGTAAAACGCAAAGTGCTGGAGTAGCTCTGGTCCTGACCCAAAACGTCACCTATCCATGTCCTCAGAGATGCTGCCTAACCTGCTGAGTTACTCCAGCTCATCAGTAGGTCTGCAGAGGACTGTGCGCCAAAAAATTAAATTCAAGATTCCTAAACCATGAGATGTGCTCTCTAGTGAACACCAATTTTGATATGTTCGCATCAGATGATCACAACTTGCACAGGAAACTTAGGTATGATCTTTTCAAAGCCATCAGGAATGCATAGAGGCAATTACAGACCAACTTGGAGTCCCAAACACTTATCGATTGTAGCTTGTTATAACTTGAAAGCTTTGATGCAAAATGAAATCAGGCCGAATCACGAGCAAAACGTATCTCTACACGACAAGCTCAATAAATGGAATTTATTAACAGGGAGTCCGTGGAATAACGTAATACGTCCCAATAGCCTCAGGTGTAGTTGTACCCACAGTCACCGAAGGTCATTCTGGGAGGGAACCTGCATAAACAACGGGCCCGGATGGAGTCACCAGCCGTGTCCTCAGTACTTCCATCGACCAGCAACATTCCTGTTTTTATAACTTCCAATGATCCCAAAGCACTTTACACCTGACGAACAACATTTGGGAGTGTTCTCTACGTTACGATGCAGAAAAGCCTGGCAAACCATTTGTGTCTAGCAATGCGTAAAGAAATCTATTATCTGGGGATGTAGGTTGGGAGATATGGCATACCATTATTCAAGCAATGTGATCTTTAATAGCATCTCCAATGCCCCATAAAAGTCGAGGTGTCAGATTAATTTATGTTCTCCAGGAGCATAGCTGAATCTACATTATTCCGGAATTAACATTTATAGAATCATAACCATATATCATACTGTCAGGGATGTAGCTGTAGGTGGATCACGCTCCTGATTTTCGCAGCTTTCACTCTGTGCAGCTAGTAGGGTCAGCTTTCGATGGCAGTAATCAGCAAGATCCAGTACTGCCTCCTCTGCAGACTCACACACATCCTGCATATAAAACAATAATAGAGATTCTTTCACAGATGGTTGAAAAGGGTTGTACAATTCACAACTTTATTAAATCCATCTATATCCTTAACATCGAGTGGCGCCGTCAGCAATGGCATCCTCGCCTGCAGTCTGTCTGTCTTTTCGTCTTTTTTGTTATTTTTAGTGTGTTTTAAAAAGAATGTGTTAAGCTTTTAGAAAACCCAAGTATAGATTTTAGTTTGCTTTGCAATTAATTTTCAATGCAGGGCAAAGAATAACAGCACCATGGTGAACGATAAGCCAATAGTTGCACTTCCAAGATCATTTTTATTTGTTTGCTTCGGGATTAGTTATTCAATATACTTAATGGTTAAACGTGCCATACCTACCTTGTGATAAAAGATAGTTTCCAAGAGGTTAATAATTGTTGCTTCATGATAGATCTATGCAAGGCAAGAAAAACTAAATTAAGACAGCCCAATATAATGTTAGTGTGAACATTCTGAAGGTAAAGAATATTACATATTTTACAGTCTTTATGAAGATTACATTAAAAAAAAATTATGTTACAGAAAACTGAATATTTGAGTAATGAGTAGTCTATCCAGCCAGCACTGATAATATCAGTCCAACACAGCTGTAACATTGTCTTTTACTCGCTGTAAAAATTAAGTTTAAGTTCAAGAGGTAATGGAAATGGATTCAAAAGATTCATCAAACAGCATATAAACATTCAGGGTTAGAATGAACAGCTTATTTTATGCATGTTCTTAATTTCTCATCAATTTGCATTTTTGATGATATCATGAAAAGTTATTCAGAGATGTAAATTAAAATTCAGCCTCCAAACTGTCCATAAACATTTTAAACAAACTGGTTGAGGTGTATGGCATTTTATTTTTGAATTCCCAGTGTTGAGGGGATATCATTGGACTGACTGTTTGTGTCAGCATCAAAACTTATTTCAGTAAAATGCTGTATCCATAAAGTCTGAAGAAAGGTCTTGACCCGAAAATTCGTCAATTCCTTCTCTCCATAGATGCTGCCTCACCCACTGACTTTATGTATCTACCATAAATTATACAATTTCAGTACAAATTGTTAGATAAACTTCAAAAATAGAACAAAATGTTTAAATTTTCCCATACTGTGAGCAGGTAAGGAGTCTTTATCCAAAAATGTCAGTACACTGGCAATTTGTCTATTTTACTAATACTTCAAGTCAAGTTTATTCACAACGTACACATACGAGATGTGCAGTGAAATGAAAAAAAGTCCACGCAGGTCACGGGGAGAAGGTACAAACTCCGTACAGACAGCACTCATAGTCGGGATCGAACCCGGATCTCCGGCGCTGCATTCGCTGTAAGGCAGCAACTCTACCGCTGCGCCACCATGACCGCTGGGTGATCGAAAATACAACTTATGTATGGATCATGGTTGAAGTCATTCTCAAGTTTGTGATATTTTTCGTAAAAATGCTTTGAATCAAATTATGCAGCAATTTGATTGAAACTGACATTGCTGAAGAAAAAAAATGATTCCCTTTGTGCAGATCACAAGATGGATCAGGAGAATGTACAACAGAAGGTGTGTAAAAACAAAATAATTAAATGGAAGGATAAACCCAACAGACTCGGACTCTGTGACAATTACACCACAAAGCAGAAACTACAATTTGTCTTCAGTCCTTTAAAAAAAAAAAGGAGAATGTGTTAAACGTGATATCGGTCATACTAAAAGAGTATTTTATGCAGCACTGTGTACAATGTGGAAATCTTGTCCTCGGCATTGTTATGGCAGGTGTAATGTTGACGACAAACTGGTGGATCCATGGGGAAATACTAGCCAGCTATGGTGGGCACACTCGTGGATCAGAGTCTAGGCTATTCTGCAAGATGCTTAACAAATGGATATATATTAGTATCTTCATGCCAGCCAAAACTGGCACTCATGGTGTTCAGTTGACCTTCACTTAAAAATGTAGGCAAGGCACATGTTTGTCTTGCATTTGTCAATCATTTAATTATTCTTGCAGTTAATTAACTGCAGTTCCGTGTGTTTAAAAATAAGACCAGGGAACAGTATCAAAATGACCATTCAGTGTAGAAAATAGATTAAATTCTTTCATCCAAAGAGTTGTGGAGACTCAGTCACTGAATAAATAGGTAAGACAAAGATGGATTTATTTTTAGTCACTAAGGGAATCAAGAGATAAGTAATTAGTGCAGGAATGTGGCACCAAGGTAAAAGGTCCAATGGTTGATTGGTTGAAGGTCCTTGGTTGATTCCCATCAAGTTCTTCATGTAAGAAACAGTTCATAAGACTGGGACATCACCTTGGCTTGGCTAACAAATGCCAAGTAACACTAATGGCTACAAGCCCTTGGGAATGTCCAATTCCACCAAGATAATCTAACCACCTCCCCTTTTCAAACAAAGGCATTACAATTACTAAATCATTCACAATTAATATTAACAGCAACTCAAATGCAGTAAGCCATGGAAGCACTTTTACTTGCATGGCATAGACATTCCTGACTCACTGCCACCCTTTCCGTCAAAATATCTGGGCTAGCCAAGGCAGTTGTTCAACACCTTTTCAATGACAAATTCAATATATGCAGTGGAGAAGTATAATCAAGGATAAAATTATTTTCTGCTCCACAATTAAAGTAATTAATATTTCGATTCCAGGTGGAAGTAGAGTAGGCTTCTAGAAGTTTGACCAGTTGCTATAGTTATAAACATTGGCTGCTAAAACTATCCGATCTAAACTCATGCAGGTAAGATTATTTCCACTTATTCTATCCAAAATAAAGCTAACAATCTCACTCACCACAATATATATTGGAAATGTGCTCTTTGGATTGAAGTCCTGGAGCTGACATAATATAGGAAACACCTTCTGCTTCCAAACTTCCACAGCAATGAGCTCATGGATCAGTGTGGGGGCCTGCAATGAAATCAAGTTCTAAATAACAGCTATAAAATCCCACAGGAGCCCTCAAAACAGCACATAGTAAAAGGATCAAATCATAATTCAAAATATAACAGGATAGGAATCTGGTATCTTAATCTGTGACCAGGAAAAAATACAAGGCCTCTTTCTTAACTAACACTGAATTTGCCCTGAATTTGAAAATCAATTTACCACTGATGATATTCTAGCTATTTTTAACAGCATGACATTCCAGTTGGCAAGGAAGGATTCATGCAGATAATGCATTCAGCAGACAAGTATCACTTTTTTTTGGACAGAGGCAAGATTGGTAGAATTCTGAAGCATTTTTAACCCACACAACAGAAAAAAACATATGAATCCATTATTGTATTTACCGTACTTTATATTTATAAGAAGGAACTGCAGATGCTGGAAAATCGAATGTAGACAAAAGTGCTGGAGAAACTCAGCAGGTGCAGCAGCATCTATGGAGCGAAGGAAATAGGCAATGTTTTGGGCCAAAACTCTTCTTCAGACCCTCTGAAGAAGGGTTTCGGCCCGAAATGTTGCCTATTTCCTTCGCTCCATAGATGCTGCTGCACCCCACTGAGTTTCTCCAGCACTTTTGTCTAATTTATATTTATATCCTGGATATCTAAAATGTTGAAAAGAGTGAACATCCACTAACATCTGGAACTAGATTGGACAGGTTAATATTTCAAGTACACACTTCTGTTGTCAGAATATGACAAATGGTCCACGTCATAAACTTTGGCTTATTTTATCTCTTTAATAAACTCAGATACCTTCCCAAGCGAGTAAATGTGTTCTTTGACAAATTCATCTCCTTCAGCAGTGGCACTGATGATGGCCTGCATATTCAACTTCTCAATATATTCATGCTGTCTGAACCACCTATGAACAGAAGAGGAGGGAAGAACAATGAAAAGAGAAAATGAAAAGATGAGAAAGTGAGCCAATCTTCAGGGGACATAGTACAAACAATGAAATTGGCATCGGTCACCTATGCACAATAACATTTAAGCATATTACAGATTTATACGGAGTAAAAGCAACATCTGACCTATTCTATTAATCTATTAAAAATGTTGAGCACTTCATAACATGGCGATTCGACCCATCAAGTCTACTCCACCATGGTGATCTATCCTTCCCTCTCAACCCCATTCTCCTGCCTTCTCCCCATAACAACTGACACCCTGACCAATCAAGAATATATCAATCTCCACCTTAAAAATATCTATTGACATGGCCTCCATGTCCTTCTGTGCTGTAATATCCTCCATTAGGATTCCATTGTTATGGCCTTCACTGCCGTCTGCAGCAATGAATTCCATAGATTCACCAACCTCTGACTAAAGAACTTCCAACTCATCTCCTTTCAAAAGGTACGTCCTTTTAAGGGCCTGTCCCACTTGGACGACCTAATCCATGAGTTTAGAAGGCCCAAGACAAGTTGAAAAAAATGTCAAGGTTGTGTTGACTCACGGAAGTAAAAGATCTCCTACAACTATGTCTACGATCTCCTACGACTATGTCCACGACCTCCTCCGACCCCCCTTGACCTCAGTCTTCAACACCTAAGACCAACTACGACTAGCTACGAGTGGAAAATGATCACATGATAAAATTATGTCATGTTTGCATTTTTTTTCTCGGAGTACCGACATACGACTACCTACGACCAACTAGGACTATCTACGACTACCATCACGACCTACTAGGACCTACCTATGACCTACCTACGAGTAAAAAGTATCAATTTTTTCCATGCCGACCTTTTTATACTCGTGGACATTTTTTATCAGGCTGGAAAAAATGCCGCGACCTACTTGAGGCCACTCATGAGCATGAGGAAGAGTTACGAAGACCTCCTACGACCTCGTGGCGACCATGTTGCGAGTATGAGTCAAGGGTAAACTCGGCAGAGGTTGCCAATTAGGTCGTGAAAATGGGACAGAGGCTTTATTCTGAAGCTATGGCCTCTGGTCCTTGACTCTCCCACTAGTGGAAACATCCTCTCTATCTCTATTTCCTCCAGGACTCTCTTCTCCACCTCCCCAGACCGTCCACTCCCACCCACAGACTCTGTCCCAGACTCTTCTTCTCCCGTTGTCTTGCTCCTCACCTACTCCCCTCCTGGACTCCCCACCCTCAACAGAGTCACCTCACCATTTGGACTCTCTCTCTCCCTCTCTGTCTCGCCCCCTTGACCCAAGCTCTCTTGTCCACCGCCCCAGCCTCTACCCCACACTCCTCCTCACACTCTCGCCCCATCCTCCCCAGGCCTCTCACCCTCCCACAGACCCTCCCCTCCCCTTCCCCTGAACTCCCTCCCCTCCCCCTGAACTCTCTTCCCACCTCCTGTGCTCTCCCCCGTATTCATCCCCCACACCACCACTCACCCTCTCCTCCCTACATTACCTCGGAGTCTCCCCGTCACTCCGGCAGATCCCCGTTAACCCCTCCCTCACCCCCCATCTTACTCACCGCGGGCCGCCGATGTCTCTCAGCGGGAACTCCTGCAGGCTGCCAGCGTACCCGGCGGCTTCCATCGGCAGGAGCACGGCCGTGGCCGGGCTGTTCAACTCGGCCGCCATGACACCACAACCGACGCCGTTCCCATGGCAACTCAAACACCGCGCTCGCGCACGCGCAACCGCCGGTCCGAACGACGCTAGGAAACAACGAATGGGAAGAGGCGGTTGGGGCGGGGCCTATCTCGCACACACCCACACTAGGGCGTGCCCAGCCGCAACCACGCCCACATCTGGCCGTGTCATCATGTGCCGCGCCCACAACGGGCGGGCTCACAGAGAGCCCCGCCCACGCACACGTGTGTCCACATGCAGGCACACATACATGGACAGATTCCCCTGGAGTCCTGCCTACGCCATCTGCCACCAAGCCCACCATGCCCACACCTGGTAGCAGGCAGAGGGCAGCGCTGCCCTGTGTTCCTACGGTATAGGAGAAGGATTGGGGCATTCGGCCCATCAACTCTACTCCTCCAGTCAATCTGCTGCTCTATCTTTCCCTTTCAAACCTCCTTGTCAAGATGCTGTTACAGCAGGGTAACCACAGACTCATACAGCATGGAAACAGACCCTTCGATTCCAACTTGCCCTCACCAACCAACATGCCCCTACGATACTAGTCCCACCTGGCTTGCCATATCCCTCTAAACCTATACTATCCATTTAGGGGCGGAAATCACTACCTAAACATTGGGGGGGGGGGACACGATTTGGGGGCACGCTTTCTTGGTGGCCGTACACACACACACACGTGAGGCTTCGGAGGCTTCGGTCGTGGGCCTTGTGAACGGTAACATCGGGAGCTGACCTGGTTGGTGATGATTCCAACAACAGCAGCTTCATCCGCCCCGAATTGTGGGGCCTTTCATCGTCAGTCGCCGCATAAAATCGGTCGGCGGGGGCTTCAACATCAGGAGCCTCGACACAGCAATTTGATTTTAAGCCGCACTGGGCGATGAAAGGCTTCGCCAACGGGCCGAATCAACCCTTAGAAAACGTCTGATACCCGCTTGAATCTTTCAAATGCTACAATGTGATAAATAACACTAAAACAAATAAAACTGAAGCAAACAGAAGAACCAACCTTGGAGGAGGGAAAGAGAGATAGGGAAAAAAATACTAAATAACGTGAGTGACCGTGAATGAGGGACTTACCTGCAAGCCAGCCAGGAAACCCGTTCGACCCATTTAAATCTTTCCCATCCACCAATACATCCAATTAGTTCAAATGGTAATTGTACCCGCATCAGACAGCTTTAAGAAATTCTCTGTGAATACCTTCAGTAATACTTGAAGGTCAAAACACAATTGGTGACACATCGTGTTAATACGGTGTTAATAGAGACATTTAACAAGTGACTGAAAACGTAGATGAATTAGAGTCACAGAAACAAAGACAGACCAAGACTAAAATCAGCCTGGCATTTAAAGCAAACCAGTCCAAACTGAAGTTGCTGAAAGATGAGGGTAGGCAACTTTGCAAGTAACACATACAAATCAAAGTAAATAAAAATAAATATAAACAAGCAACGGATAAAGTGTTTGCTATTTTGACTGATTACATTGCTGTTTTATGTAATTTGTTCATGAAGACAGGCCCACCAGCTTTCAAGTGCTCCAGCCCCTTCGGCATTTGCCAGATGGCTTGTCCAGTCTATACACTGAGTATCGCAAGGGAAATAAAAGGAGGGGAACAAAAGTTGACTGATGGTGAGAGAGGAAAAACAATGCAAAGAGGTAAAAAGTAAAAGCATTACTTTGAAATCTAACATTTTCAAATTCAGCACCTGATAAAAATTAAACTCTCATCATAACAATAAGAAAGTAAAAAAAACACTACTGGAGATATTCAATTACGTCGGTGGAAAGAGAACCAGAAATTATTTTACAGGTTAATGAAGTTCCATCAGGGCTGGGTCTGTTTTCTGGAGATTTCCTTACAAAACTCCACAAATGGGGCTAATTTACTGGTTTTCTATTCTTCATCATACAGATTCTGGTTCTTGCGTATCAAACAATCATGTGGTATGGCACAAGAAGCTCTTGTTGATCAGCATGACAAAGCTTTGTGGTAGCTAATTTGCTTTTCAGAACTCACCGTTTTATGCCCCAATCCTATGCCGTGCACTTAGGTACACAATTAGCCTTGCACTTCTACGCAGCACTGAGTACGGCGCTGTACGACTGTCCTGCTGCAGTAACACAAGGATTGTCTCAGTTACTAATGTTACCAATGGGAGTATGTTGGAGCTATTTAATTCCAAATCTGGAAATGAATTGGGAGCGGAAGTTAGGAGCATTTAAAATGATAATAGGCTTTTAACTTTTTAAAATTTCTTTCAGTTATATCTGTTTGGACATTTTTCATTTCATTTAATGACATCATTTGATATGTATTTGGGGATTGCTATTCCAGTGACTTATCATAAAAGCAAAAAAGAAATAACGTATTATATGATTCACTAAGCATTTTACAAGCAATTGCTTTTAGACTATATCTACTTTAGTAATGTAAAATACTCACATTGTACAAAGAACACATTTATAATAACCACATATATTCTCCTTGAAATATCTATATAACTAAAAGTCTTATCTTGACCACTTCCAGTCGTTCCAGGTGCGACAGAGGTTCACCTGCATCCCCTCCAACCTCATCTATTGCATCCGCTGCTCGAGATGTCAACTGATCTACATCGGTGAGACCAAGCGTAGACTTGGCGATTGTTTCGCCGAACACCTCCGCTCGGTCCGAATTAACCAACCTGATCTCCCGGTGACTCAGCACTTCAACTTCCCCTTACATTCCGAATCCGACCTCTCGGTCCTGGGCCTCCTTCATGGCTAGAGTGAGCACCACTGGAAATTGGAGGAGCAGCACTTCATATTCCGCTTGGGCAGTCTGCACCCTAGCAGCATAAACATTGAATTCTCCAGCCCAATTTCCATTCGGCCCACAATGCCCAGACTAGCCCTCTTGGAACCAATCCCTTCGCCCCACAAAACCCATACTAGCGCTCCAGAAAGCCCCCCTCCCACTGGCCACCAATATTGGAATTGGTGGAGAGCTCGAATATTGCGTTGGGGGACCAACCTTCCCGTGTGAACATGGGACCCAACGGGTCCCACAGTCTAGTTTGTAAGATAAATTTGCCTAGTGTTCTGGAGAATAAAAACACCTGCTCACCATAGTACCAAAATATTTTTATGTTCACCTGAGAGGGGTGTTGGAACATTAGTCAATAGACATTAGACAATAGACAATAGACAATAGGTGCAGGAGTAGGCCATTCAGCCCTTCGGGCCAGCATCGCCATTCAAAGTGATCATGGTTAATCATCCCCCGACCGCTATTTTTAGGAGCCCTATCTAGCTCTCTCTTGAAAGCATCCAGAGAACCTGCCCCCACCACCCTCTGAGGCAGAGAATTCCACACTTACCACTCTCTGGGAGAAAAAGTGTTTCCTCGTCTCCGTTCTAAATGGCTTACTCCTTATTCTTAAACTGTGGCCCCTGGTTCTGGACTCCCCCAACATCGGGAACATGTTTCCTGCCTCTAGCGTGTCCAAACCCTGAACAATCTTCTATGTTTCAATGAGATCCTCTCTCATCCTTCTAAACTCCAGAGTGTAGAAGTCCAGCTGCTCCATTCTCTCAGCATATGACAGTCCCGCCATCCCAGGAATTAACCTTGTAAACCTACGCTGCACTCCCTCAATAGCAAGAATGTCCTTCCTCAAATTAGGGGACCAAAACTGCACACAATACTCCAGGTGTGGTCTCACTACGGCTCTGTGCAACTGCAGAAGGACCTCTTTGCTCCTATATTCAATTCCTCTTGTTATAAAGGCCAACATGCCATTCGCTTTCTTCACTGCCTGCTGTACCTGCATGCTTACTTTCATAGACTGATGTACAAGGACCCCCCAGATCCCGTTGTACGTGTATAAGTGCCACAGATCTAGCCATCAGTATATTACAAATCTTCTGATTCATTCAGGGCTTTTTTGGGGGGAAGATTCGGAATGTTTTCGTAGGTAGACATTCAGCTACACATTTCTTTATGTAGTCAGTAATAGCTGTGGCATATTCATACAGGTCTACTGATAAATCATTGGACTTGGCCCAGTCCACCAATTTAAAGCAGTTTGGTAACCACTCCTTAGCCTCACATGAGCAGCTTTTGATAGTCCTCTTTGCCAGTGGCATGGTCATACTCTGTCTGTATGCAAGAAGAAGAAGCACTGCAGGGTACAAGGGATGGAGTAGTAGGCATTTCTGGTGGTGGTATAGCAATGGTTGAGTGTGTTGGATCCTCTGTTGTCGAAGTTTATGTGTTGATGGCAGTTCACCATCTGTTTCTTCCAGCTAGTCCAGTTGAAGACCCTGTGATGATGAGGAAGACTCTGGAGCATGCTGTTTCATGTTTGTTGATTACAATACTCATTTCCTCAAATACTAGCTTGACCTCAAGCTGTGGTGGAATTTGGATTGCAGTCAGGAAGTTGGCAAAGAACTCCTTCGGTAGGTAAAATGATCTGCCCTTAACCACCAGATGTTACAAGTTAGGGAGCAGGACTGGGACAAGATGGCCAGGTCAGAACATCACAATGTTTATCATGATGTAAGTACATGGATATGCAATGAATGAAGGGATCTGAACTATATGCAGGGAGATAAGAATTGGTCTTTGCATCATGTTTGGCACAGACATTGTGGGCTGAAGGGCATGTTCCTGTGATGTTATGCATTCTATGTAGCTGCATCTTTCTCCTGATGTTGCCATCTAGTCCATGCAGTGGATGGGAAAACCTTTGGGCTGAAGCACTGTGTGAAGAGAGTGGTGATAAGCCATATCCTTGCGAAACAGGGTGCACTGCAGTCCCTCAGATACATCAGTCTTGGAAATGTAAATGGAAGCAAATGAAACAGGATTCATTCTGCCAGTGTGTGCATTTCCATCCCAAAGCAAAATTCTGTAGATGTTGAAAATCTAAAATAAAACTGATAATTCTGGAATTAGTCAGATGGGCAGGCAGCATATTTGGAAACAGAAACAGTTAATATTTAATCTTAATAAACTTTCATCAAAACACAACGTGAATAAAGAAACACCACAAACTAACAACAGTGTTTTCTTTTAAGAGAGGAAAAGTTATAGAAAAGTTACACAGCAGGGATCAACATAAACAAAATGTAGACAAAAATGCTGGAGAAACTCAGCGGGTGAGGCAGCATCTATGGAGCGAAGGAAATAGGCGACGTTTCGGGTCCAGAATGTCGCCTATTTCCTTCGTTCCATAGATGCTGCCTCGCCCGCTGAGTTTCTCCAGCATTGTTGTCTACCTTCAATTTTTCAGCATCTGCAGTTCTTTCTTAAGCATAAACAAAAGAATAGTTTTGTTTATATATTATTCACATAATTCTCTTTTTCATAAGTTTTTGTTGATAAACCCACAAGGAGATAATGGTGAAAGAAATTAAAAAAACATTGAGGCCAATGAAAATAAAAGATTGTAAGATAAATAAACCTGAATAAATTAAATCATATTATTTTCACTGTCCACGCTCACGGTGCCCAAAGAAAGCGCCTTTAAATATTTGCCCTTCACTCAAAATCATTCCTGAAGATAATCATTCTGACCTGTAGATGGCAGTGAGGCATTGTTCTTTGTAGGGCTATATGTTGAGAGAACATTTCCTATGGAAATAGATAACTAAAGCCCCTGTCCCACTTAGGAAACCTGAGGTTGCAGGTGGTTGCCGGAGGTTGCAGGTAGTGGAAGCAGGTAGGAAGACTGACAAAAACCTCCGGGAACCTCCAGGAACCGCATGGAAACCTTGGGTGGGGCGCAAAGTCTCCAGAATTTTCCGTTCAGGTTTCCTAAGTAGGACAGGGGCTTAACTTCTCCTCCTGAGACGGAACTTGGTGTCGCCTGTAGATTCTCACCCTACTGCTCAGTGAAACAGTACAGATTTGCCTCTTGTGTTTGAAGACAGGAAGAGGACAAGGGGCTGAGAGTTGGTTTCCTTCAAACCGGATTCTTTGAACAAGATCATCCTTGTACAAAAATAATAATCCAAAACACAGGTGGCATTGCTTCCTACCTTGCTTCACTAGGATTTATTAGCTTTTCCACAACTAGTGATAAACTAACCTCCAATCCTTTCAGTTTCTCTCCCACACTTTGTAAGTATCTCAGGCCCTTGAATCTCACTCAATGAGTTTGCCATTGTGAAATTTAATGCACATTACCAGATGGTATATTTATTTTATAGAAACAAGGAACTGCAGATGCTGGTTTACAAAAAAACCCCACAAAATACTGGAGTAACTAAGCGGGTCAGGCAGCAACCATGAAGAACATGGTTAGGTGACATTTCTGGTTGGGACCCTTCTTCAGACTTATCTGAAATGAGAGACTTAATTTAGTTTTGCAAGGTTGCTGTTGCAATCTAAGAATAGTTCCTGTATTGATCCGTGGTTGTCAATGACAAAGTTTGAATAGTCATTAACAGCAACTGATGAGATATCCTGAATGTTGGAAAAATGTTCTGAAGAAACACTTGCAATTAAGTATTTTTAATGTATAGTTTAACTTACTTCCGTTTGATGCACATTAAGGACGTGTGTGGCAGAACTGCAATTTTATCGATAAAAGCAGTGAGAAAGAACTTACATTTATGTCTCTTTACGACCTAAGGATGTCTCCAAGCACTTTATAATCAATTAAGTACTTTTAAAGTGTTGTCACATAAAGTGCAGTAATGTAAACATTAACATCCTGGCTATGTTACCAAACTATCGATTTAGAGGCATGGACTAATGATCCAGAGAAAATAATTCCATTCCCACCAGGGAAGCTGAAACATTTAAATATAGTATTTAGTTTAGAGATAAAGCATAGATACAGGCCCTTTGGCCCATCAAATCCATGCTGATTACCCGTTCACACTAGTTCTATTAGATAAAACGTTAATTATATAATCTAGATATAGATTGGTAGATACATGGAACTGTAGATGCTGGTTTACAGAAAAATCACAAAGTGCTTGAGTAAATCAGCGGATCAAGCAGCATCTCTGGAAGACATGGATATGGGCAGCACGGTGGCGCAGCAGTAGATTTGCTGCCTTACAGCGCTAGAGACCTGGGTTCGATCCTGACTACGGGTGTTTGGCTGTATGGAATTTGTATGTTCTCCCCGTGACTTGCGTGGAATTTCCCTGGGAACTCCGGTTTCCTCCCACACACCAAAGACGTACTGGTTTGTAGGTTAATTGGCTTGGTACAATTATAAATAGTACCTAGAGTGTGTAGGATAGTGTAAGCGTGCAGGGATTGCGTGGGGCAGACTCGATGGGCTGAAGAGTCTGTACCTCTAAACTAAACTAAACAAACGTGAAGTTTCGGGTAGGGACCCTTATTTAGTCTGGATATCACCTATCCATATCTTCCATAAAAATCTTGGTAATGAGGAATAGTGTCATTAATTGATTGTTCCTGAAAGTCCATCTAGTTCATTAATGTTCTTTATAGAAGGAAATTGTCTATCCTTGGGTCTGGCCTTTGTGCTCTAAGCACACTGCAACTGGTTGATTCTTAACTAACCTATGTGATATCAAAGCAATGAAAAGTTGAATGAGAGACTTCTTTGCCATTACCTTCCCAAAGCAATTAGGTTTAGCTTACAAATGTGGGACTCACTGGGAATATCACCATCACACGGGAGAAGGAGCACTTGCTTTAAATAACATATTTTAAGGCCTAGGCATTTTTATAGCCAATGAAGTATTTTTTTAAATACAGCCACTGTTTATGGAAAAAATATAGCAGCTAATTTGTTCACAATACAGCAAGTGTTAACAAATGTACAATCCCCAGTTTTTATTTCGATATAGTGGTGTGAGAATTTTTAAGTGTACCAGACAAAGCAGATCGGGTTTCAGTGTGACATTTCATTCAACAGTGCGGTATTTTCTCCGAATTTCACTGGAGTGTCAGTCTAGACGTTAACGTGCCAGGGTAGGATAACTCACTGACTTGTGCACAAAACAAAAACTGATGAACAACAATGAAATAACTACCAGATTGTCGGTTTAAATGGTGCCAATTAAGGCTAAATACTAACTAGCACAATGGAATATATTTTCTTAGCCTTATTTGAATGGTGCTTTAGAATTTTTACATCCACTCAGTCATCGGAACTGAGGCAAAGGATTCCACATCTCACCTCTAATATTACATTGGAGCATGAAACTAGTTTACAAATGTGTGATTCAAACTCACAATCTTTTGCAAGAATCACTGAAGTCAAAATTGCAATCAGAACTGTTCCAGGTTTAACAGTAGGATTGAAGCCTTTTTCCTACTTTGTATTGTGAATCTAGAACATTTCCACCTGTTGAAAAGGGCAAACTGTCAAAAAGCTTGATTTACTGATTTGCTTGAGTTTGAGTGATACTTTTAACAGATTGCCACTACATCACTATACCATCTTTATTGATTAAAAAAATGGGAGTTGGAAAAGTGGTACGCAACTCATTCAAGGATTGTTCTAAAGCAGAATCTATCGCAGGATGCGCAACTTGAGGTACTAGGTGGAGTAGCGCTTCCGTTCACATCCCAGCCTCACAAATGTTCTCATCATGACACCCACCACAACATCAGTGTGGGATTTTCTGTAGTGTTTTACTTCACTGGACAATATTACTGAATTTTGATTTGAATTTGAGAAAAGTGACATAATGATTGCCCTCGCTCCCTGTAAAAGATATTGAGCATTCTGGTGATTGAGGATGTTCCATTATTTAGTTTAATCATCCACTTGAGGGCAGCACATGACCTTGGGAGCTGTCTGTGTGGTTTGCATTTTTTTCTCGGTAACCACATAGGTTTACTCCAGGTGCTCAGGATTCTTTCCAAATATCAAAGACGCACATGTTTGTAGAATAATTGGCCTCTGTAAATTGCCCTTAGTGTGTAGGGAGTGGGAAAGTGGGATAACATAGAACTAGCGTGAACAGGTGATCAATGGTTGACATGCTCCTCAAAGTTCCTGTTTCTATGCTGTATCTCTAAACTAAACTAAACTAAACTAAACTAAACTGCCCACCATCACATTACCAGGACTCCTCATCAAGATCTTGACATCAAAGTATATCATCTTCCTTAATTTTGCTAGGTCAAAAATCCTGGATGCCAACCTTGTCAATAACTCTGATGATGGAAGAGAGCCTTTGCCTATCAACCACATTAAGCTGCCTTTATCCCACACCACTTGATATCCACACCCAATCAAAGTTCTAAAACCTTCGTTCTTGAAAGCATTAGTTGTCAAGGGACACAGAACCTTTTTCAATCATAATGACAGCATTGATGTGCAGAGGGATCTTGTAGTCCAAGTTCATAGCTCACTGGGGATGGCAGCACTAGTAGATAGGGTGGTGAAGAAGGTGTATGGTATGCTTGCCTTCATTGCTAGTGGCATCGAATATAAGAGTCAGGAAGGCATGATGCAGCTTGGGTCAAGCCGCATTTGGAGTTTTGGGTGCAGTTCTGGTCACCCCATTTGAGGAAATGTGTGGAGGGTTTGGAGAGGATGCAGAGTAGGTTACCATGAATGCTGCCTGGATTAGAGGGTTTCAGATACAGGGTGAGGTCAGACAGATTGTTTTATCATTAACATCGGAGGTTGATGGGAGACTTGATAAAAGTATATAAAGTTATGAGAGGCATAGATAGGATGGACAGTCAAAAACTTTTTCCCGGGATGTAAATGCCCAACTGTAGAGGGCATAGCAATGTGAGGGGGGGGCATTTAATGGAGAAATGCGGGCAGAGTTTTTTTACACAGCATGGTGGGGGTCTGGAACGCACTGCCAGGGACCTGCCGGAGGCTGATATGATAGCGGTGTTTAAGAAGCTTTTGGATAGGCACATGCAAGTGCAAGGAATAGAGGGATATGCATCATGTGGAGGCAGATGAGATCAGCTTAACTTGGCATCATGTTCGGCACCAACAATGTTGGCCGAAGGACCCATTCCTGTGCTGTATTGTTCTCTGTTCTATTTCATGATTTAACATACACGAGCTCGGCCTAGTTGTAAATATATGCCTCAGCTTCTGAAGTATCCTACCCAGGGAAACAGATTCATTGGGTTCCGCGTAACCTCTTTATATTTTAAGCAACCCTTGAATCAAGCAAATGTATCCAATCTACTCTAATGTATCCCACTCTGCTGCTAATGTTATCTCACTTTTTAAGAAAGGCGGGAGAGAGAAAACAGGGAATTATAGACCAGTTAGCCTGACATCGGTGGTGGGGAAGATGCTGGAGTCAATTATAAAAGATGAGATAGCCGAACATTTGGATAGCAGTAACAGGATCAGTCCGAGTCAGCAGGGATTTACGAAGGGGAAATCATGCTTGACTAATCTTCTGGTATTTTTTGAAGATGTAACTTAGAAAATGGACAAGGGAGAATCAGTGGATGTAGTGTACTTTCAGAAAGCATTTGATAAGGTCCCACATAGGAGATTAGTGGGCAAAATTAGGGCACATGGTGTTGGGGGTAGAGTGCTGACATGGATAGAGAAGTGGTTGGCAGATGGGAAACAAAGAGTAGGAATTAACGGTTCTCTTTCAGAATGGCAGGCAGTGACTAGTGGGGTGCCGCAAGGCTCGGTGCTAGGACCGCAGCGATTTACAGTATACGTCAATGATTTGGATGAAGGGATTCAAAGTAACATTAGCAAATGTGCAGATAACACAAAGCTGGGTGGCAGTGTGAACTGTGAGGAGGATGCTATAAGAATGCAGGGTGACTTGGGGGAGTGGGCATGGCAGATGCAGTTTAATGCGGATAAATGTGAGGTTATCCACTTTGGTAGTAAAACCAGGAAGGCAGATTACTATCTAAATGGCGTCAAGTTGGGAAAAGGGGAAGCACAATGGGATCTGGGGATCCTTGTACATCAGTCTATGAAAGTAAGCATGCAGGTACAGCAGGCAGTGAAGAAAGCGAATGGCATGTTGGCCTTGATAACAAGAGGAATCGAATATAGGAGCAAATAGGTCCTTCTTCAGTTGTACAGAGCCCTAGTGAGATCACACCTGGAGTATTGTGTGCAGTTTTGGTCCCCTAATTTGAGGAAGGACATTCTTGCTATTGAGTGAGTGCAGCGTAGGTTTACAAGGTTAATTCCCAGGATGGCGGGACTGTCATATGCTGAGAGAATGGAGAATGGGCTTGTACACTCTGGAGTTTCGAAATATGAGAGGGTATCTCATTGAAACATATAAGATTGTTAACGGGTTGGACACACTAGAGGCAGGAAACGTGTTTCCGATGTTGGGGGAGTCCAGAACCAGGGGCCACAGTTTAAGAATAAGGGGTAAGCCATTTAGAACGGAGACGAGGAAACACTTTTTCTCACGGAGAGTGGTGAGTCTGTGGAATTCTCTGCCTCAGAGGGCGGTGGAGGCAGGTTCTCTGAATGCTTTCAATAGAGAGCTAGATAGGGCTCTTAAAAATAGCGGAGTCGGTGACATGGGGAGAAGGCATGAATGGGGATTGGGGATGATCACATTGAATGGCGGTGCTGGCTCGAAGGGCCGAATGGTCTACTCCTGCACCTATTGTCTATTGGATCCAATCTGCTCATATACATATATAGCTGTTTAAACTACGATATCATTCTGTGGAACCCGCGTCCAAGTCGATCAGGCGGTGTTATTGTTCATGTGTTATTGCCCTTAAAATCAATGAACGCTGTTAAGTGCTTCCGTGGAAGGAAACGATTAATTAATCTATTATCCGTGCCTCCGGAACCTCCTTCGAGGACCCACGCGGCCTCAGTGCGGCATTTCAAACAGCGAGTCGAGTCAAGTGTAGGCAGTCCGCTCTCAGCGAGAGACTCGGAGACACATCAGGACATCTCTTTGCGCCGACCACATGCTGTATACACGCCCTCTCTCTCCTGCACACACGCTCACAGGATACTGTCGGGCAACTGGGATTATCTGGCTTTAATATTCAAATAAAAAGAGAGCGAGCAAAGGAAATTTAGCCTTTCATTGCTGTCAGCGGAACGTGTATCTGAACTGGTCTATGTGGAGATCGCACATGTGGAGCGGGGAGGGTGTGGGCGACAAGTTGTCTGCGTGATAACATGGGAGGATTCTGCGGCTGAAAAGGGAATTGCGAGCTAGATTCAAATCTCAGCGGCGGTCAGTGACAGTCTTGTTGGGTCCCGTTGGCGACTGAAGGAGGAGAGAGGGCGTTTTCCCGTCTCTCTCTCTCAACTCGGCACAGACGGATAACACGTGCATTGCAGGGACAGTGAACAGCGGGACCACCTGGTAAAAGAAGCAGCTAAGAATCAAAGCAGGGCGGCAGCAACTCCTGTCTCAAACTTCACGTTACACAGCGGAGGAGAGAGACACATAGCAGGCGCGGCGAGGAGGCTGGTGTGTGTTTAGTGTGTGTGCCCGCCCGGCTCAAGGCAGCGAGTTGCCGCAAACTTGGCGACAACCTCCAACCGCGAGCTTGTGACCCTTGTATCCAAAGAGGTTAATTGAGAGGAACTAGAGTTGAAACTTCTGTGGTTGACCTTTTGGGTTGACAAAGGTCAGTCAAACTGAAACTCGAGTGGTGCATTTTTGCAGGTGACTTATCTTCGCTTATCATCTCTCCTGTCAACCCCTTCACTGTGCACTGGGACCACATCAAGGTTTTAAGGATTTCTTTTGTGACTTTTTGAAATAGACTTTGGAAAGACTGAAAGACAATGTTGCGGATCAACTGTGCCCATCGTTTATCTCCGGATCTCAGTGGATGTTGGGTCACCTTCGGCATCCGCAGGCTCAATACCTTCGTCCTCCAGGTACTGTTGCTGTCTCTTCTCGGAGACAGGCTGGCGAGCGCATGGAGACCATCTCCGGCCCGGCTTCGGTTCACCTTCTCAGGTACCATTCCATTTTTTGATCCTTTCTCAGTGTCTGTGACTTTCCCTTTCTCGTGGACCTCCCAAGGCTCACACTGCCAGTGTCTCCTTATCATCTCCCTATGCTGCCTGACCCGCTGAGTTACTCCAGCACTTTGTGTCTATCAATTTATCTGTGTGTAGGAAAGAACCGCAGATGCCGGTTTACATCAACGATAGACAGACACGTTGTACTGGAGTAACTTAAGAAGGGTCTCGACACGTAACGTCATCTATTCCTTTTCCCCAGATATGCTAACTGACCCGCTGAGTTACTCTAACATTTTGTGTTTATCTCCTTATCTATGACGTTTCTGGTCGAGACCCTTCTTCAGATATTTTTATCCTTCTTCAGTGTATAACCCTCATCTGCAGTTCCTTCCTGCACACTCTTTATCTATGTGTCTGTTTTGTTCTTTTCAACCACTGTCCACCTCTCCACCCCGTGAACAATGATGTTACTTCTGACTGACTCACTTCATTTCTCCTATTCCCTCTGATCCTGTTTCTGTTCGTCTCCGCTTTGTTCCCAACTTTGTAGTAGTTCTCAACAACAAACAACCTGGAGGAACTCAGCGTGTGAAGCAGCATCTGTGTGTTTCTCAGTTCTTTATCTTCGTGCCTCCCTCCCTCTGTCTTTCCCTCATCTCCTGTCTGTATTCCAGCTTTCCAGCTTCCCTTAATCGTTTTTTTTTCTTTTTGTAAAATCTGTTGATGTATTTTGACGTTAGTTCCCCCGTCTCCCCTTCCATAGGATGCCAGGGTATTATTTCCACACTTAATCTTGCAGATGTGCACCGCCTCTTGGTCCAGACATTTTTTAAGACCACACCCTGTCCATTATTCATTAGTTGTTAAAATCTTATGGTCTCCACAGGTTTTTATAAAACCAATGCTTAACATGTGTTTTATGGAAAGTTATTATCATTGAAATATAGTATTTGAAATCAGCTCCATGTCTCTCTCTGAATCCCATTAATGAAATCATTAATTTTGTTGGACAGTTACTTTATAACTTGGTGATACTTTTCTGGCAGTTTATTAATGTTTGGGTGCATTTGGTGTGTTTAAGTGTTAGCTGACCATATAATAGAAATTCCAAGTCTTATTAACTATTGCCTTCCACATAATTCTGTGACAACGATGTTATAAGAAAGAGACTTTGAGCTTAACAGCACCTTTCATTTGCCACCAGAATGTTTTGTACTGCTTCGTGCAGAACAATCCCACAGCAGATACTATCATAACGCTTAAGTGACATCTAGACAGGTACATGGATAGAACAGGTTTAGAGAGTTATAGGCCAAATGCGGGCAGGTGGGACTAGTGTAGTTGTTGCATGTTGTACCTGTTTCCATGCTGTATGACTATGACTCTAAATAATATATTGTTAAGATATTTGTTGTAGATATCATTTGAAAGATAAATGTTGGCTGAGGCTTAAGAAGAACTCATCATCGGCATACAAATACACTGAACTCAAGATCTCTAATCTTCATCCATAGGTGTCTTGTATGTCATTGCAAATTGCTTTTCCCCTGACAGACAGCCTACAACTTCTAATATTATACTCATGTTTAATGGTCTACACAATATATAAACTCGTTTTGAAAGCTACAATTGTGCTGTTGGTCAATTTAAAACAAACATAGCTAGTGAATACGGCAAAATATTTCAGTGATGGAATTTATTTTGGGTAAAATTCCAGTGATGCTGCTTAAAGATGAATTTGTTGATGTCAGGCATTCACTGAACTACTGACCCTGAAAAGGGGCAATTTTAGTAACAGTTGTTCAGTGGAGGTCCCATACGGGCACTGAGGCTCCTTTCAAATGGAATTCTCCTCTAATTGAAAACCCGTCTTGAGCAGAACCATTTTGAGCAGGAGCAGAATGCCCCGGAGGGCAAAAGACAAGAGAATCTTTTGTTAATTCACATCTTTCTATGACACTCTTTGGGTAGCCCCCAGAAAACATCTTTTGAGTGGAGTGGGAGTGGTAATTTTGGTAATCCAGTGAATGTTACACTCATTCAAACTGAAGTTCTTTTTTTAGTCTTGTTTAGATTTCTACAAAATGTTTCAGGTCTTTAAGAGGGATGGCACAGAGGCCCAGTGGTAGAGTTGCTGCCTTACGACACAAAGTTCGATCCTAACTACGGGTGCTGTCTGTATATGGGTTGTATGTCCTTTCCCATGACCGCGTGGGTTTTTTTTAGGGTGTTCTGGTTTCCACCCACATTCCAAAGGCTTGCAGGTTTGTAGGTTAATTAGCTTCAGTAAATTTGTAAATTGTCCCTAGTGTGTAAGATAATGCTAGTTTATGGGGATCTCTGGTTGGCACGGACTGGGTGGGCCGAAGGCCTGTTTCCACGCTGTATCACTAAAGTGAAGTTAAGTGAGGTCACTTGCAGATGGATCATACAGTTTAATTTTACACACATTGAAGGCCGTATAAATATCTTAGGACGAAACTTCTGAATTGTGTGAGAATGGCAACCAGATGGTAATCTGTGGCAGGAAACTTCTGACCCTATAAGTGCTTGAACCCCAAAATGGGACACCTCTCATTTTTATTCTTGGGTCCTCTAAAGAAGAAAAAATATTATCCTTGTCTGTGGTTGGTCTGCCTTGAGTTCAAAGAATATAAATGCAAAAAAAAACGTGTAGTAGTATAGAATTGCAGATTATTCTGGAAATACAACATCTTCCCTGTAGTTTTACGAGTTTGTTGAAAGAACAGAATCTCCATTTCTTGCCCTTGCTGAGCTTGTTCTGTCTGTGACTCTTGAACTATAACAAATTAGTTGATTTGTAATTGTTTCTGAACATTGCTTAGCAAACCATTTCATTGCATTCAACCACAATGGGAAATATGTTAAAAGTTGATGGATCACCAGACATTGACCTAGATACTGGATTTGGACATGGTGTCATTCACCCAGCCCAGTTACTTCCAAATCAATTGCTGTTGCAATAATTCATTTGTTAGTGACTCAGAATTACTATGACTTAACCCTGAGGACCTAGATACATGACAGGATATGGAGTACAGGGTGAATGAACCAAACATACTGGATTTAATCCTCAGCGGCTTATTTACTACAGGTGCATTTGCTCATGGCAACATTCATACGTGACCATCCCATGGTTCCTGGGGAGCTGAATACTCATTGTTATACTGAGGACTCCTGCATTCTAACACTACCACCGTACTAATTTCGATAAATTCAGGAGAGATCTAACAACTCAAACCTGGTCACCCACATGGCAGCGGCAGTCATGAGTTTCAACAGAATTTTATACCATCACCAGTTGCAAACACATGTCCTAGCCCTTCCCTCACTCTACCATTACTATGTAACACGAGAATGCAGGTGCTGCCACAAACAAGCTGTTAGAGGAACTCCACAGGTCAAGCAATATCTGTGGGGGGGGGGGGGGGGGGGAATTGTCAATGCCTTTGGTTGAAATCCTGCATCAGGTGAAAGTGGCAATGGTAGGAAGATGGTATAAAGTGACAGGGAAGGGTGAATCTGGGTGAGGAAGTGTAAAGGAAACCATGAGGAGAGATGAATGGCAGATTCATGAATGGCAGAGCCAGAAACAGATGGACAAAGAGGGTGAAACCAGAGGGTGAAACAAGGTGGTTGGAACCAAGAAGGGATAGAAAACATAGAAACATAGAAAATAGCTGCAGGAGTAGGCCATTCGGCCCTTCGAGCCTGCACCGCGATGGGATGAAAATGGGTGAGTAGGGTTGGACGGTTGGTATTGAGAAAGGGACACATTATTATGGGAGGACCGGAGTGGATTGTTAGAAGGAGGCGTGGAAGCACAGAGGAGGTGGGGTTACCTGAATCTGGAAAATTCCATGTTCTTACCATTAGGTGGTAGATTACCCAGGCGGAACATGAGTGTTGTTCCATCTTTGTCGTTCGAAGGTGAATAAGATAGAGACAGTATGAGAGAGGGTGGTGGGAACAATGAACGACAGGATAACATTTAATGTAGCTGTGCACTATATAAATATCTTATAGTTGCCTTGCAATTTTATTATGCATATGAAGTGATCAAAATAAACCTTCAAGTCAGCCCTTTGGAACTAGCTATTAATTTGTTCACAACACATGTTAAATCATGTTGATTCTGCTGTGGGCTTTTGTCTGCCAACACTGTGGACTTTGAGCTGATAATTCTGGATGTACTGTTCCAGCCTCTCGGATATTTACCTCCCATGTGGCTGGAAGATCCTTTGTACCATGTGGCACAGTGCGTTAATATACATCCATTTCACCTCTGGGATTGTGGCCAATCTTTAGCTTGTAATAAAGGAGTAAAAGCTTTTTTTCTAATTTGGATTTTAAGCATTCTAATTTGAATTAGAGTTCTAACCTGGCATCCAGTGACATAAACACAGGCCATGAACTACACCTAATATGTCAATTCAGTATAGAGTGGTCAAAATCAACTGGTATTTACAGGATGTAACCTGCAGATGCTGGTTTATACCAAAGAAAGATACAAAATGCTGGTCAGGCAGCATCTCTGGAGAATAGGAATAGGTGACGTTTTGGGTCGAGACCCTTCTTCAGACTATTTACTGGAGATGCAAATACAATTCAAGTGCAGTTCATGCTGAAATTGGGACTAACATGCATAACATTTTCCCAAGCAGTGAAATCGATAAAAGGAACTTGGAACATATAAAACATGTACTTGACGCATGATATTTAACTTGGCAGCTGAACCACAAATGAAATTTAAAGCAGACATGTATTTTTTTTATATAAAAAGGAAAAATACATGTCACCTACACAGAGTCATTCCTGGAATAATAGATAAAGGTGAAACCGAACCAGCCATAGAACCTTTTGAAAACTCTGCGTTCAACAGATCTAACCAATATTGTCAGCAAAATCAAAAGGGACTGAGGAACCGTGCCAAAGCAATAAAATATAAGTTAGCAGAGGTGTCTAGTTCTGTAAAAACAGAAGCAAGAAAGTCATTCAAATACTAGAGACATTTCTGAAAATAGCCATAAACCCAGATCCAATGTCAGCGATGTGAGAATTAGGGAAACGTGGACTTTACAGCAATGAATATAACTGCAGAAATTTAATAGCCGTAGAAAGAAAATGAGGGATTGTCAAATGAAATATAAAGGATTATTAGAATGTAAAAAGGAGTAATGTCTCAGAAATTCGTGGTGAAATGCACAATAAGCTTCTAGGTGGCAGCAGAGGCAAAAAACTTGAAATCATCTAAAGAAAGAAAGCATTAAGAGATTTTCTGAGGTAGACAAAAAATGCTGGAAAACTCAGCGGGTGTGGCAGCATCAATGGAGCGAAAGAAATAGGCAACGTTTCGGGTTAAAACCCTTCTTCAGACTCAGACTCAATCTCTATTTTCTGAATTTTGGCATGAATGTATGACACTGGACAGAATCGACTCCTAAAAGGGGAGAGAGTTTCAGATATCCATTAGTTTAATTAGTTTCTCCATTAACATTCTGATATCAAGGGAATACGATCTTTGTTTATGCAACCACTCCATGTAACTTAACCTGGTAATTACTAGTAACATTGTGCTGAATCTGAGCTGGAGTCCTTTTAAGGACCATCTTTTCTTTGATTCCATGGCTAATCTAGTCCTCCAGATAGAATCAAATCAATACTGTACTATAAATAATTAAAGCGTCACTTTCCCAACTTTCTATTTCAACTTCTTTCAGATTGTGTTGACCTTTCTGATACAATTTACAACCATGTAATAGCATATGGTAATGTATGTTTGTCAATCCTTGGATCCCTTCCTTAAATTCTCGCCATTAAGACTTATTTCCATCCATTTCAATTTATCTTTTGACTAAAAGTAAATGAACATAGCCTCTCCAAATCTCCACTTCCCTCCCATTCATTTCATGTCCCTGAACCTTTCTTCATCTACATAACGTAAGGTGGCTTTGAACTAAAAGTCATATGTAAACTTGAATTTAAAACGTACTACTCCTTCAAGCATCACTGATGCATAAGGTGAAAGGCTGAGACCCCAGTAGTAGTACCCAAGGGACACCACTTGTCACATCCTGTCATACGGAGCATTCGGTTTTCAATCTTTTAAGTACTTTCTTGTTACACAGCAATATTTGCATTGACCTGAATGAACACAGGTGTTTAAAGATTACCCGTAATAAATTTACTTCTGCATTTCCTCAGAAAGTAGAAACCTACAGGGAATCTGAAATCGGCCTCACTGCATGCATGAGATCTTTGTTGGCCTCGGCTTTGGGCAGTGAAAGATCATTTGTCAAGGAGACTAATGTTACTCCGAAGGCTTGTGGACATGTTGGTTATTTTACACTGAGCTTGAAATATAGCGCTTTGTTTGGTGGCTGCATGAGACACATTAACCTTAGCAGAAGAAACTGTTGGAAATTCCTCTCAAGCATGAAGGCAAAGTTGAATGTACCATGGTCTGGGCTGAAGCAATTCTCAGTGACTAATATAAAATGTATCTTGTTTTGTATTCAAGAAATCCATTCCAACATCAGAACAATCATTCAGAAAAGAAAGTAAGTGTACAATAAACTCACTGGAGAGTAGTTATTGTTGCTAATGGAAAATTGAGAACTAACTTGCACAAGTGCATCCCTTGAACAATGACTGAATTGATAGGTATTGTTGTGTGTTGAAAGGTGCTGTTTGTGCTGTTGCTTGAGACAGATTTGATGATCAGGCTAGAGTTGCTGCCTCAGAGCTCCAGTGATGCAAGTTAAATCCTGACCTCTGCTGCTGTCCATTTGGAGTTTGCATGTTTTTCCCCTGTTGCTGCTTGGATTTCCTCATAACTGGATTTTTCCCATATCCCAAAGTCATGTATATTGTTAAGTTATTTGTGTGTAGAGCAAGGTGAGTGGTAGAATACGGGAGGAGTTGATAGAAATGCTGGGAAAATAAAATGGGTTTCGTGTAGGAACAGTATAATTTGGTACATGATGTATGACCACACTGTATGATCATGACACGTTTTGAGAATATGATCGGGGGCTTGCTTTAATACACGTTGTGAAAGTTTGGACTACACAATAGTATGGCACTGTTAGAAAAGCATTTTAGACTGTATACAGTTCCTAGGGGAGTGAGGGGTGGGGATGTGAATCTAGGACCTATTCGGAGGTTGTAATGCTATTGGATACACCCTGAAAACACAAAAAATCTTAAAGCCCATTCGTAAATTTACTATCACTCAAGTTTATGATAAATCTTAGATTATGTAAATATTAAGTGACTAAAATAGAAAGGGGAGTGCTAATCTTTCCTACCTCGAGGAATGCTTTGTTCAACATTTCATTCCCCCACAACACCCACATGAACACAGGTCTTCTATGAGGCTGTTTTTTTCTGGACAATGTATCACAAGTATAGAGATTTTCAATGACCGATTACAGTCATGTGGAATATATGGCTTGTCAAAGGCTTTTTGAAAGTCCAGATACACCACATCCACAGAGTCTCCATTATCCATTCTACTTATTACATCCTCAACAAATTCCAGATTAGTCAAGCATGATTTCCCCTTCATAAATCCATACTGACATGGACCGATCCTGTCACTGCTTTCGAAATGCACTGCTATAACATCTTTAATAATCAACTCCAACATCTTCCCCATGACCGATGTAAGGCTAACTGGTCTATAATTCCTCGTTTTCTCACAAAACGTGTAGTTACATTGGCTGCCCACCAGTCCACAAGATTCAGATAGTAGGAAGGATTTAGAGCAGTGGTTCCCAACCTTTTTTTGGCCATGCCCCACCTAATCACCTCTAAAATCCTGATGCCCCCCACCCCCCCATGTGGTGATATATAATTCTTATCATTTAAAAAGTGAACTCCGTTTCAGCTGAAGAAGCTTAAAACGCCAATACCTTGGTTTAAACAAGCTTCAAAAGAACATGACATCCCTGAAAAAGAAAAATGAAATAAACAAAAGACAGTTAAAGTTCTGAGCAAGAAATTACTAAAAAATTGTTAAAAAAAAGAAAAAAACATTAGGTGGAAATTGCCCCCCTTAAAAATCAAATTGCCCCCCCTGTGGGGCGTACGCCCCACGTTGGGAACCACTGATTTAGAGGTCTATAGGCCAAATGCAGGCAAGTAGAACAAAACCGGCATGGAAAAGGTGGGCTGAGGGTTTGTTTTCATGTGGTATGACTCTATGATTTTGGTCACAGAACATTAGTGACCAAAGAGGCAGACTTAAAAGAGGATAGAGAGAAAAGAGAGTTTAGGACTGAGTTTATTGTTGTAGTAATGATGTGAAATATAAACAGGTAAGATGCAAGAGTCCAAAGTTGGAATACACAATTCTCAGAGGACTGTAGGTCTGGATACATTCGAACAAGTTGTTGATGTCCTTTGGGAAACAGAACACAAATGTAAGAGTGTAACATTTTATTCGTTGGCAGGCCAGGAACAGATGCAAGTCAACGGGCAAAAGATCATCGTTATTCGTGATTCGCCCGTTGTGATGTACTATGAATATCATGATCCTTTACCAAGATGTGAGTCAATGGGCAATGGATCATGAAGTAAATAACTATTTGCTTGAATTTCTCCTCCTTTCTACGAGTTCCCACAATTGGCCCTAATATACATATCTGGGGACGTTTCCAGGAGACCAGCCTGAGCCCTATCTTGCATTTTTAAATACTATGTGTGTACATATTGATACAAAATGACACACCTTCATTCAAATCTTTCTCTCATAAGCATACCGGAAATACTAAATTCCTTGGTTAGTCCCCTGTTTATTCCAAGCAACTCTTACCAGATTCTGCTACATATATTTGGGGTAATTTAGAATTGGCAATTAACCTTCATATAGGATTATTTATTTTGGATGTGGAAGGAAAGCACCAATGACATGGTAGCGCAACGGTGCCTTACAGCGGTAAAATCCTGAGTTCGATCCTGATTGCAAGTGCTCTCTGTTTGTATGTTCTCTCCATGACCGCGTGCTCCGGTTTCCTCCCACATTCCAAAGACAGACAGGTTTGTAGGTTAATTGGCTTCGGTAAAATTGTAAAATGCCTAGTGTGTTGGATAGTGTTAGTGTATGGGGATCACTGGTCGGCGTGGACTTGGTGGGCCGAAGGGCTGTTTCTGCGTTGTATCACTAAACTAAACTAAACAGGAGCACCTCAAGAGAAGCCGACGCAGTCATGGGGAGAATGTGCAAACTCCACACAGACAGCCCCAAAGGTCAAGTTTAAAGTCGTCACAGGAGCTCTGACTTAGGTTGCAGCTTTACCAGCTGCCCTGTGCTGCTGCCAAAGTAGGTTCTTGTTCTTTGGACCCCGAGTCGCTCTTGACAAACATCTAATCCTATGTAAGAACATGGAGACAAAAACAATAGAATGCCATCTGCTCCTTTCCTCCCAAACTGACACTCATCAAGATTATGGCTATTCTCACCCAGGGCCATTTTCCTGCACTATCTTCGTGTCTCTTTATTTGCTTAATGTCCGAAAATCTAACAATCAATGAACACACCATGACTGAGTCGCCACAGTCCTCCTGGGTAGAGAATTCCAAAGAATTAGACTATAGCATTTGTCAGCAAGGCAATTAAGGAGAAATGTGACAGTGAAGTTAAAACAGTGGGAATGGAATGTTGAACGGGTGTTACTGAAGTCGTTTAAAGGGGTTGTCTCATCAGGCCAGATAACTCTATAAACAGCCCAAACCACTCAACAGCCTTTTTGCTTTTTCAGAATAAAAAAAAGCTTTCAAATCCTGTCATTAAGAGTGGATATGTCTTCTGTGTTTGTTTTCATTCCTTCTATGAGTTTTTATTTCTTTGTTTGGGTCACAGGCCATTAGGCTGAATATATCAGCAGGCACTTGGCTGATGCGGTGAGTTATTGTAAATAATTGAGCAGTGCTTTCATTATCTACTGCTGGGAGGCCAAAGATGGTTTTTCATATGGCTCAAAGTCTGTAAAGAAAAATAATTTCTGGGCCAGCCAACAAAAAATGCTGGAAACACACAGTAGGTCAGGTAGCACCTGTGACGAACCTGTTAAGGTTTTCAGCTTAGCAGTCCTTCAAATGGGAAAGAAAGTAATCTAGTTTCAGACAACATAGAAGTTTAGGGAGGCAAATGGCTTGAGCAAAACCAATGACTAGGGTAAGACCAGGTAAATTAATGTAACAATGAAGAAAAGATCACACTTCTTCTAAGTAGGCTGTGCCTCACCTGGGCTGCCACCGATTTCTTCCCCTCCGATAGTTTCCTTCCTCTGGCTTCACAATCCACAACTCTTCAATGGTCTCATAACGTATTTACTTGTCTATGGCCTATGTTCCAAACATCTGTCTTTCACCCCCTCCCCCCCCCCCCCACTCTCCCTGCCTATGGTACCCTATTACCTACCATGCTTTGTCCTTCCTCTCCCCATCTCCATATCCCCCCCTGCCCACCACCATGCAAGATATTGCAAAATAGTACTTTTCATTCCTTCAGGATGCTGCAAAGTGCTTCAGAACAAATTAATTATTTTGCATCATAGTTGCATGTGTTATATGATAGTGGAATTTATAATAAAATATGTAATTATAGTCCATTTGGAAAGTATTCATGGAATTGAACAAAGTCAGAGGATTATGAAAGGGAAATTATGCAGGTCTGCTGGAGTTTTCTTTTTGAGATTTTATTGGTAGAATATACAAGGACAAACCAGTAGAAGTATTCTATTTGGACCAGTGAGCTTTTGATAGGATCTCATATAAGAAGTTTGTGCAAAACATGCAGCAAAAGCTTTTCACTGTACCTCGGTACACGTGACAATAACTAAACTAAACTAAAAATTAAAATACATAGGATTGGTGGCAATATATCAGCGTGGATTTAGGATTGGTCAAATAATAAAGAAACCGAGTAGAATTAAATGGATCTATTTCCTTGTGGCATGTCGTCACTAGTGAGGTGCTGTAGGAATTGGTGTTTGGGTCTCGCCTATTCCCAATGAATTGATAATACTGAGGCTAAGACTGATTGACTGGGGCAAGCTGAGACTCCACTGCCTCTTCTGGCCCATGGACAACGAGAGACTGCGCCCACACACAGAGGCAAAGACTGAACCACAAGGATAACCCTGAGACCACCAACGCTGCGTCTTCAAGCCCAAACCTGAGCTGCCAGGATAAACCTGGGACTGCCAAGATAAACCTGAGACTGCTAGTGCTTCCTCTTGGGGCAAGGACGAACTGCAGGAAGAAGCCTGGGATAACTACCCCACCTTCGAAGACCAGGACAAGCCTGAGATCACCAGTGCCACGGCACATGCACCCTGATGCCGAAGGAAAGCCCCACATGTGGTCCTGCACTTTCTTACCACTGTATATAAAATATATCACGTGAAATCACCCAACTGCGAGTGTCAATGTGGTCACGGACGAACCCTGCGTCATTCCCAACACCACACGTGCTATGAGAGTTTCTGCCCAGCCCCCCCATTTTTGCTCATCTCTAATTGCCCTGCACCTACTTGAACAGCTGCAGCTAGTGTGGGAAGTTTTATCATGCCAGTTTTGGGATAAAAACCTGAAAGCAATGAGGGAAGAAAATCAAGTGACGTGAGGAGTGGAGGTTGCAGGAAGTAAGGCATTAGCATCCCAACTCTTTGTATTAATGCTGATCGATTCCACAAATATTGTCCAAGCTTCATCAGTTTGAGCCTAGAACAAAGCTGCTGATTGTTCCTGAGGATATGGAAAAGAAAATGGAAAGTTACCTAGTCCACTGTTTTGGGAACCCATTGATTCTTTATGTAGTCTATATTAATAAAAGTACGATCTTGACCGCTTCCAGTTGTTCTGTGTATTAATTTTAGAAAAAACGCTGCCACTTGCAGCTGTGATTTTTGGCCATCTTACTCAGAGTCCCCCTCCACTGTGCAGGACAAGAGGATTTTTCCCATCAATGAAAAATAAAAGAGTTATTAGTTTTTAGAAAATGTTGAGATTCTCTCTCATGAAGGCCACGCCCCTTCCAGAGGGACTATAAAACCCAGAAGTGTTGAGTGCCTCAGTCAGTCTCTTCAAGATGGGGGAGCGCGAGGGTCACGTCTCCCAGTCTGAGCTGTGAATAACACTGAACACATGTCTACTAAAATGTGAATGTGGTTTTACTGAACTTGAGTGCCCTTAATATGGTTTGAAAATGAAAATGTGGTTGGTTTGAAATAAAGCACAGCAAATAGAAATATAGAAACATAGAAAATTGGTGCAGGAGTAGGCCATTCGGCCCTTTGAGCCTGCACCACCATTCAATATGATCATGGCTGATCATCCAACTCAGCTCAAATGGTTAGTGGTGGTTGGTTTGAAATAAAGCACAGCAAATGGTTGGTGGTGGTTGAAATGGCAAATGATTAAAAGTCTAAACTTGACAACTTCCTGTTTGCACTGTATATTAATTTTAGATAAAACGCTACCACTTACGGCTGTGATTTTTGGCCATCTTACTCAGTCCCCCTCTGCTCATCATGTGCAGAGGATTCTTCCCATCAATGAAAAATAAAGGTGTTATTAGTGTTTTAAAAATGTTGAGAATCTATCTCCTGTCAATCATGCCATAAAGGCCACGCCCCTTCCCGTGGGAGGGGGGAGGGATTATAAAACCCGGAAGTGTGGGTGTGGCTCAGTCTCTGCAAGATGAGGGAGGGAGAGGTCACAACTGTCTGAGCTGTGAATCAACTGATCACACTGAATGTCTACTGAACTGTGAATGGGGTGTTTATGTGGTGTTTTGTGTGGTTTTATGGTGGTTTCACCCTGCTTGAAATGATATCAAACTGCACTTGAATTTGGTGGCCTTGCACCCTGCTTAAAGTGGTAGGAAACTGCACCTGAATTTGGTGGCCTTGCACCCTGCTTGAAGTGGTATGAAACTGCACTTGAATTTGATGGCCTTGCACCCTGCTTGAAATGGTAGGAAACTGCATTTGAATTTGGTGGCCTTGCACCCTGATTGAAATGGAATTTCAAGGAATAGCCGTGAGTCAACTGCCAGCCCACCAGCTGTGAGTGAGCTGCCAGCACATCAGCCTTGAGTGACTGAGCTGCCACCCCAAGAATCCATTTGGCCCACAATGTCCATACTAGCCCTCTGGAAACCAGTCCCTTCAGCCCACAACACCCATACTAGCGCTCCAGAAACCCCCCACCCCACCCCAATGGCCACCAATATTGGAATTGGTGGAGAGGTGGAATATTGCGTTGGGGGACCAGCCCTCCCATGTGAGCATGGGACCCAACGGGTCGGGTCCCACTTAGTCTGGTTTCAAGTAATATAGAAAATACCTAGAGGCTCCAATTCATGCTCACTTAATCAGTACCTTTGTACTCATTTATCTTTCTCATTTAAATTATAAGCCATTATAACTTGGCTGAATGCACAACATATTGAAACCATATGACTGTAAATACCAAGTAAAATTATACAGATTTGTCCAGATTTGAATTCCAGGGATGGAAAGCACATTTTTGAAATGCTTAGACTTTAGATAGACATCTTGTTCCAATGAACTGTGAAAAATTGCTTTATATGAATTAAAAAAACAATTACAATGATCTAGCAAGTGGCGTAGAACACAGTTTTCTTTTAAAGGTAATGAAGAAAGGCCCCAGTGGTATTTGAAAGCATTTTTCAACTAGATAAAAAAAAAACTTTAATCTAGTTGAAAAATACACACCGCCAAATTCTTCACTGAAGGCCATTCATTGTTGGCACATCAATACATTTTCCACGCAGTCCTTCTGAGGAATCTGTTGGCAATTTTATTTTTTGTTCCAAGAGTTCAACTAGGGTTTCTAAAGCTTGTGAAGAATAGCTCACTTCTTAGCACTCTTACAGCAAAGAGTCTGAATGCACTTTATCATGGATCACTATCATTCAAGCCAAATCTAATTCAATACTGGAAGCTTCCCCCTGACTCCTATTATATAGTACAAATGGGCCAACAAATCCTCAATTATGGGGAATTGAGCCAAGCTACCTTTCTTTCAACAATACCAATAGCATGCACTTACAAATGTCTTCAGGACCCAGCAGAAGCAATCCAAACAAATTTTGACAGAGCTACTTGACAGATGTGAGGTTTAAACTAGTGTTTTTATGGAGGAGAATGTGTTAGGAAGGTAGAGAGATTCGCAGAAAGAATTAGGGCCTGGAGCATTAGGACTCGAAGGGCCGAATGGCCTACTCCTGCACCTATTTTAAATGTTTGATTCACCTCTACCCCTTTGAGGACATTGGACTTTGCCTGAGGAATTAATGCACTGCAATGCCGAGACCTATATGCTTCACTCTGTATCTTCCCCTTTGCTCAATTGTACTAATTTGAACTAATTGTATCCATGTATGGTTTTTATGATCTGTTTGGATAGCATGCAAAACAAAGCGTTTCACTGTACCTCAGTACATGTGACAATAATAAGCCTAAACCAATTAACCAGAATAAGTTTGGGATGTGCAAGGAAATCAGAGCACCCAGAGGAAAGGCATACACCATCACAGGAAGAAGGTGTAAATTTCGCACATGAGGTCAGGATTAAATGCAAGTTGTTTAGAGCAGTGAAGCTGGAGGTCTACCAACTCTACCACACCTTAAAGCTTTGTGAAATAGAAGTCTGGAGAGACGGGGCCTGCAAAAGTAAAGGAAAAATATGGAGGCAAGGATGACAATATTGTCATATTTTATTGTCATATTTTAAACTTTGAATATCTTTTCTGATTCCAATGGGATTGAGAATTCCAATGGACTAGTCACAACTGAATTCCCTGCGTACTTGCAAAATTCCATTGATCCAATCTTACTGGATTATGTTGTCTGCTAACAAATACCTTTTAACTTTTCCTTTGGAAGATGATCCAAAATTGCTAATCTCTTTCTTGTACGGAATGGGATTGGATGAAACGACTTGATTCCCATTTTATTAGAACGGTAAATTAATTAAGTAAATGCTTAACAATTTTCTCTAACTGTGGCGATTATTGTTGAACAGTGAGAAACAAGATGTTGAACCAAACATAATGATTCTCCATTCTCAGGATAAATTACAACCAATTAATCTCCTCACCATACTCAACTAGAGGAGACAGCGGTTTATCATTTGTATGTAAAATTAATGTTTTATGGCCGTGTTTGTTTATTTTGCTTTTAATTTTGCCATCGAATGAACGATCACAGACTGAAGGCTTTCCAAATGTCACTTTTTTACTTCATATTTAAAGAAGCCCAGGTCCCAAGGGGGGCTTGGTGATTGCCAACGGCCCCCTTCCATCACCCGGACCTGGCATGATTCCACATAGTACTGATTAAATACATGTTTATTCTCTTTAATGTCTACAAGGTCTCGAAATAAAATCTGCTTGGGATATTCAACATGGTTTCTAGATGGCATGACTCCACAAACAAAACTATTACATGCTCCATTGAGCATCATGAGAGGAATCCCAGAGATGATCTATGTGCGAATGCTAATTTCAGACTGAAGCTATGGGAGTTGTCTACAATTGTGAGGGAGAAGTTGGACTAAGTGTCAATGTGCTGTACTTCTAACTGGTATACAATATTCCATTTATGGGTGCTTGATCTCAAAAATGGTCAATTTTTTTTACCATACCTTCTTCACTTTAAGGAGCTTGCTCATACTTGAGAGTAACTATAATTTGAAACAAAGCTTCAGAAGACAGGTCACGGGATATAAAAGTTTGACTTGAAGAATGAAGGAGTATATCGTCAGCTTGCTCATGTGCAGGGAAATCGGATCATCCAGAGAAACCCACCCTCCCAGAGAGAACATGCAAACTCCACACAGATATCCACTCTGGTTTTGCAATCTAAATCTGTGTTGATACTTTACAGATGGCACTGTGGTGCAGCTGTTAGTGTTGTCAACCAACTGGAGTTACCCAGGTTCAATTCTGACCTCTGGTGATATCTGCGTGGAGTTTGCATGTTCCCCTTGTGACTCTGTACCTTTCCTCTGGGTGCTCTGATTTCATTGCACTGCCCAAAGATATTCTGGTTAATTGGTTTTGACTTATTATTGTCACATGTACTGAGGTACAGTGAAAAGCTTGATTAATGCATGCGATCCAAACAGATCATATATACCATACGTGGATACAATTAGTTCAAACACATATACAACAGGCAGAGCAAAGGGGAAGTTACAGAGTGCAGGATATAGGTCTGCATTGTAGTGCATCAATTCCTCAGGCGAAGTCCAATGTCCTCAATGGGGTAGAGGTGAATCAAACAGCACCCTAGCTTATCGAATAACCCTGTAACTTACCCTTAGTTACCCACTAGAATTTAGAAGATTGAGGGGGGGATCTTATAGAAACGTACAGAATTCTTAGGGGGTTGGACAGGCTAGATGCAGGAAGATTGTTCTCGATGTTGGGGAAGTCCAGGGCAAGGGGTCACAGTTTAAGGATAAGGAGGAAATCCTTTAGGACCGAGATGAGAAAAACATTTTTCACACAGAATGGTGAGTCTCTGGAACTCTCTGCCACAGAAGGTAGTTGAGGCCAGTTTCATTGGCTATATTTAAGAGGGAGTTAGATGTGGCCCTTATGGCTAAAGGGATCAGGGGGTATGGAGAGAAGGCAGGTACAGGATACCGAGTTGGATGATCAGCCATGATCATATTGCATGGCGGTGCAGGCTCGAGGGGCCGAATGGCCTACTCCTGCACCTATTTTCTATGTTTCTATGTTTCTATGTCTAAATGATAGAAAAGGCCAGGTTTGTCGATTAGCATGTGACAGAAACTCGGGTTCGGGAAGAGGGAATAGTTGAATGGAACTTCACAGCTGGGAGCTGTCAAGGAACCAATGGGGCAAAGGAATAAGTAACTAACTATAACGACAGCACAGCTAGCGGATGGTCCATATCACAGTCATAGCATGGACAAATTATTCTGGACCCCAGTTAATATATAAATTGATGTTGGCCATCCATTTTAACTATAATGTTGAAAAATAACAGGTGGTCCTAGTTTAAATGCTTAGTAAGCTAGTTGGGTTGAATTTGAATTTTCTGGATTTGCAAATCAGGATGCTGTCCAAGTTTCTTCTCTGTAAATAATTATATGTCAATTCAAGATCACCAATAAAACTCGGTGCCAGAAATGTTAAATTCATCGCATAGACCCCCACCTTGTGCCTCAAGCACGCGACTATGGGTGTCAACACAAGAGGGTTTATTGGTTTGTGTGGGTCACAGTGCTATAAACGCCACAGCTGCTGCCTGTGTTTCTGCTCGCTTACGGGCTCAATGGATGTGGTTTGTTCCACTCAATGTGCTGCATTCCCCAGCCTTGGCATTGCACCGCAGTAGTATTCAGCCCCAGTTGGATTGGAATGGATATTTGTCGCAACAGGTGCAATCAGGGAACACTTTCTCAGGGTTCACATATGGACTGTAATATGTGTGCAATTTCGAAGGGATAAAATTCCTGCTGCTTTTACTCATTCCTTTGAGATTTCACCTACCCTGTCTCTTCTTGCTCCTTTTCCCCTTTTCCCCGCTTTTCTCCCTGTCCATAATTTTTCCTATCATCATCATCCTGCTAAAGACTCGTGTCTTTCAAATGTGCAGAAATTTTAATTGCTGTTTTTCCATTGGATTTTTTTTTGTTTTTTTGCATTAATTGGCAGAATTTAGATGTCATTGGAAAAGCTAGCTTCCTTTGCCATCCAGAAATGACAAAAAATGCAGGTCTGGCAGTACTTCTGGAGAACATGTATGGGTGATGTTTCAGGTCGGCACCTTCCTTCAGGCTTGGTACCCTTCTTCAGACCCTTTGCCAGTCTGAAGAAGGGTCCCGATCCAAAATATCACTCGAGAAGATTATGTAAAAACATCTGTTAATGGGCGGCACAGTGGCACAGCGGTAGAGTTGCTGCCGGCTTACAGTGCCAGAGACCCGGGTTCAACCCTGACTACAGGTGTGGCCTATACAGTGTTTGTACATTCTTCCCCGTGACGCCCTGAAACATCACCCATACATGTACAGCCTCTAATGTAATTGGGTAAGGGGACCAAAACTGTGTCATATTCCAGGTGAGGCCTCGCCAACACACTTCAGTTACAGCAAAAGTACCTACTTTTAAACTCCAGTCCCTTTACAATGAAGGACAACATGCCATTCATCTCCTGAACTATTTGTTGGGCCTGCCTGCTAACTTTTTGTGATTCATGCACTGATCCCTCTGTACTTGAGATGATAATCTGCTTTTTGAATTATCTTTGACCCTGCACTTCCCCACATTAAACTTTAATTTGTCAATGTTTTGCCCACTCACTGTATCTATTTCCAATTACAGAATCACAGTACCCTCATCACAACACAAGACGAGATTTTTTTTCCCCTCTGCTACCAGTTGTTATGAACTGGAATAGATAAAAAGGTGCAGGAAGGAATTAGATAAATACTTAAAGAGAAAATAATATATTTATTATATGTACAGCCTGTTTCCGTGCTGTAATTGTTATATGGTTATATGGTTATTCTGAACGAACAGGTGCACAAGACTTCAGAAAATTCCTTCAGTCACAATCTATGACTCTACATGGCTTTCTTCTTTAATTTATTATTCTGCGATTTTATGATTGGGTTAATTAACCAAAGAGTTGGGTTTCAAGGAAAGGAGCTTTGTTGAGGGAAGGAATTCCAATGTTCAGTGCATAATTACAGTGAAGCAGACACATGCCTGGACAATGATAGAGCTGGGAAATGGGAGGTTATGGTGAGATTTAAAACATAGAGATTAAATATTGCCAATCATCCCAATAATAATTGTCATAGAAGATGGACACAAAAAACTGAAGTAGCTCAGCGGACTGGCAGCATCTCTGCAGAGAAGGAATGGATGATGTTTCGGGTCTCTACTGAAATCTTCAGTTTAAACCAGCATCTGCAGTTCCTTCCTACACACTAATGATTGTCATAGAGTTATACAGCGTGGAAACAGGCCCTTTGGCCCAACTTGTCCACGCTGACCAACAAATCTCATCAACACTAGTCCTACCTGTCTGCATTTGGCCCATATCCCCCAAAACCTGTCCTATCTTTGTATCTGTCCAAATGTTTCTTAAATGTTGCATTAGTACCTGCATCAACGACCTTCTCTGACAGCTAGTTCCGTGCACCCACCATCCTTTGTGTAAATTTTTTTTACCACTTCCTATTAAATCTTTCCCCCTCCTCATCTTAAACTCATGTCCTTGGTTCTCAATTTCCTGCTCTGGGTAAGAGACTCAGTTTGTCTACCTGATCTATTCCTCTTGAGTTTTTGCACACCTCTACAAGATCACCCTCATTCTCCTGCGAATAGAGTCCTAGCTTGCTCAACCTCTTAGTATAACTCAGGCCCTCTAGTCCTGGCAACATTCTCGTAATTCTTCTCAGCACCCTTTCCTGCTCGACAACATCTTTCCTATAACACGGTGCCCAGAACTGAACACAATACTTTAAATGTGGCCTCACCAAGGTCTTATATAACTGCAGCATGTCTAGAAATCCTAGTTGGGAAGACTAACTTGCATCCAGGGACAGCTGGGCATTGCACTCCATGTCTGTAATGTGCCTCCACGGAGTTCAATGGAAAGAGATTTAGCAAGAGGAATGCAGCCTACAGCTGCAACTTTATAATTCCTTTAATGTTACAGCACAAGGGAAAAAAGCAAAGGTGCAACATCAAAGTAAACAGATTGAGATGATAATATAATCAGCGATATGACTACAGTTGCAGGAGGTGCAACCTTTCATAAACCTGTCAGCTAGTTGGAGTTTTACATTGTTCATATCAAGTCTTTTCTTCACAGCTTCTCTGCCATCTACTTTTCAGTAGAATATTTTCACTGCCGTACTCAGCTCGGATAGGTTTAACTCTACATTGCTGACCCCCTTTCTCTACAGCAAGAGAAATATTACAGCAACGAAGATATACAGAATTTAAATGAATTTTGTCTGTAAAAATAAATTTCATGAATCTATTAGGGCAGTGAAGCGGTAGAGTTGTTGCCTCAGCGCCAGAAACTCGGGTTCAATCCTGACCTCGGGTGCTGCCCGTATGAAGTTTGTACATTCTCCCTGTGACCGCATGGGTTTTCTCCTGGGAGCTCCGGTTTCCTCCCACATTCTGAAGACGTACAGGTTTGTAGGTTAATTGGCTTCTGTAAATTATAAATTGTTCCCAATGTGTAGGATAGTGCTAAAGTGTACAGGGTGATATAAGCAGAAAGAATTTCATTTCTACAGCAGCTTCTATGGCCCCCTGAAGTATTTATGAAGTGTGGATACTCATTGTGCACCACATTCCTTTCAGCTCTCACTAATGGCAAATGAGATAATAACCATTAAATCTGTTTTTTATGTCACTGGTTGAGTTCGTCATTAGGGCTAGGGTAACTTCAGACGGTCTGAAGATGGGTCTCGAACCGAAATGTCACCTTTTCCTTTTCTCCAGAGATGCTGCCTGACCCTCTCTGTTGGTGGGGGCGCTGCGAGCCGGCTGCCCTGCCAGCAGCGTGTTAGTTTTTTCTACTTTTTTTGTTTTTTTAGTATGTCTCAATGTGTGTTTTTAATGTTTCCCGATGTGTCTTGTGTAGGGGTGCTGTGGGCGGGTAAGGGGGAAACCACTTTGGTCGCCTCCTCCACGGAGAGGCGACTTTTCCCATGACGCTTCCCTCTGTATCTAAATTTTTATTGTGTATTGTGTGTTTTTTTTATTCTACCGCCGCTGATGGCAAGTTCATTTCACTGCAGTTTATTGTGCATGTGACGAATAAATCTGACTTGACTTGACCCGCCAAGTTACTACAGCCTTTTGTGTCTGTCTTAGGGCTAGGAAGAGTGTTAGGAAATGCTTGCACATGTTGCTACATCTACTAAACACTTGCTTTGCTTACTTCGCATGGTTCCAAATAGTATATCAGAAGTAAGTACACAATCATGAACGTGTTAATATCTGGGGGACTTCTAGCAGCTTTTGCTGCTTGTTTGGGTTTCTGTTGCATCAAATTCATTGAAAACTTTGGTTTTGTTGATGTAATCTTGCATAATCCCTTAATGCTGCCTGTGTGTGGTAACTTGGCAAGATTATCTCGCGTATCTCATTGATAACTGTGTGACGCATTGGCAAATTTTGTGCATAGCCATTTGAGTGGAAAATAGGAAGATATGAAAAGGAAAATTCTCATCTTGAAGCCATGACTTTGACTTTGTCGGTGGGTGGCTTTGTTTTTAGAGTTCAATCGGTCAGTTTGTTTTCCTGCTTTGAGCACATAAGTAATATCGCTACGAGTTAATTCCACTGTAGAGGCAGGAAGGAGGGAAACCCTTCAGTTAAAATTTATTGATGTGTAGGGAGGAACTGTGGATGCTGGTATACACCAAAGATACACACAAAATGCTGGAGTAACTCAGCGGGCCAGGCAGCATCTCTGGGCAAAAGGAATAGGTGATGTTATGGGTTGAGACCCTTTTTCGGACTCCAAATGTTCCAGCATTTTGTGTCTTTCACTTATTCATGCCCAGTTCTGGATGAATCAAAACTTGCTCCAGTTAAATGTAGAAAAAACCCAAATCATCCTAATAATTCTTGTTAGGATAAAACTTGTGCCTCACTCTCACTCACTCTCCCCTCCCTGATGGATATTTACACCTCCCGCTGCCTTAGCAGGGCAAAGAATATCATCAAGGACAGCTCCCATCCTGCGTTTGGACTGTTCGACCTGCTGCCCTCTGGAATGTGCTATAGGTGCATCAAATCCAGGACAAATAGACTCAGGAATAGTTGATTTCCGGAAATTATAACTACTCTTAATTCACACATGCACTGACTTCACAGCCCAACAGCAAAAGACAACCAACCAAACAACCAAACAAACTATAAACACAATCATAACACACATATTCTTTTACATAATAAATAATGGAAGGAAAAACGTTCAGTAGAGTTAGTCCCTGGTGAGATAGGCATTTACAGTCCGAATGACCTCTGTGAAGAAACTCCTTCTCAACCTCTCCGTTCTCACTGCATGGCAACGGAGGCGTTTGCCTGACCGTAGCAGCTGGAATAGTCCATTGCAGGGGTGGAAGGGGTCTCTCATGATATTGTTGGCTCTGGAGTTGCACCTCCTGATGTATAGTTCCTGCAGGGGCTAGTGAAGTTCCCATAGTGCGTTTGGCCGAACGCACTACTCTCTGCAGAGCCTTCTTGTCCTTGGCAGAGCAATTCCCAAACCAGATGGTAATGTTCCCGGACAAGATGCTTTCCACCGCCGCTGCGTAGAAGCACTGGAGGATCCTCGGAGACACTCTGAATTTCCTCAATTGCCTGAGGTGGTAAAGGCGCTGCCTTGCCTTACTCACGAGTGCTGAGGCATGTGATGCTCGGAGATGTGGACTCCCAGATATTTAAAACAGTTCACCCTATCCACAGGATCTCCATTTATCCTCAATGGAGTGTACATCCTCGGATGATGTGCCCTCCTAAAGTCCATGATCAACTCCTTCATTTTTTTGATGTTCAAGAGGAGGCTGTTATCCTGGCACCAGAGTGCTAGATCAGCCACCTCCTCCCGGTAGGCCTTCTCGTCGTTGTCTGAGATCAGGCCCACCACCACAGTGTCATCAGCAAACTTAATTATTGAGTTGGAGCTGAACCTAGCTACACAGTCATGTGTGTACAGGGAGTACAATAAAGGGCTGAGGACGCAACCGTGAGGCGATCCTGTGCTCAGGGTGAGGGACTTCGATGTATTCCCTCCCATCTTGACTACCTGGGGCCTGGCGGTGAGAAAGTCCAGGACCCAGGCACACAGGGAGGTGTTGAGCCCCAATTCCATTAGCTTCCCGGCCAGTCTGGTGGGGACTATCGTGTTGAAGGCTGAACTGTAGTCTATGAACAACATGTTCCGAGGGAGGAAGGCGCAGATGTGATTCTTCACCAGCCTCTCAAAGCATTTCATGACTACCGAGGTAAGGGCCACCGGATGGTAGTCATTCAGGCAGGCTGGGGAGGCATTTTTTGGTACCAGAACAATGATGGATTTTTTGAAGCAGGCCACGGACTTGTCCAGGGAGAGGTTGAATAATGTAGTGAGCACTGGAGCTAGCTGCGTAGCACAGGACTTGAGTACTCGCCCCGAGATGCCATCGGGGCCTGCAGCTTTTCTCGTGTTCACCCGTGTCGGAGCCCTCCTCACGTCGTGCTCGGACGGCGAGTATGTGTGCACATTCCTCCCTTCAGCTTCGGTAGCCAGCCCGCTGGCGGTATTGTCGATAGTCGGCAGACCTGGAGTGGTGCTGCCCCTCTCGAAACGAGCGTAAAAGGAATTCAGGTCATCAGCTAGGGAGGTGCCGGCACTTGCGGATGAGGGAGGGGTGCTCCGGTAGTTGGTTACAATCCGTAGCCCCTGCCACAGGCTTCTGGTGTCCTGCTGCTCCATCTGTAACTCCATCTTGTCCCTGTACCTTCTCTTTGCATCCTTAACCGCTTTTCGTAGTCGGTAGGACTCTGCCTTGTAGACGTCCATGTTTCCTGATGCCAGGCAGCGGTGCGAGCATTCAGGGCCACACAAACAGACCTGTCTACCCAGGGTTTTTGGTTCGGAAAGGTACTTACCCTTACCGTGGGGACGATGTTGTCGGTTACTGTTGCGATGAAGTCCGTGACTGCTTCCGCGAACTCACTGACGTCACTGGAACTTGCTTCGAACATATTCCAGTCGACATCACTCAGTGCATCTTGCAGCATGGCCTCTGACTGGTCGGACCACCGCTTTACGTCCCTCGTCTCTACCGCTTCCCGAACTATCCTCTGTTTATACTCCGGCAACAGGAAAATGGCAGCGTGGTCAGATTTTCCTAGTTTCCTTATCTGAAAACTGGGGGCCATTGAGCACTGGCTGACTAGCTCAGACTAAGAATTGTTCAATACCAATAAGCATGAGCCAATGATTCTAAAGGGAAAAGCCACGTTATTGTTTTTTGTGTGTTGAGGGATGATATCAGAGTGTTATCAGTGCCAGGTTAGAAACCTCTGCTTTGATGGTGTAGTTGTAATTTGAGTTGGTGTGTAAGTTAATGCAAAATGCATTGGTTAAACTGAGGGCGAATGTAATGGTAATCCTATACTACTGAGATAGCGCAACGATAGAGATGCTGCCTTACAGCGAATGCAGCGCCTGAGACACGGGTTTGATCCTGAGTGGTGTCTGTACGGAGTTTGTACGTTCTCCCTGTGACCTGCGTGGGGTTATTTCCGAGATCTTCAGTTTCCTCCCACACTCCAAAGACGTACAGATATGTAGGTTAATTAGCTTGGTAAATGTAAAAAAACTGTCCCTAGTGGGTAATAGGATAATGTTAATGTGCGGGGATCGCTGGTCGGCGCGGACCCAGTGGGCTGAACGGGCCTGTTTCCGCATTGTATCTCTAAACTTAATAAACCCAAGACTGAAGAATTTGCACTCTTGGTTTAACTCAGGAATCTTTTCAATGAAACGTTTCAGTATTGGTTTCAATGTCCAACGGGATGAGAATAGATAGATAGTTTGAGGGAGAGACGGATGGTGAGCAGAGATTTAGACTACATCACAGACATGGTCAGTCAACAGAGTAAAAGTTAAAGATGGAGATGAAGCTGGTTGACAGGAAGGGTGGCACAGCGGTAGAGTTGCTGTTTTACAGCGCCAGAGACCCGGGTTCGATCCTGACTACGGTTGCTGTCTGTACGGAGTTTGCACGTCCTCTCCGTGACCTCGTTGGTTTTCACCGGGTACTCCGGTTTCCTATCACACTCCAAAGACCTACAGGTTTGTAGGTTAATTTGGCTTCGGTAAAAGTAAATTGTCCCTAGCCTGTAGTATAGTGTTAGTGCACGGGGATCGCTGGTTGGCGACAACTCGGTGGGCCAAAGGACCTGATTCCGTGCTGTATCTCTAAAATAAACTAAACTAAACAATGTTGAAAACTTCAAATAGAGTCATAAACAAATGAAAAGAATGTAGTCCACGGGGACAGGGAGGGGGAGAGAGAGAGAGAGAGAGACCGTCTGTCTGGCAGAGTGGCTCACGAATGGCGTGGATTAGTCATTCACTCTGTTCCACATGCTCTGGCACTCAAACAATATTCCACATTCTGCAAATAATTACATCTGTTTTCTTTATGACATTTTGTTGGTCACGCCCAATCACTGACCTAAGTTACAACCACCTTGGAGAAAGAGGGATTCGAATGTATTCGGTATTTGATGCTGGCTATCTAAAGAAGTTACACTAGGCTGATTTTGACTGTATGGACATGCTGAACAAACAAATAACTAAGTATACACCAGTCTCAATAAGTCTCAACTGATTGAGAGTGTATGTATATGTGTGCATGCCGAAAGGAGGCATTTGTGAGAATCACTGCCGGAACAAAAGTAGGAATTCCTTGATTCATAAAAGGTAATTCTGAGTAATGGCTATCTTCCAGTTTCACAAAGCTGCTAATGTTACAAGATTATTTTTGAATTGATTGTCACCCAATCCAGTTCATTCATTAAATTAATCCATATGTTTGCTGTCATTTTCCTTTTTGCGCATTAACTGGTTTGAAACTATAATTTGACTTGTAAACATTTGACTCTGAGGAAATGTATGTCATAGCAAAACATAACAAGTTTTGAAAATACACAGGACTAATTATTTTAACATGCTGGATGCCAGAACTTGCATTGAGATCAGTGACCTGAAGTCCTACAATTAGTTTGCAATCTATCATGGAAGTTTTGTTAGCTCTTAAAATCTGCGTTCTGACCTGTTCTCTGTTGCTTAGCTTCACAAGATCTGTGAGCTTGAGCATAGTTTAAGATTAGCTTCAATGGTTCTCAGATGATATTGGCATTTTGACTTAATTCTGATGCACAGAGCTTCTTGCCCGGAGTAGATGAATCGAGGACCAGAGGACATAGGTATAAGGCGAAGGGGAAAATAGGAATTTGAGGGGTAACTTTTTCACACAAAAGGTGGTGGTTGTATGGAACAAGCTGCCAGAGGATGTAGTTGAGGCAGGGACTATCCCAACATTTAAGAAGCAGTTAGACAGGTACATGGATAGGACAGAATTGGAGGGATATGGACCAAAATGCTGGCAGGTGGGACTAGTGTAGTTGGGACATGTTGGCCAGTGTGGGCAAGTTGGGCTGAAGGGCCTGTTTCCACACTGTGTTTCCACACTGTATGACTTTGCAACAGAAAGTAAGTTCAAATTGAAAGTTATAAAGATTATTGAATGGTATGAGCTTGACTTGATTTCTGGTAGAAGGTCATTGTTGCTAATTACTGTAGCAGCAACGAACAATGTTTTGTGTGTAAAGCAACTTTCAACACAGTAAAATGTCCCTGGTGGAAATATAATTGTCAAAAATTTGACTTTGAGCCATCTAATGAGATGTTATAAGATATGATAAGAACTTTGGCCATAAGGCTGGTTTTGGTTTGGAGAAAACTGCAGAGGTTTAAAATGCAATTCTAAGAGTAAACCTAGCAATTATAGGCCTGTTAGTTTGACTTCAGTGGTGGGCAAATTAATGGAAAAGATACTTAGAGATAATATATATATAAGCATCTGGATAAACAGGGTCTGATTAGGAACAGTCAGCATGGATTTGTGCCTGGAAGGTCATGTTTGACTAATCTTCTTGAATTTTTTGAAGAGGTTACTAGGGAAATTGACGAGGGTAAAGCAGTGGATGTTGTTTTTATGGACTTTAGTAAGGCCTTTGACAAGGTTCCTCATGGAAGGTTGGTTAAGAAGGTTCAACTGTTGGGTATAAATGCAGGAGTAGCAGGATGGATTCAACAGTGGCTGAATGGGAGAATCCAGAGGGTAATGGTGGATAGTTGTTTGTCGGGTTGGAGGCAGGTGACTAGTGGGGTGCCTCAGGGATCGGTGTTGGATCCTTTGTTGTTTGTCATGTACATCAATGATCTGGATGAAGGTGTGGTAAATTGGATTAGTAAGTATGCAGATGATACCAAGATAGGGGGTGTTGTGGATAATGAAGAGGATTTCCAAAGTCTACAGAGTGATTTAGGCCATTTGGAAGAATGGGCTGAAAGATGGCAGATGGAGTTTAATGCTGATAAATGTGAGGTGCTACACCTTGGCAGGACAAATCAAAATAGGACATACATGGTAAATGGTAGGGAATTGAAGAATACAGTTGAACAGAGGGATCTGGGAATAACCGTGCATAGTTCCTTGAAGGTGGAATCTCAGATAGATAGGGTGGTAAAGAAAGCTTTTGGTATGCTAGCCTTCATAAATCAGAGCATTGAGTATAGAAGCAGGGATGTAATGTTAAAATTGTACAAGGCATTGGTGAGACCTAATCTGGAGTATGGTGTACAATTTTGGTCGCCCAAGTATAGGAAGGATGTCAACAAAATAGAGATAGTACAGAGGAGATTTACTAGAATGTTGCCTTGGTTTCAACAACTAAGTTACAGAGAAAGGTTGAATAAGTTAGGTCTTTATTCTCTGGAGCGCAGAAGGTTAAGGGGGGACTTGATAGAGGTCTTTAAAATGATGAGAGGGATAGACAGAATTGATGTGGATCAGCTTTTCCCTTTGAGAATAAGGAAGATTCAAACAAGAGGACATGACTTCAGAATTAAGGGACAGAAGTTTAGGGGTAACATGAGGGGGAACTTCTTTACTCAGAGAGTGGTAGCGGTGTGGAATGAGCTTCCAGTGGAAGTGGTGGAGGCAGGTTCGTTGGTATAATTTAAAAATAAATTGGATAGGCATATGGATGAGAAGGGAATGGAGGGTTATGGTATGAGTGCAGGCAGGTGGGACTAAGGGAAAAAAGTTGTTCGGCACGGACTTGTAGGGCCGAGATGGCCTGTTTCCGTGCTGTAATTGTTATATGGTTATATGTGAATTCTAGAGCCAGACAGGAATGTAAATTAGCAAAGATTAGATGAAGGAAATTGTGTTGTGCTCAAGGGGTTAGACGAGAGGAGAGTCCACAGAGGTATGAAGGAGGGGCGGATGATGATGAGATGGGGAGGGATGAGGTAATGTAGAAATTCCTTTTTATTCCACAAACCCCTTGGTTGCCGCCTTATCAGCCAACTTTCCCTTTTGGCAGTGACAAGTTGTTCTGTTGTCAGTCACAAGTTTATCATATTTGATTTCCCACACAATTTGCTATTAAACCATAAAAAGTGCCTTTTCCTCCACAGCTGTAACACTCAATTTACCTGATGGAAATTAATTGAGGAGTTTATTATTTGTATTCGAGGGGAAAGGATTTGCTAAAAGGGAGACCCTTTGCAAAAATCGTCTGATATATGGGAAGCGATGAAGGAAGGTTTTCTCCCAGAGCTTTTCAAATGGCTTCCATATGAGTTTTCTCTTGGTTACGGGAAATTGTATTTCTTTATTCCCTTTCCCAACCAAAACCCTCCCCAACATGTTGCTTAAAGATGCTAGCAAGGTCAGACATCTTATGTGTGACAATGCTATACACAGCATCAACTGCACTCTAATCATGTCATTGAGCCATATAGCATCCACACAGGTCATTTGACTCGCATAATCTGCACACATTTGCACTAATCCTGCCCTAGTCCCATTTTATTCTCCCACATTCACAACAATTCTCATCTAATTCTTTGTAACCTCCCACTGCCCTATTAACAACGCGTCCTCACAACAACTTATCACAGATATTTCATTTTTTTCAGCCAACCCTTCACTGCAAATTAACTTTGTTTTTCTTTCCCAGTTCCACCATTGAGCCCTATCGTGAAATAATAACTCTTGCCACAGATGTTGCCTGACTCACAGGTTGTTTCCAATGTTTTCTGTTTTTTCAATTTCAGATTTCCAGCACCTGCTACTTTTAATGTTATTTTCATTTGGTATTGAAACTGATCTGGTCATTTCATTGTCACCACTCGTGATGCCAGCCTTTCACTCGTATCAATTTAATTACATTTGTTCAAATTGCCTGGCTGCAGAAGTGAAATTCCAAACTTGAGTTTTTGGATTAATTATCAAACCTCTGGGTACTAGTCCAACATCAGTGATGGCTCCATACTCCTTGTACTATGATGCAACGGTAATGTTGCTTGACACATGGCAGATATTTTCCAGTTCTGGTTAGTGCTTGATTATCTTTCCATTCTGAGCCAAATATAAAACGAGGCCTTGAGAAAGAGAAAGGCGTTGTTAGTTACTGCACTAAATGTTGCACTAAATGTTACTCGCATTCCCTTTATCATGTATCTGTACACTGTGGATGGTTCGATTGTAATCATTTTATTGTCTTTCCGCTGACTGGGCGGCATGGTGGCGCAGTGGTAGAGTTACTGCTTTACAGTGCAAGTGACCTGGGTTCGATCCTGACTATGGATGCTGTCTGCATGGAGTTTGTACATTCTCCCCATGACCTACTTGGATTTTCTCTGGGAGCTCCAGTTTCCTCCCACCCTCCAAAGACCTACAGATTTGTAGGTAAATTGGCTTCAGTAAAATTGTTAATTGTTCCAAGTGTGTGCAAGATTGTGTAAGGGTACGGGGATCACGGGTCTTGGTTCTTGGTTTCTTGGTCCTCCAAAATATTCCAAATGGAATTTAAACTGGAGGTGGTGAAGGGAGGGCTTAAGCCAGAAAGGGTTATTGGGAAGAAAGAGCTACTTTAAATTTAGTTGCATCTGGTTGGATAACTATAGTTGGGTGGAGATTATTCCATGCTTTAATTGTGCGGGGGAAGAACGAATTGCTGTATACATCTGTCTTTGTAGCTGGGATCACAAATTGGATCGAATGCCCTCGTCTGCTCCTAACTGGTTTGGGTTTAGGATCGGCATGGACTCCGTGGCCGAAGGGCCTATTGCTGTGTTTTATTTCTAAACTAAACTAAATTAAATAAAAGCTTTTTACTGTACCTCGGTACACATGAGAATAAACTAAACTAAGCCAAAGTACTCCAAGTGAGGATGACACCAATTATGGTGCTACATCTGGTAGACTGAGAAGAATTGATCTCAGTAGAAAATAAACTTGGGGGTTGACATGTAAGTGAGCTTTTCCAGCAGTTGATTATCGGGACAAAGAGATTTTGTAAACTGAATAGAAGCATCTGGTAAAAAGAACCCCTTGCAGAATAAAGAGATTTTTGCTCCATTTACCAATTCCCTTTGTATTGAGGCCCCAGACCAGAAGTGTCAACAATGTGGCATTCACTGCTGTATGTTATGCTTGAGGCTAATAATGTAGATGGATATAAATGGATTTTAGATGAGTACTAGATTAAGTTGGGTCCCGATCCCCCAATGCAATATTCCACCAAACACGCATGCGCGGCTGACGGTCGGCACTGCACAGGTGTGACTGCCGCATTCAAAGTTGTGCCATTGACGGCAGAAGTTAAAGTTAATAAAGTGAATAGAGGACCCGTGGAGCCGTTTGTAAAATAGAATCAAACAAAACAAAACTTGGATCCCCGTTGTGAGGACAGGTAAGTACACGCAAAAAAAAAGGCGATCTGAAAATCGGCAAAGGCCCCAACTGCACGGCGTCATTTTGCGTCACTGGTGCTATTTTCAATTGTGACGCGGCTGATGGGCCTCACCAACTGCGCAGGCGCAGCCGGTAAGTGGGGGTGCTGTATAAAGTTAATTTAAGTTTTAAATGTCAATAACTTGTAAAATATAACATTAATCTGAACGAAACATCGCTAATGCACATCGCAGGACAATAGTGAGTAAGATGGGCGTAACATTGTCATGCTATCGTGTACTGTTTTTGCGGAGTTTTGGGAACAAACACATGTTTAATACATATACAAACAAACAAGATGAGATATATATATCACATAGAATCACAAAAAAACACTTATGTAAACCAAAAGAGGTCGGGGGACTTTCACTTCCGAATTTTATGTATTATTACTGGGCAGTGCATATTAAGAATATGATTTATTGGCTGGAAAGTTCTACCCAACAGACAGAATGGATAAAAATGGAGAAGGAGGATTGCCATCCTTGTAATATAGGAACGATCCTCTTTTCCCCCAAAAAACTGAATAACACAATATATAAGAAGAACCCAATTATATATGGTACAATAAGAATTTGGAAACAAACAAAATTATCTTTAAAATTAAGAAATCTATCACTGTTAATGCCAATCGCGAATAACCCTTTATTTAAACCATCTCTTATTGATAAGACATATAACCAATGGGAAAGTCTCGGAATTAGAAGGATCGGGGATATGTACGAAATGGGAAACCTACTATCATTCCAACAACTACAATTAAAATTTAAATTGAAAAACAACCAATATTTTAAATATCTTGAGATTTGCGACTTTGTGAAAAAATATATACAAGGATATCAAAAAGTAACTCCTGACATTGGAAGAAGCAATGAATATTGAAGCTGACTCACAAAAATTAATATCATATTTTTATAATAGTATTCTAAATATGGACCTACCATCGACAGAGGTACTTAGAGAAGAGTGGGAACGGGAACTAATGATAAAAATTACGAAGGTTAAATGGGAAAAATACCTGATATATATTCACAAATGTTCAATTAATGTAAGACATAATCTAATTTAATTTAAAATTGTACATAGATTATATTATTCAAAAACAAGATTGAACAAATTTTATCCAAATATATCCGCCACTTGTGATAAATGTCTAGCCTAAAAGGCAACTATAACACACTCCTTAGTTTCCTGCATAAAACTTTATAGATTTTGGAATTATATTTTTGAAATATTTACAAAATTATTCAAGACAAGAATGGAACCTAATACAGAAATTATTATATTTGGTGTAATGGAAGATGGGAATAAATTGAATAATCTCAAAATCTATTCCTTAACTATGGTTTAATAATAGCAAAAAAATTAATACTTAAATTTTGGAAGGGTACATCAATACCAACGCTTAAAATGTGGATTGCAAGTATGTTGGACACCGCTCATCTTGAGGAAATGCGATTCCTCCTAATGGATAAATCAGACCAATTCATAACGGGTTGGTCTCCATTCGTCGTTTTTTTGGAATCATATGGTGCAACACAATTGTAAAAAAGAACTGTTTCAGGACTGGACGAGGGTTGGTCAAGATTATAAATAATGATCTCCTTTTCTTTTTTATTTTATTTTCTTTTCTCTATTTTCTCTCTCAACTCTCTTCATATACTCGTTTTCTTTCTTCACACACTATATATTTCACATCTTTCTATCCTTTACTATCTAACTTCTTTTTCTTATTCTATTATTTTTTCAATGTAACAAAAAAAAAGAAGTTGTACATGAAATGTATTATGAAAATATATATTAGGCACTTTGGTGCCATATGACTGTACTTCTAATAAAATAAAATATTAAAAAAAATAAAAATAAAGACAATATAGGTAGACAAATATACAAACTCTTTCCAACAAAATGCCAAGAAACTTCAGACCATGGTGAATGGTGAACAACATATATATCAATTGGCTGAAAAAGCATATGCAGGGGACCCACCTCGGAGTAGAGCTGCAGCTCAGAGAGCCGTGACCACTTCACTTCGTGGTCCAAAAGAAAGTGATTGAAGCGGGATGCTTCTGGGTTTTATAGTCCCTCCCTCCCCTGCCGCCAGCGGGGGCAGCAGAGAGAATGGGGAATGATGTAAAAACATTAATATCTCGGTCATATTTCATCGACGGGAAAAATCCTCGGCACACATGCGGCAGCGTGGGGCTCTGAGGGAGGTGGCCAAAAATGACGGCCGTAGGTGGCGGCGTTCTCTCGGAAATCGCAGCACAGATCGGGAAAAGCGGTCAAGAACAGAGTTTTAGTAATATAGATACCTATCTCTCTCATCATGTTTGTTGGGTCCCATTACACCAAACTGTGTATGCACAGCTGAAGGGGTCCGCACTGCGTAGGCGTTCAAAGTTAAGGGCAGAAATTACTTTGTCTTCATGGCTTGGTTTTTGCTCTGACATGCACTGTCAACTGTGGGACCTTATATAGACAGGTGTGTGCCTTTCCAAATCATGTCCAATCAATTTAATTTACCACTGGTTATCTTGAATCAAGTTGTAGAAACATCTTAAGGATAATCAATAGCAATAGGATGCACCTAAGGTCAATTTTGAGTGTCATGGCAAAGGGTTTGAATATTTATGTAAATGTGATATTTCAGTTATTTATTTTTAATAACTGCAAAGAAATTCTGAATGCAAGATAGATAGACAGATAGATAGACAGATGTCAGAGATAAAGCCACGTATTGGGACAAGCTGAAGAGGAATGAGCTGAACAATCTGGCATTTGAACACTGAGATTTCTCTAGTCAGACAGCATGTCACTGCTGTTTATGCTATGAAAAAGTAATAACATTCAAACATTATTTAGTTTAAAATAATAGTTAAATGAGTAAATAACAAAATTATGTGATAAAGAATATTTACATTCATCTTGTTTCATTATCCATTGTATTCATATGATACAATTATAAACGAGCTGTTGACTAAGGAGTATAATTAATCACTGTCAATTGTCTGCAGTAGACTCAGACATAAGGTGAGGAAATGCCCAGTGTGAGAAGTTTGCAAAATCACCTGCCCCTTGTAAACTGCACAACTTGCCACATTCTACATCTCAAATTATTCCTGTATTATTTCCCAAAATAGTATTTTCTTAATAGAAATGTATCGACTCTGTTATTCCCATTAGGTACGTGTCTCACACACTGACGGCTCAGTAACTGCAATTGTGTTTCTGTAGATTGGTTTCGAACAACCCCCATTCAGACCAATCTAACATGTGTTTGCTCATTAAGGGGAGGGATGTCAGTGCTGGCGAACGAAACATGAAACATTTTCCACTCAAGTGTCTGCAAGAGGAACTCTTAGGTCAAATAGAAGGAAAGCTCCCTCTACTCAGCATCAACCTTTGAATAACACTGACTATTACATCAGTTTAATAACTTCCACTTCCTGCAAGAGTGCGATTATGGGTCAGGGTCTGCTTGCACACAAATTAACCATTTTGTGCTGTTCACTCAAGCTGGGAATTCATTGCATTGACAACCCTAACAGACGCACAGTTCTTCAGATTAGTTGAACCCGGGTCCTGGAGGCGAAAGGAACAATTGAATTATGAACTAAACTCTTTTCACATAGACATCACTAAGCCACACAAAACACTGACCTTTTGTAAATTTTAACATGGCATATGCCAGCAAAGCACCTTAGTCAAAGTTACCCCTGTCTTAATAACAGTGAGAATAGTTCACTTTTGTAGACTACAATGCCCTCCAAGGTTTCTGTAATCTGTAAGCAATTGTATTAAAATCTCTCTTCTGTTCATTGTTAAAATGGCTCTGGGTTTCAAGTCGTGACTTTTCACATGCTACCCTCTGAATAGTTTAATTTCTCAACAATGAAAAATCAATCTCTGCAAATGAATTGAAGAAAGCACGATAAATCCAGCATTGCTTGCTGTTCACTCTGAATTATCTTCAGGGTAAATTCCCACATAAATAATTTTATTTGTGTGATATTATATAAAGTATAGATCAGGAGCACACTTTTAATCCCTGTTTCCTGTGCTGGGTTAACTGGCAAGTTCTACATTTGGCCCTGTAATAATTATAACACATAACACAGCCCTTCAGCCATCGAGCCTGGATAAGGTCTTTGCAAGAGAGACCCAACAGTCCCGTTCTCTAGCAACCTTTACACTATTCCTCGACCCTAACCACCCTGGAGCACTGTAATTTTATATTTGCTCTCAAGCATGTGTCCCATTCTATTTTGGAAGCAACATTTCAAGCACCTTTCAGGCAGCAAATCCCAGATGATTGTTGCATTTGTGCCACCTTTGCAAATCAGCTCAAATGCGTGTCCCCTGCTACCCAGTCCCTCTGCCGGTGAACTGTTCTGCTTTATTCATTTTGCACAGCGCTGGTACTACTCAAAATGGCAGTGGATTGATTATATTTAGCAAACCACGACTCCACTACTGATGTGTCAACCACCAGGAAGGTAAAACTAGATGGAGCTCTCATTTTCTCCTGTGTTTATTTATTCATCCAACTGGACTAATGATTTTCCAAGTGAAAGCATGAATAATTTAATTTTCTCGTGGGATGCACAGCACAGAAACGGGCCATCTGGACCAACAGGATCAATGCCAATGTTTGTCCTCCACATTTGCCACCTCCCTCGTAACTTAATTTCATCCTTTCAACATAACCTATTGATCCTTTGTCCCTGGTGTACTTAACTAACTTCCTCTTAAAATACATCAACATTATTTGTCTGATGCACTCATGCGAGTTCCATGTGCTCAACACTCTCAACCTCTCGCATTTATGTCTACGCACCAATGTTATTGATGTGGTGGTTTCTTCAAGGTATCGGGAAGGGATTATGCTGCTTTTTTTCAACCATGCTATAAAATCTCTTCACTGATATGATGAGCTGCAGGATGTGCTTGTTTGTTCTTGTTTCAGATATTTCTTCTGATGGGGTCACTTCAGAAATCTGATTGAATTCTCAGCCAGCTTAATATTGCATTCGTTACAGCTTGGCATCGGTCCCTTGTTGATGACACTGTGCCTACAGTTTCCTTTCCTTTGATAGGATTTTGTTGATCGCAATTTTTTAGATAAACTTCTGAAGGATACAACTGACTCACCAAAGTAGTAAGATAAATCAGAGTGTCTAATGCAAGAAAACAAAAAGAGAACAATGCTTGAAACATTCAACATTCATGGACCCCCAGATCCCTCTGCTCATTAACATTCCCAAGCACCCTACCATTTATTGTCGATGTTCTATTCCTATTTAACTTCCCGAATGCATAACCTCACTTGTCAGGTTTAATTTCCATCTGGCAACCTTCTGCTCGACTTTCCTTCTGAGCTATATTCATCTGCAACTTCAGACAGCTTTCCTTACTGTCCGCAACACGATTTTTTGTGTCATTAACAAATTTACTGATCAGACTTCCTACATTCACGTCCAAATGTTTAAAGTATATCACAAGCAACAAAGGTCCCAGCACTGACAACGGGTCAAAGATTACAATCGGATATGCAACAAACTACGCCACCCTCTGTCTCCTATAATGAAGCAAATTTTGTATCCAATTAGCCAGGTCACCGTGCATCATGTGTACCCTAATCCTCCGGACCAGCCTCCAATGCAGGACCTTACAAAGTCCATAGGGACTACCACCTCGTTTCATCAAACATCTTAGTGTTTTTGTATATAATTTGCCTTGGGTTGTGGCTCCAGTACAGATGGTGTACTACACTTTCATATATGTGACCCTTCAGTTGACTTGTTAATGAAGGGTCTTGAACCGAAACGGACTCTGATGAAAGGTCTTGACCGGAAGCATCACCTATTCCTTTTCTCCAGAGATGTTGCCTGACCTGCTGAGTTACTCCAGCATTTTGTGTCTATCTTCGATGTAAACCAGCTTCTGTACTTCCTTCTTACACATGTTAAACCAAGCCCCTGGCTGCAAACCAAGACAGTGGAGTTCTCTCTGATGTTCTGGACAATAACCGAGCGTCACCAGCATCACTGCAAAATTAGCTGTTTAACTTTTAATAATTACTACTTGTTGAAGATTGTGATATTATGGTGTTTAAGAGGCTTTTAGATGGCCACATGGAAGTACAGGGAGTGGAGGGATATGGACCATGTATAGGCAAATGAGATCAACTTATCTAGGCATCATGTTCGGCACAAACATTGTGGGCCCAAGTTCATGAATGGATACTTTCTATGCAACTTTCAGATTCTTTAACTGAACCACACACTACCCCTAATCCTACCTCTGGAACTAGAGTAATATGGACCACCTCTTGCATTACCATGGGGTTTTCTTTCTAATTGTGTTTCATACAAACGTTTTTTTACAGTTATCTTTTTTACTGTTTTGCCGAATGTGTAATTTGTAATTAATTAGTGCGCAATTTATGTTTAATGTGTAGTCTTAGTGTATGTGCCTGTGAAACTGTTCCAAACAAAGTTTTTATTGTAGCTTTATGTGTGCATGTGTGCATGAATTCAACTTGAGTTGACATTACTACAATGACTACACTTTACAAGTGTGGGCTGCAAACTGGACTGAAGTTTCCCAGATCATAAAACATACTATAAAAATGAAAATTTGTTGACCTTGTTTGTCTCACCATGACGCCAAATAACAAATCTATAAAAGATTAAAGAAGAGATCAAGCTAAGGAGATATCAAGAATTAGGAGTGAAATTGCAAAGCAGGACCTCGCGGTTAATCATCTTGTGATCACTATCTGATTCGCATATATTTGGAAAAGGACCCAATGGATTAGGACGGTTAACCCCCTAACTAAAGGATTAGTGTAATAATCAGGAACACTGGCATCGGTGCTGGGATATGAAGGATCTATACAACTGCCTGTGATCTTAACTGAAAAAAACTATTGTAAAAAATGAAAAAAACAGTTCAACACTTTTTATTGGCATTATTTATTATGTTATCTTTTAAGTACTGATTTTGCCAACCTGTTGTACCACTGCAAGTAAAAATTTCATTGTTCTGTGTCAGTATATATGATAATTAAACACTCTTGTCTCTTGAATCAGTGAATACAATAATGAGCATATCACTAGAAATTGATTTTCACTCATTTCTTGGGCACCAAAACATTAGGTGTTGATGTTAAATAGAACCTCCTCAAGAGTACTTTAATTAATAGACAATAGGTGCAGGAGTAGGTTATTCGGCCATTCGAGCCAGCATCGCCATTCAATGTGATCATGGCTGATCATCCCCAATCAGTACCCTGTTCCTGCCTTCTCCCCATATCCCCTGACTCCGCTATCTTTAAGATCCCTATCTAGATCTCTCTTGAAAATATCCAGAGAACCGGCCTCCACCGCCTTCTGAGGCAGAGAATACCACAGACTCACAACTCTCTGTGAGAAAAAGTGTTTCCTCGTCTCCGTTCTAAATGGCTTACCCCTTATTCTTAAACTGTGGCCCCTGGTCCTGGACTCACCCAACATCAGGAACATGTTTCCTGCCTCTAGCTTGGCCAAAGCCTTAACAATCTTACGTTTCAATAAGATATCCTCTCATCCTTCTAAACTCCAGAGTGTACAAGCCCAGCCGCTCCATTCTCTCAGCATATGACAGTCCCGCCATCCCGGGAATTAACCTTGTAACCTTGTAAACCTACACTGCACTCCCTCAATAGCAAGAATGTCCTTCCTCAAATTAGGGGACCAAAACTGTACACAATACTCCAGGTGTGGTCTCACTAGGGCCCTGTACAACTGCAGAAGGACCTCATTGCTCCTATACTCGACTCTTCTTGTTATAAAGGCCAACATGCCATTTGCTTTCTTCATTTAAAATAGAGGAATTGGCGACAATCATTTGTGGAGAGGATCTGAACATATTAAGAATAATATATGGCTGGACATGACGCATACAGGAAAGAAAAATAATACTTTGTAACAATAAAGTGGATATAAAATCCATGTGGATTATGTTAACTGGTTTCAAAAATGAACCACCCATCCTCACAGATATGTATCGTAAGTGATCAATGTGGAAGGGAATTAGAAGAAATAATACACAATCTGATGTGAATTGCAGGCATAAAATAATAAAGATGGCAGCAATCAGCGGCATCCAAATATATTGTCAGGAAGTATTAATGCAGGAAATGAGTTTTTACAGTTCATTTAGGAATTTACTTTGCACTTAATACATAAGAATTCTAACAAAACAAGAAATATTCTTAAAACTTGTAATAGGTTTAGGAATATTAAACCTATATTAAACCTCGTAATAGGTTTAAGAATATTAAACTTGTATTTAAACTAGAATAAATAAGTGTGGGAGAACATTTTAATAATAGAAACTATAATTTGGTAAACTTCAGAATTAGGATTTAGGTGATACAAATAGGATAAAATTGAAGACTGTAAAAGGAATTGGGAAGGTGAAACTAAAGAAAGGCAACGGGGAGAAAAACATTGTAAATGTGATTGTAAAGAGTTATCAAATCTTTTAAAGGATAATTGATAGAATTCGAGAGAAGTGTTGTCTTTTAAATGCAGAATTATAACAAGAATTATTATGCGGCAAATGAATAAACAGAGGAAAAGATTGAAATAGCAAAGACCATACTATAATATTTGTATTAAAATGATAAAGGGGATCATGAATAACTTTAGAAACAATGAAATGTTTCAGAAAGGGAAATATGAAATTATCAGTGGGTGTGAAAAGATACAATGCATTCTTTAGACAAGTAATAACATGACAATTAAAGATACAGTTGTGCTAACTGATGGGCACATTAAGCCTAAGGTAAAGGTAGAAATATTAAACAACTGTTTCTCCTCAGTTATTATTAAAGAAGGTAACTAAACAAATACTTCAGCAGTGGATGAACAAGAGTATTATTGGAGTTGGGACAGAAAAAGATAAAATTATAGATAAACTGGCAAAACTAAATGAGAATTAGTTGACAGCTTTCTGGATTGCATGCAATCAGCTTGTGGAAGGAAGCAAGAGAGATTTCACCAGAGACACTAAAATCATTCCAGCACAGAAGGAGGCCATTCAATTCATCTGGTGTATTTTATATAACGTATAAGTATGCTTTCTGATAAAAAAGCTAATGTTGTTCCTGTATACAAAATTCTATTTGTTCTCATGAATCCTTTAGGAACTATATTATCTTCCTCTGTTTTATCTGCTTCCATTTGAGCCTACATCACACTAGATTGATTAGTGCATCACAAAAGTGGTCCAATATGATTAATCTATCAGGCCCCCATTGGGAAACACAGTTGATTGATAGCTACAAATGACCCCACGCTGCCCCATATTACTTGGTCTCTTTCAGAGGGGTGAACTTATAGGGAATAGCAAAACATAACCATACAAGGCCTTACTTCAGAACATCTGGTTGAGACACTTGGAACTGACCCACCTCATAATTAAGACAATCCTAACTTGACAGAACAAAGTTAAATCATGCTAACTATCCCAGAGAACATTAGACTTTTAAGGATCATGAAAAGGCCAGTTAGATCCGATGGGATATCTGATGTTGTTGGTTTAGACTCAACTCGGTGCAGCTGGAGAGCTCTTACCTTCTAAATCATGGATTAGACCTCAAAGCCCGGAGTTTGAAAAGACTGCTATCTAATCCACAATTTAAAAGCAAACGTACAAATCTTTCTTTATATTCTGTTATGTCTTGCATGATCTCAGGACATTATGATGCCCATGTTTGCTCAAGAATTATATTTAAAACGTGGCTGCTGTTATAATTTATTAGAACACACAGTTAATTTGAGCACAGCTCATGTAATGAAACGGAATGACCTGTTTTCAATAACGTTGTGATTGAGAAAGAGGTATATGCCAGGGGAATGCCCTGCATGCTTTTCTTCAAAATAAAGCCATTAATTTTTTTCTATCCACATGAGAGCAACAGGGATAAAAATAATAAGAAATATCCTTTAACATCCCTTAATTCCACCAAAGTACCAAGCAGTTTTCTCTGCAAAGGTAGACAGAAATGCTGGAGAAACTCAACGGGTGCGGCAGCATCTATGGAGCGAAGGAAATAGGCAACGTTTCGGGCCAAAACCCTTGTTCAGACTGAAGATGAAGAAGGGTTTCTGCCCGAAACGTTGCCTATTTAATCGGGACAAAATTACAAATGCGAACATGAAATCCCCTCCTGAAGTCCCCCCCGAAAATGTGGAGCTAGGTCGGGTGAGGCGGCCGATCGCTGTGTCTCCGGGACTTCCACGCTGATCAGTAGATCAAATTTGCCCCCTGCAGCCTGTGCTCTGGAACTTCGGCCTTGCCGGAGCCGGTAGATCCGTTCCTGTAGCTGACTTCTGAGGCCAACTTTACAGGCCAGTATCTCAGCCCCTTGGCAGCTTAGGGGAACTGTTCTAGTTCCATTGAACTCCTTTTCGAGGCTGTGACCTCTGCTGGTCCGGTAAAAGCGATAATCCAGAAAGGCTCTGGAACCAAGGGTGCCGGAAAATCGGTGGTGGAATCTGTGGGAAGAAATTGGAAAACTATCGAAGGAAAGTATTGATTTCCAGAGATATGAGGAAAGAAAATGAGAGGGACTAATTAAATCATTTGTTCAAGCATGCAGGATAAGCGCAGCAACCAAACCCTGCCCCACCATACATGCTGTAAGGTTACAAATCAATCCTTTCTACCTACTTTGTCTTCAAATCCCTCAAGCCCATCTCCCTATAGAAAAATATACAAATGCATCCTGTTTGCTTTAATTATATTTCATGATCGTTCATCTACAAATCAGTGACTTGAGGGAATGAAGTCTATGTGTGATCAAAGGTCTGTAAAATCTTTGTTTGAAGCCCTTAGCCCTCTGGTGCAGTTTAATGTGATTTGCTTTTGTACTGGATCAATATCCGTTGCTTCACATGAATAAATGTAAGCATTTATCACCCATTTAATCTCATAGGATGCTCAGAAACTGACTGAATTTGCTATCTATTTGAAATACATAAACTTGTCACCTCTTTTGCTATAATTTATGCTGAAATGGCTATTTATCCATTTCATACTCACTCCAAATGGCTGTGTTGCCTGCACCCAATATTACAAGGTCATCTTACTGCTTTAGCTTCATGCCTAGACTAAGATTACTGTTGCATTTAAGACAAGATTTAAGAGATGCTTAATTAAAGGGGTGACTATGTGGACAAAGGACATCCCATCTAACCCAGTTTGAACTGCAGAGTAACCCTTTATTTGTTCTCCTCGTAATATTTCCTCTTTCATGGTGTTTATCTGACTCAATATTTCAAGAGTCAAAAGAGTGAAGAGTGTACCAAAAACAGAACCAATGTGATTCCTACTTGCAGCAGCATAACAGGGCTGGACAGGCTGAGTGAGTGGGCAGATGCGTGGCAGATGCAGTATAATATAGATAAATGTGAGGTTATCCACTTTAGCGGCAAAAACAAGGGGGCAGATTATTATCTCAATGGGGTTTGGTTAGGTAAGGGGGAGGTGCAACGAGTCCTGGGCGTCCTTGTACACCAGTCACTGAAAGTTGGGTTACAGGTACAGCAGGCAGTGAAGAAAGCTAATGGAATGTTGGCCTTCATAACCAGAGGATTTCAGTATAGGAGTAAAGAGGTTCTTCTGCAGTTATATAGGGCTCTGGTGAGACCACGTCTAGAGTATTGTGTACAGTTTTGGTCTCCTAATTTGAGCAAGGGCATCCTTGTAATTGGGGCAGTGCAGCGTAGGTTCACGAGATTGATCCCTGGGATGGCGGGACTGTCATATGAGGAAAGATTGAAAAGACTAGGCTTGTATTCACTGGAGTTTAGAAGGATGAGGGGATATCTTATAGAAACATATAAAATTATAAAAGGACCGAACAAGTTAGATGCAGGAAAAAATGTTCCCAATGTTGGGCGAGTCCAGAACCAGGGGCCACAGTCTTAGAATAAAGGGGAGGTCATTTACGACTGAGGTGAGAAAAAACGTTTTCACCCAGAGAGTTGTGAATTTATGGAATTCCCTGCCACTGAGGGCAGTGGAGGCCAAGTCACTGGATGGATTTAAGAGGGAGTTAGATAGAGCTTTAGGGGCTATGGGGAGAAGGCAGGCACGGGTTATTGATAGGGGACGATCAGCCATGATCACAATGAATGGCGGTGCTGGCTCGAAGGGCCAAATGGCCTCCTCCTGCACCTATTTTCTATGTTTCTATGTTTCTATGTTAATGAGTAGAGCAGTAAGCACCACCTTGCCTCTATCAGGTATCATTTGTTTAGTTGTTTTTTTAGGGGAGCACAGGTCTTGGGGCTCCAGTGTGTCTCAAACTTCACTTGGTTGCATAGATCCAAACCATTTCTGAAAGGTTGGATGGTAAATTACAGAAATTTTACTGTATTAATCTTTCAGTATCTTACGCAAGTTTTCTTTTTTTTTCACCTTATCACACCCTGTAGGCATTTCATCACTGATCAATCTCTAACTCAGTCTGAAAAAGGGTCTCAACGTCACCTATTCCTTCGCTCCACAGATGCTGCCTCACCCGCTGAGTTTCTCCAGCATTTTTGTCCACCTTCGGTTTTTCCATCACCTGCAGTTCTTTCTTAAAGATCTCTGAATCCGGTGGGCCCACCCTTACTCTTTGTGCGAAAATATTTACCCTAAACCCATTGAATCTTGCAATAACTCCCACTGCTCTGAGGCCATTTTGGCTTTATGGAGGGTTTTTTCCAATCTACACATGCTGAATTATTTCTCAATTGAGAAAAGTTGACCTTAATCGAATTTTCCCCTATTTTATCTGGCACGCTGCACGTTTTCATTGTTGAGGCAGGATGACAACAAATGTATTGTTCATGGTGACTATGCCTCGGTACCACTGAGCCTGGCCTGTTTCCTGGAGTCAGCACATGCAGTCTCCACACTCATCCAGAACAGATGTGCATGGTCAATCTAATTAACCCTTCCCACCCCCCGGCTGGGGCAGCATTGTCCAGCTAGTGACCACACCGTTGGGCCCAGGTATTTTTCTTACATTTGGAGGCATATTAAGAACTGTAACATTGAAGTCAATAACTAAACATATTCTAAAACATAAGGAATTAATTAAAACACAACATTTTCTAAAAAAACATTAAAATGTAGTAACAATCAATGGTGAGAGGAATTAATGATATCAATGTACAGGAAGGTAGAGGAATGGGTGCAGGAAACAGATCTTAAATAGCTGAAATACTTCAATTTATGAAGAACTACATACAGTTAGGCAGCTAAGAGTTTGGAACTGAAGATGTAATTGAATTGGGAGAGGACGTTTGTCCAGGGCTGGACACCGAATAAAGTAGAAATAGGAGTAGGAAGATGGATGTGACCCCGGGCCGGCCTTAAGCTGATTGGACTGATTGCTCCCAATTGGGGCCCCGCGCCTAAGGGGGGCCGCACTAGAGTAATCCAAACCTCTGCTAGGATCTTTGGAATAATCTACTCTCGGCTCGGCTAGATCTATCCCGGTGGAGGGGGGAGAGAGGGGTGGAGAGAGAGTAGAGGGGTGGAGGGGGAAGAAAGGGGCAGACGGGGAGGGAGGTGTGAGAGGGAATGGAGAAGGGGGAGAGGGAGAGGTCCCTCACTGTCCCAGGGCATCGCTCCCGCCCCTCCAGTCGCCATGCTTCACGCACACAGCCCTGGCTCCACCCCTCTCCCTTCCCGGGGAAACGTTGTGAACAATACAGGGAGGGCCGGGCTGGGGATTGGAGCAACGTTTACAAACCTTGGCCTCAGTTCACACGCGTTCGCCCGGACCCCGGCAACCGCTCCCGCTACCGGCCCTCTCACTCCCTTCTCTCCTTCTCTTCCCTCCCTCCCTTCCATTCTTCCCTCCCTTCCTTCTCTCCTTCCCTCCCTCCCTTCTTTCTCTCCTTCTCTCTCTTTTCCCTTCTCTCCTGTCCCTCCCTTCTTTCTCTCCTTCCCTCCCTTCATTCTTTCTCTACTTCCCTCACTCCCTTTTCTCCTTCATCCCTTCTCTCCCTCCCTTCTCTCTTTACACACACACACACACGCACACACGCACACACACACACACACACACACACACACACACACACACACACACACACACACACACACACACACACACACACACACACACACACACACACACACACACACACACACACACACACACACACACACACACACACACACACGATGGGGTAGAAGCCCAAATTTTGTTATGCCTGGACTGGTTTTTCGCCAATAGTTATTGGTTTGCCAGGATCTAGTTAACTAAATCACTTTTTTTTTCTCAGTCACTAAAACAAGTGGTATTGTAACTATGTACTTTTCAGAGGTGATCTACACATTTTGTTTCTTGTAGGCTTTTTTTTTGCAATTTTATATTAAAATGTAGCTTAGCTCTGTTTGGTCCATTAACTTGCAGGCACTTTTTAAGCGCACATTTTGATTACTTTCCATTCTACCATAGAGATATGAAGTCTATAATAAACTTTATTTGTATTTCTATGATTCTACAGACCTTGGCTGGGAACCTGGGGCTCACCAAAATTGTTCCCAATTGGGCCCTGCAACTCCTAAAACCGGCCCTAATGTAACCAACAGTGCGACTTCTGGTCTGGCTTTGATATGTTGAAAATACCATACTTTACTGCAAGACTGATGGACAGTCTAATATTTATTAGAGAAAGGAATATTTTTATTACAATATCTGTATATAAAGTGGTTATACAGCCTATTAGATAAAATGTGGTCACTATTGTAGGACTCATGAATTGTGAAGCTAGAGGAAGGAATATAGGTGGAAGGGGACGGCGGGAGAGGGGAGAGAAGCAATGGGTGTGCAACCAGTTAGAAAACAGGGGAGTAAGGGAACAAGGTTGTTTGTAGCTAAAACCAATGGGTGTTTTTTTATTGTTCTATATTGTTTTTATTATTTTCTTTCGTTTTTTTCCCCCTCTATTGTTGGCCAGCTGTATCTTCGCCAAGACATTTCTTTAAAAATTGAATCTTATGTTTTTTAATTGTATGGAAATTATGGTACATACATGTAATTACAGTCATCCATTGTAATGTGCTCATTGTACTGATCACACATTCCCTCCGGCCACAGTTTTGCTCATTAAATGTAGTTGGGGGGGGGGGGGGGGGGGGGGGGGTACCAAATTTCTTCAGCTATTGACTGCCTTTTGTTTTGAAGATAATGATGAGTGAGCCACTAACATTGTCAGATGAAGGAAATAAAGGAAGCCAAGGGGTGGAGAGCTAAATGAGAGTGAAAAAACATGTTTGGAATTGAACTAAGGTGCAAAGAAAAAGATTCTCTGATCAGTTAAATAATATGCTTGGCTCAAATCCCAAAGAGGCCACATTCTGAAATAATTATGATACATATCCGTTGCCCTTTCAATTCCTCCTCCACCCATTTGTGTTTAGTTTTCCCTTTGTATCCTGTGAGCTACACATGATATCACAATCTGAAAAAAATCCAATCTGGTTACAACGCTCCAAACATCCCTTGCCATCAAATTGAAAGTGCTTCTTATGAAACCACAGACTATCTGTCCAAAGTAAAACCCAAGGCTCAAGGAACTGCAGATGCTGGAATCTTGAGCAAAATACAAAGTGCTGGAGTAACTCAGCAGGTCAGGCAGCATCTGTGGAGGACATGGATAGGCAACGTTTCCAGTCGGGTCTTTCTTCAGACCCAGTTTCATAGTAAAACCGGCTTTCCTTCAATCTTCAGCAATTAAACATTGCAGTTCAGTCAAGAACTCGTCACCTCTGCTTGAATTCAGTTGTGTGGTTTGCTCACACAATTGCTCATGCTACCTGCTTTTCAATATATTCCTTGTGACCTGTTTCGATTTGGTGCAATAGCATGAACCAGTGTTAAAGAATGAAATGCAAAGAAAAAAAGCTGGAAGTGCTCAGCAGACCACACAGCATCAGTGGAAAGGGAAAGAGAGTTAACATTTCAGGTCTGCCCTCAGTCAGATGAAATGTTAACTTTGTTTTTCTTTCCACAGATGCTGCCTGGTCTGCTGAGTGTTTCCTGTTTTTTTTCTGTTTAGTTCAGATTCCAGAATCTTTTTCTGTTTGTTTCCTGAATCTGCAGTATTATTGATTTTCACAAAAGAACAAATCTCTCTTGTTAATTCGAATTTAAGCCATATTACAAGAAGAGTTCCCCTTCAACCAGTTCAAAGCTGGACTGAGGTAACACTGAGTGAGAGAACATTGCGTTTGACTGTTAAACTGCGTTATCCCAGGGTAGGCAAAACATTCAGAGCATCAAGGAGAAAATTAAACTTTTCATTGTGTTGGCCTCCAGGATATCCAAAGGTGCTTTATAGTTAATCAAATACTTCAGAAACACGGCCATTATTGAGGATAATCAGCAGCTTCTATGCACACTAAGTTTCAACATCTACAATGTAACAGTGGCCAAGTAATCCATTTCTAAGTATTATTGATGAAAAGGCAACATTGGCCAGGAGACTGGGGGATCTCCTTAGTCTTCTTTACAGTGAGGTGAATTAGATTTTCAACCATCAGTTATGCTTCTGTAGTGTTTCACTTGTGCTAGCTTAATCTGGGGAACTCTGAAGTATTAGCATGAATTGTGATCACTCTCCTTGCAATTCACAACTGCCTGATGGATCTACTTGTATCTAGTTTTGTTTAGTTTAGTTTAGAGATACAGTGTGGAAACAGGCCCTTCGGCCCATCGAACAGTGAATCCCATCCACTAACACTATCCTGCATGGTGGGGACAATTTACCATTGTAATAAAACCAATTAACCTACAAGCCTGTATGTCTTTGTAATGTCGGAGGAAATTGGAGCACCTGGAGAAAACCCATGCTGGTCACGGGGAGAACGTATAAACTCTGTACAGACAACACCCGTGTTCAGGATCAAACCTGGGTCTCTGGTGCTGTAAGGCCAGTAGCTCTACCACTATGCCATCATGCCGCACTAGGTGCTTGTGTCCTGATTTTGAATAACCTCCTTCAAAATAAAAATGATTAAGGAAATGGCTTGAAGATATGGACTGTTGTTTCCAACCTCTCAGAAATAACTCGATGAACAATATTGTAAATACCATTGATACACAAAAAAGCTGGAGAAACTCAGCGGGTGCAGCAGCATCTATGGAGCGAAGGAAATAGGCAACGTTTCGGGCCGAAACCCTTCTTCATTTGTCCATCTACTGATCAATCTTGTTTGGAGCCATTTTGGGAGCCTACTCTTATTCCAAAAGGAAGAGAGCAGCTAAGGTAAACATTGATCCTTTACAGGGATTACTGGGAGAAGACAGGAGAATGGGGTTAGGAGGGAGAGATAGATCAGCCATGATTGAATGGGGAAACAAGCATCTTCACCATAGAAAATGTACAGGACCACATCATGGGGGTAAAAGTTGATCAATTCTCTGGACCTGCACCTTGAAATAATTTGCTACAGGGATGATGCATGCCATGTTTTTGTGATCTTCAATACTTCCTGGATCCTGGCAAAGTTCCAGCCAACCATCCAGGAACTATCCCGGTAAAATATCACAATTAGAACCTTCCTGTTTCAAGAAAATTAGAAAAGATAGACAGCGGGAAGCTCCAGGCCTAACGTCTGTCATTGCATAATTGTTGGAAACTATTATTGAGGAAGTAATAACAAGACATTTGGAAGATTACAGTACAATCAAGAAGGGTCAACGGATAAGGTGCCATGATTGTAAAATATCTTGAAGCAATCTCTAAACCAATTTACACCTAGGGGATGTTTCACCCACATTATATGATTAGCTGCAGCTGGTATATTATAGAATGGCTAAGGGGCGAATTTCCATGTTTCATTGTGAACTGGTGTCAATAGGGAAGTTGCACGATGCAGGGCTGTTGTATCATATTGCTTGAAGATAAAACAATACCTTTCTTTTGTTATCGAGTACTATAAATGCTTAAAGAATCTCCAAATCAGCTGTGCTATCATTATTTGTTCCAAAGGAGCAGGTCACAGATTACATTAATCACAAAGCTATTATTATAGATGTTCAAACATGCAATGACAGATGAAAGATTTTCATTGAAAATACGTTTTCGATGGCAAAACCTGATTTGCTTAATTCTTAGGAAATTGTGCAACACTATCTTTGTTTTTAAGTCTTAAAGCAAAATTGTGTATACTAAAAATTCACGTTCACGATTTACAACAAGAGGATTGGCCCAAATAAATCGGGTGAAACTAACATTCCCCAATGAAACACATCAATTTTGTTGCTTTAAATAAATAATTAAATCAAGCGGAAAGAAGAATTTGCCAAACATTATCCCTATCTCCGCTGAAATGTCAATAAGGGATGTAGGATGAAAAGATGGTTTCAAAGTATCCATTATTCAATACTTAGTTCACAGTACAGGATACCCACATCTTCTAGATTACTTCTTTGTAATATTTGGTCAAATAAATGAATTAAAAATGAGCATGATGGACTGGAGGAGGAGAAGTGCCCTGAATTCTTGTTTTGCGATCCAACTCTCTTGAAGTACTGAGTGTACGAGGCCAAGAAATGCTCTATCTATAAAATGCATGTTATTACCCTGCATAAAATTTAGTTTAGGATAGCATTTTCCATATTGCCCAGGTCAGGATAACGTTCTCTATCCAACCCAGGATCGTGGAGTAAGATAATGGTGCTCCCTCAGCCTGCCCCAATGTGCTCTTGTTCCACCATCTTCATTGGTAGATGTTATATCAGATATAAGAAGCAATTAGGAGTGTGAATTGCATGTCAAATTATGTGATAAAAGGATTTGATTACAGGTGTAAAGAAGTCTTATATAAATATTATACGCTATTATATATTCTTCATAGGCAGTCCTTCCTTGTCGAGGACGACTTGCTTCCATTCTCTTTATGTGGGTTCTGAGGTGGCTGAAGAGGACAATGTGGGAACCACAGTCTCTTCCATAGGTGGATCAGAAGGCACCAGGGAGTTGCATGGTAGGGTAGTTGAGGATTTGGTCCACTCTATTTGCTGCTTATATAGGGCCTCTATGCTCCCAATGCATGGATTTAAGCTTCTCAATACCATCCCAAATATTCCTTCTCCACATCACGCAGTCAAAGACAAGAGGTTCCCAGGAGTTGGTGGGGATGTTGCATTTCGTCAAGGATTTCCTTGATCCTTTTCCTCTGTCCACTTGATAATCTCTTGCCACGATAGCCAGCCAGTTAGGGTGACAGAGTGGCAAAGCAGTTGAGTTGCTGCCTTACAGAGACAAAGGCCCGGGTTCGATCTTGACTATGGGTGCTGTTTGTACGGAGTTTGTACGTTCTCCCTGTGACCATGTGGGTTTTCTCTAGGTTCTGCAGTTTCCTCCCACATTCCAAAGACATGCAGGTTTGTAGGTTAGTCGGCTTCTGTAAATTGTTCCTAGTGTCTAGGATCTTCTTATCAAGTCCACATCACACGATTAGAAATTGTTCAGCTAGAGATGAGCACACATCTCGGCATCTGCGTACAATGGCGCCTTGCGCTTCTTATGCTTCTTGTGCGTAGTGGTGGAAAGATTGGTGGAAACAGGGCTGCGACGTGAACGCACTTTCCTTGACCCTAGTGTCTAGGATAAGAACTAATGTAAGTGTGATCATGGTCGGCGCGGACTCGATGGGCCAAAGAGCCTGTTTCCACGCTGTCTTTTTAAACTAAACTACATTAAAAGCTTGGCACAGTACGTCTGTTTTCAAAATCTCATCTCAGGCAGGTTAACATCATCTGCCCGATGTAGTCAACTGATTTTACTTATGGCCATTATGCATGGCACACTCACCAACCTTGAGCAGATAGGATGTGCTTAACTAATGTTTTTGAAAATGTGTTCTCTGGGTGCATTTTATATCATATTTTCTATTACTGATCTTGTTTCTTAGAGCTGATGGTAAATAAGAGGATCATCCCCCTTAGCTTCAGTGCCTCAAACTTGCATTCCATTATCCTGGATGAGGACAACCGCAAATTGTACGCAGCTGCCAAAGACTACCTCCTGACCTGCAATCTGGACAACATCTCAAACAGGGTGAAAAAGGTAAACTTTAATCCTTCTATAATGTGGCTTGGCCTGGTCTTAAAACAACAGATTGGGACATAGATGATGAAATATGGGCTGCATCAAAACACAGGAAAACAAAAAATAGGCTCAACGAGTAGGTAGACAAGTAGCTAACAGAATTCAATCTGGTAATATTCGAAGTGCCATCCTTGGTAAGGGAGAAAACTAATGGGGCAAGGGAACAAAGAGATAGATAAACCATTATAAGCAGAATCATTAAAGTAATATCAAGAGCAAATAAAGCAAATGGGCAAAGTACTCGAGGATTCTAGCATTCCTTAACTGAAGGATAAGTTCATTGCTGAAGTGTTACCACTGGGAGACATGTGTGACTGGAATGTGTCTGAAGATTCAGGTCTTCCATTGAGGTAGCTCTGAGATTGGTAAAACAGAAGCACTGAATGTACAGTTTCACATTCTAGCTTATTATTAGGAGAGGCCGGGAGGATTTCTTTGTTGAACCAATTAACATTTAACTAGTAAAATGCACCTTTCCCAGAATTGCTTTGCAGTGGAAATGATTGTAATTTCTTCAATAAAGGGGGATGTTTAATGAAAACTGTCACCTCGTATGTCACCTGATAAACTTACAAGAGTGGGGTGAGCCGAACATATACAGATGTATTGCATGTAGATCTAGCTAATCACTGAGTAGGAAACAGAGCTAATCACAGTCTTTGACACATGGGTTAAGAACACATAATTTGGATGGCTAGTGCTGCTGTTTGGTTTTGATGGTGAATTATATCGAGCCTGTGGACACTACAGAAAATTCTGTTATGTTCTTTGAAGTTATCTTTTTCAAATAAAATTGATGTGTAAGACTGGACAAAGGATTCCTTAAGACAGATGGAAGTCTTGGAGAATTTCAGATATTGCATATTCCTGTTTCTGTGACAAACATTGCATTCCTCTGTGTGCTATTTTCAGCTTTGCGTGCTATTAATCCTTTTATTTCAATCAGCTTAATATCTAACCAGAAAAGGCCCATAGAGGACTGTCATAGCAGTCTGCCAAGTGCTCATAATTGAGTTTGATTTACTGATTAGCATGTGTTATGTTCAGTAGCAAAGGAACAGTCATCAGTTGCTTATCACAGCTTAAGGCTCATAGCACGAATGCTTCCCAAAACAACGCCGAGGGAGGATGAGGAATGGGTCAGATGCATTTGGTTCTTGGATAAGGGATCATAGGCAACAGAAGGATCAAAAGAAAAAGAGTACGGAATTAAATAATCAACTTTTAGCACAGACGTTGGAGAAAATAGGGGAGGGTACAAATGGGTATGTTGGATGGGAATGTGGCATTACATATTAACAACCATGGAATATTAAAATTGTTCCCACAAGCTGATCTTTCTCTATTAACACTCTGTGGTCAGAGGGTGCATTAACATTCTGGAATAGGCACAAAATGCTGGAGGAACTCAGCAAGATATGCAGCATCTCTGGAGAGAAGGAATGGGTGATGTTTCGGGTCGGCACCATTCTTCAGACTGATGTCATGGTAGAGGGAGATAGGTAGAAAAGGAAGTGTAAGATGTGAAAACAGGACACTGGGAATGAAGATCAAGGATAATGTAGAATAGATCATTGTTAGCTGGGAGAAGGTAACAACAAACAGAGATAAAATGTAGTCGGAGACAGTAAGACTGGTTGGAGAACTGGGAAGGGGGAGGAATGGAGAGAGAGAGGGAAAGCAAAGGTTACTTGAAGTGAGCATTAACATTCGGGACATTGGTTTCAAGAGTCTTATCAAATTAATTCCATTGCAGATGCATTCTATGTGGGTTTTATGAGACAAATGTATGCCAGAACGAACAATCCATGCTTATAAACCCTTTTGGTTGGATCACGTTTGTCATACCTGGGGAATAATTTGTGGGAAATCAAGCTGTGGTCTAATGGAGGGTGGTTGAGATTGTGAAAGATGGTGGTTTGGAATAATGTCCCTATAATGAATCTCAACTGATTTTTCTGTACAATTAATTAATGGAAGGCACATATTTGCAATGTGTAGTTTCTGCCTTCAGAACCTGGTGGCATTTCTGAATGTAATTTTCACCAAAAAGTGAGCATTTACTTTCCAACTGCTGGTATATATGTGATTGCTTGGTTGTGCATGATTATATTTTGCCTGTCACTTGAATGTTTATGTATAGTCAATCAGCCTTCAGTAGTTGTCCTGTATCAATGAATTGGAAGTTTATGTCATGTGGTTATTTCTTTCCAATATGCTGTCAATACACAATGGCATTTGAAGTGCAACTATAAAGCCAACCTGCTCCTCTATTGCTCCACTTGTCATATCTGAACATCATCATTTGGTGCTGCATTACCTCAAAAATAATTAGCACGTGTAGTTAGTAGTTGGTAGCATTGCTTGAATTTAGCACTAAGATAACTATTTATCTTTTTGTCAAAGAAGGAATTAACCTGACCATGTAAGCTCTCTTTTTGACAGTTTTGGAGCCTTTAGAGTAATGTGTGATTCTGACACAGACAACATACATGTTCAGCAGAACGTGAAGCTGCAGGAAACAACGCCATTGGGTCAAACAGAGTTCAGTTTCCATGGTGAGAAGGAATGAAATTGCCCAGCCAATTCCTCCGAGGCTCTTTTGTCTTCCCAACTCATCTCATAACCAAAGAACATAGTGAACTGGTACAACATACAGATAACAGACGACATTTGGGCCAGCACGTATGCACGGACAGATAGTGTTGTTTGAAGTGCGACTCCTGGGACTGTGTCTGAATGTACATCCTAGGCTGTCAGTACTTGAATTCTGGAGCCCATTAGATGTAATTTCAGTCAATTATAGACCCATTGACTTCCCCTGGGACAGCTCATTTTCAATTCGGTTGATTCCAATATTACAGCTTTGTATCAGAGGAAGAGGTCAGCGATTTATTTTAGTAAGTTAGAGTCATAGAGTGACACAGTGTGGAAACAGACCCTTCAGCCCAACTCACCCACACCGGCCTACAATGTCCCAGCTACACTCGTCCCACTTGCCTGCGTTTGGTCCATATCCCTCCAAACCTGTCCCATCCATGTACCTGTCTAACTGTTTCTTAAACAATGGGATAGCCCCAGCCTCACCTACCTCCTCTGGCAGCTAGTTCCATACACCCACCACCCTTTGTGTGAAAATGTTACCCTCGGATTCCTATTAATTATTTTCCCCTTCACCTTGAACCTATGTCCTCTGGCCCTCGATTCCCCTACTCTGGGCAAAATACTCTGTGCATCTACCCGATCTATTCCTCTCATGATTTTGCACACCTCGGTAAGATCTCCCCTCATCCTCCTGCGCTCCATGGAATAGAGACCCAGCCTACTCCCTATAGCTCACACCCTCTAGTTCTGGCAACATCCTTGTAAATCTTTTCTGAACCCTTTCGAGCTTGACAAAATCTTTCTTATAACATGGTGCCCAGAACTGAACACAATATTCTAAATACAGTCTCACCAACGTCTTATACAACTGCAACATGACCTCCCAACTTCTATACTCAATACTCTGATTGATGAAGGCCAAAGTGCTAAAAGCCTTTTTAACCACCTTATCTACCTGCGACTCGACCTTCAAGGAACCATGCACCTGTACTCCTAGATCACTCTGCCCAACAACACTACCCAGAGGCCTACCATTTATTGTGTAGGTCCTGCCCTTGTTCGACGTCCCAAAATGCAACACCTCCCACTTCTCTGTAATAAATTCCATCAACCATTTCTCCGCCCACCCGGCCAACAAGTTGTTGTCAGAAAATCTGCCTCGGGGAAAGCACTGTGTCCACATATCAAGGAAATACTTACATTTAATTCTCCAATCTGATCTTGGAGAGATCCTTGAAATGTTATGGGAAGGTGAACTGTTCTGCCCAATATCTTAATTCTGTACAGCCATTAGTTGTTTTCCTTGGTTCACTTGTCGGCATGCATGCTTTGAATCAGGTCAATATAAATTGAGGTCCTGCTCAACAGGGCTCTAAATTCATAAATTTTAAGCACAAATTGGGGAAGAGAAATTTAACTAAGATGTTGTTTGTCCTGATTAAGAAAATATCCCATTGCGCATTGATATGTAATGGCATTCTCCCGGTCTCCTCGGTAATATTTATTCCACACCCAAGATGTTGAAAACGGCTATCTTATCAATGATCTTCCGTCTGCCATGAGATTAGAAGCTGGGATGTTTGCTGCTGATTGCACGGTGCTCAAATCCATTTGAAGCTTCAAACTAGGATCCAATCTGTAACCACACGTGGCCCAACAATCAGGCTTGGAAAGGCCACACAAATGGTTAACATTCTCTAACAACCTTTAGCAACTCTCACCAAATCCTTCACGATAGCCATTCTGCAGGACAGCTTTCCTCAGAAATTGGAATGATCCAAACCCATAAATACCATGGCTAGATGTACAAGCTCAAGGCTAGGTATGATGTGACAAGTTACTTCACAAAACGTTTCCACCATTTGCAAGGCACATTTCAGATATATGGAATACTCTTCACTGACCTGGTGATAAAATCACCAGCAACACTCATAGTTCCACATTACCTTGAACAAAGTATGTGTTTGTTTTACGCATCAGCTGCCAGTTCACTTACGGGCCGTGGTTTCAGTGTGCACCACCTGCATTGCATGGCATTGTCGAGGTTTCTTCTTTGGTACTTCTTGAACATGTACATTCCACCACCTGGAAGAACTAGGGCGGCGGGTGCAAGAGAACACTGCAGTCTTCCCCACCAAATCATAAACTGCATTAAGTAGGAGCTATTTCCATAATCATTGTTTTGTGGTCAAAATCACAGACTTCTTTTCCAATTACACTTCGGAAGATCTTTACACAGAGGCAATGGTAGTTCAAAAAGATTGAATACCACTTTCTTAAGGAAGATTAAAGATGGTCAATAAATGCTGGCTAGCATGCCATACCTATATCCCAGGAATGAATATGAAAAGAAATCCCAGTGATCCACAAATGTAACCTCATTGCCTTGCTGTACAATACACATTGCAGGGGAAAATGACCTATCATAAATATTGCTTGAGCTGTCCACAAATGTGAGTGGCTCTCAGCTGTGGTCTGAAATGGGCTATCGAGCTATTCCTCAACCATTCCCCATTCCATCAAAGTCACAGTTAGCAATGCGAAAAAGTTGGTCATTGGCAGTGAACATTAATATCAGTCCGAAGAAGGGTGGAACTGGAAAAGTGAGAAAACAAATGTTTTTAATTTGTGGGGAGGTGGGGGGGAATGTTGTAGAATGTGAAGAACAAAATGAAAGACAGATTGGAGATCAAGGTCATCCAGATAAAACAACACATTTGGCACTCCCTGGTTAATAGTTAAATGAGGGTCATTTAGAGAGAAAAACACACACAAACATGTTGGAAGTGTGAGATGCAGCACAATAGATGCTGGAAAGCTGAAATAAATGATGTTGTATCCTCTACATTGGAGAAACAAATGGAGGTTGAGTGATCACTTTGAAGAACATCTCCGTTCATTTCACCAGGGTGACCCAAAGTTCTGGAAGCCTGTCACTTTAATTTTTTATTCCACTTCCACTCTTGATTTCTCTGTCAATGGCCTCCTACACTATTCCCGTGAAGCCTGAGGGAAGCTCAAGGAACAGCACCTCAGCTTCCATTCAGGCCTGCTTCAAGGCTTGGGATACAATTAATTCAACAATTTCAGATAACCAGTTTTTCCCGTTTATGGCAGAACCAGCTAGTTCTGTTGTAAGATGTTATTTCCAACTTTTCCTTTTATTTCCGATTTACAGCATCTGTTTGGTTCTGCATCTCATGGTTCCGGCATCTTGTCTTTTTCTCCAGTTCTCTCATGCTCCATTCATCTTATTTACTAGGTGGATCCAAAAACTTGCGGGGTTTTCACCCCATCTTTCACTTTATTTATTTCCACTTCTCTTTAACTTAAAACAGATTTGTTTTCTCACCTCTGTGGTTCTGGTGAAGGGTCTTGACTTGAATCATTGTCTTTGTCTTCACTTATCTTTGTGTTTCCACAGATTCTGCCTGAGTTGCTGAGTTTCTCCTCCTTTCACATTTCCAATTAAAATCCAATCAGCTGATTCACAATCCAACATCTCCTTGAATGGCCAGAGTGTAATATCTGATGTATAATGTAAATGGGTTTGCCTGACATGACAAGGCAGAGATGCAAAGAATAAGATAGAGGTGCTGGATAGGGGTTGTTGACATTATCAGTACAATGCTGGAATATGTTTGTACTGCTAAATCTGAACCACAGATATCTTAATCACATGCCCACTCATTCCATGCATTCCATGTTCCAGCACCATCACTGTCTCTGTTGGTTTGATCTGATTAAATGCCTGGGGGTCTTTCCAGTTAATGCAATAACATAAAATAAATGCAGCAAGCAGTCTACCTGCAGGTAGACTAAACGTGCTGTTTACATGTAGGTAGATGCAATAAGGCAGACAGGTGATAGATAGCCATGATTCAGATTTAGATTAGTTTGTTGCCATACATCACAGGGTGCAATAAAATTCCTTGTTCACATGAATCTCACAGGATAAACCGTATACATATAGTAATGATAAATAGAGAACAAGTGGTGGGGTTGGTCTTAAAGCTGGGGTTAGTAGTTCATGGGAGTGGTTGCCAGTGTCATTGGTTTGCCCAGGGTCAGGTACCACAAGAGGAAGTGAAAAACATCAACGCACAAGGAATGCAATTAGAAAGCAAGATGATCAGGGAGAAAGGGAGGAAGAGTCAGGAAGGTGAAGTTGGAGGTTTAAGGGATAGTTGGTGAAATCAGTTCAACTGCTGTTAACCTTTCTGATTTTAGTTCGTTGATTGAAAACACACAACAGATGAACATATTCTCCAGAGCAAAACACATAACGTGTGGCTTGATAGCCCATTTAGAGCATAGTTGAGAGCCACTCACACTGGTGGATGGCTCGTACAACGTTTATGATGGGCCATTTTCCTCTGCAAAAGGCACTGATTTTCCTGGCTATATAACAGCTGCATAATATCACTTTTTAAAAACATATCGATTTTGTTCTCTGGACGAGGGAGTCCAGATATCATTGGAGCCAGCTAGAGGGGGATCTGATTATTATCAGGACCTAGATTTCTAAAGAGTGAGAAAAAAAAACTTTATCCCCATGCCACAGATGTCTAAAACCAGATGCCATGGGCATGAACTGAAGGTTAGGAAGAGACGATTAGTATGAATGCACTATTTGGGTTGGTGGCGTGGGAGCAGTATTATTACAGCATTAACAACGTTTCTAGATGAACACTTGAATCTTGATGGTCATTTGGGCATATTGGGTCAAAGGGCCTGTTTCTGTGCTGTATGATGCTGACATAATGAATGAAATACCAAACCCGCCTTTCTTCTATTAATGTATCTTGTATTTCCCTCCCAAGTTACACTGGCCAGCTGCGCCCGAGCGAATAAACGAGTGCAAAATGGCTGGGAAGGACCCTGATGTAAGTATTTAAAAATCAGAGTGATACACAAATGTAAATGTAAATTTAATGTATGCTTACATCAATTAAATTTAATGACAATAGATGAGATAAAACCTAGCAGAATAAATATACGGTAAAAATGCCCATATTAAATCTTTATTGGCAGCAGAAATTGTCAGCACTCCAGTTAGGTATTGAAGGAGAATTTTTTGTTTGAATATGAGGTTGAGAGACTGAGGAATGGCACATCATTCTTTTTCAGGCTCATTTGGCAGCAGATGATAGGCCTGGGTTTTATTTGGTGAACTCTCACTGTCGATTCGGACTCTTTCAGTCTGCTGCCATTTCAGGTGAATGCTCCATCTCCACCAGTGACTCCAGTTTCCTGGTCAGCCGACTGGCTGGGGCTTTGGGAATTGTTAAACTGCAAGAGTTTCATACTTCAAGTTGCAATTGTTCCAGCCGTCGTACAGATTGTGTTCAAAGTGTGCTTGGGTGGCACAGTTGTGCAGCTGGTAGAGCTGCTGCCTTACGGTGCCAGAGACCTGGGTTCAATCCTCAGGTGCTGTCTGTGTGGAGTTTGCACGTTCTCCTTGTTACCATGTGGGTTTCCTCTGGATGCTCCGGTTTCCTCCCACAACCCAAAGACATGCGGGTTTGTAATTTAATTGGCCTCTGTGAATTGCCCCTTGTGTGTTAGGGAGTGGATGTGAAAATGGGATAACGTAGAACTAATGTGAATGGGCAATTGATGGTCAGCATGGACTCGACGGACAGAAGGGCCTATATCTTTAAGCTAATGTAAAAGAATATTCCCAATAATGATTTCATCTTAAATGAGTGGGAAGGAGTAACACAGCTCTGCTAACGTACTGCCACTTTCATTTTGAGAAGGGAAACAATTCTCTCCTGAATTAATTGTGAATTCTCATTCCCACCATTGAATAATGTTTGACAGATTAAGCAATGACTATCTCCCCTGCCTCCATTCTGCAACTGGGGGTGGCACGGTGGCGGAGCGGTGGAGTTGCTGCCTTACAGGGCAAGAGACCCGGTTTGATCTTCACTACGAGTGTTGTCTGTAGAGAGTTTGTTCCTGTGACCACGTGGGTTTTCCCCGGGTGCTCCGGTTACCTCCCACACTCCGAAGATGTACAGGCTTGTAGGTTAATTGTCTACAATAACAAATTGTAAATTGTCCCTGTATCTGTAAACTAAACTAAACTGTCTCCATGAGTTTATAAAACCAGAATAGTGATGAACCTCCTGGGGAAACACCTTGTCTTTAAAGTAGTAGTTAGAAGTAGCAGGAATTTCAGCACCACTGAGTCAATCTGAGTCTTTTTAATGAAGGCTGATGTAGGAGACCGAGAGGTCATGAGGGTGAAACAGTAATCTTCTGCGGTTACAGCAAAATTAAACAAAACCAACTTTGTTATGGTAAAGGAATGACTTGGATCTGTGCAGCACCTTTCGTTTTACAGCCAATGACAAACAGTAATGGAAGATGGGAAAAAGAGATGGCACAGTGGCACAGCCGGTGGAGTTTCTCCCCCACAGTCCCGGGTTGGATCATGATCTCAGTTGCTATCTGTGTGGAGTTTGTACGTTCTCTCTGAGACCTCCTCCTGGTGCTCCAGTTACCCCCCCTACCCCCCCTCTCCACCCCCCCCCCCCCCCCCCCCCCCCCCCCCATCACCCTATCACGCCACAAAGACATGGGGATTTTTAGGTAAATTGTGAGTAGATGCGAATGTGGGATACATAGAGCTAGTGTAAACGGGTGATCAACAGTCAGTGTGGACTCAATAAGCTGAAGGACATGTTTCCATTCTGTATTCCAACAAAATAAAATAACTGAACAATAATGATTTCTTTGCAGATGGACTGTGCTAACTTCCTGAGGATTCTCCACTTCTACAACCAAACCCATCTGTATGTTTGTGGTACGGGAGCTTTCCACCCACGCTGTGCTTATGTCGACACGTCCATATTCAACAGAGTGAGTACAAGAGGTGCATCTCATTCATTGACCGTGTGGCTCAGTCACTGGTGGAAAGTCACACTGCCCAATTCCACCTGATAGACCCGGGTTCAGACGATTTCTGACCTGGAATAGGTTGAATGTATCCCTTTCAAAAGAAGGTCCACTTGGTACCAATGGGAATTGAATGTTCTACTAAAAAGTTACCAATGTCTAATTCAAGAACATGGGAATGGATTTAATCTAAGGGATAAATACTATTCCCTCACCACCCCCCTCCTCATCCACTATACTTGTTTACTTTTGACATGGTCACAAACTAATGAGATGATCCATAACACATGATATTGAGTAAAACTAAGATAAAACCAAATCAAATACGATAAGGTTTGTTAAACTATCATCTGATATGGGTCAGGCAGCATCTGTGGAGGCAGAGTGATGCTGCCTCACCCGCTGATTTCTTCCAATACCTTGTTTTTTGAATACAGATGACAGCATCTGCAGTCCTTTGTATCTCTATTCGCTTCTCTATTCTCCAACTTGCTTGTGGCAACTGGACATCCGAAGAGTGAGAGAGGAATTAATTGAAATATGTAAGATTCTCAGAGGTCTTGACAGTTGTGGATGTAGAGAGGATGTCTCCTCTTGTGGGAGAACCTGGAACTATGAGTCACTGTTTAAAAAGGAGATGACCATTTAAGACAGAGATTCGGATTTTTTTTTCTCCCATTTTTTTAACTCTCTTCCACCAGGGACAGAGGAAGAAGAATCTTTGCTTATTTCTAAGACACATAGATTCTTGATTAGCATCAAAGTGACTGGTTATTGGAGTGGCTGGGAAAGTGGTTGAATTAGAGCAGCGGTGATCTTAATCAAATGATGGAGGGGGGTTGAAGGTTTGAGCTCCCGATCCTGCTCCTTTCTCATGGGTTCAATGGTACTTTATTGTCACATGTACTGAGGAACAGTGAAGTTCCTTTTTTGCATAGATAAGCACAATAATAGTTATGTTGAGAGGGATAGTACAGTATATAAAATTAGACAGTTTACAAGTTGCTATATTTTGGTGCCATTTTTCATGATTCAAGACTGAAAGTTGTTATTAGTCATTAGTTTATTGTCACATGTACCACGGTACAATGAAAAGCTTTTGTTGCGTGCTAACCAGTCAGCGGAAAGATTATAATCGAGCCATCCACAGTGTACAGATGCATGATAAAGTTAGAGTTCTCAACTTTGTCATGAAGGCCCCTGGTGGCATTGCAGGGTCGGCCCGGCCAAGCGAAGTAATTGGTATCCTCAGGCTACTGAATCATCTTACCACAACCAGAGAGCAGTCCTGAACTACTATCTACCTCATTGGTGATCCTCAGACTATCCTTGATCGGACTTTGCTGGCTTTACCTTGCACTAAAAGTTATTCCCTTTTCATGTATCTATACACTACATGGCTCGAATGTAATCACGTATTGTCTTTCCGCTGACTGAATAGCACACGGCCAAAGATTTTCACAGTACCTTGGTACACGTGCCAATAATATACCAATGGTTGTAAGATTTTAGAGACCATTATAAAGGATGAGGTTTACAAAAATGATCCCAGGAATGAGTGAGCGTTTGACGGCACTGTACTCACAGGGGTTTAGAAGAATGAGGGGGAACGTCATTGAAACGTACCAGATAGTGAAAGGCTTGGATAGAGTGGATGTGGAGAGGATGTTTACACTAGTGGGAGAGTCTAGTACTAGAAGTCATGGCTTCAGAATTAAAGAATGTTCCTTTTTGGAAGGAGATGAAGGGGAATTTCTTCTGTCTGGGGGTGGTGAATCGATGGAATTCTTTGCCACAGAAGGCTGCGGAGGCCAAGTCTATGAATATTTTTAAGGCAGAAATAGATAGATTCTTGATTATTACGGGTGTCAGGAGTTTTGGGGAAAAGGCAGGAGAGAATGGGGTTAGGAGGGAGGCATAGATCAACCATGATTGCATGGCGAAGTAGACGTGATGAACTGAATTGCGTAATTCTGCTCCTATCACTTATGACCTCTGTGCTGCTACAGGCTGCATCATCACCCGGCCACCTAACGCACAAGTTCAAATGTTGATTCATTTTCATCAAGTTGTGATTGATTGGATAGAATGGGGGATTTTGCTCCTTCTTACCATGAACTGAATGCTGTGGCTGGCAATGGTTATTTGTAATGAGCGTACACTCTCATTAGCAGAAAGTGAATCTGCGTGGCAAGCAGCCACACCCTGTAGACCAGTCAATGGAAACATTCAGCTTGGATTTTTTATCCCCACCCACCCCCCTGGCCCCCTGTACCACCCTGTAGGTCAGGCCCTCCTGTCATTGCCTCTACACCCTTCAGGGCATTCCAGATGGAATAAGTTCTTAATGACGTTCTGAAAACCTTCAAAGCTAGAGAGAGAAAGAGATGTATTGTATGGTTTGGAGGAACCTTCTGTGCAAAGCTAAGAAATAATTACCCATGTTGTAGATCTGAATTTTACAATTCATCCTGGGCTACTCTGGAATAAAACCATAAACCTTGCTTTTGTACATGAAGTGGGGAATACTGGTTCTTAAACATAAAGAGATACTTGGGATGGTGGTCAATTGGAATATTGAAGTGGGAAGATTTTTATTGTCGTGGGTATGGAGCCAAAGACAGACAAATGGAGTTGGTAACATATCAGTTCTAACGGGAGAGGAGCCGTGATGGGGCCGAATGGTCTACTGCTGTTCCTGTGCAGGAAAGGAAAGACACGATTGCGTTAGATAGATAAATTAATTGCACAATTGTTGCAACAAAAGATGGCAAGCTGAACAATGTGGAAAACTGAACAGTCTCCTGCCTAACCAGTCATTTGAGGGTTGGGGCATGCCTGACATTACCTGACACCATTCTCCCCATCCTTTTTCCTCCCCTTACATCTGTACAAACATTAGAAAGTAATGTAGAAACAGACAATAGGAGCAGGGGAGCCCTTCGAGCCTTCTTGCCTTTTAATACAATCACAGCTGATCTTCTATCTTATAGCCAAATTTCTCCTCTCTGCCCATTGAATTAGAAGTTAAAATTTACCCATCATCTTAACTATATACAGCAATGGCCACCATGGTCTTCCTGGTAGAGAATTCTACGAGTTCACCACCCTCTGTATGAAGACATTTCACATACTCGATTCTGCCCGTCTTACCCTGTTCCTGTGACTGTAACCCAGGGCTCCAGACCCTCAGCCAGGGAAAGCACCCTCCCTCCATATAGCCTACCTACCATCATCAAAACTTGGTATATTCCAATGATAACCTCTCATTGTTCTAAACTCGAGTGAATGCACGCCCAAGTGAATTAATCTGCCAACATAAAACAGTTTAGCCATTTTAGGAATCAGTCTGGTGATCCTTTGTTGCACTCCCTCTGGAAATGTATCCAAATTTTTAGATGAGACCAAAAAAGGTACATAGTACTTTAAGTTTGATCTCACCAAGGCCTTGTGTAATTGCCGCAAACATGCTTGTTCCTGTACTCAAGACCTCTTGCAATTAAAGCCATCAGTTTATTTGCCACCTTAACTGCTTGCTGCACTGCTTATTTGCTTTCAGTGATCAGTGTAAAAGGTCACTCAAATCCCATCGTCCAAGACCATTTCATAATCAAGCACCAATTAAGTAATATCCTGCTTTTCGTAGCAATATGAATAACTACAGTTATTCTGCACGCACTGAATGATTCAATTTGTCGAACTAAATGTTATTCCCTTATCATGTATCCATACACTGTAAATGGCTCGATTGTAATCATATATTGTCTTTCTGCTGACTGGATAGCACGCAACAAAAGCTTTTCACTGTACTTTAGTGCCTGTGACAATAAACTAAACTAAGCCTCGTCTCATCTTCATCACAGCTCAAAATCTCACCCGGTTTTGGGTCAGCAAATTTGGAAATATTCCAAATCCCAATCATCAGTACATGTTGTTAGTAGATTCCTGGAAAACCCACTGGTCACTGTCTGCATCCTGAATTTGAACCATTTACTCCTAATCTCTATGTAGAATAGGTTTGGAGGGATATGGTCCAAAAAACAGGCAGGTGGGATTAGTGCAGCTGGGGCATGTTGGTTGGTGTGGGCAAATTGGGCCGAAGACCCTGTTTCCATGCTGTATCACTCTATGCCATGAGTTCTTCTTTATCTGCCAATCACATCCTCAAACAAAGGTTTATCAAACATGACTTCCCGTATATAAATCCATGTTGACTTTGGCAAATCCCTTTAATATTTTCAAAGTGCTATGTTATCATATCCTTGATAAGAGACAAACATTTTCCCAACCACTGATGTTAGGCTCACCATTCTGGTGGTTCCCACTTTTGTTTTTCCTTTATTAAACAATAGGATTACATTTTCTATCCTGCCATCAGCAACAACTACCCCACAATCTATGACATTTTAGAAAATGAAAACGAATGCATTCACTTTTTCTAAGGCTACCTCAACTCAGGAGTTGATTAGTTTTCAGTCTATTAGATTCTTTACGGTCATCTTATTTTTGACTTCTAGAATATTTTTGATACTTAAAACAACACTATTTGCTGCAGAAGTCCTGAGTTTTAGAATTTGCTCTTTATATCTCTCTGCCGCTTAAAGATTTTGACCACCTGCAAATATCCTTTGTGAGTCAGTGTTAAGTTTTGTTTGGTGCAGAGATTCTCAATTAGAAGTTGCAAACATTTGGAAGATTGTCCTTTAAGTATCTGCAAGCATTTGGATTTACTAGTGTCTCTGTTTGGAGGGGAGGTGGGGGTGGAAAGATAAAAGCTGCAGCTGCTGAAGCTCATGCTATAACAACATCTATCTTCCCAGTCCTTTAGAAAACCATTACATCATCACCATGGTTCTGTTAGATCATGGATCAGTCCTAATCTACGACCTGCTCTAAGACCTTCCTGATGGTGAGCATCCCAGAGATTTATGCTGTTTATCGTGGGAGTCGGTCACTGGAGTTTTTACTGTCCAGTGACAATCTGGGAGGTCTGCAAAGATTTATTTTGGATTTCTCTGCTCACTTTCTCTTCCTCTCTCTGTCCCTCGCTCTTTCATTTTTTTTCTCTCATGCAGCCTCACTCCTTTTTATCTCTCTCTCACTTTCCCTCAGCATTCTCTTGCTCAGTTCCTCTCTCACACTCACCATCACTCTCACCCTCTCACACTCTCACTCTCATCATCACTCTCACACAAACATTCTCCCTCTTTCTCCCTCATTCTCTCTTTCACACACTCTCTTTCTCTTGCTTGCTTTATCTTTCCCTCTCACAGTCTCAAAAGCCCCTTTCTGTTCAATTAGTGCTCTAATGGCATTGGGAAGATTGTTGTTTCCAGCCAGGATAGAGAGATATATGGGTGGAAACTCTGACATTGATGATTCTATCTTACAGATGGGTGAATTTTACAAGCAATATTAGTTCTGGCATTAGCAAGGAGCGAAAAGTAGGGTTTAGCCTTCCTGATTAATTCTACTAATTCATTGAAGTAATAATCAGAGTTGCTTCTATACTTTCAAAGAATGTTCAGAATTAAATGAGTCATCAAGCACAGAACTATACTTTAAAAACTAATTCAGATAATGTGCTTCTAGTAAAAGAATGTTCAGAATTAACGTCATCAAGCAATACTTTAAAAATAGTTGCCGAAAAAATTGAGGAAAAAGGGCACAAAATGACAACCTCCATAGAAGGGTCTCGACCCAAAACGTCGCCTATTCCTTCGCTCCATAGATGCTGCCTCACCCGCTGAGTTTCTCCAGCATTTTTGTCCACCTTCGATTTTTCCAGCATCTGCAGTTCTTTCTTAAACCTCCATATAATAGTAACTTAGCACGTAGTGGAATGAAGGGTGTAATAATACTGTATGTCAGGGCACCATATAAGTCAGGTAACAATACCACTGTATGTCAGGTTATTGCAACTGTATATAATGCAGCATGTTATACTGTGTACCAGGGATCAGTAGCACTGTATATTAGGGCACCATAAATTCTCAGGACATGATTATTGTATCAGATTACAGTCATACTCTATGTCAGAGTAAATTTTAAGTTTTGTCAGGTTACATCAATTATGTTAGTAAAATTGTCAGAGTAAAAATTAAGTTTATCAGAGTGCAGTGACACTATAGGTCAAAAATACAATAACATTCTCAGAGAATGCAATAGCACAGATGACATTATTTAGAATCTCGGTGCATTATTTAAGAGACACTTCTGACTCCAGTTTGTTTTCTACACCGAGTAAGAATTCAGAATTTGAATAAAATGCAAGGAAGGGGCAGCAAAAACCAGATTGCGTGTTCGCAGTTAAATAGTGGATTGAAATCATTGAAGTGATCTGCTTTAGTTATTTTACTTACTGTCCATTTAAGTCTCCAATCCGCTGTTTGCATTATCTCAACCCATGCTCAACTATCACCCTGTCCATTAACCTATGCACTGACCACTACTTAACCATAATTTGTTATCTGTCTCTGCTATTCGTCACCCTGGCATCCTACCTCGCTCCTAAAATTGCCGCTGAAGCCTGCAACGGGTCGATTTCTGTAATCAGTGTTGTGATCATTGATATTTGTCAAGTGACATTCAACTAAGGAGCAGCCTTCCTTCCAGAGGTGCCATTGATGTAATCTGTTATCAGTGCTTGTCGAATGATGGATTAGTCTCGAAGCTGCTAACACCACATCCCAGGAAGGCGATGAGCCCAAGAGGTACTGAGTAATAAACAGTTTCTAGGATCATTGACTCAGACAGTACATTCAATCTACAATCTGTGTAGTGCAACTGCGGCTGAAGAACCTTATCTCCCACCCCTACATTTTATCCAGAGTCGTGCATATGGGGCAGCACGGTGGCGCAGCGGTAGAGTTGCTGCCTTAATGTGCCAGAGACCAGGGTTCGATCCTGACTACGGGTGCTGTTTGTATGGAGTTTGTACCTTCTCCCCGTGAACTGCGTGGGTTTTCTCTGGGTGTTCCGGTTTGTTCCCACACTCCAAAGACGTACATTTGGTTTTGGGGTGGAGGAGAGAAAATTACCAAAAAAAGATTTCAAAAAAAAGATAAGCTCCAGGAGGCTTATTCCGAGAGGGAAGGTGCAGCTCTCTAATCTGATACTGTGTATATTGAATGACTCTGGATAGGATAGCTGACACTCACTTAATTCAACCTTCTGGTTTTCAGATGGTCATATAGCATTTCTGGTAACTGCTGGCTGTGAGTCAAGGTGAGCAGATGTCGAGCTAAACGTGAAGCTGATAATATGTTGCATATGTGCAGTTTTGTTGGAAGTACATGTGGGATTCTTTCATCCACCTCATTACCACCTCCACGTTCCCACAGCAGAAGAACACCGCCAATGCTCTCTTTACAGAAGCCTCCAAATTCACTGGTACTGCAAATGAACCAACATTGGTGTCCTTGCTCTGGCCAACATCCCATGTCTGACCCATTTAGTTGACAACATTGGGCAGGTTGTGTCATTTTCCTGCCCCTTGGCAATACATTCGCCAAACAGACAGATTTCCAGGAAAAGATTCAAAGATAGAATAGGTTTAGAAGGACATGGGCCAAACGCAGACTGGTTGGATTTGTGTAGGTGGGACATGTTGGTCAGTGTGGACAAGTTGTGCCGAAGGGCCTGCTTCCACACTGTATGATAATGTTTTATGACCCTATAACTGAAAGCTTCCTCGAAATAATGCATCATCTTCACCAACTCCTGGGGATCTCCAATCCATTAGCCTCTCAAGGTCGAGGAGGAACATTCCTGATATTAAGAACTTTGTGACTATGCTTCAGGAGCGAATGGAAGCCCTTCACATATATGCCAAAAGGAGCTCACCATCTCTGACATTCAGGCATATGGATCACATGCAGGCAGAAGGGATTAGTTTAATTTGGCATCATGGCCGGCACAATCATCATGTGCGATGGGCCTGTTTCTCTACCGTATTCTATGCTCCATTGTCATTATTAGCCACCTCAGAACGCATGAAACCAGTGGGAGTAAATGATCCTTGATCCTGCAGGACTCCCTGAGAGAAGAAGGCTTCCCCACAAGGTTGCTGTGGGTGAGGCAAATTGGCCAATCAAATCTTTGTTTGACAAGGGAATTGGGGTATACAAGCATGGTGAGTTAATCAATCAGCAATGATGGAAATGAATATTGGTGCAGGCTTTCAGACTAATGTATCCACCGATAATACAGACACAAAGGGTGCCTGTGCTTGACAGTGTGCAGCATGATTGGACTTATAAGGATACCAGATGCCAATAAAGATTAAGCCACTCCGTTGTAGTTCATGGCTCAGATTGTACTGATTCTTTGTCTTAACATGGACAAAGACTGTGGGAAAGTTTCTGATCAATTAATTACGTCTTTTTGAGCTGACAAGCACAGGTTGCAGCAATCCTGTAAGCATTACTCCTCCCCCACTCCAACTGCAAGTGATTGGGGGCCAGGTTATACGACTTGTGAATTAGCTCTTGCTGACCCTGTCATGTATGGATAGACGAAACTCAAAACCACCAGTAGCGTCCATCCCAGCTGACAACGTGTCAACTGCTGGTAAGTTCTGGAATTCATTACACCCTGAAGCGAAGGCTTAACTTGTCAACATGTCGGCTCTATCGTGAGTGAGAGGCTACATTAGCGTTAGGGAGGCATTTCAGCTGCTGCTCACTTTTGGAGACCATCCGTTTAGTTTATCAGTTTAGTTTAGAGATACAGCATGGAAACAGATCCTTCGACCCACCGAGTCCGCACCGATCACCGATCCCCGTACACATGCACTATCCTACACACACACGGGACAATTTACAAATTTACCAAACCAATGAGCCTGCAAACATGGACATCTTTGGAGAGTGGGGGGGGACCAGAACACCCGGAGAAATCCCACGCTGGTCGTGGGGAGAATGTACAAACTTCATACTGGCAGCAACTCTACCGCTTGCATCACCGTGCTGCCCAATTGCATTGAAAGCAATTCCTCATGAGTCACAATGGGGAAAATGAGGAGGGGTCTGGGCATTCTGCTGAGGTCCCAAACACTTGGACGGTTCTGGGTCTATCGATTCACTACAGCCACCATTGCCATCTTGGAAGCCTGAAACCTTCCACAACCTAACTGTCCCAGCCTGGGATTGTGGGCAGATAGTGAATGCCTCAGCTGCTTCACTCTGTATCAGGGCTAGTGAGAAAAGGGAAGGACAGCAATAACCATGTGTCCCAAAGATGTAAGAGAGAGCTGAATAGATTTAGCATTTACTACACCCAAGAATTGCCATGAACCAAGCAACACCTTTCTGGTAACCTTTATGTAAGAAATATTTTACACATGTGGTGCGTAGGTCCCGAAATGAAAGCGAGGAGCCAGGTATTTCGGGAGGCATCTTTATTTATGTTCTTCCAGGTTGTAGGGAAGTCCACGAGAGAAATATGGCACCCAAACCCTTGCCTTTAAACCCTCTGGTTAAGGGCCGCCTCCGCAATGAACCAATCCCGTGCCGAGGGGTTTGATAGTTAGGATGGCCCGACCCTTGGGAGCCGCCACAGGACCCCCCCCCCCCCCCAGAACCCGAGGCACGGAACGCACCGGCGGGCGCACAACCCAGCCGGACCGCGTGCGGAAGTCAGCCGACCGGGGGGCTGGCGGAGGCACAGGTGGAGGGACAGCATCCGAGGTCAGGATCGAACCTGGGTCACTGGCTTATCAAGGCAGCTGCTCTACCATCGACACCACTTTGGCACCCTTTACACAGAGTAAAATTGCACAATCAAAGTAATAATGATAAAACTGAGAGAACTGCCTTCTCTCTGCCAACTGCTTGGATTGAGGTCGAATGCACAAGGCAACCTGGATTTTGTGAATTTCCTTTCTGTCTTAAGCCCCTGTCCCACTTAGGAAACCTGAACGGAAACCTCTGGAGACTTTGCGCCCCACCCAAGGTTTCCGTGCAGTTCCCGGAGGTTTTTGTCAGTCTCCCTACCTGCTTCCACTACCTGCAACCTCCGGCAACCACCTGCAACTTCCGGGAACCGCACGGATTTCATTACAAATGCTATTTTTCATTATATTGCATCAATGAAGCATTGTACAATATCATCTAACAGGAATCTGTCGACTTAAAACAGCAGTCACTGGGGGCATCCAACAGCATCTGTGGATATCAAAATGGTCAATTTTTTACAAGGTGCCCTTTCATCAGAACTTCAAAACTCGATCTGAAACGTTAATTCTGTTTTTCACTCCAGGCTGGCATATTGTTTTAATTTCTAGTATCTCGTTACATAGTTTAATGTCCCATAATGATTCAATGATGTGCTCTAGTGTAATTTACTACGTCAAAGGGCCAAAACAAATGCAAAAGTTAATTTGCAATTTGTTAAATGCTTTCAGATGTGAAAAGGATAATCGGGTTAGACATGATCAAGGTCCTTCGTGTGGCCTGATAGGTTACCTAATGTTGTGTGTTCATTTCATCAGTACAGGGATAAAACTGTTGCACGGCTGACACTTAAATGCCCCTAAAATTCACCAGCGCAATTCAAGGATAGTTAGTACTGGGTTATAAATGCCAGCCTTGCCCCAGAGCTCAGATTCATGAACAAAGAATGAATAAACAAATAAGTAACCTTCCTTTAGATTGCAACACTGAGTCAATCCTTTCCAGTTGTTTCAATAGTCAATAGTCAATTTAATTGTCATTTGGACCCCTGGAGGTCCAAACGAAATGCCGTTTCTGCAGCCATACATTACACACAAATAGACCCCAGACACAACATAATTTACATTTTACATAAACATCCATCACATTGCTGTGATGGAAGGCCAAAAAAAACTTATCTCTCCACTGCACTCTCCCCCCCCCCCCATGTCAGAGTCAAAGTCAAAGCCCCCGGCTGGCGATGGCGATTGTCCCGCGGCCATTAAAGCCACGCCGGGTGGTGCGAGGTCGCACACCGGGTCTTGGTGTTAGAGCCCCCGGCGTGCGCTCGCAGAGTCCCGCGGCCATTCCAAGCCGCGCGGGGCAGTGATGTAGGCCCCGCTCCAGGAGCTCTTCGACCCCGCAACTCGGGCGGCAGAAGTCGCCGTTGCGAGAGCCCTGACAAGCGGTCTCCCTCCAGGGACCCGCGGGCTCCCGGTGCCGCCGTCCGCAGACCCGCAGTAGCAGCCTCCGCATCAGCAGCAGCAGCAGCAGCAGCGCGCTCCACCACCGCTCCACCCGCTCTGGACTCGGCCAGCTCCGCGACGGTCAGGTGAGTCGGCACCAGAGTCCCCGGTCTTCTTCTGTTGGAGGCCGCTCCTCGTTGCGGCCCCAACGACAACTGAGACCCGACAAGAAAAGGTCGGGTCTCCAGTGCAGGGAGAGATTTAAAAGTTTCCCCCTCCCTCCCACACACACACCCCAACAAAAAATAACAAAAACTACATATAAACATAGACAAAAAATAATAAAAACGCGGACAGGCTGCAGAGGCCGCTGCTGACCAGAGTCGCGCCGCCTACCAGTTACATCTGGATTCCTCCGAATGCAACGGCCTGGAATTGGCCGCGTTGGTTCCCATTGAGTTCTTTTTTTTTGGCTCATTCTCCTTTCTCAGATGGAGTCAAGTCCGAAGGCGATGCGTCTTCATATTATCTCAATTGAAGAAGAGATATTATAATGTGAGATGAGAAACAGATTGTAGCCAAGGTTTCAGGAAACTTGTTCTATCTAATGTGCCATATGTTAGTGTTTAGATACAGTGTGGAAACATGGCCTTCCGCCCAAGGAATCCACGCCAGCCAGCAAACACCCTGTACCCTAGCACTATCCTACACACCAGGGACAACTTACAGTTTCCAGAAGTCGATTAACCTACAAACCTGTATGTCTTTAGTGTGGGAGGAAACTGGAGCACCCGGAGAAAATCACAGGGGGAATGCGCAAACTCTGTACAGACAGAAGACATAGTCAGGGTCGAACCCGGGTCACTGGCACTGTAAGAATACTACTCCCCTGCTGCGTCACCATGCCACCACCTCAGGTTGGTCAAAGAACCGCCCTGTACCCAACACAATTTAGATGATGAGAAACCTGATGATCAATATGATCCAGCCACATGCTGTGCCCCTCACTAACTAATCAATGAGCTGCTCAGCCACCAGCATTATCCACCTTGTGCTGATTGTTCGTAGAATTTCTATGCTGCTGCCTTTCTTTCATGGTCAAATGTGTTAAGATTTCTTTATAATGATCAACCCTTCTCCTAAGCTATATTTTGAATTAAAGTTGGAATCCCTGATATTCTGATCAGTTTACTGAAGCGGAGCAGAGACTAAACATCACCAAGGAAAAGGTTAGGATTCGTTTTATTCGAGGGAATTCAAAACACCAATATTCAACAAACATTTCCTTTCCATTAGAATGGATTGGCAAAGCTTTAGAAATGACATTTACAATCACCAAGAGTCGCACAGACTGAAAATAGTTAGATAAAGCTCTGGGTGCTAGCGGACTCAAGGGATATGGGGAGAAGGCAGGCACGGGCTATTGATTGTGGATGATCAGCCATGATCACAATGAATGGCGGTGCAGGCTCGAAGGGCCAAATGACCTCCTCCTGCACCTATTTTCTACGTTTCTAGGTTTCTATGAAAATGAATTCAAACATATACGGTTGCTTTTGTGTTGAGGGCCACATTCTGAAAATACCCCTTTCAGCCAAAGTGAGTGATTAGTGATCCTAATGAGTGATACAGCATGTCTGCTCCCATTTGTTTGGATATATTACAGCTGGATTGCCAGAGCTCCAGTATATCTATTGACTGGAACAACACTTCAGGCTGAAGAAACGATTATGTGGCAGATGATAGGGATATTAAATAATTCCAAAACACAATCCTTCCTCAGGGTGGATGAGGTATTAATGGGATCCATCCTCTCCTTTTCAATATAAATGAAGAATGTAGGTATTTCAAATGAGCCAAGACAATTCAAAAACTCCAGTACTTTAATTAAATTCTCACCAATAACTCATGTGCATATAAATCTGCAGGGAGGATATTTGGCATTGGTTTATCTTCCTGGTTGGGTAAACAGATTGAGAAAGGCTGGCTCAGGAACTCTGAGGAGATTTTAAGTTTATATGTAGGTTTGGAATAACAGTTTAAGAAATAATATATTTTACCTATTATTCACCACATCTGGTATATTCAATTGGGTTGAACATTTATTTGTTTTTAATATTACTTCAAAATGATTTTTAATGCAAGGCACCTGCTTCAAAATCCAACATTATCTCGTTAAATTCTGAAAACAATATAACAAAAGCATGTACGTTCTATGGAAACATTTAATACTGCAGATTGAGTTTTCTTCACGTTTCATCTTTACATCTGTTTTCTATTAACATTTGCAAAGGTTTATGTTTGAAAGTTCCCTGAGTGACGCAATATCTCCTGATGTTGACATCAACTAGAAAGGGTCTTCGCAGAAGCTCTCAAAGGTTGGTGAGGAGCTAGTGGCAAGGGGTAGAGAAAGAATGGTGAAAGTCCACTGGAATTCCCACTGAGATTTCAATATCTCATGGTTAAAATGGAGATGGATACATTCTTGATTAATAAGGGTGTCAATGCGTATGGGGAGAAGGCAGTAGACTCGATGGGCCGATTGGCCTAATTCTGCTCCTATTACTTATGAACTAGTCAGTCAGGGTGAAGATTGTGTAAGGTGTATTTTGGGGTCCCTTATTTACTTTTCTGTAGATAAAAACTTATTGGAAAGGACACCATATGGGAAAAAAAGTGAAACAAATCGAATTTCTTTTTTAAAAAGCTCTTTCCTTGAAAGAAAAATGATTTACTGTGTATTCTGTTGTGGTTGTATAATTTGTTCAGCAATTTGTGATGAAAGGGTGATATATCATGAGGTTGTACGTCAGCACGGTTTGCTGGATGATTTGCAGTTTTTCAATATTAGCTCACCATCAACCTCTGGGAGTTCCAAGAAATCTCAACTATTCAAACAAACTCAATTCCCTGCAGAAGGAGAGGATCAACAATTAAAGCTAATGTCCAATTTCATTTTGAGATTTGGGTTCATGCACTACCACGAAAATACATTTAGGGAACAATTGAGATTCACAAATCTCATTCCAACAGATGGTAAATTGTTGTTCCTAAAGGTTTCTAACATTCAGAATTCAATTTCTTCCAGTTTTTTATTCTTTTTTTTCCTCTCTGTATTCCTTTTCCTCTTTTTAGTTATCTTTCTGTACCTAATTCTCTTTGCATTTCCTGCCGGTTCCTTTCTTGATGATGAATGGTTCAGGTGAGAGATCATAGGTTTCACCGTAGCCTTGAATCCGTTGTCCCACTGCACTCACTTTGAAGAAACTGTCGGCATAAAAACACATCGAGCTGTGCAAGCCAGTGAGGACACACTGGGAGATGCCCTGCTCCCATAAATTCAAGGATGGTGCAAATGCACTGCTGGAGTAGCTTATCCATCGAATCTGTTGAGATCAATCAGTAGGAGCCCCAGCAATAGAGCTACTCCTTGGGCATTGACCCTGGCTGCAATTCAGTGGGGAAACAGGCCCCTCAACTCACCATATTCACACCGACCATCAATGAACTTTTCACACTGATCCTACATTAAAGCAATGTTTTAGTCTCCCCATATTCTCACCAACACCATCCCCACCCATTGTTACCGCTTACCTACACACTCGGCACAATTTACAGTGACAAATCAACTTACCAACCTACACATCTTTGTGCTCAAGGAGGAAATCCACACAGTGACAGGGATAAGGCACAAACTTCACACAGACAGCGCATGAAGCCAGGATTGAACCCGGGTCTCCAGTGCTATGAGACGGCAGCTCTACTTATTGGGCCACTGGGTCTCCTAAGGAGCATCTAATGAGGAAATCTATTGAGGCAAACCACTATTTGTAAAATAATCTACCAAGCCATTCTCTCCAAGACCACAGCGGAAATACCCACATATTGTAGGTTCAGGGGGTACAAGAGGACCAGACCATATTGGACTGCGGTCAGGAGTTGGGGGCGGCACAGTGGGGCAGCTGTAAAGTTGCTGCCTTACAACGCCAGAAACCCGGGTTTGGTCCTGACTTCAGGTGTTGTCTGTATGGAGTTTGTACGTTTTCCCTGTGACCACGTGGGGTTTCTCCGGGTGCTCTGGTTTCCTCCTACACTCCAAACACGTACGTGCTTGTAGGTTAATTGTCTTTGGTAAAAATTGTAAATGGTCCTTAATGTGTAGGATAGTGCTGGTGTACAGAGTGATCACTGGTCTGCGTGGACACGGTGGGCTGATGGGCCTGTTTCCATGCTGTACATCTAAAGGAACGTCTAAAGGAACTATGGGTTAAAGAAATCTTGGAACTGTTGGAGAAGAATCTTTGGGATAGAATCTGTTTGCATTTGGAAGAAAAATTAACGAATTAAGGACAATTAGCATGACTTTGTCAATGGCAGGTCCTGTCTTACAAACATGATTGAGTCTTTGAGGATGGTTGCTGAGGGTAGGGCAGTGGATGTTGTTTACAATTTAAGGGCCTGTCCCACTGCGCGGCACACAAATGGTGCGCAAAGATTTTGTACATCACAAAATCCTGCGATGCCGTGCGTCACTGCCTATGTCATCGCGCACCATGTGCGCATCACGTGTGTGTCATGACGCGCGCCGTGCGTCGTGACGCGTAAACAATGTCACGTAAATTACACCCAAATGACGGCCAAGTGGGACAGGCCCTTAAGGCATTTGATAAAGTCCATTATTGCAGGCTGATCCAGCAGATTAAGATGCATGGGATTCACAGAGATTTGGTTATTTGGATGCAGTACTGGCTAACTCTTTAAATAAAAAAACAGTTGTGGTGGAAGTTTGTTATCCTGGCTGGAGGTTTCTGGCCATTGGAGTTGTGCAGCAATCTGTGCTATGACCTATTGTTTGTGCTGTACATACAACACTTGGTGTGAATGTAGATGGATAAATTCGCAGACTACACCAAAATTGGTGATGTTATGTACAGTACTAATGGCTATCAAAAGTGTACAGCAGATAGATCAGCGACAGAAATGGGCAGAGAAGCCACAGTGATCCACTTTGGGAGGTTAAATGTGAAGGGAAAGTACACAGTTAATGGAAAGACCTTTAACAACATTAATGTGTAGGGGGGATCTTGGCGTTCAAGTCCACAGCTCTGAAAGATCGAACCCAGGTCTCTGGCACTGTATGGTAGCAACTCTACTCCTGCGCCACTGTGCCAACAAGTATAACATGCCATTCTGTTCAGCATGGCCATTGTGAGCTGAAGGGCCTTTTCCTATGTTGTACTGTTCTATGTTCCAGATATGTGTTGTTACACTCGCTGTATCAAATATGCTGTTCACAAGCGAGACTTCTAGAATGTGTCGAACCTAGATACATTCCTTCTACTTCATGCCCTTCAGTGTTACTCAGTGTTGATGGAATAAATCCTCAAAACATTACCCTGTAAAATAACATCCATTATCGATATTTTACATCTTCAATATGACTCCGTATATATTATGCAGCCTGAAAGAATAAACGAGGACATGCCACAGCAAGTTTATTTGAGTAGGATTTTTTTTGGTGGATTTCTTTCCACACAAGATTGTGGGTTTTACCAACGTTCTTGAAAACAGTTTTGTAAAGCATACAATCAAGCACCACACTCAGACTAAACTGCATATCAAACAACCAGCAAAATCGACCTGTTTACCACCGACCTCCTGCATGGTAATAAAGGCTGATTAATGGCAGCAAACTTTGGCAATTTGTCCTGGAAATAGCCAATAATTGCTGGTACTGTATTTTTCTGCAAATCTAAACCTCGGACACTTGTGCAATTCAGACTAAGAGGCAGAACTGGATTCATCTGGTTACATTTACAAAATACCATCATGACTCATGCAAACTAGTAAATACATAATCTGCTTTCCTGCTTAAATAAATTGAAGTCAGAGAAACAACACTTTATGCTCTCACCTCTGCAACAAAATAAACCATTCCTCCAGGCACTTGAACATAAATCTCAGGCTATCAAGAAAAGAAATTGCAAACATGAATTTGTTCAAATCAAATATAGTTAAGCATTATGAAAGTTAAACTGTGCAGGAAGGAACTGCGAATGCTGGTTTATACTGAAGATAGACACAAAATGCTGGAAGGAGTAACTCAGCGGGTCAAGCAGCATCTCTGGAGAAAAGGAATAGGTGACGTTTCGGGCCAAGACCCTTCTTCGGACAAAGAGTCGGGGAGAGGGAAACAAGAGACATGAAAAGGTAGGCCTTCTCATTGTTATCGGAGATCAGGCCCACCACCACATTGTCATTGGCAAATTTGATGATGGAGTTGGAGCTGAACCTGGCCAGACACTCATGTGTGTACAGGGAGTACTGTAGGGGGCTGAGGACGCACCCCTGGGGGGATCCTGTGTTCAGGGTGAGGGGGTTGGAGGTATGTCTCGCCATCTTGACCACCTGGGGCCTGGCGGTGAGAAAGTCCAGGACCCAGGCACACAGGGGAGTGCTAATTCCAGAGCTGCTGGAACTGGCACTCAGTCCCAGTTCTAGCAGCTTCTCAGCAGGTCTGGTGGGGACTATGGTGTTGAAAGCTGAACTGAAATCAATGAACAGCATCCATACTTAACCATATAACCATATAACAATTACAGCACGGAAACAGGCCATCTCGGCCCTACAAGTCCATGCCGAACAAATTTTTTTCCCCTTTAGTCCCACCTGCCTGCACTCGTACCATAACCCTTCATTCCCTTCTCATCCATATGCCTATCCAATTTATTTTTAAATGATACCAATGAACCTGCCTCCACCACTTCCACTGGGAGCTCATTCCACACCGCCACTACTCTCTGCGTAAAGAAGTTCCCCCTCATATTACCCCTAAACTTCTGTCCCTTAATTCTGAAGTCATGTCCTCTTAGCCTCCCTTCTGGCTGTCAAGGTGAGAGAGAGTGATGTGCAAAATCTGGGAGACTGCATCATCCGTGGATCTGTTTGAATGGTATTCGAACTGCATGGTGCGAGGGAGGAAGGCACAGATGTAGTTCTTGATCAGCCTCTCGAAGCATTTCATGATTACTGAGGTGAGGGCCACCGGTCGGCAGTCATTCAAGCAGGCTGGAGAGGCATTCTTAGGCACTGGTACAATGATGGATCTCTTGAAGCAACAAATTAGGGCCAGTCACTCGGCCCTTTGACCCCGCTTCCTCATTTAATAAAATCACGGGTGATCTCGTTATAACCTCAGCTCCATATTCCCTCGGTATCCTTTAACCTGTGCTTACCAGGAATCTACCCATCTCTAACTTAAGAATATTGGAAGACTCTGCTTCTGCCAGCCTTTGAGGAAAAAGGTTCCAAAGATACGGCAGGAAAATAAATGTCATCTAATCTTTTGCTGAAGTGAGTGACCCCTGTTTTTATACAATCATGCTGTCCGAGACCCGGGTTCGATCCTGACAATGGGTGCTTGTCTGTATGGAGTTTATAAGTTCTCCCCATGACATGTGTGGGTTTTCTCTGGGTGCTCCGGTTTCCTCCCACATCCCAAAGACATACAGGTTTGTCGCTTAATTGGTTTAGTATAATTGTGAGTTGTCCCGTGTGTGTGTAGGATAGTGTAAGTGTGTGGGGATCGCTGGTCGTCATGCACTCAGTGGGCTGAAGAGTCTGCGTCTGCGCTGTATCTCTAAACTAAAAACTAAACTAAGCCCCTTCGTTCTAGATTCTTACCCAAAAGGAAATGCACACTCTACATCCAACCTGGCAATCACCCTGTAAAATGGGTATTTAGCGTCTACGGTGAAAATCTGTCAACCAGCAAAGGAAGCTGTTGGGGTTCACTATGTAATGTCGCACAAGCTGCTAGACTCTACTCGGGTCAAAGTTCAAGCCAGCTGCCATTTTGGCAATGGATGAACGACTCTGGATCAGAGCATCACTGACACAACACAGTTGGCTGCCCTCCTGCAATGACATAACACACAACACACACATTTATAATCCCTTGAGGCAAGACCTTTAAAGCCAATAACACTCAGGCTGTTCGGTTCCATCTTATGTCACTGTGACTTATTTTCCATCTGGCACATAAAGCTGCAAAAATCGCTGCTCTCCAGTGAGAGCTGTCTCTTACTCATCGTATGACTGTTCCAAGTGTCTTTTAGGTCACTCAAATACAAACACAATGACATATGTTTACTGTACATAGAATCTTTAAAGTCTTAAAGTATACCAAGATTACATAGGAGTGATATCACAACGTTAAGAATACTCAGAAGGAAATATTAGCACCAAAGTATATTCAAAGAACTAAAAATACTAAAATGGAACGAATATATTTTATCTTATCTTTAGTTCAATTTGGTTTCTATCATTGCTTAGCAGAATCATATATTTTCAGTTATTAGTCCCAACCATACCTCCTCCCTCACATCCATCCAGGGAGCCCAACAGTTCTTCCAGGTGACACAGGGGTTCACATGCACCTCCTCTAAACTTGTCCACTGCATTCAGTGTCCCGATGTGGCCTCCTTTACATCAGCAAAACCAAGCACAACTTGACAACTGTTTCACCGGGTACTTGTGCTCTGTCCGTCTAGGCCTGCTGGATCAGTGGAAGTAAATGGGCAGATGCATTTTGGGTGATCTTTCTACCAGCTATCTTCCCTCATCTCCATCAGTCTAAAGAAGGGTCCCAACCTAAATGATGTCTGTCTATTTCCTTTCACAAATACTGCCTGACCCGCTGAATTCCCCCGGCAGTTTGTTTTTTTGCTTATGAAGAAGGGCCCAGTAAACTGAATGGACAGCCACAATTAGAGGAAAGTAGGGTATTAGGGATGAGCAAAGAGTAGAATTAGAGTGGTGCTTAAGTAACAATGCGCTAACTGCAGGGTGAAATGTGTATAGAAGAGTGGTTCAGTGCAATAGAATTTAAAAAACTGAAATACGAAGTAGGTCAGGCAGCAGCTGTGGAGAGAGCAGCAAAGCTAACTAGGGCAGCACAGTGGCGCAGCAGTAGAGTTGCTGCCTTACAACACTTGCAGCACCAGAGACCTGGGTTCGATCCCGACTACAGCTGCTGTCTGTATGGAGTTTGTATGCTCTCCCCGTGAACGCATGGGTTTTCTCCAAGATCTTCGGTTTCCTCCCACACTCCAAAGACATGCAGGTTTGTAGGTTGATTGGCTTTGTATGAATGTAAAATTGTACCTAGTGCATGTAGGGTAGTGTTAATGTGCTGGGATCGCTGGGTGGCGCAGACTCGGTGGGGCGAAGGGACTGTTCCTCTAAACTAAACTAAAAAAGTTTTAACTGTAGATTGCGGGAGGAAACCCACATGGTCACAGGGAGAACATGCATACTCCGTACAGGCAGCACCCATAGTCTGGATCAAACCCAGGTGTCCAGCACTGTAAGACAGCAACTCTATCATTGAGCTACTGTGTCACCACTTCATTTACTGGGCATTTGACCATTTAACCCCTTCCTTGTTTTGACATCAATTTTGGTCCAGCATTGATGGGCATCTTGGAACTATTTAATTTCCTCCATTCTCACAAGATATGAATGTCCTTCCTCTGTTTTTTGCAGACAATTCTAACCATTGCACTCTACATGAAGCTAGTAGCTGCATCCTCTCTACAAACTACGTAGAGATGCTTTTTTGCATCTCTTTAGGAGTGACTGGGGACTGAGGGGAGGAAGGGGGTGCAGGCTGATGATTCGTAAGTAGCTGGTATTTGTGTCTGACTGTGCATTTCTTCTGTCCCTTCTCCTATTTATCCACTGCTGCAGGATGAACAGCTCATGCTGTACCACGATCAGACAGAGTGCGGCAAAGGAAAGTGTCCATACGACCCTCAGCAGCGAATAGCCTCGGCAATGATTGGTGAGTAATTATAGACGGGGAGCAGTGACGTGGATGGCGGAATGGAAAGTGAGTGGGATGCTATGCCATTTTGGGAATGTTTTTTGCTGGTGAGCTTTGTGGCCACAGATAGGAAAAGTCAGTTAAAACCGGCACTTTGCTCTTCCAACAAGTGCTCATCTTGTTTTTATTGTTGTGCAATTAATGGGTTTTATGGCTTCATGTTGGGTATAAAAGCGCTATTTCTTTGTGCGTTTGCTGCCAGCATCAGAGATTGCATGGCCTGTTCGGTGCCAGCATCAAGTGCCTTGATATTTCAGCTTACACTGACTGATTGTTCCGAAAAATAATTCTACAAAGGTGCAGGCATACATGTAATGGAACACGGTTACAGTGACGGACCACCCCAGCCAGAAGCTGAGATCTCCCACTTCATTCACTGACAGATCACGTGCAATGTAACGCTCCTTTATCATCGCAAACATATGGTTTGATGTCAACCCTTTGACCTTCAGTGATATTTTCCATTTTCCCATGTTACATATCATTGCAGGTTCTGAGTGACATTGCCCATTCATCACCAGATTACTTGGCCTTCGTTCTTGCAGAAAACAGACTTGAGATTGTTTGACAGATGGAAATTTTAGCTTAGAATTTGAATACAGAGCCCAAAAGGGAAATGATGGCATGCAGCTCTGTGCACCACACATCCAAATGTGTGCCTGGTTGTCTTGAACCAGTCCTCAGGACTGAAAGGCAAACAGTTCACTCCATTAACAGAAATGCCAGCGTTGTAACTAAATTCCAGGTTGTTCAGTGCATGAAGAGAAATAAGGACTTGGTTTCTTTTGCAATATTGGATGCCCCAGGTAATGAAGGACATTTGAAACATGGTTGTTGAGGAAGTCAGGAAATTGCCACCAGTTTGCAGATCGGAAAGTCCCATGGTTTTGTGGTATTGTTCTTGTGCAGCATGGTGATTGAGGAATAAATACTGGCCAGACCATTGGGCAAACTTTCCTCAGAAATTGTGCCAGGGGATCTGTTACATCCAACTAAGCTGCCAGATAGGACTTCAGTTGAACATTTTGTCTGAAGGATATCATCCATGACTCTGCAATAGGACTATGTGGGAGGTTCAGTGGAAACGTTTGTGTTGGGTTGGGTTTAATGTCCAACCTTCTGACACAGAAGCTAGAAAACTACCTAACACATGCTGGCAGCAGGGTACAGTATGTTTTGGAGCTAACCTCAATATTATTTGACTTATCGACTGTGGATCTTTACATCTTGCATCACGTAATGTGCTCCAGTTGTTCACACATTTCGATGTTTCCGAAATTGATGACATAATCCGTGCTCGGCTCTCTGGTGATATGGTCCGTATCATTGAACTGTGATATCCCGCACTCTTTCCCTGCCTGCATTTTGTCCCTGTCACTATTTGAATCAAATTAAAAAATAACCTAGTTCATGTCCAATCTTCAAGGTAACAGACACATCTTTCTTCTGCCCTCTATTATGTTTGAGATGAATGCAGGCTACAGCACAGGGAAGGTGCCAACAGCAAAGAGGGACCATTGGGGACCTCGTTGAACATTTTATAACATTGCTGGCATCTTATATGTGATGACACTTTGCATTCTTTGTGTATGATATGCAAAATAAAGAATGTCACTGTGACATGTTGCAATCAATCTTCCTTGCTCAATAACTGGGGACACAAACACTCATTCAGAGTCTGAATGAGGGTTTTGGCCAGAAACTTTGCCTATCTCCTTCGCTCCATAGATGCTGCTGCACCCGCTGTGAGTTTCTCCAGCATTTTTGTGTACCTTCGATTTTCCACCATCTGCAGTTCCTTCTTAAACCCAAACACTCATTTCAGGCAATCTTGTATTTTAATGTATTTTAAAGCGCTCGAGATGTGATCTTTCAGAGAAACCAAACATAGACTGGGTGACCATATCTGATTAGTCCCTAATCTGCCCCTAAACATCCAATTGTATGTAACCTTAATTTTCCATCCCATTCTTACTTCAACATCTCCGTCTTCGGCCAATTGTCCTATCCTAACGATACCTAATGTGAATTCAAGGAATGGCATCTTATTTTCCATCTGCCACATTACATCTCATCAAGTTCAACACTGAATTCATTCAATAATTTTGGATAACCAGCCTTTCCACTTTGCGTCCAAACAGGCTAGTTCTCCTAAAAGGCCCTCCATCTGTAATGTTGACTCAGCTTTTCTCTGGCCACGCATTCTCCCTAACCACTTGCGTGTTTTCAGATTTTCTGTTTTAATTTTAGATTGACAGTTTTTTGCTTTTCAGAAAAACTTCTAGTTTGGCGGCTAAACAGCTGGCGGGCGACATTTTGCGTTTTGGGATGGTCAGTGGGTAACACGAAAGGAGAAAATAATTAATTTCCGCTTGCCTCTTCTTTGTTACACTCCACAGACTCAGCTGTTTCCCAGGGATCTCCAATTCTGGTGTCCTGTTGTACGATCATGTTATTTATTGTCAGGTCTGGTGAGGGAGGGCTAACTGTTGCTGGCTTAAGGAGAGCAGCAGCTGTCCTGCCAGCTGTCATCCATGGAGTCGCTGGGTTGCAACCTAATGCTCCACAATGTGCTGTAGATAATGGGAGTCACATTAGGCTACCATTAGTGTACTGGAGACATCAAATTCTTGAAATGACTTGCTTACACATCACAGGACAGGAGGATTGAGAAGCTCACCATGAGCAGACTGGATCATTGCAGAAATCCCACATAAAACATGTGTTTGCACATTAAGTCAGCGTTGGATTAACGATTAATGTCCAGTCAATCTGGGTGGATGGGCTGAGGCATCGCTGAAAATAGTCATCCAGTCATACAGCATGGAATCATACTCTTCAGCACAACTCGTCAGAGCTGAAAATGGGAACTCACTCGAAATCACAACCACAATGATTGTGTTTATCTACTGGAATTACAGACAATTCCCAGCATTTCGCAATTAGCAGACAAAAACTGAAACCATGCCACATTAGGCAAATGAGCCAAAACATGTTTAAAGATGGCATGATTCAAGATTTGTGTTAAAGAGGGAAAGAGGGATTAGTACAGGTACTTCTTGATTAGTACAGGTGTCAGAGGGTTAAGAGGAGAAGGCAGGAGAATGGGGTTAGGAGGGAGAGATAGGTCAGCCAAGATTGAAAGGCGGAGTAGACTTGATGGGCCGAATGGCCTAAGTTGACTCCTATTCCTTGTGACCTTATGAGTGCTGCAGAAATGAAAGGGTTAGTGAGAGTTGACAGTGAGGTCCTGGGCAGCGAAGAGTGGAGTAGTGAAATGTCAGAAAGGTCCATTTAATGGAATTCAGAGTGGAAGTTTATAAATGGAATTGCTGTGTAATTGACCACCAGGATTTCTTTTGAGGAATCTATATGAGTGGATACAGTTTATGCAGAGAAGCTGTTGATTAGACATTGTTACCCAACAAGGAACAATCTTGCCAGTCTTTTGGGGTGGTTGTTATAATGGACCATGATCCAGCTATGTCCTTGTTGGTAAAAAGCATTGAGGTTACAGTAAGGGCCTGAATCCTAATGCCAGAAATGACCTCACGGATGGGTTAGGTGGCCCTGTGAATGGGTGAGTGTAGTTGCTGAATCATGGCACTCCTGCTGTGGTTGGAGAACAGAGGAGGGAGGCTTCACGGGCCAACTGTGCTTCTCCTGCAGCTCACGTTTGTATGTCACCCATAGTCTGCTGACTCTTATGGGCCTGTCTCACTTTGGCGGTTTTTTAGGTGACTACAGGCCACTGCCGAAAAATGTTCAACATGTTGAGAATTTTCCGGCGACAGTGGCCACAATTTCGGCTGTCGTAGGTTGTCGCCAAGTTAACGTAGGTTGTCACCGGTGTTGACTTCAGTGAATTCCATTGTCCTGGTCGCTGGCAGTCGCCTAAAAATCTTCTAAGTGCGACAGGCCCATTAGTTTTAACTGAGGGAAGTAGAAAGGAGAAGCTGAATGAAGGCAGCTGACATCACCCCCAGACTACTCCTCCCCCCCCCCCCCCCCCCCCCCCCACCCTCACCACCATACCCCTCCCCACCCCTCTTGCATGCTCACAGCTTCACTCATCTGGTTTCAGAGTTGGCATCACAGATCCTTTTAAAACTTCACCAGCAAGAACTTTATGAACTTAGTCATCTCAGCTGTGTTGATGACCAACTCACCACCTATAGTCTCAAAATGACTCTAGCAACAGTTGGACCTGAATGTTCAAAGCATTTAAAGCTAGTGGAGTTACCTGCCACATAATGTCAGGAACCCATTTTCAATCCCGACCTCAGGTGCTGACCGTGTGGGTTTCCTCTAGATCAGTGGTTCTTAACCTGGGGTTCGGGACCCCCATGGGAGGGTCGTTTGGGGCTTTACCGGGGGACATGAAGGGGTCATAAATAACATTTCTATCTGTTGAGCCCATTTTTTGGAACCCAACAAAGGTACATACTACATACAGTATTCTGTTCGCATATGCGCTTACGTATGCCAAAAACGTTAAGAACCACTGCTCTAGATGCTCCAGTTTCATCCTATGTCGCTACACTACACGGGCTGGTCGATTAATTGGACACTGTGATGTGTAGGTAGGTGGGAGAATCTGGGGGTAGTTGATGGAATGTAGGGAGAATGTGGAGGAGTCACTGTGTTTGATGTTTATGTTAAAATGTATTTTGTGTGTCTTGTTGCTTTTTATTGGTATGGCTGTATGGCAAATCAAATTCCTCATATGTTGCAAGAGTACTTGGCTAATAAAGTATGATTATTATGATTATGATTATGAGAAGAGGGACCAGGCCGGGGGTGGGGGCGAGAACTTAGGGGGGCCCAGTGAGTGACCATATGTAGCGGCAGGCCTGGATCGCCGCTGTGAGGAGAAGATAAAACTACTTGGTGCACTTTGTGCTTTTGTTGACTCTTGTGTACTGCCAATGTGAGATCTGCTTTATGATGTTACCTGATTGTACAAAGCATTTCATTGTACCTAGGTACATGTGACAATAAAATATAATTGAGATTAAAACAATGGGATTAATGTAGGATCAGTAGATTAGTTTAGATTGGATTTGTTTTATTGTCATATTGTCAAGGCGATGGAATTCTTTGAAGCTCACAAAGCAAAACGTACACAGGGTAATGATAAATATAGCATTTATCGACAAACTTAAAGATGGAGATGATGTTGTACAGGGCCACACAGTCACGGACATACATGGACTGCAACAAGGGATTGAGCACACAATCCTGATGCATACCAGTAGTGAGGTTATGACTAATTCCAACTGGTAAATAGGGACATTCAGCAGCAAACATTGATCTTGTGCAAGACATCATTTCACATCTCTCCCAAAGATGTGTATTGAAGTCAACACAACGGAGTATTTTCCACAATCACCCATTTTGCACTGGCCCAGAGTGGAGATTCAGTCGATTTTGTGACTCTGCTCAATTATCCTCACATAGCAAAGTCAAGTTTGATGAAGTGTGATTGAATCAGAGAAATAAATCGGACACCTTTGGAACAGATGAGGGGCCAGCAAAAGGAAACAGAGATGATGAGGAACCCACACGAGATCCAGAGGGCAGGATGCAACAGCGAATGGAGACAGATGGCATGCAGATTGGTGCTAACTCTTGGCCATATGCCTGAGTGTTTCCGGTCCTGAACCCTGTAATATTGACAAAACCTATCCTGGCCAGGCTTAGTTGGCTGATAAAAAGAATTGTGATGCTTTCTTCACTTTTCTATGTGTGTAACCTTCTCCAGCTCACTGTGATCAGCGTACTCCCTAAACTCTGGCTTCTCGCCCTTCCTCTGCTCTTGGTGACTGTCCTTAGCTGCCAAATGGAGGAATGCGCTACCTAATCCTCTCCTCTTTTCTACTTTAAGCCGTTCCATAAAACCAGACCCATTGACAAAAATATCCTTATAAGCTAGGTATCAAATTTTTATTTGATGTTGCTCCATTGAAGTCCTCTGTAAAGTTTTACTGCATTTAGATATTATTTTGCAGTTTAAAAAAAAAAGAGACTAGCCTTTGCAAAAGCCTCACTAAAATCTATATCTACATCATCCACCACCCAACCACCATCAATCTCCTTCATCACCTCAAAAAACGTAATCGTTAGTAAGACACAACGTGCCGTGTACAAGGTCCTCATCACCATCTCCTTCTCAATTTCAAATTGCCCTAACATATTTATATGTTCCACACTGATCTCGTTGTCCTCCAAGTCCTTCTGCTCGGTGAATACAGATGCAAAGTAGTACTAGATTAGCACTTCACCATCTTCAGACTCCAAGCATAGATTCTCTCCTTTATCCTCAAGCAGTCCCACCTTCTCCCTGGTCACCCTCTTGTTTTAACATATGAAAAAACGTAACTCGCCAATGACATTTCATGGGCTCTTTTTGCCCTTCCTATTACCCACATGAGTTTATTTCTACTCTGTTTTATATAAGCCCTGTCTGATGCCACCTTCTTAAACCTGACATACTGTTTAAAGAAACCTTCTTGGATACACCTAACAAATTCTGCCCTGTTTAATCCTCTTACACTCCCAATCAATGTTAGGAAAGTCACTATTAGGAAGGTTTGAAGAAGTGTTCCGACCTGAAACATCACCTATTCCTTTTCTCCAGAGATGCTGCCTAAACCCGCTGAGTTACTCCAGCATTTTGTGTCATCTTAGGAAAGTTGAAGTCTACATATCTGATCCACTACCTCCCACTGGCTATTGGGTGGCCTATAACATAATCCCATTAAATGCTTACTTTTTACATTTTTTGAGCTCAACCCATCATGTCTCAGTAGACGTACCCTCCAGTATGTCATCTCTGAGTACCACCGTGACATTCCCCAGGCATGTTGGGCTGCCAGTCATGTCCCTCTTGCAACCAAGTTTCTGTAATGGCCACAACATCATGATTCCAAGCACCGAACCAGACCCTAAGCTCAGCAGCTTTACCGCAATACTCTTTGCACTGAAGTAAACACACTTCATCCCTTCATTACCCCCGTATTCATGAACCATTTCCTGCCTGTCCTTCCTTTGAGATTTACTTATCATAACCTCCACTTTCTGATCAACCCTTCCATTTGCTGGCCTGCCACTGTTGTTCCCACCCTCCTGCCATTCGAGTAGCACTAGCACACCTCCCGCCAAGGATGCTTGTGACCCTCCAGTTCAGATGCAACCTGATCCAGGCCCAGGTTTGATCCTGACTACGGGTGCTGCCTGTACGGAGTTTGTAGGCTCTCCCCTTCTTCAACTGTTTGGATTTTTTTCTCTGAGTGCTCCAGTTTCCTCCAACACTCCAAGGACGTGCAGGTTTGTTGGTTAATTAGCTTTGGTAAAGATTGTAAATTGTTGCTAACGTGTAGGACAGTGCAATTGTACGGAGGGATCGCTGGTCGGCACGGACTTGTTTCAACGCTGTATCTCTAAACAGGGCCCGTTTCAGCGCTGGATCTCTAAACAAAACTAAATAAATAAACAAAGGTCACCTGTGCTCCAGAAGAGATCCCAATTATCTAAAAATCTGAATCCTTATCCCCTGCACCAACTCCTCAGCCAATGCTTTCATCTTTCCTACCCTCCTATTGCTGCCCTCACTAGTACATGGCACTGGTAATACTCCAGAGAACAATCCAGATAATGAGTCTCCAAAGACTCTGCCTGACTTCATCCTACCCCGCTGTGGCTCAGAGCCAGGCCCAGTGCCGCAGACCTAGCTGCTGCTGCTGTCCCCTGAACGGTCAACTCCCTCAACAGTATCCAAAAGGGGTGTACCAGTGTTGCAGAGGAATGGCCACAGGATATTCCTGAACTCCCTGACTACGTCCTTTCCTGGTGCTCACCCAACTATTCTCCACCTGTTCAATGCCTGTTCCTAGGACTCACTCCCTCACATCCCCAACCCAAATCTCCTTTCTTTTAGTACTCACTTACCTAAGTAACTCCTTCAATTTGCTGCAATCCTTCACGCTCCCCCCTATCATCTCACCACCCGGTCTCACTCCTGATTGAAGTTATTCAACAGCACAAATCTCCACCAGATGCCATTCTTCCTCCAATTCAAGCTTTCATTTCATCCGAATATGTTGCTTTCTGGCTCTGTTGAAGAATGATTGGTTTTGTGTAGCTTTGCAAGAGAAATTAGAAAACCATACAGCATGAAAACAGGTTCTTCAGCACACTGAGTGTGCACTGATCATCAAGCACCCATTTTTACAGTAATGGTATCCTAACCCATTTTATTCTCCCCACATTTCCATTAACTAACACCTCCCCTCCCAAGTAGATTCTACCACTTATCTACACATTAGGGGCAATTTACAGTGGGCATCTTTGGAACGTGAGAGGAAATCAGAGCACTGACAGGAAGCCTATACGGTAACAGAGGCGAACGTGCAAATTCCACACAAACAGCACCTAAGGTTAGGATCGAACCTGCTTTGCTGTAACTGTGAATTTGAAACATTACTGCTATGCCATTGTGTCACCCTAAAGTTCAATAGAATATGGAAAGCCATCTTGTCAATGGAGCCACACAAATTAGCAAGTGGTTCACTTCCAAGAGAAACATTAGTAGAGAACACATCTCCCAGTTGTTTTAATTGAAACATTCTTTGAAATGTGTTGTGTTTCAGAAAAGAATGGTAGTTTCACAGCTGCCTCACTCCCTCAAAGTCTGTAATCAAAGACTGGGAACTTTATATTTTGTCATGCCTCTTGTCTGGTTGAAACCACACTGAGAAGGATTGTCACCATTTTCAAAAGGAACCAAGTAAACCAGATAGGACAATACTAGCCACATTGTGTAGGCATGGTTTTGACTCGGAGATAGTGGTTAGCAGTGTCAGAAATACACCCACGTTCCTAGATTTAAAAGGAATAATAAAAACAAAGGAATTATAAGCAAAAATAAACAATGTTGCCAGTTCAGTCAGTTCTGCCATTCACAATAAGAAGATTGAGGGGGGATATTATAGAAGCTTACAAAATTCTTAAGGGGTTGGACAGGCTAGATGCAGGAAGATTGTTCCCGGTGTTGGGGATGTACAGAACAAGGGGTCACAGTTTAAGGATAAAGGGAAAATATTTTAGGACTGAGATGAGAAAAAACATTTTTACACAGAGAGTGGTGAATCTCTGGAATTCTCTGCCACAAAAGGTAGTTGAGGCCAGTTCATTGGCTATATTGAAGAGGGAGTTAGATGTGGCCCTTGTCGCTAAAGGGATCAGGGGGCATGGAGAGAAAGCAGGTACAGGATACTGAGTTGGATGATCAGCCATGATCATATTGAATGGCGGTTGAAGCTTGAAGGGCCAAATGGCCTACTCCTGCACCTATGTTCTATGTTTCTATGTTTCTATCATTACAGATTTGAGTTCAGACTAAAAACCATTTTCTTACCTAATCCTTGGTAAAACTTGTGTCCTTAAGAATTATGTGTGCCGTACAATTTGAGCTTTGGTATCAGCCTCTATTGTTAGTTTACTGTTTTTCACATTTAGTAAAGAATTTTTCGAAGCTTGCTACGTCTAACTGAACATCAATATAGAGAAGAGCCATTACTAGACCGATGATGAATGTTTATGCACTTGAATGGGACTGGCATTGTTCCCTGGATCATTGGAGGCTGAGGGGGGACCTTATAGAATTATGTAAAATTATGAGGGTGATCAAAATTATAAAAAAATCAGGATTATCAGTGAAAAGGTGACTGGTCGCAGTCTTTCTCCCAGGGTAGGAGAATCAAAAACTAGAGGACATGGATTTAAGGTGAGAGGGGAAAGATTTAAAAGGGTCTGAGGGACAAATTTTTCACACGGAAGGTGGTGGGTATATGGGACGAGCTGCCAGAAACAGTGATATAGATAGGTGCAATTACAATAGTTGAAGGACATTTAGATAGGTACATGGATAGAAAATGTTGAGAGGAATATGGAGCAAACATAGGCAAATGTGACTGGTTCCGATGGACAACATGGTGTGCATGGATGAGTTTGGCCGAAGGGCCTAGTTCTCTGCTATATAACTCTATTACTCTATTTATTTGTATGTTTCCATCTGACGCAGAAGAAGGCTGTTCAGCCGATTGAGTTGATGTCATCTCAGATGACAATTTCATACATGTGGCACATACATTGTAAGCTTGAAAAGTACAGATGCAATCAGCCTTTTGTCCAGTGCTTGCAATGAGTGGAAATGTTCCTGAGATAAAGAGATACAAGATACAAGGTACAAGATACATTTATTTATCACATGTACCAACTGGTACAGTGAAATGTGTGGTCACCATACAGCCATACATTTAAAAAAGAGCACAGAACACGATAGACTTTAACATAGACATCCCCACACAGTGGAATCAAAGTTTCCCACTGTGAGGGAAGGCTTCAAGGTTCAGTCATCCTTCTCTGTTGTCCTCTGTTGTTCACCTGTGGTCGGGGGGGGGAGGGGGGGGGGTCCCGAACCCCTCGCTGTCGCCGCTGTTCAGGCCCTCTCGCCGGGATGATGGAACTCCGACGTCGGAACGGGAGAACAACCTCAGCGGCTTGGACATCCGAATCGGCCACTTTCTACTGGAGTCCGCGGCTCCCAAAATCCACAGGCCGTGCTGGGTGGAGAATTCACGCGAAGATGTGCATAACATAGATGGGAGCATTCTGCAATTGGTGTTCCCAAGTGTCTGAGGTCCTTGTCCTTTATGGTGCTGGAGGCTTAGGGTTTGGGAGCTAATGCCACTAAAGCCTGGCTGAACAACTGCAATACAGTTTGTGTATTGAGTGCTCTACCTCCAGTGTGCACTGTTGGTGCAGGGGATGGATGTTCAGGGTGGTGAGTGGAATGCCAGTCAAATAATCTGCTTTGGCCTGGATGCCATTAAGCATCTTGAGATTTTTTGGAGCCGCGTACAACCAGGCAGGTGAAATGTAATCCATCGTAAACTGGAGAGGGGACGTGACCCAAAACGTTCCCCTCACAGATGTTGCCTGACTGGCTGAGTTGCTTCAACACTTTTCATTTTGCTGCAAAATTCATCTGCATTTTCTTGTGTCACCATCGTAATCTTGATTTGTGCCTTGCGGATGCTGGAAAGGCTTTTTGGAAATCAGGAGGTGAGCCACTCCCTGTTGGATATCTGGCATCTAACATTCCTCATCGGTCAATAGTGACCTCCAGAATATTGATGGTGGGGGATTCAGTGACATTTATGCCATTGAATGTCCATGGGTAGGTGGTTGGACTCTCCTTCGTTGAAGGTGGCCATTGCCGATGTTTAGCACATGTTGTACATGGGTTGCATCATTTGCTGAGGAAATGGATGTTGTTACATAAAGGAAATACTTATCTGTGGAGTGAGGATAAGTGATTTATGTCTAAACTGTAGAGAAAAGCTTGGTTGTGAATCTTTGCTGGATCATTATGACATGGAAATTATTAAAGCTATTGGGTAATCCCTCCAGCTGTGTTGTGAGTGAGGTCAACTCCCCTGTTACAGCATCAGGGCATTAGATACTAATTGCATTTACTGCTCACACCCTCAGCTCAAGGGAGCAAAAAACAAAATGCACAAATTGAAAATAAGTCTTTGGTCATACGTCTGGGAATACTTGATTGGTACCCCATCCCCTTATAACAAAGGCCACTGTTCCATTTGTCATTCTAACCCTGCTGAATCATGTTATGTGTTGCAAGTGATACTTTTACTTCCTCAGTAATAAATTTCAGAATTTCCCAATGTTAAAGCTAACCAGTCTTTCTTTCCCACTTCCTTACGTGAATGTTTGTAGTATTTGCATATCTGGGGCAGAGATGTCCGAGCTGCTTCACGGAAGCTCTCTTTCTGCTCTCGTTCCTTCAAAGGGAAATAAATCATTTACTTGTTCAGCCTCTCTTGGGACTAATCTTCTACTGATGCGCCATAGTTGATTTGGGTGGGAATTAATAAGCTTTGGCTTCTTCGTGCTTCCTTTCGGGCACATATGATTTCATTTATTTATAGATATTGTTTATGACACTTTATAAATATTTTAGTTTTGTTTTTTGTATGCTGTTTCACACTTGCTTTTTATTCTTTTATTCTGTTCGAAATAAATAATAAAATAAATAAATAGTTGCAATGTCTTTCTTGATTAAATTACATTCAAATTTCAGTTGGACATTACTGGAATCTGACATGTGGATGTAAAATATGAGAGTCCATCAGCTTTGGGGTGAGCTAGCTAATGTTGTCCAACATTGATATTCTGATAGCTTGTGGCTGGGCAGGTCATAGCACTAATACTTTGCAATTTTAGCTCAGATCTCACGACTGCTTGCGTGTAATAAATGTGTTTGTTCCTCCATATGTTTGAATACGTGTGCGTGTTTGTATGTGTGTGTTTTCTGTGTCCCACCGCATCACCCACACATACCTGGGTCCCAGCCTTATTAAGCTACAATTAAATTTGCCTTTCAGTGAAAATGTTCCCTTCTGAGGTTAATGCCCGGCTCCAGCAATTGCATCTGTTTCCATTTGCTTCAAGGATAAAAAGAGTCTGTGACACACATGCATACTCTAAAGGCTGCACAGTATGTTTGAAGTGTAAAACATTTGAGTAATCTACTGTTGACAGGTCTGAGACAAGATCTAAAAGAGAGCTTGCACATTTACGTTGATGAATAGCACACTGTCCTGTTTAGACAGCCAGGATGACCTGGTTACCTAGCTTGTATTTGAAACCTTAATAAATCATAGCCTGCACAGTCAGTCAGGAGCAGGTTACGGTTTATTTATATGTATAATATATCCAATCGACTATAAGTTGCACTGATACTCGGAACTGTGGGCGGCACGGTGGCGCAGCGGTACAGTGCCAGTGACCTGGGTTCGACCTTGACTGCACGTGCTGTCTGTGCAGATTTTGTAGGTTTTCTCTCTGACCTGTGTGGGTTTCTCTGGGTGCTCTGGTTTTCTCCCACAGACATACATTTAGTAGGCCAATTGGCTTGATAAAATGGTAAATTGTCCCAAGTGTGTGTGGATAGTGTCTGTGTGTGGGGATCGTTGGTCAGCGTGGACTAGGTGGATCGAAGGACCTGTTTCGGCATTGTATCTCTAAATTAAACTAAGCTTGCACTGATACTTAGAACCATCCAATATATATACATTTATTATGCGAAACACTTCACATTCCTGTATTCCTTCCTTAGTCCTGATGCTAACACCTCGGGAATATTCTACCTTGGTTGACATTTTCATTCTGAACATTTCTGTCCTTCCTATTTCTCGGCCCATAATATCGCTTGGTGGCCCCATCTGAAGACAATTGTCTCGAGTGAGGATTATTGCTGCTCTGTGTGGTTTGGCCACACAATGGGTGAACTTATTCAAGTATTTAGTAAGTTATAAACTTTAATAAGTTCTTGGTATTTTGAACCCAACAATTAGCGAGAAGGTTTACGTCTAGTTAACTTAATTTCATAAATTTGAAAACCGCAGTTTGCATACCACAAACTCTTTTATATTAAGAAACAACTTTTTTAATAAACCTTTCCTTAAAACTTAGATTCCTGACAATCTGAATCAATGCAGTTGTCCGTCCCTGCACTTTGTTAAAAATAGTATTGTTCTGTGGGACCCATGCCTACCAGTACTGACTGGCGTTGGTTTCATTTTGTATTCAAATCTAAAACCTTTCATCTTTTGGACCGCAATGCCAATTTTTAGATTAGATGGTCTAACTTTACGATCAACTAATTAGCGTCAGCCCATAAACCTTTTATACAGAGAGAGATTAGCAGAGATTCTGTAAGCCTCACTGAATTCAAACCCATTACTTACCCAGTCCTCTAATGAGCATGGGTATTGCCATCTGTTCTTCGGTATATATCGTGCATGACATCAGTGAATCAGTGCCTCAATTTAAAAATTGTTGTGCTTGTTTAAAAAAAAATGTCATGGTCTTATCCCTCCTTTATTTAGGCTATCCCCTACAGATAGACTCGGCTTGTACTCGCTAGAATATAGGAGATTGAGGGGAGATCTTATAGAAACTTACAAAATTCTTAAGGGGTTGGGCAGGCTAGATGCAGGAAGATTGTTCCCGATGTTGGGGAAGTCCAGGCCAAGGGGTCACAGCTTAAGGATAGAGGGGAAATTCTTTAAGACCGAGATGAGAAAAACATTTTTCACACAGAGAGTGGTGAATCTCTGGAACTCTCTGCCACAGAAAGTAGTTGAGGCCAGTTCATTGGCTATATTTAAGAGGGAGTTAGATGTGGCCCTTGTGGCTAAAGGGATCAGGGGGTATGGAGAGAAGGCAGGTACGGGATACTGAGTTGGATGATCAGCCATGATCATATTGAATTGCGGTGCAGGCTCGACGGGCCGAATGGCCTACTCCTGCACCTATTTTCTATGTATCTATGTACAGCTCTACAGTCGTCTGCAACCTGACTAGAGTTAGAGATGTCTCTAGCAAGGATAAGAAGCACACAGTGCACCGACCGCTGTTCTGATGAACTGTGCCCTGGTCTACTTATTACATGCAGAAACTGCTGGAAATGGTCAGCAGGTCAGGCAACTTCTGCAAAAGTGGAGTCAGCATTTCAAATTAAAGGAAAAAACACAGAAGTGCTGGAGTATCTCAGCAAGACAGGTGGCGTTGCTGGAGAACATAGATAGGTGATGTTTCAGGTCAGGAGCTTCGTTCAGATCTGAAACGTCACCTATCCATGTTCTCCTGAGATGGTGCCTGACCCACTAAATTACTCCCGCACTTTGTGTCTTTATTTGTGAACCAGCATCTGCAGTTTCTTGGATCTCCTTTCAAATTGAAGACTCTTCATCTTTTCTGAGTGTCTTCAGCATTTTCTATTTTAGATTTTAAGTTTTTGATTGACATTTTTTATTGCCTACACAATATTGTTCTGTTGCATTTTCAGATTGTTTCCATGAAAGCATTCAATAAATTGTTCAGGTCAAAAGTCCAGGATGCGACTTGACTATTTATCGTGTTGGTGCAAGTGAATGCTCCTAACTCCCTGTCCCACCTTAATGGTCCAGGTAGACACAAATTGCTGGAGTAACTCAGCAGGCCAGGCTGCATCTCTGGAGAGAAGGAATGAATGATGTTTAGGGTCGAGTCCCTTCTTCAGACTGAATTACTCCAGCAATTCGCAATTCGTGTCTATCTTCAGTTTAAACCAGCATCTGCAGTTCCTTCCTACACTTAATGCTCCAGGTGGGTGTTTCTGAATTTTTTTTTAGTGAGCTAATTGTTGCATCCTGGTTGTGTTGCAGAGGGGGAGCTGTATGCCGGGATTTCCTCTGATTTTATGAGTCGGGATGTGGCGTTCTTCCGCAGCCTGGGACGCCGGCGTGTGATCCGCACTGAACAGTACGATGCAACATGGCTCCAAGGTGAGGGACCATTAGAGCAACCTACATTTGCCAGTAAAAGCTTTCTACTATAAGAATTCGATGAGCAACTTATCTCATTCAGTGCGCACTGATCTCAAGACAAATGAGTATCAATCTGAAGTTTGAACTGTGGACACCGGGAATGGGGAAAAGTCAGGGTCTTTTATTCATGTATAGAGTAGAGAACATAGAAACAAAGGGAATGGGTATATACATGAAATGTACTCTGAAAATAGACCATGTTATTGGGCCGTTGTTGCTGGCTCTTGCACTTTAAGATGAAGAACTTCCTCCGTTTCTTCATTCTGTGACTGCTTTAATATGAGTGACATGTGGAAACATTACCATTTTGGAGATAATTTTCTAATAAATTGGCCCTGATCATCTCAGATTAAGTATGTCTAGAAATTTGCTTTTGGTTAGCAGTGCTATTGAGTAGCAATTATTTGTTTTACTCTGCTTCTGAAATGTTCTTCAATTTAATTTTTACATCCATAATTCATGGTCATGCTGAACTCTGCAGCTGATAGAGTGGATGTGGATTCAGCCAGTGTCCTGCTACTACTTACAAAATGGTACTAGCATCAGTTGTGTAGTTGTGTTCACATACAGACCAAACCTCAGCTTGGTCCCTCACTCTCCCTCTAACTGATTTGGTTAAATCCGCATTGTTTCTCCACAGACCCCAAGTTTGTAAGGGTCCATGCCATCGCTGAGAGCAACAATGAAGAGGACGACAAAGTGTATTTGTTTTTCACCGAGCGCGCTCAAGAGGTGGACAGTGGCAACGGGAAGGTGGTCTATTCGAGAGTGGCTCGGGTTTGCAAGGTACAGAGAATAACTGGGAATGGTCGTAAACCAGAGTACCTCCACAGGGAAGCGTGGATTGATTCACACTTCTGCTCCAGGCATTGTAATGACACCCCACACTTTTCAATGCGTTCTGCTGTCTCTGAGATTCGAATTAAACAGTTTTGGCAGGATGTTGAACTATTCTTTAAGCATCTAGACATGCACGTGAATTGCCAAAGCATTGAGTGCTACAGAACAAATGGCAGCAAATGGAACTAGTTTAGATAAGAACCCATATGTTTACAAGTCTCAAATTATCATTGAAAATGCAGAGTTTAGTTTAGTTTAGAGATAAATCACGGATACAGGCCCTTCGGCTCACTGAGTCTGTGCCGACAAGGAATCCCTACACACTAACTGTATACCACACACTAGGGACAATTTACAATTTTAACAAGCCAATTAACCTTCAAACCTGTACGTCTTTGGAGTGTGGGAGGAAACTGGAGCTCCCGGAGAAAACCCACGCAGGTCACGGGGAGAATGTACAAACTCTGTACAAGCAGCACCTGTAGTCAAGATCGAAACCGGTCTCTGGCGCTGTGAAGCACAACACTACCGCTGCGCCACTGTGCCACCCCCTGCCGAGTTGCCAATAGCTGACATTAGTCTGCCTGGTCTATTAAGCGGACTGTTAGGTCAGTGTTATTAGTAATTATTAGATTTTCATCTTCTCCTTTCCGAGCGTGGATGTATTATTTACATGCCTCCAGCTCTCTTGAAACACCCCATTGTTTGAGAATGATTGGCAGATGATACCCAGACTCTTCAGAGATGTCCATCTACCCTTTCCTCAGAATCCTAGGATACCTCTCGCCTGGACTGGGCAACATTTCCACTTGAGGTCAACCAATCTTTCAAGTACTTCCTCTTTATTTTAATCCTGTCTAATATTACCATTGCCGCCTTGTTTGTGACCTGGACAGCAGCCTCTTGAACAAATGCAAAGTATAGTACTCATTTGACCCCTTGTGCCTTTATAATAAAATTACCCATTTAATTTTTAATCATCCATATCATTTTACAGTGTCTTCTCCTTTTATGATACCCACTGATTTATTTTCATTTCAGGTCATTGGCTTCTTTAGTATCTTTGCATATTTTCTCTGTATATTTTATATTTGACTCAGTTGTCTTTGTATTTTGAATTTATTCTGATAACCTTGCTTCTAATATCTGTAACATGAAATTAAAGACACTCTTTATTTGGATCCCCTCTCTCATGAAAATCTTTATAATTCTAATTTATAACTGAATCTTTTCCTCTTAAATCCTATTTTACCGTTTAGGTTTGACTTGGGATTACAATCAGCACAATATCCCAAAATTAGCTGATCAAAATTAGCAAAATTAACTTCCTTAAACTGAGTATTTTCACCTTTTAAATGTGCGACAATGCTGATCATTTAACTATTTTTAAGATGCCCATCTAATAACAGATTTGAGCATGTGCTTTCATGATGGACAATCAGACTGAGGTCAAGTGAAATAGACAGGATGTAAAACGTGGAGATGGGTGCCCAGCTGATGGACATGTTGTCTTTTCCCCAGAATGATATTGGTGGTCAACGGAGTCTGGTCAATAAATGGAGCACCTTCCTCAAGGCAAGGCTTGTATGTTCCATTCCGAGTTCGGAGGGAATTCAAACACATTTCGATGTATTACGTGAGTATTGCGCGTATTATAATTTTATTATAAACTAAATGGCCAATGTGCTTGGAAATTATTGGGTACAATAATATAAGAGTAATTCTTGGCTGTATTTTGTACACATTTTAACACCTCACACATTATCTAAGGTAGAACCATCCTGCGATTGTCATCAAATTAAGGCATTGGGGCATTGTTTTTCTGTGTATTGACTCCTGATAAAATTGTCTATAGGCAAAGAGTTTAATTTGCCTTCATTTGAACATCAGAACATGTTACCAAAATTTTTTCCAAAGTGATGTATGTTAAACATGCGCAAAGTAGCAGTAGTTGTAAGCCACTGAGACCTTTGAACATTCAACAAGATCGGTAAGGAATGTCTTAAAGATGAGACTGGGTTTTGGGATCAACTTCCACACATTATGACTAAGATCCGTGACAAAATGGCTTTCAGTGGAGGGGAAATTAATCTGCAGATACACTGCAGCCCAAAATTCCAGAAATACAATCCTGAAAGATGACAGACTCGTGGAGGTTTCAGAAATAAGGAGTTATAGAAATATGTAGTGGCATCTTAGATAAAAGGTAATATTGGTAGTGAACATTGCCTTTTCACAGTCTCTGGTAAACATTATTATCCACTGGTTTCTAACACAATGAGAGCTATTTCACCTTTCTTAATACTAGTCAGTTCTGTTCCTTAAAGCCCTTAGCCAAGCTGCCCTGTTTGACAATTAATTGTCTTTGTTAGTGTAAATCCACAGAGATTTCTGTTTGTGGCTGATAATATGCAAAATGAAAAGATTGTTTCCAATAGCTGATACCTCCACTCTGATAGAAGCATGCGGGCATGTGTGAAAGGAAAAGAGAACTCTTGGGACCTCGTTGTACTTCACCTCTTGTTTTTAAATAATTACATTCTTGTTGGGGCACATTCCTTCTTAGCTCCAGCAGTGCTGGCAAAGGTTTTCAGTGCAGTGACTTGCTGGCATTGGTGTAATTGCTCCCGTACATACCCGTCACTCCCATTTGCCCACTTATTTCCCTGCAACCGATTCTCACTCACCAGTCGATCAACTCCCCTTGATTCTCCTACCTCCCCAATACTCAAAGGGAGCAATTTACATTAGCCCATTAAAATACTACACAACCTGGACCATAGCCCTGGAGGAAGGGTGAGAGACTGGGTAGAATTAATGCCTCTTGATAAGTAAGAGCATCAAAGTATATGGGGAGAAGGCAGGAGAATGGGGTTGAGAAGGAAAAATGATCAGCCATGATTGAACGGCCAAATGAGCCATATGGCCTAATTCTACTCCTATGCCGTGTGGACTTACCTTACTGAGGAGCGTTTGCATAGACTCTCGTCGCTGAGTTAACACTTTGGGAATTTAAGATATAATTTTCAAAACCTATTTCTTCTCCTCACCGACAATGCCAACATTCATTGCCCATTCCCTCATGGTTGTGTAACAGAGCAAGTAATAAACCACACTGAAGGTCTGGAGTTATGTACGGACCAGACTTGGTAATGATGGCAGATTTAATTATCTGAGAGACATTAATTAACCAAATGGGGTTTTAGAACCATTTGGCAGAATTACTTTTGCAATAAAAATCACACAATCAATTAATTATTTAATTTAAATTCCTTAAATCCTATTATGGGATTTTAACTCGTGTCTCTGAGTGAATCATTGAGATCTGTGGCTTCGAGTCCACATGAATATAGTTGACAGTTTAATACAGGGTAAAGGATGACACACTCTCAGAAGTGGCCATCGCTTATCCGAGACTGTTAACTCATCCTTGGCTTTTCAATGTAAATATGCATCAAGGAAGCCATTGCAATGTTTTTACGAAAAGCCGATGTCTTCGAGTTTCTCAGTGAACTTTCACTACTTCCCCCTCCGCACGTATGTGTGTGTGTGTGTGTGTGTGAGACCACTGCCCCTCCCCGCCTCCAAGTGCGTGCACCCACACACACGCACGCGCACACACACGCAAGCACACACACACACACACACACACACACACACACACACACACACACACACACACACACACACACACACACACACACACACACACACACACACACACACACACACACACACACACACACACACACAGAGTCCAGTCATCTCTCTGATCATGTTCCTGTGATGGAAAATATAACTGTCAAAATTGCTAACTTTAACAGTGTGATCTATTACTTGCAGCATGCTTGGGATAACCCTAAGTAAGATACTGGATTGGTATTTTAAATTACAAGCCTCACAGTCAAGATTTGAGTATTTTCCACTGGTACCAACTTTCCCTGTTTTCTCCGCAGAGGATGTCTTCATTCTCAACGGGAAAGACAAAAAGAACCCACTGATCTATGGAGTTTTCACAACATCCAGGTGAGGGCCTTTTGCAAAGAGAATGTTGGACAGTGAATGGTTTCACCAAAGAGCTGTTGAAAAAGCAACAAAACCATGTCAGTATTATTCAGTGAAAGCTAGGCTCAACTTAATATGTTGTAATCAATTTATATTACCCAAAGTGTTTTAAAATATTACTTGGAACAATCCCTCCGGCTAATCGGCCCATGATACAACGTACTTATAAATCAGTCATTTCTCCCAAGAATGCTGTGTTCCTTGTCCATTTGGTCTGGCTGCCCATTTCTTTCACTGCAGCTATCCTATGCCCACGTCAATATGGCCTGCATACCCACCCTAAATCCCCCCAACCCGTCTCTTCTCCTAATGACATTTCTTAAAACCCAACCCTTTGTCAAATGCTTTTTCTAACGTCTTCATTTGACTTAGCATCTATTTTTGTCCACGTACACTCTTGTGAAGCATCTTCAACCATTTGCTCGATTAAAGTCACAGTATAGAAGGAAATTGTTCTCGAAGGATCCCCGATAGGCGTAAGATGGAGCTTGTCTGCCATAAGGACCAAATGCCAGCTCGTACCCATTGGACCGTTGGCACCCATGATCATTTTACAGCATGATGCGGCATCTTCAGACTAGAAACTCAAAGGTTACAGATAGCAAAGCGACCAATAACGCTATCCACAATTTAACTTTGGCTAAAGTAAACAAGCTGCACAAAGAACCTGCAATCTCTTATCAGAGAGTTCAAAGCTGACCCCGGACAGGCAGCGGGCTGTTAGAACTACAAAGTATCTCTTCAGAAGGTCATTATTTGGTGATAAGCAGCCTATTTATCTATGAGTCTGTAAAGGGAGAGGGAGCAAAGTCCTTGATTTTGGCTCATTTTGTGGGTGTGGTTACATCCACTCCTCGTATTGTACTGTCTAGCCACATAACAGGCACTTAGAGTCCGTGGTCCCCATCTTTTACTTGGACAACTCAGTGAGCTTTAAAATAATCTGTAATCACACGTCTGTCTTTTGCATCTGCCATCAGACCTTGATTTTAATTAAATGTTGCACCGCATTAAAATAAGGCTATTTGTGTCACTTTATTGTTGTTTTCTTTTTAAAATGATGCCCTTTGTTATTTTTTAAGAGAGATTTGTTTCTAAGACAGCTGTTTCTAAAACAGGATGCACAGATAAGTTGTTTTTATTGAGGAGATGCTGTCTCTCATATGAGTAACTCCGGACAGCACTGGCAAGATTGCTAGCACACAGCCCCTTTGGACTAATCACAACGATGTGCCACACATCTCCAGGCTGTTATGGACAGGACGGCATCTAAATTATAGGAAGGGAGTGAGCAGCGAGTGAACTCACGGTCAACTCAGCTAGGACCTGGAAATAAATTGCATGTTTATACTTTTCCTGGGTATGAAGGGGGTTGGGTGGCCGTGAGCGTGCTTTAATGCACAGCCTCACTGCCTCATTAACCATCTCAGAATCCAACAAAACTGGAGCGGAAGCAACTTATCCTTAAACCCGAGAATTGCCTGGGAATATGAAACGGCGAAATCAGTATTGCCACTGCTGTGCCGACCAATGTTTACAAAGAGGGGAGTAACCTGCAGCAAGCGGTCGATCTTGCAACAGGCAAAGTCTATTTAAACAGCGTAGAAACAGGCCCTTTGGTCCAACTTACCCACACCAATCAACATGATCCACCTACACTAGTCCCACCTGTCTGTGTTTGGCCCATATCCCTCCAAACCTATCCTACCCATGTACCATCAATAAGCAGCAAGCAGACTACAGAGTCTAGCCAAACTACAGATTAAAGATCACAAAATTCGGTGTTCTTTAGATCAATGTGCTCTGTCAGCAAAAATGCAGAGACAAAACGATAGCTACAGCCAATCTTTGACATGAAATCAATCTCAGGTACTTAACACAGTCTGCAGTAGGGGAATTAATCTTTTTGTTCTGATATAATATGCACTAATATTAGCGAAGCATTGTATTGTTGCTATGCTACTATTATTTACTTATGTTTGTATAGTGCAATTTCTAATTTTTTTTAAAGCTGCACAATTCTGGCTGTTGCTCCATATGTTTTCACCCAATTATTCAAACCATCTCACTGTACAATCTCCTTTTTAACTCATTCTTTCCCAGGTCCTCAAATGGCTCCGACTCCATGCTTCCCTCAGTTTTTATGTTTTTATCCTCAAAAGCTACCACTTAACTTTCCTCCTGATCTTTTCTTTATCCCCCCCCCCCCCCCCCCCCCCCCCCCCCTCCGTAAATTGCCCCAAGTGCACAGGGAGATAATAAGATAGTGGAATCACATAGAACTAGTATGAATGGGTGATCAATAGGAGGCGTGGACGTGGTGGGCTGTAGGGCCTGTTTCCTTGCTGTGTCTTTCAACCAATTAAGACAAAAAACATTTTCCGGTTATAAAGAAATATAAATAAAAGGCCAAATTTCACCAATATAAGTGGCTGGGAAAATCTGTGGACATTTCACATCTCTCCCACAGGACACCAATGAGGAATCCAACATTGGAACACAGTTGTCCCAAGAGGGGCTGTGGAGATCTTTAAGACTTCTACTTCAACCCAAAGATCCCTAGCCTTCCCACAGTTACATGGGTAATAGGCAGCCAGCCATTCCGAATGGACTTCCAGCTTTTAATCAGATTTGAGATATTACCTTTTCCTTTCTTTGATCGCATCTTACTGAGCCTGTTGTTTCCTGCTTAGGTTTTTCACTGAAATTCAGACACAATAGTGCTATTATATATGGTGGTCATTTGTCCCTTATTATTAAATGGATATTACGAATCTTGGTGGTAATGAGCACATGAAGACATGAGCAAAAAACAAACTGAGAACATTGATCAGCCTATGTGGGTGGAAGGTGAGGAGGTGTGAGTGGCGATGTTTTGGGTCAATGCTGGGTCTCAATCTGAAACAGCCAAATTCCTTTCCCCCACAGATGCTGCCCGACCTGCTGAATTCCTCGAGCAGTTCGGTTTTTGCTCCAGATTCCAGCATCTGCAGTCTCTTGCGGCTCCAGAGACATAAGTAACTTGCACTTACATAAAGCATTTAACACAGGATCACCTCAAATTACTGAACTAAACTAAAGAAAGAGGCTTTTTAACTATACCCCGATACACGCGACAATTAACTAAACTGAAACGGCGGTTTAGTTTCTAATATCTCGGTCCTGGGGTAGATTCTAAGGTGGACCATGGATGTAAAGTGGACATTCAGTAGTTCAGGCCGACAAGGCTGAAGACGCTGCCTTCAATGGTACAGTGACAGAGGGGGAAAAGTGAACGGGAAGTTGTGGGGGCTTTAAAAGGCTGCTGTTTGAATGTTTGGACAGTAATTTTATGTTGGAGATATCAGAGGAAACAGGATCATAGTGGGTGAGTGAGTACAAGGATGATCAGCGAGCCAGAAATTGAGGCGGTTTCTCCCACGTTGGTGCCGATTTTAATCTGTAAGAGATCCAGGTGGAGCACAAAACAAAGATGTGCAACCACTGGAATTTACTGTTGGCTGCATGTGAGGCAAGATGTCACCCACTGGCTGTCAATGTGGGTCAGTCAGCTGTCTTTCCAGCAGCACATCTGCTGATATTTTGTCTGCCGATTTTTTTGATACGTTATTGCAGTGCTTGGCAGGAGGGTTTGACTTCAGCTATCAGCATCTCTATCTGATAGAGCAGATAACGTTTCTAAACATACCGCAATTATGATTCCAGGGACGGCACATTGCTGACAGTATAAGCAGGAAATCCGGGCGTTATGATCAGGCTGCCACAAGGTGTGTGGCATTTGTGGGCCAGTCAGAGTCGGCATCAAGTATATTACTCATGGTATTCTCAGATGCTTCCTGCAACTCCAGTGCTGCAAACTTATTCAAACGCCAGCCCTTCTGGGATAAGGGCACCACTGATAATTCAAGTCAAGCCGTCAAATGTACATCATATGCATGTGAAGCGAGGAATAGATACAATGAAAATCTTGCTTGCAATGACATCACAAGCACATTGGGCTTTGTCTCTAGAGGGTTATGGGCCAAACGTGAGCACGTGGTTCTAGTGTAGATGGGGCATGTTGGCTGACATTGGCAAGTTGGGCCGAAGAGCCTGTTTCCACGCACTATGACTATGACTCAAAACTATAATGCTGCAAACTATATTCTGCACACAGTATCTTTCCCTTCACTTTATCTTTCGAACTTGAACTTGGATTGATTGTATTTATGTATTGTATTCTCTGATTTGATTGGATAGCATGTAAAACAAAGCGATTTACTAAATCTTGCTACACGTGACAATCATAAAGTAAAACCTAAACACAGACTCAGATAAACACGAGAAAAATGCATAAATTATAACTTCTACACACAGTGGAAAAAAAAACAGTGCAAAACTGTTTAAAGTGGCACCGACACCCGTGAATAAAAGTGTAACTCTTCACAGTGCCAGTCTTTATGTTCAATGGGTAGTTGACCTAAATCTGTGTTCGGCTTTAGTAGATTTCTCTCCTCCAAATGGTGACAGGACCCTGTGATGAACAAAACCAGTTCGGAGATAAATTTCCCGGGATTTACATATCCCTAGTATAGTAGAAAAAGAGGCCATTTTGCCATTCCTACCCACGTTAGTTCCCAGTACGAAGATCAATTGCAATCCCCCGAGTCCTGCAACTTGCTCTCGTTCACAAACACATGTAATCTCCTACTTTGATACTCTTATCTCTTACTACCTGTAAGGAGCAATTAGCAGTGCCCATTTATCCTGCTAGTGTGTATTTAGGATGTGTGAGGAAACCTGAGTACTCGGGGGAATGTGCAAAATCCACATAGACAGCATCAGAAGTTAGGATTAAACCCTTGTCATTAGAACATTTTGGCAGCTGCATTGATAGCTGTGTCACTGTTGTTTAATCTCCTTTGGTGTAACCTAACACAGGTCTGAAGGAAAACCCATTTGTTTGCAGAAATGTGACTTCCCTCGTACATCTGACCTTGTTACTGTGATGATGCTGGGCAGTTGCATGGAAATTCTAGGCATTCATTGTTCTTTATGGGATAAATAAGGCTTGTTCCTCATCAACTGCTTCCACCAGGTCTTCACATAACAAAATGATACAGTTTGTCTGTGAAACGATTCTTTCAACACAGTTGTGAATAACTGGTGGATGTAGGCCTGAAATCCATTTTTGCTGTTTGCGTTGGCTTTTCCATGTAAGTGTGAGGAAGCCATTATTTAATGATGTATATCTGGATGTTTTGAATCATATTTGCACAGCACACACCCAACTGACATTGGGCCTTTGCTATTGTCAAAGACTGGCATTTTATTCTTGTGTCCATCCATCAAGGTGGATCCTTCCACTAGTAGGCGCAATACTTTGGCTGAGTTGGTGATAACACTGGAGAGAAAAGTAAATGTACTCCTACACTGTGTAACATTAACATTTAATGTTCATTTTAGTTTTGCATAACTGCCTCAGCTACCTGAGGGGCATGGCTGGAGGATAATTGGGGAGAGTGTCTCAGCATTATTTTGGGGCATGATTCATGATTCAATTTGCAGTTCATTTAATCACCGCTGATATAAATTTATTTGAAACATTGCAAGAGGAAATTGAATCCCGTTTATGTTTTCTTTTGCAGTAACATTCTCAATGGGTCAGCTGTCTGTGTTTACAAGATGGCCGACATTGTGATGGCTTTCAAAGGAGAATTTGCACACAAAGAGGGTCCTGATTACAAGTGGGTCACCTATCCAGGACGCATGCCCTATCCTCGCCCTGGGACGGTGAGTGACGTTAATCTCCAAGCAATGAGTTAACCAAGAGTTGTGCCAATGGACAACCTGCTCTTTATTAAAACTGAAACTCTTGAAACTCTTGAATTTTTGGAAAGGCTGGTGAATCACATCAATAAAGCAAGTGAGGCATTTGAAATAAGAGGAGGGAGATTAAGAAAAGACAAGGGATAACGTAAATGGGTGATCGATGATTGGCATGCACTCGGTGGGCCGAAGGGCCTGTTTCGATGCTGTATCTTTCAATCAATCAACCTGGAAACAATTCCTATTTTATACATGAATCCATTCACAAACTTGTGTATTAATTAAGATTAATCTTTGTCCTGGAAGTAAAATATGGACTAAGGCAGGTTATGAATTTCTTTCAGTTAAGATTAATTTAAGCTAATACGCTAAGGAAAATGGTCAAATATCTGTCAAATTTTCAGAACAAGAAACCCTGAGAGCTTAGTAATTTGTTCCACCGTATGCCAATATTGAGGAACAGTGAATCCTTTGTGAGATTTTCAGTAAACCTTCAAACAATTCTCTATCATCGTGTTATATTGACACGTGTTGTTTATGTGCAGTGCCCCAGCAGCACCTACGGGAGCTACAGGTCAACCCGTGAATATCCAGACGAGGCAATCTTCTTCATCCGGACCCACCCGCTCATGCATGACGTGGTCTATCCTGTGAATCATCGGCCAGTGCTGGTACGCGTTGGTGTGGACTACAAGTTTACTCAGATAGCAGTGGACCATGTTGAGGCGGTGGATGGACAATACGACGTCCTGTTCATTGGAACTGGTGGGTAGATTTAACCTCAGTAACCTGTTGTAGAACAGATCAGCGCACTGACCATCAACACCCATTCACATTGATCCCATTTTATTTTCCCAACATTTCCTTTAACTCCCCCCAGATTTCACCCTATTGTGTGTAAGATAGTGTTAATGTGCTGGGATCACTGGTCAGCGTGGACTCGGTGGGCCGAAGGGCTTGCTTCCGTGCTGTATCTCTGAATTACACTAAACTAAACTAAACTCAGCTAAGCTGAGGGACCTGGTATATGTTAACAGCTGCAAAGTCTGTTCCTCCTTCACAAAGCATATATTCTATCCTGGTGAAAGACACAAAGTGCTGGAGTAACTCAGTAGGTCAGGCAACATCTCTAGAGAAAAAGGATGGGTGACATTGGGACTGAGTCTGAAGAATGGTCCCAACCCGAAACATCACCTATCCTATCTCTCCAGAGTTGCTGTCTGACCCACTGAGTTAGTCCAGCATTTTGTGTCTATCTTTAGTACAAACCAGCATCTGCAGTTCTTTGTTTCTACATTGAATACTGGTAGTTGGAAGCTGTATTAGTAAAACTAGCACCAATAGCCTTCCTATTATTTTGTTACAGATACTGGGGTGGTCCTGAAATCTATCTACACCCCTAAATCAAACCAAGAGGTGGAAGAGATTATTCTAGAAGAGTTGGAGGTTTTCCAGGTAAGTTGGAAAATAGTAGTGATGAACTTATGGAAAAAATTTCATGCGGATTTGCATCATATTTAGACCAAACCGTATCATGTTCACCTTTGCAGAACAATGATCCACTTACAATATTCTGAGAGGACGAATGGGTTTGAAAGGAGACAGCAGACAGATAACGGCCCCGGTAATAGACCACAAGGCAGTACAAGATAAGACCAGGCTCTTTGACGCACAATGTCTATACCAAACATAATGCCAAATTAAACTAATCACTTCTAATCCATTTTTTATCCCTCCACTCTCTGTGTGCCTATCTAAGAGGCACTTAAACCCCACTAATTTATCATCTTCCACCATCAACTCTGGCTGCACGTTCCAGATACTGCCAGACTCTACATGAAACACTTGCCCTGTGCATCTCCTTCAGAGTTTTCCCCTTTCACTTTGCACCTCTGCCCTTTTAGTAATTAACGTTTGCACCCCAGGATAAGGTTCTGATTGTCGATCCTATCTTTGCTTCTCATCATTTTATAAACTTCTCTCAGGTCTCCCCTCAGCCTCAGGTGCTCCTGAGCAAACAATTTAAATTTGCTCATCCTTTCCTTGTAGCTATAATCCAGACAGCATCTTTGCAAACTTCATCTCTACCCTTCCCAATGCCTCCATATGCTTTCTGCAATAGGGCAACCAGAAATCTCACAGTTCTTCAAGTGCAGCCTAACCAAAGTTTTTCAAAGCTGCATGACTTCCTGACCAATGATGGTAAACATACCAAATACTTTCAATTTACCACTCTATTTACTTGTGTTGCTATTTGAATTGAATTGAATTGAATACATTTTATTAGCCAAGTATGGATACATAAAAGGAATTTGCCTTGATGCTTTGCTATGGACTTGAACCCCAAATGGGGAGGAAGGGTAAGGGAGTGTAAGGGGGGATCAAGGAGGGTGGAGAAGAGTCAGTGAACACCAAATGGTGAGGAAGGGTGAGGGAAGACTAAATATGGTGGGGAAGTGTAAAGGGAGACTGAGACATGTGAGGAATTTGAGAGTGAGCCAGACAGGGTGGAGTGACGTTGAGGAGGTGATCAGACAGGGTAGACCCTTGGAAGAAATTCAGATTTGTTGTTCTAAGTAACAAAGAATTTAAGCAAATGGAGATTCAATTCAAAACAGCTGTGAAAAGGGAATTCTGATTTGTGTAGGGCCCTGATACGAACATTTCTTGGCAAATCATTTATATATTCATGAGGTTTCAGTCAGGCAGCCCAAGATGTGAGCGTGCTTGCCTAGAATTTTAACACTCAAGGGACTACTCTGGCAAGAGATTTATCAAAAATATCAAGCCAAACCCTGCTGTGCTAAAACCTGCATGAATATTGCCCGCAGAAGTCTTCTTGCCTGGAGATTAGAAAAGGCACACGTTTTATTTAAAAATCGTTTTCTTCAGTCAAAAATCTTTCTCGATGTAACATTTTTAAATCTATTTGCTAATGTTGTGTGGACTTCTGAATTCATAAGAAAAAAAGGTTTGAGTCACTGACCAAGTTGTCCATCTCATGATTCGTGGCAATGCTTCATTAATTAGAAGTTGTGGAAAGCTCCACAGCTAATTTATAAGAAACACAGACAACAGCCTTAGACTAATGATGCAAGGTTTGGTTTGCTCTTTTGATCAGGGGATAAAGAAGTGGAATATTCATCTTAATTATCTCTTCTACTCCGATTACTAACTTCCATGTAAACTTTTTAAGGTCTCTTAATTTTCCTTTTTTTTCTGGGCTTTGAAGTTGCTAATCAGGAAGGCCTCCCTTTTATGTAAGAGTTAATGTGAGGTCCATTGTTACGTAGCATCAGGAATGAGGAGCCCTGTCTCGGTTCTTTGGTGCCTAGAGTATGGGCTGAGGTAAAAAAAAATAATATCATGTTTTGCTCAGCAAGGAAAAATTATGTTATTTTTTGTTCATTGATTCAGGTAACACCTGTATCTTTTGTTCTGCTCCAACTGTTCCGATGAGAGTGCTACACCTGGACACTTCAGGGGGACATTGTGTGTTGTCCAAATCAGATAGATTGAGGAGGCCATGTTCTCTTTCTTACAGAACATTCATGGGCTAGTTGTTTATAACCCAACAGACACCAACAATTTTATTTCATTCTTTTTAAAAAGTACATGTCGAAGTGGCGCTGCCTCACAGTGCCTGAGACCCGGGTTCAATCCTGACTATGGGTGCTATCTGTATGGAGTTTGCACATTCCCCCTGTGACTGCGTGGGTTTTTCTGGCTGCTTTTGTTTCCTCACACATTCCAAAGATGTGCAGGTTTGTAGGTTAATAGGCTTCTGTAAATTGTCCCAAATGTGTAGGATAGAACTAGTGTACGGGGGTGGACTTGGTGAGCCAAAGGGCCAGCTTCCACAGTGTATCTCTAAACTAAACCTCGCCACGGGTACCATGTAATCCCCTGCTACCTACTCCATGGTCGGATAGTCGGCGACGCCGTCTCCCCCACCTGGTTTGCCAGTTGAGGAGGGGGCTGTTGACCTCAGCAGGACCAAAAACAAGACCTATCAAAGGGCGGATGAGCATCTAGCGAGCCAACAGCCATCCACACTTCAGTAGAAGTTGCGATCGCTGTGGTACATACCACTGTAAGGAATTATGATATAAAGCACACACACCAAAATCCTATACTTCCAGCAGCTGAAGTCCACAGGAACTGGAGGACAGAGATGTGTCCTGTGTCCGTCACCGTTCCCGTTGGAAACCAGCACCTTTGTGTCGCTAATGTTCTCAACGATGATGAATGAATGAAAACTAAACTAAATTCTTTGGATGAATAATCTAGCCTTCCTGGATTACTATTCCAGTGACATAACCACTAAAATAATTTATGTCACAGGAAGATGCAATGCAGAAGCAGGTCCTTCATCCCAGCAAATCCACTCCCATCATCAAACACTCATTTATGTTAGTGCGACACTGATCCCAATTTTTAATCTCTCCAAGAAGGAACTGCAGATGCTGGAAAATCGAAGGTAGACAAAATTGCTGGAGAAACTCAGCGGGTGCGGCAGCATCTACGGAGCGAAGGAAATAGGCAACGTTTCGGGCCGAAACGTTGCCTATTTCCTTCGCTCCATAGATGCTGCCGCACCCGCTGAGTTTCTCCAGCAATTTTGTCCACCTTTTAATCTCTCCACATTCCCAACAATTACCCCAAGATTCTACCACTCGCCCACACACAATGGGCAGTTGACCCACAACCCACATATCTTGGGAAATGGGAAGAAAGTGGAGCGCTGGAGGAATCCCCATGTAGTCACAGGGAGAACGTGTAAATTCCACACAGACAAGACCTGAGGTCAGGACTGAACCCAGGTCTCTGGTGATGCAGCAGCTCTACTAGCTGAGGCAAAGTGCCGCCCATGAGTTTGAAATGAGAAATAGAACTCATCGGCCTGAAATGTCAACGTTTCTCTCCACAGATGCTGCCCCGACCTGCTCAGTATTTCCAAAATGTTCTGTTTTTATTCTTTTGCTGAGTCATCTATTTTTTTGACAAGAAACAATCGATCCAACTCTCTGTTTTTGTCATTTGTCCCACGTAAATGGTTGTGGGTGGGCCAGTTTGAAGTTGACATCAGAAATACACTATTTCAGATACTGTTTCATTTTTGGAGCATTTCCAGAAGATTGTACAATCATGTCCATACTTTGCAGATTTGATACACTATGCTGCTGTTTTTGAAAGGATCATGTAGAATTGAACACATAATCCAGCCTGAGATTGCATTGCAGTACTTAGTGAGTCGTGTTGTTTGAAGTTGCATTCTTCAGATGAAACATTAAAATACAAATCTTTATCTCTCATCCGAATAGTTCAGGTTACTGCTAAATCTCCCATGGCATAGGGAATTGCCAATGTCCTGAACAATGTACCTCTCTGTGACAGTGCCATGGAGAAACACCCTAAATGCTGCACTTGTAAGACTAGTAAATTCAAAATAGCTTTGGAATTAATATTGTGAGTGTAGAAACAAAGACCTGTGGATGCTGGTTTATACCAAAGGTAGACACAAAGTGCTGGAGTAACTCAATGGGTCAGGCAGCATCTCTGGAGAAAAAGGATGGTGATGTCTTGGGCTGGGATCCTTCTTCAGATCACCTTTCCTTTTGCGGTGGCACAGTGATACAGTGGTAGAGTTGCTACCTTACAGCGCGAGAGACCCGGGTGCGATCCTGACGATGGGTGCTGTCTGTATAGGATTTGGATGTTCTCCCTGTGACCGCGTGTGTTTTCTCTGGGTGCTCCGGTTTCCTCCCACACTCCAAAGACGTACAGGTTTGTAGGTTAATTGGCTTTGGTAAAAATTGTAAATTGGTCCCTAGTGTGTAGGATAGTGTTAGTGTACGGGTATGATCGCTGGTCAGTGTGGACTCGGTGCCGAGGGGCTTGTTTCTACACTGTACCTCTAAAGAATATAAGATGCTGGCTGACCCACTGCGTTACTCCAGCACTTTGTGCCTATTGTGAGTTTAATTTATTCTACATGAAAGACGGATCAATGATCAAGTTGCTAGAAGATATTTAAATCTGTGTTTTCTAAAGTATATTTTCTGTTTTGTTTCATCTCAGTGTAAAGTAAAAAGAATTACAGAATTATTCTGAATAATATTTTTCCTGTTAATATTATGGATGCCTCCTAACCAATGTTTCATCTCTCTTCAGGACAAATCACCTATCACTTCAATGCAACTGTCCAGGAAACGGGTAAGCTGACACATCCGGGAAATCCGATGGTCATTTGCTCATTCAGACAACATTTTCTGGATTGAAATAAATCTGAATGTTTAGAATGATAGATTTGAAAATTATTTTCCTTGGAACAAGGTCAGAGAGCATCCAAAGAGAATCTCTCCCCACTGCTGGTGCAATCAATCTATTTGTGCAATCTACAAAACAGCATCTCTGAAACCTTATATAATTTTACCAAATACTGAGGATTACTGACACCTTATCGAACTTCAGCAGCAGCCACAGTTCTTGGATCTTAAGACGTTCCTGGGTCACTGGTGTCTCTGCTCATTCTTGTGGTTGAACTGGATCTTCAGGGCAGTAACCATCTGGGTGATTACATTTGTAAACACCATCTCTCTGAGGCAAAGGGGAGAGCAGACCAATTTCCTGAGCAGTACCTGAAGCAAAGGCCAAATAACTGTGCTATGTAACACAAAGTGAAACTGGAGAGGGTTTTCCAGGCAAAAGCATTTAAATGGGGCTCAGTTCATAAATCACTCACTGTATGGTTGTCAGAGCAGTAATTGAAACCCCTCCCTCGTTAATTTTCAATGGGCCAATTCCTCCCAAGAACCCAACCTTGCATGATCGCATGATTTGCTGAATAGCTGTAGGAGCCCTGGCCAATGCTCTTCATCTCCTGATCCTGCTCTGCCTGTCCTTGCTGGGCGGACAACCTCTGGATCGATGTGTTGCGGGTTCTAGGACTCCAGTACAATATATTTACTCATAGAGTCATAGTCATACAGCATGGAAACAGGCCCTTTGGCCCAATGACCACACTGACCAGCATGTCCCATCTGCATTAGTCCCACCTACCTGCATTTGGCCCATATCCCTATAAACCTGTCCTATTCATGTACCTGTCTAAATGTTTCTTAAATGTTGCGATAATACCTCCAGCTATAAATTCCTCGGAGTGCATATCTCGGAGGACTTGTCCTGGTCCCTCAACACCTCCAAGCTGATCAAAAAGGCACAGCAGCGCCTTTACTTCCTTAGGAGGCTCAAGAAAGCCCACCTGTCCCCCCAGATCCTGACCAACTTTTACCGCTGTACCATAGAGAGTATCCTGACCACCTGCTTCACAGTATGGTACAGCAGCTGCACTGCTGCGGACAGGAAAGCACTACAACGGGTGGTGAAAACCGCGCAGCACATCATCGGTGCCCCGCTCCCTGCCATGGATGCCCTCCACCGAAAGCGGTGTCTGAGTCGGGCTGGGAAGATCATCAAAGACCCCTCACACCCCAACCATGGACTGTTTGCCCTCCTCCCATCAGGGAGGCGGTACAGGAGCCTCAGGTCACGTACCAGCAGGATGAGGAAAAGCTTCTATAACAACACAATCACACTGCTGAACTCGGAGTCCCGACGATAGACTTCTCTGGTCCCTCCGTCCCCCTTTGTTTAATCATTCTGTATTTCCTGATTATTCTGTATCTTCTCTCTTTCTATTTTTTTCTTGTTTTTTTTCTCTTTATGTACAACTACTACGGTCTGACGCAAAACTGCATTTCGTTGTACTGATACTTGTATTTGTGCGATGACATTAAAGTTGAATTGAATTGAATTGAATTGAATTGAATTGAATACCTGCCTCAACTGCATCCTCCGGCAGGTTGTTCCATACACCCACCACCCTTTGTTATCCCACAGTTTCCTATTAAATCTTTCGCCCCTCACCCTAAACCTATGTCCTCTGGTTCTTGATTCCCCTACTCTGGGCAAGAGACTCTATGCGTCCACCCAATCTATACCTCTCATTATTTTGTACACCTCTATAAGATCACCCCTCATCCTCCTGCGCTCCAAGGAATAGATTCCCAGTCTTCTCAACCTCTCCCTGTAGCTTACGTCCTCGAGTCCTGGCAACATCCTCGTAAATCATCTCTGCACCCTTTCCAGCTTGACAACATCTTTCCTACAACATGGTAACCAAAATTGAACACAACTTGGACAACTAAGGCTTATAGTCAAAGTTATATAGCACAGAAATGGACCCTTCGGCCCACCATACCCATGCCAACCTTTGTGCCCATCTAAACTAATCCCATTTGCCCTTCTTTGCCCTGCCCTGCCTATTTAAGAGTCTGTCCAAATGCTTATTACAAGTAATAATCATACCAGCTATTCGGCAGCATGTTCCAGATATGAACCATACTTTGTAAAATAAAACCTACCCCTCAGATCCCCTGTAATACTCCTTCCTGTCTCCTTGAACTTTTGCCCCCTTGCTTTTGCTACCCCTACCATGGAAAGAAAAGATATTGAACTCAATGACGTGTTAAGACAAGGCTCCGTTTACTTGCTGTGGTAGATATGAAGCAGCACTAATTCAACAGAGCAATGAGTCCAGCTGGTGGTTCAAAGCAATAGTGCGAGGTTTATTCAACGCAATTATTTGTGATCTGAATGCACTGCCCAAGGGTGGCGGATGTGGATTCAGCAGTGAAGGGATTGGAATCATACTGGGAAAAGCAACATAAATCTGGGCAAGGTCAGTCTGAGGATGGGTCCCGACCTGAAATGTCACCCATCCATGTTCCCCAGGGATGCTGCCTGACCCGCTGAGTTACTCCAGCACTTCACATCATTCTGGGCAAGGTGGACAGAGGAAGTGGCAATTCTCCATGAGCTGATACTAGCACAAGGAGACAAATGAATCTTCCTGGTCCATGGTTCTCTGAACAAAGCTGAGAGAATGTCATCTTTAAATTAGTCACAAACAGGTTTTTGTCTTCACCACAGCAGTGGCTGTATCTAGGTTCAAAGAGCGGCCTGGTCCAGGTGTCCCTGTACCAGTGTGATTTGTATGGCAAAGGTTGTGCGGAATGCTGCCTAGCGAGAGATCCTTACTGCACCTGGAATGGAAGCTCGTGCAGTACTTACGTACCCGGCGCACGCAGGTCAGTGCAGCCCTTCAATAACACGTTTACTTGAACATTTTGCAGTGTTTGTTATCTCATTACACCTGAATATGGATTAATTACTTAGAGTCATAGTTATACAGTGTGGAAACAGGCCCTTCGACCCAACTTTCCATCACAGACCAACATGACCCATCTACACTTGTCCCACCTGGCTGCATTTGGCCTATATCCCCCTAAACCTGTCCTATCCATGTACCTGTCTAATTGCTTCTTAATTGTTGCGATAGTCCCTGCATCAACACCTTCCCCCGGCAGCTTGTTCCATATGCCCACCACCCTTTGCGTGTACAAGTCACTCCTCCGATTCCTATTAAATCGTTTCCCCTGAAACCTATGCCCTCTGGTTCTCGAACAACTCCCTGCCTGTGTACTCCTCTAACACCTCTGTCTCATGACCAATCTCATGAGAAGGATGCTAAATATTTGTATTAACTTGAAACAAATGTATTACTTCACTCCCACCACCTTTCGGAAAGTGACCGCATATCTGTATTCTATTGGACCAGCACAATGGCACACTTGATGGAGCCGATGCCTCACAATGCCAGAGACCCAGGTTCGATACTGATCTCGGATGCTGTCTGTGTGGAGTATGCACAGTCTTCCTGTGAGTTTCCTCCGGGTGCTCCATTTCCTCCCACATCCCAAAGATGTGCGTGTTTGTAGATTAATCGGCCTCCGTAAATTGCCTCTACTGTGTAGGGAGTGGATGAGAAAGTGGGATAACATTGAACGAGTGTGAAAGGGTGATCAGTGGTCAGTGTGGGCTCAGTCGGCTGAAGGCCTGTTTCCATGCTATATTTCGAAAACCAAAACTCACAACTGTAGGCAAATACAGGAATTGCCCACCCATAACAATGGATGAGAATGGCCCTTTCTGCAGCACCTTTCCTCCCCCACTTTCCAGGGGTACTTGAGCAGTGGTCTTAAAGGACCATTAGGTTAAATCCAATCCCATCTTGCATGCTCCCCATCTCAGCTGTTCTCTACGATCCCGATTCCTACCGGAAAAGTAGATTTCATACAAGCATCTTATGAAATCAGATACAAATCTATCATAAGTATTGTGCTACATTGTGACTTGAATGGAGTTTGGTTAGTAGCATGAATTTCCAGATCATACAAAGAATGTTTTCACTACCCACTAATTTGCTTTAATCTTAAGTCTCAGAAACTTCCTTTCCACTCTCCAGGATTCAACTTCTATATATTGTAAACTAGGTCTTCTGATTAGTCCAAGTGTGAATTCCGTATGGTCCAGATATGCCAAGTGTAACTTGGCACGTTCTCATGAAGGACTGGGAAGAGACAGAAAGGATAATGTTTATATAAAAGTTCATAGGAAGCACACAGCAGAAATAAAGCTGTTGCCAAAAATGGTCCATGCCAGTGTATATGCACTGCTGAGACCTCCACACAACCATCTATATTTCACTGCATTGATTGACATAAGCTTCTATTCCCTTTTACCTCCTATTCTCCCCCCCTCATTAGCCTCAACTATTCTACAATATTTACTTCAACTGCTCCACATGGTAATTTCCTCCTTCCACACAGTGTCCGAGTAAATATGCTTCTCTTGAATTCTCTATTAGATTTATTACTCCTTCAGTCTTGGCTAGTTTTGATCCCAGAGGTGAAAGATTTTGTTTTTTTCAGCATGATGTCTAAGATGTAGTTCAGAAATGTGCTGGTCTACTTCATACACGCCATCATATTTTCTCCCACACTCCAGGGACGTGCAGGCTTGTAGGTTAATTGACTTTTACAAATTATCCCTAGTGTGTACGATAGAAATAGTGTATGAATGATTGCTGGTCAGAGCGGACTCGGTGGACCGAATGGCCAGTTTCCACACTGTATCTCTAAACTAAATCCAGAACATGTTAACACATAAAGAAGACACATCAGAACTGTTGGGAGTCATTATAAATAAAAGATATTCATTGTATTACATGACTCATGTCTAGCATGCCACTGTACCATGTGACTAAAATTATGAGCCAGAGTCTCCAAAGTTCTGTGAGTATCCCAAATATATGAAACCAATTATTCACTGCAAATTATCATAATGCTGTGCAAATATTAAACCTTTAATGTGGAAGCTACACTTTATGTCCTTCAATCCCCTAACTTATCAGTGCCCTGTAATGTGCTCCAAACAATGTGCTACAATGCTGGTCCAAAACAAAATGACACCCTTCTTTAACAGAGATGAGATGTGGCAACCTGTGATGCCTGAACTGATCGCCACTACCAACCAATGCTGGACACAAGCCAAGCTTAAAGTTCCCACCTCTCCCCCCCCCCCCCCCCCCCCCCGCTAAGGATTTTGACTCTTTAAAACAGGTGCAGGTTTGTTAGTTAATTGGTAAGTTGTAAAATCATCCCGTGTGTGTAGGTTAATGTACGGAGTGATTGCTGGTCAGTTCGGACTCAGTGGCCCGAAGGACCTGATTCCGCACTGTATATCAAAAGTAATGCCTAAAGTCAAAACATCTGTCAAATGACTGTCATTTGGTGATGATGAGCAATAAATACTGGTCATTCTGAAGAAGCACAGCAAAATCAATAACTTAAAAACAAATCTTTCTGGCTATGGCTACCACTCAATACTTATTTTCTAGATTTCCTCTATATTAATCCTTCCATTAAATACCAGTCCATTGATATATTTGTGTAGACACCAAACACACTCATGTCTGTGTGTATATAGACACAAAATGAACAATGGACTAGTATATATACTTTTCATAGAAATTATAAAACCCGTGAAGGTTTTTATTCAATTTCAGACTACAATCCGCACAGAGATAAAATCTGTACAGAAACCAACCCAGCCCTGTATTGGATGTAATCATTACTCTCTAATTTCACCGTATAATGAGACTATCTATAAAAGTAAATCCTATGGTTTGGGTAGCTTTCAAAAACCTCTCTGAGGCAACAGATATGGCCATTGACACAAGCCAACTGAATTATTTGCTGCTGGATACCGTTCAAGTAAAACACAGGATAAAAGGGAATGCTTTGGATTGAGGCTTCAATAGCCTGCTGTTGAACCTGACCCCTTGCTGCTATGTTTGCTTGCAGAAGACTCACTCGCCAGGTCACTCTGAATGGAGACCCTTTGACCCAATGCTTCAACCAGGGAGGTAAGTGTCACAAAGAGAAAGCCAGGAGGTCAGCCTATTCATGAGTGCAATCATTGAAACTCTTGCACATGAGAAGTAGCCTGTCAAACTGCTTGAGGTTTATTTAGAATTCTTTCGAGGTTTCTTTTTTCTGACAAATAATCAAGTAATTTTCCAGGTTTGCTTTCTCCAAATGCAGAAGACAAAGGAGCTCAGTACAGCTCTTTTGCCTCCAAATGTCAAGTTGGCTGGCTGTGCAGATTTGAACAGGGTGGGGTTGGGACATACACGGAAACTTAAGAAGTTCGGAAAAATAAAAGTTAAAAGTTAGGAAATGGAAAGCATTCAGAGAGGATTGCTATAGCACAGCATTTTATTAAAGCTAGGTAATTGTGGAGGGATTCTGGTGTTTAAAAAGGTTCAGTCCCTCTGTGGCAATATGGCGATGGAAACAGTAGAAATAAAATATGCAATTTCTTGGAGCCTGATGTTCAATTCTGAGATGAGAGTTGATGGGAAGACAATTTATTTTGCAAAGGTGAAGGCATTTGTACCCTTTGAAGATTCTAAACTCAGAAATATTGGACAAAGATTAGGAGTTTGGCCCTTTGCCATTCAACATATTCATCCAAATTCAGTCTCCTCCAGCATTCTTCACAATTTACAATTATCAAGTGCAGAAATTTTGTTTAAAATAATTCACAGTGTGTGTAGAATTAAATGGTGTCACAACTATTTGTCATTTCACATTAAGTTGCACTTTTAGTGATACCTGGACATTTGACTGAAATTGTCCTCAGTGATTTTCGTGGTGTTTCCCGCAGGAGCCATGTACACTTGGACTGAAGAAAAGGCGTTGTTTGTTGTTGAGGGAAACAACACGTACTTGGAATGCATTCCCAAATCCCGGCTTGCAACAATCACATGGTTCCTGGAGCCGAGTGAAAAGAACGGGATACTGCAGGAGGTAAAGATGGGTTCTATCCTTTTATTGTAGACTTTCATGCATCTAGCAAACCATTAGAAGGAAGTAGAAACAAAGAACTGCAGACGCAGGTTTACACAAAAGGATACAAAGTGCTGGAGTAATTCAGAGGGTTTGAAGAAGGTCTGAAGAAGGGCCCAATCCAAAATGTGACCTATCCATGTTCTCCAGCCAGGGATGCTCCCTGGCCCTCTCCCTTACACCAGCACTTTCTGTCCTTTTTCATTGAACAGAAGTACTGGGGAATGAAAATCTGCTGTGCTTTTTGACAGAATGGAAGCATAGAGGGAGTTGAGTGAGTCTGTGAGAGTTGTATAATACCCAGAGTATTAGTTCCCTTTCAGCTGCCATCCTTTAATGGGAGAGGCTTTCTTATCTCCATCTGATGCATGCATACAGGTGAGGTGGCCAACACTAATATAGGTTGGTGGGAGGTGGGGATCAGGTTTCCAGAAAACTTAGATGGAATGGTTAACCAACTCAGGAAATGTCTACCTTTCCATGTGGGGCTTGGTTATGCATTTTGTCAACTTGGCTGCTTGTGGATAGTTGCAAAAAAAATATGTTTGTGTGTGGTGTGGTCCCAGATCCTTTTACAAACATAGGGGACAGCTGTAGCAGGTGGTTATCTGACCCTTTCGTCCTGAGAGGCAGCTGTTCTATCGCAATGCTTTCCTGGCTAACATCAGTAACCTTTTATTTCTTATTGTCCAAAATCCTATCGGTCTCACCTTTGATGACTGAGCCGTACGCTGAGGTGGAGAGTTTCCAAGTAAAGAAATTCCTCGTCACTTCAGCCTAAAGTAGCAACGCTACATCCTATGTCCACCAGTCCAAACCATTCAATCAAAGACAGCAGCCCCTGCCAATGCCTCTCTGTATCTCAGGTTTTTAAATGTGACAATGAGATCACCTGTTATTTTTCGAAACCGCGGTGAATATAAATTATTTCTACTCAATCTGTCCTTGTAGAAAGTACAACTAAAAATGGCTTTTGCCAACTCCTTAACAGTTCTGAATATCCTTGGCATCTGAATAACATACCACAACAACATCTCATATTCCAGCACCAACCACAGGCTCGCTCCTTATCAAAACCAGTTGATTCAAGCTCAGCTCAAGAAATTCCAGACAAAACTATCAGATAGAAGAGGCACACGCTCACACACAAACACAACCATGCACACCACAACCATGCACACCACAACCACACACACACACAATTACTGCAGATGCTGGAAATCCCAAATCAAATAAATTATTTTGTGAATTCTCAGCAAATAGGGCAACATGTAGCGGGAAAGAAACAGTTCAATTTTCAGGTCAAGGTCATTTCATCAGAACTCCGTAAAATGTTAAAAAAAAATTTGCACCTTTAGTGCCGACGAAAAGTTATCAACTGGATCACCAATTCTGTCTCTGTCCTCACGGATGCTGTTTTCAGCACTCCCGGTCTTAGATCAGAGTCGTATGTAGTTGGTCAACACTCCATTTCTCTGTTGTTGTCGTTGACAGCTAAGTGTTTTGAAACACGCTGCCTTCCAGGGAGTGACACATGAACTGGGAAACCTGACACACGAGCGCTTGTGGAATACCCAGAACCTAATAATCATCAGCCCACCCACCTCCCTTACAAACCCCAGTCAGGATGAAGGGTCCTGACCTTGAAACACTGACTGTCCATTTGTTTCCTTAATGATTGATTGAAAGATACAGCATGGATACAGACTCTACAGCCCACTGAGACCATGCCAACCATTTGCCCATTGCCCACTTTTGCATCCACTGCCTAACACTAGATGCAATTTACAGAGGCCAATTAATCAACAAACTCGTGATTTGGATGCGGGAGATAGCCAGATCACCCAGAGGAAACCCACACGTTCACAAGGAGAATGTGCAAACTCCATACATTCACTCCCGGGACTCTGGCTCTACCAGCTACGTCGCTGTGTCACCCATTTCCCTCCACGGGTACTGCTTTACTTGTCTGTTGCTCCAGGTTCCAGCATCTGCAGTCTCGTGTCTCTCCATATCTGCTCCATCTGTCCAATGTTTGTGCATATTTAAGAACAAGATGTTTAACACTAAAGGATTTAATATAATATTTGTTTGTAGGTTAGCTTTGGGGACCGGATCATCCCAATTGAGCAAGGCTTGCTAATTCGCCAAATAGATCATCAGGATGCAGGCGTCTATCATTGCCAGATTGAGGACCATGGTTTGCGCTGGACACTGATGAAGGTGCGGCTCAATGTGGTGACCGCTGACCTGCTGGCAAATCTGTATGAAGGTGAGGGACAGTCAGCTGGCCCCATGAAAGACCGATCTCTTCTGGGCACCAGTCACAGTGTTCAGCCCTGGTACAAGAACATCATGACCCTCATCAATTACCCATCCAAAATGGATTTATACTGTGAGCAGGTCTGGCAGAGAGACTTGAAGAAGAAACGCAACAAATTGCGGGCGGGCAAAAAGCACCGCAGCGTGGAGCCTGCCAGGAAAAACAAACCGCCCACAGGAGGCAGAAGGAACAAGAACAAACACACCAAGTTCCAGCGATCACCTCGCAGTATCTAGCAGTTGGTCCCATAACCTTCATCCAAAGTCAAATAAAAGAAGGCTCAACAAACTTAAATCTTTCAAAAACTCTTTGGACTCTGATAAGCTAAAGGCTTTGCTTGCAACATCTTTGACCTGCTTTTGGCTGAGGATAAATGTATGGTTGTCTATCTGTTCTTTTTCCTACAAATGGGAGCGATAATCAATCCATCTTTGAAATGCATTGACGTGAGTGTTCCCAGCCAACTTACTTCCACACTATAAATCCTTGATGTGTAGTCTTTAAATATAATACAAACTGGGCATCTGCTTGTGGGTCTAAAGATTTAAAGAGTTTACTGGCAATGAGAAATGCCACAAACAATTTCTACTGCATTAAAGAGAAGTAATTCGAATAGCTTTAAACCACAACTCTACTGTAAATATTTAGCTGTTGTAAGACTTGGGACGGAACTATTCAAATACAAACAGAGAAAATGTCTTGATTATGTCAAAATCCATAAAATGCAGGGGGCTTCTCCTAACTCCAGGCTATTGCAGTGGAAGAACCAAAGATTGCTAAACTAAATCTGGTGTTACGTTTTCCCCGTGACCCATTGTCGGCAAACCCATTTACATTCAATTCTTGGATTTCAGAGTGAACAGACCTAAACATATGGAGGCATTATTACTGACTGCAAAAATGCAGGGCTGAAGCCAGGTAACTATGGCCTGATTCCTAATCACTACCCAATGACCCCCAGTTAAAAGTAGCATAGAATGGATGTGAAAGTCAGAGTCAGGCTCAACAATAGTGTCCCTGTCAATGTTAAGCGTGTAAGCTCACAATGAAGACAGGACCAATGAATTGCTGGTTCAATGATCTCCAAACAAGAAGTGGACAGAAAATCAGTATGAATGTCTTTGTAATAATCAAAATCTAAACATTATTGTAAAAATAAACAAACATGCCAGAATCAGTTCAGCAAATTTGGGGATAAAGAACGTTACATTTGCATGCAAAATATTACTAATTACTGTTTATTGACATTCTTAAAATATTATTTAGACTAACTCAATAGAATCCACCACTGAATTGTTTATAGGGAATGTTTCGGAACAGCGGGAGGCTGCCTTTTGGTTGTTGATATTGGGAAATATTGGGGATATTGGGAAATAATAGTTTTCCACTATTGTAAGCCATGGACTCCAGGCAAGGGAAGAATATCTGTTGCATCATTTGTAGAATCACTAGTTATGTATCTTCCGTGTACGTTCCAGTACTTTTGTGTTTTGATCACTGAATTTTGAGATGCTGTCATTGAATCTGCTGGAACCTTAATTGAAAAGAACTGTTCTAAATCTTCTCTAATAGCTGAACTAGGCCATTCAATATTAAAACCACATACTTTCTATTGATCCCTCCCTTTTGATAATTGCCACCCTGATTTTTTGCAACACAATGCAAAATAGTATAGAAAAATAATAGAAAAACAAAGTTGGGTGTGTACTGGAAATCTAAAGTGGCTGCATCTCCAGAGAGAGAGATATAGTCAATATTTGCACTAGGTTATCTTTCACTGGGATGATAACCTTTCATTTGACTACCATTTCTTACCCACATTTATGGATTCCGAAATAATTTCCCATTAAGGAAATTCAGTGACTTTTAGCATAGACAAGGCCAGGTAACAGAAATGGAGATAACAGGTGGTTGGGGTGGAAAGAGTGCTGAGGCTGTGGGCTATTGAGGGACAGATGCATTGAACAGGTTTGGGCAGAGGGAGACACAGCACCTCTGTGGTTGTGTCTTTGAATGAAGGGGCTAAATTAGTTCAGTTTGGATGTAGGCTCAACTCCAAATCATATTAAGAAGGGCTGCAAAGAAAAACCATGAAACAATAGCCTAACATCTGTGGTAGGTAAGTTACTGGAGAGGATTCTGAGGAATAAAATGTACATGCATGTGGAAAGATAGTATTGATTAGAATAGTTAGCATGATTTTGTGCATGGGAAATCATGACTCTCAGATGTTATGGTTCTAAAGAAATAGTCAAGAAGGCTGATGTGGGCAGGTCTGTAGATGTAGTCTACATGGACTTCTACGAAGCCTTTGATAAGTTTCTGCACAGAAGGTTTGATCACATGGGATCTAGGGAGATATAGCTAAATGGACACAGAATTGGCTTGACAGTAGGAAGTAGACGTGGAAGGTTGTTTTTCAGATTGGAGGCCCGTGACTAGTACAAGACACGACTAGATGGCATCAAAATCAATAGTATCGTTGACAGTGAAGATGGTTAACAAGAACTAAAGCAGAATCATAATCAGCTGTGCAAATGGGGTGAGGAATGTTTTGGAGTTTGTTTCTGATACATGTGGGGAGGGGGCGGGTGAAGCATTGTTAACATTGTTTTATATTTATTCTATTTTTGAAGATATGTTATTCTGGGATTTGGAAGCAAAGGCAATATTATGCCAGATCAGGATGGAGTGAGGTTTGGAGGGATTGCTGTTTACTTTCCACATTTCCCAGTACTCCTCCAACTTGTTCTCTCTCTTAGATGCCCATTCACTCCTTTTTGCAGATTCATTATTTTGCAACAAACCTACACTAAAGGGTAAAGTGCAGTGGTCAATGAATCTACCTGCACATGGGCAAGATGTGGGAGGAATCTGCAGTACCCGGGGAAAACTCAAAAGTCACCAGGAGAACTTGGAAACTCCACAATGACAGCACCCGAGATCAGGATCACACCAGGGTCCCTGGATCTGGGTGGAAATAGCACTAACCACTGCATTACTCTTGTCTCTTCCATTGATATAAGGCATGGGAACTGTCTGAACATTCCAATAATATCTGTTTCTCAGCTTCTGTGCAACAATTTTAAAACAGTTATAGACAGTGAGAGATTCCTGATAGTGAGGATTAAAGTATTTATGCAGATCTTGAGTTTTTTACTTTTTGAATTTGTGGTTTAAGCTAGCCTGTTAATGGTTACAAGGTTACAGAAACATCGTTATAGTCTTCAGATGTTAATGAGTCTTAGGTCAGAGGCTATTTAACTTATGTAGTGAACAGCTTCAGCTTACTATATGACCTCATTTACAAAGTGTAAATGTAAAGCTATTTAAGTCATATATTACCTGGGTGGCATTTTCATGAAAATTGTTACGGACAAGGGTTCAAACGGTGTCAGCTACCTGGTTCTGAGAAGGTATAAAATGCTTATGTTAGTATTATTTAATTTTATTTGTATTTTTTTTCTGTACATTTATTTTTGCTTTGAGATATGTACATATTTAGTTTTGTGTATGACATGTGTTATTAATAATGCCAATGTGTCCTGCATCTCAGCTTTGAAATAAAATAGAATTGGCTTGCTTGCTCTTCTTTTTGTCAATCGTGCATTTATTGTCACGTGTGCAAAGTGCTAACACAGTGAAATTATTTTCCTTCCAAATAGACCAGTAGAGAAATAGACCAGTAGAGTATTGCCATTACCCCGACCCTCGATTAGCAAGTGTACAGAAATAGTCTACTGAGCCTGCGTATGAGAGGCGCCATGTTTTGGCGCCATTTTAAAAGTCTACGCTCTAGTTCTTATGAGCGGTGCCTGTTCCCGGCAAGGCCCAGGCTGTTGTAAACCTCCAGCCATTGCTTTCCTTGACGCCACATCCGAGCCTGTCCACCTTTGTTCTACAGGGGAGCCTCCCGCATTCGGCCATTAGGGCACAGTAGGCCAAACTCTGGTTCCCTCTCCTCTGCTACCGGCCTTCCTCATCACCCGTCGCATCCATCGTCACTGGCTTCATCCTCTTGCCTTTGGAGGACGATCTTGGCCAGCACAGTGGCTTCCCCCTTCCAGGCCGGTGGTCTGCCAGGTCCAAGGAGCAGGGGACCGATTTGGCGGCTTCCTCCTGCAGGCCGCGATACGCTTAGTTCAGCTGCACAAGAGACACCGCCTCCTGGGAACTTGTGCCTTTCGTATTTCTGTTTCACTCCCTAACCATTAGCCTCAGAATAAAAGGACGCACCTTTAGAGAGGAGATGAGGAGGAATTTCTTTAGTCAGAGGGTGGAGAACCTGCGGAATTCATCGTCACAGACGGCTGTGGAGGGCAAATCAATGGATATTTTTACTTTGGAGATTGATAAATTCTTGATTAGTATGGGTGTTAGGGTTTACGGGGAGAAGGCAGGAGAATGGGGGATGAGAGGGAAAGATAGATCAGCCATGATTAAATAGCAGAGTAGACTTGATAGGTCGAATGGCCTAATTCTGCTCCTAAAACCTATGAACTATACTCCCATTCCTAGTGCCACACCCATTGACCAGCCCCACGAGGCCATGCCTGGGGGTAGAAGAGTTGGAATATGGGAATTTTGGGATCTCCGCACTAGTGTTTGGAGCTCAGCTGTATGATAACAGCTCAGGCTGACTCTGACTTCACTTTTGATAGTAATGGGGATGATGCAAGGGTGGATTTAGATGACTGGAGGAGAGATGACACATTTGCATATTTGTCAAGAAAATAATGTAGAACAGTAATTTACTAATTACGCTATTAGACCAGCAATGCCACTAGTGTCTATGTAATATACTATATAAGTGGCAGGATACAAGCTCTCCTGCTAAGCTGAGTTATGAGACAGTCAATAGTGTCCGCTTCCACCCTTCTTTTGTTCTCATTCATCCTAAGACTCCCCCTGCAGTCTTTCTGTCAAAGGCTTCCAGTCTATCGTTCCTAGAAAATGTATTTCACTTTTTTGAGTGTGTGAAAATATTGTTTTATATAGCGCTAGCAGCAGGTTAGGCCACATGGGACAATTACTACATTGTCTGCGAACAAAGGGTTCAACAATGAATGAAAAAAAGAGAAATCCGCATCTGCTGGAAATCAAATAAAAATAGAAAATGCTGGAAGCAGGTGAGGTGAAGGAGTATCAGGATCATGACCCACTGAAGAAACTACACGATGTTTCCAAGTCAGTGTTGTTTGTAGCTTTGAAGGCAACTTCCAAGTGATGGTGTTCCCATGGTTTTGCAGGCTGTATCCTTCTACCAGGTAGAGGTCATGGGTTTGTAAGTTGCTGTCCAAGGAGCTTTGGTGAGTTGCTGCAATGTATCCTGTTGATGGTATACACTGTTTCATAGATTAATTCTGTGAATCAACAGTACAATTACATTCATTTTTTTAATTCAGTACAGTACAGGTATCACTGTACATAAGCACTTAGATAACATGGATAGAAGATTGGTTGGCAGACAGGAAACAAAGAGTAGGGATTAACGGGTCCTTTTCAGAATGGCAGGCAGTGACTAGTGGGGTACCGCAAGGCTCGGTGCTAGGACCGTAGCTCTTTACAAGATACATCAATAATTTAGAAGAAGGGATTCAAAGTAACATTAGCAAATTTGCAGATGACAAAAAGCTGGATGACAGTGTGAACTGTGATGAGGATGCAGGGTGACTTAGACAAGTTGGGTGAGTGGGAAGACGCATGGCAGATGCAGCTTAATGTGGATAAATGCGAGGTTATCCACTTTGGTGGAAAAAACGGGAAGGCTGATTATTATCTGAATGGTGTCAAGTGGGGAAAATGGGAAGTACAAAGAGATCTGGGGGTCCTTGTTCATCAGCCACTGAAAGTAAACATGCAGGCAGTGAAGAAAGCTAATGCCATGTTGGCCTTCATAACACGAGGAATTGAGTATAGGAGCAAAGAGGTCCTTCTGCAGTTGTACAGGGCCCTGGTGCGACCACACCTGGAGTATTGTGTGCAGTTTTGGTCTCCAAATTTGAGGAGGGACATTCTTGCTATTGAGGGAGTGCAGCGTAGGTTCACGAGGTTATTCCTGGGCTGGCGGGACTGTCACATGTTGATAAAATGGAGCGGTTGGGCTTGTATACTCTGGAGTTTAGAACGATGAGAGGGGATCTTATTGATATATAGGATTATTAAGGGATTGGACATGCTAGAGGCAGGAAACGTTTTCTCGGTGTTGGGGAAGTCCAGAACAAGGGGCCACAGCTTAAGAATAAGGAGAGGCTATTTAGAATGGAGCTGAGGCAAAATGGAGGTGAGTTGTGAATCTATGGAATTCTTTGCCTCAGAAGCCAGTGAATGCCAATTCTCTGGATGCTTTCAAGAGAGAGTTAGATAGAACTCTTAAAGATAGCGGAGTTAGGGGATATGGTGAGAAGGCAGGAACGGGTTACTTAATGTGGATGATCAGCCATGATCACAGTGAATGGCGGTGCTGGCTCGAAGGGCTGAATGGCCTATTCCTGCACTTATTGCACCTTAGATAAGCATCCCAGATACAGTACAGTGTGTAGCAGTAGTGCACTGAGACTGTATACAGAGTCACCAGATTTGGCACCAATTTCAAGTCCCAGTTGGTGTGAAGTGCTCCACCGCTCTATGCAGCTGCAGGCCACATCTGGAACACACCCTCGTCCTTTTGGTTTGGTGCCCGATGCAACCGAACCCCAGGTTGTAGCCGGGCCTTTAGCGGCCCTCTCCATCTCGAGGTGCACGGCCCTCTGTTCCGACTCCCTCCTGTCCAGTCCACAGGGCGACCAGGGAGGGGCCGGGCTCGGCTGCTTCCCTCTCCGGGCAGGCTCCTGGATCCACGACCGCAAGCCAGGCCTACTGTCGGGTATGGCCGCCGCACCTTGGGCCAATCTTGAGGAAATGGTTGTGGTGCCTATCAGGCAGGTTGCAATACACTCTCATTCCATTTAAAAATTACTTCACATTTCTATTTTTTCTGTCAAAATATATCGTAATCCATTTCCACATTTCCATGTCCTTGCCCATTTACCTGTCTGTCTACATCCTGGTGAAAAGATTGGATGGATTGGATTTATTCCCACTGGAACCTTAGGAGGCTGAGTGAGGTTTATAAAATGATGGGATGCATGGATAGAATTGATTGTTAGAGATTCTTCCCCTTGGTCAGTAGAGCCTTGAACTACACGGCAGAGATTTATGCCGACAGGAAAAAAATTAAACCGCTCCGAGAGAAGGTACTGGAGATAGATCCAATTACAATGTTTGAAAGGCATTTGGACAGATAGTTGGAAAGGAAAGGAAGGGAGAGATACTAACCTAATCCCGACAAATGGAATTATTTTAGATAGGCATCGTGATTGGCATTAGATGAGGTGGGCCAAAAGGGACAGTTTCCGTGCTAAATGTTTCTATGAAGAACAGCAACATGAGCCCAGAAGCCTAACTCGTTATTACGCATCCAGTGTGGCATTACAATGGCTTGTGCCAGTTTAATCAGAGGCAGGCTCGCTATCTATCCCGAACCTGCTTCCCTGAAGGTTGAGAATCTGGTTTGGGTTAGGTTCTTGAACTAATTAGCCATCCGAGCATCCATCCGATTCTGTTATTCATTCCTGTTTTCTTGTGGCTTGCTTTGGGTATGTCCTAATTGCTTTCAGCTGATAGTTAAACATATCCCTCCTATTGTCCGTGGTTAGGCATCTCAAAAGACTTAAAGATGCAAGAGTTTAATTCAAGTGTCATGTGGGATGGGGCTGATGAAGTGAGACTTTTTCAAGATGGGACAGTGTTGAGGCCGAACCGCTGTTAAATAGTGACCTTGCTAATAATGAGGCCACATTTTAATAGCATAATACCAGAATGTATGTACTCACCTAGAAGTTCATAAGATGATAAGTTATAGGAGCAGAACTAGGCCAGTCAACTTCGAGACAGTCAAGTCGACTTCGCCATTCAATCTTGACTGATCTATCTTTCCCTCTCAACCCCATTCTCTTGCCTTTTCCCCATAACCCCTGACACCCTTACTAATGCACCTTAAAATGACTTGGCCTCCACAGCCTTTTGTGGCATTGAATTCCACAGATTCACCATCCTCTAACTAAAGTAATTCCTCCTCATCTACCTGTCTTTTATATTATGGTCCTCTCAAAATAAATGCTGGCATTTCATTTGTTTTCTTTACTACTGATTCGACATGCAAATTAATTTTTTGCGAATCCTGCACCAACACTCCCAAGTCCCTTTGCTCCACCAATTTCTGATTTCTTTCCCCATTTAGAAACTAGTCTACGCCTTTATTCCTACTACCAAAATGTATGATTCCACACTTTGCTACACTGTATTCCATCTGCCACTTCTTTGCTTACTCTCCCAACCTGTCCAAGTCCTTCTGCCGAGTCCCTGCATTCTCTGCACTTCCTGCCCCTCCATCTATCTTTGTATAATCTGCAAACCTGGCCTCAAAACCTTCAATCCCCTCATCTAAATCGTTCATATACTTCGAGAAGAGTAATGGTCCCAGTACCGACCCCTGCAGAACACTGCTAGGCACTGGCAGCCAACCAGAAAAAGTCCCCTTTATTACCACTCTTTGCCTTCTGCCATCAGGCCAACCTGCTATCCATACAGTTTAAGAAGGAACTGCAGATGCTGGAAAATCGAAGGTAAGCAAAAATGCTGGAGAAACTCAGTGGGTGAGGCAGCATCTATGGAGTGTAGGAAATAGGCAATGTTTCGGGTTGAAACCCTTGCCCTATTTCCTTCGCTCCATAGATGCTGCCTCACCTGCTGAGTTTCTCCAGTATTTTTGTCTACCTGCTATCCATACCAGTGTATTCCCTCTAACACCATGGGCTCTCATCTTGTTTAGCGGCCTCACATGCGGGCACCTCCATAACCACCAACTGTTTCAATGTCCTGCTATTTACCATCAAGAACTCGTAATCGTGCACCATGTTTAAAAATTCTACCAGTGAATACTTCCCTCAAGTATCTACTCATAGTTCATTACACTCCCATGCTCTCAAATTTCAAGTATGTGTGTCGTTTGTCAAAGTCAACTGCAGATTTTTTCTCTGGTTTAAATCCAACCACCAGGTAGACATAAAAAAAAGGACCATGATCCTGATTGTTAGTGAAAAACAACTGTACATTTTATCCATCTGCAATGTATCTGTTCACCATTACTCTCTCTGTGCTAATTTTCTACCACTCTGCAAAAATCCTGCAAGTGTGGGTGATTCTTGGAAATCGTTTCGGGTCGAGACCCTTCTTCACCAAAGACACTGATGTCAGGGGCAGATGGGCAAGGTAGACACAAAATGCTGGAGTAACTCAGTGGGACAGGCAGCATCGCTGGAGAGAAGGAATGGGTGACGTTTCGGGTCGAGACCCTTCTTCAGACTGATGTCAGGGGAGTGGGCCGAGATAAAATGTAGTTGGAGCAGGAGGACTGGTAGGAGAGAGAGGAAAAGCAAGGGCTACTTGAAGTTAGAGAAGTCAATGTTCATACCGCTGGGGTGCAAACTACCCAAGCGATTCATACTGCTGGGCCTCACTCTGACAATGGAGGAGGCCCAGGACAGAAAGGTCGATTGGGAATGGGAGGGGAGTTAAAGTGTTGAGCAACTGGGAGATCGGGTAGATTTAGGTGGAACAAGCGGAGGTGTTCAGCGAAACGATGGCCGAGCCTACACTTGCTCTCGCCGACATCCAGGAGTCCACACCTGGAACAGTGGATACAGTAGATGAGGTTGGAGGAGGTGCAAGTGAACCTCTGCCTCACCTGAAAGGACTGTCGGGGTCCTTGGACGAAGTCAAGGAAGGAGGTATAGGGACAGGTGTTGTGGTTTGAGGGTGTTTGAGGTGTTATTGAGGGATTGGAGCAACAGCAGCTCATTTTCTGCTTGGGTAGCTTACAGTATAATCTAATGAAACCTCCACACAACCATCCCCCCTTCTTTCCCAACCCCTCTTCTCTGTGGCCCACCTGGATTCACCCATTTCTCCCCTTCCCCCTCCTCTTCCACCTTACTTCCTTCCTTTAGCTTCACAATTCACATCTCTTCTGACCTTACCTCATACCTTTTGTCTTTTCATCTATGGCCTATGTCCATATCTATCTGCCTATCAACCCCCCCCCCCCCCCCCCCCCCCCTCACCTGTATCCACCTATCACTTGCCAGGCACTGTCCAACCCCATCCCTCTTCCAGCTTTCTCTCCCTCTTACCACAATCAATCTGAAGACGGTTTCCATCCCAAAATGTCACCTATCCATGTTCTCAAGAGATGCTGCCAGACCCGCTGCGTTATTCCAGCACATTATGTCTTTTTTTAATCTTTTCTTTAGATTTTCTCTCTACTTTTGCCATTTCTCTGCTCTACTATGTGCCTTACATTTACCATCAAAGTAATATAACAGACAATGCAGGTATTCAACTCAGCCAGTGTCTGGTAATGTGTATGTAACACATGACCTCTATCGGCTTGCACTCCTATTCTCTTAACCCTTAGAAACCTATCCAGCTTTGCCTTATGATTCCAGACTATGCAACTGCTGTTTGTGTTTTAAGTTCTACATTCACCTTAGTCTGTAGATAAAGGAACTACTGTTCAATTTCAAATCTGATTCCTTGTTGTCATATTTATGGTCAGGTTTTGTGCCTCATTTTGTACATTACCTGTCAAAATAATAATTTTAAAATATCTCTTTTGGATACTTTTCTGCAAGAGATCAATGACCCAGCATGTTTTCCATCCCCTTATAGGTGTAATTCCAGATTCCCGCTGCTTAGCCTGTTAATAATTTTGCCCCATTTGCAATATCTCTCTATCCTTTTTAATGAAGGGGTGACCAGTGTTGCACAGAGCTGGTATGACCAGCGTTCCATACAAGTTTAGCATAACTTCTCTGCTTTTCAATTCCACCCCTCTAGAAATAAACCCTAGTACTGGGTTTGCTTTTGTTATGGTCCTATTGACCTGGGTCACAATTTTCAGTGATTTGTATATTTTTATTTCCAGATACATTTGCTCTTCTACCCACTTAGATTCTACATTTGTCTGAAATATATGCCCCCATTTTTTCTCACCGGGATCTAATGCCTTGCTTTGATCTTTGTTAAGGTTCAGTTGTTCTTTGTGTGCCCTTGCTGCTTAATTAACAATGCTCTCTTGGTAATTTGAAGCAATCCTTGTGATTTTGGACCACCTGTATAATGAGAAATTGCGGTTCTGATTCTAGAAAAAATAAATCGCTGGTATGAATCCGGAAGTGGTGGCGCTGGTGAACGGCTACGGCTCGCCTGCAGTCCATTTGTCTTTACTTTTTTGTCTTGTTTTTTTTCGTTTTGTCTAGTTACGTTTTTGGTTTTTAGGTTGTGTTTATGTGGGGGGGGGGGGGGGGGGGTTGAAACGGGGCTTGCTGTCTCTCCCTTCGAGGGAATGCGACATTTTTGTCGTATCCCCCTTCTCTGCCTCCGTCTGCGCTCAGGCCTAATGGGGGAGCTGGCGACCTCGAGACTCTGGATGCAGCCAGTCAGGAGTCACCCTGGGCTCGCTCCCATGAGGCGGCCCAGCTCGAGGGAGGAACGGCACTACCGTCGGAGCGGCCCAGCTCGAGGGAGGAACGGCACTCACGTGAGGGCGATCTGGCTAGGGGCTGGAACGGTGCTCCGGTGGCTGGGACGGCGTTCTGGCGGCTATGACCTGAGTCCGGGGTTCAGCAGCGGGCCAGCGGCTGCGTCCGCTGGACTGGAGGGCGGCAGCTTCGACCACCCCGGGCCGCAATGTTTGAGCCGGCCCATTTGCGGGTATGGTGAGCCGCGGGACTGTTTGTGCCATCGTCCGGTGGGGAATCACCTCAGGGCAGAGGGAGAAGAGGAGGGAAGAGACTGCAGCCCTAAGATTTTTGCCTCCACCACAGTGAGGAGGTGCTTGGAGGATACACTGTGGTGGATGTTAATTTGTGTTTATTGTTGTTTATTATTGTATGATTGTATGTATGACTGCAGGCACGAAATTTCGTTCAGACCGTAAGGTCTGAATGACAATAAAGGAATTCAATTCAATTGTGAACACCATCGACTGCAGATTGCAGAACCCTTCACTTTTTGCCTAATTTCTCTGTCTTGTGCCTTGCTACCAGTCAGCTATTATCGTGATTTGGCTTCACATGTTTCTGAATCCACTTAATAGTTGATTGTGTGGTGTTTTACCAAAGGCCTTTTGGAAATCTAGCTCAGTAGGTTGAGGTCTTAACTCTAGATCAGAGGTTTATCGGACAAAAACGTAACTTGACACTCCAGCACAGTAGGTATCAAAGGGCTCCTGTACTGTTTGGTATTTCTGCTTCATCAAGTGAAGGTGAAAGTTCCATGGCACAAACTGAAAGTGAGCAGGAGTATTATCCCCCTATCAATGTCACTGAAACAAGAGAGTCATTGCTTCTTTGTGTGGTAATTAGCTGCCGGATTTTCTACTTTACAATCGTACTATATTGTAAGTTTGTTGTCAATATAGTGCTTTAGGTGGTATAATGAGGTCTGTGAAAGTCACAAAAAATATCCATCTCTTTCTTTTAGCGAGATGGATTAATGCTGTTTTATCATTCTTGTCTACTTTCTCTATTATTGCTTCAAAGAATTCAGGGAGATTAGTCATGAAAAATGTTCCATTTGGTAATGCATGCGAGCTATTGCTCATTTTATCTTTCGCTTCTAATTGTTTTCCACTTCCACATTTTTCCTGCTGTCAAGCTGAGTTGGTTATAGTTCATTGAAGATTTTGCTCCCTCAACATCAGGAACATTTTTCCTGCATCTACCCACCTTTAAGTTCATCAACTGAATTGTTAAAGTGATGCTCTCTTTGCTCCATCAGATAGATGTAAAAGATTCTGAAGCCAGTGTCTGTGGGGAAGAGGTGCCTCACAAGCCAGGTGTGGGGCTGCACCCGAGAGGACCCCCCCTGTCTGAATGACCTTACTGAACCTTACTGAACATCATCTTATTGCTATTGCAATGGTATTTGTGGCTGGCAGCTTGCTGTGCACAGGTTTACCGAAATACAACATTGACTGCAGAAATAATTTGTTGTTCATGTTTTTGACGTGAATGGTGCCAGGATGAGAAGGAGGGCATTGAGCAGTGGAAGGGCATACGATGGGCACACATTTAATTTGCAGTTTATCCAGAAACATTAAACATGAAGCCTAGCTTATTTGGTGAATTTAATAAATAAAGTAAATTCTTCACTGACCTTTTTTTATAAAATGCTTACAAACCCATTAAATGTAACTTCGTTTTCTTCTGATCGCTGCAGCAATGATATCATCTCAGTAATCTACAGTGTGGAATCATGATAGAACAATAATGAAAACAACATCACAACGTGAACAAAAAAAACAATGTTTCAGTTTAAATGTTCATTTGGAAACAATGCCAGTTAGAAAACTCCCAAAACAAGGGAGATTACAAAATGTGGTGGACACTGACCTCCTCACCACCTAGTAGGAGGTGCTGTTTCAAAAAGGCAACCAGTAACATCATAGACCAATACCATCCTGCCCACGCTCTTATTTCACTCCTGCCATCGGGAAGAAGGCATAGAAGTCTGAAAGCTGTGATGTCCAGGTTCAGGAACAGCTAGACTTCAAACTTCAAACTGGCTTGGTTGCACTAGGGACTTTGGGCTTTGTTTTGGTTTGCACAGTATTGTTTGGAGCGAATTTATTAACTTTTTTTGTTTCGGGCCGTTATCTTTCTTACAGACTGACAGACATGGTGTTGCGGCCCGAAACGAATTTCATATTCTATTTCGCTCCATAGATGCTGCTGCACCCGCTGAGTTTAACCATCCAACTTATTTACAGTGTAAAACAGGATCTCGGCCCCAGCATCTGAACAATTTTTTTTTAAACTTAGAAGTCCTGAACTCTGTGAACCCCCAGGTTCAGGAACCATATGCCTATCCAATTTATTTTTAAATGATACAAACTTCAAACTGGCTTCCACCACTTCTACTGGACTCATTCCACTTTGTTTCTGAGTAAAGAAGTTCCCCAGTATTGTTTTTCTTTCCCTTATTGAAGTCATTTTTTGTTTGTTTGAATCTGTTATCTCAAAGGGAAAAGCTTGTCCACAGACTCTGTCTATGTTGCTGCAGGTAAAGAATTTCATTGTTCCCCCTATTTTGGCGCTCCAGAGACAAAAGCATTCAACCTTCTCTGACTCTCACTCTCTCTTGATGCTAGACCCAGCACCGACCTCTGCAGCACATCACAGGGCACAGGCCACCAATCAGAAAAACAACCCTTAGACTCTTTCATTCAAGCCGATTTTGAATCCAGTTAGATAGCCTGCCTTGAATTCAATGTGATCTAACCCTCCAGGCAAGTTTACCATGTGGGCCCTTGTCAAAAGCCTTGCTAAAGCCCACATTGATAATGTCCACGACCCTGCCTTCATCAACCATCTTATTGACCTCTTCAAAAAATTACTTCAGAGTTGTGAGACATGATTTCCGATGATTTCATCTGCTAAAACATGTGGTCCAGAGCAGGCTTAATCCCTGATGATGAGACCCAATGTGTCGACAGGGTCCATAATTGTAAAATATCTTTTGGGGAATTGGGCATAAAATTGATTAATCCTCGCTCCCTGAGAGAAAAAACATAAGTCAGTGAATTTCTGTGCATTGGGTACACAAGAAGTAATCAAAACCTATGCAGTAAAATTAAATATAAATGTAATCATATGATATTTGAACAGATGATACATGGATAGGAATGTTTTAGAGAGATATGTCAGTCGCAGACATATGGGACTAGCTTAGATGGGGCATCTTGGTCGGCATGCATGAATTGAGCTGAAGGGCTTGTTTCCATGTTAAAATACTCTGAAATAAACAGTATGTGAAATAGCTAAGTGCAACCCACTAATGTCATATGGGGCAGGATCCATCTGTCTTATAGACTGCATTGTCTTCCTTCACGCATTATACGTAAGCCAACTTTAATAAGGAGTATCTAGGTAAGGTACTAGACTACACGTGCTTTGCAATTATTTTCACCAGGAAGGACATGGAGGATAGTGAGGTCAGTGTGAAGAATACTAACAAGGGCAGTTTGAGATTATACTGTGTTGGGGCTGTTGGAGAGCATTAAGATGGATAAATCTCCAGGCCTGATAGGATCTATATCAGGTTATTGAGAGAGGCAAGGGAAGTGATTGTGAGAGCCTTGATGAAGATCTTCTCTGGCCACAGATGAGGTATCGGAGGCGTGCAGAATAACTAATGTTGTTCCTTTGTTTAAGAAGGGAAGTAGAGAGAATCCAGGGAATTATAGGCTGGCGAGTCTCATGTCGGTGTTAGGGAAGCTATTGGAGAGAATTCTTTGAGTTAGATTTACTCCTATTTTGAAACAAATGGGTTAATTGGGAACAGTCAGTATGGTTTTGTATGCAGCAGGTTGCGTCTCACCAATGTGATTGAGTTTTTTGAGAATGTGGTGAAGGAGATCGATGAAAGTAGGGCGGCGATGTTGTCTTTGTGGATTTTCATTAGGCATTTGATAAAGTTCTCCATGATAGGCTGATCTAGAAACTTAAGTTACTGTGCTGTACCACTATTTTATGTACAATAATAATCTTATTTTTTCCTGCATTTGTTCTGTGGATCTTATAACATCACTGTAGGGGTATGAGTTAGTATATGTTAGAGTGATCCAGAATAATTCATTCAGCTAACTAGCACTTTGGAATGCTGGTTGGGATTGGCATCAAGCAGAGAGTTGCTTCCATCCTGTCGTAAATGCCAGCAAAACTTGGAGCAAAAGCAAGAAAGCAGGAATTCAGAAAATGGGTGATTAACAATGGATGTCTTTGAGCAGCAGAAGGATGAACAAAGCATAAAGCTGGTGAGTAAACGATCAATTTACAAGAAAGAATCTGAAAATGGGTGGTACGAAATTAAAAACAGGATTAGTTGCAACACATAAGAGAGGAACCATTGTTACCAGCTGAGTCATTTCAGCTGCTGCAGCTAATCTCACTATCAAAGCAGACCTAGGTCTTCAATGTTCATCAAATTGGCACGGTAATAGCAACGAAAGAAAATAAGTGACTGTGCAGTTAGACACACACAGAGAATTGTGTTGCCTTTTAAACATATGGAGGAATAATGATGAGAGTGGTTGGTTTCAGAGTGGGGTGGCAATAAACTCTGCGCCCGCTGGGAGTCAGAGTACAGCTGGATTTTAGATGTGGTCGGCCATTCAGTCAAACTGCCATCTTCCCAACAGCAGCTACAAAGAAAATAATGAAGTTACATCCATATGGAAGCTTCCCAGCCTCAGGATGTCCCAGATTCCTTTAATGATAATAGTCATTTTGGAGTGTAGCGGCTATTGCAATGTCAGGACACCAGGCTGCCAATATGCCTGCAGAAAGCCCCCTCATCAGTCAAAGATTATATAAACTATATTTTCTGTCGTGATTGACGTGTAAATACTGGTCTTGCCACAGGCGTGAATTCCCAAACACTTTTAGTTTAATTTAGTTTAGTTTAGAGATACCCGAAAAGTCGCCTATCCTTTTGCTCCAGAGATGCTGCCTGACCCACTGAGTTACTCCAGCACTGTGTGTCTACCTCAAGGATTAGGGGGTGGAATCAAAGAATCATACAGCACAGAAACCGTTCTTTTGGTCCAACTAGTCCACGCCGACCTTCAATCACCAACAGAATGAGGGAATAGGATTAAATGCTTACCCTCCAGATAACCAGCATGGACTGGATGGGCAGAATGGTCTCCTCCATACTGTATTACAACTCTATGATTCCAATATGTTTTTTTGTGCCTGTTTCAATTTTGTTCCGTAATGTTTGACACAGAACCTGGGATGTTTTACATTCCTAAATTACCTATATATTGTTGCTGCTAATATGGAAAGAATTCTGCACAATTCTGGTTCTAATGCAGTTATACCCAACTCAAAAGTGTGGTGGAATACAGTACTTGCTTCTGACCAGGATAGATCATGGCAACACACGTGAAGTTCAACACCAGCCAGGAACTTATAATAGCAGACTTGCCTCTGTACACATTATATACCCTGCTATCACCTTGCGGCAATATACCTTGTGTCACTTATCTTCAGTGCGAACAGTAGAAGCCAGAATTTATATACCTTTCATTGATGGATTAAACTGCACTGTCAACAAGGTGGCTGCTAAGAGTGGAGCAACAGACTCCCACTAATATGGGAATGATTAACTTCATATAGTTTGCATCAACTGCTAGCATTAAAGGCTATCGAAAACTTTGAAAGCTGAATCATGTGGAATATATTCTTGGAACAGGATCACACATTCAAAATGTTATGCCGAGCAAACAACTGCAAACAATTATTGCATTGGAATCCCTGGTTTGGATCAGGTATAACCTTATTGGGTGGTATCTAAATTTCTATAATTTGTAAATCTAAGGATAGCTTTACTAATAGCAGTCAGTACTGCACATATTTGCTAAAGAATCTTCCGGAACCGACCATTCCATTAAACAACAGCTTTGATAACTGGTTTCAGTTAAAATGTTGTTGGCTTGTGTATATCATCTATCCATCCAGTAGTTTTAGGGAATCTCAAGAAACCACAGAGTTATGTATAACATAAACTCCAGAACAGACAGTACATCTAGGTCGCACATCAGTCTGAAGAAGGGTTTCGGTCCGAAACTTTGCCTATTTCCTTCGCTCCATAGATGCTGCTGCACCCGCTGAGTTTCTCCAGCACTTTTGTCTACCTTTGATTTTCCAGCATCTGCAGTTCCTTCTTAAACAGTACATCTAGGTCCAACAGCTTAACCTTAGCGGCACAGTGGAGCAGCAGTAGAGTTGCTGCCGAGCCGCTCTAGAGACCCGGGTTCCATCCTGACTATGGATGCTGTCTGTACAGTTTGTACGTTCTCCCTATAACTGCATGGGTTTTCTCCTTTTTTTTAATGCCTGCTAAGGAAGTCGGAGAGTAGAATCTGAGTTGAGGTGGAATGTGGGGGGAATAGAATGAGATAAGTGCAGTATTTGTGTAAATTGGTGTTTTAATAGTCGGTACCCATTCAATGGGCCAAAGGGCCTGTTTCTGCATTTATTAATTCTATGTGTCACTGCTTCAGAGGAGAGAGAGAAAATTTGAGGGTAAACATATGGTAATCAAAAGTAAACCCTAGTAAACAAAACTGTTCGCAGGCCGAGAACAAATAATACTATTTGGGTTAATCAACAGCTCCTTTTTACAATCATATGAATATTGATTTCTCTAACTCCAAGTAATCCTTACATTCACCCGCTTTCCGTCCCTCCCACACCCTAGTCATCCTATTATTTTCACTGTCGTCCTGCTTAATTTCACTGTTTGTAACATTCGTTATCACCTTCTCCACAGGCAACAATGGACCATTGTGGGCTCTACCTTTCCTTGGTTATTGTTGCTAGCTTTGATTTGTGTTTTTGCACACCTTTCATTCATTCTCTCCCCTGACTCTTAGTCTGAAGAAGGGTCTCGACCTATTACTTTTCTCCAGAGCTGCTGCTATGAGTTACTCATGCTTTTGGTGTCTAGCTCCTTTTAAAACTTTGTAATATAACCAGGCTGCATTTAGCATCCATCTTCAGAATGGCACCAGTGTTTAGAGTATCAAACCCTCAGTCCAAAATTCATGAAGGCATGTTGGATTTAGATGGGTTGGTGGGGGTTGTATTTGATAGACTCAACAATGATATGGTATTTCATTTGTACCAGAGGGACGAATCTTAGAAACAGAGTAGAAACTGCAAACACTTTTCCACTTAAGGCATTGGGTAAATATGCCACTCTCTCGCACAAAGGTTGTTGATGCTGGAACAATTGATATTTTGAAAAATGGGTGCAAAAATCTTCTGTTCGAGACAATCCTCTGCAAAGGAGAAAGCCGTGGAACTGGAGAAGATGTGCAATTGAAACATGATCAAACTGAACAGCAGAACAGGCTCAAGGGATGGCCACTGTGTCTTGATAGATGGAGATGGTTCACCTTCTTGTACTACTACAATGGGTCTTTACATATATAAAATATTAGATTCCGTTTCCCAGCTGTAAATCTAACTTGAAAGATCAACGATGGCGGTGTAGTTATATATGAGTAATAGCACGGCCCAGCTACACTTCAGGCACGGTCTGATGTAGAAAGGATTGAGGATAACAATGAGCATTTTAGTTTCAAAGCCTCTTTCCATTTTGAACTAGAAAATGTTTTATTTGTGCCATTCCCTTTCCCGTTTCATTTGTCAAACTGTCAATGGTACTCAGCAGCTGAAATGCCTGTACGATTTTTTGTTTCAACACTTCATCATTATCCTCAAAAGCAATTATTATTCCAAAAGTATAAAGGGAGAGTACAGGGTTATTACAGTGAAGAAGGATTTATTTTAAATCTGGCGGAATTCTCAAAATTAAAAAGGCAGCTTTGTTCCAACAAATGCTTTTGACATTACGTCATTGGGAAGGATTTCTTTTGATACCCAAACAATATGAATCTGAGACTATTCATGGGCCTTTGTTTTTGGTGCTTGTGCCTCACTCTTATGGGTGAGGCAGCCTCATGCAATCCTTGCATGTCTCACCCGCTGAGTTTCTCCAGCATTTTTGTCTACCTTCGATTTTTCCAGCATCTGCAGTTCTTTCTTAAACGTGTTCACATAAGGTGCGCGGCCGTGCTGGTGGCTTTGCGCAGGATGCAGTACAGCCAGAGTTTGGCGCTTGCCGCTCGGCTGCGCTTGGCGCTCGGCGGGCCGGATGATTCCGGAAAAAAAATCCGCCTGCGAGCCGGATGATTTCAGGTTACGGGCCGCCTTCAGCCCGGGGGCCATAGGTTGCCGACCCCTGGATTAAGTCCACTTGAGATGTTAACTGTTTCTCTCTCCACAGATGCTGCCTGAGTGTTTCCAGCATTTTCTGCTATTATTGCCAGCATCTGCAGTATTTTCATTGTTTTTTTTTAACTAATAACCTTCTGACAAAAAGGTGAGCAATTAAGTGGGAGGCTGAGACATGGTATAATATGAATATATTATATACATATAATATGCATAATATGTTAAAAAAAAAAATCCACAGAGGAATTTCATGTAGTAGTGTGACCTGATTTAAAGGAGATGCAAAACAGACAATGCACTGAAATGTGTAAGAAGGAATTGCGGATACAGGTTTAAAACGAAGAGAAACACAAAAAGCTGGAGTAACTCAGCGGGACAGGCAGCATCTCTGGAGAGAAGGAATGGGTGACGTTTCGGGTCGAGACCCTTCTTCAGACTGGTTAGGGATAAGGGAAAAGAGAGATATTTGGAGAGTTAAAGAACAATGAATGAAAGATATGCAAAAAATAACGATGGTAGAGGAAATAGGCCATTGTTAATTCTAGTCCTTCCCTGAAATTGCACCATGACAGATAAATTAGCACTAATGTTCATCACTAATGTAATTGCTACATTATTCATTTGTTGGGACTGTAAATTGAAGAGCAACAAATGCCAGAGTAGAGTGCATTCTTTCTGTACCACAGAACTACACATTTATCTAATTTGCAGCTGTCAGCCATACATATGCAAGAGATTTTCAGACACTGTATAACTTATTAGGAGCTGATTTTAGAACAACCATAATTAGTAGGCAACACAAACTTAGCCTAACCAAGTCTTTAAGTTTTTTTTACACGGCACCATTTCAATGAAACATTTCCAACTGTGCTGTGGGCTCGCTTATTACAGATTTATTCTTTTCCATGGTTTAAGTGCTGTGCAGGAGGTTTAAATCCAGTTTATTTGTGGAGGGGCATTATGGCCAAATCACAGGGACATCAAAACAGTAGAAGGGTTGCAAAGGAGATTTAACAGAACAGAGTTGATGACATGTTTTATTTATTCAAAGAATACTGGATTTGCTGGCAGGGTAAGCAGACTGTATAATGCCCACTATTTACTGCCCATTAACTGAGAGTCCTCCTCAGCCATTTATCTTAAGAGGGGAGTTAATTAGGTGTGAGGGCAACATTGACCAGACCAAGCGAGCATGCAGGTTTACCTCCCCGCAGGACATTGGGGGATCTAGGGTGTTCACAGCAAGCCAGTAGTTTTCTGCCTGAGAATCACCAATACTATTACTTTTCTATTCCAGGATTTATTTAATTGACTGTCTTCGAATTGCCAAGATGCTTTACAAGAATTCAAATTCATATCCTTGTATTATAGATGCAGGCTTCTTGATACTACGGCTTTCAATGTATAAAGTGAAAGTTGTCAGCTGCATTCAATGTATCAGGGTGACTGGGTGATCAATCCAATCAACTTTTCTGGGTGACTGAGTGCCAGTCCATTCAATGTATCAGGGTTACACAAAAAAGCTGGAGAAACTCAGCGGGTGCAGCAGCATCTATGGAGCGAAGGAAATAGGCAACGTTTCGGGCCGAAACCCTTGGGGTTTCGGCCCGAAACGTTGCCTATTTCCTTCGCTCCATAGATGCTGCTGCACCCGCTGAGTTTCTCCAGCTTTTTTGTGTAACCTTCGATTCTCCAGCATCTGCAGTTCCTTCTTAAACAATGTATCAGGGTGACTGGGTCCCTGATCTGACCAATGTTTCATATTGCCAAGTACATATTTGTATTGGAGGAGAGATATCTACTTCTTTCAAGGTATTAGTTTAGTTTACTTTAGAGATACAGCATGGAAACAGATCCTTCAGCTCAATGGGTCCACATTGAACATTGATCACCTGTTCACACTATTTCTATGCTATCCCATTTTCTCATCCACTCATTACATACTAGGGGTAATTCACAGAGGCCAATTAACTTATGAACCCTCTTTGGGAAACATGCGTGATCACAGGTAGAACGTGCAAACAGCACCTGAGATCAGGGAACGCCGTAGTTGTGCTCCTTAATCCCTCAATCCCTCTGCTCTACGACACTCTCCAGGGCACTGTCATTCATTGTGAAAGTCCTGCCTTGGTTGACTTCCCAAAATGTAACAAGCTTATCTGAATGAAACTCCATTCATCATTCATCAACCCATTTGCCCAGCTGATCAAGATCCTGCTGTAATTCTTGACAACCATCTTCACTGTCTACGATGCCACCTATTGATATTGATAGGATACTGCCTATCTGGATCCCATGCAATATAACTTCCAAAGCAGCCTTCCCTACTGAATCTCATTAAAGGCCTTGCTAAAATCAATATAGACTATGCCTATGGCCCGGTCCTCAACAATACTCTTGGTTACTTCTACAAAAACGATCAAATTTGTAAATTACATGATTTCCCATGCACAAAGCCATGCTGACTGTCCCTATTCAACCCCTATCTTTCCAAATACATGTATTCCTCAATCCTCAGTATCCTCTCTAGTAACTTTCCTTCCACGGATGTGAGGCTTACTGACCTATAATTCCCAGGGGAAGGATTGGGTGTCCTTCATTCAATGTATCCATGTTCATGGCATTTGTTACATTCAATATCAGGTGATGGGTTACCAGCTTCACACAATGTTTTTAGGGAATACCCCTGAGTACCAATGTTTCAGGGACCTGGAAGGCATCCACTCAATGTAGCATGGTGAAAAGGTTCACAATCCATAAAATGTACCAAGGACGCAACTAATGACATAACTTTATTTTGCATTTCATCATTCAAGTCTTTTTCAGACCCTCCTTTTTCTCTGTGTTGGAAGGAACTGCAGATGCTGGTTTACACTGAGGATAAACACATGATGCTGGAGTAACTCAGCAGGATAGGCAGTGCCTCTGGAGTGAAGGCATGAGTGAGGAGGATGCTATGAGAATGCAGGGTGACTTGGTCAGGTTGGGGGAGTGGGAAGATGAAGTTTAATGTGGATAAATGTATCAAAAACAGGAAGGCGTCAAGTTGGGAAAAGGGGAAGTACAACGGGATCTGTGGGTCCTTGTTCATCAGTCTATGAAAGTAAGCATGCAGGTACAGCAGGCAGTGAAGAAAGAGAATGGCATGTTGGCCTTTATAACAAGAGGAGTCGAGTATAGGAGCAAAGAGGTCCTTCAGTTGTACAGAGCCCTAGTGAGACCACACCTGGAATATTGTGTGCAGTTTTGGTCCCCTAATTTGAGGAAGGACATTCTTGCTATTGAGGGAGTGCAGCGTAGGTTTACAAGGTTAATTCCCGGGATGGTGGGACTGTCATATGCTGAGAGAATGGGGCAGCTGGGCTTGTATACTCTGAAGTTTAGAAGGATGAGATTATTGGAACATATAAGATTGTTAAGGATTTGGACACGCTAAAGACAGGAAACATGTTCCCGATGTTATGGGAGTCCAGAACCAGGGGCCACAGTTTAAGAATAAGGGGTAAGCCATTTAGAACGGATATGAGGAAACACTCTTTCTCACAGAGAGTTGTGAGTCTCTGGAATTCTCTGCCTCAGAGGGTGGTAAAGGCAGGTTCTCTGGATGCTTTCAAGAGAGAACTAGATAGAACTCTTAAAGACAGCGGAGTCAGGGGATATGGGGAGAAGGCAGGAACGGGGTGCTGATTAGGGATGATCAGCCATGATCACATTGAACGGCGGTGCTGGCTCGAAGGGCCAAATGGCCTTCCCCTGCACCTATTGTCTATTGTCTATTGTCGCTTGGCGTTTCGGGTTGAAGAAAGGCCTTGAGTTATTCCAGCATTTTGTGTTAATGGCCCACTATAGGTTTTCCCTAGTGTATGTTGTTGAATGGTAGAATCTCGAGGGAGTTGATAGTAATGTGGTGAGAATATTTTACAGGGACATATGGGGAACGGGATTGTGTGCCAGCTTAAACTCAATGGGATGAATGGCCTCCTTCTATGTCTCTGGGATGAGTTTTGAAGTCAGAACCTACTGACTCAAATTCTAGCAATCCAGCAGGGGCTGAGTCTGTTATGGTAGTGACAGTATCCACCATCCAGTCAATGTATCAGGGAAACACTGTGTGCCTGACACATTGACTGTTCTCTTGATATGGAGTGAGTGCCATGGAACACAGTGATTCACCAGTGAGTCACCTATGAGCACAGCTGTTCGTGATGAAGTGCCAATTCATTTTCTAATAAATGCACTGCTTCATTCAGATTGATGGTTTGGTCATAAGGTGGAAATACAGAATCATAAATCAACATGGTCCATCGCCTCATGAGCACATTGTCTGGTATGTAATTTACTCCTTTTATTGACAGTACGTATCACTCTGCAAGCACAGCGCTATGTTTAAAATTATTGATTTTTCTGGGTCAGCAATAGGCTGGCAGCTTGGTTCTTTTACTCAGGTTTTCATTCAAATATTACCCATACAGATTTTTGAATCTTTATCCGCATGCATATCTGCGCAAATATGTGTATTTTTCTGTATTGTAAATGTGTGTGCATGCACATATGTGCATGATAGGGTGCATCATGTGTGTGCTTGTTGTATGTGCATGCAAGTAGGGTATCTATGTGGACATGTGTCCGTATCTATAAGTGGGTCGGTCTGTATGGAAGATGTATGAGAAATGTATGTTTTATTGGTCTGGTAATTCTGGTTATTTAAATCATAAAATAAATAAAGGATTAACACTTAATCCGTTCATGGCCTGCACTTGTCCATAACTTTAAGATCTTTTTAAACGTTATTTTTTAATAGTTTAAACTTGAGTTAAAACATTGAATGGCACAAGTATGCATTGAACACTGGCGGGCTAACAGCACGCCAGAAATGTTTAGACTATTCTAAGTTCTTTCCACTTCCTCCTTTCTGAGGGAGATTTACCAAGACATGATAAAATCTGTCATCTTTAAAACAAAGTATGTTTAATTTTGTTGAAATTGAGAACACTACCTGAAATCACAAGACTTTGCTTCGGGTATTTCATATAAACAAATTTCTTCAATAAATCCATCTTGAAAATTTGTTTAAGTCTGCGCCTTGCTCCAATTCTATAGTCTTTTAAGATTCGAAGAAATTGCTTGAGTTTTTGCTCAAGATTTCACTCGTAGTGATGTGAGTGAAAATATTCCATTGCACATAACATGTATCTTTCAGTTTGTTATTCCCCATTTCAGTCCTCTTGCAGTCTTCAGCAAAACCAGTATCTTGGAGATACCAAAAGACATGGTAGAACTCACAAAATGTTGGAGCTGTGCAGGTGAATGAATGGCAGAATCTGGAGGGAGTTGACCATAATGCAGGGAAAATAAAATGGGATTTGTGTAAATGGGTGTTTGATGGTCCGTGCAGACTCAGTGGGTCAAGGCACTGTTTCTGTGCCATACAATTCTATGATTCTTTCACCTGAAAATGCAGAAATAAGTACTTTGTACGCATGTTGGTGTGCTGTCTTTTAGTCATTATCTATATTGATAGCCTTTCTAATGCTTGTCAATTATATATAATTTATAGTAATCCATATCACAAACTTCCTAAATGTCGTGAAAACAATTTAACTTAAACAGGCATAAGTTGAATAGAAGATTATGTTCCTTCAATTTGGATTGTCGAATCAGATGAGAGAATTGTTTCTACCTGGTTATCAATTTTCCTTATCTCCAAGGAATATAACTTAGGGTAGCTCAATAACAGTGCCTTCATGCTGGTTCCAATTCTGGTCAATTACCTTTAGACTCTCTCAAAGATCACTATATCCTTCATATTTTGGGGTGATGGAACCTTTACACCAGTGGTTCCCAACGTGGGGCGTAAGCCCCACAGGGGGGCAATTTGATTTTTAAGGGGGGCAATTGAGCGACTAAGGAGGTCTGGGTCCAAATTTTCGATTTTTATTTTTTTGGATTTTCCATCAGGTAAACATATGTAGTTTATGTTTCAGATGTTATTTTGAGTAAATAATTTTTTTGGGGTAAAAAAGGTCTTTATTGTGTAGTTATTACATAATCACCGCGCATTCGTTCTTCATGCATGTCGCACGAAGTGTGTGAGGTCATGGGAGAACCTTATTTATTGAATTGGATTTAGAAATGCGATTCAAAGAGCTTTTGCTAAGTTACCCTTATAATATCTATTTCCTCCGTTTTCTCTCAAGGGAAAGCAGGGGGGGGGGGGGGGGGGGGGGGGGTGGGGGGGGCATCAGGATTTTAGAGGTGATTAGGTGGGGCATGGCCAAAAAAAGGTTGGGAACCACTGCTTTACACAATATTCCATGTGAGCTTTGACTAGCATTCAGTACAACTGCAATGCCAAAGTATTTTGAAAAATCTGGATCTGCAACCATCGCACTGGGAAGAGTAAACACTTTTCTTTCTGGCATATGAACAGCCATTTCTGGCTTGAGGGCCACTTTTGGGTCATATTTGCACTGTGAGAAATACATGAACAGGCGTCTTTGTAACTGCACAGATACTTCAAAAAAATGATTGATGTGCCCTCCACTATAATCTGTGCGGCTATTAAACTGTTAAGATGATGTGACATGTTTGGAAATGCCATGGAAATGTTTGTTGCTTTGCACACAAGCATCAAGTTTTCAAACAAACTTGCTAGAGAGAAGCTGTTGGAGAAGTGTGGAGCTCTGCATTATCCCATGTCTGGGTATTGACCTGGATATTGACACATACAGAATATAATCCTTCATAGAATAGAAAACATAGAAAATAGGTGCAGGAGTAGGCCATTCGGCCCTTCGAGCCAGCACATGGCTGATCATCCAAAATCAATACCCCGTTCCTGCTTTTTCTCCATATCCCTTGATTCCGTTAGCACGAAGAGCTAAATCTAACTCACTATTGACAACCTCCAGTGCACTGGCCTCCACTGCATTCTGTGGCAGAGAATTCTACAGATTCACAATGATTGTTGATTTATTCTATTGCATCAAACTGGGATAAAAATGAATGTGAGTGTACCTTTATGAATGGTGTGCACCATTCTGTATGATTTTAGATCCAAAAGTAGAAAATGTCATAAACACACAACGGCATCTATGGGTAGAGAAACTGAGGTAATGTATCAGGTAAAAAAAAAAGATTGGCACTTTTAAAGAGGAATGGGAACACCAGCTAAAAGGCGAGCTACAGTAAGTAGCAAAATGCAAGTCCTTCCCAGGAGAGTGCAGGCCAGGAGTTGGGCAAATGCAGGCAATGGTAGAGAAGACAGGATTGTAAAACAATGGAGTGATACTGAACCTAGGGCTATAGGGAAATCACATGGCAGTGTTCAGAAAGGTGATACCCCCAAAAGCGGGCTTGTCATGTGGCTTGGTAACATCAATGATGAATATTATCATTTTGGGATATAAAGGGAGTATTGAGCATTTTTCCGAAAGTAGGGATTATCAATGTTGACAGTTTGGAAGTCTGCCAGCAAGTTTGTTTACTCCGCAGTGGGAAAGCAAGGAAAGCATGTCCTCTCGTAAAAGGGCAGTGAGACACAGGGGCAGGAAGTGTCCATTAATGAGCTATCAGTGGAGGTCACCAGGAGGTGAAAAGACCAAGTAACAGAGCATTAGTGAGATGTTCAAACCAGAGGGAGATGCATTTTAAGCAGTCCAAATTCAATGTATCATCTGGGAGATCATCAATAAACCTTCCCAAGCGCCTGTAACCCTGGACAACATTCAGTCATTAGGCTGATGTCGGAAGATCCTTCATAAAGATGAGCCCTCAGAAAGCATCTGGCCCCAGTTGGTCCACATTCTGACAAACTGTGGACCAAACGGCTGGAGTTTTGCAAACATCTTCAAACTCTCAATACAAAGGTCGGAGTTTCCCACCTACTTTGAAAGAACATCAATTGCACATTGAAAACCATGACCACCATTTTAAGAACAGCTTCTTCCTTACAAATGTCAGGTTTATCTAGTAATAGGTTTTGAATTTACTGTTAATCTAAACTCCCACCTAATTCTCCCATGCTCTTCCCCCCGCCATCTGCTTACATTCCTTCCTGCTTCACAATTTGCAACGCTTCAGTCCTTTTGTCTCACACCTTTGTTATCTCTCACCTTTTCCAACCATCTGTCTATCACCCCCCCTCCCTCACCCTTTGCTTGTGTTCACCTATTACCTGCAATAGTATGTCCTGGGCCTCTCTTTTCTAGCTTTCACAACCTCCCCACCCCCTGCCCCCACAAATAAATCGGAAGAAGGGTCCCGACCCGAAACGTCACCTATCCATGTTCTGTATCGTTCCAGCACTTTGTGTCTTTTTTAGTGGTGTATTCTCATTTGTGTTGTTCACAAAGGGCTGAACTAGGATCAGATTGCTTGACTGTCTTCGGGGAGTATAGTGTTGTGAGTACAGAGGTCATGATGAATAATGTTACCCATGGCTGGACTTGCCCATGTCAATTCAGTACAGTGTAGGCAGAGCAAAGTGCACTGGTAGCAATCCAGAGTGGAAAGTTCGGATGTGACAACACAGAAGGAGGCCATGTCAATGGATATTTTGAAGGTGGAGATTGACAGATTCATGATTAGTATAGGTGTCATGGATTATGGGGAGAAGGCAGGAGAATGGGGTTGAGAGGGAAAGATAGATCAGCCGTAATTGATTGGCAGAGTAGGCTTGATGGGCCGAATGGCAACATTCTGCTCCTATAACTTATGAACTTTCCAACCTCAAAAAGCTCACTTGGGAAGAGAAAAGGTCCAGTTTTTATGGGACATCAAAGTCGAAGTGAGGATGTGAGATGGAGTGAGCGCAAAAGAATGAAGATGAGGAGTCTTTAGAATGATTTGGATTAGGAAATCTTTTTATTTGAGTTTATGGCATTTGGAAATATAGTGCAAACAATGTACACTGGCGACCATTAGTTTGTATTAGTTTTCGAGATACAGCGTGGAAAATGGTTCTTTGGCCCACTGAATCCGACCTGTGATCCCCACACACTAATACTATATTACCCAGACTAGGGACAATTTACAATCTACAATTTTCAATTTTACCAAGCCAATTAGCCTACAAACCTGTACGTATTGTAGTGGTTAATGTGTGTATTCCTTTAGCAATGCAATGTGGAAACAAGCCCTGAGGCCCACCAAGTCCTCCCGACCATACACTAGTTGTATCAGACACACTAGGGACAATTTGAAGCAGCCAATCAACCTATAAATCCTGCACGTGTTTGGGATGTGGTAGGAAACCGTAGGACCTGGAAAAAACCCGTGTGGACTCAGGGGGAACGTGCAAACTCCGTAAAGACAGCACCCTGATCAGAATTGAACCCTGGTGTCTTGCACTGTAAAGCAACAACTCTACTGCTGCATCACTGTGCTGCCATTTATTAATCTTGGGTAAGTTTGGGATTGCAATTGAGGTTTAAAAATGATGTAATGCTGTATATTATGATTCCATGCAGCAAACATAATAATTGTAGTACAGAATGTGAGATTACTTTTGCATAGCTCTCATTTGGAGAAGTGATTTATGGTAATTACCTGTCCGTGCTTGGAATAGATGCTTTGGAGATATTGTTGAACAATGGCTGCATGTGGTATTGGGAGGACTAAAGAACCGACTACGTTTATGTTTAGTTAAGTCAAAGAACATTTATGCATATGTGCACACTAATTTTACAATATCACATTTGTAAATAATTAAATATTGGTATGATTTATTGTATGTGTACAGTAGGTGGTTTGTGTGGGCTCCTTATGATCTTTAAGTAGAAGCAGTGGAGTTTACTTGAACGTGTGTCGCTGTAAGAACTATGTGAACCAAGTTTATGACCTTCGATAAATTGCATTGCTGGTCACTACTATAATTGAGTCTGAAGAAGGGTCTCAAGCTGAAACATCACCCATACCTTCTCACCAGAGATGTTGCCTGTCCCTGAGTTACTCCAGCATTTTGTGTCTATCTTCGATTTAAACCAGCATCTACTGTTCCTTCCCACACTATTAATTGAGTATTCCCTTCAAAAAAGATATTTTCTTGCTAAAGTCAAATCATTTGATTTGGTCAAATTACCTTCCCAACCTTAAAATGAATGTCACAAACACTTGTGTTACTGACAAACTTTAACATAGCAGTGGAAGTATCCACAGATGTACCCGAAGGATATGGTCTGCATCAATGTAACAAATGATGTGACAAATACCTGCAGAATTCGCCACTATGGATGCTTGCACTTTTCAAAGTGGGAACCTGTCACTTGCCAATTTTACTCTCTCGCCATGCAACAAATTACTCACAGCTGTTGTGTTGTCATGGCAACGAATTGGCCACCCTAATACTCAAGGATAAACAGAGACCATGACAGGATTTGTTGTGTCCAATTTTTATATGTTAATCGGCAGATATCTGATTGATAACGAAGTACTTAATTACATAGAGAATAGGGAATATCAAAACCCAATTATGGTGTTATTAATGATTTTGTGTGAAACCACAGGCGGACAGTCTTTGTTACGGTCCCATTGCACTTATCTTTATGTGAATATTTTGAAGCGTTGCAGATATAGGCAATCGTAAACCTCTAGATTTTATTAAGACTAAATTCATATACGACAATGGTTACAGCAGAGTTGGAAGAGGGGATACATTTCTAAGCACCACATAAAATGTAGGACATTAAGGCCATGTTAAAACTTAGTTATTGGCAATTCTCAACAATGATACCAGGAAATAATTTGTTTCTATATTATGCATTGCATGATTCAATGATACTTTATCGTCACATGTACCTAGGTACAGTGAAGTGCTTTGTTTTGCATACAACCCGGTAAATTCATACAGCAGACCTCACTCAGGCAGTACCCAGAAACACAGAAAATAGGCGCAGGAGTAGGCCATTCAGCCCTTTGAGCCAGCACCGCCATTCAATATGATCATGGCTAATCATCTCAAATCAGTACCACATTCCTGCTTTTTCTTGATTCCGTTAGCCCTAAGAGCTATATTCAACTCTCCCTTGAAAACATCCAATGAATTGGCCTCCACTGCCTTCTATGGCAGAGAAATCCATAGATTCACAACTCTCTGGGTGAAAAGGTTTTTCCTCATCTCAGTCCTAAATGGTCTACCCCTTATTCTTAAACTGTGATCCCCTGGTTCTGGAAGGTAGACACAAAATGATGGAGTAACTCAACGGGTCAGGCAGCATCTCTGGAGAGAAGGAATGGGTGACGTTTTGGGCCGAGACCCTTCTTCAGACGCCAGCATTTTGTGTCTACCTTAGATTTGAACCAGCATCTTCAGTTCTTTCTTACACCCCTGGTTCTGGACTCCCCCAGCATGGGGAACATTTTCTCTGCATCTAGCCTGTCCAATACGCAATAATCACCATGTTTCTGGCACCGACAAAGTTATAAAAGTTCATCAAACAGATCTATCTTCAGCCTGCAACCACACATGGCAGCAGGCGATCACCCGCCAGTTCCCCCTTTGTTCTCGACGGCCCCCTTGTAATGACTGGTGTTTGGAGACCACAGAATATCTAGTGATGAGTGGGACATGGAGGTGATCATTCATACATCCCCAAGCTGCAGAGCAGAAAGCTTTAAGAAGCAATGGCATTTTGATGTTCCTGACCTTTGGAGATGGGGATTGAGGGACTCCCTACTCACAGTCCCAGACATCTGCTAACACAGTTGAAGACTTAGCCAATCAACACACATCCTGCTGAGTGAATTTCAAGAGTAAGTGCAAAGTAATCAGAATGATCAGTTGCAGATTTTTTTTCCATTGACATTTTCACACTTCTGAATGCAAATGCTCCAATATGTTAATTTGGTTTACGGGTCCAGTGTCCAAGAATCACGCAACCTAGGTAGGAGCTCAAGTTGTGGCGCTTCCACCAATCATCATCCCTCCTTGCTTCATAATCAAGCACGAGGAAATGTCCATGTCAGACGGATTACCCCCTCCGAAAACTCTACAAACCCCTTTCCTGCTCATCTGTCCCTCGTTTCCCTTTATTGCCCACCTCTTTGTCTCTCCTCCGTCTGGTACCTTAATTCTCTGCTACCTCTTCTGTTGCTTCCAACTCCCATCGTTTTCCCATTTCAACCCTGGTATAATCTTGGTCTACCTTTAGCCCTTTTGAGTGTGAATTGTATGCAGTGATCTCCAAGATATTTCCTGACTAATGATGTTCTTATACACGCTGGAGGATCACTGAACCCCATGCCCTATAAAATAATCCTACACTGGCTGTTTCAGCAAACCAGATGAAAAAAATGCATGTGCAACAGCCTGGTAGAATAGGAGGAAAGAAGGCAACTTGAATAGTTATGTAACCAATGGCTCTGACAAAGACAATGAGTCATAATAACCTGAAGTCACATTCAGTCCTAGCATCATTGTAGACTACTAGATGGACACGTATTCCCTTCGCCCTATATTTTCTTCCGTGAGTGTTGAATGCACCAAATGTTTAAAACAAACTGCAGATGCTGGAAAAATCGAAGGTAGACAAAAATGCTGGAGAAACTCAGCGGGTGAGGAAGCATCTATGGAGCGAAGGAAGAGGTGACATTACGGGTCAAGACACTTCTTCAGACCTATTCCTTCGCTCCATAGATGCTGCCTCACCCCCTGAGTTTCTCCAGCATTTTTGTCTACTGTTGAATGCACCAAACTTTGCCCAATAGAGTGACCATGAATACCACATCCTTGAGCCCCACAAGCATTTTCCATGCCTAAGTTGATGAATGTAACGGATGTTATTTCAAAATACAGTGTAGAAACTGGTCATTTAGCTCACCGAGTCTGTGCCATCCTACACACTAGGGACAATTTACAATGTTTTACCAAAGCCAATTAACCGACAAACCTGCATGTCTTTTAAGGTGTGGGAGGAAACTGGGGCACCTGGAGAAAACTCACGCGGTCACAGGGAGAACGTAAAAACTCCATACAGACAGCACCCACAGTCACTGTCTAACTGGTTCAGGGCCTCTGATGCCCTAAGGCATCAACTCTACCACTGTGCCACTATGCCACTCTAGTGAAGCAAATTAAGTGAAGCCCGGCTACACACCTGAATCTTTTACAGTAGAAACACATGATCCACATGTCAGCAGAAGTCACTGCAAAGTGATCAGGGATGAAGCCTTTGCTTACTTCCCCCACTCACCAATTTTAGTATCAGGCCACTAATCCCAAAATGGAGTGATGATTATTTGAGGTTAGCTGAGCTTCGCACAGATTGAGAATCAATTGAATTTGGTTCCTGTGCATTTTTTAAATGCTATATTTTACTCGGCATTACATTGTTAGCTGTCAATAGGAGCTGGTTAAAATAACAAAGACTCTGATTTGTAAGCTGAAAAGCATCAGTAACACATCGTCTCAACAGACTAATTCTTGCAAAGGCTTTACATTCTTCCCTTTTATGGCAACGTTTCAAGGGAGAAGGCTTGATCTACATCGTGAGTATTATCATCGCAAAATTGACTCACTGCAAAAAAAACCCTGAAAGCTGGCACAGAGCAGCGCTGATAAACCAAGCAGAGACTTATCTTACTCACGAGTAACAGCAAGAGACAGCTAATCTGGCAGGATATTGGTGTTGGCTTTTAACATTAATGGGAGTTGGTTGTTTGTTCCCTTGTGGTTCATTTGCTCCCTCTGTTATTTATTGTTTATTGGGCCTGTGAGCAAGCTGTCAGCAAATATTTTTGATCCTTTAATTCCCGACAATAAGCAATGTTCCTGTTGGTGGGAGCTGGCAAGTGGAACAGAGAAATTGGAGTGAGAAGGATGAAAATGATCCCAGAGTGAGACGTTTCAGGGTTGTGAAAGGGCTGAAGCTATATTATAACTGAGGCCTGCCAGAAGTGAGCACACTACAGTGAGAGTCAGTTGGAAAAAGTAGATCTGCAGTCCATCGAACGAGACTGAGTGCTCCCACCACAGTCTTCATTACAAGTGAAGCAATGCCAAATGAAGTAATTATTTTGTTGTGCGGCTGAGAAAAATCCTGCAGATGCTTGCCTAAAAAACCTGGGAATATCCTGTAATTTCTTCATCATAATAAGTGGATAATGTGAATGAGGATCCCTGGAGAGAACCAATGTGTTGTTCTGATGCTTTACTCATGCACACTATAGCTGGGTCACCAGCAGGGCAAACAACCTGCTGATCGCTCACCATTGCTGCAAGTCTGGAATAAGCTCTATAGAAATATTCCAGCACAATTGTGAGGCAGAATCAATTTGTACGACAATTTGCTCCTGAATAGTGAACATTTATACTTAAAAGTATGGAGTTAAAAGTGTATTGCTCAACGAACATTTTCTTCGAAAATATTTCTAGTCTGAAAGCTCTAAGTAATCTAAAGGATGGAGCAAAGTTTCAGATCTTGATTCTACTGGTAGAAATGTTCCCATTGAGCTGGCCAAAATCTGGAAACGCTGCGATCTCCCTCAAGTAAACAGGCCTGGCTGTCAACAGCTAAAATAGCAGTGATAGACAAAGAAAACTGCAGATGCTGGAGTTTGAAACAAGTTCTGAGGTCCTTAACCTGAATTGTTGATTGATTTCTTTTTCCACAGATATTACTTGACTCATCTATTTTAGGTGTACATGTTCAAATTGATTCATTGTTTTAATCAATATTAATCAAGTGAAATGAATTTGCCAGCAGTGGTACAATGAAAAAGAACACACAAAAACACAATAGAATGTTTTTAACACAAACATCCACCACAGCATTCATCACGGTGGAAGGCACAAAATTTGGCCAGTCCTCCTCCATTTTCCCCCGTGGTCGGGACCTCAACCCTCGTTCAGACAAGGCAAAGTCCAGATAAAGTCCAGGTAAGTCCTGAATCGGTGCCTCCCCACCGGAGACCGCGGCTTCAAGTTGGTGTAGGCCGCAGGCCGGCGGTCGGAGATTTAAAGTTCCCGCCGCGCCGCAGCCAGAAGCACCGCAGATGGCAGGGCCGGCGATCAGAGCTCCTCTCCAGGAGTCCCCGGCGAGGGACCCCGTTCCTGATGGTGAGTCCCCGCCGCGCCGGCGGTCGGAGCTTCTTCTCCTCCCGGGATCCCAGGCTGCAGACGCAGCGCCAGCTGGAGCTCCACAGACCGCGGCTTCAGGCTGCTGTGGGCCAGCAAATGGAGCGCTCCCCTCCAGCGAACCCGGTGAGGGCTTGCCCGCTCGGCGACGAGAGTCCGCACTGCGCTCGTCACTGAAGCCCCGAGCGATTCTCCGAGAAAGGCCGCCCGATCCTCGATGTTAGGCCACGGGGGAGGCGACATGGAAAAAGTCAACTGAAGCGGCACACAGGACACACAGAGAGACATTAAAAACACACATTAAAACACTTAAAAAGTTGAAAAAACTAACACGCTGCTGGCAGGGTTGCCGGCTTGCAGCACCCCCACCAATCTCATGAACATGAAGCATGAAAATGCCATCAGTCTTTTCTAGTCATCCATGGAAAACAGGAGCATTTGAAGCTTGTGGGCCTGTATCTGCTGGAGTTCAGATGGATGAATGAGGAGATCTCATTGAAACCTACTGGATAATGAAAAGCCTAGATAGAGTGAACATGCAGTGGATCTTTCCAATAATGAGGAAGTCTAGAACCAGAGGGCACAACCTTAGGATAAAAGGACTTACCTTCAAAATGTAGCTGAGGCATTTAAGACCATTAGACATAGGAGCAGAATTAGGCCATTTGGCCCATTGAGTCTACTCCACCATTCAATCATGGCTGATCAATTTTTCTCCCTCAACCCCATTCACCTGCCTTCTCCTTGTCACCTTTGACACCCTTGCTAATCAAGAACCTATACTTTAAAAATACCCTATGTCTTGGCCTCCACAGCTGTATGTGGCAATGAATTCCACAGATTCACCAGCCAAAGTGAAGTGTACAGAAGTATTAACTGCCTTTTTTCACACAGAGAGTGGTGAATCTCTGGAATTCTCTGCCACAGAAGGTAGTTGAGGCCAGTTCATTGGCTATATTTAAGAGGGAGTTAGATGTGGCCCTTGTGGCTAAAGGGATCAGGGGGTATGGAGAGAAGGCAGGTACAGGATACTGAGTTGGATGTTCAGCCATGATCATATTGAATGGCGGTGCAGGCTCGAAGGGCCGAATGGCCTACTCCTGCACCTATTTTCTAGGTTTCTATGTTTCTAACAGATTTAAAGTCCGATAGTCTGAAAAATCTTACAGTCCAACAGCACCAAAATCCCGAGCATGCTGGATTGTCAGAGTTTTATTAGATCTTCACCAATTACTCACACCCTATTATTTCTATTGAAGTTAATTTAACACCCAAGAATTAGAATGAGATGTAAGTAGGAGAGGGAAAACCAGGACAGATGTAGACTTGAACGGTTAGCATTTTACTTGAAGCTTACAGCAGACGGAAAGGTTTGTGCTGAAAGGTATGAAAATCCCAAAAGAGCCACAGAGGAGTGAATTATTGTGCTTGCAGGAAAATGTACTGCAGCGGCATTCCTTCACCTCCACTGAACCCTGTATGTCGTGTGTCTCGGGTCACGCTTGTCAAGGCTTTGTTGACATCTTCATTTAGATGTGTTGAGTTGCTCTTCACTCCTCTGGGCTCTGTCAGGTTTGGTTCATTGCATGATCATGAAGTCTCACTCTTTATACAGATCCCACTATTCATGGAGACGACGTCATCATTGTGGCACCAGAAACTCTTGTGGACTGACTAGGTGAGGTCTGCTGTATGATTTTACTGGGTTGTATGCAAAACAAAGTATTTCACTGTACCTCGGTTTATGTTACATTAAAGTATAATTAAATAATGGGTTCTTTAGTCATTTAGCTATGTAGAGCATTGCTGCTTAATATTGTGACATTTCATGTTACTACCTATTCAATGTGGGGCAGCCAACACCTTAAGATAGGAATTTAGTGCCATGTGTATCATTAGGGATGGTTCTAATTATTTGACTGTATCTGTATACACCACATTGAAGAGTGATAACAAAGGGAGAACTTTCATATGCTATTTCTCAGGGCCCCAGGATTTTCTAAAACACATCTTTGTGGTGTACTCATAAAATAAGAAATATTGGAGCCAATTTCATCAACACCAATGTGTAGAAAGGAACTGCAGATGCTGGTTTAAACCGAAGATAGACACAAAAAAGCTGGAGTAACTCAGCCGGTCAGGCAGCATTTCTGGAGAAAAAGGAATAGGTGAAGTTTTGGGTTGAGACCCTCATCAGACTGATCGGCCTTGAACGAAAATGTCACCTAATCCTTTTCTCCAGCGATGCTGCCTGACTCATTGAGTTACTCCAACACCTTGTGTCTATCTGCTCTGGCTAATTCCAGTTTGATAGTAGTTTTGCGTTTAAATTTCAAAGACTGAAGTCTGAAGAAGGGTCTTGACTCGAAACGTCACCTATTCTGCTGTAATAGTCTGCTTGCAGCCTTGGTTTTATACAGTATCCCAGGTTGAGCTTATTGCCATGTATCTGCCTCATTGCCAATGTCACCTACATTCACCTTTACTTTCACCTCCGCCTCATGTCTGCCAGCGTCATCAATTTCTAACTCTTGTTTTTGAATCTACAACCTGAGTGTTCTCTGAACGTGTAACTTTTTCCACCCCTCCAATATAATGAGACCTCCAATTTTGATCTTTTGTGCATTCCTAAATGTTATCATTCTACTATCGACCATGCCTCGTAAGACTTGGACTGGAGGTTAAAAGGCCTGCAAGGATTTTGCCCTGAGCTGTTATATGGGAATAATTGATCAGTTCTTCACATATCCAGTGTGACATACTTTACTTTAGCTCTGCCCCTCCCAAGGTTAGAACAAGCACTATACTGTATCACTGTGCTATAAACCACTGAACCTGTGTCCCTTGAACTGAGAGGCAGCAGCACTAATTACTGAAATATGCCACACAAATAGGACCAGGAATGGGCCACAATACTCCTCAAACTTGCTCTGCCATTTAATAGGATTAAGGTCAATCTGATTTGGGCCACAACTTCACTTTTTTGACAGGTCAGGATGACCTTTTGTACGTCCATCATTTTATCATTTTATCATTTTATTCTTTGTTTTTACTGCAGATTTCTAGTAATGGTTACATTGTTTACTTTTGACTTTAGAGGTACAGCACGGAAACAGGCTCCTTTGGCCCACCGAGTCAAATGGAACTACCTCAGCTATAAAACCTTGTCGGCATGGATGAGTTGGGCTGAAGGGCCTGTTTCTGTGCTGTTGGATTCTAAGACTCTAAGTTGATGAGAAATGTCTATGTTAACAATGTAAAAGGGAATCAAAATCTGAGGCTTAAACCACCTTAGACTTAAAATAAACAATTAGTTTTGCTGGGCAATGCTTCATTTTAAGAAATTGAACTATAGTTATGAATCATTTTGTAAGCCTTTGTCAGATTATCTGCATCAATCACACAAGGAATGACAGAATGTCAGCTCCCTTGTACTGTTGAGATGTGTTCATTTAGCAATACGTTTGGGAACCTTTTAGTGGACTCGCACCAGGTACTGACATAAATATTATACTGAATGCTTTTGCAACAGACCATAGCACTGTTGTGAATGTGGTCATTTCCAGGAGGGAGAATATATTTTTTAGATATGGTCTATTTGTTGGGCCACCCATCTATCTCACTGTAGGCCCACACTGTGCATCAGTCCAAGGTCCTGCAGACAGAAAGGTTACTTTTAGAAGCCTAAGGCCTAGCACAGTGGCTGTAAATGTAATTCATTTTCCGACCTTCTCCAGCCCAGCATATCCCGGAAAGGTTTGAGCTTCAGGATCAGCATTGTCGAAGGAAAGGACTTTCACTGCTGTGCCAAGTCCCACCTGGGATCGCCGGCTTAGCGGGGCTGGGCCCAGTGTTTGTGAACTCAGCCTCCCTTCCATCGGGCCCAGCAGCTCTGCAGTCCTTCAGAACCCCCAATCATCAATCATGACCATGTAACGCAGCACCAGGAGAATACTCCTGCACACGGCTGGCTCCAATGGGCAGCGTCACACTGGGAAAAAGAAAGAACGTCCGGGCATCTGTTTTTTTTTCTTTCAGTAAATGTAATGAGTTAAATGAAGAAGTCTTTGAAATGTGATGGATCCATCGCGCAAAACTGCTTGATTTATAACCACTTGCTGCTCTGTGATGCGAGATTGTGCTCTGTCACGGCATTCATAGGTGGCTTTATGCACTTAGCAGTGGGTGCCTCTACCAATTACACAGAAACTCTTCCATATGTGCTGACTGATGCTCATAGTTAGTGTGGCTGCACTGACCCAGCCTCAAGCTAACTCTTCCCGAAGGTCACAACCTGAAGCAGTCCAAAGAAGTACTTTACGAGCTATCCATATCATTTTTGACACCAGCCAGTATTCCCTTTCTTGTGACTATGAAATCTAAAGCACCTGGTGAGATGTGTGCCTCAAATAGTATTACGTTCGTTGCCACTTGACCTGTATGTCTTTTTAACCATGTAGCTGTTGAAGGAAATGAATGAGACGGTAATCCCAACAGGGGTATCTGCTTACTTCTAATCATGATGGCTTCTGCAGATGGCTTTTGCCATACGAGATAAAAAGTAGTGTATGCATACAATTTCCAATCACAACAAAACTCTTCTATTATGACATACTGGATATTAATATTCTTTGTTAATGGTATGGTCCAATAAATGAGGGGTAAACAATAGATCAACAAAACCATAGCAGTGTTAAAGGCATGAAGAACAGGATGGAAAAGCCCAGTGGCACATCTAGCCACTTCCATTCTTTGGACATTCCACACTGATGTAAACTAAAGTTTCTCAGGGAGGATGGCAAAGTGGCTGAATCTCTTGAAAATATTTAATCAGCATCAGCCCCTCCCCCTTAATGATAAGGGAAAACTTTCCCAGTTCAGTTTAGTTTAGTTTAGAGATATAGCACGGAAACAGGCACTTCGGCCCACCGAGCCCGTGCCGACCAGCGATCTCTGTACACTAGCATTACTCTACACAATTTACAATCTTTACCAAAGCCAATTAACCTATAAAACCTGTACGGCTTTGGAACATGGGAGGAAAGCAGAGCACCCCGGGAAAATGCATGAAGTCACGGGGAGAACATATAAACTACGCACAAACAGCACCCGTAGTCAGGGTAGATCCAAGGTTTCTCATTTTGTAAGGTAGCAACTCTACCAATGCATTACTGTGCTGTCCTTAATTTATTGATTGATTGATTTGTATTGCTCAAAACAGAGATAAATACTTTATAAATACTCAACATCATCAAAGACCCACACCATCCTCATTTCACCATTGCCATCGGGAAAAAGGCACAGGAGCCTGAAATCTGTAACATCCAAGTTCAGGAACAGCTACTTCCCCACAGCCATCAGGCTATTAAACACGACATCAAATAAGCTCTGAACAATAACAGTCTATTATTATTATTGCACTATATCTGTTTATTTATTGTGTATATATGGTCTATAGACACACTGAACTTTTATCTTCCGTTTTGTATTATGCTTACATATTCTGTTGTGCTGCAGCAAGTAAGAATTTCATTGCCCTATCTTGGACACATGACAATAAAACTCTCTTGACTTGACTCTTGACTCTTTATACATTCATCTAAGTGCAAATCCTCGCTCTTATGTATCTGTTAACTTCAACTGTGTTGCACTTTCTCTATGTTGCTTGAGATTGTCGAGTGGGATTTCTGTGAGAATTCTGTTACTGAGACATGACTGAAAGTTGGGGGTCAGTCCTGGATTTTCCTGATATGCTGTTCGGTACAAATGGAAGATTTTACCATATGGACCACTGGGAGAGGTTCACAAATTATTATCTGTTGTCCCCTCAAATCTGATAATTAAATAATATAGTTTAGGGATACATCGTGGAAACAGGCTCTTTGACCCACCGAGTTGGCGCCGACCAGCGATCCCCATAAACCAGCAATATATTACACAATTTATAATCTTTACCAAAGCCAATTAACCTGCAAGCCTGTAGGAAAGAACTGCAGATGCTGGTTTAAATCAAAGATAGACACAAAGTGCTGGAGTAACTTAGCGGGATCTCTGGAGGGAAGGAATTGGTGGCACAGAGATAAAATGTAGTCAGAAACAGTGAGACTGGTACGAGAAGTGGGAAGGGGGAGGGTATGGAGAGAGAGGGAAAGCAAGGGCTACTTGAAGTTAGAGACGTCAATGTTCGTATCGCTGGGGTGTAAGCTATGCAAGCAATATATGTACTGCCCACTCCCCTGACATCAGTCTGAAGAAAGGTCTCAACCTGAAACGCCATCCATTCCTTCCCTCCAGGGATGCCTCTTGTCCCGCTGAGTTATTCCAGCATTTTGTATCTATCTTCAACCTCAAGATTCAAGAGAGTTTATTGTCATGTATCCCAGAGAGGACAATGAAATTCTTGCTTTGCTTACATACCTACATACCTGTATGGCTTTGGAATGTGGGAGAAAACCAGAGCACCCGGGGAAAACCCACGTGGTCACAGAAGAATGTATACATTCTATACAGACAGCATCCATAGTCAGGATCGAACCTAGGTCTCTGGTGCTATAAGGCAGCAACTGTGCTGCTGCGCCACTGTGTCACTGCGCCACCCATATATTAGTAATGCCATGGATTTAAAACCTATTCATTTCAATGGAACTATTACAGTTTGGAAGTGTAACACACAGCCCTTCCAAGTGAAATGCACTGTTTCCAAAAGCTGGGTCAAAGGTTTGGATTACATCATGTCAGGTCATCCTATCCTTGGGTGACAACATTCTGACCACGAGACAGTTCATTGTTCTAGTCCAGATACATTCCAACATGCCAAGCATTGATTTACCAGTGTGATGAAAAGAAACCTTTACAACACTGGCTCCAACCATTTCAAGCTTTGATAAGCGACATTTCAAACAAGTGCTGGCTGATCGAGATTCATATTTTGCCTTATTATGTATTGTACCACCCTGGAATGTAGGACATCAATCAACGAATAAACATAATTCCGATGGTATGAAAGGTGAACTACTTTTTAGAAATCTAGTTGGTGAGTCGTGAACTTTCAGAAAGAATGAAGGTGTGGAAATCACATTTCAGACTGCCGGGGAAAACTACCATTAGCCAACTATATGATAGAACTGAACCATCAGTAATTTAAAGCAATGCCTGCGCTTAATATCTCCTCTTTCCTTATCATCAACACGGGTCACATTCAGAATACAGCAGGCGGGGAATCAGATGTATGATATTGGGCACTGAGGTTACCATTACGTTTTCTCCAGTGCCATTAAAACTGTTGCATGGGGAAATAGAAGTCCAACACTTTTTCAAGCTGGACAGAAAATGCTGGAGTAACTCAATGGGTCAGGCAGCATTTCTGGAAAAAATGAATGTGGCGTTTGAGATCGGGACCCTTCTTCAGTCTCTTTCTACTAACCTGAAACGTCACCTATCCATTTTCTCCAGAGGTGCTGCCTGGCCTGCTGAATTACTCCATATTCTCTCTATCTTTCATATAAACCAACATCTGCAGATCCTTTTTATTACATTTATTCCAACACACTTAATGTTCGCGATGGCAGTAATGTAATATGGCTGCAATTAAATACAGTCTGTTACACTCTGGTTCTAATTTTCACTTACTATGACTTCAAAGGGAATCTTAATTGAAAGAGTTCTAATGGACATGAAATCTATTAAAATATCCCACAAAGTCACCAGACGCCAGCTTTAGAAAATATAAGAACCAGGCATTTAAAGGACATAAGATGTGAAGACATTGACTTTGAAATTCAGCACCAAAACACACGTGATGTTTTAATTTCCCATATCGTGCAGTCTGCTGACCTTGCTGAGACTGATACATTCTGCATTTGTGGATCAGGAAGTCTGAGAGTGCATATACAAGGAGGAAAGGAAACTGTTGCACCAGAGACGATGATCCTGTATAGTGGGTATGATCCAGGGTGCAAGTTTTAGGAACGACCATAAAATGCTGGAGTAACTCAATGGGTCAGGTAACCTCTCTGGTGTATATGGATAGGTGATGTTTCGGGTCGAGACCCTTCTTCAGACTGAAGGAGGATCCCGACCCAAAACATCACCTATCCATGCTGCCTGACCCACTGGATTACGCTAGCACTGTGTGGGTTTTTATTGGTGAACCAGCATCTGCATTTCCTTGTATCCACAATTTGAGGAGGCATTTCTAAATACAGATAAGAAAGTTTTGGGACCAATTTTTTAAAAAAGTGTTAAACCTATACTGTGGTTAAAATGACACATTGTATTTGGTACGTTACTGGATACCATGAAATCAGTCACAGAAATGATTATGTGTAGGAAGGAATTGCATATGCTGGTTTATATGGAAGATAGACACAATCTTTAATTTGGCAGCTTCTTCTTGCTCCCTCTTTGTACACCTGCTCTCACTCCATCTTACTCACTATTGAAGCCGCAGTGTTGTTCCCTCTGACTTTCCTCTCTGGATCGCCTCTAGTGTTTTCATCCCCATCATCACTTTTTAAATCAATCCTACTCCCCTGAGCTGCACTGTATTGAGCTGACATTAGTAAATCCATCTGCTGTGACTCCTCTCGCAGGGCAGCACAGTGGCACAGCTAGTAGGGCTGCTGCCTCACAGCATCTGTGACCCAGTTAAAATCTGAGTATCCTGAGTAAAACCGCCTCACAAGCACCATCTCCACACCGCAACGCTGTTCTGCATGTTTCCAATCAATTCAGCATATCAAACATTTCTGTCTGAATTTTCTGATTTGTCAGTGCGCATATAATTCATCCTGCAAAGCTCCATCTAAGAAGGTATGGAGATTGTGCCTCTTTGCCAGTACCTTCAACCTGACATTGTATGGGCCATCCTTTTCCTTTGGCAATGGTACTTGAAACCCTGGAAAGACTCCGGATTAAGCCTATTCTGGACCTCTAGCCTATTCCACTGTCTAATAAGATCATGACGATCTTTTGCCTTGAACCTCATTCCTGCACTGCATCCAGATGTACTAAGTAACCATGACTCTATTTTCTATGAAAATCCATAAATATCCTTAGAATCTTTAATCACATCAGTAAGAAATCTGAAGGATGGTTCAATAAATAAACCTTCTTTTCAAATATTCTAAAGCCATTTGCAGAAGGGATATGCATCAGGGATCAGGACACAGATTCACGAAATATGTTGTAACAGGAGACCAGTATTGTGCATATCTGTGCTGATCAGTGTTCCCTTTGAAGATGCCTAACTATTTTACGATACGATAGAACTTTATTTATCCCAGGAGGAAAATTGATCTGCCAACAGTCATAAAAACACAAAATCCATGAAACATGAAATTAAAGTGACGAGCGGAAAGGATTGGGCATGTGAAAAGATTGGGGGGGGGGGGGGGGGGGGGGGATCAGTCTCAGTCTGATGATGATGATACTTTGTTGTCACATGTACCTCGGTGCTGTGAAGTTATTTATCTTGCATAGAGCACACAAAGCATGCAAAGAGGGTTTCGACAAAATTACAATAGTATTCATTATAATGTTTCGCCGAACACCTCCGCTCGGTCCGCAATAACCAAGCTGACCTCCCGGTGGCTCAGCACTTCACCTCCCCCTCCCACTCCGCCTCCGACCTCTCTGTCCTGGGTCTCCTCCATGGCCACAGCGAGCAGCACCGGAAATTGGAGGAACAGCACCTCATATTCCGTTTGGGGAGTCTGCACCCCGGGGGCATGAACATCGAATTCTCCCAATTTTGTTAGTCCTTGCTGTCTCCTCCCCTTCCTCAGCCCCCCTGCTGTCTCCTCCCATCCCCCCGCCTTCTGGCTACTCCTCCTTTTCCCTTTCTTGTCCCCACCCACCCCCCCCCCCGATCAGTCTGAAGAAGGGTTTCGGCCCGAAACGTTGCCTATTTCCTTCGCTCCATAGATGCTGCTGCACCCGCTGAGTTTCTGTTTGTTGCTGATCTATAATCGTGCTGTGTGTAATTCCATGCTGACAGTATTAAAGTTGAGATTGTCTAGAGGTGTGGGGGAGTTCATGGACACAGTATTGTATCAAATAGCAATTTCACATCCCAGAGTGTTTTATTTTGTGATGGTGGTTGTTTTTGACCAAAGTGACCTGACTCCCAATCTCACAACAAATCTGGTAATGTTCAGAGCAAAAGTAGAATGTGCTTAATCCTTCCTGTTCCTGCATCTTAACATCTATATTCTTCAATATTAACTGTGCATGCAATTCCATCCGATTGAACCAGGG